>NW_026902304.1:0-1384119 GCF_033783945.1 Neopsephotus bourkii | reverse complement strand
ACATTACATAGACTATTAAAAGCATATGCATGTCAGGAAAGATGCTCCACCAAGTCATCCAATGATCCCCTTAACATCTACACCTGTGTTATCCTCATAAGCAGAACATTACCAATTTGGGATCAGGAAAACCAGGCACAATTCCAAAAACCTGGATTTATGGATTTAAAGTTTCAACCATAAACTATACTTTTAATTATAATCAGAAAATACAAGTTTATGAGATCTCCACTTCATAAAAAGCAAAGTCTCAACAATGTATATGTTCACACACCTAATTCAACAGGGCAGGATTTTTTATAGTTCTATAGTAGAGAAAGCACAATATTTACATGTTCACTTTGTTTAAAAAATTTAGTACGAGGTGTTAGATAGGCCATTACTGAAAACAGATAAACACTAAAAGAGGAAGTCCATTTAAAGGTTGATGTTAAATAAAAATGGGGGGAGGGAGGGAACCCAAACCTGCACAAGAACCAAATCTGTTTCCTGTGGAGCTAAACTCAATTTTATTAGCTTTTCCAGATGGATGTTACTCTAAAATATTCAGATAATCGCAGGATTGACAGTAACTATCTGCAAGAACTGCAAACTCCTAAAACTACTTGCACAGATTTGCTATAGCCACTCTTTGTTTGCTTAACTGTTAAAAACATACAACAAGGCATGTTACTCTGTTTCAGAACAGTAATGTTCATACAATGTGCAACTTGGTATCTTGCAGTCTGCACATAGGCTGGTGAACAGTAACTCTGAGGCTAGTTACAATAAAGCCTTGAGCACTGCAAATGTCACCCTTGGCACCAAAAGAAGCACACCAAATAAACCAAAGTTAGAAGAAATAAGAAATAAACACAAACAGTTTTACCTGAGCTAAACTGTCAGCACCACCAGCATCAGCTCAAGTCAGCAGGCTTATAGGTATTCATCTTTATACACCATATGTTCATGAAGTCTTTGCACAGAGCAAAAGATCAGTATCATACCCAGTCAAGAAAGCAAGTATTTGGTCCTTGACCTAATACTAAGCCAAACTTAGCTGAGCACAAACAAATAGGTTCCACAAAAAAACAACAGATGGGGGGGTACTTGCAATCAACTGACCTCTCAGAGTGGCTTTGTACTTGGTTATTTTCCCTTCCAACCTGCCTACTTGATGTCCTAGCTGCACAACACAGCATCAACAATAACAAATCCTATGTTGCTGAAATCTTCCAACACCAGGGGAGAAAAGGAAAAAAAAAAAAAAACCAAAACCAAGACTTCCTTGATTTAGGACAATTGCAAACCTGATTTACATTAAAGTAACAACATAAAATATGCTTTATGCAGCCCTAAATTTGACCCCAATGATCTAGAATATTTACCTAAAAATGTTCATGCCCATCCTAGATGGCATACCTATTTCAGTTTAAGACAACTGCTTATTTGAAAATCTGGCAGCCCCACTGGCATTCACATTTGAAACAATCTTGTGAAAGCAAAACATTTTTAAAATTCACACCTTAAGTAAATCTGTTCATAATTCCTGAAGGACCCAAACCAAAGGCAGACTGCTTTTCAAGACAAACGCGATCCGCAAGTTAGGCTCAGCATATGACTCTCTTTCAAAAAAAAAAAAAACCCACCAAAAACAAAGCAAAACAAAAAAAACCACCTGTAAAGACTTTCAAAAATTGCACTGACACTGCTCACAAACCTATGGAGAACAGAGATATGAAAAGTACACCTTTCAGGCTGAGGTAACTGGGAAAGCAGTGGACAACATTAAAAAGCAAACACAGTCATTTTACCTTTGCGAGCAATGCCTCGATTAAGCTTGCACAGAGAGTAGCTGATAGTATACAATACTCCAACTGCTAAATACCATCGAAGACAAGAGAGTAGGCTCACTCCTTTGGCAGACGGAGAGAAGGCCACAACAAAACTTATGTCTGGAAAACTTAAGCCAAATGCTGACATACAAAACCCTGAATCTGAAACAGACCCCAGAGTAAAAACTTGAAAGAATTATCAGTGTTTTTTCTCTTCACACCAACTAGGTGGAGCAAGAGTATGATATTCTAGCCAAGATGCTGGCACTACATCTTGGCTAGATATACTTGGGAACATTTTCTTCATCTTTCTTACCTTCCTCTGATAACCACAAAATGCTATCATGGTTTTGTCTGGCAAAGAGTTATTTTTCTTCTCAGTAGATGGTAGAGTGCTGTGTTTTGGCTTTAGTCTGAGAACAACACTGGTAACACGCCTATGTTTTAGTTGTTGCAAATTAGTGCTTGTTCCAAATCAAGGACTTTTCAGCTTCCATGGGAAGGGAAAGCTTCCACAAGGAGAGAAAGGATAGGAAGGTATGGGGGGGGGGGGACAGACAGGCAAAAGGGTTTATTCATACCCCCCTGCCCCCCCCATTTCCTCTTATATTTTACTTTTATTTCAATTATTAAACTGTTCTTAACATATAGGTTTTAATATTTTTTCCAGTTCTTCTCCCCATCCCCCTAGGGAGTGAAGGGGAATAAGCAGGCAGCTGAGTGGTACTTAGCTGCTGGCTGGGCTGAAGCCAGTCAAGGTGTCTTTCAGCTCATCCATAAAGGAACGACTGCAAGCTCTCTGTTTAGATACCTGTGGCACTGTCACACACGTAAGTAGTAGTAAGTCTGCAGTTACCAGCCACACCAAATAAAGCAAAGTTAAACTGAGTTGCCACATTCAGAGACATTTCAGAGAAATTTCATGAAAAGTTAAGTAAGCTCTGAAACTCCTTCAAACTTCAATTTCTGGAGTATTTTAGCATAGTAATTTCTACATCCTTCAAAGGGAAGAGACTAGCTTTATGGAGTCTCTACTTTAGACTTTAAGCACCCTTTTTTATTATTTGTATCTTCCTAATCCAAATAAATGAAATTCTAGTCAATACTTGCTTGGAAAGCCTCCAAGAAAAACAGAAGAGTTGCAGGAAATACAGTGGGTGATTCAATAGGTGTCACTGCTTCTGTTGAGCCATAAGCACCATTGGGCACAGACTTTCACAGGAACACAAAAAAAAATCCCATCAATTCAGTTGCCCTTCAGTATCCCCATGGCAAGTGTCATATCAATAACTCGTGCATTTAATTACAGCCAAAAGTGCACTTTATTTGTACTGTAAATTTAACAGTTCGAACTTCTCTAAAATAAAGAGCTCTCTGCATAACCTACCCACTGTTTTAAAGTCAGTTTAGAGGAAGATAACCATGGGCAACACAGCACTGTGACGATTGCAGACGTTTTCTATAGTTATACTAGCCAGCCAGCCTCCTCCTGGCAGACTTGAGTCAGTTCGACAAGACAATTCAGCTGGAAAGCGACCTACAGTCACCTCCCGGCCCGGCTATCAGCACTGCGTCAGGGAGAAGCTAGGGAGAAGGAGCTGAAGCAGGTTTCTTCTTTACCCCTACTAGCCTCAGATGGGAGCAAACCTCTCCCGAGCAGGGATCAGCCCTGGTGCTCGCCCAGTAGAGCCCAGCGCAGCCGGGGCGGGCAGGAGCTGCTTTGTCACCGGGAAGGGCCGTCGCCCTACGACGCTAGAGGCGGGAACCGCGGGCCTGAGCTCTCCTCCCGTGCCGCGCTCCACCCGTGCCCGGCCCTAACCCCGGCTGGACTACTCCCGCCAGGCCCCCGCTGCCCGTCCCGGACCCCCAGCCGGCCCCGCTGCCCCTCACCTGCCGGATACTGCTGGTTTCAGACACGGCGAATTCCTCCTTCTCTTTGGGAGTCTTCACAGTCACTTTGATGATCCGCGGCTCTGCGGCGCTCTGGCTCGGGGAGTCCGGGGAGCTGCGACCCCCCGCGGGGCCGTCCGCACTCTCTGACATGGCGGGAGGGAGCTGCGGGCGAGCGTCTAGCTGCAAGCGGGTGCAGGCAGTGGGGACGGCGAGGAGCCGAGCTCTGTGCTCTGTTCCACTCCGCGCTCGTAACACCGGCTCGACAGCAGCGCGCTGAAATAACCAGGTCCGGCCACGACGCGCGCTGATGACATCAAGCGTCAGGGAAGTTACTAGAAAGGGGCGGTGTCTGTGTGCCCGGGCGTGGGCGCGCCCGCTCTGCCGCGCGTGCGCGCTGGGGACAGGGGCTGCGCATGCGCCCTGAGCCGGGGGGAGGGGGACGGGGGTGGTGTATCGCCGAAGTGGGAGTGGCGATTCCCTTTCCCGTTATGGTGTGAGATAAATGTTTGTCTGCGAATTCTAGATTCAAATGTCCTTCCTTCCTTCCATCCTCTTAAATAAGAATTGGCGTTTCCCACGGTATCCTGTGCTGGTTTGGTGTGCTGTTGGGATAATCATAGAATCATCGAATAGTTAGGGTTTAAAAGAACCTTTACATCATTTTTACTTAAGGGATTTAAGACCTGCGATTCAAAACAGGAATACCAAAGACTGGCTGAAGGCAATTCCAGGTTTTGCCTGTCCCAGACAGACAAAAATAACTTCAGGCGTATTTAACCACTAAGCCGTGCCTTGGTCACACTTACTCCTTTTCCGTGTTAGTCGTGACCCTACGAAGCATTGAATTCTGCTGCAGCAGAGCACTTTGACACATGCCAGTGCTACATTGATCTCTCCTCTGGCAGAGTGAGACTGCATGAAGAAACGGCTTGCACTGTATTAACCGGTGATTTCAAGCAGAAATCGAAGTGCAAGGAGGTGGTACTCATCCCAGGCTGTTCCTAGTTTATACATACAGTTCATGCTGACTATATCATTACTCGAATAGAGTTTGGAGTGGATTAGCACAACTGCTACCTGTTTATGCATTGCAGAGATTTACAGCTTAGAGGAATAATCAATAGTGTTATAGAGTGATGTATATTTGTGTCTTAGTTTCGGCTGGATAGAGTTATTTTTCTTCCTAGTAGCCGTTGCAGTGCTGTGCTCTGGTTTTATTCTGAGAATAAGGCTAACACACCGATGTTTTAGTTGTTGCTAAGCAGCACTTACCCTGATCAAGGACTTTTCAGTCTCATGCTCTGCCAGTGAGGAGAGGCACAAGAAGCTGGGAGCGTGCACGGCCATTTTCTAGATTATATTTCCTATTATTATTGTTACTGCATTTTATTTTTATTTTAATTATTAAACTGTTCACATCTCAACCTACGTTTTTCTTTTTCCCCCATCCCACAGGGAAAGTGGTGTAACTCAGCACCATGCAGCTTCTTGCTTGCTGCCACCCTTACCCTATCCAGGTGGGATGAGAATCAGAATAATATAAACCCCACAGACTTTTCATTTCTTTGGGCAAAGACACTATAGTTACCCCACTTTCAGACTTCCCCTCCCCCCCCCTCAATTCCTTAGTATTTCTCATTTGAGCATGGGAAACTTGTATCTATAGTACTGCTTTAACTGCCTACTTTGAAGATAGTGCAAAACCTGTGCATTCCAAATTCTTCCTCATGTTCAGTAAATAGGAGCCTTTTCCTCTTCTCTTTATTCTGGCTTTCTCCTCATCTTTCCTTATAAGATTCTAATGATTTTTTTATTTCTTTTTTTAAATGAACTTTTTTCCTTTTTCTTTTTTTTTTTTAATTAAGGGTTTATTATGTTGCCACATCTACAGTTCACAGCTTATTTCAAAGCAGCTCAGGTACAAAACACTGTTGAAGATTTGTACAGCAAATGAGAGGAATGATCAAGCTGGCCATTGCTAAATTACATACACTCACAGTCTAAACTGACTCGTTGGGGGAAAGTAATAGCAAGACAATTGCTGACTTTTCAGAAGAAAGCATACTGGGAATATCCCTCCTTAAACAGGCTGCAACAGCAAATAAAAAAAGCTTTGTCTTCATGAACATTCAGTTATTACAAATGTAAAAGACTTGATACCAAAAAAAATAGAGTTTAACTTTTTTTCCAAGAGTTTCACAAAAATTCAGGAGTAACAGCAACATAGTGAAGAAGAATCAGCTGATGAAAGAACTTCTGTGTATCTTATGCTGGATGGATTAATATACCAAGTGGTGAACAGGGAAAGATGTGTGAATAATGAGAACTGTATTCAGCGCTGCCTAAATCAGAAATGTGTGTCTATTTCTTTAGTACTTTATAAAATGGGCTTTTCTTAGGGAAATGAACACGCACTTTTAGAATACAATGTCTGTTTTTATTTTAATAGAATTCCTTCTGTTGTTAATCAGCAAGCATTATATAAACTAATTTTATGTCAAACTCAGTAGCAGAAGAAACAACACAGGTAGAGAAGCTTTTAACTGACAGTCCTGAAAGAAAACAAAACATAACTATGTGAATGAGAGACAAGTTAAAACTCAGAGAAAGACAAATTTATAGGATAGCAAGTAGTCAGTCTTCTGGATTTTGTCTTCTAGACAGCTGAAGCAACAGAACTGTGAATTATTCTAACTATAATTTAGCAATTTAATGACAGCTTGAAACAGACTGATTTGATTTTTGGAAATACATATATTCTGGATTTTCTAATTCAAACTTGCTCACAAACACAAACGTGCTGGGAAACAAGTCACATCTTAAAGTTATAGGCCCCACTGATTTGATAAGAAGCGGGGCAGCAGATAATGAAAAGAAAAATACTGCCTCCCCAGATACTGGGTTAATTTGAATCATAGTAGTAACAAGACAAATTACTTTGTTGCAGCCAGTAGTGTTTTATCTGTTAGGTAAGATGCTGCAGTTACGTGCTTCGCAGTTCTGAAAACGCAGTTATCAGTCTCATTCTGAAGATGTGGGATTCAGGGATTATTTTCAGAGTGGGCCAGATTAAAAACAAACAAAGCAAAGGTAAGACAAACAAATCAGTGAAGCTACAATGACTTCCATTATTGTGAAATTTTAATAATTATGGGCTGTTAGCTACAATGTTTGATTTCTTAAGAAAGTCTTCTTAAGAAGACTTCCATGTTAGGATCCTCATGGTCTTAGTTTTCAGAATTCACTGCTAACTGCAACAGCTTTACAGATTCATAGGACCTGTATTGATAAAGAGCAAAGTGCCTCTGAGCAAAGTGAGGGGGTTTGCACATACTTTGCTTTGGAAATTGGTTAATGCTACAGTGTGTTCAGAAACAAACTCGGTTAAAAGTTATCTATTCAGATCTACAGGTATTTTGCTTTGTCTGTTTTCCTTAAGTCTCTTCTCTGGTTCTTTCCCTCTAACTTTAGTGTTTCTTACTGATTTCCAAGGTAACTGATAGAGATTTTCTAATCTGTGTGTAGTCAGCCAGCTCCAACTCAGACTTCTGTAATGTTCAACAGCTATCCCAAAGAAAGATCGATCCCAGGAGGTAGTACTGCATTCAGTGCCACACAAACAGTTCTGCATTTTTAGAGCCATATTGCATTCACTGACAGTTGACACAGGACTAAAAAACAAGTTTGAGTTTGTCTCTGAGCACAAGAGGAATTGTTTATTTCTAGGCAAGCTCTGAAGAATGACACAGGGCACTTTTCAAAGCTAACAGGTAGCGAAGCTCTTTTTACGTGGTAATTGCATGTCAGTGTCATGTTTTGCAGCTGAAACCTATGTAAGTATAAAAAGGATACAGAATCACAGAGCCACAGAATGCTTCAGGTTTCAAAGCTCATCTAGTTCCAACCTCCCTCCCATGGGCAGGGACACCTTCCACTAGACCAGGTTGCTCAAAGCCCCATCCAACCTGGCCTTGAATACTGCCAGGGATGGGGCAGCCACAACTTTTCTGTGTAACATGTGCCAGCACCTCAGCATCCTCATGGGAAATAATTTCTTCATTGTATCTAATCTAAGCCTGCCCTCTTTCAGTTTAAAAGACTTCTGCCTCTTGGCCTGTCACTATAGGCCCTTGTAAAAAGTCTTTCTTATAAATGCCTTTAAATACTGAAAGGCCATAATAAGGTCTCCGAGAGCCTTCTCCAGGCTGAACAAGCTCAACTCTCTCAGCCTGTCTTCACAGGAGAGAGGCTGCAGTCTTCCGATTATTTTCATGGGCCTCCTCTGGACTTGCTTGAGCAGATCCTCATTCCTCTTCTGTTGGGGACCTGAACAGAAGGAGCTGAAAGCAGTTCTGCAGGTGGGGTCTCATGAGAGTGGAGTAGAGAGGGAGAATCACCTCCCTCAATCTGCTGACACGCTCGTTTTGATGCAGCCGAGCATATGGTTGGCTTTCTAGGCTGCAAGTGCACACTGCTGGGTCGTGCCCAGCTTTCATCCACCAGCACACCCAAGTCCTTCTTCTCAGGGCTGCTCTCAATCCCTTCATCCCCCACCCTGTACTGAATACTGGGGGTTGCCCTGACAAAGGTGCACTTGGCCTTGCTGAACCGCATTATGTCCAATAGAGGGGAAAAGATAGTGACTGTTGACTCTAAAAAAACCCAAACAAAACCACCCCATATCTGGATTCAGCAACTGCGAGATGCTTTTGTATGAGCTGTCTCGATTTCAGTTTAGATTTGGTAAAACTTCCATCATTTGCCTACTAATGCATTTGGATCTTGACAGTCATTAAATGAAGTCTTGAGAAATTTTGTGAAAGAATTCAAACAGGGATGCAAGAGTAAACTTTATTGAATGATTAAAAACTAATGGCATTACAGCTAGTTTCATCTCTGCTGGAATACTAGTTTTCCAATTTTCTGTAGCAGAAAGTGCAACAAATCAATTATTTATATTGTTAAACAAACTAGCAATTGTTTATTTCTTGTTAAAAACTGCATAGTTTAGCAGTTGTGCAACAAATATATAAATTTCTGCAAAACCCTGAAGAAAGATTTGATGTTTTTGTGCTTTGAACCTGGTGGCAGAGGAGATCATCTGGACTGGTCAGATTCTGAGGACTTTTTCCCTTTTTTCCCAGTCTGTAAGAAAAAATTAAAAGGTTAGATAATACACTAGACATGACATTTTTATCTGCAGTTATGTTTATATTAAAGTAGTATAAATTAACAAGAGAAAAAACTTCTGCAGTTGTATGCAAGTCATCATGGGATGCAGACTCATCTGAATGTGAAATATTGTTATATAAATTACGACAGTGAAGCCAGTTACAGAACACCTTCTTAAATGTTAGCATCTAGGGATAAAAATATACTGATTTGTTTTTTGTTTGTTGTTCTTTGTTTCTTTGGTTTTGATCCACAAATTTTGGTCACTGTTCTTTGAAAGGCATCCTTATGTTTTAAAGCAGTATGCTATAAAAAGTGTGCCTCATGTTATCCAAGACAATGCCACAAAAAGTAGCAATATAAGAAAAATTCTCCTGGTCAGCTTGCAAGATTACAAGGAAGACTAATAAAACCAGAAGCAGGCAATGCCTGCAAGGCAGGTGAGTGTTTTCCTAAAACAAAACACACACACCCCACCCCCAGTTAAAAAAGTATAAACCCAAACGGAAAACCCCAGGGTGATAAATTAAGCAAGAAACATAGCAAGATGTGAAAAAAATAAAAGCATATTAGACTGTGTGGGAAAGGCAGGGGCAGAGGAAAAGGAACAACATAATAAGTGATTTTTGCAGTAATTCGTAAGTATATAACAAAGACCATTTTTTGTAATGGTCTTTCGTAAATTTTTTACTGTAATTTTTTTTAATCCTCTTTATTGCAATTAAACACCAGATAAATTTACCTTATTAAAAAATTTCTATTTACAAATACTTAAAATTAGCAGAGGCATGGATGGCAGGGGAAAACAAACAGACTGAAGCTGTAAGTCAGAATAGTGATGTTAATGACTGAATTTGACAAGACATTTACTTTAGTTTCAGTTAGGGGTATGAGCACTCAGCTTGTCTGTAAGAGACTGAACAAGCATATATAGTCAACTGCTGCAATAAAATTTTGAGAGGGAACTTGCTCACTTGTGGTGAAGTGACAAGGGGAAAAAGACAACAGAAAAAGACAGGAGATTACATACAGAACCCCACATAATGCTAGCCAAAGAATCTGAAGTAATCAGAAAAGATCTGTTGCTCCAGAAAGAGTAATTGCTGCTTAATAAGCCAGTTTTCACAAAATTGTAGTATTCCAACACATTACGTTGCAATTTGAAATAGCATAGCTTGCCAAAGACTACACAGCTACCTTAGAAGTTTCCATATATGCATATAACTTCTAGCTTAGAAGTTATATACAACAGGCTCTCCTTGGGACCTGTGCAAAAGGTCACAGTCAAAACAAACAAAAAAACCCAACAAACCAAAACCCACAAGATGTGTCAAGTCATGCACAAGTACAAATACTTATTTGCAAACAGTCACTCTTCAAAAAAAACAAACTGTCAGAATGTTAAGCAGCATAGTATTTATGCAAAAGCTAACTGAAATTCACTAATACAAGATCCATTAGCAATCAGCAAGACAAAACAGCATACACCATGAGGAAGACACTGATCTCATCACTTACATTTCCACACAATTTGGTCTGAATCTCCTACAAAGATTTATCTAGAGCTAGAACTAAGATACAGAACCAAAGAATGTGGCAAAAAGACATGAAGCTTACAGTTAGTCCAGTTACACACAGTTAGACTTCAACAGTGATATCAACTTGTTGCTTGAAGTATGTTTGTTTACTAGAATATCTCAAGATGTTTTAAAGTACAACAGATGGCAGACCAACTTGCTGAAACCGTGCTTTAGACTTGTTGTTTCGGTTTTATTTTCCCTACAATAGGAACTGCCTCTTTTGGTTTGGTTTTTCTTTTTTTCTTTTTTTTTTGCCTGTGTGTGTGTTTTCTTTTGTTGTTTTGTTTTTTTTTGTTACCTGGAAAAGTTAGTGGTAACAAGTCAGTTCAGAGCTTGCTACCTCATGTTAGTCTTAGCTACATCAAGAACAGGTAAACTTACAAATACAGAAACTACCTACCTGGTATTGTGTTAATTTTGCCTGCAGTAGTTTCACTTTGGATCTTTCTTGCTCTAATTCTGCATGAAGTATAGTTACCTAAAAACAACAACAACAAAAAAAAACAAACAAAAAAAAGAATTTATAAAATATCCTTAATGGCTATTAGTTTATCAAGTCAGTGCTGTTTTCCATTAGTATTATGTTGTACAAACAGGTAATACAGAGTGACTACCACTATCGTTGGCATGAACTGAAAGCACAAGTAAAATACTCATTAATGACTCCCACTTCCCAAGCAATATTTACTGGTGCAGTAATACACCAGGTGCACCTTATTGCATAATGATATAGAAAAGCTATGAAGTTCGAAACTCTTCCGACATTTGGACTCTGCATTAGTTTTTTCCATAAAACTTAATGATACATACAAACACAAAGCTTACTACACCACCCTCAAAAACAGTACTGTGTTACATGTAAGAAATTCAGCTTAGAACTAATAGTTGCTCTGGACCAAAAATGAAGCATTAGAGTCATGCATGCTCTCTACTACAGTGACTTGGCAACTGACACAGAATCATAGAATAGTTAGGGTTGGAAAGGACCTTAAGATCATCAAGTTCCAACCCCCCCGCCATGGGCAGGGACACCTTGCACTAAATTGTATCACCCAAGGCCTCGTCCAACCTGGCCTTGAACACTCTTAATTTGTTGCTCCTTTGTGTTTATAAACTTAAGACTAGAAATAAAACCAACAACACCAAAACCAAATAACCCACAATCAGGAAAGAAACATCTTCTGAAGCACATTTCTGAGCTTCCTAGCATGGTTTACGAGGGAATGATATTCCTAAGATGCTGTTCAAGGCAAAATCATTTTAGGCATGTTAAGGTCTGCTGTCTTTCCAGTAGCATTTCTAAGTGAGTCATACTGGAGATTTATGTAACACATGTCCTCTGACACTCATAGTGCAGGGCTAGGGATGAAATGTAACATTTTTTGCTTCAAACAAGTTTTTGTTTCAGTTTTGTTTCCTCCCTCCCCACCTCTATCACTGGCTTAAATATATAGCATCTTTGAAATACCCATGAAATTTTTACTTTAGAAATCTTTGCTTACCTGTGCAGTCAATTCATTTTTTATAATTTGAGATTCATCAGCCTGCATGAGTATCTCTGCTTTGTCTTTCACTGCAGAGAGAGAAAGGTACAGCATGAGGATCTTTCCAGAATTACGGGTCTTCCTGTGCAATAGCACTGTGGCATCACTTTATTTCACTATTTGGTTACCTCTAAATAATGCTGCCTTTACTAGAAGAATAGTAGATGTTGTAATGCAAACCAAACAAACCATTTGCTACCAGTGCCATTAGCAGCAGCTGGAAAAGTTCTGGAGATTAACCCACAACCTTGCACTACTTACCCCACAATTAACCCTGTAAGCAGCCTGAATTTTAGAGATACCCATTGTGAATTACGATCATCAGAAAACTGAGTATTGACAATGCATCAAGATTCTGCCATCCTGAGTTTTACATATGAGCTCAGTCATAGCTATGGAAACTTCTATTTACTCAAATACAGAGATGTTTAAGCTATTTAGGTAGTGTCTGTGAAACATCTGTGGACAATATTAAATTCTCAATATGAAGAAATCAAGTTTCTTCAAGGCTCAATTCTGCCATGAACTGCCTTCTCCCCAAAATACAAAATACTCAAGTCTTTAGAAAACCACAAAATTTCTCATTTTATAGCATGCTACTATTCTGCAAACAAAGATAAAAACTTGTTCACCTCTTTCCTTGCAAGATGAAAATATTTCATCTTGGCTGAGACACTGACCTGAAGTAACATGGTTCCTAGTTAAAATCTGTAGAATGAATCATCACATTATGAACATCTGAACTAGCCAAGACCTAGTTTTTGTAAGCGTACTTTGAAGGAAAAACTTGAGCTCTTTTTTAGCTAAAAATTTAGCCTGGATAAGAACATTCAAGAGCTAGTTTAAGAAACTGAAAAATCTAATTTTGCAACAGAATTAATCTGGATAGAATCACAGACTCAAAAAACTTCATCAAGCAAGAACAGGAATACTGAAGTATACCTATGCATAACAAGTGTAAAGATACTGGGGTATTTATATATGTACATGAGTGTCTATATATATATATATGTATACACAAACGTGTCTTTCTTGAAACTTTGGCAACAAACTCTGAATAGTGTTATAACACAAGCAAATTATCACAGTGACATATGTAACACTGTGTTTTAGCTATCACTGTTAATTGTGTGGCTTGGGTGGAGAAGGGTGTTTCCAACAGTTGAAAGCACAGCTTGCATAGATATTAAGAATGGAACAGTTTCCTTAAGTCTGTCTACACAGGTACTGTGATGAGATCAGTATAGAACATGTAAGTTTTTTGATTTTTTTGCTAGTGACAGCTAACTTGAATCATTGTACGTAAACCATAACTAGACAGCTTATATTTCAAACAAGGATCTCAACATACAACTGATTATTCCAACATAAAAGAACAGAAATACAGTAATGTGTGGTCCACTGACTTCTGTAGTTCACTGGAGTAGTTGTAAATTAATAGCTTCCTAGTTCTTTGTAACTGTCACTGAATCATGCTGTTCTTAAAAACTGGCTTTGTAAATTCCTTCCATGTTTTAAAAAGAATATTTTAACATTTCCTGATAAAACTCCTACTTACTTTCACCTTCTTGCATCATCTTCAGAAGCCGTGCATTTCTTCCTTTTACTTCTTTATACTTTTCCTGTATTACAGAGATTGAATTATTACAAGTATACTTTTTTAAAAAAAAAAAGTGTTCTATAAGCTAAGCTTAACTTAAAGTCAGACTTAGAGTTTAAAATGACAACTTCTGCAGAGAATCTAATCAGAGAATCACAAAATCATAGAACCATCTAGGTTGGAAAAGACCTTTAAGATAATCCGTGTCTTAATTAAATCACAGCCCATTCTCCACAACAGGAGAAGTGGATTTATAACTAAGAGCTGAGAAAAAAGGCAAACACAAGGCTTACAGCAAGTTAAAATAATAAAATTACGTCAATGCATTGATAATGCAGAAATAACCATTCAGGTCTGCCTCAAGTGTATAGGCCTGTTGCATCAAGGGCTTTCTGGTTTCTGCCCTGATAAATTGTAACAATTAAAATGTACTTTCTAGATACCAAGGTAATATAAAGAGCTTGCCACATTGCTGGACAAGTAGGAAATGATCCCACTGCTCTACAGATTGGGTTGGGGTTTTTTTCCATAGTTATTGTTTTTACATCAGAGTTCCCTTCCTTTTCAATTCTTTACACTTTTCTGCTCAAGAACCTATTTTTGCTGGCTTTTCCAATTTGACACCACCATATTTTCTTCACAAGTGAGTCATTTCCTTAATTGGCCACCAGTGTCAGTTCTAGCTATGTACCTTAGCTGTAAAGTTATTTTTCCTGTCACAAGTCTTCTCATACAGTTTGCTTTAAAATAAGAGTTTAATTTCAGACATACTTTTTGCCTAATAAAGAAGCTACTATCTTCCACTTTGAGTATCACACCAGTTCTTGAGGATAATTAGCTGACATTTAAGACAGACCATTCATGGCTATCTAAAATTGTATTCATGCCTCCGGACAAGTTCATGAAATTAAATATTGCCCATCACCTCACCAGTATCCTTATGCATCGTGTTTATTCTGTCAAATGTGAATGAGTACTGATAAAAGTAAACAGGAATGGTTTTATGCTTTCAAATTTCACCTGGGGATTCCAACCTTAGTACACGGTCTGTAAACAGCTGTGAACGAAGTTTATGTTTTTATGACTACATGTACTTATTGGAAGCAACAGAAAACTCCGAATCTGTCAGCCTGATCAGTATATTTTAAACAATAAATAAAATTAGTTATAAAATAATTTTAAAATAATTCTATGATGCTTTGCTGTATTTTGTTACAATGCCAGTTCCCTGTGGAAATTCTGCCCTTTATGCTCTAGATACTACCCAAACAATGCTAACATGTACTGAAAACAGGGAGGCATTTTCCCTAGCTACTCCAATCTAGTGCAATTATACATATATTTATTACATCTAAATTACATGCATATGTTACATTTATTATTTGCAAATAAAAGACAGACCAGGGACAATGTGGGCACTCTCCAGAAGCTACCACGAGAACTGGCTATCCTGGATTTGGAGAAGGCTGAAGTTCTTAATGACTTCTTTGGCCTCAGTCTTCACCAGAAAGTGCTCTGACCGCACCACACAAGTCTTGGAAAGCAGATGCAAGGATTGTGAGAATTAAGACCTTAGGCCCACTGTAGGAGAGGATCTGTTTTGACACCACCTTAAGAACCTGAACGTGCACAAGTCCGTAAGACCTGATGAAATCCAACCGCGGGTCCTGAAGGAGCTGGCAAAAGAAGTTTCTAAGCCACTGTCGATAATATTTGAAAAATCATGGCTGTCAGGTGAAGTTCCTGACAACTGGATAAAGGGAAATATAACCCCCATTTTCAAGAAGGGGAGAATAGAGGACCCAGGGAACTACAGACCAGTCAGTCTCACCTCTGTGCCTGGCAAAATCTTTGAGCAGATTCTCCTGGAAGGCATGCTAAGGCACATGAAAAACAACAAGGTGCTTGGTGACAGCCATCACGGCTTCACTAAGGGGAAATCCTGCCTGACCAATTTGGTGGCCTTTTATGATGGGGCTACAGAACTGATGGACAGGGGCAGAGCAGTTGACATCACCTACCTGGAATTGTGCAAAGCGTTCGACATTGTCCCACACGACATCCTTGTCTCTAAATAGGAGAGACATCAATTTGATGAATGGACCACTTGGTGGATAAAGAACTGGCTGGATGGCCGCACACAAAGAGTTGTGGTCAACAGCTCAATGTGCAGCTGGAGACCAGTAACGAGTGGTGTCCCTCAGGGATTGATGTTGGGACAGGTCTTGCTCAACATCTTGGTAGGTGACACGGACAATAGGATTGAGTGCGCCCTCAGCAAATTTGCCGGTAACACCAAGCTGTGTGGTTCGGCTGATACACTGGAGGGAAGGAATGCCATCCAGAGGGACCTTGACACGCTTTGAGGAGGACCAATACCAACCTTATGTAGTTTGACCATGACAAGTGCAAGGTCCTACACCTGGGTCAGCAATGCCAGACACAGCTACAGGCTGGGCAGAGGAGAGATTCAGAGTAGCCCTGTGGAGAAGGACTTGGGGGTGCTGGTTGATGAGAAAATGAACATGAGCCGGCTTCAGTGTGAGCTCGCAGCCCAGAAAGCCAACCGTATCCTGGGCTGCATTAAAAGGAGCGAGGCCACCACGTCAAAGGAGATGATCCTGCCCCTCTGCTCTGCTCTCATGAGACCTCACTTGGAGTATTGTGTGCAGTTCTGGTGTCCTCAACATAAAAAGGACATGGAAGTGTTGGAACAAGTCCAGAGGAGGGCCACGGGGATGATCAGGGGACTGGAGCACCTCCCGTATGAAGAAGGCTGAGAAAGTTGGGGCTGTTCAGCCTAGACAAGAGAAGGCTGCATGGAGACCTCATAGCAGCCTTACAGTATCTGAAGGCAGGGTATAGGGATCCTGGGGAGGGACTCTGCATTAGGGACTGTAGTGACATACCACGGGGTAACGCATTCAAACTTAAACAGGGGAAGTTTAGATTGGATATAAGGAGGAAGTTCTTTACTGTAAGGGTGGTGAAGCACTGGAATGGGTATTGTGAATGCTCCATCCCTGGCAGTGTTCAAGGCCAGGTTGGACAGAGCCTTGGGTGACATGTTTTAGTGTGAGGTGTCCCTCCCCATGGCACGGGGGCTGGAACTAGATGATCTTAAGCTCCTTTCCAACCCCAACTATTCTGTGATTAATGAGCAGATCTTTTTTTTTCCTGCTATGTTTGAGCATATGGTGCGTCATATTTCCAATTTCAGTTGTATGTAACAGGAAAAGATACAACAAAATACACGACTCCGTTCTTGTTGCACGGTAGCTTTAAAGTAATTTCTCTCAAAGGTGACAAAATTTTCACTGATTTTAACCAAATACTGGACTGTATTTAGAAAGAGTCCCAGTGATATACAGCTCTTAAAGGCAAGAAAAGATAAGTTGAATTAATAGGTTGGGATAGACATAAGAAAGCCCAACTTCCTGCTCAAAGCAAAGCTAACTTCCAAGGAAGATCAGATTGCTCAAGATCTTGCCTAGTCTTAAATTACAACTTTATTTTTTTGACCATGAACATAGGAACCCTATAAAACAAGCAGTGACTTATATGCTGGATATAAAAAGTTTGTTTCCAGATACTTTGTTTCAATTTTCAAAAGTTTCACTTTATTTTTAGAAGCTTAACTTACTTATCAAGAAAGACCACTTCACTTAGTACTGAAGGAAATATCTGCACTGTAAAAATGTAACCTGCAGCCAGTCTAAACCATCTCTATAAATTAGTCACATTTTAGTAAATACTTTGTTTAAATGAACAATAATTTTAAATTGCCTACTATTTGAAGGTATTATCAGCTACGTACCTCCCACTGAGTTATTCTGTTTTTCAGTTGTTCAATTTCTGCATCTTTCTTTTCAAGCTCAAGCTTCAGTTGCTCTATTTTTCCATCTTTCAAAACACTCCCCTATAAACAAGAAAGCATTATTTCTTAATAATCTAGTCATGTGAATTTGATTATTCGGAAAGGCAACTTATTTGCTAGGGAAGAACATTTCTGATCAAAAATAAAGAGGTATTTGAATAGGTACCAAAAAGATAAGAAACACAGTAATAAATATTGGCATGTTCTGTGGAGCAAAAATTATTTCAATCATGAGTGTTTTATGTTAAAAAGTTATGTAATTTAAATATCTCTTCATATAGATAAAAATGTTTCAGTGTTGTGAGTTTATTAATTCTTTAAAATTATCATGCTATTGATGTGAGCTTCCCACTCAGGTGCTCCTTTCTGATCACTGAATGAGCTTCATTAAGCAAATTTCTTCACTTCAGAATATTTTACATGCCTGGTTGTTTTCATGAGATGTGCAGTTATCTGTTTCACTGTAATCATTGAGATGGACTCTCCTTTTCTCTTTTTGAAGTATTCTGTTAACATCATCCTCCAGCCTGTTGAAAAATTTTCCATCATGCAATGAACACTGGGAAGCGTTCACTTCCTGTCAAAAATAAGTACAATAACATACCTTCCTTTTAATATAAGTTAATACTTATCAACACGTCTAAAAAATAGCATGCCATGGAAAAGCATTATATTTAGATAATTATTTATGTTGTGTATTCTCAAGAATATTGTGACCTCCATTGAAAGAATATTATACCAATTGAAAAGCCTGGAAACTAATCAACAGTTAACATTGAGCTGATGATGAGTTACACAAAAGAATGAAGTTGGAATTCAGTAATTTATCTTTTATTCAACTGTTAAAAAAAATCTTCCCTCTAAGTAAATCTTAATATTGTGGACTGCACCGCAACATAGTAGCATCACAAGTTCTTTCTTACCTGATTTGCTTCTCTTTTTGGCTACAATTTGTATTTTTTTACATGCTTTTAAAACTGCATGCTGCATCAAAGACTACGCGAAAACTGAAGAAGCATTGAGTAAGAGTAATTCTAAGAAAGCCAGTAGTAAGTTCTCAGATGCAAGAACTGGGGATATACATTTCTATTGAATCTAAATCTGAAGACTTTTCCAAATTTACATCAGGTTAGTTTTAGAATATGTAGTTGACTGTCACTACAGAAAACACCAAAACAATTACCTTCTAAACCTAACAACTGTAGTTGTAGTTTCTTGGGGGAGGGGGTTGGCTTTTTTGTGGGTTTGGGTTTTTTGTTGGTTTTTTTTTGTTGTTGTTGTTTTTGGGGTGGGTTTTTTTGGTTGGTTGGTTGGGTTTCAGGGTTTTTTTAATTAAACTGTTTTGAGTAAGGCTTACCTCATGCTTTTTAGCAGGGTTATCTGAAAAGAAAAGAAAAAAAACCCCATCGGTAAGTTACTCGAATCTTGTACAGATGGATACTGAAACAAGACATTTTGAAAAGTGGGGAAAAACACCACCTATTTGAGTTCTTCAAAATTAATTCTCCTCTCAATAGTCACAATTATGTAAGCCATTACTAAAGCATTTGAGGCCAAGATTATAAACTACGTATTATACCAATCCCTGTATTTGCATCTTCTTCCAGATCTTTCAGAGTACTTAATCAAAAGCAGCATCCCATACTTATTTGCTTCAGTTAAAGTGGAAGGCAATGTCTTTGGTACAGATACTTAAGGAATTTGTTGATTTGTTTCCTTCTATATCTATTTAGGCTTTTACAGCACATATCTCACTGTATACCTGAATGCCTTCCATGCCTTTCAGATTGCTGTGCTTTCGGTATTTTTCCTCTGTTCAGATAATTTGGAAATTATGTACTTAATATTGTATGTTTAGATAAAAACATTCTTATAATAAAGACCTCAGAAAACAAATTACTTTCTTCTTTTTCTAGCATCTAACCTTGATTTCTTCAGTAAAGCTCAGAATCTCCGCTCTATAAACACAGATGAAGGAATTTCAAACATATAAACCGTGCATATAATGAGTAGAAGTTATTTCAGTATTTACTCATCTTAATAAAAGCTAGTATCACAAAGAAAGATAAACAACAACAAACTCAGTCGCCTGAGAAATGCAAATTTAGTAAAACAAAAAAAACAAAAAAAAAAAGTAGATTTTTAAAAGTCAAATTAAGAGTGTTTGAGTCCATCCCAGGGGTACTACATGAAATTATGTTTCCCTTAAGCTCTTATTTTCATTATTATATAATGAACACTTAGCTTCTAGACTCTAGAACACACTGACTGCAACTCATTTAGTGTTTGTTTAACCACAGTGTTAATGAAGAGAGACAGAAAGGCACTTTCCTGTTAGCACACACACTGAAAATTCCAAGTAGAACAGCTCATATGGTATGATAAGGCATACCTATATTACTGTCTGACTGAAAGTCTTTCAGAGACACAGTGAGAGGTTTGTCTTTTCCTTGCTGGTTCTTTTTCTCTTTCTTATTCACAGACTTTGACTGAGGTGAAGTACTTTCAACGTTTTCATATGCCTAGAAGAATAAAGTCCCACTGGTATAATTTTCTTCAATACCCAAATATTTTTTCTGACTCTTCATAAAGGAAAAAAATTACTGATAATGTACTAAAGGAGATTTTAGCCTGAACAGTAATTTGCAGGCTTCAGATGCATTCAAAAAATGCAAAACATATCAGCAATAAAGCATAGATTCTGTTCTCTGAAGTACAGCATTGCTCTTCACTAAACAGCAAATGAACTATCAGCCTATACTTGAACCTTCTACACCAAATTTTATCCAGAAACTTATAAACTGAAAATACATTGCAGTCAAATGTAGGAAGGATGTGTGCTACACAAGGCAGGGTAGTACTTTCATAAACACACCCACACAAAACCCCAACAGCAGTGGTTTATTGTACCTTTTTTTTATTCTCAAAATACGTTTTCTCGTTCAGTAGAAGTCAGAGAGCCATTAGTGTGCAGCAATGCTCTACCAACTGGCCTTACTGCTACTGAAATCAGACAGCCTGGTACATGACAGCCATTTGAACCAGAGTTCCCCATCCCCACAGATCCACAGTAACAACCTTAGCAAATTATCAATCTCCCAGTTATTAACCTTAAATACTAATGAAATATTTTCATTAAAAATAATCTTAAATAATCTTAATAAAAGAAGATATATATAAGCAAATATGGAAATTAAGTGCTTTTTTCCCATAGAAATGAGAATTGTTCAGTGTACTCATGTACTCTATATTTTTAATATATACATTTAAATTATTGGGATGTAATTCTCAAAAAACCACAAACAGTGCTATGCTACTATGCCTGAAGATTGTCTCCACTTCAAAGATTAACTTTTAGTATGGAAGCTAAAAATTTACCCTTGATTTTCAAAAACTGTGGTATTCCCACCTCAAAAAAGAAATATTGTACAGAGATATTTGCAGAGATGTGCCATTTCTTATTATGCATAATTATATTTAGATTTAGATATTTTAATAACATTTTACTGGCTCCTGACTTATTTCAAACAAGCAACTTCCTGATAGAAAGAAAAATTTCACCTAAGCATACTTCAGCACAATTCTCCAGTGTTTCATAAGAATCACTGAGAAAACAGCATACTGACCAGCAAATAAAATGTGTAATGCTTATTAGGACTAAAATATTTACACTCAGAAGATGTTAGCAAAAATTCAAATGATTCAACCATAAATGACACTTTAAGGTTTGATGAGAAGCCTGTGCTTTGATTCTCCTACTCTTCAAGTGTGCTGGATGTTTTCTGCGAAAGGTCAAGATCTCTTGTGTACTCTTAAATTCCAGCATATTCATGTGCCAGAAAACTGAAAAGCAGAACTACTTTTCCACCTTTACAGGCTAATTAAGAACAAACTAAACCATCCAACACTATTATATATGGGTTCTTTCAAATCCGGTATTTTTCTGAACTCCTAAGCATTTGAACAGTGATAGCAAACAATTTAGAAGAAAATGGTACTTTTAGGTTTTTTGCAAACCCCCTTTTTTTTTTTTTTAATTCAAAACTCATACAGCTTTTACATTAGGATGGATTCCACAAATACCTTTTCGTGTTCTTCATATTCCAGTTTGCTCAGCAGCAATGCTTTTTCAAGATCAGCTTCAAACATGTCAGATGTCAGCTGAAGAAACAAAATTAACATGTTTCATGTAATTAGGCTGGTTAAAAAAAATAAAATAAATAAGAAAGGCAGACAACACCACTAAGTGTCACTGATGTGACACAGGGTCTTATTAACTGGCAATGTACCTTTTTGTACCACAAGTAATAAAATATCTCGCTTCAGGACACTTTGTGATGGACGGAAACATGCAGTAAGTTATGCACACCTTCACTTAATGGTTCCCATCCTGATGATTTGTTAACATGGGATTTCTTTAATACAGTTTTTTAGTTTGAAACATGAAAACCAGAAGATGTCAAAGGACAAAAATGCCATTGTAGCCTACTATGAAGTGTAAGCACCCATCCATCACAGCGAAAAAATTAGGTTAAACATGCCTTTTTCTGCGGACAGGGAGGGAGATGCAAAGAAAATTCAAAGCTTTCTTGGTGTGAGCAGTTAAGAACTAGGAATTAAGGAACACAACAGGAATTAAAGATATCTTGTGTGATAAGAAACAGGAAATCACAGGAAAGTCCTGCTCCTGAGAAGACCAATTCCAGCAACAGTTCAATGGAGCCAAAATAAATAATGTAAAGGTATAAAAATCTAACAATTTATGTTATTGTGTAAGGCAAAGTTAACCAAGATTAACTTCTTGGATGCAAAACTGGTTCCTTTGAGGTCTGTTCTCTGAAGGAATCACTACAATCCATTGTGTGATATGAAGAAGAATAAGGCTTCCATTTGGCAGCACAGTCATCCCCTTTTTCTTGCCCTTAAATGAAATATTAATTAGTAAAAATAATTATTTTAACCATCATTTTCTTGCTCTTTAAAATTCAAATAGAGGTCCTTTCATTAATTTCAACATAAACTACAATAGCTATTATAGTGAATAAACACTTCAGTGGTGTTAATGTATTTTGCTCAAACTGGGGGGCATGACATACACTACCTTTTTTGTCTATAGGAAACATGTTCTGAAAAAACCCTCAGAGTTCCCATATGCTTTATATATGCTTGAAAGTGATTTATTGTACAGTGTAAAAGCACACACATTCTTCCTAATTGCTCAATGATGCATATGATCAGTCTCACTTAATAGAAAATCTGAGTAGTTTCTACCACAGTAAACCAGCCCTTTTTGAGTGGTTATTTGAAACACAGTAGAATAGTGCTCTCAGCATAAATTGCTATGTTTTACACAGACTTTGGGGTGCTATCATTCCTAGCTTTGCATTTGGCTTGTGATTTAAACTTACCATTGACTGATTGCACAGGGCCTCACTGGCAACCTTTTCCTAGCAGGGGAGGTGTGGGAGAGCCAAGGACACACTGTGGCAGCCAGGCTGCAGGTGCCTCAGAACCCCAAAGGGCTGCATGCACAGGCAGCGAGCCAGGAGTGGAGGCTGGCAGGGATGACCTTCAACAGAGCACTGCCTGCACAACCTGTGCTGCCTGCAGCAAGGGGACCAGACAACAAAGTGGAGGGGTTCTGCAGCTTCCAGGGTGGATTTTTTTCTCGTATTTGTTTTCTTTCAATATCAGAATCAGTAATGAGAGGTTTGATAACTGACAGTAAGCTAAACTGACTGAAATTCCCCAAGAAACAATGAACTATTTTTGCCCGCAACTGTTGAATCCAACCTGACAATGACAGTTATCTACCAAAAATCAGGCCTTTTAATCTACTACACTGGAAAATTCAATAGGAACATTATGAAAAATGAGAGACTGGAGATTAAAAAAAAAAGGAGACTATCAAAAATTAATAAGCTAAACACAAAAAAGATGAGATCAGGATTTTTACCTCTGAAAGTGCTAATTTTGCATGTAAGCTTCTAAATAATTAAAGAAAGTGCTATCACAATGTTATTTAAACTATTAAACAATCCCACAAAAATTGCATTATGTGATCTCCAGTGCAACAGTAACCCTACCATAAGTTGTTTACCTAGCAGTACAATTCTGGGCAAAGCTGACTGAAGCCAGCCAAACAAAGGTCAGTACTACACAAAACAGTGGAGTTTAGAGCTTTAGGCCTGAATATTCTCAAAGTCTCTTAGTTTCCCAGGCACATTTGGTCCTGCTTCTGTGCATGGCCTGAGAATAGATAGCTATAGGATCACAACCACTTAAGCTCATCAAAAAAATCTAGAAACCACAGGCTCCTTTCGCTTAGGTGCTGGGAGCACATCTAACAGTTGTAAGAAATTGAGATCCATGTACAAATCCCTTACAGTGACTCTTAAAAGCTTTGCTGAAGAAAGACCATGCCATATACGTCATAGCCCTATAGCTAAAGACAAATACTGACAACCATTTAAAATGAAAGTGCCAGGCAGTATGGCAATTCTGAGGGTAAATATGAAATGAGGAACTCTTCATTAACTGGTAGGTGCTCTGTGTGGTGCTGATCTCTGCAGAAATAAGGAGACATTGCTTATAACCCCTTACTGAGTATCATTATCCCCTGCAGTATACCATTTAAAATTCACTTCATAATTATCAACAGGAACTAAGAGGTTAGGATTTCACGCCTTCTCAATTTGAAAAACTCAAACTCACATCCCTCTTCTTAGATAAGCACGTGCCAGCTGCAGTTTGAACCTTCCTGCCACTCAGTTTCTCCAACTCGCAGAAGAGATGCTTTTATTAACTCATAGATGTTTTTAGAATGATAACTATCATATGTTGGAATTATGGTAATTGCTATAAAGTTATTTTTAAAATAAAAGGACCTCATGGTAGTTCGACAGCATATAATTTAGTAAGATTGCAATTAGTAGGAATAGATGTTTATAATTGAGTTATAGCTCAGATTGCGATTAGTTATAATAGACCTTGATAACTTTGCCTGACCATTTCACCACCCAGTAATTGAGAATACAGAATTCTTTACCCAAAATAATTGCTTCATGCCACACAGAATAAAAAACCCCTGCAACTACTGAACTAAGCAAATCCATACCCTAAAAAGTAGTTCTGAAGTTAATTAGCTTGGGAAATTTTCAAGGGGATTATTAGGTCATTGCTCCACTGTCTAAGGAGATACCTATACGAAAGCATTAGCAACACCCACAAAAAAGAAAAACAAAAAACCAAAAACCCCAAAACCAACAACAACAACAACAACAAAAAAAATCAAACACCCCCACCCGCACCACCCAAAAAAAACCCCAACAACAAACCAAACCAAGGACAATATCCAAATGTTAGTCTTTCATCAATTTGGCTTTCTGAAGAATGTGTTAATTAGAACAAGAAGTAGCTCAATACCATAGTTTTTGTGAGAAAAACTCAAAGTTTCTCTGTGAAAGAAAATAACATCCTAGTACATGCCAGAATAGGAGTTCAGCTGCCTCATGAAACACTTTTTAACTCCAGTTGGTGACACTTCCTAGCATTTGCCTTCAAAAAGTTTGTGCAAAGTTGCGTACTCCAAAGGGTATCTTCAAGCATAACAAAAGAGCCCAAACTATTATCCACAGTAAATAACTGCAGACCAGACAGTAACTTCAGAGGAATTTAGAAAAAAAATGTACCAAAACATTTCTTTAAGCACTATCTGAAAAAAATGCACTAGAACAAATTCTTTCTTTGTCCATCTATGCTATTTTGGCCTAAAATAGTTGAGTACTGTGAACAATTCATAACATTCTCATTGTTTGAAAGACCAAGAAAAATCACTGTATGCTCTTCAGTATCAAAAAGGAGAATTATAATGCTGAATTCAAGTCAAGCACTAAAAAACCTAGTTTTAAGTGCACGTACTCTTCCTAACTGACGTCAGAAGTGCAAATTATTTTAAGTGTTCAAGGTAAGGACTTGATTACTGTTTCAGATTAAGTGCATTTCAAGTGTAATTTGTTTGTGATAGTTTGGGGAAAAGGAACACAGTAAAAGCATTTTATTTGCCTTCATACAGATACAGTCAGCCTTTGCTTTATATCTATTGTATTCTTCAAGTATTAATGAACCCTACTTACAATATTAATCGCAATTACAATGTTCTAACATTTAAGAAAAACAGACCTTCTTGCACTGATAGGAGTACACTAGCATGCTGAAAGCCAGTCAGCACTCAGTTCTTTGTTACCTAGAACGGAGCTAGTTATTTTATGCTTAACAAAACTTACCAAGCCTACTTTACCATGGATATATGGCTCCACCAAAACTTTCCCAGTTTTGCTCCCGCCACAGCATTTCACCATCCTTCTATGGTAGTACTTCTACTTGTTGTACAAATGAGTAAATTCCTTTTACCATATACCAGTATTCACAATCCAGCTATGAGGTATGCAAACAGCAGCACGTGCTCGCTCCGAACTATCTGACAGAAGATGTGGCCTGAATTTCCACTGAAATCTTTCCTTCTATGTGGCAGTATCTTGCTGCTTCCTCTCCAGCCATCTCCCTTTCTCCATGAAACTTAACTTCATGAAGTAACGTATTTCAGGAAAGCCAGAGACAACTAAACACAGCAAGGTGTACCTGCTCATCTCTTTGTCGCCACTCCTGCCAGTTTTCTTCCCGAGTGCTCTTCTGCACTGCAGTGTTCAGTTTTTGTTCATGCTGAGATAAACAGCTTCCATGTGAGGATTTCTGAGGAATCTTTTTAAAAGCAAGGTTTCTGAGCTGAAAACCAGTTATTTTTAACATTAGTACACAGAAACAGTCTTAATGGACCAACAAAGGCATTCAGACATTAATGTGTGTGCTTCACCTGTAGTCTGAGGTACATTTTTGTTTAATCATTTATGGTACACACTCATAATGTCAAAGCATGGGAAAATGTGGATCAGAAGCACCACAGACATAACATAAACCAATGAAAAAGTAAATGCACTTTGCTATCTGAAAATACTTTCAACAAATCTGAAGAGATAACTGTCCGACAGATTTCATACTGGATCAGGAATCATGGTGTGCTCACATATGACTGAAGTTAAATACAATGCCAAAGGAAAGGTGGTATATATAAATCTGGCATCAGCAAACAGAGGAACCAGAGGTTCACGTAGAAAGAGAACAATACAAACAGTCCTTAGTTCTCAGTAGTTTGCCAGATTTGAAGAACCTGCAGTAAGCATTATTTTTAACTGCTGCACCAAAAGTATGCAACAGTGCCATCTTAAAGATACCTTACAAAATTGTAAAATTTCACAGTGCACAAATAACATGCAAATTTGGCAGCTCAAGGACACTGACTGCTCCAGCCTAAACATGAATCACCTTCTGGTCCTTACTTGGAGTGAAAGTAAAAGCAGCAATACAACATACTATCAATTTCAAGACAGGATTCCCTTAACATAAAGGCTTCTGGTGGGAGAAAGAAGCTATTATCAGATGACTGAGAAAACAAAGAACAAAGTACAATACAAGTGTTCTTCTTAATGTGTGTTTACTGAGTGTCAGGACTCCTTCTTAAAATGGCAGATCACCTTAGCTTAAAGTTACTCAAAATCAGGCAATAATGCAGGTATTTCAGAATCGTTTTCCTTCCCCTCTAAACAGTCCCTTACCACACTACCTTTCATGCTTCAGTAATGCCTCTTTTGCTGCCTATACCAGCACTATAACCTCTGCTTGCTCCTTCATATCAAGTGCTGGCAAAAACACTGGTGCAGACCATTCTGATTTACAGTTTCAGTGGAATACATAGACAGTACATGCTAAACTGAAGAAAAAACTCATTCTTGTGATAGCTGAAAGGCAAGGAAGGACTAAGTATTCTATCCACACAAATGAATCTCTGTAGATATATGCAATGCATATTGCATACACAGTTATTCTGACAGAGCTATAGAGTTTTGATCATGTTAAGGCAGGCATAAAGACACATTAGGGTATGCTTATCAAAAACTTAATGTAAAAATAACATCAAAGCTCAAAATCAAAAAATCACTTTACTTAGCTCTACTGCAAACATAAAAATTTTAAAGATTTTAAGCTTAACAGGTATTAAAAAGAAGAAAGATGGATTTGGGGGTTTGGGTTGTTTTACATATTGAATTTGATAATTGCTTAAAAAACCTGAGCAATTTAACTCTTTGTAAGTAGTATACTCCCTACTATACAATCCTTAATAAAGCAAAGAAAAAGAATGCTGTCTCTTGGACTAAGTAGCATTTGTTCCATTAAAAAAAACAAAAACAAAAAACCCCAACCTACACAAACCCATGACTTGTAGGGAGACAGCAAAAGTTATTTCTCAGATAACAACTTCAGCCACTACCTGAAAACATAATCACTTTACCTCACTGGCCTCACTCTGCTGCTGTTCTTTCTTCTTTCTTCTTTTATTCCTTTTTTTCTCATTTGCAGATTGTCTTCCCACTGGAGCCTGAGACTTACTGCCACCTCGGCCACTTTTTCCTTTTCCAGGCTCAGAGTCAGTATCACTTAGCTCTTGTAGCAAAGCAAAACGAGATGCAGTGGTAGGAACTGAACTGATTACAGTTGATGCCATTGCCACATCTGATAACCTATTAAGCTGGCTTCTTCTTAGTTATTAGGTTTCCTAGGAAAGTAGCATAGAAATAAGAATGAAAACAGTGTTTGACCGAACAATCAGTAATTCGTATGTTAGCTGCAGGTTTATTATTTAAAAAACAAATCAAAACAAACAAAAAAGAAACCAAAACAAACACCAAAGCCTGTAAAAACCAACCCCCCAAAAAATCCATTAAAAAAAAACCCCACTCAAATTCTGTATTATTTTATATTTTTGATAAATTGTATTAAGAAATTCGAAAAGAACTATAAAAGAATAATCTATTTATAGTTATTTATAGCTAATACACTTGATCCTCAGAGATAATGTTTTACAGAAAAAAAGTAGCATAAGGCCCCAAAAGAAGCTGGCATTCATGATCTGGAGAGGAAAAAGAGGAGGAAAAAACCCAACAACAAAACCACACCACAAGAAAAAAAAGAGCAAATTAACCCAAACCAAAACCCACAGAACCCCTCCAAAACAAATCACCAAACCAACCAGAAATAGTGTCATGCTCCCAAACTATTCCAGATACCATCCCTGGAGCCTGACAAACATAAGGTGTGAGAAGTAAGGCAAGCAGATATGCATATGCAGCCTCCAGTTTTGGGTAAGCAGCCTTATCTCCTATTACACAGGCAGTATCATTTTGTTCCAAGCCACTGGAGATTCAACAGTTTTCTCCATAGGAGGGTGAGCCCAGCATTGTGGCTGATGCTGTTCTCAAACACCTGTTCTTACTGCACAACACAGAATCTGTTGCAGGAAGTGAGGCCTTCTGTTACCCCCTGCAGTTATAGCCAATCTGTAGATTCCCATGACACCACTCCAAAGTACGAATCATTTATCTACTGTAAAAGCCTAAGGGGAGGGTGGGCAGGGGGAGAGAAGGGAGAAGGGTGGCTTAATAATATTTGGCTAATTGTGATTTTTCCAGGCAATGTTTAATGAATTAGAAGGCTGAAAGAGATGTTATTTAATCAATGATTCTAAATTTCACAGAAAGCGTCTACCTGCATTAGCATACTAAAATAGACAGATGTAGTGAAATAATACATGCTTTTTGAAAGTACCATTTGAAAGGAATCCTTGTAGTTTGGCAACTGTGAACATAAGTTGAATGTCTGCTTAGATGGTCTACAGATGTGCTGCTTGTTAACTGCTATTACACAACAAAATAATCTACAGAAACTTAAACTTTTTTTTATAACTTTCTCAAGGACAAGCCCGTATAGGTGTGTGGGTATTTTGTTTTCTTTCTCCAAAGTGAATGAGCAAGTAAGCTAATACTTTCCTTATTCAAGTTTACTGAAGACAAAAGTTACAGTGAACACCTTTCTTCTCATACAAAGTTACCCTACTTCATTTCTCTCAAAAATATGAAAATTAAGCTGATCACATGAAGATTGTTGCATCTTAAAAATAAAACACACTTGACATTAGATTCTGAATCTACCTGAAGACAACCAAAGATCTAAGCACACCCCCACATTAGTCACATCTAAGTCATCACAAGTAATTAGTACTTGTTACTCTTTAAATTATTAAGTAACATGGTAAGTTTAGATTTTCCTGGGTTTGTGTATTTTCAAATGCATTTTAATACTCAGTAACTACGGTTATCCTTTGTAGGAGCTAAGATTACTTAAATAACTACAGCTACCCTGCATAGGAGTTAAGATTACTTACAGCAGAGAGATACTGTGTTCTTACTACTTGAATACATGCTAAGTTGAAACCTGAAGCTCAGAGAACAGACTAAAGATACATCTTCGCAGGAAAATGGCAACAAAGATAAGTGTCCAGTCACCCTATGACATGATCTTACAATACTGGATGATGCCCGTGGCACTATACCAGACTACAACAGTCATAATACTGGAAGTTCGTAAAGTCTACTTTTTTTTTTTTTTTTTAAATAACTGCACTACAGGATTATGCTAGTCAGTCAAAAGACTGTCATTTCTAGTCTCAAGCTTATTGTAATATATTTGGAGTTTCAGAACAACATATTAAGCTGTCAGCTGCTAATAGCGCCAAATACTGCTTTTGCCCACAATTTGAAAGCATTTCATATTTTCAAGCTGCAGTTACGGAACATGTGATAAAGAAAGATGAAAAGAGGCTGCATTCAGCTATAGCAGCTGAAGCTGTACATCACTTTGAAACAGATGGCTGCAAATTCCTCCCTCCCTTTCCAACAAACAGAACAAAATGCAACAGGTATATTTTTGCTGTCTGACTGTAGTTGGTATGGAATGAAGTACCCGGATGACAAGCATATTAAGCAATTACTACCCATGGAATTATGCTGTTCCAGTTCACTGAAATATCTCAGTAACAACATATTAATTTTTAGAAGTTCATTCCTGATTTACATTTGTTTCCACAGAACAGGTAAAATGGGCAGTAATGAGCTTGCTGAGGAAATAGCATGCAATTATAGATTTTTTTTTTCAGCTAAGCATGGAAAAACTGTTAATATTGCTAACATTTCAATGCAGTTATAGATACAGCAGCAGGATTTAATCATCCCACTCCTGCAACACTTGAAGACAGATGTAGTGATTCACTGAGGCCTACCACCATGCCATTTTTGGCAATTTCATACTATACCTACAATTCTGACATTCAAATTTTACCAGTTCCCAGATTTTAGTCCCTGCCCTGTACAAAACTAATGGACTTACCTCAAAAGCTTTCAGCTAGCCATAGATGGTTTTGGCTAACCATAGATGTACAAATGCCTTTATACAAAAGTTTTGCATAAAGGCATCTAAAAATGTTTGTATAAAGGCATTTATAGATGCCTTTATACAAAACTTTTCCCCTTGAGAATAATAACATTATTATGAACAGTCTTACAAAACTCAATTATTGACATTCTTGAGCTTGATGCTGTGCTCAAAAGAGGTTTTTTGATCAAATACACACACAGAAAAAGCATAAACCACCACAGAGTATTTTGTAATCCCACAGATCAATCTAGCATCTGAAGAATCATTTGAACTTTTAGTCATTTTAAGTGTTTGGCAGTCTGAGACATGTTATGCATTCATAACATCTTGCTGGCCAAAGCCTATCTAAATGTGAGACAATTCCTTTCCTTACGTCTGGAGTACAGCATGAATCTCCAAGAGGAGTAAAAGGAAGCAAAGTGTGTTTGTGGCATCTACATAGCTTGCTAATAGCTCAAGTGAGACTGGAAGTTGAAAAAAAGCACAGCAGATGAGCATCAGTATTTGGAGTTGTTTCCATGTGTCTTACTTTAGTGCTAGTCATACACTTCTGTACCAAGAAACCCTCTATTATTAACCCCCCCTTTTTATGTTAATGAAAAGATCACTGATAACGGATTTCAAAGTTGCGACATTGCAATGGCATTGATATACAGGTGGCACCGATAAATGAGCCAGTTTTAAAACTTTCTGCTTTGCAAATCACTAGCAAACTAGTTCAAACCTAGCAAACTAGATTGTCTCTGCAATCTCTTTGAAACCATAAAGTTTGTGAGAAGAGTTCCTAAACCAAAATGACATATTATTCAGATTGATATATCAACAATGTAAGATAAGCTTGATGCACCACAGAATTTCAAGTCAGTGTAAAGGCATTTCTTATGACCACCAAGCAGTCATTTTTTTTGTGCTCTATTTTGTTTTTTTTTTAGGTTATACTCTTCTAAAAAGTCGTGACAGCCTACATAAACAGATTATTTTGGCATAAACAGATTATTTTTGAATGTGATACTAAATCAACAGCTTATCCCAAGTTGGCCCCACTTATGAAACCAGTAATATTTACTTCAGCATGTCCAATGCAGCAATTTGTAAGCACGAAGTACTGACCTTACCTTAAGTTCCTGGTAAACAAGGAGACATATTTAGAAAGCTAAATTGTGACATGACCAAAAAGGCATCTTTTTAACTTCAGTTCCCTGAAGTGTACTAAGTATATTCAGAAATATAAGATCCATCAATGCCCTGGAGAACTTCAGTCTCATTTTAGACATGACGTAAAGAAGACTGCAGTAATAAAAATAACACGCTCATCCAGTGTTACTGTAACCTGAAATCCTTTTTGTATCAGTTACTCAGTTACCCACATGCTGCAGGTGAAATAGCTTTTGAAATACTCATGTTTTTAAAGCTCTAATGTAATTGTTCAATATGTGCATAAGAAGACTTCAGCACACATCCACCTTATTTTGTTTGAGCATCGGCAGCTTCCTGGCCTGTGCGCAGCTTTGCACATGTGTGCGAGATACTATTTGACTGGCAGTGTTGAAGCACCTAAGTGAGCAGTACAGCACAATTTAGGAACCTCTAGTCTGATGCTAGCAGTACACCTTCAAGCATCTGTGAAATAACCTTCAAGCATCTGTGAAATAACCACATAGCTTTAAATGTGGGACTTTACTATTTCAAGGAAAACATGCTCAAGAGCCCAAAAATATAACCCATTTCCTATTTAACCACTTTCATGGTCAAGTAAACCACTAATAAAGTTACAGACTGCAGAACACTTTGAAAATATTGTATTTTCATCCTAAAGGTTCTTCCCACATACAAGGTACTTATTTCTACTACTAAAATACAAATTTATCATAATCTGTAATCAATATATACACTCTCCAGTACTTGCTTGTAAAATTGAAAAAACAGTAAAATACACAACATATATTTGTAAGTGAAGGAACACATCCATTCCCTACTGGTTGTGATCAACCTCTGCACTTTCTGCAGAGTATATATTGATCTTGGCCAGTTTGTACACTTACCACCGCAAGCTACCTACTTTTCCAAAAGGAAAAGGTGCATCTACAGAAGTTTTGCACAGGAGGTCCTCCCAGTTGGTGAAGCTCTGTCCTTCTAAATTGCTTTTATTTTATGCTTCTGACTGAAAGCTATAAAGCTACAATAAACTGCCCTAAATCCTTACATTTACTTGAAGTCAACTCATCAATTCAAGTTTCATAAGTAACCTTACTGCCAAAACCAAAGCAAAACCAAACAAACAAACACAATCCCTGAATACTGCTTTAGAAATCTACTTGTCAATTGCAGCACGGGCATAAACAGCAGCAATAAACCCATGGCAGATAAGGGGTCTTACACAGTTTGAAAGAGCAATATGGTGAATTTACTGCCATGCTTTCCAAAAATCAATGTCTTCTGAGAAAGAACATGTTTTACAACTTTTTTTTTAGTCAATAAAAGGATTTTTATAAGTGAGTTTTAAAGGATTAAAAAATAAATTTTAAAATTAAAATTTTAACTTTGGTAAACTTGAATTTAGCGAAGGTAAATTTGACTTTGTCAGTCAATATCCTATGCTCAAACTAATGCAGCACCCCCTGCATTTCCTCCTCTGATTCCCAGCCCCCCCCCCAAAAAAAAGTTAAATGAAATTAGTTAAACTTTATCTAACGACCCTTTTCTAACAAACTTTGAAACTTCATATTCACTTCGAAGACCTTACCGCAGCTTCCAGTCCTAAAAGGGGCTTACAAGCAAGCTGGAGAGGGATGTTTTACAAGGGCCTGTAGGGACACGACAAGGGGGGGGAATGACTTTAAACTGAAAGAGGGGTGATTAGACAGGAAGAAATTCTTCCCTGTGAGGGTGGTGAGGCACTGACACAGGCTACCCAAAGAAGCTGTTAGGTACCCCATGCCTGAAAGTGTTCAAGGCCAGGCCGGACAAGGCTTTGAACAACCTGGCCTGGTGGGAGGTGTCCCTGCCCGTGGCAGGGGATTGGAACTAGATGATTTTTAAGACTCCTTCCAACCCAAACCATTCTATCATTCACTATATACAACTAATGGAACAAAAAATACTAGCATTCTTAGGTACCAATACATATGAGCAGCCTTAAGTAATCAAATAGCCAGTGATCAGTAAATGCTATACCAAAAGCATTTTGCATTCTAATTACAACCAGTATGTTCTGTTTGTAGCTGACGCATGTTTAATTAACGCGCCCTCTTTAGAGTGCGTCGGGGGATGAGCGGGCCCTGCTCGTGCCACTCCAGAGAAAAGCCGGGCGGACTCCCTCCTGAGGAGGAGCTCCTGCCTCCGCGCGCCAGGTAGCTGCCGGGCACCTCGTCCCACGCTGTCCGACACGTTCGCGGCGTACGGGAGGCTGAAGAGAGGAAGCGGCGGCTCCGTGCAGACGCCCAAAGGCAGCGGACGAAACGAACTAAACGGGGGCAGCTAAGCGACAGCACTAGCGAGCGAGTTAAACCCGCCCCTGGCCAACCGCTCCGCGACCGACACCTGCCGCCCCAGACGCTCCCGGGCCAGCGACGCCGCTCCCAGCGGAAAGAGCCGCTGGGAGGCATGGCCCCCAGCCCCGCGCCGAAGCCCCCCTGCCCCAGCGCCGCAGGCCCACTGCCGCCCGCTACCCACCGCGGGCGGGACGGGGCGGGACAGCGCGGAGCGGAGCCCCCGCCCCACGGAAGGGGCGGCAGGTGGGACCGGGAGCGGGACGGGCGCCCCCGCAGGACACTCACTCCGGTCGCGGTGGCAGGGAGAAGCGGAGAAACCCAAAGAGGAAGCGACGGGCGGGCCGTTATAACGGGCGTGCAGGCGGGGCCGGGAGGGGCGGGGCAGGCGCCGCAGCTGTGTCGCGCGCCGCTGGCCGGAGGGTTGGCCGCTCGCTGCCCCTCGCGCGCTGGTTGGCTGGGCGCTGGGTGCAGGGGCGCGCGCTGCGTCAGCGCGGCGCTCCGGGAGCGGCTGGTACGGGCTGCCGCCGGGGTCAAAATAACCGCGGGGCAGGAGGGTGACCGCGGGATTTGCGGGGGGGGGGCTCGCGCAGATCACCCCACGCAGCACCCGGGAGGCGGCCGCCGGCATTGCCCATCGCGGTTCGGTTCGGCTAGGCCCTGCCCGTCATGCACCGGAGAGCTGGGACCGGCCTTGGCGTCCCCCAAGCCCCTGCGGCGCCCCCTCTAAGGCCACTGCGGTGGGTGCGGAGGGTCAGCGGGTCTCCGGCCTTTTTGTTTTGAGTTGTGTCTTGCGCTGTGGACGTGCGGTGTGATTGCAGAGCGAGGCCTGAACAACCCGGGTTACCGAGTTACTGCCTGCAGTGCAACAAGTTTGCTGGTTTGCGTTTAGTGTTTGCTGTTAAGCAAAAGCTACCTAACCCTAGAAATGTGTAAAACGTGCATTTGTTGCAGTGATGTGCTGAAAAAAGCTTTTCCTGCAAAAGTATTTCCAGGTTTTCTGGAAGCCCTATATAAAATGAGCATGCTGCTTAATGGGCTGTGCCAGGGTATAAGGTCCCTCAACCCACGCACAGAGCTGGGGTTTCAATACCTGTTACACCTCACCATGGTTGAAAAACCATGGCACTTAGGTAGATTTCCTGATGACAGAAAAATAGGGTAATTTAACCCCCATTCTCAAGAAGGGGAAAAGGGATGGCCCGGAGAACTACAGACTTGTCAGTCTCACCTCTGTGCCTGGCAGAATCTTAGAGCAAATTCTCCTGGAAGGTATGCTAAGGCACATGAAAATCAACAAGGTGCTTGGTGACAGCCAGCATGGCTTCACTAAGGGGAAATCCTGCCTGACCAATTTGGTGGACTTCGATGATGGGGCTACAGAATTGATGGACAGCGGTAAAGCAGTTGACGTCACCTGCCTGGACTTGTGCAAAGCGTTTGAAGCTGTCCCACACGACATCCTTGTCTGTAAATTGGAGAGACACCAATTTGATGAATGGAGCACTCGGTGGATGGCCGCATGCAAAGAGTTGTGGTCAATGCCTCAATGTCCAGCTGGAGACCAGTAACGAGTGGTGTCCCTCAGTCTGCCAGTGACACCTGTGGATCGGTTGATACACTGGAGGGCAGGAATGCCATTCAGAGGGACCTTGACATGCTTGTGAGGTGGGCTGATGCCAACCTTACGAGGTTTAACCATGACAAGTGCAAGGTCCTACGTCTGGGTCAGAGCAATCCCAGGCACAACTACAGGCTGGGCAGAGAAGAGATTCAGAGCAGCCCTGTGGAGAAGGACTTGGGGGTGTTGGTCAATGGGAAAATGAACATGAGCCGGCTTCAGTGTGCGCTTGCAGCACAGGAAGCCAACCATATCCTGGGCTGCATCAAAAGGAGCGTGACCAGCAGGTTGAAGGAGGTGATCCTGCCCCTCTGCTCACATGAGGCCTCACTTGGAGTATTGTGTACAATTCTGGTGTCCTCAACATAAAAAGGACATGGATCTGTTGGAACAAGTCCAGAGGAGGGCCAGGAGGATGATCAGGGGACTGGAGCACCTCCCATATGAAGAAGGCTGAGAAAGTTGGGACTGTTCAGCCTGGAGAAGAGAAGGCTGCGTGGAGACCTCATAGCAGCCTTCCAGTATCTGAAGGGGGGCTGTAGGGGTGCTGGGGAGGAACTCTTCTTTAGCGACTGCAGTGATAGAACAAGGAGTAATGGGTTCAAAATTAAACATGAAAAGTTTAGGTTGGATATAAGGAGGAAATTCTTTCCTGTAAGGGTGGTGAGGCACTGAATGTGTTGCCCAGGGAAGTTGTGAATGCTTCATCCCTGGTGGTGTACAAGGACAGGCTGGACAGTGCCTTGGGTGACACGGTTTAGTGGGAGGTGTCCCTGCCCATGGCGGGGGGGGGTTGGAACTAGATGATCTTAAGGTCCTTTCCAACCCTAACTATTCTATGATTCTATGGTTCTATGATTAGGTTACTAAGAATGAAACTTTGTTTTGTTTCAGGATAATTAAATCTGCCATTAAGTTACTACGAGCCTGATTTGTTTCACAAAGGTGGTGTGATTGGTATTTACACAAATAAGGGAGGTTCTGCAAACTATGTGTCTGGGGTAACTGCCATTTCCTGTAGACTGCTAAGAAGACAGCCAGTAATGGAAAGGGCAATAGTCTGTTCTAGATATGCTGCCATCACAGTGTTGAAATTATCATAATAGAGAATTCAGATAATTGGTAAAGTTGGTTTATGTTCACAGTTACTAGCTAGATGACAGATCATACATATGGCTTTTTTTGTAGTTCTAGCAGTACATGGCAGGAGAAACAGCTGTTAATAAATGAAATTATGGCATGGTAGATTACTGCAGATTAGTTCCATACTGTTTTCACCCCCATATTGCACATCAGCTAAATGTCAGTGAAGGACAGTGAATAACATCACTGCAATAACAGCCTATCAGATGAATGCTTGCTTTTAAGTAACAGAAAGAGGTAAAACTATTTAATTTGTTAGGTCTATTAGAGGTGCGTATGTGAGAACAGAAATTTCATTTTTAAAATGTTTAAAGGTTTAAACATTTACTTTTCCCTGTGTGACTGCCTGGCCAGCCTCTCTCATTGCTTTGCCTACATTAGGTCCCTCTCATGGCCAGTGGTTCTACTTCTTCCACAAGCTTATCTGATCCATTTATCTACCTATTATCTAGATTCTTTATCTATCTATTAACTAGATCAGGTGACATTGTAGTTATGTCTTGACATGGGTATGGTATTTGAATCTAGTGTTTGAATAACTGCTTCACCCACAGTGTGACAGCTACAGGCACCTCCAGAGCACCAGCTGACTTCTACCAGTGACTGAGTTGTACTTTCCTGCATTTTCATTGCTTATTTTGCATCTATAAAGAACAGGTTTTTCACTTGTGTAAACTTCAAAAGAAGAGGAATTAATCTTTATTCATATAGGAGTGTAAGACATATGATAATGCATGGTTTTAACTTGAGAAGAAATGCCTTGAGCAATTCCTTCACTTCATAAGGTGTGGTAATAAGTACACATCTGAAACTGTTTCTGTTTATTGACTTTTCACTAGAAACAAAGCAATTAAGACATACATTTAGTATTAAACTTAATATTATGTCTTCTATAACTTCCGTACTTCCATAACTTCCATACCTTCCATACTTCCAAAACTTCCATAACATTATGTCTTATGTCTTCCATAACAGTAAAAACAATCAAGCACAATACAAAAACAATCAAACAAGATCCTCATCTTTATTTCACAGCCCAGCTAAACAATAAGTAATAACTAGGTATAATTATGAAAGAAACAATCATTTCACATGTTAAGTGGTTTAGAATGAAATATTTTGCAATCTACTCAGAAACACTGGACTTTTTGTCTATTTCGATGGAATCTGCAGCAATAAGACTGACACCAACTCCAAGGCTTGAACGTCTCAAAGGTAGTTCAGAGGGAGGAATATGACGTAGCTCTCGGCGAGATAGCTTTACTGGAGTTACTCTTTGAAACTGTGTTATGGTCTCTCTTCTCTGGGTGACAGAAGGTAGGTGAGGACATGATTTTAAAGGCTGAGCTTCACCTGTTCCTATTTTGTCATCACTAGTGCCTGACAAGCATTCTTTGTTGCACCCAAATTCTGAAACTTCTTTTCCAAGGTTGTGTAAATTCTGCTGTGCTCTTAAAATACTTCTATCTGTTGCTTTTATTTTCCCTGGTTGACTGTTGGTTTCAGGGTTAAGTGTTGACTTGAATTCTTCAGAAGCAACTTCTGCTTCATCTTGGCCAGATGCTTTGTCATCAGCACTGTTATCTAAAATTAAATTTATCAGGAGGTAAATAGTTAGAACCTATAACTCTTCTGGGTGCTTACCAGCAAGAAATATTAGTCAATACAGTTTTACAGCATCAAAAACTTGTAGAGTGAACATGGTAAAAGAAGGACATTTTGTCATTTCTGTTAAAATGTTTGTCATCTATAAAGGCATCAGAAGTATAAGCTAGTAACTCTCCTCTGACAAGGTACTGGTAATAAAAGCCTCACTATTCTAACTTGTTATGTATCCTGATAGGCAGTCTTAATACAACTGAACCATGACAGTCAAATGTGAAATTATTAATTTATTGAAAAACAGGCAGAAATTACATTAGCACAACATGCACAACACATTCTGCAAATTTGACTGTAATGTACACACAAGGCTTTTACTATTTTAAAGCACAGCAACAAATTCTGAAGTGCTTTTATTGCATTGTGTTGCAGCATGCCTCAGAATGTATTCAGAAGCAAAATAACTAACCATGGAGGTTTTCTAGTAAAACTTATAAACATCCACATGCGAAAAGCTGGAAATTCAGAGGGATCTTCTTGCTATAATTTTGCTAGGATGGGTATTTCTGCACACAGGTATATGTCCTGAACTACGTACTGCTTTGTATATGAGACTCACAGTAGTCTTTCTGACACTAATTTATAATCAGCCTCTAGAATATTCACGTTCATAGGTTGACTGTGTTATTCCCCTTATCATTATTATCATTGGTGGTAGCAGTAGCGGTTTTGTGTTATACCTTAGTTACTGGGCTGTTCTTATCTCAATCCGTGGGGTTTACATTCTTTCGATTCTACTCCACCTGACCCAAACTAGCTAAAGAGGTATTCCATACCACGGCACGTCATGCCAGGTATGTAAGCTGGGTGCAGTTAACCCAGAAGGGTTAGATCACTGCTCGGGTCAGGCTGGGTATTGGCCAGCAGGTGCTGAGCAGTTGTACTCTCTCCCCTTGTTATTTCCCTTATTATTACTGGTGATAGCAGTAGTGGGTTTGTGTTATACCTTAGTTACTGGACTGTTCTTATGTCAACCCATAGGAGTTACATTCTTTTGATTCTCCTCCTCATCCCTCCCAGAGTGTGGGGAGGAAGGTGGAGGGGAGTGACCAAACAGCTTCATGGTTTTCTGGGTTGCCGGCTGGGCTTAAACCACGACAATGAGTGGACAGCTGTGTTGTTCGGAGTTACTGGCTGGGTTTAAACCATGACAGTAATGAAGGTGTTGGCTCATTATCCTGCTCAGAGGGCAAGAGCTGTGCCTTAATTTGCTCTGGGAGCAACAGGTATATGATCAGTGTCTGTGTGTTAGGAAGGCATGACACTGCCCAGGTGGAAATAAATGGAAGCATCTGCTAGGGGGAAGAACCAGTCATGCTGAGCCTTAAGAAGAAACATAGGGCCAAGAAGGCTGTATTGTGTGTGTTAGATATTGATAGTGGCATTGCAAGGTGTCAGACAACTAAAATAGTGACAGAAATAGAACCTTCTTTTTACCTCCCACTGATACGGTCTATTGAAGGTTTGAATTCTGGCAAGTAGGACATGAAACAATTAAAATCTTATAGTAGCAGTTAGTTGTTGGTGTTTTGTTTAGGTCTTTTTCTGTGTGTGCATTTCTTTTTTTCTGTTTGTTAGGGGTTTTTATGTCAAAGCACAGAATCACATTAGGAAGCTCTTCTTTTTTCTTACAAGTGTGTAAATCCTCTGTTTTAGCCTTAACAAGAAACAAAAGTAAGTTAGTAACTGAAAGTGTGGAATTCTTCAACTTTCCATTAAATAACTTTTATAAAATTGTATGCTGGTAGCAACCTATCTAAAAGCATGGCATATGGCAAAGCTGTTAGTTACAACATCATTCAGACTATTTCTGATAGTAAAATTCCTTTATCTTAACCACAACAGTCTGAGGTTGTAGATTCTGAAATTATGTTAGAATCCATAGAAAACAGAAATTAAACCACTATTACAGCTATAAACCAGTGTTGTCTCTCATTTGAAACTGGGGGAGAGGTGTACTATCTTCCTGGAGTTAGGTCAGTACAAATATGACTTTCATGTCTGTCTGATATACTTCTATGTGCTGATCACCCATCAAATGGTCTATTGACAATTGCATAAATATTTTAACATAGTGCACTTACACTTAGTGGCTGCCCATAATTGATGGGATGACTCTCCAGTTAGGCCCTTCAACTTCTTCTTCAATTCTCTGCTTGTTTTCTTATAGAAGAATAAGTCTTTTTCCAGTTGCTGGACTTTTACTTCATATGCTTTCAAAGTTTCTGACATACCTTCACTATCTTGATCTAGGACAAGTAAAACTACTTTAAGAACCAAATACCTGTGCCAAAAAAACAAGATGCCTAACTAGACAGAATATGTCTTGCATCTTCTCTTCATCAGGGACTGTAGTGATAGGACAAGGGGTAACGGGCTCAAACTTAAACAGGAAATTTAGGTTAAATATAAAGAAGAAGTTCTATACTGTGGAGGTGGTGAGGCACTGTAACAGGTTGCCCAAGAAGTGGTAAATGCTCCATCCCCGGTGGTGTTCAAGGCCAGGCTGGATAGAGCCTTGGGTGACATGGTTTAGTGGGAGGTGTCCCTGCCCATGGCAGGGGGGTTGGAACTAGATGATCTTAAGGTGCTTTCCGACCGTAACTATTCTATGAGTCTGTGATCTTGCTGACGCTTTGCTTGCAATGTGTACATTTTAACTAGTACAACACAGGACCAAAAAGGCCATGCCAACCCCACTTGTCAGTTTTAACAGGAATATTTAGAAGATCAAAATCAGCAGGACCAGTATCTTTAAACTTTCCAATATTCCAAATTCAATATAAAAGCACAAGTCTGATACCGCTTTAAGAAAATGCTCTGTTTTACACACATAGAGACACTATGTCCCTGTTCCTCAGCAACCTGCACAACATCAGAATTAGTGACAGCCAAAATATACCTCTGAACATTTTTTTTTCTTTTCAGCTGGAATATAGTATTTGTCAGTAGTGACTGAAGATAATACTTACTGAGCAATAACCCGCAGGAAACAAATACCTTTGAAATGATGCAGTATCAACTGTAGTTTTTTTTCATGTTCTTTGTGTTGTAGGGTCAGCTGCCTGTCACACTGCAACTTCACATGGTCAACTGCAGATTCTAACTCACGTATTAAGTTTTCCTGGTCTCTGACTTTCATTTCCTTTTCTTCAATCTGCAGTTGTAATCTTCGTTCAGATTCACGTAGGCCAACAATCTAAGAAAGAAATACACTTATTTTGATTTATTAAACTATTTTAATAATGGGTTTTACCCTTCTGCCTAATAAAGCATACAAAAGCAATGGTTTCTTACAAGCTGTAAGCTTGTGGAATACAAACTTGCCTACTGCTATGAGTTCACACTTCATGAATGAGCTCTGTACATTCTGATCACATGGACTAGTGGATTTTTTTTAATATTCTGTGGAGAATTTAAATTGAAACAACAGTGTTTTCCTGATTCTGGAAAGATTAAATTGCATCCCATAGACAGCTTGTTCACAAAATGTCACAAGTTTTACCCAAGATCACAAAGACACACTGTGTCTTAATACATTTCATTTTTGTTTCCAGATGTTAGTATGAATCTTCAGTGTGTGGCTGTAGACACTGCAGGCAGTGTGTGCAAAAGTAGTTTATATGGGATTTAGGGAAAAAAAAAAATCTAGATTTGCAGTACGTTTCAAAGTAATGACTCGAACCAGAACATACAAAGTTAACACACAAGTATCCTATGTAGGTTAATGTAAAAATTAAAAATATCTTAATTCATAGCAGAGCTATGTAACCTGAAGAGATTTTCACTAAAAGCTTGTTAAATTTACTTTGATTTCTTGACACCATTTCATTTCATTATCTAGAACAGTAACAGAAAATAGGATAAAATATTAGTCATTAGCCAAAACAAACCTTATTGAAATATTTGAAGATGATAGCTCTGAGCTCAGCAGCAGAAAGGGAAACTAGCTTTCCTATTACATTATTCTCACTTTGTGAAAGAATCTGAGAAGATGACTTAAGCAAGTGCTGGCGATTCTGAATACATTCATTCTTATAATCAATAGCAGCCTCCAAGGCTTCAATTCCTTCTTCCAGCTGAAAAAGGACATGTTCTTCCTACAGAGAAACACATAAGAGCTTTTTTTTATTTAAAGAAAAAAGTGCAGAATTATTCTTTCTATACATAAGACATCTTTAATTTCATTCCCAAGAGTGAAATTAAACTGAAGGGCAAGATAAACTAGTAGTAGTACAGAGAATGGGATGGGGAATATAAGAGGTAGAGTAGGAATCTGGAACAGCTGCTATAGTACCCCTACCATGATACTGAACCAACTGAATGGTTGAATACAAAAACAGAGGTCATGTTTCCCTTTTTATCCTTTCCTCATCCTCCCCACAGTTTAACTTCTGCTATTATTTCTTTTCTGGTTGTGCTTGTTTTCTGCTGGATTAATGAATGAATCAGGTCAATAAGGAATTTGGTGAATATAGCTTTTGTAGGGAAGTGGCAGAATTGCATGGCCTGAAGCACTGCATGAGATTTTGAGGAGTAAAGCAAATAGGGTTCTTTCCAGCACATTATCACTTTAGCCATATGCCTGTACTGCTGCTCAAGACCTAAAAATAATCTACATACTTGATATGAATTTATTATATCTGCAGTGTAACTACACTGGTCAATTCAAGTGTGGGCCACTCGGAAAGTAAGACTTATTTTTGCTTCAAAAATACGGAGGCTTTCAGGTGAAGTTTGCTTTTTCATAATCAAGGGGCATTGCTGCTCTGGAGGGAAGGAATGCCATCCAGAGGGACCTTGACATGCTTGTGAGGTGGGCTGATGCCAACCTTATGAGGTTTAACCATGACAAGTGCAAGGTCCTACATCTGGGTCGGAGCAATCCCAGGCACAACTACAGGTTGGGCAGAGAAGAGATTCAGAGAAGCCCTGTGGAGAAGGACTTGGGGGTGTTGGTCAATGAGAAAAAGAACATGAGCTGGCAGTGTGTGCTCGCAGCCCAGAACACCAACTGTATCCTGGGCTGCATCAAAAGGAGTGTGACCAGCAGGTCGAAGGAGGTGATCCTGCCCCTCTACCTCTGCTCTTGTGAGACCTAACTTGGAGTATTGTGTGCAGTTCTGGTGTCCTCAACATAAAAAGGACGTGGAACTGTTGGAACAAGTCCAGAGGAGGGCCACGAGGACGATCAGGGGACTGGAGCACCTCGCATATGAAGACAGGCTGAGAAAGTTGGGGCTGTTCAGCCTGGAGAAGAGAAGGCTGCATGGAGACCTCATAGCAGCCTTCCAGTATCTGAAGGGGGCTATAGGGATTCTGGGGATGGACTCTTCATTAGGGACTGTAGTGATAGGACAACGGGTAACAGGTTAAAACTTAAATAGGGAAGTTTAGATTGGATATAAGGAAGAAGTTCTTTACTGTTGGTGTGGTGAGGCACTGGAATGGGTTGCCCAACGAAGTTGTGAATGCTCCATCCCTGGTGGTGTTAAAGGCCATGTTGGACAGAGCCTTGGGTGACATGGTTTAGAGTGAGGTGTCCCTGCCCATGGCAGGGTGGTTGGAACTAGATGATAAGGTCCTTTCCAACCCTAACTATTCTGTGGTTTTATGATTCTATGCAAGTACATTGCCTTGTTCTGTGTCCTAACATTAAAATATCTGCCTATGATAAAACAATGAATTTCTAGTTCCCTTATTCCTCATTATATGATCCTTAGGCCGTTGGAATTTGTCAAGGAACTAGCTGAATTAGGTCCCTCTGACCATAAACTTTGTACATAAGTGGTGCTATCACGGCAGTATTTTAATGTTGCAATTTACATAAGTACCCAACCTCAGTTCCTTGGTTCAAGCTTACCTAATAATTGGAGACATTTTAGGTTCTGATTAGAATGCTCTGTTACACAACGCTATCTAAACCCAGTATTTATCTCAGAGATCTCAGAGGTGCTTACTTACCTCAGTTGACAACACTTTACCATCTTTCAGTTTCTCATCCACACTCTTTCTTCTTTTGAGCAGCTGATCTCTTTCTGTCTGGAGAACTTGAATTTTTTCCAAAATGTGTGTCTTATCTTCAGTGGTGCTGCCCTGAAGCTGCATACCTTTATCACACAGTTCCTGATCCAGCATACTTAAGCGAGTAGACAATTTCATACTATCTTTGTTTAAAGCCTAAAAAAAACCCACAGCAACCACAGATACAGAACTGAGATATTCCTTCCAGTAAGAAAATTGTAGGTGAGACTGTCACATTCTGCAATTAAAGACTTACCTGCTTCTTGTAATGAGACAGGTACCATAAGACCATTTTGAGTAGACAGGTACCATAAAATTTACTATTTACTCAAAAGATGAAAGAAAACAGAAACAATGTGCAGTTGTCTGCATACTAAAAATTCAAGGGACTAGTCTTTATAAGTGACAATGATACCTCAATTTCTATTCACAAAATCAATTTCTATTCACAAAATAAATAGTACAAAATGTTTCACTGTCATGTTCTCCAGTTTGCAAAAGAACTGAGTCATTTTTAGATGTCATATTTTTTTAATGCTGTGCAATAACAGAACGCAGTTCTGTTTTGTTGTTGGAATTTTGTTTTGTTGTTGGAATTTTGGGGAGAGAATGAGAATAATAATTATGCCATGTTATTCACATTTTAGATGTTGAGCTGCTCAAACTACAGAATAATTTCACAGCAGAGACACAGGTCACATGGCTTGAGCCTCCTCTGCTATCTTTCTGGCTTCCCCCCACCATTCTTTCAGTTAGCACTATAACTGTCATGAGTTTTATGGGTTTTATTATACCACCTGGCTAGATCTCAGTTTCTTCATTTCCAGGTGGCTTTTCTCTTGCAGTAATGCTTCTTTTTTGGCTACAATGGCTTCTCTTTTCTTTAAATCTTCTTCTAGTTCTGCTAACTGTTGGTGCTGTTGGAGAATTCTTTCAATTTCTTCATCCAGACATTTCTTTTGCTCTTCTAATTTCTAGTTTAATTGGAGATACAGAGAACATTAACCAGGACTTCTGGAGTCAGAATTTGGTGATTATGTTTTAACTTTTTCAGAATAACTGATAGAACTGCTGAAGAAATTTACATTTCTAATGTTAACATTAATTCTGCAACAGTCTTGATTCAGAATAATATAGAAATTGGACTGACTTAAAAAGAGGATGAAAAATGCTACATTGCTACATCTCATATAAACAAATTTGTATCACATGTCTTTAATGAAATGTATTCTTTTTCTAAGAACAGTTATATAAATAGATGTCTTTCACATAATCACAGCAATTAGGTTTGAAAGGTATCACAAGAATTCAGTTAGCCCATCTTCACTACATTATAGACACCAAAGACCAGCTATTTGTGGAAAAACATGATGACAAGCAATTATGATATTGAAAGAAAGGCAGCAAATGAGAGCTCCGATTCTGCTAGCACACTCAGTTATAAATTTATTCTCAAGCCACAGTTTATCAGTGAATATGTCCCTGGTATGGCTAAAATGTTGCCTTTATTTAACTTCTTAAATTTCTTTTCACCTTTAAAGACTTTGGATAACTCGTGAAACTACCATGTTCCAGTGTCCACATATGAAATTATGCACAAGACACATTTTTCTAATCCTGTTAGGAACTACCAGAACTATAGACCTCTGTCATGTATGTCAGAGGAGAAAATAAAAAAACCTAAACAAACCATGGAACATTTCTAATGGAGCTCATCAGGATCGCCCTCAAACCTACCAGACAAACAAATTTGTTGAATTCTTAGGTCTTTGAATCAGCATATTTGACAAATCAGAGAAAGAAAAGACATTAGAGCTTCTCCTTCATTCAAAAAGAGTAAAAGAGTTGCTAGACTATACTCCCAATTTTTGCTATAGCAAAAAAAAAAGGACAAACTATGATTGAATACCCTTCTTCTGAATACTTTACAAAGATGACTAGGGATGAACAAAGAATGTTTGGGGTTTTTTTCAGGGCCTACACAGATTTGGAATAGATTAGCTACCTGTAGCTTCTGTGAAGTTTCCACTGAATCATTTTTCTTCTTTTTAAACGCAGCAATCTCTTTATCCTTAAGTTGAAGGATCTTCTGTTGTTGCTCCATCTTTAGCTGAAGCTCCTATAAAGAAAAGCAAAGCCCCATTATTCCTGCCTTAGTCTGTTTTTAAAGTGTGTTTAATGTCAGAGTCCACACAAGTATATAATCTGAAATACTGACCCTAAATTTCCATGTAAAATTGCAATTTAGAGCTAGATATCATGTAATAAATAATAAAAAGCTGAAAAGAAAGGCAAACTGAAGATTTCCGTTTAAGTGTTTATAGCGATTTCTTAAGTGCATTTGTCAAGAAAGTAGCTACTTAAAACTGGAAAGCCTAGCAGTATAGTTTATTGACTTCAGGGAAGCAATGTCAAAACTGGCACATCTCATTCTTTGTGACAAAGAACCAGGAAGAATCCTACTTTAACTTGTTGCTGGTCCCGCTGAATCTCTGCTTCTAGTTGCTTCTTTTTTTCACTCTCCTCACACAACCTCTTCTGTAGCTGGGTCTGCTGATGCTTCATCTGAGCCACATTCTGCTCAAGTTCTGTTGCCTGTCTTTCACTTTGGTTAGATAACGAAGCCAAATTCTTAGTGTCTTCCTGCATCTTCTGTAAGACCTGAAAGTTCATGACAAATTTCAGCTTAATAGTAGAAAAAGTGCAATATTACTCACAACTTCATTCTTTATTTAACTAAATTCCTATGAGTCAGTAAGACTTACTAACCTATGTGCAAACAATCATTCACTATTTCTCTGGTTTCTGAGCTATGTGGTAAAGTTGGCACAGCCAGAATTAACCTCAAGCAACATGAGAAGGTAAGGTAAAGATACAGTTCATGCCTGGCAATACTATGGAAATAGTAAAATCTAATACAACTCAGAGGTGTGGGAAATGTGCAGAAACAATGGTGCCAGAATGCTGGTCCTGAGCTCCAGTCAATAAGCCAACTACCTCTTTCTTTATAGGGTTTGTCTAACCCACCATTCTAGGACCAAGCAGCACAGAATACCTAAGCTGGCCATACATAGAACTTAAGCTTAGGTATAACAAAACTTAAAAATAGAAGGTCAGTGCCATATAAGATGACTGTATTAGGCCTGGTCTTGCAAACCATCACAGTGATTTGCTTAGAGATGGAATTCATACGGTACTTTCATAAAACTTTGATTTTATTTATGGCAGGTAAGAACCTTGTGATAGTCTCCATGTATAGGTTATTTTGTGGTACCTACACACAATGGTGTACGAGCATCTCATATTACCCACTTTTTTCTTGGTTTCTTATCTATCAAGAAAATACTGTATCTAACCACATATGTGGATAACATAAATAGCATTCTGTGTATAATAGTATTAAGTTTCTCATTATCTACTTCAATCAGCTTCCAGTGTGTAAAACTGGTGAGAGTTTTACAAGCAGAGTGTTAAGTTTCAAAAGTGATAGCAAGGCAGGGATTTGCAAACCTTAATGGTTGGATCAGACATACCTGCACTTTCAACTTAGCTGCATCCATCTTCTTCCGGAATTCCTTTTGTAACTTTGTTTTCTCAGGAGTGTCTCTCAGCTCCTTATTACTCTCCAGCTCCTGAAGCTGCTTTTGCGTTTCAGCCAGTTCCAGTTTGGCCTGCTCAGATTCTTGTTCCAGTTTAGTTATCTTCAAAGAACATTGCCTGCTTACAGACTGAGCATCCTTACCTTAAAGACATCATATCAAGATGGTTTAAAAACATCAGGATAATCAGTTGAAACGTGATACTTAAGTCTGTAGTTGTATTACTTACTTACTTTATTCTGGCTAAACCAATAATTTCTGAGATAATTTCCAACCTTAAAGGAACATACAGTTCCTTTATAACTCTGAAATAAAGGAAAGAGTCTTAAAACTGAGTTCTTTATGAGTCACCATTTGTCACCAAATAAAGTGACACCTTAATGCCAAATAAAGTGAAATTCTTCCTCCTACTGTAGTTTTTTGTGAAAACAGCTCTCACGTGATTCATAAATTATGCTTTTTCCAGAAGAATATGCTGTTTATTTGTTACTCAGCTATCCTCTTAATAATTAGTAAACAGCTTTGGATTGTGTTTCTGCCCTCTTACTTGCCCTGTTTGTGTTATCTTTCCACAGTACTATTGGGGGGGGGGGGCCGGGCACACAATCTTTCTCAGTGCCAAAAGACAACCTCAAGAGAAGGTATGCACAGGAGAAGAGTGTGATTGAAGGGGCTGAGCAAAAAGACCCTTACAGTCATAATAAGGCTAGTTTCTGGCAGGCATATAGGTATATACATACCAGGACAGATGTATAAGGGTGTAGGCTAACAGGGACACTGACCTTTTCCCTCATCCACTTCTGACTCCTGCTTCTCTACTGCAGCGCTGGGAATGTTTACATTCGCAGCACAGTGATGTATCTTCTCTCCTATCCCAGACACCATGTGACAAATACATGTCCACAAACAGATCAGTAGCACTAAGCATACATAAAAAAATAGATGATTGGTGGATAAAAGCAAAAATCAGCCAAGCACAAAAAAAAATAACAATTTCATTTGTGTATCATAGCAGAGTTGACTGTAATCAAAATTTGCAGCCTTCAGTGCAATCATAGCAAATAATTAATGAAAGTTATGAACCTTTATTAAAAGTATTCTTGCATAAGATAATTACATAAAAACTAAAACAGGACTACCAAAGTTTTGTGGTTTCTCTTTTTTTCCTGAACTTCTTCATTCTTATTTTTCCTACAGTAGCTACTTACCTGTTCTTGCTAATTCCTTAATAAGTTCCTCTTTCATTTTGATATTAAGTGCAAGTTCTCTTATTTTTTGCTCAGCCTCAGTGAATCTCAACTCTGAACTCTTTAACTTCTGCATGTTAAAAACGTGACTTTTTTGGAGGCTGTCAATCTCTTCACCTTGAAAGAAAACAGAGCAATATAGTGATAAAAAATCTGGAATATGCTCTGTATCCAAAATATAGTGCCCTGCACTGTGTGTGTGGAATTCGGCCACATGAAATAAAAGAACCAAAAAGAGAGAATAGCACAAGGAATCTTTTCCCTGCCATGCAAACAGTAAAAGAAAGAATGGTATGCACTAGTGTTTCAAGACCCTAAGTGGGAGGAAAAATATTCCTAAAACCATTTCAGTCCATCTCTGATAATAGCATCTATTTTCTTTTATTGAAGCAGTGCTGAAGATTCGTATCTAAACAGCTTTTGATGTATGTTTTCTAGCTAATAAGTATTACTTAAACATTAAGGACACTAATATGAGTTTCAGAAAGGGGAAAAAGAAGCAGAGAATCTCAAAGCCCAGACTGATCTATTAACAAAAAAAATACCTGTATCAAATACACGTATTTTGCTGGGAAAAATAATTATGTATGCTGAAGACATTCTTGTGTATTCTGACACAGTCAGATTTGCTCTCATGACTTCCATTTTACCTGTGGTTGTGTCACTGTGTAGAGCAGATTTGTTGGATAAACAAGACTTGTCTACCTGACACTTCATGTCACTTAGATCAGGAAGAAAACACAAAGAAGCCTGTTTTCGTGTCCATGTTCGGTTTATGGAATGCCTAGGGAAGAATGAAAAACATGCTATATTCCAAACATGCAGGGAGTATTTTTTTTTAGAGCTTCCAAGTATGTCATTGTAACAGAGAAGAATCCCAAATTCACATAAGCATTTGTACCTTCTCTCTCATCTACTCTCCACTTCCCCATCTGCCCTGATCTCTACCATAGATTCTAGCCCTCAAACCAAGATTATGCAATCTTTGTTAAATCACAAAAAAGATGTTTATTAAACTTATTTTAGTTTAAAAAATAGTTTAAAGATGCCCTGTTGGTCCCCTAAATTTACCATAAAAAGATCACAAACGATGTTAAATTATGGCAGGATTAGGGAGTAATACTACTTTTGTTATACATTTGTCTATAACAACAAAAAAAAAGAATATAAAAAAATTACTTAAATGAGGTTTTCTTTTTGCTGCCTGTATTTTCATCCTCTTCATCACTTTGGTCAGAGAGATGACAGTGAAGGACTTTATCCTGATCTTCTATGTGGCTCAGTGTCATCTGGCTGCGAGCACGGAATTTTGCCATTACCCGGGCCAGGGAGAAGGCAGGGGAGCTTGTATACACCTGTCAAGAGCACACACAAAGTGACAGGTAAAAACACTTGCAACAGTTTATCAATTCTTTACTGATATTAAACAAACAAACAAAAAAAAAACACACACAAAACAAAAACTCAGTTTAAAAGTCTGTCATCACTTGAGCTTGTAAGCAAAATTACAGAGGTTTTCTGTAATACCTCTGGGTAGCTTTGTAACAAAAGGTTTTGCTTAGAGCACTTGTTCCAAATGTGAAGGAAGGCACTATTAGCAACTCATTATCTACTGTAATATATGAGGAGGGCCACGAGGATGGTCAGGGGACTGGAGCACCTCCCATATAAAGATAGGCAGAGAAAGTTGGGGCTGTTCAGCCTGGAGAAGAGAAGGCTGTGTGGAGACCTCATAGCAGCCTTCCAGTATCTGAAGGGGGCTTATAAGGATGCCGTAGAGGGACCTTCATTAGCGACTATAGTGATAGGACAAGGGGTAATGGGTTCAAGCTTACACAGGGGAAGTTTAGATTGGATATAAGGAGGAAGTTCTTTACTGTGAGGGTGGTGAGGCACTGGAATAGGTTGCCCAGGGAAGCTGTGTGTGGAGACAAGTGTTCTCACAGGAGAATGGATAACTGGTACATAAACTGTGAGTAATCCTGAAAGATACAGCAAGGCCATGAGAGGCCTGAGGAAGCTTAAGCAAGCAAGGTAAGAAGAAGCTGTAATTCAGAGTTACGAGAACTGTGGGCTGTTGGCAAGCTTTCGAGGTGAAGTTCTCACACCTGTGCTTAACCAATTATGTGTTAGTCGCTAAGGGTCTTCAAGACATGTATCCAATCATAATATGCCAAATCACTGTAAGTGCCTGTAAGAAATTGTATATAAGGAGTTAAAGCTTCATGATAAATTGGCATTCGTTGATCACATTGATCATCCCTGCGTTGTCCGTGACTCCTGCGTCGACAGCTGTGAATGCTCCATCCCTGTAAGTGTTCAAGGACAGGCAGGATAGAGCCTTAGGTGACTTGGTTTAGTGGGAGATGTCCCTGCCCATGGCAGGGGGGTTGGAACTATATGATCTTTAGGTGCTTTCCAACCCTAACTATTCTATGATTCTACAGTTCTATGATCAGTAAGAATAATTCATTTTCTGTCATGCTCAAAATCTGAAGGAAAACACCAAAAAAGGCTCCAGCTTTAGCACATGTAATAATTTTAAGCCCAAAAATTTTGGACAACTGTGGCACAGCATATGTTGCAAGGCATTAAAAAATAATTTTTCAGAGTCTTCAGTGGGAAGCTAAACATCATGTGAGAAAGCCACCATAAATTGTCATGTCAATTCTAACTACAGAACTATAACCATTGCAAAGTAAATGGAAAAAAAAGTAACATTCAGATAGACCTTACCTTTTGGCTCTCTGTCCCTGAAGGTGGCTGAAGAGAATGTAGCAGACTCTTTGTGAGTGGGACACTGTATGGTCTGCTTGCCCTTGAGAAGTCCGAAGTTTTCACATCTGTAAATTTCTCCAATTTCTCTTTTAGCTGATCAATAAGCATTTGCTGTTCCACCATTTTCTCATTCTCATATGGAAAAAAAAACAAAGCAAAGCTGTTGCTGATCATGAGCTTTATGTCACATCCACCACCTAGAAATTCCTTACAATGGTCATGAATCTTGTATATCACTCACTGATCTGAAATTCTTCTGCAGTGAACAGGTAAACTTTGCAACAAACTGAAAATTCTATCACATTATCATCAATCTAACACACACCCCTCAACTTTGATATATATTAGACACATTTTTGTCCAGAAAGATCTATCCAAGATAAGTCACATTAGTTTATGTAGGCATCTAGTGGGAAGATGATGACATACGTACCAGCATGTGCTTACTTTATACATGTATTTATGGAGAAATAAAATGGGAAATCAACAAAAATGTTCAAATGAAACACGTGATCTGAGTCTAATTAAACATGTATACAGGCTTCCTCTTTGAGCAGCTCCCCTTCAAAGATTATTTCCATTAAACATTAAAATCATCCCAGGCTACTTCTTTTAGCTTCCACCGAGCCCCAACACTGTTGATAATACTAGTTGGAAGGACTTACCTATCTGCTTCTCCAGCAGCAGTCTGTTTACATTTTTCATAAGTACTTATCTTACCTAAACTGATTCATCCATAAGGTCAGGATTATATTTATTTTCAACTCCCTCTCTTCCTTTCAGTTCTTTTCAAAGTACCTTTACATCTGGCCTAGTAACAACAGGAAACTTGAAGAATAGCTAGTGATAGTCAACCAGAAGTATTCAATGAAAGATACTTCGCACTCTCCTCCTTTGAATAATACATTTTTATTCATTCTTTATATCTCGTTTTCTTAAACTGGAGGTTCCTTCCAAACATATACAGACAATGCCTTGCAAACTGACATTTTATTGAAATACATAATATTCCTATGTCATAAGAAGCAGTATAGATATATGAATCATAGAATCATAGAATAGTTAGGGTTGGAAAGGACCTTAAGATCATCAAGTTCCACCCCTCTGCCATGGGCAGGGACACCTTGCTCTAAACCATATCACCCAAGGCCTCGTTCAACCTGGCCTTGAACACTGCCAGGGATGGAGCATTCACAACCTCCTTGGGCAACCTATTCCAGTACCTCACCACCCTAACAGGAAAGAATTTCCTCCTTATATCCAATCTAAACTTCCCTATTTAAGTTTTAACCCATTACCCCTTGTCCTATCACTACAGTCCCTAATGAAGAGTCCCTCCCCAGCATCCCCATAGGCCCCCTTCAGGTACTGGAAGGCTGCTATGAGGAATCCACGCAGCCTTCTCTTCTCCAGACTGAACAGCCCCAACTTTCTCTGCCTGTCTTCATATGGGAGGTGCTCCAGTCCACTGATCATTCTTGTGGCCCTCCTCTGGACTTGTTCCAACAGTTCCATGTCCTTTTCGTGTTGAGGACACCAGAACTGCACACAGTACTCCAAGTTAGGTCTCACAAGAGCAGAGGTAGAGGGGCAGGATCACCTCCTTCGACCTGCTGGTCACACTCCTTTTGATGCAGCACAGGATACAGTTGGCTTTCTGAGCTGCAAGCGCACACTGAAGCTGGCTCATGTTCATTTTCTCATCGACCAACACCCCCAAGTCCTTCTCTGCAGGGCTGCTCTGAATCTCTTCTCTGCCCAGCCTGTAGCTGTGCCTGGGATTGCTCCGACCCAGGTGTAGGACCTTGCACTTGTCATGGTTAAACCTCATAAGGTTGGCATCAGCCCACGTCACAAGCATGTCAAGGTCCCTCTGGATGGCATTCCTTCCCTCCAGCGTATCAACCGAACCACACAGCTTGGTGTCATCAGCAAACTTGCTGAGGGCGCACTCAATCCCACTCTCCATGTCACTGATAAAAATGTCAAACAAGACCTGTCCCAACACCAATTCCTGAGGGACACCACTTGTTACTGGTCTCCAGCTGGACATTGAGCCATTGACCACAACTCTTTCGTGTGCGGCCATCCAGCCAGTTCTTTATCCACTGAGTGGTCCATTCATCAAATTGACATCTCTCCAATTTACAGACAAGAATGTTATGTGGGACAGTGTTGAATGCTTTACACAAATCCAGGTAGATGACATCAACTGCTCTACCCCTGTCCATCAGTTCTGTAGCCCCATCATAGAAGGCCACCAAATTGGTCAGGCAGGATTTCCCCTTAGTGAAGCCGTGATGGCTGTCACCAAGCACCTTGTTGTTTTTCATGTGCCTTAGCATGCCTTCCAGGAGAATCTGCTCGAAGATTTTGCCAGGCACAGAGGTGAGACTGACCAATCTGTAATTCCCCGGGTCATCCATTTTCCCCTTCTTGAAAATGGGTCTACCATATTTTTTATGATTTTGGGAGCAGTAAGAGCCAACTGATCCACCTTGAAGCTACTATTTAACGTTTTTAGGACTCTTCATCCCTGGTATCCTTGTACATACAACCCCACAGCGTATATACAACAGTGGACATGTAACACCTGTTACGTAAATACGTCTGTGTATAAGCGTTAAGAACTACCTAGTACCTGCTAAAGTTTCTTCTACCATGTATCACTAGGGTGCATATTCCTGTGAATACAACTTTAAATATTTGACAGAAGTGTTTGCCTTTCATTATTCTACCTATTTTATCTGTTTTTAAACAAAAGGGGCAGTTTAGCGGACTAAGTACCAAAACAGTGCCTGAGAGTTCTCAGGCTTCTCTTCTGTTTCTGAAACAGAAACAATCATGATCTTTTACCTACACTGTGACTGTTTCTGTTCATTACCCCTACCTTGTATCTTCCAGAATTTATCTAAGTACTATCTCAGTGTAATCAATTGAGACTATGGTGTACAGGTTGAAAAAAAACCAAACCCAAAACCAACAAAACCAAAACCAAAACAAATTAAACAAAACAAACACAAACAAAACAAAACAAAAAAACCCCAAACCAAACAAACAAACAAAAAACAAAACAAAACAAACAAAAAAAACACCCAGAGGTGACAGAAAGTGACAGAGGAAAGAAAAAGATGATGACTAGTATACTTACCTTTCATTCATTGACTCTCCTCAAGCCATCAGCAAAGAAGAGGAAAAATGAGAAAAAGAATAAGGAGCAGAGTACTAGCTAGCCATGCTTTTCTCTTTTAAAAAGTCAGACAATTTATCTATCAGCGACATGACAGGTAACACCAGGAGGCTGTTAACTATTCTTTTTACAGTCTCCTGGATCTTGAAATGTTATACATTTCCTACCCATCATAATCTCACTAGCAAGCTAGAGAAGGAAGAAAGTAAGCAGTGTTTCTATTGTGTCATTCAGTTTTCTTTAATAGTAAGTGTTCAGAAAATTTGGATTAAATTCTGCCTAATAAAGTCAAAAGGGAATAACACTCTAATCCTTAATAAAGCTATAACAAAATATGATTAGGATCGAGACAGGCACTTTTAGGGTCCAAGCAGCCTCTTAGAATCGAGTCACAGAATGCTTTGGATTGGAAGGAACTTTGAAGATCACAAACCAACCCCCCTACAGGATCTTTACAGTCTCTTTTTTTATTCAGAAGAATATGTGAAGGTCTTTAAAATCCTAATTCATTAATTGTCTTGAAACTACTTAGCAATAACACACATCTGGGGAGAGAGGGATGTGTTTAGGAAGCAAGGAGAGAGTAAATAATTCACCTCATGTTATACAGGAAGGTTGTGACACAGGTAGGATGATACTCAAACTATCACAATATTGTGCTTCATCCAGTAGATAAACTCGACTCATTAAGTGATACAGCTCTAACTCAAACAAAACGCCCATAAGATTGACAGGTAGTTAAGTCCAAAAAAAGTCTTAGGGACTTATCTTGAAATAATGAATGCATTCATACATGGAAGAATTGTTCAATACAGATACAGGTAATGTGTACCAGAGGAAAAATACCTGTAATCTATGAGTTTCTTGAGCCTCCTTTAAAGATTCCAGTTGTTTTTCATTTTCCTGTAATAATGTCTTTATCTGATTCTGCATTATCTGCAGTTCATGATTCTTCTGGGTAAATACTTCTTCATCCATAACGAGAGCCTGCTACATAATAAAATACAAGTTCAGCTGGGGAAAAAGGGACTATTGATTTTCTTCTGAAAAGTTTCTTTCTTGAGAATAATGTACCCATAACCAAGCCTACTTTACTGAAGGTAAATATCTAAATCCAATTATTCTCTTTAGGGGGCTGTGACACGTAGCCACAAGATCTCAGCATCAACCATTAGATTAATAATGCTTCTTAGATGAAAAAAATAAGGACAGCTGCCCTCATTCTGCAACTTGGATAACAGCCTACAGATTAAAGAAACCTTAAGAATGCTTCTTCAGGTGTTCTTGTGAATAAATAATCTAATACTAATCAAAGGAGACTTTCAAACACTAATCTCCCAGAAAGCCTGTAGAACCCATATGAAATATGGAAACATCATTGTCTTCATGTTCTACATCTTTCTTTCAAGAAAATACAACTCTGAACAGCGTTTAAGAATGCACTCAAGAACCTGATATCTTTAGAGAATAGAACTTTTTCCCAACTCTGTGTACCTATGCAAATGTTTCTACTAACCATAGTTGACAAGTGTATCCTGTTCCCTACAGGTGCTGCATCATTATGCAGAGTTGAGCCAACTATAGAAAAAAAGAAGCTAGCACATATGTCAGCATAGTGACAGAGTGGGGCAGGATGAAGAGACAGAAAACTAAGTGGCATATTGTCCATGTTGCATTAAACATACCTAACTAAAATCAGAATATATTTGCTCAGTTGTATTGGGTGTGTCAGTTCTGTGAGGAGAAATTATCATGCTTGAGAAAGCTGAGAGCTCTTCTCCCCCTAGGTTGTTGTCTGGCACTAGCTCATTCGAGCTACCAGCATGACAGGATCCTCATGGGATATCTGCATGCTAAGTATCCCCACAGCTCCTGTACACAGACTTTCATAACCAAGGTAGGTGCACCCTCCTACTTCCTCATATCGTCCCCACAATCACAAAGAGAACCACAGGGTGGCACGTGGTGTGTGTCTATGGTTCCCTTTCCTTTGAGCAGAGAAAGGCCAAGTTGCAGTAGCTGGAATGCTGGCCTGCAGGGGCAAAGAGGGAGACTATCCACATTCTCTTAGAGTTGCTGGACCTTGTTGAACAGTCTTTCTGCAGTTGAGATGCAGATCAAGAGCAGGTAGGGGGAACAGAGATTGTCTTTAAATCACTGGAGCTGCCAGACCAGTCTGTACAAAGTTGGCACCTCAATGTGAGCCCAATCCATCTTGGCTAGTTTGCTGACGCATGACATCTGTGCACCCTGTACATACTTCTGCTGCACAGACTGTGTTCACTGTATGCCATTCCAGGGCATCTGATTATTGTCCATATCACTGTCAACTACCTTCACCACTGCTAATTCCCTCAAGACACTGGGTACCTTCCTCTGTGGTAGTCCACTAGCCTTACTGGATTACAAAGTCTTCCTTAAGAGGGAACCTGGTATTAATAAGAGCCATCTCTGAAGGCTGTGGGTGGCTGCTCCTCTTCCAATCATTCTGTCAATCCCACAGTCCCTAGCCATGAAGCCCAGCTGCTATGCCTTGCTACCTTCTAGTTCCATGCTGTTAGCCCTAGTATCCCAGCACTGGAGCAACCAGGTAGCAATTTGTTCATCTTGCTCACAGACAAAATCTTTCCACCTATCTTGCAGCTTGGTCATGGATAGGGACTGGGTAGTTTCCAACTCTTAATGATTTCTCTCTTTGCTCCCCTGTCCTGCTATAGAATAGACTGCCTCTTCTGATTCTCCCTCTCTCAGGAGGAGCTGGTCTTCTCTTACTGAGTTGACTTCTGCTTCCACTGCTTCTTCTTGACTACAGAAGCAACTATTACAGTTGAGAGTTCAGTCTCTGGTTTAGTGCCCATTTGCGTGGCCTCAGAGCAAGAGACCTCATTCCCATTTGTGGGCTCTTATATAGGGAAGAACTCTTGCATCTCTGATGGCACTGGATGGTGGCTTGATAGGCAAACACCAGGTCTCAGTACAACTTTGGGGGTTTTTGTGTTTCACTTGCTCTCCTTCAAATGGTGTATTAGTTTGATGGATTTACAAGCCTGTTCAGCTTGAAATCCCAAGGTGTCAAAGTCAGTAACAGCCCTACACACCTGCCTAACTCGTCCCATACACCCTGTCACACCAGGGATTAGTCACCTTAGAGCATATTCCTCTGTGGCACCCACAATTATTTGTTTAACCTTATGAACAATAATCAAAATCAGGATGACAAAACATGCACCAGTGTGAACAGTCTGATTACATAAGAATATTGAAGGAACTGAGAAGCCATTACATCAAGGCTATAAAAACCTATCCTGGAGAGAGGAATAGAGAGGTGCCATTCTTTCCTCCTGCCACACAATGTCTCTCTGAGAAAAAAAAAAAAGGGGGCGGGGGAGATTATCGTTGTTGGTTTTGTCTACAAGATGGTTCTTGGAATACTGGGACATAAGCTAAGACCCAAATACCAGATAAGACTGAAGGCTGGTGGTTTTATCATACCTATGTAAGACCCAAATACCAGAATAGATTGAAGGCTGGTGGTTTTATCATAGCTATGTAAAACCCAAATACCAGATTAGATTGAAGGCTGGTGGTTTTATCATAGCTCTCCTAAGGAAAGGAAAGCAAAGTGATAAACAACACACTAAATGGCAAAACTGGAAAATAGTAAGCCAGCATATTTACCTAAAGCAAATATGCCAGCATCATGATATGCAGCACTCACTCAAATGAGAACTTAACTAATCAGGTATAATAGCTAGAAGTTTAATCTAGTACAATCTAATTAAATTTGTCATTATTTTGAAGACCACATATCAGGCACCAAAAGGTTGGGAGCTAACCCCAGCAGGCAGCTCTGCACATACTGCTGCTCACCCAATCCCCTTCCACCCCCAACCTCAGTGGGACATGGGAAGAGCAAAGGAAGAGCACAAAAAAAAAAATGTGGGTTGAGATAGAAATTGTTCAGTAAGTAAAGGTGAAGTGGAAGACGAGGGAAAGAAAATAAAACAAACCAACTGATGCAAAGACAGTCACCCACCACCTCCCAGGTGTAACTGATGCCCAGCCAGTTCCCAGATGAAACATGGCAAACCTCCCTAAACCTCCTCTTTTAATTGCTGAGCATGATGTTGTATGGCATGAAACATCTCTTTGGTTAGTTTGAGTCATTTGCTTAGACGTGTGTGCTCAAACCTTTTCTGCACCCCCAATCTATTCACTGGAGTGGCAAAGGGAGAAGCACACAGCCTTGACACTGCACAAACACTGTTCACCGAGCATTGTATTGGCCACAAACCCAAAACACAGCACACAACAACCTGCTATGAAGAATTAACTCCATCCCAGCCAGGCCTAAATACAAAAATCTAGCAGATGAAACAGCTCAGCCTCAGAATCATCCTAAAACTGACTAGCCAAAATATAATGTTACTTATTTCTATAATAATTAAATGATTTTCTATTCAATCACCCGTTAAGATAAAGCTGTTTTGCAGGGATTAGACAAACAAAATTATACAAGATTGTGAATGAAACGTAAGTTGTCAAATTAAGTACAAGTAAGTGTAACAGTTTACAACTTTGAAAATTGAATTCAAGTTTTAGCAGACTCCTCTTTCACATAGTTACTTAAATACTTAGCAGTCTGCTAAAACTTAAAATGGTTAGAGCTGGAAAGGACCTTAGGATCCAGTTCCAATCCCCTGCCATGGGCATGGATGATTCACACTAGACTGTCATCCAAGGCTCTGTCCAACCTGGCCTTGAACACTGCCAGGGATGGAGCATTTAGCATTTAGCATTAGGGCAACTAAGATGATTAAGGGAGTGGAGCATCTCCCTTATGAGGAAAGACTGAGGGAGCTGGGTCTCTATAGTTTGGAGAAGAGGAGATTGAGGGGTGACCTTATTAGTGTATATAAATATATAAAGGGGGAGTGTCACGAGGATGGAGCCAGGCTCTTCTCAGTGGCAAACAATGAAAGGACAAGGGGAAATGGGTATAAATTGGAACACAAGAGGTTCCACTTAAACCTGAGAAGAAACTTCTTCTCAGTGAGGGTGACGGAACACTGGAACAGGCTGCCCAGGGAGGTTGTGGAATCTCCTTCTTTGGAGACATTCAAGACCCGCCTGGACACGTTCCTGTGTAACCTCATCTAGGTGTTCCTGCTCCGGCAGGGGGATTGGACTAGATGATCTTTTGAGGTCCCTTCCAATCTCTAACATACTGTGATACTGTGATTTAGCATTTCTTGGGCAACCTGTTCCAGTGCCTTACCACCCTCACAGTAAAGAGCTTCTTCCTTATATCTAACCTGACCTTCCCCTGTTTAAGTTTAAACCCATTACATTAAATTATCAACTTTTAATTAAATACCTGGCATTTCTTTAGTTCCTGCTTTAGCTGAAGAATTGTGGTATGATGTGGCATTTGGCTGGTCTCAGTTCCTGTGTCAGCTTCCTGCATTATGAGATCTCCCTTCCTCACTTCCTGTACCATAGTGATCCAGCTCTGCAACCTGTCCCGCTGACTTCTTTTTAAACTAATATTATCATTCAAATCAACCAGAAATGGGAAGGCTTCATCCACACAAGTTCTGTAACTGAAATATTGAACCTGAAGCTGAGTGAGCTGCTCTTCAAGTGAACTGATATGATTTTTTTCTTGATTTAAGTCATGCGAACACTGATTATTGACTTGCTGGTTCTGCAAAGCTTCTCGAAGCAATCTGATTTCAAGTTCCATTTCATCAATCCGGTCTTGATCAGGGTTGTAATTTACAACTGGCTTATTTCTAATGTTTTTGGCTCTGTTGGCATATTTGAGGGAATTTAAAGATTCATCAAAGTCTGATGAGGATGGACTTATACATGTTATCATGACAGTCCTGGCATTTCCTCCAAGTGAGTCTTTCAAAATACGAGTTATTTTAGCATCCCTGTATGGAACATGTACACTTTTTCTTTTTGGGTCTCCAAGGGCACTGATGACATTTCCCAAGGCTAACAGACCACTATTTATCTGAACTGATTCTTTGAAGCGTTCACCAGTATTTCCAGTCTTTGTCACCCTCTCTGATCCTGCCAAATCCACAAAATGAAACTTCGAAGCGATCATCTCAGCTGATTTCCAAGATGAATTCTGGGCAGCATCAGTACTTTTGTGAGACTCTGTAGACCATTTCTGACAAATATTGATGGTAAAAATGGCATGAGATCGACTAGAGTGCTCATTCATTTGTGTTGTTCCTGTGTGACGAGCTGCATTGCCGTTTTCCAACAGGCTCATAACTTCATCTGCACATTGTACTTGGAATTCCTTAGCACCAACAATCACTTCAAACACCAAACCAAAGTAAGTTAGAATAATTCGATTAATTTTAAACTCCTCAGCAATATTTTACAGCAGTTAGGAAAGCTCAAACTATACACACATATTAGGGAAACCTACAAGCCTGCATTATTATGAGGTTACAGCATATAGGTATGGAAAAATAAGACAACATGTGAAAAGCATAAGGTACAACACATCTGAAACCTGCAAATATTTATGTATGGACATATTGTGTCACACAATACACAGCTTTGCTCACACACTGCCATATCCATATGCAATTTGCAGTCTAGTGCTATCTAGGAAAAGCATGAGCAAAATCAGCTCAAAGGATATTTTCCTAGTTTAAAAACAAAAGAAAACAAAATCAAGACTAAAAATAAACAAATATGTAGTAGAAATGATTCCTAGACTATGGTAAGAACAGAATTTCTATGTAGCTTGTGTAGTTGGGCCTTTTGGACAGTTATCTATTATTAATCCAATAATGTGGAAGCACACTTTTACCAAGTACTCCACCAAGCATATTTTATGTCTGTTGTTTTAATGAAGGATGGAAAACCTACTGAAGCTGACTCCAACTGTACTGAAGAAGAGAAACAATTTAAAATATATTATATACTTTGGAATCCGTATGAAGCAATGATATTGTCCACAAGATTTATGCTAAATTAGTGCCTGCTTCCAGCCACAGATAAGAAAGCCATGCCAGCTCAATACAACAATATATTGATACTAATAGAGCAAACAACAATTAGAATATAAAGAATAAGTGTGTGTGTGTGGGGAATGACATGCAGAAACAGGCAAAACCCCTTATACAGTTTCAGAATAAAATCTCTCCGTTGTGGGTTTTTCTAGCATTTTCATGTGGTGGACAGAAGAACTACAGGATAAGTGTTAATTTCAAAATTTCAAGAAAATACCAGATGCTAGTCTCAATGAATTGCTGTCTTCCACTCATTTCTTAGTGAAAGGGAGGGCTGATATTTAGAGTATAAGCAGCTTAACAATTATAATTTTGAAGTAAGAAGCAAAGTTTTAACTGTAAAATACTTACTCAAGCAAATAATCACACACTATTGTGTTTATAGACAGAATCTGCAGAAGCAATACTGTATTGCTATTTTATAATTTGTTGCCATTTCTGATCAAACATATATATTGTTCACAGGCATCGAAAGCCCCAAATTGCTCCAAATCAGCTAAACCGAGTTTATACACTGAAAATAATGTTTTTCTAATACTAGTAATGAATAAGCTCTTTCAAGAGAAGGCAAGAATAACTTGGGCACATGTCTGAAGCCCAACACACCAAATTTTAGAGCTGAAATCCTACCTGTATTTCCCTTTTCATCTTCTCGGATATGTAGTTCTTTTACAGAGGTCTCCAAATCCAGTAAATCTCGAAGTTCTTCCTTGTAAACCTCTATATAAGACACTTTCACATGGAAATCAATGTTACGGTTTTCAGAAATATGCTGAAATAATTCCTGAATAGCCCGTGGGATTATGCCCTCTTCAGCCTCTGCAACTGATGCTAAAATATAAGCAAAGATGTCACAGGGGCTTGCAGTCATTTTGCCACATAAATCATAAAAGACTGAAGATTGAGAGAAGTCTGTAACATTTGCTACTCAAAATAGTGAGGAACCTGAAAAGCTCAGTGTTCCTAAGGATTTTTGTAAATATCTGATCTTATGAGGTTCAGAATATTTGCTTGCATCCATCAATAGGATTCATAGTTAAGTTCTAAATTACATAATGTTATAGTCATGAAAGTTATGAGAAATATGCAGTCTACTTTAAAAGACTGCTTCTTTATTCATACTCATTATGATTGCCTGAGGGAACTGGGATTGTTTAATCTGGAAAAGAGAAGGCTCAGGGAGACCTTATTGCTCTCTACAACTACCTGAAAGGAGGTTGCAATGAAGTGGGGTCTGGACTCTTTTCCCAAGTAACAAGTGACAGGACGAGAGGAAATGGCCTCAAGCTGCACCAGGGGAGGTTTAGACTGGATATTAGGAAACAAGTCTTTATCAAAAGGATGATAGGGCATTGGAACAGGCTGCCCAGAGAAGTGACTGGGTCACCATCCCTGGAGATATTTAAAAGAGGTGTAAATGTAGTGCTTTGGGCTATGGTTTAGTGGTGAGCTTGGTGATGCTATGCTAGTGGTTGAACTTGATAACCTTAAGGGTCTTTCCTAACCTAAATAATTCTATGATTCTAAATAAAAGGAAGATTTTAATAACTACCAAGATATTTAGAATCGTTTATTTATATCCATTTGAAAGACTTAAATCATATATTTATGTGTTGTTATAGAAACTTCTTAAAGAAAACAAAACCAAAAAACAGATTGAGAAAGTAAACAATTGCTTACTTAAAGCAGGTGTTTTCATAGGATCTCCAAAACACTGCATTTCAGGAAGAAATTCTAGTTTAAGCTGCATGTTAAAAATGGGCAGTGAGCCAAAGCACTTTATTTTTTTTCTTAGATAAGCCTAATTTATGGGGAAATTGGTTTTTAGAATAGCTTAATTATCAAATGAATATTGGAAACATTTGTTTTTTTATTCTACCTTTTTTTTATTATACCTAAAATTTTGCAGCATCATCTCCTATTTATTTTATATTTACATTGCACAACTACACTGTTCACCAGTGAAAAGGAAAACTTTCTACAACCTACCAATGTGGCCACCTCCAATAGTGTAAGTCTTCCCAGAGCCTGTCTGTCCATATGCGAACACTGTAGCATTGTATCCTTCAGTCAATGACACTAGAAGAGGCTTAATGCAAATAGTGTAAACTTCTTCTTGGGTTGAGTTTTTGCCAAATACAAAATCAAAAGTGAAGACACGGTCCTTCCCAATGATAATCTGTTGTGTATTTGGGACTAATCTCACACACACTTGATGGTTATGAAGTACTTCTTTGGAAAGCAGAGGTCTGATTCGAACTGCGACTTTAACTGGGATCTCCTCCATGCCAGACTCCATTCCTGTGCTCCCCACTTAGTATGTTAACACACTCATCAGGAAATGTTACCACTCCTGTGTTCGTGTCATTCACAGCTGTCTGTAACAGAAGAAAAGCTTTTCCACTTTCTATAATAAATAAATTTCCTGCCAAAGCAGTAAGTTGACATTTCCTAAAAAATATATAAGCACCATTACACTCTTGAAAAGCACCTGATATAAAAGCATGCTTTAAAAACCTATTCCACATACGAAATGCCAAGCATTTTTAACTGTCAAGCACAGACAAAGGAGCTGTATTGCCTACACAGGAGGTGTGATTTTCAAAGTATCTAATTATTACATATACAGCATTTCTCTGAATTTAATCTGCATCTCAAAACATATTCCATTATTTTTTATTAATGATACATTTTAGCAACCATGGTTCCTTATGCTGCTCCCTGCACATTCATTCTCACAACATAAGCACTGTAGGGCAGCATAACTTTAAATATCAAGGAACACCCTTTCTTTACAGCTCCCTTGCATGAACATTCAAAACCCCTCACGGACACTGCTGGATCCCAGCACATTTTCTTTCTCTAATTCTAAGCATCCTTGCAGTGCAAGGACAAGTTTACTGAACTCCTGATTCCTGAACTCCCACACGCTAGTTGCCCTTAAGAAAGCCGTGATTACCAAACTGGCAGAACTCATCAGCTAAGATGCCACATTGAAGTTGGTTGAAAACAAACAGCTTTGAACCGTTGTTGTCTTGTGGCTGCAGTGAGAAGAGTTTCTGCATTTTATTTTATTCCATTTAGTTCAAGGGCTTCACCATCCAGAGCTCAGAAACTATCTGAATCTGGAGAAAGACCCATCTTATTGTCAGAGCAGAAGAAAAACAAGCAAAGCATAAGACTGAAATCAGGCTCGCCTCATAAAGGACCGGATGATCAGAAACAGCCTTATATACTTACTACTGATTCAAAACACACTTCGATTGATTTCTGGTTTTATTTATCCAGGTGCCTTATTTTTATCCCCTAGCAAGCTCTGCTGCAACATGCTGACACTCTTCTTTTAAAATTATGTTAAAACACCCCAAAATAAAACAATAAATCAAGTCACGAGGGGGAGTGAGGGGTGCTGGAAGAGAGATGTGGGAGATTAAGGGTAAGGAGCGAGGTAAACCTATTCACTATGGTATAAAAGCGTGTGGAGTATTAAATAGCCCCAGAGCGCCACCGCACGCTCCTTGCTGCCAGAAGCAGAAGCAGATGTGCCGGAAGGCTTTTTCTTTTCGCTGGCAGCGGTATTTTGCGAGGGGGCGAGTAGTCTTTCCACGTTTGCCGTGTGTCAAAGCGCACCTTTCATCTCAAACCTGAGAGGAGCCAGGAACGGGATCCTGCCTGGGTCTCGGGAGTCGCCCGGGCCTCGGAGCGTTCCCTAGTCCCCCTGCCCGGCCATCCCCCGACTTCCGCGCCGCTGGCCGCTGAGGAGGGTCCCGTCAGGAGGGGCGTGTTGGGACTGGCCGCGCTGGGGCCCGGCGGAGCGGTGGCAGCCGCAGCCGCTGTCTCCCCGTTGTTTACGGCGCCTCGCTAGGCAACGGCGGCAACGTCCGGCGGCGGCCCCGCCGAGCGCCCCGCCCGGCGCCCACAGCGCCCCCCAGCGGCGAGGAAGAGCCTCCCGCACCACCCCCCCATCCCAGCGAGGAACGCACGGCAGCATTTGCCGACGGTCTGCACCCGCCCCATAAAACGGAGAGGTCTCCATGCGATTTATATGACTGCAGTTTATTCAAGAAACAAAACGGTACCTGCACCGGTACATACACAAACGCAGAACTGGAAACAGGAGCGATAAGCCCTGCAGCGACAGGGGCTGCCCAGCTAAGATCACACAACAAATTCCAATCACAGCAAGAGAGATTCAGAGAAAGAAAACAAAAGGCAAGTTCTTAATTCATCATCAGGAAATGAGCATTTCATTTAGCCCGTTCCAAATTAGTACATGACAAACCATCCCACAAAACGAGTAATCGTTATTCAACAAATAATACATCAACACAACAGCCATCAGGCTGGACTTAGTAATAGATAGACCGCACTTGGTGGAAGGGAATGTCTTTCATCTCCTCCCGGTGTTCCCGGGCATAGTCCCAAAGATAGTAGTCCAGCAAAACTGCATTGATTTTGTCACGCATGTCCTGACCCTTCTTCTCGTATAGCTCCAGCAGATGCTTACAAATCAAAGCGCAACACCAAATGGAACAGCCACGGATCTCTACCTCCTCTTTATCTCCAGACTGGAAAATTGTTCCTGCAGGACACAAAGAGACAGCAATCCGTTTATATGCAAAAGACAGGAGACCCAGGATGGCCTGAATTTGCCTTACGCGCCCTCCACATTTATCCTAAATGAGGACTGCAGTTTTCATGGCTAATACACTGCAACTGCTGACAGTGTTGCTGTGCATTTTCTAATGACTAGTTTTATCATATGCACATATAAGTTCACCCCCTATTCAATTAAAACAGCATTCTGTATTTTAAGAAAGTTGTTTAAGAAAAGAACAGGTGTTTGGGTTATATTGCACGTTATATGACTATTTCTTTGCTTGTGGATATAAAAAGTGTAGTCAAATGTAATTTCAATACCACATATTTTCTTCCAGGATAATTCTATTCAAGACTAAAAAATAAAATTAAAAAAAATCCAAACTGAAACAAAAAAAAATCCCTTCTTTCCCCCTCTCCAAAAAAAAATAAATCCAAAACTAAAATAATCAAGAAAGCTACCTATATATATATATATATATAAATGTAAAGGGACTGATTTGTTTGAATGACTTGGATGGGACTGTCCTTAACTAGGTTTCATGGAAAAGATAAATTGTCTACATGATCTATTTAATACACACATATATATTGGCATATATATATGTGGCCATCCTATTATGATCCATGGATAATTGTATTAATCTGTTTATCTTACTGTGTAATTTTAAAATTGTGTAACAGCAGTCCTACCTCTAGACACAGTCATTTTACAGCGGATAAAGGGTTGGTTTATGTTTTTATTCACTGATGTTCACAGTACTGGAAGATGGAACTGTGCTTAGAAACAAGACTGGAGTTTGATGAAATTAACTTCAAGCAATTCTTTTTTAATGGATGCTTAATATTACCTTGCCTGTCACCAGTAGCTCAGTACAGATACTGAGGAATCCCCATTTATATAATCTTTGAACTAATGACAAAAGAGTTGCTTCTGTTACCTAAACTTCAAAAATCATAACTATACTGATTCTGAAGCATGGTTTTGGCAAAAGCAGCCCTTCAGAAATTTAGATCTTAGTGTTTCTTTAATCCTTCCCTTACCAGTGTTTAAGCCAAGGAACTGTTAGACCTTTATAAAAGCATAACCTTAAGATGTCATGCAGGATTACTGTTAAAGCTCCTTCTTGTTGCCACATCACTACATACGTGGTCCTTGTTTGGTGGAGAAGAATAAAATTACACGACCCTTACATGGACAAAACATTACACTGTAAAAGCAGCTTTAGCCTAGAGTGTCAAGAGGTAAGATTACTTGGTATTAGTAAGGGAGGAACAAACCTTCACGTAGTTTCTTCATTAGTTCCTCAGAATATTTCATTGCTTTTAGGTGAACAAGAACTTGGGGAATTCGATAGTCAGCAAATATAGTCAGACTAGAAATGTCTTCAAAAGAGCCATCTCCTTTGCCTTCTAATACACTCCATGTATCAGCCACAAGTATTTGTGCCCGTTTGTAGAAAGACACCTTTTTTTTCTGAGGAAAGAAATGTATTAATTATTAAAGTACTTGAAACATCAACAAATACAGCAATGGTATTTACAGAGAGAGACATGTAAAGAGTTCCATTCTATGAAATAAACTATTGTGTTTGTGGTTAAGCAAACAATAAAAATGCAACACTCTTTAACAGTGTAAAATCTAATCAATACCATCCAACCTTTTCTTTCAAGGAGAAAAAACATGTACTGGATTAAACAACTGAAATATTTAATTAAATCTGTTTATCTGTAACGTTAATGAGGTAAAATTCCAGTCACGCCACCTACTAAATGGCAGATTTAAGTTATAAGTGCAATAGGTTCAAAGCTCCAGTGACTTGTACTCCACAGAGTTACCTTGAGAGGACTGCATGGACTATTGGTATATGCCATGCTGCCAGCAGCATAGTCTTTAAGACATAACAATACAACAGCTGAATTTTTGCAGATGGGACCGAGCACAGAAGCGGCTACGTATGCCACTGATGCTAAATGAAGATGTTGCCTATACAGCAAAATTAGAGACATGGAAAACACCAGATAGTGTTGGTCTACTTCCCATCAGTTTCCTTCAGGAAAACAACTCCAAAAAGCTCCACTATACCGTCAATCCTGACAAAAGTTATCAATTACTTTTGGCCTGCAGTCATTTGTGCAATGCCTGTTGAATCAACGGAAGTTATAGTGTGGATTCCCAGTAGTTCTACACTTTTACAATTCTACCAGCTTCATTTCCTTCTTTAGCTGCAAAGAAACTCACGGCAGAAGAAGGAGATGGGGAATAGGGATTGTCAGTAGCAACTGAGGCAAAGGGGGGGAATGATAAATTTGTGATTTTTCCAGGCAGTAATCATCTCAAATGTCATGCATTTTTAAGGAGTACGAAGGAGTCATGATCTACCCGGAACATGGAGTAATATAAAAATAAATCACAACAAAGCAACAAAGACAGAGACAGCAAATGAAAAAAAAACAGCTCTCCTCCAGAAGGAAAAAAACATGACTGTTGTTTTTAGAAATACGTTCCTGACTAGGTAAGGACTTAACACAATCAAAGTTCTTTTACTGTTAATAAACGGTGTGACTCTGTTTTTGGAGGTTTAGAATGATAAAGAAATGAAATCTGAATTACCTTACCCCAGCTTATCAAGAAGCATACTGTGGACCAAGAGTATTATTTAAAAAACCTTCTTCCTTATCTGTGTGACTCTTAGCAACTGACATAATTAAGATCAGCTGCTTCACAGTCTGATTTTCATTTCATTATACAGGACAATATCTTTGCTGATTTTAGGCAAAAATATTAAGAATAACTTTCCCCTCTTATTTCCCTTGAATTTCACATATTCCACAGAAATGTTTCTATTTACCTTTCATTTCCTGGATTAAACCCCCCCAGTTCACAAATATTAGATCAATTCTGAACTAACTTCTCCGAAAAATTTAGACAACCTAAGAGCTATCTTTTAAAGTCACACAATCAAGGATGAATAAATTCTTATCAGAAGAAACCTACTGTTAGAACCAGCTTACCTCATATACAGCTTCATCTCTGTAAGAAGGAAAGTTCTCCAGTATTAGCTGTAGTAGTTTCTGAGCACTTCCCTTACTCATTTTAACGCAGGTGAGAAAAGAGCCTCCAAACTTCTCCAGCAGAATTGTTCCACTTTCATTCAGCACCCTATGTCTTTCTTCAATCAAAGGTATGGACACTTCCGTGTCAGAGCGAAATACGTGTTTAACTTGGTCAAGTGTCACAGTGGCAAAATATGATGCACTAGTAATAGGAATTCCTTTAGAAAAAGAAAAACAAGATGTTTAGGCTACCGTAACACATCCCAAGACCTAATGCAGAGGCCTGCCACAGATGGAAGCATTTACACAGTAAGATCTAAGAGTCTGTCAACTCTTAAGACAATTACCTGAGGGTTCAGTGATTACCACACTCACTTAGCTGCCTAAAAACAAATCTGCATTTGCACACAGTCCTTCCAAACAATAACAAACAAATAACAGTTTCCAACATGTCACCACGGAACCCTTATTACTTTTTGTATGTAATTTTTCCCAGCTGCTTAGTCTTCACCTTTTAGTGGGATGTTTACCTAGCACATTGGCAAATACAGTTCATATACAGATAGTTTAGACAGCATAGGCCTGTTTTTCCTTAGCTCCTAATCACGTTATGCATTTATAATAAGTATCTTAACCAAACATTCCCATAATTTACAAGCAAATACCATAGAATAGTTAGGGTTGGAAAGGACCTTAAGATCATCTAGTTCCAACCCCCCTGCCATGGGCAGGGACACCTCACACTAAACGATCTCACCCAAGGCTTTGTCCAACTTGTCCTTGAACACTACCAGGGATGGAGCAGTCACAGCTTCTCTGGGCAACCCATTCCAGTGCCTCATCACCCTCACAATAAAGAACTTCTTCCTTATATCTAACCTGAACTTCCCTTGTTTTAGTTAAATTCCATTACCCTTTGTCCTGTTGCTACTGTCCCTGATGGATTACAACTTCCAACCATACCTACTAATAGGGTTTTTTTTTTTTTTCTTATGACAGCAACAAGAGTTAGCATTAAAATACTGGGTTTGAGGCATACAGGTTTTCAGAGTCACTGGAGCTGCTTTGGTACTACATTAGTAGAAAGGATGCTCAACTGAAGTCTCTTTTTTTTGTCATGGAAACATGGAGTTTTCTTAATAACACTTGTGAAGTAAGAGAAGTCACAGTTTACTACAAGCACTCCTTACAGTTTTTTTAATGGATAAGTGGTAACACAATTAGAGCCACAAGTTATCTAATTTCAGCAAAAGCACTTCCAGCTACCTCTCGCAAGCCCCACAGACTGACCTGCACATAGATTTACCAAAACGGTAAGATGTAGTTTGCAGAAGTGGCTCTTATTTCACAGTTTTGGTTGGAAGGAACCTTAAAAGCTCATCTGGTTCCAAGCCCCTGCCACGGGCAGGGACACCTCCCACCAAACCAGGTGGCTCCAAGCTCCATTCAACCTGGCCGTGAACACTTCCAGGGAAGGGGCAGCCACCGCTGCTCCGGGCAGCCTGTGCCAGTGCTTCACCACTCTCTATTTTATGCTTATAGAGCCGTTTCCAGCGCCCCCCACCCTACCGCTCACTGACTCCCGCGGCCGCCTGGAGGGGCAAGGTGTGGGGGATGATGCGAGGGGCAGCCTCGCTCCCCGGCGCTCACTGACCGTCATCAAGGGCCCTGTTGACGGCGGCGCAGAGGGACCAGTACCCGCTGTACATTTTGCCCTTGTACTTCACGAGGTACTTCTGCTCCTCCCGCTCGGACCAGAAGGAGAAGTTGAGCGTGTCCACCAGGAACACCCATGCCACCGCCTCCTTGCTGGCGGACTGGGGATTCAGCTCGTGGAGGCTCTTCCACCCCTCCAGCCCGAACTCCACCGTCGAAGCTTTGTCGAACAAACTCTCTGCCACCCGCCGCGCCCCCTCCTCGTCCACGGAGACATTTTTGCTGTTGTCGGCTATAAACTTGGCGGACTCCAGCGGGGACGGGAACTCCTCCATACTCGACCGCCTCTGTGCTGATAACAAACACGCACGGTTTTTCAAGGCCGGCCCCTAGACTCCCATCCCAGCCCCACCCAGCCCGCGGCTCACCACACCTGCGGAAAGAGACTCGGCAACGGCTGTCCCCACCCCCTGTACCGCACCCACCTCCCGCACGCGGCTCCGGCGCGCAGGTCCCCTCACCGCCAACGGGGCAAGAGTCCCCCCCCCGCCCCCCCCGCTGCCTCCGCTGCACAGTGCGCAGGCGCCCAGGGCACTCGGGGCGGGCTCAGGCGGGCGGGGTCGTTATCGCTGCCGAGCTGGTGCTGGTTCCCGCCGTGAGGTCTGACTACAGGAGACCCCCGCTAGGCCGGGACCCCCTCCCGAGGTGGTGGCCTTTAGAGGAGCTCCGCAAGGCAGAGCTGGTGTTCAGCGGCGGGTACTGTAAGGCCGGGCTCGCTGCCTGCACCCCGCTGTGCGGGGCCGCCCTTGAGGAGAGCAGGACTGGCGAGCGGCCAGGGCGGGACTGGGGGCAGGACACACACTGACTCCACGGTCAGCCGGAGGGAGGCCGGCGGTGAATCCCAAATCATGGACGGTTATGGGAAGAATGCCCCCCAAGATACTTCCCAGCTGGGGCAGTGCGCATGCTCGACTTGGTAAGGGAGTTTTCCGAAAGATCTGCATCACTGAGAAGAAGGGGAAAGTGGCGGGTGGAAGCGGACAGAAAACATTTACACAGGGACGCTTGTGGAGCTTTCCTCCCGCTTTAAAACAAAACCCGAACAAAACCAAAACGCCACTGCTGCATCCTTCTGCAAGCGCTCAAGTTGGGGGCACCTATTAAAACTGGACACCTGCATTTCACTTAAAATCATAGACTGGTTTGGATTGGAAAGGACCTTAAGATCATCTAGTTCCAATGCTCCTGCCATGAGCAGGGACACCTCACACTAGACCATGTTGGCTAATGGCTCTGTCCAACTAGACTTGACCACCACCAGAGATGGAGCAGTCAAAACTTCCCTGGGCAACCCACTGCAGTGCCTCACCACCCTAACAGTAGAGTTCTTTCTATCTAACCTGAACTTCCCCTGTTTAAGTTTAAACCCATTACTCCTTGTCCTATCACTACAGTCCCTAATGAATAGCCCCCCCTTCAGATACTGGAAGGCTGCTGTGGTGTTAACACACAGCCTTCTCTTCAGGCTAAACAGCCCCAACCTTCTCAGCCTGTCTTCATGTGAGAGGTGCTCCAGCCCCTTGATCATCCTCGAGGCTCTCCTCTAGACTTGCTCCAACAGCTCCATGTCCTCCTTACATTAGGGACAGCAGAACTGCACAGTGCTCCAAGTGGGGGTCTCACAAGAGCAGAGGGGAAGGACGACTTCCTTCGACCTGCTGGACACACTTCTGATACAGCCTGCCATACAGTTCACTTACCTTTTGCCCCAAACTGCTGCCTGGATTGCAGGTGTCTCCCTCACCTTCAGCTTTCCCCTTGTGAATGCCAAGTGCCAGAGGTATGCTAGCACAGACCCACTTTATCTGCCTTCTGCAGCCAAAAATCAAGGTGGCGATGGATTTTAAACTGCCAACGAGGTCAGCCTTATGCACAACCTCTTAGCTCTTTGCCTTTCCCACTAAATTTCAAGCAGCTGCTGATGTGAAATGTTCTACAAGATACAGTGGGAAAAAGCCCCAAACCCAGAATCCGTGCTCAGTCTGGACTCATATCAGTATATGCCACACTCATGTTTTTAAGGTTGTTTTTATTCAGGAAGTAAAATTAACATTTTTAAACTATAAATACAAATGCCAAGTTATTACATGAGATATCCAGAGGCTTTATATTTTTTCATTTCTCACAAATAATTCCTAAGGAATTCAACATACGACAGGGAAACCAAACAAGTTTTGCATACAATGAAAACCAAGTTACAGAGTTAGATACTGTCAATTTGCCAATTTATATGAATTTCTAACCTCATATAAATGAAAGCTCATAAAGTAACTATAATTAATTCAGTAACGGTACAACAACTGTCATTTCTAACAGTGTTATCTGCATTAAGCAAGCTGTCTATAACCAGGTGTACTTTACCACTGCTTACTCAGTGACATCACAAAGTTTTAAAATATTTTATTTATATACTGTTACCAATATATATATGTACTGCAAAGAGGGCCAAACACTTGAGAAATGTCAATTTTACACAACATCTGCATGAGTATTTCTGCATTTTTTCCCCAAACAGCAGAGTCATTCTTTTCACACAGTTTCTTTAATGTGTCAAAAACTCCACACAAAACCATCTACATAAAAGAGCAAGCTTAACTACAACTTTCTCTCATGTGGGAGAAAAAAAAACCCAACAGAACGGTGTATCTATTTTAGACATTATCTTACATGTATCTGAAGAAAAGTCACTACCAAGAATAGGTTCACTAATTTATTTAGAAATCATAAAGTGTTTCTTAAAAAAAGAGCATTACATTGTGCACACTGCTCTCAAAGGATGCCAGGGACATGTGGACTAGCAGTATTTCCCCCACTTCCAAAGAAAAGATACAGTGCACGTAAAGCAGGGTGTTCACAACAATTACAATGAAAACATTACAATCTACCACTAACAATGAACAAAAATAGAAGTCACTCTCTCTGCTGCTGCTTCAAAATTTCAATGTTAGTTTTGTGTGCCCTTTCCCTCCCCCCACGTGTAAGGAATTAAAACATTACATCTGGTGGACAGCAAAGATTCCACTACACCTCAAATGCAGAACACCTATGAAGCAGAGGAATGTTGGCTTTTTAAACAGAAGCAGATTAAAAAAAACAAACAAAAAAAAAAGGGGTGCAGGACTCCTTCAGTTCTTCACTAGTCTTAGAAAAACTTTCCAGAATACTGCTTCACACTATAAAAAAGAAAAAATAATCTTGCATTAGAATCCTTCAACATCTGCATACTGCTTCACACTATAAAAGAAAAAGAAAAAAGCATGTATTAGAATGATGGACCATACATCTTGCATCAACATTCACAATTACATTCTTAGAGCAGATTAAAAATTCCTAATATATTTAAAAGTATATAATTCCAAAAGATGAATGGCTATTATACGTATATTAGTATGTTTTATGCACATTTAAAACTTAGTACTCTGAAGCCAAACATTTAAAACAGTAAAATCTGCTGTAACAGCCAACATATTAATAAAGCAAAACTAACCAAATTAAATCTGAAGCTGTTAGCATTTGGTGGAAAAGACAAAGTAATGTCAACAAGATATGAAATGCTGCGTAACAGCACCGAATCGATTTCAACTTGTCCTGTAGAGGCATGGTCTGTGCCATATGGCAGACTGTGATTTGTTGTCAATTTAGTTATCTAAAAACAACAAAATCACTAGTCTTCCACACAGAACTAGGCCAACATCCACTGTAATCTTCTATATTTTCTACAGGCTCTAAGTAATTTATTACAAGTAGGTTTTTTGCAGCAGTTTTCACCAGAGAAATGAGAGGACTGCTTGGTTAAGGCGTCTTCCAGCAAGATTAGTTTTGAGGGTGTCTTCATTTTAATTAGAATGGAGAAATGAAGATAATCAAGGCAGAACTACCACTGGCGATGTTAGGTTCAAATAGTTACTTAAAACCTGCCTTCTAAAACTGTATCGCAGAGATGAGTAGCTTTAGAATGTACACGTTAGTTTAGAAGTTGACAGCAGGGATGACATTAAACTTTAACTTGCCTGTTCTGCAGTAAATACTGTGCATTTTGTATCTGGTCCTGTGTTCCCGTAATAGTTATTATCCGATCTTCGGAGCCTTCTAATGGTTCATCAATTTTGATCGAAGCTCCTGATTCATGACGTATTTGTTTGATTCTCTGGCCTCCCTTTCCAATAATAGATCCTGCCAACTAGGGGAAAAAAGCAAAGTATTCATTTCCCAGTACAACTTTCTAAACACTTAAAAAAAAAAAAAAAATCACAGCCATGTTTACATAGCTTCTGTAAGTTTAAGGAGTTGCAATGGAAACTTACTGCTCTACATTCTCAGAACATCCCCTGCAATATTAATTGTATAAGCATAGGTGGGATAAAAGTGGGGGAACCAGTTCTAATTTGCAAAAAAGAACTTAGAGACCATGTCTATTACTATTACCAGTTATTAAAATTGCCTATAGTGTGTCTCTAAAGTGAAACACAAACCAAACATTCAAAGCATAGATTTTTGCTGATTCAGAAACACCCATTTCATATTGGAAGTACTTATCAAACACCCTGAACACTTCTGATTTACTTAAATAGTCTCAGAAAATAATTGCATTTCTTTTGTTACTTTGTTTTTTTGGTGTTTTTTTTGGGGGGGAGGTGTTTGGTTGTTTGGTTTTGGGGTTTGTTTTTTTTTTGTTTGTTTTGTTGTTGGCTTAATGAACACAAGCTTAAAGCCTGTCAACTTTACTTACATCTTTGGGAATTGTTACTTGTGTTGTGATGATGGGTCCACCAAGGTCTCCATATGAACCGCGTCCCCCTGCGTATGAATAATCTGATTTAAACGTATGCATCAAGCCCTTCAATAACTACACAATGACGTACACGTAGAGGTTCTATATAAATACTTACCATATCCAGAGCCACCCTCAAACTGGAAGGGAAAGAGAAAAAAAGTGAATAGCCATGCTTCATTAACATTTTCATCTCAAGTATCATGTGGTTAACTCTGAGCCTATTTTACACAAAAATCTCAACCCCCAGCTTCACTATAAATACAAGTGCTGTGCTACCAATGGCAATAAGGAGGGCAGAGGCTGGCCCCTTTGCAGCCAAAGCTAATTATACCTGACACCAAAGTGGACCACTGATGCCTAAACCTGAGACCATCAGCAAAGTTGGTGGGACCCCAGTGATAACATTTAAGAAAGGGTAAAAAAACCCCAGTGTGCACCAAGGAGAGATGGGCAAAGGGGCAACAGTGAGACAAACAGCCCTGCAGACACCAGAGAATGAGTAGACTATAGTGCTCGAGGCACTAGAATGGAGATACTCCTGCAGCCCCTGGAAAGAATCACACTGAAGCAGACAGCCATAGTGCAGCCCATTAAGGATGCTATGCTGGGAGCAGGTGTACATGCCCTGAAGGAAGCTGCAGCCCATGAAGAGCCTACATAGGTGCACACGCCTGCCAGGACCTGTTGCCTGTTGGGGGACCAACACTGGAACAGGCTGTTCCTGAAGGACTGTACCCCATGAAGAGGACCCACACTGGAGCAGCTCTTCCAAGAACTGCAGTCCATTGTTGAACCCATTTGAGCAGTTCGTGAATGACTCCATCTCATGGGAGGGACCTCACACTGGCGCAGGCGAACAGTCTGAGGAGGAAGGAACAGACCAAGTGTGATGAACTAACTGCAGCCTGCCATTTTCCATGCCCCTGTACCACTCATGGCAGAGGAGTTAAGAGTAGGGAATGAAGGGGTAGTCAAGTTGAGCCTGGGAGTAAGTGAATGGTGAGAGAAAGGCATTTTTAGTTTTTCTCTCTCTCTCCATGCTACATGTATTTTTAAGTGGCAGTTAACTAATATTCCCCAGGTTGACTCTGTTTTGCCATAATGTCAGTTAGAAAGTGATCTCTCTTGATCCTGAGCCACAAGCTTTTCAATCTTACTTTCTCTTCTCATGTTGCTGAAGACAGAGGAAGAGCAGCTGGGTGGGCACCTAGCAGCCAGCCAAGTTCAACCAATCACAACTACTCATTCCCAGAAGTTGTAAATCAACAACTTTTCCGAAACACTATTTACCTGCTACACCCTTTTAGAAGATCAAAATGGAAGCTGCTCAGACCAAAGATCTGAGCTTATCCTCTGTCTCTAAGCAACTTATCACACAATCATGTTACCTGGTGTCCTGGTTTTGGCCAGAACACAGTTAATTCTCTTCCTGGTATAGTAGCTGGTATGGTGCGGTGTTTTGGCTTTAGTCTAAGAATGCTGACAGCAATAGCTAAAACATTGGTGTGTTAAGTACCATCTATCCCGAGGATCAAAGACTTTTCAGTCTCTCATGCTCTGCTAGAGAGGAGGAGCACGAGAAGCCGGGAGGGAGCAAGAGACAGGACACCTGACCCAAACTAGCCAAAAGAGGTATTCCATACCACAGCATGTCGTGCCCAGTATATAAACTGGGAGGAGTTACCCGGAAGGCCCAGATCACTGTTGGGGTCGGGCTGGGTATTGGTCAGCGAGTGGTGAGCAATTCTATTGTGCATCACTGGTTTTGTTTGTTTAGGATATTTTATTTGGAGGAGAGGGGGTTTTGTGTTTGTAGGGTTTTTTTATTTTGTTGTGGGAGTTACTGCTCTCTCTCCCCCTCCCTCTCTCTTTTTCTTGTTATTACTATATTTTACTTTTTTTCAATTTCTAAACTGTTCTTATCTCAACCCACAAGTTTTTGCTTTCTTCCCCAGCCCACTGGGAGATGTAAGCAAGCAGCTGTATGGTACTGAAGTTGTCTGCTCTGGTTAAACCACAACACTTACCTGTAGAGATTGTAATACATAACAGAGCTTGTAGTGGAGTCCAAAATACAAAAGAATGAAGTACTCTGCTTAAGACTTAACTCAGAGGCTTATCAGAGCAGCATATCTGCATACACACAGGCATATTCCTGTTGATATTTCCCACAGGATCTTTTTGGGCAAAGTGTTTTACAGAACAATCTTTTTCTTGATCTTTTCTGCCTCTGCAGAGTACAGGGCAGCAAATGAACTTGACACCAGATGAGTTAAACAGTTACAGTTGCTGTGTTTATGTAAGCTAAGAATTGACGTTTCATACTTGGCAGCACTTCGCCATCTTCTGACAGTATGAACACTTGACAATCTCCATTAACTTCCTTTCCCAAAATCTACCCAATCAGATGGTTTGTTTTCAAACACTGGTAACTAAAGCATTATAGTTCATCTACAAGAAGCTACTTCTAATATTTACTGTTAGAAATATGAGAAAATACAACATTCTAAAGTTAATATAAAATAGCTATCCTAAATGCACACATCTACAGTGGATCTGTTATTGAGAAAGTTGCTATTTACAATACAAAAATGGGGTGTGAAGGAGGCAAAAAGAGGTACAGAAAAGCTCCTATCATTTGACTGTGCTGCTGCACACTTCCATGTTTCTATTAACATTACTTGCCTGCCCAGGACACAGTGTTAAAACAAACTACCAATAAATTCTGAGTCAGAAGACTCAGAATTATGAAATTATCAGCTTTACGATTTTCACCAGATACAAGCTGCCACTGACTACATTCATGATCAAGAAAACCCCATTATCACTTAACCTGTTCAGTAAAGCAGTTTTCAAAAGAAGTTCGGCACACTCACCAACTCTGGTGGCTGCATGTCATCACAGGCATCCACGTGACACTGCATCATCTTCCAGACACAGTAGGAGGAAAAAAGGAAAGAAATCTAAATTAAGTTCGTGTCATGTAGAATTGTACGTAAGCTGGCAAGCTAATACAGTATGTACTGGTACAGAGAAACATTTATGCTACAAGAAAGACTTAAAAGTATGTGACTTAGACCACTTTCAAGACTCACTCACTTTTAATTTGATTGTGAGGGAACTGTAAGCGGTCACACTCACTTTTTTTTTCCTTTCTGTGGTGTAGATTTTTCCCTCTAACAAAGAAGGACAGACAGCTAATGGCAGAACAAAGCTTAAACAGGCCTGTTTTTATTCTTCTAGAACATTTTCAATTGCTATTATGTATAAAAATACTGTATTTCTGCCATTATTAGAAGAAGCTTTTATTTCTGCCATGCATTAGACAATGAAAATTTAGTTAGACTGAAACTAGTAACTGTCAGTGATTCTTTATGCCAACAGCAGGCCAAGCAGGAAGGACACTGCTTCTTCTACCAATTCACTTCCATACACCTCAAATAACTAGTAACTCAACTAAATCTACTGCTCCCTGATTATAATGGAATATAATTATGTTCTTAAGACATGTGATATATAGCACTTCTTTCAGATTTCTACTATTTCAGCTATTAATGTTCATTTGTGCACCCTAAAACCAGTTTAACAGGCTCTCAACACACCTAACGATACTCTACATACTTCTGCTACTGACTACTATTACTAGGAGCCATGACACCTTGGCTGGGCAGCTTAACTTTTACATCTAATGAAAGGAAATTAATTCAGTCCTAACTGACGTAAAATTCTTTAGTCATAATTTTCGGGGGGGTTTTCTGGTGGTTTGGGGGGTTTTGGGGGTTTTTCTTTTTTGTTTTTTTTTTTTTTTTTTTAACAGTGACCTAGGAGAGCGAGATTTTGTTACTTCTGTTACTTTCATCCAACATCTGCATGGATAAATAGAAGAGCTGTCGTACACTCTTCCTTTACTGAGCTTTTATGTGCTTGTTAATGTTACATCTCAAACATTAATAACATTTTGTGCATTTTTTTTTTAAAGGTATGTGCCTTTACTTGTTTATACATAAGGACACGTGTACGTACACATACATTTAAGTTAAAAAAAGGCCCAAGAACTGGGAAGCATTTGAAGGAACAAAAGCACATTAGAAGTCTAAAAACACAGAAGTCTGAAGAGACTGTCCACTTAAGACATTCCGATTTAACTATAAACTCGGATTTACAAAGTTTTAGTACTTTAAATTTTAATACTTGATCAGTTAATTAAAAAAAGAGGTGAGGGGATAAAATTACTTTCCATGCTTGTTTGATTTATTTTCCACTCTTTTCCTCTGGTATCTGCATGCATTTATGTATCTGAAAGATCCCTGAGGATGAGTGTGTTAAAAAAGAAGTACTGGAAATACATTCAGGTTTTTTTAATCTGTCAGAATAGCCCTTACAGTCCATAGGTATTTGATTTGGAGTAGTTACACAAAGAAATATATAGCTCTGTTAACGGCGAAAAACAAAACAAAACAAAACAAAAAGCCTGTCTTTCAGGAAAAAACTCCAAAAAGGATTATAAGCCAAATGAACTCTTTAAACAGCAGTGCATAATTGAACGGGCTAACAAACAAGTATCTTCTTTGGCAGGTGACTCCTCATGGGCAAGAGGAATTAACCTGTCTTTTAAAATCAAAATGTGTTTTTCTCATCTCAGCATTTACAAGGCTGTGAATATTCCTGTATCTCTGGAGTTCCAGAAAATTCACAGTTCAGCATCCAGTTTTAAAGGTCTTGGGCTACTCAATCTTTTTGCCTTTAGTGAAGAAGAGAACTGGCAAAAAAAGAAGAAAAAAAACAAAAGCAAAAAAACAACCCAAACAACCAAAAAAACCAAAACCCAAACAACAATACCCTCAAAAAAAACACCCAGGAAAAAAAACCCCAAATCCACCATCAAAACCCACCACCACAAAAACCAACCCCAAACAGAATCTGTACATTCAACAAATTCAACATTTCCATGATTTTTTAAATGTTCATCTGAGAAAAGCAGCTGTTCTTGCCCTTTACTGCATCTATGAAAAACAGAATTTATTCTGGTTTAGTATTTTAGTCTTTTTTTTTTTTTTTTTACTATTTCATTTTATTCTAAAATAGAATCTATGTGAAAGTGCACTTCTGGTGTCTGAGAGCTACCTTTCCCATGCATTGCTTAGCTCGCTTTTAGTTACTCTGGTTTAAATTTTGCTAGAGAACGGTTTCCGTAGGAAACGAATGGTGGCACAGGAAGATCTTACATTTATGGCATGACATCTCCAGCTTCAGCCTCACAATCTACGTGAAAACTTCCTATCTGCTTACGCAATTTAGAATACTAGGATGATGGTTAACTAGAACTAGAATTTAAATGCAGTTTTCATTGGGAAACAGACCTCACTTTAACCAGGCTATGATACTAGGTCATAAAGACCCAAAGCCATAATCAGCCTCTCTACGAAAAGGAGATAAAATTGCTCTTTGGAACAAAATAAATGAACAGAGATGACTACACTCACTTGTAGGAACTCATGTCAAGAAAGCAAAGGTCAACCTGACAAAAGTCAGGCTGAACAGATTTTGTATTCCAGCTGGAATGGAATAAAAATAGAACACACTACTGCCCAAGAGTCAAGCCAAGGAAGACTGTGTTCAACCAGACATCCAAACACGGGCAGGCTTATATGCTCAGTTTTATATGCTCTAGCACTGGCTTTATTAGCTGCAAATGTAAGAACACAAAAACTGAGCTTTGAGAATATGTAAATATGAATAAGAAATCTTGGAGGTACACTTCTCAATTCTTCCAGTTTCTTAACATGTAAAGTAGCATGGGTAACACTTTTTTGTAATACTGTGCAAACTTTTCCTTTGAATACTTATAATAAACATGTGACATTCTTACGTACTTCCAGTAAATCTTACTCCCAAGGAGGAAATATGTAAAGCCCATTTCATAGCTCTTCCATTCATTTAAAAGAAAAAATCTTGTCTCACCCGTCATCTTAAAGCAGGTGCCAAACAAAGCCAGAGGAGAAAAGAAGATTGTTACTATAGAGATTTACCTCCCAGACATATGATTTCTCTTCCCAGGAAAGAGGAATCTAGAACAACAGCAGATGACAGCTGGGAAGTCACATTTCAGAATACAACATGGAAGAATATATTTAAGCCTTTTTTAAGATCCCATATACTATAAGAGATTTTTTAGCTCTGCAAGTATTAGCATTAATATGGTTGAATGTACCAAATTTAATTTAGGATTCAACTTAGCAGTGGTCCTAGCTCTGGAACATCTGGAATTACAGTGTTTTGGTTTTTTTTTTGCAGACAGATAAACCAGCAAATAGACAAGAATTGATTCAAGAGCAATCACCTTCCAGATTAACTAGAACTCTTAATTAGATACTATTCTTTAATCTGTATTACACTGTGTATATCTCGTGTTTGCAACATCAGTGTTAAGATGCTTGTATGATTCAAAAAATTTCAGGAAAGCATTGTTCCGGTATGTTTTCTTAATCTGAAAAGCCTAACAATTCCCATTTCCGTCACCCTCATTAAAAAAAACTAACAAATGGTCAGTGCAAGAAAACCTGCAGGATGGAGCACAGTCAAACTTTTCTCCCTGCCATCAAAAACGATACAGAAAGGAAGAAAACAGATCATGTCTCAGATACCACTTACACCCTAGACATTCCTCCAGAGAAGACCATTTGTATGGACAAAACATTTTAGTTTTATCATCAAAATCATGCATGTCCCATATTTAAGGGCATGCGTTCAGCAACAGTATCTTCAGACAGTCAGTATTCTAACTGTGTTTACAAAACAGAAAAAGGCAAATTTTAAACTCATACCATGCCATCGTAACGGTCTCCTGGTCTGCCCCTTCGGTCATAGGACATAAGATCGCTAAAATGAAAGGGAAGCAACATTACAATGCAATTCTTTTGGTTATAAACTGATTTGTTTGCTCAAATTTAAATTTTCACATTCATGGTTCACGAACAGCTTTATTTCCGACTACTCTAGCCAAGTACTGAACAACACAAAAGTTTCTGAACTATAGTCCTGGTAGACTACTACAGTGCAGCAAATAATAAAGTTCCAGTACTTTTCAAAATACTCCCTGGTCTAGTACACGCACAATCCTTGCATAATCGCTACTAACATGGAAGCATGGAAAAAACGCACACATTTCAGGTGACTGTATACAATGTGAACTTTGTATAACGTGTTTATGCAACAACTCACCCGCCACGAGGAGGGGGTGGAGGAGGAAGAGGAAGGTTACGAGCTCTGCTGCCACCTCTACCACCACGACCTGGTGGAGGTGGTGGAGGTCCTCTGCGAGGGCTCATATCATCATAATCTCTTCTCGATGGAGGCATAGGTCGTCCACCACGACCAGGGGGCATTCGATCAAAACCTCCTCTTCCACGCATTGGAAAGCCTACTGGACGTCCCCTTCTATCATCAAACATCATTGTGAAGCCACCGTAGTCATATGTCTCATCATAGAAATTGGGATCATAAGGCTGGGCCCGTCCTTTAATTGGAGACTAAAACAAACAAAAAAAGCCCCCACCAGCCCAAATAGGACCATTATAATTGGCACATTTAATTAACTATATATACTAAATGGATAAATATGAATTTATTTATATTTCATAATGCTGGTAAGAAAGGAGATGGCGATGCATTTCCTGTGAACTTAATTGTGACAGAGAAACTGCTGTTACTTATCAGTGGCAAATAAAATTTGTCTCTTCAATGTTTGTATCTTAATGATATGCAAAGTATGAATAATGGCGTATTAGTACCAAAAATTGCTTCTCTCCCCCATAAGGTGCACCCCAATTCTAGAAAACATGAATAGTTTCGAAAGGTAGTAGCAGTCAACCACTTTGCTACTGGGAAAGTAGGAGGTATTGAATTCAAAATATAAACTTAAAGACACCATTTTCATATGCCCCTAACACCCATGAGTGACAACGAAAGAGTAAATTTAATAAACATTACCTCAGAGATAAGATCCAAGATAATCTTGATACATTCAACGACTCTATCAGGTTTTCCACCAATAAGCACCACCCTGTCAGTAGAATGAGGACAACACTCTTGGAAGAGCTTAATGGTGGTCTGAGTGTTCTGTTGAAGAAAAAAAAAATAAAAATCCAAGATTGTCTAACTTAAGTATTTAAACAGATTTATAAACCCATTAAAACATTTTTAAAGAAAGGATCCAAAAGATTAAATCCCCAGCCTGCATGCCTGCTTCTGAATTCTCACAACAATTTATTTTTTTTAAGAGATCTGCACTGACAGTTTTATATGAAAATGTAAAACTTTCTCCTCTTTCAATTATGGCTCATCTATACCATTGTTTGATTAAATACAGCAAAATAAGCACATACCCTATATAGCTTACAGGTTGTATTAACCTTCACATGTCAAGACAACATACTTTGGATGCAAGACAGTAATGTTGCCGGCATTATGTCTGGCTATATTGCTTTTCTCAACCCATGCAAACAGGTATCAGCTTACACCTGAACTGACCTGAAACTGCCTCCGACACAATGGCCAAGGAAGGACAAAAAGCATAGTTAATTAAGTTCATAGAGACCATTAGGTGTTTAGATCTCATTCTTATACTAGAAGAAAACAATGGTCTTCCAGGAGGTAGAATTTTTTTTAAATTATAAAAATAAAGCCTTTTTACAGTAATATTCAGGCACCTACTGAATTATCATTGTAAGACTTTGTAGATATACATTCACTCTAAATAATTTTTTAAGTCCAACCACATGAATATGTATATAGTCTATGCAGTTCATTTTAGAAGGAGCGATGAATATCATTTTAAGGAAAAAAAAAAACCTCGAACAAAAAAACCCCCAAAGCTTTAAAAACATTACCACAAATATTGCTTAGAAGCTTGACAAGTCCAAAGCTCTATCACCAACAACTTTATTTCTGAGGGTTTGTAAGGAAGTTGAAATTCTCAGATCCACCTCAGGAGTATGCAGTATGTTCTGAATAAATTACTGCACAGAAGATACACCTCTCCCTTATAAACACAAAACCCTAAGTCGTTTGCTGAACAAAACCCAAACCTCAGAAGAACAGGGAAGAAGTACCTCTCTCAGTTCTTTGATTTTAGCACCCTTGACACCGATAATTCCTCCTGCCAAACTTTGGTGAATAAGAAGTCTCAATTCGCAGTCAAAGTCGCTGCCTTTGTAGTGTTGATACTGTAAGAAAGACGTATACAAGAAGAGTAATATTAGTCACATAAAAACTTAAAATATTTGGATTTTTTTTCCAAACAGCACGACTTGATTATTGCCAAATTATAATTCTGTACTTCCTCTGACAGCACCACAACTATTTCAGCGCCTCACCTGAACATAAGCTGATGTTGAACTTTGTTTTCCTTATTACATTGCACAACTTGTATAAAGGTTTAAGGTATCAAACAGTGCCACACTCATTTACAAAGCCAACACCGAATACATATTACAGTATAACTACTGCAAAGTCGGGACAAAACAATTCAGAAAGCATGTATTTTGAAAGTGGAGAAGCTGTATGAAATGATAAATTATTAAATAGTGATTGTCCTCTATCAAAAAATGCCAACATGTACTTTGAAAGCCATAACCCTTCTTTAAAAGGCTTTCTGGTTTTATTTTCTAACTTCCTGTATTTAAGGAGTGGCAAATCTAGAACCATCTTGTTTCATATGCTCATCTTTTACCTCTAAAAAGAAACAAACATTGTGACATACCTCTTCCAAAGTAGGGATAATCTTCTTCAAGATTTCGCCAATTGTCTCTATATCTGCACTGATACTCAAGATGCTGTTGTGGGAGAACGTAACGCCAGACAAAATGGAGAAGATGGAAAAGAAAAAGTAAATCCTTTTCATCATCATACACAAAATTCTAAGAAGATTTACTACACAGAAGAGGTCACAATTAATAGTCCCCATTTAAAGTAAACCTGTTTGCTCAATTTACAACACATGCATCTTTGTTTATGCCCAGTTTATATGCATGATAAATTTAAGATTAGGTAGCTCTTGCAGAGAGAGAGAGAGAAAGACAGAATGGGCTTTTGGAAGGGCTCAGATTAAGCGGGCAAGAAACTGAAGCAGAACTGAAAGGTGAAGTGAATATTCATGTTCCCCGCCACCACTAATTTAGGATACCCTCGCTATTACATTGGTAAAACTGGCACACCTTCTCATGTAGAAAGTGGAATATGCAAGTGGTGAACATTGTATCTGGAGTAAGGTTATGAAACCAGTTAGAAATCAGATTACTAATGGGCTCTCCAAGAAAAAACAAATACAAATGCAAGACAAAAAGAAGACAAAACAAATGAGAAGCGAAGAAAAGTGAACCGGAGTTAGCATTTCATCAGAAATAATTATGAACAGGCAATGTTGAAGGGAGCAAGGTGGGCCACAAAGACAGAGCGAGAGACTATTTTGGAACAATTTGATTTACAATGCAGCAAATATGCAACACTTGAAGCTGTGCTCCTTCCATTGAAATAAAATTAGTGGATTGTTTGGGTGGGCAACTCACGTAAAAGTTCAGTGACAAAAAGACTTAATGGGGAAAATAAGACAGAAAACTTGAAAAAAAACAATACACCGTCTATAAGGGGATACTATTTAATTATATCAAAGGCAGGTAATATAATACATTTCTCTCTTTCTAATCAGGCAGTGAGGCATAAACTGTTGGGACATACCGCTCGGGGCCACTGCTGTCTGGGACTGAAACACTGGCATTGTACTGCATTGGTCATTGGCGTTCGTGGATGTTGGCATTGGGCATGGGCATTCAATCAGAAGTTGTCAAGTATGATACCCGTTTGGCAACGAGCACATTTTTGGGCATAGCCAACCAGGGTTTCACATGGGCGTTCAGGGGCGGATGGGCCAACGTCATGGTGGGTAACGCAGGGGCAAGTCGATCCAGTACATGGGCAACGGAGATATATGGCCAAAAAAACAAGGAGAGGGAAGAGGGGGAAAAGCAATGAATTTTAATTTAATACAAACTATACTCATTACTCTCAATTAATGAAACAAGCTTAAGTTGTTCTGAAGACTAATACCATAATGGATTGCTACACCGACTGTGGCTTAACAGTATGGACCTTAAAAATGAGTCACTTGCTCTGACTAAACTACTTTAAATGTATGATGTTTCAGTAGCAGGCTGGCTCATGAGGGTAGACACAAAACCTGTCGAGATCCATATTACTAGAACCATGGGCAAATCGGGAAAGGTAGTTTTCCAGACCAATCTAGATTATCCGGACTTAGGTGATGTACTGATCCAAAAAAAAAAACCAACAAACCGAAAAAAAATTAAAAAGAAAAAAAAAAAAAACAACCCACGGAAAAAGGAGGACCCTAAAATAAAAAAAATCAACTAGCTGCCGAAGTTAGTGAGCATATGTACAATTCCTGACCATTTCAACTTAGATCTGTTTGCGGTAGTTTATGAACTTCGTTGGAACTGATTTGTATTGATACATATTGCCAAATCTTGTGTTGAACAGAGTCTTGATCGGGAAAACTGCTGAAATCGTAGCTGAGGTTAAGTACAGGAGTGTAAACAAATGGAATTTCAGAAGCACTGCCAAGTTTTATAAATAATACACAACATTAATGCTGAGCATGTGTCTAATCACAAGAGTCAACCCACTCTAAAATGTGAATAGGCAAATAAGTCATGACCATGTAAAAGTGCTTCCAAGTAACAACAGAATGTTCCCTTACTCTCCTATACCCACATTTAAATTAAGCAACTTTAATGTTTTGATGCTTCATGTGCAAGTTCTTAAAGAACAGATGGACAATTCTGTCTGTTTGCTTTCTTAAAGGAAGTTAAAAGAGTTTCTTTATCACTGGGTTAAGCCAGCCACCTGCAATGGTTTCAGTAGTACTGTAACTGATTCACACGTATGGGAAATGGCACAATGAAGTGTTTTAAGCTTTGTCAATATTTCTAATTAGGATGTTAGTGCACTTGAAGAGTGAAATTTAGCAGAATCATATTCAAAAGTGAAGAGATTTAATATAAACCTCTTCTATCAGGTGAATTGAGCTGGGTTTTAATTACAACAAGAATTGGGGAATTAAGTTATCTACTCTAGCAATCAATACAAATGGCTTGTAACTAGGCTATTGATGCCTAGAGTTGAGTTGCTTCGACTTCTAGAAAATCTTTTGATGTAGTGCTCTGAAAGAATTGGTGTTAAATTAGTTTAAACTCATAGATACTCACGTCTGTACGAAGTGCCTTAATATTTTTGCCACCTTTTCCAATCACTGCTCCAGCGTTCTGGAAAATAGTTTTCAGAAGTTAAGTTATGCCAACACACCACAGAATACATTTTTTAACTCAAGACTAAAAATGCTAAATCTGTCTTAGCATTACCTTGTTGGCTTGGGGACTGGGGGCAGGCAGATACTGCTTTAGAATGTTTCAAATCAAACTGAAACAAACTGATAACAGTTTGTCCATGGAAAAAAAAACAGACGAACAGCTCTTACCACTGAACTAAGGGAAGAATATTCAGTTTTGCAACTAATGATTCAATTCCATACAGAAGTTTCTAGGCAATTCTTCCTAGAATCTCATACACTATAGCTCTCAAAAATATACTGTATGAATGTAACATAGTCAACAATTTCCCTAACTCACCTGATCAGCTTTTCATCCCAGTTTTTTTTCTTTTTAAAGGAATGTATTTGCAAATTCCACTTCTGCATTCCAAGTATTTCTTGATAATTTCAAGTGCTAATTTTGGCTTATACCTCTGTAACTTAACTGACTTCTTAGAGCAGTATATTCTCAAAAAAAAAATCAATGCCGCTAACTTCCAAGCTTCTAACACCAACAGGAATAAACTGGCAGATAGCAAAAGTAACTGCAAAGCTGTATTTTTACCACCTTATTTCAAAGACTACAGGCAAAAGCACTGCTTTTATTACACGGATCACACATGTTAACAGCATACAAAACATTTTGTGATACTCCAGGTAACTTGACTGTCAGACAGAAATGCAACGCAGGGTTAAGGTAACATTTCTCCATGCCAGTGCAAAAGACTTGAAATACTTAAGTAAGTACAAGACATGTAATAACTAGAAACACCTAAGGAAAGTCATACCTATCAACCTTACTGTAACTAACTACTCTTGTCAACAAACTCACTGGAATCCCCGATGTATTACTCTCATCTGTACTCCTGTCTATATATATATGAAGAAGTTTAGCAGATCTGCCTGGAAAAGTTACTAGTAAGAAAGTTCTCATTTTACCTCTTGTATTTAACTTACAATTACTAGCTGATCATTTTCTAAACTGCTTCCTTTACGAAGATTAATATGCAGTCATTCCCTTCAAAATAACTATCTTCCACTCAAATATAAGAACACCTTCTAATTTCTATTGCTCTGTTTTATTTTTTTCCCCCAACAAGGTAAAACAGTACTGATCCTTAGGATCTTACCTTTTGGAAGAACATCTGAAGGTAATTCCATCACAATACAATTTTCACTACCATTCATGCACATTTGAAGATATTAATGGTAAATTATTGCATATTAAATAAAATACATCAATAATACACATATATCCCAACATACACCGTTGCCACCTTGAGCAGTGCAACAAACAAAAATCAGTAAAATCGAAAAAGCATACTTTGCTCTGAAGCAAGATGCGCAATTCAACCATCTCATCTGTGTTCCGAGATCTCTTGAAGGCCTGCTCTTCCTCCATATCTTCTGCAGGACGTTTGCCTATAGAGAGATCCATAGGGGGGAAACACAAACATTTATTTAACTTTCTAAGTCATATGAAGTAAAACACATGCTGAATTCATGCTCTGTATTCTTAACACATTCTTCCCTATTAGATCAACACCAATTAATTACTGATGCCTCTGAGAAGCCACAGGACAGAAACAGGTCTTCATCAGCTTACATACTGATTAACTATTAACAATCCATTTTAAATCTATGAACTATGTTTTAAATGAGAATGTCGCATGCAACAAGAGAGAGATTTATGACATGCTGTTTAAAACATGTCATGCAGCACCACCCATTTAGTATCTATTTATAGTTTACAACTGGGAAAAACATTTCAGATAAAAAGCTCAAATGCACTTTCTCCAACACTGAAATACTGGTAGAGTAACAGTAAACTGGCACTTCAAATACTGTTTGGAAAAAAACTGGCATGAATCAATGACACTGAGAACCCTAGCTTCCTCCCTAATTATGCTCAGTAAGCTTTCCATGAAGCTCTTTAGAGGTATTTCATGTATTTATACTCTTGCATGTAAAAACTCCAATAAGCAAAATACAATTAATGGATATGAATGATGGTATTCTTACGTTCATACTCGCCGCATGGGCACTGAATATTTAGGTATGAAGTATTTTCAAATCCTCAGTCATCATCATGGTTTAAGCCCAGCCAGTAATTCAGAACCACGCAGCTGCTCGCTCACTCCCCCCCATTTTTTTACCCCCACTCCTGGAGGGATGGGGAGGAGAATCAAAAGAATGTAACTCCCACAGGTTGAGATAAGAACAGTCCAGTAATTAAGGTGTTACATAAACCACTACTGCTACCAATAATAATAATGGTAAGAGAGGAGAGACTACAACCCCTCACCACCTGCTGACACGAGCGGCAATCTGCGCCTTTTGAGTAACTCCCCTCAGTTCGTATACTGGGCATAATGTGCTGTGGTATGGAATATCCCTTCGGCTAGTCTGGGTCAGGTGTCCTGTCTCTGCTTCCTCCCAGCCTTCCCTCCTCCCTCTGCTTCCTCCTGGCAGAACATGAGACTGAGAAAGTCCTTGGTTGAAGTAAACATCAGTTAGCAACAACTAAAAACCACAGGTGTTATCAGCACTGTTTCCAGGCTGAAAGTCAAAATTACAGCACTGCACCAGCTAAGGAGGAAAATGACTGCTATAGCTGAACCCAGGACAGTCATAATTTGCAGTTATTTATCACATGCCTAAAACATGGGATAAATAAGAAAGATTGTGTTCATGCTTCAAAAGCATGTGTAAAGATATTGTCTAATTAAAAAAGATTTAACACAGAATGCAAAGCTACTGCTGATACAAACATCTGATATAGTTAAGGCATTACTAAATATTTAGAAGCACTGAAACTTACAGAGGATCTTCCTAAGAAAAAACAGTCCTTTAAAAAACTTACCATTTGTCTCTGTGTTGGTAAAGGTCTCTTCCTGTTGCTCAGTCTCCATTGCCTTTCTTTCTTAGGTTGGCAAGCAAAATCTGTTGAAGAGCAGAAAAGCAAGAACATCTCTTTCATGAAAAGGCAAACTGTACATTGTCCTAAAAGGAAAAGGCAAAAAGAAATGCCTGGTTTCACAACTTACCACTGTTATATATCCTTGCTGACAAAAACTCAAGTGTTCTGGGAGGGATTAAAATCCAACAGACTTGCTTCAAGAGCCTATGAAAACAGCACATTATCAGTTGTGACTGCCCACTTACAGCTTCAATTTTCACTACAGCCAAAACCAGAGGTTTGACTCAAGTTTTTCCTGCAAAGCTTTTCTCTATGAAAAAGAAAGCATACCCTGGAAAAACACACAACTTTAAGGAGACAGAAAACAGGTATGTAAGCTTACATGTAAAAACATCAATGTCTGAATTACAGTTTTTGGGCACACGCTAACTGCATTTACTAAGAATTGTTTTCATATATTTAAAGTGAACATGCATCCAGCTCCTCTCAACATGTTAGATAACACATGCATTGAGTTTACTTTTTAAAGGACATTATGTAACAATTAGGACCTAGATCCTTAGGTTTAAACTTAGAAAAAAAAAAAAGAAAAAGCAGATGAACTTCACTACGACTTTCCAAAACAGACATCTTTTTTACGACCTGCTTTTAGTTATCATGCAACATGAGGAAGTCACATTAGAAAGAAGTCTAGACAAAGGAAATACTTTTGCAGTCATGTATTTCCCTTTTATATTTTATCATTTTTTTTCCCCCAACAAATTACAGCCACTCATTCTGATGGCAAGCATAAAGAAAAAAGGGGAAAAAAAAAAGGTGCTTCTAACTTCTTAAACATACCCTCAGGCAACTGTTCATTTATAACTGTTGCCCTCTTGTGCACGCTAACAGCAGGCACTGCCTTCCCAGTACACGCTAGTCCTTTCAGGCACTTGAAGTGAGCCATCAGACACGATTTACTGACAGCGAATGCTCAGGCAGACGTTTGCCAAAACGCTGCTATGTGGGGTGAGAGCAGGAAGAAGCTGGGCAGTTTTTTAGACGGTTTAAACAGCCCCTTAGGACGCCGGTTGTTTTATTTCCAACCATTCCCAAGAACTTTTAAGGGTGCAGGGAGTGAACTGTAATGTACTGTTCAGGGCTTAAGTCTCCCCTACTCGCGCGTATTTACCCGCTATGCCGAACCTCCCCTGGCCGCCTGTAGATAGTGCTCTCCGCTACCGCGGGAGATCACCTTGACGAATGCTATTTAAAAACAGCTAAAGGGTAAAGCGGCAATGGAAGGCGGGAGGCAGCACCAGCTACCACAGACATAACGCACGGAACTGGGAAAAGCCGCCGGCCCGGCTCGGCTCCCCGCTTACGGCGATCTGGCCAGCGGCGGGCGGGGAAAACGGCGGCGTTACGTAACCCCCGCCGCCTCGGCAGCACGGATCAGCAGAAATGGCGGTCGCTGTAATGGCGGCTACCGCCTGCTAGGCGGAGCCGGGAGCGGAAAAGCCGCCTGCACCACGCGGTCGCAGACAAATTTATCCCCGTGCCCAAAGAGGACACAAAGGAGGCGCCCGGCGGCCGCGCCGCAAGCGGCCTCGGGGGACAGCCCCGCGGCCACGATCCCCGAAAGCGACAGGCCGCGAAGCGGGTCGAAGCCCAGTCGGCACCCCACGGCTGCTCCCGCCCAGGCCGCGGCCCTGAGCGCCCTCCTCTCCACCCGCCATAATTCCCTACAGCTCGCCTCAGGCGCTGTTACCAAGGGCGAGCGAAGGAAGGCGGCGGCAGCCGCTTCCCCGCCCTTAGAAAGCACCCGCTACCGCTCCCGGCCTCCACCACACTGTCCCTCCTGCGAGCCACACTGACTGGGCCGCAAGGCCCAGGGCCCGCTCGTCCTACAGAGGCCACCCTTCCCGTCTGTCACGCAGGGCGGGGCGGCCCCCCAACTGCTCTCAGCCGCCTCCGGAGTCAACCCCAGCGCCAGTCGAGGCGGCGACTTCACACTCTCCTTTCTCCATACAGAGCTCACCCTACTCCACCGCCGTGCCTGTGGGAGCTTACAAGGCACGGGCATCACGCAGCGGCGCCAGCAGAGGCACGGCGGCGGCTCTGCGACCCCACCAAGCCTCGGCCCGGCCTATGTCCGCCCCCCGCCACCCTGCGCGAGGGCAGCGCCCCCTCCTCGCTGGCCCCGGCTACACCTCTCCATGGGTGCGCGTACCTGCGCCCGCCGCCGGCCCCACCACGCACGAGAGAGAAAGCAGAGCAGCCCCCACCGCCAACGCGCACCTCCGACACTGACAGCACGCGATTGGCCCCACCGCTTTCCCCCTGCGCGGCGCCGGAGCCGTCCCACTGGGTAAAGCCGCTGCCCATCAGGGCGCAGGAGGCGGCTACCCCCGCTGCGCCCCGCCCTCCGTGAGGGTTAGGGCCAGGCGGGCCCCGTCGCCTGGAAGAGGGGAGCACCATGTGCGCTGTTGCCGGTTGGTCGTTTTACCTACCCTCAGTAGGAGCCGCGATGGAAGCGGTACAGGGCTGGCGGCAAAGGAGAGAGAGAGAGAGAGAGAGAGAGCGATCTCGGTCGTGAGAAAAGAAAATGGCGCCTGCGAAAACCCCACCTTGTGCTCGCTACCGGGCGCCGGCAGTGGAGGGACGGAGGAAAGGAAAGGAAAGGGCGGGCCAGGGAGGGGAGGGAAATGATGGTGAAAAAGCCTCTCGCGATGATTGAAAGCGCGCGCGACGGATGTCTCCTATTGGTTGCTGGGTAGAGCGGCGGTTTTGGGAAGCTGCGCGGGGAGAGGGGCTGCGCCCTTCACCCCCTTCCCGTCCCCTAGCCCCCGACGGTAGGGGGAGCCGCGGCTGCCCCCCCCGGTACTGTCCGCTCACCCCGGTAAGTGCCGGCGGCTCAGCTGCTGAGGGGGGAAGGGGTTCGGCCTCTCTGAGGGACTGCGGGGTGCGACACCCGCCTCCCTTCCCCCTGGCCTACCCTTCCTCCCTCCTTCCGTCCCCTCAGCCCCGGCAGGGCCCAAGCCCGTGAAGCGCACCGCGAGTGGCTGGCCGGCGCTTTACTTTGTGTAGGTACAGTGTCTTCTTAAGTGGTGAAGCTTTAGGGGAAACTTAGAGCCACAGTGTTTTTAATTTGCTGTAAGTTAGAGTGCAAAAAAGCCCTTTCTAAACCTAGCGTTTCCTAATTATTCTTAGGGTAACTTGTTTTTGTCACTCTCCGTAGGGAGGTTGAGCTCCTCAGCTGTCGTTTCAAGTGGTTAAGCATAATCCAAATGCAGGCGGCCCTATACCTTTTCAATGTTTGTATCAATGATCTGGATGCATTTGCTAATGCACCATTAGCAAGTTTGTTGATGATACCAAACCAGGAGCTGTTGTTGAGTTTTTCAAGGGACAAGAGGCCTTGCAGAGAGACATAAATAGATTGGAGCACTGTGCAATCGTCAGTGCCATGAAATTTTAGAAGTTCAACTGTTAGATTCTGCACCTGGAGTGGAATAACACTGGCCGTAAGTATAGACGGGGAGAGGAGTGTCTGTAGAGCTGCCTTGCAGAAGGGGACGTGGTGGTGCTAGCTGACAGCAAGACCTGCAGTCTGAGTCAGCCATGTGCCCTGGCAGCCAGGAGGGCAAACCCATCCTGGGGTGCATCAAACACAGCATCACTAGCTGGTCAAAAGACGTTATTATCTGCTATACTCAGCATTGGTGCAACCTCATCTCGAGCGCTGTGTGCAGTGCTGGGCCACACAGTTTAAGAAGGATGTGAAAGTCCCTGACTGTGTCCAGAGAAGGCAACAAAGCTGGTGACAGAGCTGGAGCTGTGTTCTGTGAGGAGCAGCTGAGGGCTCTGGGTTTGGCTAGGTTGGAGAGAAGGAGGCTGAGTGGTGACCTCATGGTTCTCTGCAGCTTCCTGAGGAGGGGATGTGGAGATGGAGCTGCTGATCTATTCTCTCTGGGATCCAGTGAAAGGACATGAGGCAATAGTTCAAAGTTGTGGCAGGGGAGGTTCGGATGTGACATTAGGAAGCATTTTTTTACTGAGAGAGTAGTCGAATGGGCTTTCTAGAGAGGTGATCAATGCTTCAAGCCCCTCAGTGTCTAAGAGGCATTTGACCAATGCCCTTAATAAAACTTAGCTTTTCGTCAGCTCTGAAGCGGTCAGGCAGTTGGACTGGATGATCATTGTAGGGCCCTTCCAACTGAAACAGTCTGTTCTATATGTGCATTGCTTCTTTCTAAAGTAGTCAGAAGGTAAAGCTTGTTAGCCACTGATATTGCTGAGATGATGACTACCAAGGGTTGATGCTATTATATCTAAACCCTGGACCGGTTCTCTAGGTAATTAGTGATGTTGCAAGCTAGCTTCCTATTGTCGGGTACAAAGCTTTTATGCAGTTACAGCTGAAAAGTCACCCCTGTGATACAGTGCTCACAGGTGCCAGCTTGCTTCTGGTGTACATGGGGTTTCTTCTCTTTATAACAGTGCAATGGTATGGCAGAATTAACCCCTCAGGTCAATTTCTTAAGTAAACTTGAATGTTAACAGCAGAACCCACAGAAATAAAAAAAAATAGGACATACATGTAAGAAACTACTGCTTGAGGGATTTTTTTTTGTGTTTTGGAGTTTTTTTATATTTGGGTAGTTTTTTTGTTTTGGGTTGTTTTTTTTTTAATTTGCTTTCTATCTATAACAAAAGGATTTCAGTGTTATATTTCTAATTAAAACAACAGAAAACAAGTCACGAAGCAGGGTTGATCATAGAAGTCTCTGTACTTTCTTAATACCCCATGATGTGGGAACTGCATTCACATACTTCTTATGCTTTAAATATGAGAAATGCACGCTTATTTTTAATGTCCATATAAGTGTTGTTAATTTAAATTGCTTCTTTATTGTCACACTTAGAATAGCAGAACTTTGAGGGCAAATTTCTATATGGTATGAGCAAGAAACTTGTTATAACTTAAGCTGTAAATATGTCTTTTTTGGGTTCTGTTTTAGGGAATTCACACTCTTAAAAGAAAATGTCTGCAGCTAACATTGCAGCAAGAGTGGAAAGTTGGCTTTCATCCAAATGGCATGTTAAAGTTCCTTTGACATGGCTGGAAGCATGTATTACTTGGATCCAGGAAGAAAATAATGGTAGTAACTTAAATCAAGCTCAGATTAACAGTCAGGTATTTGAACAGTGGCTTCTTACTGATCTAAGAGACTTGGAATATCCCATTTTGCCTGACTGCATCTTAAATGCTCCCAGAGGAGAGTTGTCAGGCTTCTACTCCATACAGATTGATTCATTGGTTGATGTTAGCCAGCCAGCATATTCCCAGTTGCAGAAGCTAAGAGGAAAAAATACTGTAAATGAAGAAGTAACAGCCAGTACTCAAACATTCCAGAAGCCCTGGGAAGCAAAGCCAACTCGAATGCTAATGCTACAGCTAACTGATGGGATACAGCAAATTCAGGGCATGGAGTATCAACCAGTGCCTGTCCTCCACAGTAATCTTCCTCCTGGAACAAAAATCACTGTACAGGGTAAGATTGCATATTGTCTTGGAGTCCTTCTGCTTAAGCCAGAAAATGTGAAACTGTTGGGAGGTGAAGTGGATACTCTTCTGGAGGAGTATTCTCAGGAAAGAATCCTTGCAAGATTAATTGGAGAAACTGAAAACCCTTATTCTGTCCAACAAGCTGACCATGACCACATTGTTCCAAGGCCTGTGAATGGCTTAGAACAAAGTCTAGGTCCTTCAGATGAAGAGCTTTTAGCTAGTCTTGATGAAAATAATGAATTTGCTTTAAACAATGAAGCATCTTTAGAAAGCAGATGCTACAGCAGAAGCAACAATTTTAGTACAGCCCCAGGTTCACTGACTGCACCCAATGGGAATGTGTTGCCACAGGAATCTGGAAGTCCTTTGCCTGATTCAGATCGTCAGGTTTCACCTCCCATAGAATATGCGGATGTCTTTTTAAATGACTTTCCTTCAGAAGATGACTTTTTTCTGGAAGAAGAGATGCAAAGAGAGCTGGAAGAAGTGCCACCAGTGGTCATAAACAGAGACGTAAGGGTGATTACTGAGACACTTCCACATACATCTAGAGGCTCCTGCAATTCATCTTTAAATGGCACTTGCAAAAAAGATGATGTGAGTGAAAGAGATAAGCCAGTAGAAGCTCTCAGCGAACAAAAGACTTTTGGAAGAACAGTATTTGATGGTGATGGAAATAGTACAAGCAGCTTTTTGCAGTGCAAAAGCATGTATCAGACCTGCAGTTCTGCAGATTTTAATTTGGAAAATCCTCCTGGAGAAAGGCAGAATAATACAGACCTAGATGGCAGCAGATGTAAATCCCGTCACACTTCTGACAGCAGGCTGTTAAATGATGATCCTGTATTTTTCTCAAAAATGAATCCAGAAGCAGATCAGCAGAAGCATGATTCACAGACCGTTCCTTGCAGAGCAGTAGAGGCTCATTTAGATTTACATTCTCTACCTTTCACATATATTTCTTTTCTACTTGCAAAAAGACCAGAAACTATTACGGTGCTGAAAATTAAATGTTTTATTGTTACTCTCACTGGAAGCCTCACAAGCACCAATGGGTCCTGGGGTATAAAGGCAAAAATTTCTGATGGTTCAGCTTATCTTGAAGTAGATTTTGCTAATGATATTCTAACAAGTTTGATTGGCTTTTCTGTGTCTGAAATGAATAATTTGAGAAAGGATCCAGCTTTACATCTGAAACTTAAGGATGGTTTAGAGAAATGTCAAAAACAACTGATAGATCTCTGTTGTTTGATGACTATAGAGTTTAATCCACTTCAGTCTAAAGCCACTGTGTTAATTCTTCAGGATGCTGATGCAAGGCATCTAGAACAATTGAAGAAACGTTTAAATAAATAATGTGCAAACTTGCAGGCCTATATTAGGATACATTTAAGTCAGATTTCCCCTGAAGGACTGTTGAAAGTTAAAATTGAAAATTCAGTGGTATGTCTCTTCTTTTACCAGGAAAAATAATGGAAAGTGAGAAGAGATGACTTGTTTGAGCAAAACTTAGCAGTTTGTTTCTTATGGTGGTAATGAAATAAGCTTTCAAATATTCCTGTTTTGATTAAAAGTACAAGTGTATAATTTTCATTATGCAGAATTCTCTGTGTCATTGACTGGTGATCTGGAGTAGCAGAATTTGAGTAGAAAACTCTCATACATATTCACTGTGCAAGAAGCTGAAGTGTAGAGAAGTAGATTATTTTTTTTCTGGAAGTTCAGATAGCTGGAATAAGAAAACCTAGCCCTATATATTAATGAGATTAATGTGTATTTTAAAAAATCAAATAAAAAATGCAAACATTTTAAAATCTTTTATTTAAAAAAAGGTATGATTATAATATATGGAGCGTCTCTTTTTGACATGTTGATCATTGCTAACAGTTTTGAACCCATGGGCCACTTTATTCATTAATTTTCTAACCTTTTACAGAGTTGTCAAGCACTTGTGCTACAAACCTGTTGTATATGTATATTTAATGTTGGCCTTAATTTTGATATTTATTTCTACTTTTAGAATAACTACATTGCAGTTTTCATTTAAACTTTGGTGGAAGCTTCTCAATTACTGTAAAAGAAAAGTATAAACCTTGTTGAGTATGTAAAGTATCAGAAACGGTTTGATTGCTTGTTTGTTTCTGTTATTCCTTTTCCTTCCATCCTTTTCCCTTCTCTTGTTTGTTGTTTTGTTTACTTGTTTGTTTGGGTTTTTGTTTTCCCCTTTGAAATGAGAAGAATTAAAATTCTGGGAGGGGCAGAGGACGATAGACAGAAGTGTGCAGTGTTTGCAAAGACTCTAAAATTGGTACCCAGGAAAGGGATTTTTCTATTGGACAATCACTATCTTTTTTTTCAGAGCCTTTTCTTTCTCTGAGCAATGTCTGTTAGGCTATTGGGAATTGCTGTGAGAGATTGTCAGTATTGCCCTGCTGCCCTGTCCCCAGTTGAGAAGCATCCTTTGAGACTGCAAGTGACCTAAGGAGTCACTAGAGGTAATTTTCCAAGTAAGAGAAAAATGGAAGAAGGTGGAGGAGGGGAACCTTGAGCTTTATAAGGCTCAAGGCGTAAGTTTTTTAAACTTTATTTTATACAGTTTAGAAGTGTGTGTCCTTTTCCTCCCTGTCCTATCCTTGCCTTCTCCACTCTGCAGAGAACCTGAGCAAACCATAGCCCTGTAAGTTATCTCTCGGTTTATTTTCTGAGTCTGTTGGGAACTGCATTATTTAGAACTGTAAGAGCAAAAGCTTTTCCCTGTGTGGAACCTATATTGATGGATCTTTATTTATAGTTTCAGAAAGAATTGCTTGCTAATAGGAAATTGATGAAGCTTCATCTCGTAATCCCTGTGAAAGTTAAGACAACTGACTGTAAACCTTATTGGAGTTTTATGGAAACATTTCTTTTATGATGAGTTAAGGAAACTTCCTTTGAAGTTTTGGCCTTTCCATGTAAAAGGGTAGGAGTCCTTAAAGTCCAAGCAAATGAATAATCCACATATTTTATTCTGTTTGTGCAAAAGAAGAGGAATGTCATTCAAAGCACAAGATCAAATTTTAAGTGTTGTCTTTGTTTCAGCTGGTGAAGTTACACCTGCCCCTCTTTTTCTGCATTTATGTTAAGGCTTAGTTATCTCTGCTAAAATGTTAATGTGTCTTCCATTCTTTTTGCCCCTAGCATCTTAAAGGCATTTTTTTTTTTTTATATATTTATTTTTTTATTTTATTTATCTGACTTTTTGTTCTCTCCCCCTCTGCCTGTTGCCATGTCTTCCTTACCAGGATGTTCTTCCTGGCAGGCTGGCTACTCGTGTACCTGTACTCCAGTGAGAGCAAGAAGGTAAATCAGTGCTGCTAGCTATTTAGAGCTTGACTGCTCTGCATTTATTTCAGTGTGATTCTCTGATGTGTAATGGTTCTAGATCTGTGTTTAAGCTTCTAGAATTACTGAAAAGCATGGCATGTTTTTTTTTTTTCAGACAAGAAAAGGAATGAAAGTGACTTTGGGAGAGGATGTTTAGTTAAGACCAGTATGTCTAACAGAAAATAGCATAGGTGGCTGTGTACCAGTCAGTGGTTCATGCCTTATCCACTAAGGTAACTTCCCTGTTACCAGTCTTAATGCTTTTGTGCTGTAGGTATTGTGTGTGTGTGCTGCCTCGACATATCAAGTAGCAGCGTATCTCATAGCCTTTCAACTAACCAGCGTTCTTACAGGCTGAATTCGGAGAGCAGGTTGTAACTCCAACTGACCATTGTGATAATCTGGAGAAGAGGTACAGGCACGCTTCTGCTAGGGACTGCAATAGAATTCCTGTACCAGCTCCTACAGGGGATTTTTCATGGCAGCTGCTCTCATGAGTTTCATGTAACCTAGCAGAAAGCAGTTCCTGATCATTCTGTCCTCTCTGCTATTCTACAAGTTTCAACTGCTAAGTAGACTTGTGCACCTCCAGTGTATCTGTCCCTCTGCAGTTTCAAAATCTGTATTAAGGAATATTTTCATATTAAGAAGAAAAATTGTTTCGGGTTGTTTTGGGGTTTGGTTGGTTGGTTGGGTTTTTTTTGTTGTTGTTGGGTTTTTTGTGTTTTTTTTTTTTGTTGTTTTTTTTTCCCCTCATCCTCATCACAGTGGAAACTTCCAAATAATTTGAATGTTTGAAACCTACCATGTTCTCACACAATGACTTGGATGTTATGTTAATGATGAAAGTTTGCTCTTCCTTCCTTTCTTAGAGTTATTAAAGAAAATGAAAGCAATACATTTTCTATGGCAGTGCCAGGTAGCTGATCAGAATATCCCAGTTAAAAGCTTTGTCACTAGGGTGAGGCAGTAGATAAAAGAAAGTTCTCAGGAACTTCACTGAGCCCTACTTTTAAAGGTGCTCACACTCAAACTGGAAAACAAGTGGCTAGAATGAAGAATGTGGCAGGTTTCCAAATAAACTAGGCTGGCAAGAGCAGCTTGAGGACTAGCCTAATCCTACTGCATACTAGGTTGGCCACAACAAAGCATGTCATTGTAACCCAGGAGCTTTGTTGTTGAATGAAGGCAGTGTCCTAAGGAAGCAACAGCTAGTTGAGATGATGTAATTTTAAGTATCAGGAATGTTCAGGGATTTCTTAAAGGGCATGCTGTACTGCTTCAGTACTGTGACTTCACACTGAAAGAATTACATATTTCAGGTCATATTGGTAGGAGAAATTTTCACAGGTGAGTATGGAACATGATTAGATGGAACAGTAAACAACATCTGTTTCTAAATACAAAGCTTATTTCTCAATGTCTTGCTGTAATAAGCATTTCTGTTTAGAATAAAAAGGTATTAACCTTTTGTTACAGAGAGGGAAGAATGATTTACAGAATATAGTACAATAGTTCTGGGTTATCTGGTGGCAAGCAAATGTAAATATTCTTGGGAGGAAGGAGCAAAAGGGACTTTCAGGCATTAGTGTTTCTCATTTAAGTTCCAGTTCTGTGCATTTTGGTCCTAGGAGGAACAATGTCAACAGTAATGACAGCAAATGAGAAGTTAAGACTATCCTGACACTGCAGTTCTTTTTAATTCAACAGAAGAGGTAGATGAGATGCTACAAATCAGCTTCTCATCTCACTTGTGGTTTAAGCCTTTTACCCACCTCCTCCAGCTGCAATGAGAAGAATTGAAAGAATGTAAACCCCACGGGTTGAGATAAGAACAGTCCAATAACTGAAGTATAATATAAAACTACTACAACTACTAGTAATAAGGGAAATAACAAGGGGAGAAAATATAAACCTAAAAAGGGAAGGAGGAAAAAAGCCCCAATAAACACAAGTGATTCACAATACACTTGCTCACCACCATCTGACCAATGCCCAGCCCAACCTGAGCAGTGATCAGTCCCTTCTGGGTGACTCCCCCCAGTTTATATATTGGGCATTACATGCTGTGGTATGGAATAACCTTTTAGCTAGTTTGGGTCAGGTGTCCTGTCTGCTTCCTCCTGGCTTCATGTTCTCTTCCTCACTGGCAGAGCATGAGATACTGGAAAGTCTTTGTTTGGGGTAGGCATTAATGAGCAATGCCTAAAATGTTGGTGTGTTATCAGCATTGTTCTCAGGCTAAATCTGAAACAGCACTGCACCAGCTACTTGGAAGGAGGCAAATTCTTAACAGCCGAACCCAGGACACTCAATGTATGTGTAGCATACTTTTGTATCAGTATGTCACTTTTTTTTTTTTTTCCTCAAGAATTTTTTTTTATTATTATTATTATTTACACTGGTTTCCTAAGAGGGTAAATTACAGTATCTTGCTGTCAGAATTTGTTCTGCTCCTTATTCTTAGCCTTCTTTAAGGCTGAACAAGCCCAGTACTCTCAATCTTTCTAGGGTTTGGCATATGCTCCAGCTCCCTGACCACCTTGGCAGCCATCTGCTGGTAAGCTGCTTTACTGTCAGTGGCTTTTGTATGCTAAGGAAGTCTAAAGAGGACACAGTACTCCACATGTAGTCTCACAAGTGCTGAAAGTAGAAGGCAGCTCTGTTTCTTGGGCCTGCTTGGTGCTCTGATAGAGCCAGGTGTGTGGCTGGTCATTGCCACTGCAAGATTACACTGCTGACTTAGGTTCAGTCTACCCACCAGGTCATACAGGTCTTGCTCTGTAAAGCTCTCTAATTGGTTTGTTCCCAACCCCTTCTGTCATATGGGGTTATTTCTGCTAAGATGAAGGACTTTGAATTTGCTTTTGTGAAACATAAGGAGGTTGTCAGTTTATGTGTCCAGCCCATGCTGTACTGGCTCTCTGAATAGTTTCTGTGCTTCCTCCTGCTCCTTCCTGCCATGTCTGGTAGCTTCTCCCCCTATTTGCCCTTTATCTGCTCAATCAGAAACCTCTTCCTCGAGGGAATCAGGTTGGACAGACATGACTTACCATTGGGAGACCCATGCTGGCTCTTTCCAGTGACCACCTCTTTTGTGTGTCTACGTAGGGATTTGCAGAGGATCTATTCTAACCTCTTCGCCTCAGGTCACTCAGGATCCTCCTCCCTGAGGATGGGTGTGACATTTGCCTTTTTCCAGTCATCAGGAACCTCCTGACTTCTGTGACTTCTGCAGTATTCTGCCTTGGAGTGACATGAGCATGGGCCCCCAGCAACACCCTGTCTGGTATCATGGAGAGTTGTGTGTGTCTGCAGGGTAAAATACTCCAGTAAATATGACCTAAGTAGGAACTTGGATTCTCTAAAGTACTGTGTAAAATGGTAGTTATTAGATCTAACACTTCTGAATAAAGGCAAGGCCATGCAGGTAGCATAATTTCTGGTCCTAAACAGAAGCTGTCCACTGGCTTCTCTGGCACCATGCAATGCCTGAGGTTGTTTTGATGCCCAGGCTTTACTGCAGTTTGACACAGCCTGAAGGCCAGGCTTGGTGTGCACAGCACAGGCTTGCACCTGCTTTGCTTAGCTGTGCTGTGTGTGTGTCACTCACTCATTGGTATGTAATGGTCTTCTGGTTGCTGCGCTCCCAGTTCTCTCCCCTTCTGTGGGTTGTACTACTTTTCTGCAGATCCTGTTAGTAGGCTCAGGGAAATGGAAGACCACAGTGCTGTCACTAACCAGTGAAAATGCATGATTCAGTCTTTCCCATGTCCTTTGTCAGTAGGCCCCTTCTCTAACTAACCAGTAGGTCCCACTTTCCTCAGTATTCCTACTGCTTCTGTTGCACTTTCAGAAGCCCTCTTTGTTGCCATCTCATCCCTGTGTGCTTGACCAGTGTCCCTGTATTCTTCCTGAAATTACCTCCATGTGCTTTCATTTTCACATCTGAGTTCAGTCAGGAGTTGTGTGCCCATCCTGCTGCACCAGCTTGGTCTTCTGCACTGTCTGGTGTTTGTGTGCTTCAAAGAGGCTATACTGCAAAGCAGCCCCCTGCCCTGGGCCTTTCTGCCTACATCGGTAGTCTCCTACTGGATCCAAGCAGATCCCTGAATAAGCTGCAATCAGATCTAAAGCTTAGAGACAACTTGCTCATTTCTCTAAGCCTTTGACGCAGCACAGTGTCAAGATTGCTGCAGTTAGGACTGCCCTCAACATTTGCATCTTTAGGTCTTTTTTGTTTATGAGGGGCAGCTCCTGCAGAGATTTTCCTGTTGTGGATCACGTGCTTCTCTTGGTATATACATTGCCTGTGTGAGCTGCAAGTTATTTAGGAAGGACTGTATTCTAGGTTTCATATTGTAATACAAGTCACAGTTAAAGCTGTCTTTAAAATGCTTCAATGCCTTTTACTGTATTGGCACTGTGATGGTGGAAGAGCGTAAGTTGTTTGGCTGGACAATACTACTTAAAAAGCATTGGCAATATACAGCCTGTTGTTTTGTGGCAGATGAATATCAGTCTTTTACACTATTGTTAAGGACAGAAATGTCATTGATTTCAGCTAAGTTCCATTAATATGAAAAAGGGCAAAATGCAGGCTTCCTGAACACCATCTGTATTGGCAATACCTCATGAATAAGAGATGTGAACTGAGTTGGACGAACTGAGACATTTGTAAGAGTCGCAGGTTAAAGGCCTTTCAGGTCAAGGGTATTTCCCTGTTTCCTGGGGCAGAACTCATAAGGTCATTGAAGCAAAAAAGAAATTTGCTTTAATTTTATGGCTACTCAAAGAGCAAAAAGAATTTCAATCCAAGTGGTATTTAATTTTTATCTCTATAGATGTTTAATCTGTAGGTGAAGGTGGAAGCTGGGAGTCATACAGTAGTTATTGCTAGTAATAGCGATTACTTTAGCTAGTAATAACTAGCTAAATGAGTGTTTTTCTTCCCAGCAATTTAGCTTTTTTAGAAACAATTCCTTGAGCAGAGTGTATGAAGAGCATATACTCTTAACTTGGCTGGTACAGACCACCCTGACATGTTAACTTCTTTGTGTTTGCATCCTTGGTAGTTTTAATTTTGTGCTGGATTGAGAAGAGCCTTTGCTGTAAGGGAAAAAAAGAAAAAAGGTAGGTTATTATTTCTGCCTAAAGGGTCAAAATCATTTAATAATATTGATGATTACAGGGCAAGTATGAGGAATGGTAGCATTAGCTGCAGCAGATGATTGTCTGATCTCACAGTACTGACAGAATCACAACCTTCACAAAGCATTCTTCTGGATTAAAAAAAAAAATAAAATGCTAAGGTGAAAATATGCATATGTTCGAAGAATCTGTGCTGGAAAAGAGTGTGATTTACAATAATCAGGAGGAAATACTTTAGTCCTCTAACAGCATTAGGAAATAAATGTAATAAGCTAAATATTCACAAGTGACTTTTCCGTGTTTAAGACAATTTTTTTGTAATGTTTACAATTGCAGTACAGTCATGACTTCACAAATGCATACTATATATAAAATATGGGCAAACATTATTGAAATCTAGCATTTATTGTAAAGAAAACCAGACTTAGCAGCCCCAGCACTGCTGGCTACGTAAGCATATGCTTAGGTAATTTACTCCCCAATACCAGCTCTTAGTGTAATTGCCCTCTTACAGTTTCTCTGAACTAGAAAATGCCATTAAGTAGAAAGTGTAAATAAGGATCCACTTGTAATATTAAACATTCAAATAATAATTCAATAGATATGTTTTTGTGGAAACACATGTATTGACTGGAACCTTTTACTTACAGATTGGTTGTTCATGTGCAACTACTGATGAAAAATAGCCTTGAGCTGCCAGGAGGCTATGCTGCCAAGCATATGTGCAGCAAGGGCCTATATAAAAAAAGGTGTTATACCACTTTAAAATATACATTAAGATATGCAAGAATACTGGAACAAGTTACACCTTTTTTATTTCGCACAAATGGTCAGATATAAAGCTGACAGGCACCAGCTGTTACATACTGTAATGTCATAACATTTGACAGTCAGGCAAAGCCAAAATAGGAGAAAAGCGGATGTCTGACCTATAGGCTGTGTTGCTGTCCATGAAGGGACATGGGGTTGATACTGCATGATGTTTTTAATAACTAGGTTAGTTTTTATTTATGACCTTCTTATTTTCTAATACTGATGTTGTAAAACACAGGTTATATCTTTTTAATGTAAAATGAGAGAGAAGAGTGTGACATAATTTTCTATCTCCAGCAAAATAATCTACTCTCTAGTACTGGTGACGGGGGCTGTTCAGCCTGGAGAAGAAAAGGCTGTGTGGAGACCTCATGGCAGCCTTCCAGTATCTGAAGGGGGCCTATAGGGATGCTGGAGAGGGACTCTTCATCAGGGACTGTAGTGATAGGACAAGGGGGAATGGGTTCGAACTTAAACAGGGGAAGTTTAGATTGGATATAAGGAAGAAGTTCCTTACTGTTAGGGTGGTGGGGCACTGGAATGCACTGGAACAGATTGCCCAAAGAAGTGGTAAATGCTCCATCCCTGGCAGTGTTTAGCGCCAGGTTAGACAGTGCCTTGGGTGACATGGTTTAGTATGAGGCATTCCTGCCCATGACGGGGGGGGGGGGAGTTGGAACTTGATGCTCTTATGGTCCTTTTCAACCCTAACTGTTCTATGATTAGGTGACTAATTCTATGGTAGGTGACTAATCATGGGTCAAAAAAAAGAAAAAAAAATCTGGTGACTGTTCTTTTCCCAGTTGTGTTTAAAACTCCTGATTTAGTGATCATTATTCCGTTTCTGCTATTCAAAAAACAACTGGGAATTAGTTTGATCTAATGATATCTTTGTAATGGCCTTTCTATTAACCAGTAAATTAGGCCCTGGGTCCATCTGCAAATACTGAAAAAGTGAAATAATTGTTCATACGTACAGCTAAGTATTATTTATCCGCTTATGAATAGAGTTAATAAGTCTGGGTAAACAGAAGCAAATGTGCAAAATGCAGCATGACTATTTATCCATTTTTAATATATTCTTCTAATAGTAACTTTTCTTGTGACACAATATGATATGCTTCAACAGTGTACTAGATATTGATGGAGCTCTTGCAAATCAACTGTCTTGTAGACAGGAATTAAATACAGCCTATGTTGCCACCTCCTTGTAACGGGAAACTTTCTTTAAAGAAACTTTTCGGCTGCAGATATATGAAAATGTCTGATAATAAAAAATATTAATGTTTTCATATGCTTTGAATCCACAGTTAAACATTATTTATGAAGGCTCATTATTTTGTGAAATTAATAGTTCTGAGTCTAAAAATCTAATGTTATGTCTTCAGTGTAATTTACCACTTCAGATCTTCTGAAGAAACACATTCTGTTTGTTCATACTGTATTATACCAAGGATTTAAAACTTTAAAAAAGATATTCTGTGATGGAAGTAAACATAGTCTGATATTGGGAAATTGTGTCTCTGCATTTCTGACTTTATTTTAGGAGTGTAAGGGATTGTTAGAGAGGGAGAACTTGTTAGCAGAAAACGAAGGGGTGGTTGATGAGAAAGTCAGGTTTCTTAAAGGAAGTGTATTTTAGCAAGGTGTTTCCTTACTGAAGTAGAGAAAAAAAGGCAAAATATTAAATAAAACAACATTAAAAAAACACAAGCATAATTTGCGGGTTTTAATTTAGTTTCTGTGGAAAAGTATATTTAAACTAAGGTTGACATTCTAGGCAATGTTCTTTGCACATATGATGTGTTTGACGTTGTGCAGTGGTGTGCACAGAGCAATCAGTAGCAAAATTTTTATTGGCCCCTTTCATAGCAGAACTCATCTACAAGAAGTACTACTTAATGTTTATCATAGTACTTAGAAATCTTCTGTGTCAAAACTTAGGCTGCTGTGGGGTTGGGGGTTTTTTGTTGGTTTGGTTTTGTTTGTTTGTTTTGAGTTGGGCTGTTGTGGTTTTTTTTGACAGTACTGTCTCATCTAGCATGCTGTTGAAAGCAAAAAACTTGAATGCTTGTTCTACAGAAACCTGCAAGTTATTTGGGTGTCTGGAGTAACCTGATGCCTCCAGGCACGGAAACTGAATTTGTGTGGGTTTTATGAGAGACAGGTTCAGTACAACTACATAACTTGTGATACAACAGACAGTCATTGGACATTGAGTTATGCCTAAACTGATATAACTAGTGCTGGTTTGCAGAAGCTGTGTAATAACCTCAGTTAATGAAATAGTGTCTGTATTATACCTTAGGATTTAGGTAGAATTTAACTGATTGGAAAAAAGAAAAAAAGAACACGTGATCATTTAATATGGTAGTTCTGCATTTGCTTTAGATCTATATGAACTATCTTGACCACTAAAAGAAGCTGTTAGACTTTTTCTGCCCTTTGTCATGCTTGCATGCCATCATCTTTGTGCTGAGTTAAAAGCATCACCATAATGCTGCTGAGTTAAAAATATTTTCTTTAGTTGCTGGGTTGGATTTTAGCTTGGATTAGTTCCGTGAGGTACAAAGGAAGAAATAGTACAGGGGTGGAAAGAAGCAGGGGGAGGGTTATGGAGAGTTGTGTGTGCTGGTTTAAAGCCTGCGAAACCACAGCCACTGTTCTGCTCATGGCTAGCAACAGGCATCCTTCAGAAACAGCAGGAGGAAAATAGGATGGAAATATAGAGGCTAAGTAAAGAACAGAACGGAAGGAACCTAAGAGGTTGAGCTCTGAATATTATGATGAGAAAAAGCTTACTGTATCCTCTGTTTTCTTCTATGAATCAAACAATGGCTTTGTTAGAAGAAAAGAATAATAAACAGGGAGGAGGGGGAAAAAAGGAAGTCTAAATCTGTCCAGAAAGTTGAAAAAGAGTAAGTGATTGCAGAAAACCTAACTCAACTTCAGGAGAAGCTAAAAATGAAAGCCATACATATTTATACTGATTAAAGATACCAGTGAAGGTGCAAAAAATAATTGTAAAAAATAATATCTGTGTAAGAAAGGCAGTAACATTTTACCGTATTATTTAAGCAGTCTTGAATGATGATGGAAACTTCATTTTCATGGCAGAATTTGGGAGGGTATGCCATGCAGATATTAATGAAGCAAAAGGTATTGTAGGTTTAATTGCTGCGGGTTTTGCCCTCAGAGAGAACGCCCCCCCTGCTCAAAAAAAACCCAAACCGCCAAAAAAGTAGTGTATCAGTGTGCATCATTGTATTTTGAACCCAATTCTATTCCATCCTGTTGACTCATTGCACTGAATTCAATGCAGTGAGTACAAAGCCGATTGCAGCTGTTTGTCCTTAGCTTTCTTCTAGGTGCTAGTATCCCAGTTCCTGTAAGTTGCATAGGTAAAGAATCAACTGGTTCTATTTGGTCAGCTCTTTAAGTCGTTAGAAACCATGCTGAATTTTGTAGTATTATTTACAACTGTGAAGGGCAGGGGCAGAGGGAGATGCTCAGTGCTGAGTTTTCCCCTGATGTTTTTTAAATGATGCATTTATCTGTTCTCTATTTTTCTACGTGTCTTCTCCAGCTGTGCAGATATAATTTAGCAGTATCATGTACTGTCACTTCTGCATTAGTAAATACCTAGGACCTACTAAGTAATTATGATATAACCTCATAATGAAATGCAGCAAAGAGTTCTAATTACATTTTAAAGTTGGTTAACAACTATTCTACTTTATATAAGAATATTCCACCCATTTGTCCTAATGAATTCTCAGAATACATTACTAAAAATATAAGTGATATGATAAACAAAAAATGTAATTTTCCACACCTCCAGTGTGTGGAAAACCATTCGTAAACAAAACAAACTCGTACACAAGAATTCATATTTTTAACTTATGTTGGAAAATGGTGGCAACTACAGAAATTTTTTAATGATTTTTTTCTATAAAGAAAAAATGCAGGAAACTTGTAAAAGCTGACATCAACAACCCACGTAATTCACTATTTCGTCCCTGAAAATGTCTAGTACTGAGAATCAAGGGTAGCATTGCAAGCATTGCAAGCATATAGTGCTACCTCCCGGATTCTTTCAGCAGTCTCAGGCTTATAGACTCCCTCAGCTAGAGGTTGTACCTTTGCACTTAGTAGTCCTTGGTGGCAATCAAGAAAATGCAATAATTGGACTAGACTTATGCCATAAGGTTTGGTGAATATAAAATGTTGGCAAAAAATATGTTTCTTGTACCATCTCTGATTCAGACTCCCTCAGCTAGAGGTTGTACCTTTGCACTTAGTAGTCCTTGGTGGCAATCAAGAAAATGCAATAATTGGGCTAGACTTATGCCATAAAGTTTGGTGAATATAAAATATTGGCAAAAAATATGTTTCTTGTACCATCTCTGATTCAGGAACTGCAAAAATTATATTCAAAGAACAAATATTTTGTCAATATAAGATGTATTCCTACTTTACTGCCATTGCTGTTTCCTTCTGTTACAACACAGGCTTTATTTAGGATAACCTGTTTTAAAAAATCTGATATGCTTACAGTCACTAATGGAGGTACAGTTAATGCTATAATTCCCATATCAGTACTATTTCCCAAATTGTAAAAACAACCTCCAGGAACCACAACAGCCACCAAAAGCCTCAACAGAAGTTGATCAGTCTAAGCATAAACCCCAACTAAATTAAAACACTAATTGAACATTTATAAGTAGCATTAGATTAATCATCATAATGTGAATTAATAATTGTTTGGAATTTGTAGCAATGATAGTATTCTTCTGGAAGATCTTTTTGAGAACAGTTAACTTCAGTGAGGTAGATAAAGCCATTCTAAGGAAAATCTTTATTAGGTTAGAGAAATAAACACACAAAACTAGTTATATTGCTAAGAACAAGTATCTCAATCACACAGAAGTCTTACCAATAATTTAGTCCTGTCTTCCAGTTTCTCGCTTTCCTGTTGTGTATACTGATCATACTTTTATTTTTTATGTTTTGTTTTCTTGACCTATAAGTTCATTAGGATTTGTATTCCTTTTTTTTTTTAATTACATATGTATTAACAAAAGTGTCTGACATTTGTCCTCCTGTCATTTGAACATTCTAAGTACATCATAATACAAAATAAACCAACATTTTTCTCAGAATCACAGAATCATTTAGGTTGGAAAAGATCCTTAAGGTTGAGTCCAACCGTTAACCTAACACTGCCAAGTCCACCACAAAACCATGTCCCTAAGCACCACATCTACACATCTTTTAAATACCTACAGGGATGATGACCCAACCACATCCCTGGGCATCCTATTCCAATGATTGACAGCTCTTCCAGTGAAAATATTTTTCCTAATATCCAACCTAAACCTCCCCTGGTAAACTTGAAGCCATTTCCTCTTGTCCTGTCGCTTGTTAACTGGCAGAAGAGACCAACCCCCACCTCGCTACAACCTCCTTTCAGGCAGTTGCAGAGAGCAATAAGGTTCCCCCTGAGCCTTCTCTTCTCCAGACTAAACAACCTCAGTTTCCTCAGTTGTTCCTCGTCACACCTGTGCTGCAGATCCTTCACCAGCTTTGTTGTCCTTCTCTGGACCTTCACCTCAATGTCTCTCTTGTAGTGAGGGGCCCAGAACTGAACACAGGATTCAAGGTGTGGCCTTACCAGTGCCCATTACAGGGGGATGATCACTGCCCTGGCCCTGCTGGGCACGCTATTGCTGACACAGGCCGGGATCCCATTGGCCTTCTTGGCTGCCTGGGCACAAGCTGGCTCATGTTCAGCGGCCATTGATCAGCACCCCAGGTCCTTTTCCACCAAGCAGTTTTCCAGCCACTCTTCTCCCAGCCTGCAGCATTACATGGGGTTGTTGTGGCCCAGGTGCAGGACCTGGCACTTTGCCTTGTTGAATGCAATTGGCCTTTGGACAGTCATGAGTTTCTGAGTAGCTGGGCAGAAGGACAGGAAGTGAACGCTTGGAGATACATGTCAGGGCGGCATGGGTCAGATAGAGAAAAAAGAATTTTGGTATGTGGCTGCATGTAGAGGCCAAAGGACATGACAGCTAAAATGAGAAACTTGAATAGATACAGGAAAGGGTATGAGCATGAACTGTAAGATGATGGTGGATGGGCAGAAGCTGATAATTGGGAAACTTCCAGAGCTGTTAAAAAAAGAATCTTAATGGTATGGCAGAAAGGGACAGGCAGCTAGGTTGGCTATATAGTGCCTCTAAGCATAGAGGTAAGAGAGACGGGATCATATGTGCTAGTATTTCTTAAATATACTTTGAGTCCCTTTTTGTCATTCTCATAAATTACTTAATCATTTCTGCTAAAATTTTCTGAGTTTAGCCTAGGATAGGACTCTAGAACGACACTTAAATGTTTTAAGTATGGTCCAAAGCAACGTTGGCAAAAAAACAACCAACAATGAAAGCCAGTCAGAACGAGAGCAAGGTATTAACACTTAAGAAGGAACAATAGACTGCTCAAATCAAGTATAGGCATTAAATGGTTAGTCAGCAGCTCTTCAGGAAGGAAGTTAGGGAGTGTGGTGGAGCACAAAGCGGGTAAGCCTCAGCCTATTGTGACTGTGAAAATGACAGATGTAGTGTGCTTTTGTATTAGGCTAACTCTGGTGGGCAGCTGAGCCCCACACAGCCACTGGCTCTCTTCCCACCAGTGGGATGAGGGAGAGAATTGAAGGGTAGAAGATGCAGCTGAGATAACATCTTTGTAGGTAAAGCAAAAACTGTGTAAGCAGAGCAAAATAAGGGATTCATTCACTGCTTCCAGTTGGCTGGCAGGTGTTCAGCCATATCCAGGACAGCAAGGCTCCAGCATGTGTGATGGTTACTTGGGAGGACAGGTGTCATAACACCATATGTCCCCCCTTTCTCTCTCTTTCCCCCAACTTTTATTGCTGAGCACTATCCCTTGTGGTGTGGATATCCCCTGGTCAGCTGGGGTCAGCCTGCATGCTGGTGGAGCAGCATGAGAAACAAAGAAGAATGATGCTGCTCAGTGACTGCTCAAAAATAACTAAAACATCCCTGTATTATCTACACTGGTTTGGTCACAGATCCAAAATACAGCACCATGTGAGGAGCTATGAAGAAAATTAATTGCATCCCAGCCAAACCAAGTATGACACATGAAGTAATTCTCTGGCCAGCACTGCTAAGTTGTGCAGAGCTGCACTTTGGGAAAGAGGTGAGCCAAAAGGAAAAATCCAGACAAACAGCAAGAATTATCATCAGTGGAGAAAACGTGGGGTGAGGACAGGTTGAAAGAAATTAGCTTGTTTACCTGAAATAAGATTTGAGGAAGGAATGTGGAAAAGTATTGGTCTTTAAATACATGTAAGATTTTTACGTAAGATTAGTACACACCAAAATAAATTAATCTGTTCTCTCTGCCTGAAGTATGACAAGAAGAGATAGGCTTAAATTACTGCAATAAAGCTTCAGATTAGACAAGGGGGGAAATATTCTTAAAGGTACTACATGCAGAGCCCTCAAATAAATCCTTTATGAACCTCTGTTTGTGGTGGGCTCCATGGCTGCAGGCCTTTAGGAACAGGTTAAAGTAGATCAGCTGGGAAAGCCTTCAACATGGTTATGTAGTTTGGAGCTACTGTAAGTGTGGTAAGGCACTGGAATGGGCTGCCCAAGGAAGATGTGAATGCTCCCTCCCTGGCAGTGTTCAAGGCGGGCTTGGACAGAGCTCTGGCTGACATGGTCTAGTGTGAGGGAGGTTGGAACTTGATGATCTTAAGGTCCTTTCCAACCCTAACTATTCTATGATTCTGTGATTCCATAATAGAGATACATTGCTACTTTCCTATGACTGCAAAATTAGAAGTATCTGTGATTTTTTTTTAGGACTAAAATACAGAGTGTTTTTCTGTTTAAAATGTACCAGCACTTGAGATATTCCTAAATCTATCTCAGGGGTAGACGCAATTATACCTGGAAAAGTGGGTTTACCTAAAAGGCTTGGTTTTCTCCTAACAAATGTGGACTGCCAACTACATATTTGCCATCTTTGCTTATTTGCCATCTTTGCTTACCCACAGCTGTATACTTTCTGCAGCTACCACTTAGAATCATCAAAGCAGTTTTGCCAATGGAGTCCTAGATATGCCACTTCTGCTGGCACAACTCCTATCACTGAGCAATCATATTGCTTCACATATAGCTGGTATCTCTGACATAAACTGAGGTTCTTGGTAGTTTCAAGTTTAGGATAGCAATAAAAGGTAGTATGCTTCCATGCTTCCTTACCCAGTTTTACTGATGTAAAGCAGTTTTAAGTCTAACAAAGACAGTGAAATTATGCTGCTACAAAAGAGTTTAAAAAAAAAAAGCGGGGGAGGGGGGGTATTTTAGGACACAACTTTCCCTACTCAATATCAAATGTTTTCTAGGGAGGGTCTCAGAAAAGAGCAAAAGAGAAGGGCTTTTAGAAAGAATTCACAGGCAGAAAACTATGGCCATCCTGTCCAGATGCCGCTTTGCTATTACATCGTGGAGCTGAACTTGCAAGTGTGCTGACAGGTAACTTGTAGATGTTGCTATAGCAGCTTTTGGTAATCCAGTTCCTGCTGTTCAAATAGGACATCATAGGCCATTTTTCACTTGTTCTTTGGTTTTCCTGGAATAGGTCACAAGCTGTGTATGGTTTGGATGAATCATATTCTTTTGAAGATCGAGTTACTAAGCTCATTTTCTACTACATCTGTAGCGGGATTACCAGTGTACACAAATGGGCAGAGTATGACTGCTGACCCTTTTTCAAGAGGTTAATTATTTTAAAAGCATTGTGCCGTGTCTATATCAGTGCAATGTATTTGTCAATATATGCCTTTGTAAAAAAATTATTTACTAACTCCTTTCTTTTTCCCAAGCGTCCCAGCCAGGTCATTGTGAGGCCTGTTTTAAAACCCCAGGTATAGTGTACTGAAATACACTATAACACAAATGTGTCCATGCTAGCCTTGCTGTTACGGTATCTATAGTATGTTCAAATCAGTATTTAGACGAGTAGCAGATATTTAACATATGCTTTGAGTTTCGGCAGTTAGTAGATTTCAGGAAATGGCAAGTTTCTCTAATTATGTTGTAAACCAGAGCATTAAGAAATGAGCATGTTGTTAGCTGTATTAATGTGCTATAAGTAGCACTGCTGTCATTAAAAGAATAATTAACTGTCATTTCCAGTTCTTCTATTTTCTTTGTACAGGTCTGTTGCATCATGAAGCAAAAGCTGAAAAAGTTTTTCAGATTTGGGGGCCTCTCTGTGTATAATGTGCAATTGAAACAGTTATTCTTGAGTTATTCCTTTAAATATCTTGTTATATCACAGAAAATATTTTGTGGTAACAGTGTCACAACCTCTCTCACTTTTAATATATTTCATCCAAAGATCACTGTATAAAAATATTTCAGTCCACCAGGAAATTCTCTATAACCTTACACCTGGTTTTGTTCTTAAATAATGAAGAATACTTTCTGAAAATATATTTTTTTCCCTAGGGATTTATGATAATAGCTTTTAAAATATGGTCTTCATTCAGTAAAGAAACTTAGAAGCATGCACAGAACTAACTTCTGCTCCCAGGGCTGGTTTTACTAAGACAATTGTTTTTAATACAGTTCCAGCAATTAATAGAAATGTTCCTCAGAGGAGACACCTGGAACATAATTGTTCTGTGTACTCAACTTGCCATAATGAGTGGAGCAAATAATATGCCTTTTTCTCTCCAGCAACAATATCTTACCTATTTTTGTATGAGCAGTACTAAAAATAAATATGCTGTCTGGTTTAAAATAGGATGCTGTCAATTTCTTAAAAAAAAAAACCAAAAACAACAAAACAAAAAATTCACACAAGCAATTCTTAAATTCTACAGTAGCTGGGACAACCACAAAGTAGACAGAAGAGAATAGCCAGTAGATTCTAATGCCAAAAGAAAAGAGGAAATGTTCTTTTCTACTCCTGAAGATGAGATTTTTTTACCTTTTAGCAAATAATTTGGCTTTATAATACATTACCAGGAATTAGTGAGATTGGTTATGTCTCTAATTACGTTTTTTTTTTTAGATGTCCTTAGTCTACTTCGAAAAATTTTGAAGTGGACCTTTATTATGGTTACGAAATTGTATAAAAGAGCATTGCACTCTTAAAATGAGGGTCACAGGTGGAATGTAGCAAGGTAATGGAAAAATCCACTACTTGTGTTCACTACTTAAATGATATGATTGGGTAAATGGGTTTCTCTGCTTTCTAGGAGTGTGCTTCTACATTAGTCTAGCAGCAATTAGAGAGAAGAGGTTGCTCTGCAAATTGGCTCCGTGAACCATGTAGCTCATGTTTTTATTGTGTAAAACATAAAAAATTGCTCCTAATCAATCCACTTCAACTTTCAGTCTAAAAATTATTTATCATTCTTTTCAGCGGAGAGCATGCCTAAAATGTTTTCCTGAAATTAACTCAAAGAAGATGGTATTTGTATCAGTAGGCAGATTATGGATATATTAGGTAAATCTTACCATGGTAGCAACAAAGAGACTACATTATTACTGAAGAGTTCTTAACAAATTGATTAATGCTTTTAGAATAATTAGTCCATATTTCAGATGTAATAGTGGTCTCTTATTTAATAAGTAAATGAGGCATCACTTGATGACAATAGTGTTGTAGTAGCTTGTTTTTTTGAAAAATAAAATATATTCTTTTGAACTTTCCCTGTTGACAGATAGCAAGTCACTTACTAATTACAGGGGGAGGGTTTAGCTTCTGTCTCCTCTGAGACCTACAGTGTGACTTCTGTTTTTGTGGACAGTAATATTTTGGATTGGTTTAATGGTAGTCATTAGTTCCCATAACTTGACAGAATCATTGTGTTCATGTGAAAGGACTGGAAGTCAGGAGATACGGTTTCCACAGTGGACCACTAGTTTGACAGCAGGAAATTATTTAATCTCTGATATTTTCACCAGGGTTAAAGACTGCAGGTCTACATTGTGTTTGACCTGCTTATTATAAGCTAGCTCAAAGAAGCAAGCAGGTAGGTAGAAGAAAATAGGGCTTAGAACCAGCAATTATGGGAGCTTTGAAGGATATTACTGCATCTTTTGAGACTCATGTTAAATAGGGATGTAGATTTAGCTTAGCTGCCACCACATTTATCAGCATGAAAGCGTGTGTTTCTGTAGGTAAAACCATGAAGCTATATAGGTGAGTACATCTTCGTATAAATACAGATGTGCACATTTTTCCACCTGTTCCAGAAAAAAACAGGAGATTTATGGAATTGAATTATTTACCTATTTGTTGACATGTGACTATCAACTTCTATGAAGGGTAACATTTTGCTTCTTAGGGTCCTCAGCCACAGCCCTAGGTTAATATCACCTAAAAGAAAATCAACAGCTCTTTTCCATGCACTTCAATGTACTGTGCCTGAAACCAAGCTACATTGCGCATAGCTTCTACTCAGAAGTGACGGCAGACAAAGAATCTGTGTCTGTGATTCTTTATCTGCTTCCCACACCTCAAAATTAATTAGGGCTTGGCTGGAGATTCAAGTCTGTGAGGGCTGGCAGTTGAACAACAGCCATTCTCTTCCAGTATTCTGCATTGGTCTCAAAGGCAGAAGTGTAGGAGTGCTTGTCAGATCCACATCTTCCTAGGAGTCCCTGAAAAATCTGGAACCAGAAAGGATCATGTTTTCCAGTCTCTCTCCTGCAGAGAAGTGGAGAAGTATACTGGTGAAAGTACCCTTAGGAAAGGTTCTCCAAATAATCAAGTCAACATACTTTTCTGACAAAGGTCTGGAATTTCCTATGAGCTAGTGCTGTGCACAAGAGAAGACAACTAATTCACCTGGTGGTCAGGCAGCCAAGCTTTTTGGCAGGTCTGTGGCAAAGAATTCAGATTCTGATTAAAGTTATTGATTCTTCAAGGTCTTGCTATGCTTTTCTTTACCGATATGTGAGCAGCAGAAATTCTCTCTGTTGTGATTTAAGCCCAGCCAGTAACTCAGAACCACGCAGCTGCTCGCTCACTCTGCTCTGCTTCGAGCTATCAATAAAACAATTCAATTCCAGAACTCTCTTCATTTTGTTGGAACAAATGGAAAATTGTGCACATCTGTATTTATATAAAGATGGTCATGCCTATATATCTTCATGATTGTATGTACGGAAACCCACACTTTCTTGCTGATAAATATGGTGGCAGCTAAACTAAATCTACATCCCTATTTAGCATGAGTCTCAAAAGATGTAGTAATATCGTTCAGATCTGAGTAAGGGCTTGAAAAGTTTCAGAAGGGCTTGAAGCAGAGCTGATGAATTCTGTAGACCAACCCCAATCAATGCATCTTTGCACAGCAGGTGTCATGGACAGGAATTTCGCTCTTATCTCCACAGGACCCACTTTGTGGGTTGAGGTATACTAGGAAGAGGTGGGATCCATGTAGCAAAACAGGGCAAGAGCATCTTTATCAACACACTGGCCAAACTGTTGAGGAGAGTTTTAAACAAGGAGTGGTGGCAAAAGGAGGTGATGATAAAGTGAGGAAATATTGGACAGAGAACAAGAGGAACCTCACAGTGGTAAAGTAGAGCTAAGGGACAGGCATCTCAAGTGTGTAAGCACATAGGCACACAGCCTGAGAGACAACTCGGAGGGACTAGTGCATTGTGTACGGTCACACAGGTGGGACATTGGTGGGATTGTGAGGATAGTTCACATGTCTGGAGTGCTGTGCTGGACAGACACAAGCTCTTCAGGAGGTACACACATGGAAGGAGGAGTGGATGGTCTCTGTGCAAAGCAGTCAGATGTGTGGGACAGGTGGCAGGTGGAGGAGACCTTGTAGGCCAGGGTTGAGGAAAGACCAACTGGTAAACTGGGACTGAGCCACAAACCAGCCAGCCTGGGTGACGACATGGGGAAAACCTTCTTTAAACTGTTTGAGGAGGTCTCTGTGTCATAGACCCATGAGATGCCTCAGAAGGACAGTTTAGCAGGACATAGGCAGTATTTCTGGTGAGTATCAGGGGTAACTCCCTGATACAGGTACTGGGTAGGCAAAGCAGAAGCAATGTACGGCTGGATCGGCTGTTCACTAACAAGGAGGCACTGGCTGGGCACATGGTAAGCAATGGTAGTCTTAGCTACAGTGAATATGAAATAGCAGTTTTCAGGATCCCAAGAGGAGTGACAAAGGAGAGCAGTAGAGCACAGATCCTGGACTTAATGAAAACAGATTTTGGCTTATACAGAAGCACAAGATCAGACTATCCCTAAACTCAGGATATCAAATAAATGTCTTGGGAGATCAGCTTGGACAAATGAGGAGCTCATGGCACAGCTCGTTTCAGAAATGCAGCGTACAGGAAAAGGAAGGAGTGTAAGTATACAAAGGAAGAATTTAAGAAATGTTATTTGTGCAGTTGGAGTATTATCAGAAAAGCCAAATTTCAGCTAGAGCTGAGACTTACAAGGGATGTTAAGGGCACTAGGAAGAGCTTCTACCATGACATTGGCAGTAAAATAATGAACAGATTGTGTGGGCATGATTTAGTGACAATGAAAACAGGTAAGGCTGAAGTACCTGTGACCTTCTTTGTTTCACCAGGAAGGTTTGCCAGACCTCTGTGCTTAGTTACAGGACACAGGCAGGAGAGAGGCTACCAGCTGGGAGTGAGGGTTAAGTCAGGAATTGCTTGCAAGACATCAACCCACAGAAGTCCCTGGGATGCAATGAACTGCACCCAGGAGGCTGATAGAGTTGTCTAAATTCTTTGAAAAGCTGCTTTCTATTGCCTTTGAAAGGTCACAGAGACAGCGAAAGTTTTCTGACAAAGGAAAAAACATAAATGCTGCAAAACATATGCCCATATTCAAAAAAAGCCAAAAGTCAGTTCAGGGAATTGCAAGGTGATTAACCTCAGTTTGGTCCACGGAAAAGTCACAGATGCTTCTAACAGCCCATTCCTGAGCAGGTTAGGAAGGGGAAGGAGGAAGCAGTCAACATTCAGCATGGATTTTGAAAGGATATATAACCCCCATGGCAGGGGATTGGAATTAGATGATTTTAAGGTCCCTTCCAGCTCAAACCATTCTATGACTCTATGATACGTCATGCTGGATCAACCTGATTGCCTTTGACGAAAGGTTGCAGGGCTGATATAAGTTCAGCCTGAAAGAAGAATGGTTGTGGGGGGCACCTAACAACAGTTCTCCAGTATCTATGGGGAGATCACAGAGAAAACAGAGCCAGGCTCTTCACAGTGGTCTATGGCAGGAAGCTGAGGGACAAACTCAACCAGCATAAATTGAAACAATGGAGGTTCCGACTGGATATTATATTTCTATAAAATATATATTTCATATAAATATATATATATATAAATAAATATATATATATTTCTTATAAAATATTTCTATGTGAGGAGAGCCAAGCAATGGAGCAAGGGCCTGAAAGGACTGAACTGTCTCTAGCCTTGAAGGTTATCCTGGACACAGCCCTGAGCAGTCTTACGCTATCAAAGCCAACCTTGCTTTGAACAGGAGGTTAGATCTTGGTCCATTCTAACCTCAGTTATCCTTTGATCTTGAAAACCGAGAACACTGGCAACTCACAAACCCACATTCCAAAAGAACCAGTGACATCACTTTGTGCAATATCCATTCTCCTTTTCACTTTATTTTCAGTTCTGACAGGACATCAGTTTTATATGCAAGAAAATGCCAAACTATTTGCAAGATTTACATCTTGTAAGGCATTTGTTTTTGTTTTAGAGGTTGCTCAGATGCCTGAAAGTAGTTCAATTTACAGAGAGATACTAGACTGGGATTCTGGCATATGTGTCTTTTGTTGTCAAGTGCTCGGCTTGCACAAGGATCCTAGAAGAGTTATGAAAAAGGAAAGATGTTAGCATTTATAATTTGATTACTATGCACTCTGAGTTATTTTTGAGAGTTATTGTGAAGAGACAGTATTTTGAAGTCATGAAAGAGAAGAATTTAAAAATAAGATTTTAATGGTATGCTTCTATTGAAAAGGGAGCGTAGCTGCAACAGATGAAGTGTTAAATGCACATAATAGTAAAGTATTTCCTTCTATAGGAGCATGCTGTTTACATAATCAAGAAAAGATTGTACCTTTATACAATTTATTTGGTACTTGAAAGACAAGAATTGCTATGGAAACACTGAAACAAAAAGAAGTAATTGCAAACATATGAATCATAACATTATATGCAAGACAAAGATTATTTTCCAAGTTGATCTAGCTTTAAATTGCAGCAAACATTTTAATGAAGCATTTCATAATTGTTTCATGGTGTGTGATATTCAAAGTAAGAAAGTAGGAGAAGGAATTTTGCTTCCTGTTCACTTTGCTTCCTGTACACTGTCTGTGTTATCTTCCACAGTTGTTGGTCTATGCAGTCTAATCTCTTCCTATATCACTGGCTAAAATTTTTTACCATGACTAAAATATTTCTTAGGTACAAAAAGGACTTAAGTGGGACTTACAACAATGGTTTGGAAATCTCATGGCCTTTCCAAACTGTGCTTATGAATTTTCTACTACTAAAGGTATCAGACCTTTAGCATACATACTTGGCATACATCAAAGTATGCCAAGTAACTACCTTTGTGATTACCACATCTTCATCTTTAGGTTGTAAGGAGCATTTGACAACTTTTGTTGCTCAAAGTAGAGGTAGTTAAGCTCCATTTATCTCTGGGTTTTGACCAACTAATGTAAGCAAGCCAAGGGTGCCCCTGTTGACAGCAAATACTTTTTGTTTCAGAGCCTTGTAGCCTGAGTAAGCGCATAAGTGTTGAGACTGGCAACGGAAAGGCCTCTGTTATGTTTCCAGTTTTGTAACTGATTTGACGATACTCTACTTTTCAATTTCCTCATCTAAGTTTTGGGCCTTTCTCTAGCATAGTTATAAAATGTTATTCTTCTGTCCATGCTAATATCAGGTAAAAAAGACATTGCTGAAAGTCAGACATGTCTTATTTGTTGCACTGTAACCTCTGTACGACTAAACTCGTACTTTGTTATAAAGGCCATGAACTTTGCTAGACAGATGTACTATCATGTAGGTATACCAGTTTTATGAATGTAGTCTGTCTGCTAGAGGACAGATTAATAGTAGTATGAACCACATATGATTTAGAGGTTTAATCACCTTCTTAAATGAGTGGAGTATCCTTAACTTGCTTCAGTGGAAGTAGGCAATGCTCATTACGCAGCAGACTTGGGACCATGTGGTGCCAGTTACTTGGTTGGCTTTCCCTCCTATACTCCCTCCCTCCCCTTAGAAGAATAACCAGGCAACCTGTAAACTTTATTGCCAAGAACCATCTTTTCCTAGGACCCGTTAAACTCACCATTGATCAGACTGTGATCAACAGAACCAGTAAGAACTCAACTCCTATTTACCTGGCCTGAATCTCCCACATAAAAACATTCAGTAAACTCTGGGAATTGTATTTTGCAGAAGCCAAGTAATTTATGATTTCTGGTTACCTAGAGGTACAAGTCTAGCTCACACCCTTCTCCACATTTTTTAAAATAAAACCAATAGTGTGTAACTTACTGTTCCCTTCTTGTTGGCAGATTCAGCCTTGTTATGCAGTTGGACTAGATGATTGTTGTAAGCCTAGAAACAGCCTAGTCTAGGCTAGTCTGTTTTAGTCCTGTTCTTGTCTTCTTAAGCAATCTGTATACCTCAGTAAACTCTCAGTTGACTCTATATGCACCTACACTGATTTAAAGGCTGATGCTTAGCCTCCAACACTGATGGCTTTTCACTAACTCAACTAACTTCATTTTCTACTACATCTTCACTAACTACATTTTTCTCTCAGTTCCTATCTCCTGAGGTTCCCTACATTCGTCAATAAAAGGGAGGTAGAAAATTTCTCTTGAATTAATGACAAATATAATTAACCAGAGAACATATAAAGTCTTATTAGCTGAACAATTTTTTTTTTTTTTAAATTATGGAATGTGATGTTATCTTAACAAGAACTTCTATCCAATTAGATGACACTGGAAGATTAAAAGCTCTTTGTCAAACATGGACATGGTGTTTAGCAAGCAAGGAATGCATATAATTATTAATGAAGTAGTAGTCAAGGTAAGGTTAATAAGTTTTTAACAGTGACTAGTATGTTAAAGTGAATTCTGCATCTGCTTTAAAAAATGGACTATTATATTTTGTATTGTCCCCAAACAGAAAAAAATTGGAATGTTCTTCAATGTACTACATTAGTGTAAGTTTTACAGCAGCTCTAGTGAGACAGTTAATATGCAAGCATCACCTCTGCCAGGCTCAGGAGCGATGAATCCCAACAAAGAGGAAGTCAGGCAGAAATACCAGGAGGCCTGCACAGATGAACAAACAGCTCTTGGACACACTCAAACACAATAAAGAAGCCTACAGAGCGTGGGAGCAAGGATGGGTAGCATGGGAAGCATATAGACAAATTGTCTGAGCAGTCAGGGATCAGGTGAGGAGCAGCCTTGGTAGAACTGAATCTGGTGAGGGACCTCAAGGTCGACAAGAAAAGCTTCTGTAGGTATGCTGCTGAACAGAAGACAAGGGAAAATGCTGGCCCTCTCCAAAAGAAAATAGGAGACCTGGTTATGGAGACGGTTCAGGTACTCAATGACTTTTTTTCCTCAGTCTTCACCAGCAAGAGCTCCAGTCATACCACTCAGGTTGCAGAAAGCAAACACAGGGAGTGTGAGAATGATTAGATTTGAGACCATCTAAGGAGACTGAAGGTGCACAAGTCCATGGGACCTGACAGGATGCATCTGTGGGTCCTGAGGTCCAGAATTTCATTTCAGAAAACATTCTGTGGCTTGGTGTTTTCTGTTTGAATATTCCACAATGACTAATACATCCGACAGTTTGGGCTTTATGTGGAGTTTTCTCCTGTGTTTATAACATATTCCTTAACATGTCTTTCTTTTTTCTTCATCATAAGCCTTTAATAAGCCCTTCTTTTTGTGTCCTTCTCTTCCCATTCCCACTGGAAAAACATTCTGTGTTACTTTACATATATATTGATCAAAAGGTGAATGCTTTTGATAAATATACCACTTGGTATCTGAAGGTCACATTGGTTTTAGTATAAACCATCAAGAAATTAAATCAGTGTGGAGAAAAACACACCTCCGCACACATTAAAGAAAAATAATACACAACTTTGTGCATAAATCATCATTTATTGTATGAAGGCTAGTCAAAGTTAAAATAAACATTTTCACCTATGCCATTTTTTTTACTTGCAGTCTCAGCTGTGAATTTCTGGAAGTTCAAAAGTCTGTTTTAAACAAATATCCTATTTGTATTAATTTCATTCAACATTTCTTTTCTATAGATACTGTTGATTGACAAGCCTGATGTGTCCATATGTTTCTTGAAGTTTGTACCTTACACATTAAAATGGAAAATGTTAAATCTGAAGTCTGAAGACACAGAAACAACGAACAAACAACAAAGGTCAAAGAAACATTACCAATCACATATCTCTGACTTTCAGTGGAGGGACTTTTTTAAGCAATATTTGAAAATCAACTCTATTAAACTCTACCGGATAATATCAGCTAGACAAAGCAAAATGTTCTTGGTCTGGCTACTCCTAACTGCACTGTTAGACCAGCTTGACTGATCTCCTTGCTATTGTGTAGACTTGAAATAGACTGACCTTTCACAATCCTTGCTAGTTTCATTTCAACTCTATAAGGCAGCCTCATGTGCATGATACTATAAGAAAAGGCATATAATCCACAACCCTTAAAGTTAACATTTAAATCTTTATCTCTTAATATTAGGCAAAATTATTTTTGCTTCACATTTTTGTCTCCTCTAAAAGGTGAAATTGGCATGCTTTCTGATGCCTGCTGGAAATCAATATTAATATTAAAGGCAGGCAAACAGCCCCCTTACCTATTCCATGCCAGGTGTTCACTAATTGTAGAACTGAATAATGGATAATAACACATCCTAGTGTACTTATCAATCCACATATCTTTTTACAATGCAATAGAGGTCATTTGAGACTCTTTGTAGGTTTTTTCATCTCATACTATTCATTAACAAGGAGCTGACTGTAAAGGCTGCTGAGCAAAGAGAAGGCCACATTACCTGGGAACAATAATAGAGGGCGACACCACATGAAATAGTAATTAGGTTTGACCAAGGCCAGGATAAAGTCTCTATAATCAGTGTCACTCAGAATTAATTTCGCACTTGTGAAAGGATATGAGGTGAGATTGATTTAATGGTGACCAAGCGAGGCTGTTTCCCATGAAATCCAAACATTTGAAAGAAGAGGGTAAAAAAAAAAAAAAAAAGAAAAAGAAGAGATGACGACCATATTATTAGCAGCAGAGTTAGCAGCCTTGTCCTCTTAAAAAAATTCATTGCCATTTTAATGTGCTCTAAGGGAACAATAATAGGACAATTATCTTCTGAACACACAGATGACTGTATAGCCCACTAGGTTTTTGAAGCTGAAAGCAAAGTTAAAACACTTAAAATATTTTTTAATCCCTTCAGAAACTTCACAAAGGAAACCAAAATAATGTCTGTGAAAACCGGCATCCTAATTATTAAGAACTACAGTGCAGTAGTGCAATAAACAAAGAGGTTAAGAAGTTCAGTGTGAAAGCACATGATGCAGTTAAGCAACCCATCTTTTCCACGACAAACTAGCTCTTCATTGCTGTTTGATGACTATACATTACTTCTGATCCTTGATTTTACACCATAGTAATAATAAAGCTCTTATTTTTCAGCAGTGGAAAATCAGCTGTCCTGCAATATCCTACAGTGAGTGGCATGCAGATTTTTTAAAATTCCCAGTCAGAAACAGTAGATTTTTAAATTTTCTAGTAGAAGAATAACAGAAATTTGAGTGAGACAGTAAAATTAAATCAATTTTAGTTTTAAGCTGGCAAACTATTATTTCAAGTGCCATGTTACACCTGGCATCTGTTTATCTCTTTTCTTTCTCTTTTTCAGTCTCCCTGCCAAGTGGCTGCTAATAAGTAGATTTAGCCTGTGCCATCTGTTGTTATACTATAGACCCACCCACAGCAGCCTCCTGTTTATTATAGCATTACATTTAATCCATGTTCTTTTGCCAATGACTTTTAGAAATACACATGTCTAGGTGAATCAGACAATTTCAAAGCACTGTTAAGATGAGTTATGCTATACTACGTTCTCTTTCATTAATTAATCCAGTTAGTCTTGAGTACATCTTAGCTGTATTTGTTTAGGGGAGGCTATTTGTTAAAGTACCTTACTGGAAAGGGCAGGGAAAGCCCTATATGGTTATATTGTATAGCAGATTAAGTAATCGAAGATTTAATCCTCATACATTGAGTCTTTGGTTCTCTTCCATGATTAGATTTCTTCCTTGATTTGCAGGATTTTTATTTGCTGGGAAAAATACTGCTGTCATTGCAGTTCATGAAAAAATAATATTGACTTCAATGAGAAGAGAAACTTGTAGCACTAAAGTTTCTTTTGCTGAGCAGAATAGTAGATTGTAGCTCTGTCATCATCTTCCTGTCCTCATCATAGGAGCAGGAACCTTGTAGATAGCAGTTTATTAAAGGTAATATGCAAGCACTATAAATGGATCTATCTGGCTGTGATATATACAGGGGTTAGTAAAAAATTAGTAGGTAGGCATTTTTTCCTTTTCCAAAGTTTTTTGGGTTTTGTGGTTTTGTTTTGTTTTCCAAAGATCTATCTTCTTGTCATATATGCAGAGGTTAATCACAAATGAGTAAATACACATTCATTTGTTTTCCAAAGTTTTTTAGAGCTCTACCTTGCTGAGAAGGGACCATAGCTATGTTCCTGCCTGGCAATAGGATCAAATACTACAAATAAATCATTTGGGAAAGGTATTGCCATTATGACATGAAAGAGTTTTAGATAATTTTTATGAGTGCTGCAAAATTCTAAGTTGATGGATTTTCAGTCCTGCTATTAAAATAATCTACTTAGTGTGGTCAATGACTTCAAATATGTATGACTGGAGAGTACTTCAATCTCTCTCCCTTTCTTTTTTTTAAGGAACTAAGAAAAGATGGCCTGGGTTTAAAAAGTCCCAAGTATGAGAAAATCAAGATATGAAGTGTCAAACACTCTTTTCTCCACCTTTGTTATGAAAACCATTTAAAGAAGTGATGTGTCCTAACTCTTATTTCAGGGATGAAAGCTGACCATAAAGAGATCTGGCAAAGAATCTTGAAAATAGGTGGTCAGGATGAGTAACAACCTCATGCAACAGCAGATTTTGATGTGGTATTTCTGCACATGAAAGTGCAGAGGTTAGCAGGGTCTGATGCTATTTAACTGCTGAATAATGAGCTTTTTAATGTGAAATGTAGTCTCCTTTTTAAGAATTTGTTGTTCTTCAGATAGTCAAGTCACTTCCAAAGGCAATAGTATCAATTCAAAGCGACAGCTTGTACTTAGGGCCTGTATATTAAAATGTAAATTAATACTTACAGCCATATGAAAAAATGGAGTTGTATCAGTAAATATTGGTTTAAATTGAAATCTCTGCATATTATTTTCCCTTGATTCTATTTTTTCAATGTCACAGTGTCCTGTCTAACGTCTAAATTCAGTTACCTTAAGAGTGATATAAGAGTTCAGCTACCTTTCAACTTCTTGTCCTTTTATGTGACACTGCATCATAAAGGAAAAATGTTATTTATGTATTTATTTATGGATGTATTTTACTACTAAATGGTGACTTTACAAAGGTCAGAATAATCTATAAACTTTTAAAGTTTAATCTCTCGATCTTTATTTTTTAAAGTGTAAAATGTTAAGCTAAGAACTATGAAGACTGCAGCATTCCTGGGCCCCAGCTGTGCAAATGACTGCTTACAGACGCTTTTCCATGTGTACCAAATAGGATTCCTTGCCAGCACGATTCTAGGATAGGCTAGATGATACAAAGATTTGGAATGGGGAGAGATACATTTATAGATTCCCAATGAACAGTGGCAACCACTAATAAAGGAGGTTCTTAGTGTCCTTAGTACTTCTGAAAATCTTGCTCAATCCTTTGGAAAATCTGGCTTGATAACTTAGGCCACAGACAAGTCATTTTTCTTCCACTGTCTTGGGGAAACATCCACCTTTCCTCACATCATTTTTAATCAATTTTGTGCACAAAATACCCTGGTCATACTTTTCCTTCGCTGCAAAGTTTTTCTCCTGACACTTACAGAAAAATGAAGGATTCTCTCTTTGTAATACATTTCCTAACTACAATCTGAAGCCATTATTATTTTAATGAAGGTATGGGTAGTAATTGTGCTGGTGTTCCAATATCATGCCCATTTCTTTTCTTTATTAAAAAAACCCCAAACCCTAACATCTATACTAAAGACTAACAGTCTGTGAGATATAACTAGAGCTGAAGATGGTTGACTTTGAATGCATACAATCTCAAGAACATGGAGGAATTAAAGCAGGAGACCTACACAGGCAGGAGACCTACACAGATGAAAAAAAGAGTTTGCATCAAAAGTTGGACACATAAAGGAAGCATTCAAGAGGTGAAAGCAACTGCAGGCAACTCAGGAAGAACAGAGAGACACTGCCTGAATGTGCAACAGTGAGGTTAGGAAAGCCAAAATCCACCTGGAGTTGAATCTGGAGTGGGATGTGAAGGGCAGCAAGGATTTCTATGGGTTTATCACCAGCACAAGGAAGACCAGGGAACATGTGGGCCTGCTGCTGCTTTGCCTCAGTCTTTTTTGTAGGACTAATCTTCAGAAGTCCCAGGCCTCTGAGACCTGTGAGAAAGTCTGCAGCAAGGAAGGCTTATCCTTGGTAAAGGAGGATCAGGTTAGGGAGTTTTTAAACAAATCAGACACATGCAAATCTGTGAAGCCTGATGTCAGTGCAGTAGGAACTGGCAGATGTCACTGTAATGCCTCTCCTGATTATCTTTGAGAGGCTGTGGTAAGTCAGACAGGCTCCTGAGGACTGGAAGAGAGCACTCTTGTCTTCAGCAAGGGCAAGGAGGACCAGGGAACGACAGGACAGTCAGCTTCAGCTTAGTCCTTGGAAAGGTGTTGGAGAAACTAATCCTGGAAATAATTTCTATGTGTATGAAGGACAAGGAGATTGGGAGTAGTCAGTATGGATCTGTGAAGGAGAAACCGTGCCTGACTAACCTGATAGCCTTCTAAACAAAAATGACTAATTCATCGCTGGGGGGAGACAGCAAAGAAGACGAAGCCGTAGGCTTCTCAGTGGTGCCCAAAAAGGACAGTGTGCACTTATTTAAACACAGAGAATTCCATTTAAGCAAAAGAAGATGCTTTCTTTTACTGTAAGGGTGGTCAACACTGGAACAGGTTGCTGAGGAAGGTTGTAGCATTTGCATCCCCGGGAACATTCAAAGCCTGACTGGGCAGAAGTCTTGAGCAACCTGCTGTAGGTGACACTTTGAGCAGGGGCTCGGTCTGGACAGTCCCACAAGTGCCTGTCAGCCTCAGCTATAGCAAGATTCTGTGACTCTCAAAGCTGTATACACTTTGCAACAAAACCTGCACTAAGGCCAGTGCTGAGAAGAAGCAAGAGTGAGTTATGATCACTGGTGATTCACCCCTGTGTGCAACAGGAGCACCTGTTTGCAGACCAGATGCGCTTTTCAGAGAACCTTGCTGGATCCCTGGGGCCTGAATTAGGGACACCACCACAGGACTGGAGAGCCTAGTGCAACCTTATGATTACTATCCATTCCCACCCTTTCATGTGTACGAATGATGCAACAAAAAGTCTGAAATCAATTGTAAGAGATTTCAGGTCCTTTTTTTCAGAGGCTGTGCTCTCTTTAATATTAACAGTATTCAGCATTTAAGTATGCTACTAAGCATGAAGATCTATTACTCCATACATTTGAAAGCGTGCAGGTTTATTGAGTTAAAGATGCCCCCAAATACCACTGCCTGCAGAAAAATCAAACATTTGTGTCTGGGCCCTTTTTCTTCTCTTTTCCTAGATAGAGTGGAGATACGGCACATCTGGAAACTCTGAGCAAGGAAGTGTGTTACACTTTCAAATGCTTGTGTGGAAAGTGTGGATAAATTAGCACTTGGTGATGGGATGCAGAATGGTTCACCTCCACGTCAGTGTGCCGAATTCTGTCTAACACAAGCTGTAGGTGGCTATCCAGTGGGAAAGACAGGCAGTTTTATTTCCATTTCTAGAAACAAGTACCCCTTTTAGAAGTAACTAGGCACCATCTCCAGAGTGGTTGCTGGCTAAGCTAAGTTAACCGAGGTAGGAGGTGGGGTGAGAGCAAATGACTGAATAAGATAACTGCTTTAATATGACAGAATAAGAAGAGGAATATAGGTAGCGAGTAACATCTTATGTCCCCTCAGGTGCTCGTTACCCCAGTAGCATTGAACAGAGCCCGAATATGATTTCCAGTGTCATGCTGCACAGAGCAGATCATATCCACATGCATAAACTTCCTGTTTCAGTTACCCAAGGTCATATCTAAATTTCTTAGAAGAAAACAACTCTGTTTTTGAAGGTTCAAAAGTCTTACTTTTAAATAAGTGCAAGGCTGCACAGCCTTGGTGCCGAGTGGAAGCTGCCAACAAGCTCCTCTGGCACTGTGTATGGGTGCATATTATGTGAGGGAGATGTGAGGCACGACATGACACAGCCTCAGGGATATGCTGGGCATGCAGTGCCCACCCAGGTTAGATGTGCTCTGAGTCAACTGGCTCCCATGCAACAGGCTTCTGTCTGGTCAGGAGCAATGCAAGAGCCAGCAGACCTAGCGGCACAAGCGTAAGCTCTCCCCATGCAAAGATACATTTGCTTTGTAATGTGCATGTTACAGGCTGTTTTTCTGCATCCTGTGTGGACCTGAAATCTGTCAGTCTGGCATGTTTCAAGGACACTACATCTACTACAAATAAAATAGTTTACTCTGTGAAAGGTCTTCTGATAATGATACAGAAAAGCAGTTGCATATTTTGCCTCCCCAGGCAGACCTTCTCCCTTGGAATTCAGAGCTTTAAGCAAAACAAAAAATATCTGTTTAAGTTTTGGGATGGAGGAGGATTTAGATGATTTGCTTTTGATTCTACTTATTTTTTAAAGAAGATCTTTAAGGAACACTTATTTAGGAGGTGAATAATTTATCTGGTAACAGGTTGAGATAATTGCCAGAGTTAGTGGATCTGCATTTCAATACAACTTTAAAGTTATGGAATAATAATAAAATTAGCTGCATTGTGGATCCTGTCTTTCCTGATGTCATCAAGCCTTCCCTAATGTGCAAATAATTATTGATACAACAGAACCATTCTTAATATTTTAGTTGAAAGCTATACCACAACAGTGTTTGACACTGAAACACAAAGGCACAACATGGAGCAGAAAAAAGGGTTGTGTTGCTATTGCAGTTAACAAAGATAAAGCTGCTAAATATTTCCAGCAATAACAATGAGGCTTTTTTTATTTCAGATAGAACTCTGTTTCTTTTCTAATTATTGCTCATGCTGGAAGTCTGCTGTGTCAACTTTCAGATGTTCATCTCTTTTAGAAGTAACATGTATTTTTGCTAACTTAGTGAATGATAGCCGATCTAGTTGGGTATCTTGTGCTTGAATTTGTAAGAGTGAAATGGAATGCCTGTTATGTTCCAGGAACAATTTCCATATGAGGTAAAAGCAAGCTTTATTCTGGCAAACGCACTAGTGCTAATAAAGTCAGAGTGTTGTAATTAATTGTAATTACAATCCCTACTTTTAAAGGTCTTACTTAAGGAAAAAGTGAATGTAATATTCACCTTCCAAAGCAATCTATTATATAAAAAATAATTGGGAATAGTCAATGTCAAAATTGTCTGCCATAATACAGTGCTGCAATACAGTGTTGCAACTTTGGGTTTCTGAAGGTTTGGTTGTTTTTGTTTTTTTTTTTAGAAGATGAGCTATATCCTGGCTGCATTGTATGGACAGACCAAACAGTCTCTATGTATAAGATGATTCACAGAGAAATTGTAGACATATCCTGCAAGTGAAGATAGGCATGGATGCCTGCTGGTCTCTATAGCTAAAGAGGCTTAAGGATCCTTTTGGAGAGTAGGGCTGAGAGGAAAAACGAGTTACACAGAGCTGGCCTAAGAAGGTGCTGCATGGCCTCATTTTTGAGCAGCTTCACAGGAGCATACACATTAAAGTGGCATTATGCCACTCACTGACAGGCACAGCAAATTTATTAGGTCACTCATGCCACAGATGAGTGGATTAGGATTGTTCAGGGGGATAACAGTAGATTTTCTGCCAGGCTTTTGCCAAGAAATAGGAGGTCTGCGTCAGAACTGCTGTTATCAGAGGTTTTCTGGAGTACACCTTTTAATTCTTAGGACTCGCATTCTGTGAAGAATGTTTCTTTCTTGAAAAAAATTGTTAAGTTTTATAATATAAATGTAATGAGAACCCCTTCTTTCTCCCTTCATAGACTTCTGTGAGCATGCTCCTCTCTCAGGGGCATAGTGTGGGCCCTCAGACTTTACAAGTCTTCCAGTCTCCAGTTAGTCCCTCTGCTTGAGCTGGTCTTCATCCTCGGTCCTACCCTCAGCTGTCCCTTCTCCCATGACAGGTTGCAGCTAGGAGGCAAGCTCCTGCCCTTCAATATCCACCATTGCATCTTGTTCTCCTGCCACTAGGAGCTCCTGATGATGATGATTTCTGCTTGCCACGGACTTGTGTGATGCCTGACCTCCTGTGTCTCACACCAAAAGAAATGGTCCACCAGGTTCATGTACCAATCCCTAAGGACAGCTAATGCTCCTGCTTTCTCTCCATGTGATGCCTTCTGTGGTGGCTAAGTTACCCTGGATCATTTTCATAGCAGAATCACATCTCTTCATGTCTATTAATTATCTTAAAAAGACAGGTTCCAAGCATCTTTAAGGTCACTTTGTTGTTCCCATGTTTGTTTGAAAAAGTCATAAGGAGCAATCAGCCTTCTTGATTACCAGTTGGAAGTCTTCATAGGCTCTTTGGAGAGGAAACGGACTGTCAAATGTTGCTGAGCTATCCCTTACACCCCTGTTAGTGAAAAAATGGCTTAGAGGTCACAGCAGGGAAAGACGTGGGGAAATGTATATTCCAGAAACTTGCAAGAGCCAGCTGGCAACATTTGACATGTTGTGTTTCAATGCACTTGGTTGCCCCTGTACTATTACCATTCCTTTTTGAAATAATATGTGCTGCATATTCTAAACAAAACTATTTTGAAAGAATTAATTTCCTTATTTTTCTCATGCTACATTCCTGCTACAGACTGCACAGAGGAAGTATACAACCATCATATTATCTCAGTAGTTGAATAAAATCTTTAGAGATATTAATCTTATAAAGTTTTTTAATTCTTTGAAAATGCTCTTAGAATAATCAAAACTTCCCTAAATATTGAGTATCCAACAAGGTTGTACGAATCCCACTCGAAAGATGGCCAATAGTGATTCAGAAAAAAATTCAGGAGCGCAGTACAGATCGTTATTCCAAATTTTTTCTGAATTAATTAGCGGCTGGAGCACTTAAAGACTCTTTTAAAAGCTGTTGTAAGTCTCGTACAAACTCTTAATATTATTTGGGAAATCATAAGATTTTGCTTGAATTTTAGCAGAAGAGTAATTTGGTAGGCCTTAAAAATTGCAGTGAACCATGAGGAATAGCTTCTTCTTTTTTTTTTTTCCCCTCACAAATTACAGAACTTCCAGGAGTGAATTTGTAGGTATTAGAAGCTAAACAGCAGTAAGGCTGTTTGTCATTACAGTTAACTTATTTAACTTAAATGCTTACAAAAAAGTGAATAATGTGGGGTTCCTCAGGAGCTGATATTGATATTGGGCCTAATGCTGAGGACTGGGAAGCCTTCCCTATGAGGAAAGACTGGGAGAGCTGGGCTTGTTCAGCCTTAAGAAAAGAATATTCAGGGGAGACCTTATCACCATGTTCCACCATAGAGTAGCTAAAAAAAAAATGAAGACTCCCTTTTTACAAGGAGTCACATGGAAAAGATGAGGTGAAACAAGTTACTCCTGGGGAGATTCTGACTAGACACAAGAGGAAAATTTTTCACAGTAGAGAGCAATCAGCCACTGAAATACTCTCCCCAGGGAAGTAGTGAATTCCCCAGCATTGGACACCTTTAAGATTTGGACAGTGGCAAGGTGCTGGGCCATCTTGCTAGACTAGGCTTTTGCCAAGAAAGACTGGTCCAGATGATCCTTGAGGTCCCTTTCAACCTGGTATTTTGTGATTCTATCTTTAAAATTTGTTATATAGGAAAAGCAACTTTGTGCCTTCTGGCATAAGCACATGCAAATCATGCTAACGTGCCTCTAGTGCACTATGATCACCTGCAGGTAATTGTTGTCATCCTTTGTAAAAAACAGAAATTAAGAATCTATGAATGATTGAACCTTCAGAGTAACTCATCACATGCACCTGCCTTTGTTTGTATGTGAAATATAAATTAATTAACATTTGGCTGAATATACTGTATATAGGTAATTAATTGGATATTTACATAAATATATAGAATCATAGAATCATAAAAGAGTAAGGGTTTGAAAGGACCTTAAGATCATCTAGTTCCAACCCCCCTGCCATGGACAGGGACACTTCTAACTAAACCATGTCACCCAAGGCTCTGTCCAACCTGGCCTTGAACACCGCCAAGGACGGAGCATTCACAGCTTCCTTGAGCAACCCATTCCAGTGCCTCACCACCCTAACAGGAAGGAATTTCTTCCTTATATCCAACCTAAACTTCTCCTGTTTAAATTTTAACCCATTACCCCTTGTCCTATCACTACAGTCCCTAATGAAGAGTCCATCATCAGCATCCCTATAGATCCCCTTCAGATACTGGAAGGCTGCTATGAGGTCTCTATGCAGTCTTCTCTTCTCCAGGCTGATCAGCCCCAACTTTCTCAGCCTGTCTTCATACAGGAGGTGCTCCAGTCCCCTGAACATCCTCGTGGCCCGCCTCTGTACTCGTTCCAGCAGTTCCATGTCCTTTTTATGTTGAGGACACCAGCACTGCACACAATACTCCAAGTGAGGTCTCACGAGAGCAGAGGGGCAGGATCACCTCCTTCGACCTGCTGGTCACACTCCTTTTGATGCAGCCCAGGATACAGTTGGCTTTCTGGGCTGTGAGCACACGCTGAAGCTGGCTCATGTTCATTTTCTCATCGACCAGCACCCCCAAGTCCTTCTCCGCAGGGCTGCTCTGAATCTCTTCTCTGCCCAACCTGTAGCTGTGCCTGGGATTGCTCTGACCCAGGTGTAGAACCTTGCAGTTGGCATGGTTAAAATTAATGAGGTTGGCGTCAGCACACCTCACAAGCATATCAAGGTCCCTCTGGATGGCATTCCTTCCCTCCAGCGTATCAACCGAACCACACAGCTTGGTGTCATCGGCAAACTTGCTGAGGGTGCACTCAGTCCCACTGTCCATGTCACCAGCAAAGATGCTGAACAAGACCAGTCCCAACACCGATCCCTGATGGACACCACTCATTACCAGTCTCCACCTGGACATTGAGCTATTGAACACAACTGTTTGTGTGCAGCCATCCAGCCAGTTCTTTATCCACCGAGTGGTCCACCTATCAAATTGATATCTCTTCAATTTAGAGGCAAGGATGTCATGTGGGACAGTGTCAAACACTTTGCACAAGTCCAGGTAGATGGCGTCAACTGCTTTGCCCCTGTCCATCAGTTCCGTAGCCCCATCATAGAAGGGGTTGGTTGTAGTCTAAATGGAATCTAACCCATTACTGAGGACAAGAGGGATTTTGCTGAAGCAAGGCAAGACAACTGATTGCAAAAGAGCATGTTATACTTGCTGAGAAAGAAGCAAGGCAAGACAACTCTTTGTAAAAGAGCATGTTATACTCGCTGAGACAGACACATGCAGATGCACTTCAGAGAGAGAATGCACAGGAAACTCACAGAGACATTTTTCTTTCTTTTCTTTCCCTTGTTTACCAAGGGAAAAATTGCAAACATTTTCATTTGGGAGATTTACCTAATTTCACAAAGTCAAATATCTTTTTTGAATTTTAGAACAAAAAGGAAATATCAGATAGTTTCCACAGGTAAAGCTTAACATGTTCTGAGATACTGATCAGCTCAAAAGCTGAAATAACTAATGCTTGAAGAAAGAAACAAGTACGGGGTAGCCCAGCATCTACAATGCAGCAGCTTCACTGTTGTCTTTGGGGCTGAGCCTTGTTGCATTTCATTTTCAGTGAACAAGCATTGGATGGTGTATCACAACATAAATACAAATGGTTTTTTGGAAGTTATACTATCTTTACTTTCAGGAAACCTGGGAGCGGGGAGAAAATGCACTTTGTATGCCAAAGACCTGAAACTTGATACCTCTCTTGTATCAACTGCTATTAGCAGTTCATAGCAACTTCATAGCTAGTATTTTTTATTGGAGCAACATTTACAATGTGTTTTTGCCTTGCCTGTTTGCAATCTATTCCCATCAATACCTGCCACCTGTATAGATTGCACAATGAACGTTTCAAAAAGAAAATTTGCTTAGAAGTTTAGTCCCTGGGTAGTAAATATTAATTAGGGACTTAAAATACTGTTATAAAGCAGTTTTTGTGATACGGGGGGTATGTTTTTCTGTCAGCTGCTCAATATTTATTTTAAGCATATTAAACCACCCTAGAAATATTCAGTGCACGAAAACCTTTTCATGTTTGAATGGATTAAATTTACAAGTTCAAATTAACGTTATAAATTACATTTACATAATTCAGTCTCTACAAAGAGAATTTGTTTTGCATGTGTAGCTGTTAATATATGCAATTTAAGACAAAAACACAACACACTATTGTTACTAATTTGGACTAAGCAGAGTTTATAGACCATTTCAGCCCATTATTTGTTTGTTTGCTGCATCTTTTTTTTCAGTAGTTGTGTTTCACAATTAAGCAGCATGTATATGTGTTCTCAGATAAAAAGGGTCTTGCTAAGTAAACTCACACAGGCCTCGCTGTGATTCTTAGGAACATAATAATGCTTAAAAAGCTATTATGAGTATTATGTTTATTAGCGTAAATAGGAAAAGGCAACTGGGGAGAAGCAAAGTAGTTGAACAGAATGTTAGGCACTAATGTCTCTTCTTGCTGACTTGAAACATCTGCAAGAAAAACTAATCCAAGACCAAATATTCATTAGTATTATGCTTTGACTTTAAAAAGACAACATTTTCCTAAAGTTAACCAAGACACCTGGACAGTTGATATCTTTGATATTAATGGAAGTTTTGTGGCTAAGTCCCTCTACTGTTTTAAAGCCCCAGACCCCATTGTAATTTCCTACACCTGAAACCACTTGTACACTTGACTTGGTTAATGTTAGCAATTTGTTTTGCAAAATTTAACATCCTTATTACGGTAATACTTGCTTTCAGAAAAAATGCTTTATCTCGTACTAACAACCAATGATGTACCTAAGTATGAAGTATGGGCACTTCATGTGGCATTTAATAGTCTGATCTTGAGTGATTTGGGTTCATTAATACATACTGGGGAAATCAAATTTCCTTTTTTCCCCTGTCATCCATAGTTAGCTTTTAAATTAACAGAAACATTGAAATTATACTCTCCTTTCTGCCTTTAACATGTTTGTGCTCTTATTAAGAAGACAAACCAAACCCGGAAGTACCTACAAGCACCTGCCTGGCAGTCAAATAAAACAATTGAAGCCCAGGAGTTACTTAAGTGAATCTAACTTTTTCTTCCCTTTGTTGGCCTCTACCTCTTTCAGCACAACATATGTACACAAATAAAATAATTCAAATAGAAAATTATGCTGCCTCTTAAAGATTTATGTCCTGGTAATCCACACAGACACAAAATCAGATTATTGTTTAAGATGTATATAGTCAAAAGTTTTTGAACTGTAATTATTGTTACTATCATTATTCATTACTGCAGCACCTATTTCTAGAGATTTTCTGGACAGGCTTTATTATTAGTGCCATTTCATTATGTGTAATTTCAGACTTCATTTCAAAAACTCCACAGATTTTTCCCCCCACCACAAAAATTTCCTATAAATATAAAATAAAAGGAAGCAAAATTAGATAAACATTAAAGTGAGGATGCAGGTTAGTGCCTTGACACAGAAATTTCTGTCCTTGAATGCCTTTACACAGCACCTCAAGAATCCTTGTCACCATGGCCCTTTCTTGCTACCATACTCACCCACTTGGCCTCTATGGGAGAGCGTTAACCACATTTCAGCATGGACTTCCACTGACAGCTGTGACAGCCTTCAGCCAGCAACTGTGTTCTTCTCTGAGTTTTGTCTTGTTTGGAAAACAGGTGTAGAGGTGACACTGATAAACTGTGCTGACATAGGCAGCTTGCGACCATCTCAAAAAAGAAAGACACTAGGTTAAAAAGAAAGTATATGTATTTACAGCCCAGAGTTTATTTATGGACTGTTAGGCAAAGCCTGCCTTAAGTCAGAGTCTACCTTCTCCAAGGAATGATGTGGTGCTTTCTGAATCTGAAGGAACCTTTTATCATCAGAAAGCACATCTCACATTTTTTGAGCTGAGAAGGAATTGCTGAGTTTCATCCAGTGCATTCTTACCGCTCACCCTCTGTGGTACTGTTAGCAACCCTAAGCAAGCAGGGCATGCATTTTACTATGCAAGCGCTTGGTTTTGTAGGTACTGAAATAGATCTTGTACCAGGATTATACTGCTACCTCTTCCCCTAGTCATGGCAAGGGTGGTGGTATCTGCCTTTCAGATATGGCCGTGGCTCCAGCTATGGAAACCCAGTCAAGGAAATACATGTTGGAGACCATCAACAAAACCAACAATACTGAGTCTGGTTGGGATGGAGCTAATTTTCTTATAGCAGTTCATAGGGTGCTGTGTTTTAAATATGTAGCCAAAACAATGCTGACAGCACACCAGCATTTTAGCTACTGCTACTGCCTGAGCAGTGCTTGTACATCATCCAAACCTCTGTTTTTTCCTCTGCCATCCCAGTGAGGAAGCTGGGGATGGGCAAGTGATTGGTAAGGGTACACAACCAGACAGATGAACTGAACTAATGGAAGAAATATTCCACATCATACGACATCATACTCAGCAACAAAACAGATAGAAGGGAGCTTAGGAAGGTTTGCCACGTTTTGTCTGGAAAGTGGCTGACCATCAGTCAACCCATGGGGGGTGGCTAGTGATAGCTTTTGTATCACTTGTTTTGCTTCATTTTCTTTCTTTCCTCTTCCACTTCTCCTTCACATACTGAAAAATTTTTATCTGGGCCCACAAGGTTTTTTGCTTTTACTCTTTCTTTGTTCTTCTCCTGTCCCAGCAGGGGTGAAGTGGGAAAGTGAATGAGCTGCCTACCCAGGTTAACCCACATTATATTATTCATTGAAATACATTAATATGTAATATTAAAGGACTGACATTTCTCTACTATTACTGAGATGCGTGCACTACTAACAGCATGAATTATAAGAAATGTGAACTTTAAACTGATGCTACTTCCATTGAGTGATTGTGTTTAAATCCTGCTTTTTTCTGTGATTATCCAGAAATTGTCAAGTTTTGTTCATAAATACTTGTGATATGACTGCACAAGCATGTCATGTTGTTTTCAAAGACTTTAATGATTTTAATTGAAACAATTTTCAAGTTCTGACTGCAGGGAAGTCAAGGTGCTTGACTCTGGCTCTTTTCTCTGACAATGGGAAGGACTGAGAGCTTTCCGCTGTTACACAGAGATTTGGGGGATGGTCTAATCTGACAACAGCCTTGGGAACTCTAGTCTTTAATGTTGAGTGGAGTGTCCTCACTGCAAAGACAAGCCAGATTTTTTTCTACTTCAGTTTGTCTATGCAGGTCAGCCTACCAATGTGCCCTTGCTGGCACATTGATAGCTGGTGTTTGTTACCCAGAAGTAGAGGCAGATGTGTCCTGATGCCTTAATAAACCCTGAGGTTCTGTGATTCCTCCATGTTGGTTCATAAAAGAACATGTTTCTTCCTTGGGTATGAAATGGGAGGCACTGGACACCTACATACCTAAAGCTAGCAGACATCAGCTGCACCCTCACTACAGAATGGATGGCTTAAGGAGCTGAGCCCAAAACCTGGTTCAGGGTTTAGCACCTAGCCTACATAGCAAACTAGCCACAGCTTGAGTCTGGGCAAGCTTTTAGCTGGTGAACAGGAAGATTTATGTCAATTGTGTAGTAAATGCCCAGTAACACATTATAGTAAACTTATGTCCAGGGATACCATCTGGTGGGAAGTATTGCTACTATTCAGGCAAAGAGAAGTCAACTTGGAAAGTGCATCTAGGTCAATAAATGCAAAGCATTCTTAGCGCATTGTGTTTAAGTCTGACACTGGGAAAAGTGCAAACACAGGGCTAACACACAGCACAGAGTATTTCAGGATGTTGTGGTGCCTCATCAGAAACATCTGTAAGGTCTTTCTCTTTTACTCCTATATTGAAGGAATGTTTGACTCATATTGGAGCTGTTCAAGCCTGTATTTAGCAAGTTGTAAATAATAAGCGCATCTTTTACACGTTTAGAGCTTAAAAAAAGCCTATTGAACAACACCTGGCTACCAACCAAATAATATTTTAGTAGAACTTGTACTGTCTCTCAAACTGCACATAAAATACAGGCTGTGCTCTGAATTCCATTTGGTTCTCTGATTCCCTGTGTTCTGTTTTCACTCTTTTTCTATGCTGGACTATCAGATGGGTCCCACTCTCAGCAAAACTGCTGGCAGTTGGCCATTTGGAATAGACAACCACAAAATCCAGAGAGGCTTGCCCAACTTGTTTTTAAATGGATTTCACTGGACAAAATTGATCAAAAGCTGTAATTGTCCTGAGCAGTAGAGTATTTTAAAAGGGCAACTTGCTCTTGGAGAGGGGAATGCTGTTTGTTTAATAATCCCTGTATTTCTCAGTCCCACCTCAGTTTGCTAGTTTATCATGTGGGACTGAAACATGATTACTTAAAAATGTTTATACATCAGGTGGAATGCTGCCCTTTTTTGACAAATGGACACATACACAAAGGACAAGCTATCAGTCTTACAATTCTCATAATGCAGCACGAACAATGTCCATCTTGGTACTGTAGGCTGTTTAGAGTAGTATGTGAAAGAGCAGAAAGCGAATGAGTGCATAAAAAATGGGCCCTCAGGAAACAACGGGAGATATGCTCTTTGATCTGTTTGACGGGCATTCTGCAGCTTCTCTGCAGGAGCAGGTGAGTGCTAAAAGCAAGTAAGCTCACCAGGAAAAAATGAACGTAACATAAGGGGCGCAGAAATTACTGCCCAAGAAACCTCTGTTACAGAAGTTAATGGATGGTTTGTGTTAGGGTCAACCAAAAATTTTGGGTGCAAAAGTGTGAATTTCCTGAACTTAATTACCACTTCAGCTTAGCAAGCATGAATGTTCAAAAGAAAAGCAAAGGAACTAAGCTGTCACCGGTATACCTGTTCCAAGACATAATCACTTCCATTCACAAGGCCATTTCCTTCCTTTCATTTGCCATACATTATAAAATAACTTGAAGTTTCAGCTAAAGAAAATAAATGAAAGAGGCTGAGCATCAGAAAACAGCATAGATACTGTGTTGGTACACTACAGACATAATGAGGAAGGTTTAATTAAAGTATTTTATAGTAATAAAGTCATTCTAACAAATGTCAGGCTTTTTTCCTACAACTGCTTTCCCTTATTCTACTGATACAAAACTCTGAGCTCCTGCATCTAATCCTGGCAATCTCTTCTCACTGTAAGTCCCACCAATGAACATCTTCAGTTCCCTTCTTAGGTGCTGTGCAGGGATTATGGACAATCATTTCAGTATCTTTTGCTGTCATTGGTACTGCAGCCAAAGTCAGAGGAGCTGTCAGTGGTACATTCTGTGCCAAAGTATTCTGTTTGTGTAGCCCTGCAAGTGGGAAAAATAGCACACCAGAGGATTACTTAAGCTTTACAGGGCTTTTTCAGGCTTTGGTAATTTTTTATTATTTTTTTCAGTGCTTTTAGTTCCTCAAATGCAAGTTGTTACAAAAGTGTCAACTGTTATTGACCCAGCTCAAATTCTGATCTGTCAAAAAGCAAACTTCAGGGCACATTATTGTGAATTTTCCATTTTACAGCTTTTACAGACAAAAATGATCTCCAGTCCCAATGCAGAGTATGTTGTACATTAGCATTTAAGAGAACAACACTGGAAAATGGAGAATAGGCATGGAAAAATATCCAGAATATACGCTTAGAAAATGAAGTGGTGATAATCAACTAAGTTCCATTTACATTCAAGATAAAAGGGAATAACTTTAAGCAAACAAAAAATAAAGCCTGTAAGCAGGTCTGTGATGATATAGTCTCAGAAAATGTCTACTCTGATGTACATAAAAGAAATTAATGGATTCCTTAAACAGCCTTCAAATGCTCCACATGCCTTCATACAGAAAGGGACATCTTAGAAAAAGCATTACTTGGGGATACCATTAATTCACTAAATAATGGAAAAACATCTGGCTTGAACGGCTTCCCATATAAATTCTATAAAGTCTTTAGAGAACCTCAGAGGTTCATTTTCTGTGCAACATTCAGCATTGTCTTTGAAAGTGGTGATGAGCCAAGATGTTTGGAGCAATTCTGGTTGAGACTGCACATATCCAGTATCATTCACCTATCTGCAAAGGCATTTCCAAAGAGCCTAAATCTTAAATTTCCTGTTACTGAAAATTATAATTAAGTAATCTTTGTTAATAGAGATTATTTGATTATTAATAAACTTATTTATGGCTTTCTTGTATTAATCATAGAAAGTAGGAAGGTCCATTGCTCATGAAGTACAAAAATAATTGATTACAATGCCTTAGCTTTTAAACAGTGATAATAGGCTTCTATATCTATATCAACAAATCACACTGGAAATAACATTAGCGTTTTAAAGGAAATATTGTTCCTTCAGAACAGAGAGCCAGGAATTCGTCAAAGAACCCTTTTTCTTTCATAAAATGCTGATTTCTCAAAACAAAAATTGTTGCTAGGAAAGCATTCATTTCAAGGAAATCCCAATCTTGAAAAATGTTTGGAAAATTTTCAGAATTATCAAAATAGCCTGTTCAAAATGCAAGATTCATTTTTTTCACTAGTGTACAAAATACAATGTGGTTACAGGAGCAGTTTTAGCAGATTGTTGAAGTATACCAAAGAAATGCTTTAACTGATCTGAACCAAACTCACCTGTGACTGAAGGGCAGGGTATCCAGACTGAATCCTTTCACTGTATTTCCTAATTACCCATTTAGAAAGATCTCCTCAGCACCCCGAGACAAGCAGCTCTTTCTGGCCTTCTCACAAAGACTGAGAACCGGGTCTATGAGTTGCTCATAGCAAGAGATGGAAGCATTTCCTTCCACTTTGTGTAAGCCAGAGCTGGCCCAAGGTTTTCATAATGTGGAACATCTGGTCTGATGCTTTTGCCATTTTTTTTTTCCTCATAGGGAACTGTGACCACAGCAGGGGGATTAATGCATAGGAAGAAAAAAAAGTAATTGGAGTTTGCATTTGTTTTCCTGGCATTTTTAACTATTTTATAGTTTCTTCTCTGATTATTATTGCCACTTCATCATCCTATCAGCTTAATGCTCTTACTCCTTATTCAACCTTTCTGTCACTTCAACCACTTTGTTTCTTCCAGTTACCTCTTTCTTTCTTCATTCCCACTCCCTGCTTATTTTCACTCCCTTAATTTCTTTCATCCTCTCTGTTTCTCACTCTTACTGTTCTCTCTTTCTTGACTCCTCACCTCTGTCTTCTGTTTGTGTTTCTTTCCCTATCCTCTGATTCTAACTTTACTCCTTTCCTTATGTTGCCACTCATATGGGTTTCCCTTCTCCTTACACCATCCCGTATTCTTCGCACTTGGTAAGATGTAAAGCTGAATAGCACTCATCCCAGCTGCTGTAATTTCCCCCCCCAACCTCCCCCATCAGTTATCACAAGAGGAGCAAAATTAAGGTGTCCAAGTGGCAAGTATTTGTATGTTTCAAAGACTTCTCATACGTTTTTTCTTTTAATATTACTCATAGCTGTTTGCTATTTTTCTAAATATTTGAGACTATCTGATAGGTAGCAACTTAACCCAGAGCTTGCAGAAGACTCATATAATACTTGTGATTCTGAAGAAAACCTTGCAAATACCTATTAAGTGTGGCCATTGCAATGAGGTCAACCTGTACTGGCAGATGAAAAATGGGCACTACTGCATTTCAGAGTTCTGATGTCTGAAGGAAATTCTTTGTATCAATATCATTAACTTTCTTTGTACCAGTAGTTCTGGAAGGACCATTCAGTTTGTGTTTTTAACACAGTGAAAAACACCATGGATATTACAATAGTTTTCTGATCCTTCTGAGCAGATATCCCAAGTTCCTTGGCAAACAGAATTAAAAATAAAAGCAGAAATAGCAAATGCAAACTACAGTAACATGACTAAATTGGCTTGTGGGAATTACATCTGCAGCTCATATTAGAGGAAAGAGGTGCAAATATCTCTTCTTAAAGCATGATAAAAGCTGCCACTCCATGAACTGCACTGCCAACAAGGTTAGCAACATGCATACAGTCTGCCAGAACTTCATAGTGTGCTTAGCCACTTGAGAGTCACTCTTGTGGTTACCATGTCATCAACTCCTCAATACGCTTTTGCTGCAGTTGGAACTTTACTTGGAACTGCTACAGTTCCAAGTAATGAATTTTCTCTTTTAATGAAATTTAATCAGCCTCTGAAAAATTGCATTTAAAAAGCCTAAAAGAGAGGGCTCTTTACTTAAGCCCGGGAACATTTGTGCTTCAGATATTGATGTCATTCTCTAAGTTTGTCCAGGGAAAAATAGGAAATCCAAGGTTTTTATAAATTAATTTAGACGTAGACCAATCAACAGAACATATTCGTTGTTCAGTCCCGTATAAAAGCGTATTTTCTGCTTGTATTTTACATCTCGCTTCAGAATGACTTTGGAAAGATGTGTCAAATGTCTAAGCCTACACTGTATCTGCTACACGTATATCTGTTCTTTCCAGTTTTGCCTAATACTAAGATCTTGAGAAACTGTGTACACTTTTCCTATTCATGTGCTTTCAGAGTTATAAAATGATGGGTAACTTAATACATGTTTTATGTATACAGATCATCTTCATTATCTTATAACAACACATCACAGCTCATGTGCATTCTAACCCAAAAGCTCTCCAAAATCAGCACGACTTCTAACTCTGCTTGCCTTTGAAACAGGATCTAAGTTGCTGTGGATCACTGACTAGAAAAATCCCTAATGCTCACCATGGTCTGGGCCCCCCTTTATCAACAAAGGGGCAGATAAATCGGCAGATTTATGGGCATTTAATTATATACTTACAGGTGCTTCCTATTCAAAGGTGTTCTGGGTTTGAGACTAGAAAAGAGTGGCAAACTGAGGAAAGCCCCGAAGCAAGGGATAAATGTGTCTGGTTAGTTCCAGAAGCTGAATGGCCAAATAGTTTTGTGACAAAGGACTAGAAAATAGAAAGCAGTGATGCTGATTGGCTTAGAAAAGTTATTTTAAAACCAGGGAACCATAGAAACATCACACAGCTGAGCCAGTAGGACATGAGTGGAACAAAACCAGCTTGAAACCAAGGAAGAGGGGCAAGGAGGCAATACGTAAAAAAAGTTTGAGAAAGTGGCAGGAGTTTCCAAAGTAGACAAATTTCCCATTATTCTCTGAGTGTGAAGAGCATGCAGATGAGTTTTTAATCAGCTGGAGACCAGGTGATGATAGAGCAAGTGTGTCTTTGTGAAAGTGTAGGCAAAGTTGGAATGACTATGTAGTTGTCATATTGAAACTGAGGGATTTCTAGTTGTGGGTGTGTTCAGTCTCTTTTGGCTCAAGAATGATTACTGCAGAATACCTACTTGATTTAAGATGACTGCACTTAGTATTCTATCATCTTTTCTCAAAGGTTGTGTTCATTAATTCTCTGATGCTTTGAAAACCCAAGCATGGAAAGCTGACAATGAAATAACAGGAAGCACAGAGCGAGGTCACTCCCAGAATGACTGGCCTATGGATGCAAACCAGTCACAAGTTTTTCTAAGGTGACTTTTAGCTGCATGAAAAGATGTTGTGGAACACAAAAGAAAATAAGCATTAAAAGCTGACAGAGGAAAAATGAACTCCATGTCCGAAAAACATTCCCAGTCATCTCTCTGTCTTTCATGTAAAAAAGAATGTTTCGGAATACAGACAGCACAAGGGCTGGGGAAAATATCAGGCAACAAAATTAATTATATACATCAATGAGATACTCACAATGATAGATGGAGCAGTCAAATTTTCAACATTGATGTGAATTATACATTTTCTGGACTTGTCTATTATTAAAATATTGACTAAAAGCTAATTTTAAAATGCAAATTTTGTTTCTTTTGCCTCATGAAAAAATACACCTTTAAACTGAATTTGTCAATGAACAATGGACCTGTTATATGCTAGATGTGTGACATACGTTTATTTCTTACTGTTAGGAATTTGAAACACAAAATATCAACAAAAAAAGAGAATTTAGTCTCAGCCCACACGGAAAAACAAAGTGTGTCTGAAAAGCCTGTTTCAAGAAATAATAGTCACACGGAAATTGTGCTGGCAGCACACAAAGGTTTTCATTTCCTACTGTTTTTTATTTTGTATTTCAGCTCCACTTTCCTGGCTTTCTGAAGTGTTTTTAACTTCTACCTGTGGGCTGATAAGAACTTGTAGGTACCTTTGCATTCACCCAGAAGACACAGTACTGAAAATCCTTTTTGTGGTATGACAGCCCTCAGCTTGTGGGAAGAGTTTTGCAAAGACAACTTTGAATTTTGACACTCTGTGTATGTGGACAAAGCCCTCACTCCATCCCACCCAACACCATGCATGTCGCTGCTCCTTAGCCTACACTGCCTCCCTCCTTGCTGCACTCCTACCTCTCCTTTCTGTCCCCCAAAGGCAAAGCAACCACCTGGGAGAGAGCAACACACTCCAGTCTTGAAAAAGAGGGACAGGGAAACACAGGGAAGCACAGTGAAGAGAACGGAAAAGTATCTGAGGGAGGAAGAGAACAATCTCCATCCCTCAGGTGCTGGCAAGAGGAACAAGCCCACCAACCCATGCTGTGGGGAGCCACAGTAACCCCTTTGGCAAGCTCCTTCACAGAAGGATCAGAGCAGGGGAAAGGCAGAAAAGAGGTCTGAAAAATCTCAAAAAGATGGCACAGACTTAGGAAACATCTGCCAGAAATGCAGAATGCTCAAGCAGGAGAAGGCATCTGTCATGCCTGGAGATGCACATTCTTCCACATCTTTCCTACCTCTTGCTCATTAGGGGCTTAGTGTGGCTCCTACATTTTCACAACATATGCTACAACATACGTCAGGATGTCACCGACGCCATATGGATCGTTATGGTGTCACAGTGCAAACACATGGGGAAGATTTTTCAGGTCTCTGTAGTAAATGACTAGAAACAGCTTAAAAGCATACATATGAGGTGTCAGTGGCTAGGATCCTTCAGTCTGGACGTTTCACGCCTTTTTCTCACTTGCAGCAGTTGTCTCTAGAGAGTATCTAATAATAATAAATTCTGTAACACAGAGAAGCTCTACACTCCCATCAGAAATTTGGTGATTTCCTACCTTGTCCTTGCCTAGACTTGAAATCCAGAGGAGCAGGCAGTGCTGCTTTGGAGATCCTCTACTCCTGAAGGATGAAAATAGTCACATGGATTTTTCACCCCAGGGGATGCTCCCCATTTGAAAAAAATCCTTGACTAACAGCACAGCCCATCACAGCTCACAGCCTAATCACTATGGAGAGGATGTTCTGAAAGGCTTCCCAGAGGACATAGTCTGTATATAGCCAGTTTTGAAGGGTCTGAGATCCCATTTCCACATCACAGAAGAAGCAAATTCTTAAGATGTACAAGTCTCTGGAGTCTGACCTCTCTGACCGCTTTGGCCACATGTGCCAGGATGCAAAGAGCTTGGTATGAAAACTGTGCATGTGAAAACTATAAGTGTGATATGCTTGAAAAACTGTCCCCAAACCCCAGTTCATCTGCCACTTTCCATAGCAGCATGGCAGCTCCAGGCTTGGTCACCTCTATTGTTGGTGCACCCAGCCCTCATGAGGGTGGAAGCACAGAGCAGCCCAGGTGCTGACACTGATGAGCTCTGTAGAAATAGGTGCAGGAATGGAAACAAAGACTGCATCTGCAGGTGTTCTCTTCCTTCTCCAGAATTCCACAGGAGATTTTAGCTACTCTAGAACACATCGTAATTGAGGTAGCTGAAATGAAAAATAATGACAATCCTTGATCTAACAGTTTGTATAAGAAGAATGAGAAAAATAACATAGATTATGATTACATTAACTAAAAAGCTCAGACTGGTTCATGTAGCTCATTTTTTGTTAAACAATAGGGGTTTTTTTGTATTTCTAACTAGACAAAGGATAAGCATAAGGTGATAGGCCAGTAATATTTCCATTGGCGTCATTTATGGTGTTCATGACTCTTTTAATAGACAGCACTTGGAATTTGTTGACTGTTTTCTTTTTTGTGTCCAATCTGCTGGAGAATCCAGATCATTTTCATTGCCTGAACCTTTTTCATCTGCTGCACATTGACAACCTGTGGAAATAGTTCATATATATAATATGGGAGCTTCATGTGTGGTTATGTTAAGGCACAGTTACAGTACAAGACCTACGTTTTGTACTTTAACAAGTTAGGGAGCCATGCCTTGGTTATGTTTAAGCAATAAAGCAGGTTTTTGCTTGTTATAAAGTAAAGGCAGATGCAAGTGAGGGTTTTCTACAACAAAGAGATGTAAAAAGTTTCCTTTTCAGCTCATACTGCTCCTTTAGCAGCCTGGGGTATGATATTGTGCAGACTTTGCCTCCAGGAAAGATTACAGCTGCAGCTCTAAAATTGCTCTGCAACCCTTCAAGAACTGCTCCAGTGTGGGTCCTTTTTAGGGGGTGCAGCACACCAGGGACAGGTTGCTCCACTGTGCGTCCTACACAGGCTGCAAATCCTTCCAGAATCCTGCTCCTGCATGGGCTCTCCACGGGCTGCAGCTGCCTTCAAGGCATGTCTACTTGTTGTAGCACTGCTGTATAGCTATTATGATGTGGTCCTCCATAGGCTGCAGTGGAAAAAACTTGTCTACCACAGTCTTCTCCGCAGGCTGCAGGGGAATCTCTGGTCTGGCATCTAAACCACCTCCTCCACCCCTTTCTCCACCAGTCTCAGTGTCTGCAGGGCTATTTCTTTCATGTTTTCCTCATTCCTCATTCTCACAACTGATGTGCCTTATTTCTTACCCTTTCTTAAATATGTTACCACAGAGGTGCCACCAGCGTTGTAGATGGGCTCAGCTGTGCCCTGTAATGGGTCTGCTGTTTTAGAGCTGACTGGAACCAGATATGTCTGACATGGGGTCAGTCCTTGTCTCTTTTCACAGGCGACAACCCTGCAGCCCCCTGCTACCAAAACCTTGCCATGTAAACCCAATACGCCACTTCATCATGACGGACTTCATCCTATGTGCTTGTGTGCAGGAGTGTTCCAGCAACGGTCACTCTGTAACTTCTGCCACCAATGCCAGAAGAGCTCTAATGACATTGCCTACATTTGTTTATGGTGGAGATTGAGCACAAACACATCACTCACCTAGCAGAGCCACCTAGACCTCATGGGCCAGTCCTTAGACCCAATGTAGAGCAGAGAGCTGAATAAGACATTGCAAAATCAGTATGTTCTTTCACGTTTGAATGTTAGTAAGCTGACTATTCACAAACTAAACAAAGAAAAAAACCCAGACATGTTCTCTCCTTTTACAAATACTGTACATGAAAAATCCGTCTTTGTTGCCCCTTTTCAGCACTACAGGTGCTACCACCAGCTGATACAGACACATACATTTTCAGTCCTGGTCTATCTAGACTTGTGGTGAAGAGGCTGGTCCTAACACTGGTTTAAAAAAAAAGCTCTCCCCAAATAATCTCACTGATGCTAGAGCAACACATGGTCTCTTTAGAAAATAAATTTATATAAAACTCAAGTACCAACACCTTGAGAAGTAGCTGTTTGTCTATGGTGTAAACAAAGCTGCACAAGCCCATGTGATAACAAATGAGAACTTTGGCTCTTACCCATGGCCAGCGGTAGAGCTGACCAGCACAGACCTAGCCATGGACCATTAAATGTAGGGCACAGCAGTGAAAGGAAGAGATTATGTGATTGTAGTGTATTCTTTTATCAGCAGTTGAGGACTACACTATACAAATAGAATAAAAGTGCAACACATTCATATTCTTGCTTCAGAGAAGGGGCCTGGTTATATTTGTATTATTCTCTATATTGTATCATTAAAGGCTGCTTAATTTTACTGCATTTATCTTTGATAGCACTACTGTGATTACTATTCTATGCAACTATCTCTGTTGTTGCCTTGATCTCTACACATGCATTTGCTGTTTATTCCATACAAATTGGATCAAAAACTTTCTGATGCTTTCTCTATCTGTTTGTACAATGCAATCTCCAAAAGCAGAGATAAGTGCCTGTTGAAGACTCAGAATTACATATACTGTGTTTTAGAATATATTTTGCTAGAAATGGTGCCATTAAACAATACAGACATCATCAACATAGACTTATTTTACCACAGTCAGCAAGAATACATCTTATAACAGTTTATTCTGGGGCATATGAGAATGAAAGGCTCTTCCAAGAATCTTAAATGAGATAATGTTTATTGAAAGAACAGTAATAGTCCACAATGCCACCAGAATAGTTCCTGAGTTGTCTGTACCAACACCTCATGATTCAGCCTTGTCTCTCTAAAATGCCTGTATTTGCAAAGATCATCTGAAAATGGAATATTTTTCATCTTTTGAAAACTAGTTTTCTTAATGAGCCTTCTCAAAATAAACAAAAAGGCGAAGAATGATCATTCTCGTCTGCTTAGGCTAACGCTACCAGGTCTTGTTCAACTGGAACATTCTTAACTGGATTCAGGTGTGTCAGGAAACTTTTTTTCTTGACTGCTAGTGTTGCAAAATCAAGTACTTTCAGTCAGATGTTCTCAGAAATCAGGATACTTCTCTCTTTGATGGCTAATGAGCAATTAAGTGGCTGGACTTCTGCAGAAGTAACTATTGCAGCTCTACCTCAGAAAGTATAAAGCATGAAAAGAATCCAGTTCACTGTCTGCCACCAGCCCATACAGTTTTACTGGGAATCAAATACAAAATACATTTTTTGCCACATAACTAAGCATATGCAAGAGAACCTGCATACAGCACAGAAGCCACTTCTGCCTGATATCTGTGCTATGGGATTTTGGGAGATTTTTGCACAGACCAAAGGTCTTGTGTCAGAGGAGAAATAAATCGAGCTGCAGCTGAAAGAACCTTCCCTACAGCTGAAAGCACCTTCCCATTGCTATTTTAGGGACTGTTTCAACAGCAGGAAGGGAGTGAGGGTGACTTCTAATATAGGAACAATTTCTGTATAATTTTAGGCACTGCTGCATTCTCAAAGGACTGCAAAGGACACCATTTCTACAGATTGGAATAGCAATGATTAGAAAAGGAATTACTATTTTTTCTAGTTATTGAAATATACTCATACATGGAATATGAGTTCTTAGTTATTGAATTATACTCATACATGGAGAAGAAAGTCCTTCCAGTTGACACTAATATTTTGATGGAACTTTAGGCAGCAAGGTTTATGGAATGGAAAGTTACCATTATTTAAAGTCTTGCATTTCCCTGGACAGACAAAGGATATAGAAAAAAACTCTACAGTGAACTAGACCAACACTCTTATCTTTTCCTTTTGGCCATCATTTGACAAATTCTTCATTATAAACAGCCAAGTTAAGGTCTGCAGGATAGAAATGTACCTTTTGGAACTAGCTGAAAGTGTCTTTGGACAATATTCTCCCTTTTGTGTCCAAGTGAAAACTTTTCTACAACACTGCTTTTATGAGCAATGTTCTAGAAAAGAGAATCTTATCAAAGCTGGTAAGAGCAAAACCACCCCCCACCTCCCCACCTCCCACAAGAGCTTTAGTTAACTCCAGCAATAAGCATACACAACAGCCTTCATAGATTGACATTAGGAAATATGATGGAAAGCTGATGTAAGAAAACCAAATTTACCTTAGCGTGTCTCAACAGCACACTGCCTCTGGCTTTGAGCCCTTCAGGAGTGTTTTTTTGGAGTGTTCTGTGGATGGCTCCAGTTCAGGTTTCTGAAGTATGGGTGCTCGCAGCCCCTTGCCTTTGTGTGTGCCTTTCTTGAATGTTCCCATTAACACAGTCACAGATCTGAGAGATGAACAGCCCAGAATAGGTAGCAAGTGCTCTGCTGTCTTGATGAAATACTTAGTTGGAGTGAAAGTAATGGACAGACTCTCCTTACTTAGGTTTTGAGAACACTATATCTATCCAGTTGCTTTTAAAAAGCTTTTAAAGTTCTGTACAAGCTCTTCCAACTCACTCTAAGCAGGTTACTGAAGAGGGTTACTTTGCCATATTTAGCAGTAAGTATGTAAGCTCTTGAGCAGTTGTTCTAGTATCTCTGGTAGCCAAAAGAGGCTCTTCATGCTTCCTTTTCCTCTGGCAATAAAGTGTCTGAAAGACACTGCAACAACTGATACTCAAGAAACAAGCCACTTCCTTGAGTCACAACAGACAAGGATGTCTTTCTCCACAATACATTTCCCTCTCCTTTCAAAGGGTACTGTTTTCTAGGGCTGCTACAAATCATTTATGTCACCCTTAATACTTCTCTTCTTAACCCTCTTTACCATAGTGAGCTGATTCTTCCTGCTCCCTCTTACCTCTATAAGGCAATTAAGGAAAACTATATCTGCGTGTGAAAAGCCTTGTGTTCAGCAAGCCTCAAGACAGAGAACATGCTTAGCCAGTGGTAGAGATTTCAGTAAAATCGACCTTGATACTGTTACTGGTATTGCTATTCTGGGCTATGTATGAGTTTTAGAAACCCTTAGGCCCATATTACCTGCAGCTAAATAGAACTGGCATATTACAGCAGGGTGCACATCCCCATCTGCTGCAAGTTTTTGCAGTATCTAAGCCTTTATTTATTCCATAATTCATTCTACTACTTTGACTAAAGTTACCACAGATGGGCAGTAACACCTTTCACCACAATCTACAATGATAATAAGAAATCTGGGGGTATCAGCAGGCAGCATTTTAGGAAAATATCATTTTTGGGGGTGTCTGTGTAAGAGTCCAAAATGCGGACCTATTCAAAGTGCCCGTAGTGCCCTTTGAAGGCAAACCACCTTGACCAAAGCATATCATACTTTTATATTACCCGGAAATGTATAAGAGTATTTAACCTGAAATCCTGAGCAACAAACCCCCCAAGTAGGACATATATATACACAAATAAAAAAGGCTCCATACTTTCATCTCTGCCTATTTTCTTGGGAAGAACTTTTACTGATTGTGTTCTGCCACCTAGTGATCCGAGAAAGGAAAAATTCCGGCCCTCCTGTGGTGATGTGTGAAAACAAAACAAAGGTAATCAAGAGTAAAAGCAGCAATACAGAAAGCAAGATATGAACTGTACTACTGTAAAGCCATGGACTGGTCAGAAGTAGAAAGGATGAAAAGAGGGAAGCAAGAGGCTTGAAAATAAAACCTTTACCTGATAAATGGAAGCTGACCTGAAATCTCAGCCTGGGGTCTGCTGTGGTTTTATTATGGGGGTCAAGGTAGCATAAGGAGAGAACTGATAGTACTGAGGGAGTTCTGCAAGTTTTCCTGTGTGGTTTCAGGTCAGTCTACATACTGCAATCACTTACGCAAGGTAAATGTGTGGTACAGAGGGTATCTCAGTTGACTTGTCTGAGCTGTTTACAAGAATAGTGTGTAACTGCAAGGACAAATTTCTTTATTTAAATGCCAGGGAGTGCTTATTTAAAAAAAAAACTGTGAAGGCTGGATGTATTTTGCATAGTATGTGTGAACTGGAAATAGATAAAGGCTGTTTTTCAGTGGCTTCTTGTGGAAGTACCTACAACTCCTAAATGATTCATGATAAACAGATTTTGGAGTCTTTCTGTGTGTAATAATTGGTGTAATATGGCCAAATAGCCAACTAGAGTCAAATGACAGTTTTGTAGGAGAAGGTCAGTCAGCACTTAAGGGTAGTTAGAATATTTGGGGTCAAAATGATAATAAACCAGCTACAGAAGGTACCTGGGAGGGTGCAACATAACAGCAGTTATCTGGTATGGGCACCAGTTTTTTGTGTCCCTGCTGTTATTTGAGTTCGCATGCTACAACAGTGCAATGCTGTTTATTTAGCACCAGGAAGTAACACTGGTATGAACCTATTCACAGTCTTTGAACTGGAGCTGTTAGCTCAGGAGAAGTGTCAGATTGGTAGAATTGTATCTGTTTCATTCCATCTGTAAAACCCTCTGGTGGAAACTAGGCATGTAGTGCCTAATTCCTCACTACTTTTCAGCATAGAATCATCTGGGGGAAGCTCCTGGGTGTATAATCCCACAACTGTAAAAGTCCTGCTCTCTCATTTCTGCTAACAACTTTTGCTGTACTGCAACTGCTAACACCACCCCTAGGATACTGCTTCATGTTATAGACTGGAACAGAGACATCACAGAGCTGAGACTTCCCAGGTACACATGGGGTCTGTGGCAAAACTCACAACTGGACACAAATCCAGGTTTATTGTCCGACATATGGGGCTATTCTCCACATCATGGGGACTCCAAATGTTGCAATGTGACTGCTTCTGATGTAGGAACACTTCTCCAGTGTACGGAAAACATAGTATTGTTACACATATTTAATCCTGAGAACATGCAAGATTTTGCTTGTAAAAACTCTAGGTTTTCACATTTTATGTACAAAAATGTGGCCCTGAACAGCCATCTATACTTGTCACTATGGAATGTGCAGCAATGTGGTGTAGGGTGTCCCCCATCTCTCGGACATTTCTGGCCACCTGACATCAAAGGCACCAATCAATAGAGCAAAAATAAAATCTCTGTTTTCACTATGGCAGCCATGGCAACCCATGCATTCTGATCGATGTCTTTTGAGGTAATGCACTGGTTGCTATAGCAAATTCTATGCTGCAGAATGCCATAGCAACAAGAATATTCTTAATATTTTTTTCTTTATAAGAACCATCACGAAGTAGTTTTGGGCTTTGCACCAGTCTGTTTTTCTCAGTATTCCCAGGTTTCAGATTTGGAGCTCCACTGGGTCAAAACAGAAGCATATGTACAGTTGCACTAATCATTTTACAGTATTGTATTAATTGAAGTACTTCCTTTGGCTCCTATGGACTGATAGACTTTAAAACCAATCAAACACAATGAAACAAAGTCTCATCTGATTTACACTGGTATAAGTGTATGGTAACTCCAGCTTCAGTGAAGATCCCCTAAGTTTAGATTGGTGTAGATAAGAGGATAATTTGGTTCAGCCTCTCAAACATGGAAGTTTTGTAGCCTGCCACTTGTTTTTGTGTTTGATAACAGATAACAGCTCAGTATAGCAGCAGGCCAACTTACACCATGGGCCTGCTTTCAGAGAGGGATGGTACCATGTGAGTGAACTCTGCTCACAGCCTTGAAGCTCAGGGCCTCACACCAGCTGCCCCCAGGGCATGTCAGCCTGTGTCACCAGATGACAAGCAGAGATCTGTGCTCCCTGGGCAGAGAGCTTCCCTTGTCCTGCACCAATGCCCTACGCACAAATTCTTCTTCACCTCTTAGCTGGTGAGGCTGAGGTTGGGAGTCACCCTCCTAGCTAAGCACCACTGCTGAACGACATGCTTGTTACTAAAGTAAAGCTACAGTCATCTTGGAGGTCTGCTAGTGATCCAAAGACTCACAAGAATTGGGACCCATGGATACGTGACACAGCATAGTGGGAAACAGTCTGACCACTGTATAGCAGAAACTGTTTCAGTCACAAAGGAAGAGAATTGCTATGCATATTCTGCATCTTTAGCCTCTCTCTACTCATGTCTTTGGTGATAAAGAGGTGATACCTGGTTTGGAGAACACTTACTTGACTCCATAACTTGCTGTATATGACTAGCCTCTTTGACGGTGTCATCCTGGTTTCAGCTGGGATAGAGTTAAGTTTCTGCCCAGTAGCTGGCACAGTGATGTGTATTTAGGATGAGAGTAACATTGTAACAGCTTGATGTTTAGTTGTTGCTAAGTTGTGCTTCTCCGAAATCAGGGCTTTCTCATCTCCTTACACAACCCCATCAGTGAGTAGGCTGGGGGCACAGGATATTGGAAGAAGACACAGCCGGGACAGCTGACCAAAGCTGGCCAAAGGGATATTCCATACCATGTGATGTTGTGCTCAGTATAGAAAGCAGGTGCAAACCTGGATGATTGTTGCTGCTCAGGAAATGCTTGGGCATTGATCAGTGGGTGGTAAGCAATTGCATTGTACAGCAATTGTTTGCATATTCTAATTCTCCTATTATTATTATTGATGTTATTATTAATATTATTAATGTTAATATTGTTGTTGTGTTTTCCTTTTCCATCCTATTAAACTGCCTATATTTCAACTTGTAATTTTTAGGGTTGTTTTTTTTTTTTCCTTTCTCATTCTCTCTTCCATCCCACTGCAGGGCCTGGAGTAAGCAAGTGGATGTGTGGCGTTTAGCCGCCTGGCAGAGTAAAACACAACATACAGTCAAATACTCAATTGTTCACAAAGGTATGTGGGTTGCAGATGCTGCTGTGGTGTGAGAACTGGAAAAAGAGTTTGAGAAAAGAGTTTTACGAAAAAAGTTTCAAAAAGTGCATTTGCTTTTTCCAACTACTCTGAGACAATTAATATTGAAATATTCCTTCTAACTACCAGCCTTGCCTTCTTAACAAATTTTAGTGCTCTTCTAGCTTGGGGCCAGGGAGAACATGTTTTACGTTAAGGATAAGGTGGTTTTTTTTGTTTTTTTTTTTTTTTTTTCTGATTATATATGCTCTGAGCATGATGAATTCTACTCAGTATGTTTCCTGGAACTGTTGTACACTGAGTTGTTTAAAACATTTCCTGGAATTATTACTGGTGATCTTTAGCGAGTAACTAACACCTTGTGAATGCTACAGTAAAAAGCCCCTGAAAGCTGTTAGATACGTGCTGACATTCATTGCTTAGTTTCTGAGGGCGACAGATTGAGTCACTGCATTAACCTGTCATCTGTATTGGTTAAAGCCTGTTGTGTACTGGTATGCGAGGAACCAAAAAGCAGGTTAAGCTCCCTCTTTTTTTGCAAGAACATTGAAAGAGGGATACTTCTATGTAGGGTTCATCCATTATTTCACCATAGAATCATAAAATAGTTAGGGTTGGAAAGGACCTTAGGATCATCAAGTTCCAACCCCCCTGCCACGGGCAGGGACACCTCCCACTAAACCATGTCACCCAAGGCTCTGTCCAACCTGGCCTTGAATGCCGCCAGGGATGGAGCATTCACAGCTTCCTTGGGCAATCCATTCCAGTGCCTAATTAATCCATTATTTCCAAAATGTTCACATAGGTCTTTGAATCTGTAGAAGTATAGACTGTGTATTGGGTTGGTATGGAAAGTTTTGGTAGCAGGGGGCTACAAGGGTAGCTTCTGTGAGAAGATGTCAGAAGCTACCCCTGTGTCCAAGTGAGCCAATGCCAGCTGGCTTTGAGATGGACCTACCACTGACCAAAGTTGATCCCATCAGCAATGGTGCTAGTGCCTCTGGGATAACATATTTAAGCAGGGGGAGTGTGGGAGGTGTATGTGTGTGCAAACTGTGCAATTGCAGCCAGAGAGAGAAGCGAAAATACATAAGCGAAGCAGCCCTGCAGACACCAGGGTCAGTGCAGAAGGAGTGCAGGTGGTGTTCCAGGCACCGGAGCATAGATTCCCCTGCAGCCCGTGGTGCAGACCATGGTGAGGCAGGCTGTGCCCCAGCAACCCATGGAGGACCCCATGCTGGAACAGGGGGATGCCTGGAAGAGGCTGTGAACCTGCAGGAAGCCTGTGCTGGAGCAGGCTCGTGGCAGGGGACACAGTGGAGCACTGTGCTCTTCAAGTGACACACACTGGAGCAGTTCGTGAAGAGTTGCAGCCTACAGGCGGGACTATGTCTGTTGTGGACTCTCTCCCGTAGGAGGGACCCTAAGTTGAAGCAGGGGAAGAGTGTGGAGAGTCCTCCCCTGAGGAGGAAGGGGCAGCAGAGACACCGTGTGGTGGACTGACCACAACCATTCCACATTCCCTTGCACCACCGGAGGGAAGGAGACATAAAAGTCAGGTGTAAAGTCAAAAAAGAAAAGAAACACAGAACATCTCTTTTGTGGGAAGAAAGCTGCTGCCTCAAGCTAAAAGTTCATGCATAGTTGTCTTTACTAGCTGGAGTAGCCCTTTCAATGAGCTTATAATTGTGTGGATGGGAAAAGCAGCCACTTCAAAAGGCTAATATTAACTAGAGTATGCTAGGGAGCAGCACACTAATGCCAGTGATGACTTATAAATGGAGGATGTGGGATGTGTTCTGTTTGACAGTGAGAGTTAATGTTTCTGACTAATTTTCCTTGAAAGAATGTTTTTCTCTATTTCAGACTCTAAGCTTATTTGTGTAGCTAAACCCTGCTATAACCAGGATGCTGGCTAAAAATTGTGGACAAAACCCATGCAGTTTCTTTAGGAGAGGTTTGCATAAAATGTTTGAGCGTATATAGCTGCCATTATCAGGATTAGCGACACTCCTTAAAAACAGTGAAAATCGAGTTTGACATGCAGTCTCCTAAATCTAGGTGGATAAGGCCAAAGAAAAACATCTAACATCTAACCTGTGATGAAAGTCACAAGTAGTAGTAATACTGGCATTTAAAAATCTTCAGAGGTTTAAGTTAATAAACTTGAGTTTTACAGGAAACTAGCTTTTTTTTTTTTTTTATTATTAAGTCAAACAAATGCCTCCTGAAAATAGCTGTACTGGCAGCTAAATTCATTAATCTGCATTTCCCTGAACAGATTCTGTAATAATTAATGGAAGATTAAAAAAAGTTAGATATTGTTTTATCACAATTTCACATCTGCACAAGTTTGATTTCAAGAGTATGTCAGGACTTCCTGATATTCCTGTGCTTCAGCTCCTAGGTTTTTTTTTTCTAAGTCTTTGGCATTAAGATAGGAATATATATATATATACCTTTTGCAAAACCATCTGCAAAGAACTTTTCAGTTTTAAAGTCCATGAAAGGTCTTCAGCTAAAAAATATACTGTCTTTCCACTTCAGGAGGATCTTCCAGAGGTCCTGAAGAATCATTAATACTGCTTTCAGAGGGAGCAGTCAGATTGTGACTTCACTTTACCCACATTTGATTTCCAGCAAAGCTTTTCTTTTCTTTCTGATAGGAATAGTGTTCCAAGTTCCTGGTTGCTGACTACGCTGTTCAACAACAATTGTTAATAGCAAAGTTTGAGAAGAATCTATACAGGAAACTTTCCTTTGAGTTTAGACGTTTCCATTCATGTGAGTAACCTCTAAGCAAGGACCAGGGTGACTGGGGCACACAGATGCTAGTCCCCTGGGGCTGCGTCAGTGATCAAGTGGTGAGGTACACCACATAAACAGCTCAGTTCACATGTAGCCACAGTTACCAGAGAAAATGTGCAAAAGTTTCTGAGAACAGGGTCATTTATCTTTGTGCAGTAAAAGCACTTCTTTAGTATCAAAAAGAGCAGAAATACTACTAGGAATGGATGGCAATTATAAATATTTCGACTTCACATCTTAAGTGGCTGTGATATCTTTTCTGGGTCAGTTTTCCTTCTTATCTACAGCAGTTTAATTCTACAGATTCATCACTTTCAGGGTAAAATAAAATCAAGAGAATCAGGCTCAAAAATGATTTTTTTTCTTTTGATCTGTAATGGGAAAAGAGACTTGTGGCAAGAGGTGCCTTTCAGTTATTTGAGTTTGATTTATGAGTAACTCAAAGCAAGTCAGAGGAATTAGGCTGGTAAAAGATGGGAAATAAATATTGGGGGTTGGATTCACACTTGTGGAAAATGGAATTTTTATTACCTTTCTACCAACGAACACAGCATTTATTTATAATCCATCCGTCCCGTCCCCCCCTCCAAATTAAGGCTTAATCCAAGTGCAATGAAGAGCAGCTTGATCCAGTATCTGGCAACATCCTTTCCAGGAGCTAATGCTATAGTTTCCTTCATGGAAGATCTCCCGAGATTGATTTACACTGGGGAAGAAGATGGAAGCAGAAATCAGATATACTCCTTTTCTCTTATGGGAATCTTTCTCCCTCTGTCTGTATGTATGTATTTATATAATACACACGTACGCACACACATATGCACACGCACGCTTTCCCCAAAGCAGCTTCAAAAGTGTTAAAATTTTCATGAGAAATGAAACAAAGATAAGACTTTCCAAACATGAGCCGTGTCCCACGACTAAATGCTCTCCCTTTTTATAGCGGTGATGTCTGGTTTTCTGCACAAAGGCCTTGAGTACATCTTCCTAGATAACTGAAACAACTGAGGTTTTCAATTCACTATTCAAGGTTTTTGAGCATTTCTTCAACACTGATTCTAGTCAAAACAAAGCAAATTCTTGTCTTTGTAGAAACATGGTAGAGTTAAATTTAGTGTGATGAATAAAAGTTGGAGTGATGAAGAAATATGAAAGAATGTACCTAATATCACAGAGGATTTTTACTGTGTAAAAAAGTTTTTTTACACTGGCTCAGTGTTAAAACATTATTATTTGGAACATCAGGTTGCAAAAATAGAGATTCCTTGCAGTAATATGTGACTGCTGATGTGCAGGCAGAAGCTGGTGATCTTGATACCAGTATAAATGATTTTTTTAAATTACATTTTTTATGAGTAGTTGAAATCTAAAAATGTTACTATAAAAAGAAGGGCACCATACATAGTGTGTATGCCCATATTCAAAGCTACTTTTTAAGACAAGGCATGGAGAGAAGAAATACATGTATTAAAAGAATACAGGAAAAAAAAATCACCTGAAGTTAGAATTGGAATTTTGATCCCCAACATGAGGAGTTAAATGGCACAGAAATTTTAAGTTGCACAAGTCTTGATGTTAAGAAGACGTAAAAAGGTATCTCTCTACTACACACACAAATTCCCTGTTTAGTTAACTGAGGGGTTGTGAAGGCAGATCCAGTTCAATCAATACCGAAGAAAATTCCCCTTTTGAGGATTTTGACAAGAGGATTCTTGCAGGTCAGATTACAGCAACATCACTGTTACATTTATATTGTATGTTTTGTTGTACAGAAATGCTCAATCTTAGAGCACTGTCTTTGCTAAAAGAAATGTGAAAGGGAAGATAAAGTTCTGCATTCAACAGAATGGAAAAAAAGTTGAAATAGAGTATTTACTCCTAAAGCAATTAGTCATGAAAATAGAAAAAATAAGCATCACATTACAAGAAATTTAAAAGGTTCTTAACATAGCTTAAATACAAAATACCTTGCTTTTTGTGAGGTAGTGTTAAGTATGTCTGTTTCTTTCTTCTCTACCCAAGATAGGTAAACATCAAATACAATTTACCTCAGAGGATCTTTCTAGTTGAAATATAAACAGGCATGATCAATAATATCTTCAGCCAAATTCACAGGTAGTATAAAGAAAAGCTCCTGGACTTGTTTGTTTGGTTTGTTGTTTTTTTTGTTGGTTTGGTTTTTTTTCCCCAGCTAGAGTTATTCAAATATTTGATTATTTTTTTTTTTGTTAGTATTTGAGATGAGCCTGAGCTAAACCACTGAATCTTTACATGGTAATCTATCTCTAGCACTTCAGGAAGCTCAGTTTTGGACAAAAATGTTTTTGAGTTCTCTGTTGGTTCCATATATGCTTGGCATGTAACAGAGAAATGCCCAGGAAAAGGAAACTATTCAGCAGCATTAAAAGATGCAAGTTCATGGAAAACAGGTGCCTAAGAAAATAAGCCAGATTAAAAAATAAATAAAAATCAAGCTTTTAGTGAATATGTGAGCTCTTAAATTATGCTGACAGAAAGATAAAAGACTTCCTCAATACCTGGTGAAGAGTTGCTGGCAGCATTCGACTAGCTCTGTGCTGTTGGCAGGGAAATCTGTGGAATTGAAGGCACTTCCTAATAAGATGTGGCAAGGAACTTCCAGACCAGGGACAATCAGCATTCCTGTGAAGCAAGTAACAACTTTCTGAATGAGTAATGAAGAGAAAGGTAAAACTTGGGGATGTCAGGCACTGGGGCATGGTCAGTTGAAATGTTCTGGCTGATTTGAAATCAGCCTCTGAGATGGTTCTGTGTAAGTGCAAGATTAAAATCCTCAAACTGTGAGGCTTTTAAAAAATCTGTATGATTTTAAAGAACTGGATTAAGGAATGATCACTTGCATTGCTACAAATGCAGCATAGCTCTACTTTAGTTACTGAAAGCACTCTGGCCCAGCAGTGAGAAAACCATTACCAGACCTTTTTAGTAGCATTAAAGTCAGCAGAAAAACACAGTAGTCTAAAATGTATTTTGAAGAAGAAAACCTTAAGCACATCCTATTCCCACTCCTTCCATGAAGGATGCTAGTACCTAGTCATTAAGCCAGAGAATGCTAATGGCTTTCTCACTGCTGGGCCAGAGTGCTTTCAGTAACTAAAGTGGAACTGTGATGCATTTGTAGCAATGGAAGCAAATTCAAAACCTTTTCTTTTCTTTTAGATGTGTTATAGTTATGGATTACTTATCTTTGGTTTGCTAGATGTCCTACAAAATTTCCTATAAATAGTAATATTTGCATTCATTGCAGTAATGAATATGAAAGTGACAGCTCCTTCTTCACAGAGTGTTGTGGAATGTGGACACATTTTTAATATGTTCTTATCTTAACTGGGTAGTAGAAATTGCTTGGCTGTTTTATCTTCTTCTGGGCGTAAGGAAAAGCACTAGTGTACTAGTTCTATAGCCTGCAGAAAATACTGTGCTTATACTTAAAATGTGTATGTTTCTGTTCCTGCAATGAAGACAAAGGGATGGGGAATCCATGGTGGAAGCAGACATGCCGTTTTCAGCAACTTAAAGCACCAACACCTTTCATTGCTCTAGGAATATGAGTGCTTTAAGCTTCATTATATAATTCTGCATATCACATGCCCGAAAAGAAAGCTGGGAAAGGTGCTGTTAAACATGGGGGTAATTTTTACCTGCTGAATAATATCTGGTCAATTATTTAACCTTTCAAATCATTAATATCATGTTCTTTCTAATTTCCTCCCTAAAATGGCTATTGCATTGTGACTCTTTATTCAGCTTGAAGGTGAGACCTTGAAAATAAGGATCTGTTGCTGAGTCCCACCTTAGGGCAATTTCATTAATCTAAGTGCTCTGTCTGAATAATATCAGCCCAAAATATCAATTCAATGTTAAGGCAAAAGTCCTTTCAGTTTCCTCCTCACTATCCTTACACCCTCCATTCATTCCACTTCTCCATTTCTGCTCCGTAATTACTTCTGCATTTCTGTAGCCAGTGGTGTGTAACTCATCTGTAACTTGCTTTGCCCAAGAGGTATGTGTTACACACAGGCTAACAAAAAAAGAAAAAAAAAAAGAAAAATAGATGAGACATAATGGAAGAAATGAAATAACCCCTGAACCCTCCATCTCACACTAACTTTTAATCCTGCCAAACTCGCGAACACTAGCGTTGAGTGTCAGGAGCTGTTTCTCGTGTTACGCACTGCCACCCCGTGGTCAGCGACTGTAAGAGACACCAAACCTGGATACGGTACCTGCAACGCAGGCTGTCATGAAACAGGCGACAGTACCAGCAATCATGGCTCTGAAAGCACCACCAGCGATTTCCGTTTTTTTAGAGGGAGCAATGCTTGCTAGGAAGAAAATGAAAGTGTGTGTCAAACATAAGTACATGAAGATATAAAGAAGAGGAACTTGCTGTCTTTTCCACCACAAGAGGAAATCCCCACCCTGCAGTTTGAACCAGGGGAAGCAAGAAGGGGAAACAAGACAGTTTTAGCTGGCCATTTGAAGGCCTAGTGCCAATGCTGGCTCTTTCTGTTAAGAAGGTGGCTTGTGTATAAAACTGAACTGCAGTTTGCTTCTGCATTTTGAATGTTTTTGCTGGCCAGTGGTGGCTTTCAGAAGCAAACGTTATGAAGCGCACTGGGGTCTGGCGCTGTGCTGGGTCCTGCTCCTCTGTGCTGGCCCACTGCTGGCACTGCAGAGCCCACTAGGCTCCCAGGTAAAGGTGCCTGCTAGAGATTCTGGCTGCCTGGTGAGGAGAACACAAGTTCCTTCAACTTTTTCCCTCAAGATCTGAAAAGTTCTTGGTTTGGGTTTTGTTTTTGGTTTTGTGTTTTTTGTGTTTTTTTTTTTTTTTGTTCTTTTGGTTGGTTTTTTTTGTTTGTCTTTAGTTTTGTTGTTTGTTTGTTTTCTGTGGTGTTTTTTTTTTCCCCCCTGTAAGACTACTGCATGTATGTGACACTTACAGAAAAGAGCCAACTTCTTTCAGACCAGCAAGCTCCAGAGATGGTTTGATTCTCTTGAAGCCCAAGAGCTGTAGTAGCTCAGGCTCATGGTTTGAGGGCTGGACAAGGAGGCCTGTCTGCAGGGCTTGGTCCCCTCCCCTTGCCCTCAGCCTCTCTCATAGTACATCCACACCAAAGCCTGCACTCCTGTGGGAGCCCTTCCATGCACCACTGGGTGTTGGGTCTTAGGAGAGCACCTGCTCAGCCCTTAATGTTGCTAAGCTTTAATTACAGCCTGCTCCTTTGGTTATTTTCTTTAGAAGCTGCTCGGTAAATAACGCAAGATGTATTCTTACTCAGGCCTCCTATTACCAGTCCCAGAGAGCCGAAGTTGGCAAACCCACAAAGAGCATAGGTGGCAATGACTTCAGAGCGAACCTGGAAAACAAACACACACCCTGTTCAGTGGTTTGAGGCAGTTCATGCTTATTTAGAGATCAGAAAACATGGCATTGTGGCTCAGGGCTCTGAGCAGTGAAATCACTCTGTTTTGCTTGGTTGTTGCCCCAGCACATGACTTTCAACAGGCTAGGCTCACACTCTTGCTGAGAAGTACCCACTGCCTTTGTGAGGAGTCTTAAACCATGTGATGGTTTTATTTTTCATGTAATTTGTTGTGCCTTGTTGAACTGAGTACTAATAATTAAAGACAAAAACCAATTCTTCTTATTAGTGGCAATTTATCTTCTGTTTTATGAAGGCATGAGTCAGAAAACTTTAACTCAGCTTATTGCCTATAGCTGGACTGCCTCTATAGCACTGCTGAAGCCCCAAGTTTAGGCATTTATTCCTGACTTCTTTGTCCTTGAACAAGCAGAAAACTGGCTCCCTGAGCCAAGCTGCTGTGTGTGTGCTCCACCCTGTGTACAGAAGAGGGAAAGGGTAATCAGTCTTACAGAGAGTGAGATGTGAGAACAGCAGAGGGTCATTATGATTTTGGAATCCCCATTAGCAGCTTATTTCCTCCCTCACTTCAGACATCTTCCTCCCCTTGGGTGACACCGGCTCAGTCTGGACTTCAGACCAAAGCAAGGCTGGTTTGGTATTTCCTCCCACGGAGGGACTGCTCTTGGGACACAAAATCACTCTGAGCGAAATCGGGCTGAAAGTCTTGAAAATCTTCAGAAGAATGTGGTTCTAACATTTTGGGAAAGGAGAAAATCTATCTCAGCAAATGGATTTTTATCCCCCCTTGACAGCTTTCAGCTCCTAGTTACTGTGATTTAGACACAAGCTGAAGATGCCTGAGTGTTCTAGCAGGTTTCTTGTTTGTTAGAAGCTTTTGTTTCCATTCCTGTTTTATGAAGACCAATTTGTAGATATTTTCAATCAGTCTGCACATATGCAGGAAAATGCTTTTCAAGTGCCCACTCTATCCGCTTTTCCTAGAAAAGGCTTTATGTGTTGTGATTTTCCGGCTTTCATTTGAACTTTCCTAGGTCTGAAAACAGGAAGCCTTATTATTAGTGACTCAGGTGAGTGAGGTCTGAAGGCCACTTGTTTGTTCTCTCTGAAAGTGACTGGACGTATTAGAGAGTTCTGAAGCCGAAGAGAAATTAAAAAAGGAAATCAAGTGTAATCTCAGCTGAATTGTGCAGCAATTAAAATCGTTACTGGGCAATTTTTCTTTATGTTATGAATCAAAGTTATTTTTATATCTCTCCATTTTTTATCATGGAATTTAATACAGCTCTTCATAGTTATTAGAAGTTAATGTAGAAGTTCTGTAAGAAAAAAGAAAGAAAGAAAAAGAAGATGAAATACAGTTGATGGGATCTGCATCTTAAGGCTGACTTCCAGATTAAAAACCAACCCTATTCAGTCATTCAGGAGTTCAGACCCATATTCCAGTTGTAGAACATGGCATGACTACAGCAGGGTAGATCAAAACTCTATCTATCTAGCCCAGGATACTATTTCCAGGATTTCCAGGAAGGGTAATGGATGCTTAGGCAAACATGGTCAGGAACATGTTTTTGGTTTTGTGTAGAAGGCAGGTATCCACAGCATCACACCAGCTTAACTGGCAATTAAAAGCTGTACAAAAGGATGCTTCCTAATCAAGGGTCATCTACAATGGCAATTCATCTTGATTTGAGGAAGAAAAGCCAGTGAAGCTGCAAAAAGACAAATATCAGGTTTTTCATTGCCTGTGCTTGGAAGGAGACAAAATTCAGCGCAGGTTGATGCTGGATAGAAAGAACAGTTATAGCGACAAAAGTCAGCCTTGATCACTGCATGCTCTTTGCCTCTGTGCACACACCTAGGTTGCTCTTTGTGTTGCCATTCTCTAGGTTACTTCTTCAGGGATTATGCATACTTTTGGGTGGATCTGGGTGGATGTGTGAATGAGAACAGGCCCAGGCTTTAGCTGGAAATCCACATGCAAACTAACTTTTGTTTGACAGTTGAAACAAATTGGTTGGACTTATTGTGGCAAGGGAGGTGTATGCCATGTAATACATAATCTTTAACCTCTGACCCCTGCACAGGGGAGACGTGTGCCGGTAATGTCTTCAAGGCTATCACCTAAAACTTGCTGGATTTGCCTCTTGGCTTGAAGTTTAATTCCTGGCTTAACTTCTGCAGGCAGGAGGATCTTCCAGTTTGCCCAGGATTTTCTTGGGAGAGTACCTCATAGCTGCTAGCTAGCTAAGAGTGTGGTAAGAAGACACTCACCTTGAAGACAGAGTTCATCTTAAGCACAGTGTCTTGTGGGACATTACATGTCCTTCAAAACTATGCCTTTCTTCTGCTATGTTTGAAATAGCTAGTGTGCTGACAGTCATGGCAGCTTCACAAAGCAATGCTGCATTTTGACAACTGAACTATGTCACTGAAAGACACACTTTAGAGTAATATACAACCGTTATCCCTTTATGCCCATATTAAAAAATATGTTGAGTTCCAGCAGAAAACTATTAGATCCCACAAATCTGGACAATAAAAAGTATTACTTACAGTCAGGTACTGTTTCACACCATTAATGTACATGCTCCCACCCTTTTCTCGGTTGTGAATCAGTTGTGAGAGGCGCTTATAAGCCACAAATTCATTGAAGAAAGTTTTGTAACCTAGTAGTCCACCAACAATAAAACTGTCTTCCCAGTCTACCCCCATCATGAAAGACAATGGCATGAAGACATAGGCACAAATGTTCTGCAAAATATATAAGAGAAAGCAGGTCAAAAGTTCAAAGAACAAAGGTATGTGATACGTTCCCTAAGCCTAAAATAAATGGTTTTCTTTAACAGAGGAAACTTGGCCTTCAGTTCTTGCTGCCAACACATCTGGGAGACTGAACGTTTTCAATAGTGAGGTATGCTTGAGTAATTTCTAAAAGACCAACCCAAAATCTAAAAAGTAATTTGATATGTCCCTAATTTTACACCTAAAGCAAACCAAAAATTTCAGTACCTTTTCCCCCAACAATAGCTTCAGATTGAGTGTAGTGTTTGAAGCAAAGAAGGAAAGTCAAGTCAAAAGAACTGATAAGAGATTGAGAAGTCTAGTTATTCTGATGATTAAATCAAGTATGTTAATGAACATGCATAATTACCAGGTTTTTTGGACTCCAACTGATGTAAACAAGAGTTGTCTATGCATAAAAGCTGACACAATTAAAACTGTACCTTTTTTTTTTCTAGCATTGTAAGTTTTATGCAGTATGGTTTATTTTTATATGAGAGAAAACAACTCTGGCTGTGAAAGGGTTTAGTCACATTGTCCTTAGTGAACATAACTGAGATGTTTAAGCAGCTACTGCTCCTGGTTTCTCTGTCCAAAAAAGACTACACGTTAGCGTCTCTCAAAAGGAACAGATGGCTGAATGTAGCATGTCTGTGGGTCTCAGGTCCTTATGGTTTACCTATCTGTCCAAATCTTACTCCATCAGCAGGTATTAAACCCCAGCCCTTGCATGAGTGTGGCTGAGGTATGCATACTTGACGTATGCATACCCCCTCTGCAGTGGGTGTCTGCTGTGGGATAACCTGTGGAAGCTGTGCAGGGTAACATCTTAATATTGCTGAAGCCACGTCTGCTCTGAGTATTTATTCGCTTTTACAGCACCTTTATTGCAATGTTATATCTGTGTTTCACAAAGGACTGTTATTAGAAGCTTGCAGAACAAAATGTCCCAAACTGTTGAACCAAGATTGTTGTATTGGATCAAAAATTATATGCGGACCTAGGTAAGCAAAAGAAGTCCTGTTTAAAACCTGTTTGCTCAGCTGAGTGATCTGGGTGCAGTTTTGCAATATAATTGCATTGAGAAATAAGTGGCATTAAGCATGGGTTCAGACAAGTCCTTCCTTGCCCCAGTATCCTTATCTAACTGAAGCTAGTGAGCATTAAAGGCTTGATGGGGCTCTGAAGCTAAAGCCACTCTAAAGTTTAGCTGAATGTTAATGGCCTGGGAATTGTGTAACTGACTTGGCATCTGCTGCACTGCCAAGTCAGAGGAGGTAGGTATTAGCATACAATGATCTGTAAATATACTCTGCTAGTTAGCAAGAACCACAGAGGGAAGCTATACATGAACTAATGTATATAGAAATATTTACATGACAACAATTTTCCTTTGGCTGTAAAAACAGTTTTCAGAAACATGCACACAAAAATATATGGGCTTAGACCATATTAAAACACAACAACAAAATCCCCAACAACCAACCAACCAACCAACCAAAAAAAGCCCCAACTAACCATACAGGCACTTAATTTGAGAAAGGCAAATTATACATATATATAAGCTGCATGAAGGACTTGAAAGACCAGATCATCATACCTCAAAGTTCAGCTGTGGATAGTCAAACAGACTGCCCACCCAAGACAGGGCTGAGTCAAGGAAAGCTAGCAGGGCAAGGAAGGAGATCAGATTCACAGCGATGTTTGCTACCAGCAGAATGGAGGTAGAAGCACCTTGACTGGCTGCTTCCAGTAGGTTCTTTGATTCACTTTATTAATGAAAAAAAAAGAAAAAAAAGTGTGAACAATTTTTAATTCAAAAACAAATCATAGACTGAAAAGTTACATTGACTTAATTTGAAATCTACTACTGAAGCTGTCTGTTCACTCACAAGAGAAATAGTGATGATGTGGAGAAAGTTCTTGCTCTTGATCCTTTTAAGAGCCACTGAGGGTGTATGTTTTTGGTGCCCTGAGGATAAATTCTGGCACATTTGGGGTTGGGCAAGATCTGGATCAGGTCACAGTACTGTGATTGCCTGTCCCCCACTGGGACAAGGGAGTTGGCACTGCTCTTCTTCCAGGCAACCCTTGCACAGATGCCTGAGCTGCTCAGGAACAGCTTCTTACAAGCTTTTTTGCTTTGCCTGCTCTCAACACAAGTGAGTCTCCCTACAGTTGGGCAACAAGTTCACTGCTGTCATTGCTGAAATGCTCCACTCTTGCTTTTGTACGTTTGCATTTACAGATTTGTTACAAGGGACAGACAGCAACAAGGTGTATGAGAAAACCTCTTGGTGGCTCACCTCAGGTAGGCATTTCCCTCTTTCTTTGAAGAGTTTACTGTCTGGCTGAGGTCCTTGGCACCCCTGTGCCTGTCCCAGTGAGTAGTGCTAACCTCCATACATCGTACTGGGACATGCTGCACCTGAATTCACAAACTAGTAATTCGGGGTATATTGGTGTGCCATTGATTTATTGCTTGCAAATCTACTGTGTGCTACCTCTAAAGCTTATGTGCAAGGAGTTATTTTTCCAAGTTTCATTTGTGCATGAGTATTGCTATTAACTAGAGCTTAGATCAGCTTACCCTTTTGCCACCCGCAGCCCACTCAGAGTTACCATAGGCTTTTCAGTTTCAGGCCAGAATAATTTGGAAGTGGCTAATGATGCTGGTGCTGACATGACGGAAGCAGTCAGTAGGTGGGAGGCAGAAACCTAAAATTCCAGTTGACAGAAAATACGCACAACATGGAAGAAAGAGATTGAAATTTTTAGACGCTTGGATGATTTTTCTGCAGGGGGTCATTAAAAAGTTCACATTGCTCAGACGGAAGAGAATGAGCAATACAGGAGAAAACCAACTTGACTCAGGAAAAATCTAGGTAGTGAAAAGTATGGACTAATTTTCTAAGAGGCAAACTACTTCTGACTAGTGGCAAGCCTGAAGGCAAAACAAAAAAAAGCTAGGTCCATAGAGTGCAGTTGGGTGTAGCAGTAACAGACCCGGTGACCAAGAGTCAGCCTTCCTTAAGACCCCCTGTATGATATGCAGTGGGACAAAATTGATTTTATCCTTTAAAGTTGTGTTTGAAAAAAAAAAATTTACATGCTCTAACATAAATTCTATTCTCCTTTCACTCCTTATTCCACAAATTTCTACACAAAACAACTTTTTTTGCTATCTTCTGCAGTATTTCTGTCTCTCTTTTTCTTCTCTTGAATTGGCCTTTTTGGCCAATACTCGCATCTTGCCTCTGCTTCCCCACTGTATGTTCAGATATTGAACTAATATATTTATCAACCATCTCCAGTGACTCTGATCATAAATCACACCTTTAACCCTGTTCTTCTGGCTTTGTGTTGCCAGCCCCTTAGCAGACAAGCTATTTACTACCTTTGTTCGTAAAGCTTCACTAGAACCTCACAAGTTAACCCTTTAGGCTCCTGTGGCTAGCAATAGTTCCTGCAGGACTTTGTATCACTGCAACAGAAGTGGGAGAGTTGTTCAGTTAGTAAGTATATTCCACATGTCACTTCATGTGGACTATAGTAAAATATGCAAATCAGTCATTTCCTTGCAGCTATGGCAGGAATTCTCTCTGTGTTACAAGCAGATGTTTCTGCTACTTAGTACCCTCAGCATCAGATCTTGGTATCCATTTTACTGTCAGAACACATGGGATTTCTCAGGTTCATTCCTTCATTAAAAAAAAAAGATATGGGAATGACTCAGGTGTACTTGCAAAGCATTTTAGCCAGACTTCCGTACTTACATGATTTCAGATAAACAACATATTTTCCAGTTTTCTTTCCCCATCTTACCCCAAAAGAAATGTATGCTCCTAAGACACTTCCAGCAATAGTTGAGAATCCTGCTGTCATGACTGCATGGAGTTCAGATTTGGTGATGTATGGTAAGTAGGGCCGTACCAGGAGAGGAGACTCTGTCTGGAATCAAAAAAATACCAAATTAAGAACGTCCTCTTAAGACCTCAGAGGTTGTTTTATTAACAGGGCATCACACTTTTTTAGGTGTCTTTGACTAGTTAATCTTAGTGCTAATGAGTGCTTTAATAAGTGGGGTTTGATTTTGTTTTTTACACCAAGATAGAAAATCGTACTAATATCCATCTTGTCTGAAGAGAATTGTGTTTTGCTGTCTCCCCTGATGGCCCAATGAAATTGGCAAGAAATCCTAATCCAGTTAATTATGTCTGAATTAGGTACAGCCAGAGGCAAGGCTGTGCATCAGGTGAAATAGATGTACCATCCACTACAGGCAGCTTAAAGCTCCCAGCCTCTCTGCCATGTGTGTGAGCACATCCTGGAAGCAGTGTCATACAGAAGTACTAGTTTAAATCTTGAAGCAGGTGCAGTGATGCACCACTGCTAAATGACTGATATGCTAAGGTTGCTGTTGGGCTTGAATGCTACATATTGATCTCTCCACATTGCTTTGAAGCCTGGGACAGCCACTGCTGTACTGCAGGTTTAAAGGATTTCCTATTAAAATGGACTGCTAGATTCTGTCACATGCTTTGTGACCTACATTTTTGCTTGAATTTCTGTTGGGAAAACATATGGTTCCTGAAACCTACCTAGTTGTGCATTGCTGACAACATATGAATAGTCTCAAATTCTGGAAATCAGCCACCAGTCCTGCTGTATTGGAGTCCTGACTTAATATGAAATTATGATTTTTTTTTATACACAGATGCATGAGGAACACCAGTATTCCACAATTTTTAGTTACCCTGTGCTAGCATGGTTTTCTATGCTCTAACTCACCTGTCCCACGAATATGTTACCCGCAGCTACCAGAGACTCAACAGGAGTTGTCCCCATGAAAATCTGCATTATCCAACCAACCTAAAATGGTTAAAAAAGAAAAAAATAAACAAACCACATTGGTCTGCCTATTCCATGCACTTCTTGAATTAATTAATGTAAGCATTCTGAGACACCTTACACTATTTCATGAGTTAATAATTTCAGCTTCAAGATGTGGCATGTTAATTTAATAGTAACATTTGGAAATAAGACAAGAATAATTGAACAGAATTGAGAGTACCTCAGGATCCTCCTGGACACTAAATAGTTAAACCAAATCGATCAAATCAGATATTTTGATGTGTGCTTATTAATTACACACCTTTCCAAAGGGACTTGGATCATATGAAGGAAAAAAATGTGAAATTTAGATTAAAGCTAAAAATGCTTAATAAAAGCTAAAAATGCCTCATAGAAATTTTAGCACACTATTTCAGATAGGTAAGATTTGTGCTGTTTATAACAATTCGTGAATGAGGATGACAAAGGACTCTTAAGGAGTATCTTCAAGTAAGGTTTAACTACCACCATGCAGGAAGATCTTTTCCCTCATATAGTAAGTTTATTGGGTGGACAGTGCAGGAAGTGGACTTTCTGTGAACTTACTGATACAGATGGTGGACAGAAGACCTGACAGAAACAAACACTTAGATCTTGAGGTGAGGAACTGGCCTCTGATCGTAGCCTGAGGATCTGTGATAGGAAGGTATATGCAATTGCTACTTCAATGCTTAGTAGAAAGCAGAAATCTAATGCCTGTGATGTAACCTCCATCTTGGACTTTGCGAGCTATGAAAGGGGTAGGCAGAAAGGCAGATTTAAGCAAGTGTGGCGCCTGAGGAATGCTAAAGCTAGCCAGACAGATCTAACAATTACTGTGATGTTAGCAATACAACCAGGATGGGGGCAGGAGATTGTGCTATGTGATGCCAATTAGGAATTTTCAGTGGTAATATTTAGAACTATTTCTGGGTTAAAAACGAACAACCACTTTTCATATGTCACCCTTGAGCAGCTTGGTGCTGCTACAGTTCATCTGCATGGGTTCAAAAAGTGTACCATACTAGTCAAATGAGTACCTACTGGCAAAAATTCATACCTTTCCAACAAGCCACTGCATGAATCCAATGTGGTAAAGCATAGACATCACTGTGCTGAAGAAAACGACAATAGGCAGGACCTGATTTGGAGACACAAGATCATTAGCACTTCTAGAGAGGTTTTCCTTGATTCTGTAGGCCATTTAAGTTTTGAAAAGAAAAAGGGGTCATGTTTTTGAAGATACACTTAAGGGTGTTGAAAACTCATCATGAAGTTTATACCTATACAGTCAATTTTTTAACCTTCTAGCTCACTGTTTATGTTTGTGCCAGAATTAACTATTTTTCTCATGTATCTACATAGTTTTCTAACAAGACTGCAATAATTTTGAAACTGTCTGGTTTAGCATGATATACATTTATTTGAAGCTGTGTTCAAGACAGCTCAAATATTTACTGGGCAATGGCATCTATGAAGGCATGGACATGTACATCTGTAGACTCTGAAAACCGGGAGCAGAAATATATACAGCGGAACTGTGGCGTAGAATTCAGCGCTCAGCTTCTCTGTGTCTGTGTTTAAAAAATAGTTTAGACTCCTACATAAACAGAAGTTGAAGAGTTTTTGATTGGGATTGTAGCTGACTTAGTTTCACAGAATTGAGGGCAGCTTCCTTAGAAAGCCCATACTGTGTAGCTGCCTTTTAATAGTACACTATAGAAAAATTCCCTTTTATTCTACTCTACTTATGACATTAATTACAATGCCAATGAGGAGTATACACGAGCTCTCTAACTGTACAGAGGCACAGAATCTGCTTAAAAACAAATCCACAGGTGTATATCTACTAAATATAAAAAACTGAATATGTCTTTTTCTGGGGAGACTGAAAATAAAATACTCTCCTTAAATATGTAATTTAAAAGAATTGCATGAATGGCTAACTCATTGTCTGGTGGCTTATTAAATGTGCTGTTTTTTCATACTGATTAAAACTAATGTCACCTGATTCTCAAGCATGTTAAATGCACCGGATCTCAGCAGTTAACATGCTGACAGTTACATACAAAAAAAAAAAAAATAATCTCCCAAAGGCTCACAATTAGGCAGACAGATTTGTTGCAGTTAAAACAGTACTGCTAACACTAGGAAGCTTTTATGTGTGCTCAGCTGAGGGCATAATTCGTTATAAATGAAAACAAGGAACAGAATGAAAAAACAAAACAAAAGAAAACACTTTGTTAATTTAGACCTTTTTGGTGAATAGAAGTTATGCCTTTCTAGAGGAGAGTTATTACTATCAGCAATTTTGATAAATGTTTGGAAACTCAGTTTAGATGTCCAGAACCTTTCACTGAAAGGAGAAAGTGCAATTCACAGATATTGTTGTGCTGTTCAACAAGTTATATCTAGCTAATAACAACAAAAAGTTAGTATTTCTTTAGTTTGATTTTGTGATCCTTTCAGCGATCCTCTAGGGGTAGTTTGCCATGCAGTGATGGCAGAAAGTTTGGCTCAGAAAGCTGTAGTTTAGTTCAGTTCACCTTCTGCCCTGCCTTTTCTCTGCTGCCTTTTCCCCTCCTTGTTCCTAAACATTTTTAGATGTGAAAATACCTTTGATAACTTTAAAAAGTGCTTTTCCTTTTTTTTTTTTTTGCAGTTGCAGGCATTTCTGAATGACATATTAGTCTTCACAAAACAGGGAATTTGCTTTTCAGTTGTGATCTTTTGTGCATTGATTGCATAAAGAAGCTGGGTACTATTTTATAACTAAGCACTCCTACTTAAATCCCCAGTGATTTAATGTTATGTCTTCATCAGTAGGGCGTAGAAACCATTTAAGAGGTAAATAACGGTAATGAGTTGTCATGTCCAGGCTAGCTTTTATGAAAGGCGCAACAAAACTACACAGAAAGCACTGCCAAATTACTACTCTAAAATAAGCAGAACATAAAAAGGACTTGCAAGATGTCACATTGCAGCCAGTTTTCAATTGTGTGGTCTGCAGAGATAAACACAATGAAAAGCACTTAACATGAAACAACTAGTTCATCTGAAGGAAAAAAACCCACCCACTTCTTATAAACCTTTTTTTTTTTTTAAAGTGTAAACCACTTTATTCAAACAACCCCACTTTCACACAAAGGCTTCCCATGGTGTTAATACGCTTAAGTGTTAAGTCAGTGGTTTTGAATCTTGTGAGAGAACAGCCACAAGAAACTCCTTCTGTCCCCTGTCTATATGGAGTGGACATCTTCTCTCCACGAGCCCCAAGAGGACTTTCACCTTTCTGCTGGGCTATGTGGGGTTGCATTTTATGGGTGAAACAAGAATAGTAAAACTGATCTCACTCCCAATCTTCTCCCACTCCCAATCTTCTCCCACTCCCAATCAATTCCTTCCCCTTCTTTGCCATGCCAGAACCAGGGGACTAGGTGGCACAGGGTCAGTAAAAGAGAGCTCCTTCTGTGGGTGTTAGGGCTTAGGTAGCAGGGCATGCATGTCCAGGCAACACCTCTATGGATAAGAGCTGTGCAGGGACATGGGAGAGCAAGAGGAAAGCTCAAATCGTGCTCCAGGGTCTGGCACCTGGTGAAGCATCTAAAGGGTGAAGGGACCCCAGGCTAGCAGCGGGCCTGAGGACAATGAAAAGAGCACAGCCTTACTAGAGCTCCAGGTACAAGATATAGGCTGTTGAGGAAGTGAATAGACCGTGCAAACCTTTGTATCTGAGGGAGAGTCTGGAGGGCTAGGGAATTGGGTGAGGTAGATGGGGGAAGGGCTGTTGGGAATAAAGGATGCACAAGGATGATCTTAAGGAGTCTTGAGAACAGCTTTTTTCCTGTAACTTTAGGGCTGTCAAACACATTGTGTACAGCAGGGAGAGGGCATGGTGCAACATCAGCCTTAATTGGCAGTGTTTCTTTTGTTGGCTAAATGTGAGATATACTTGTAAATAATAGGTCAAAAGTCCCCTTTGGTTTTTCTTTCTTTTCCGAAAGCATGCACTGATTGCAAGAAATTGCTTTAAGGAAAGAAAAGCTCTTAAAACTCATTCTTCTGTCTCATGGACTGCCAGTTCCTTCTTTCTGCTGGAGTGCTCTTATTCTCTGAGTGCAAAAGTCTGCCACAAAGATGCAGTTACTCTGAACAGGGATGACAGAGATTGTCTCCAACTTGCTTCTTCTGTTAAAAAATTCATCAGTTTTATTTGGATATACACACACCATTATAGGCTGTAATGACAGCTGTCAACCCAGAGAAAAGTGGGGAGGGAACCACAAAAGGAAATATGAGAGAGAAGTCAGATGAACCTCAGCTGTAGCAAAAGCCTACTCCTCAAAAAGGTTTAGGGTATTTCCATACAGAAGTGGGTGTGTCCCACACTGTAATTATACCTGCATGATTAAACCACTAGAATTCCCTTTGTGGACAAACTTGTGTGGAAGTTTAGCCTCCAATATGTATAGCTGCTGATATCTACTACATACCTTTAAATAGTCAAGTTTTAGCTTTAACTGATGAATAATCTAGTTAGCATGTGGAAAAATCCCACATTTCAATGGAGAACTCCTATCAAAGTGCTCTTTAGAATTATGTGGCCTACCAGCGTGCAGTTCATGCTTCTCACAAAGAGATCTTTAAGAAAATAAATTCTTTAATTGCTATTTTTTAATAAACTGGCTTATTTCATACTTCTTATCCATGCTGAAATATGGTTTGACCTTACTAAAGAGCTACTTTCATGGTTACTGCCTATGTTACATGCAGGAAGGGAGTTGAAGCTGTTCGCTGCTCACAACTCCTCTCCCATTTGTGGCTTATGTTCAGCTTTTTTCTTACATTCCTTTAAAGAAGTTGCTATTGACATTTAAGGAACATCGTGGCTTCAGACACTCCTGCAGCCTGACCTTCAAAACAAAGCCTTTCTCAGGGAGTCATACTCTTCCTGGCACAGAAAGATACTGATATAACAGAAGTCTAATATCCTGTTTGCTGGAAGCAGACTTTGCCTTTTGCAATCAATGGGATAGATGACTTAGTTCTAAGAGGTCTTTTCCGTCTACTTTAATACTTGGGTGCACCTGTTTATATGGACAAGTGTTCTTTTTTTCAGAACTCTGCAACCCTACATCTGCATATACATAAATCTGCATTTAAACTAACCCAGTTTAAGCATACAAATGCATGTATTTATGACTAATTAGTGCTTCCAAGTCTATGCGCTCAAAGTCTGTTGTGGCCGTGTAGTCTGTAGTCTGGTCAGAATGCCCAGTGGCTGCATGCAAGAGATGTGTATGTGCTGGTAGCTGTGTTCATCTAAGCAGAAAACTGAGGTTTTCCCTGCATACTGATAAGGATGCAGTATGGATACACCTGGGCTCTGACACTTTTCTGTGAAGACATACCCTATCACTTGCCTACTCTCCATCTAAGCTAAGGTGGGACTGAGATTCTTCTCTTCTATGGGGCACTTTGAAATGTCTTGGAGCAAGATTTTGACAGCCCAGTGCTACAGGCAAACCTCATGAAATTTCTGAAAGACATAAAAAAGCACTTTTGACCATCTAAATCTAAAAATAAATGACAAGTGTTTCAAGAAAGAACAGGCTGGCTGTCGCTCACAGACACTGGAAGCCATAAATCTCCACAAGATGAACAGATGAAGCATGTTTTGGTGGAGCTGTGCACTTATCTGCCACTCTGTTTACCATATATATTCTTATATCAAGATGTGCAGCTCTTAAAATCAACTCATGGGTTTGCTATAATCTACTTGTCCCTGTTAGCCTTTTCTAGACATTCCACATGTCTTTTGCTGACTTACCCATAGAATAAGACTGATGGATGTGTGCATGCACAGAAGCAAACTTTTGACTGTCTGGTTCCTAGTTATGGCTTTAGTCAGCACAGTACTTTGCATCACCAAAGGCATTGAAAAATCATCTCGAAAAAAATCATATTCATAAGGCATTGAGGAAAGCCACATGAATATCACTGGGGGTGTGAATTAAACATTTTCATCCCCAAAATATGTAATTATGAATGCAAGCTGTCATTTGAATGCTCAATAGTGTAAAGGTGACAGGAGACTGGAAAGTAAAACAAAAGTTACAAAAATGCTGCAATGAAAACGTAATTTTTGTTTCTTGCTGAAATGCTTGGTTTTTTCCCCATTAAGATGTTCTGACCATTCTTAGTAGTAACATATTCTTTCTTTCTGAAGTACTGAAAGATCTATGTGTGAAATATCACCTCCAGAAAAATTAAGATAAAAGGAGTGTAAGCCCAAGGCTGTGTGTCTGCAGTACCAGTCAGATTAATACCAGATAGGTCTCTGATAAAGTCCCTATGCATTTCTCATAGTTGGGTGTGGTTTTCTGTTTCAGTGTTTGCTTGCTTGTTTTGTGGTTGTGTTGGTTTTTGTGTGTGTAGTTTTTTTGTTGGTTTTTGTTTTGGTTTTTGTTTTGTTTTTTTTTTTTTTAATATATGTTGCTGATTACAGCCTAAGCAGGCATTATGTCATGGACTATATGTGGGAGCAAAAGCAGACAGGCTGCTGACGCAGGTTAGAGAGCACAGAGCACATAAGCTGTATACGGGCAGTTTTTCAACAGAGTGTTCTAAGAGAGAGTTGGGAAATCTCCCTGAGATCTTATTAATATAACAATAATGTAATGTAATTCTTCCTGCTTATACATGGCAGTTTCTACCTCTTCTACCTGGTGTAACTACACTTTCCACTTCTACAGGGGAAATATCAGTGAGGCAGTCATCTGCACAGCACTTTAGGATAGCACATCATAGAGTGGTGTAGAGAGGTGGGAAAGATAGACTGCCTTTCCACTGCCAGGTAGGAGCCTTTTAACCTAATCCTTGTAGAAACATATACCAAAGTTCTGTCTACTTGCAATACATGTTGTCACAATTAGACTAAGTGTAGCCTAATTCAGTGTATGACTGTAAATAAAAGAGCTTTATGTGGGGTTCCCAAACTGTATCTCTTAGTTGATTTCTTTGGTAACTGCAGTAGTATCGCAAGACATAAAACGAATTTATTTGCCAGCCATACTGTTCCTTTTTCTGTTGTCTATCTGCCATGCACAGTATATATAAAACCTGACTTACCTTAAAAGCAAAAAAATGATCCATATATTTCTCACCGAATACAAACTTAGCACCCGTATCAGAGTACTCCAGAAAAGTCTATGGACAGAAAACAGAGAAAGTTAGCCATAAGCTCCAGCTGCCTGCCTGTAAGTAAATATTGCTAGTTGTCTTACAGAGATCTGCTGGGGTCCAAGAAGCTTGTGATCTGCTCTGTACGGATCTGAGCTTTACTGACTGTGGCTAGCTTAACTGAGTATCTCTGTTCTGCTCTGCCAAGAGCACAGGCTGCTTCAGAGTATTTAGGTAAACAGCAAGGACATATTTTCCTGCAGTACCCATCGCAATAAAGGCCATAAACTGTACTAGAAGAAGATTTTACTTTTAAATCTTGATACTGTGGTGCATTTCTACACTCCCTGTCATACAAAAAAGTGCAGCAAACAATACAGTTCAAAATGGAGATGTAGTGGCTGAAGTAATGAGTTCTGAAAGGAGTAGCCAAAAGCTAGTCTAAAAAACCCCTTCAACTTATTAATTCTGATATGATGATGCATTTTCAAGCTCCTGAAGCCAACATATGTAGTTAATGATACAATTAAAAATGGAGATGTAATACGTAATGTATGTAGCAAGCTATGACAGAAGTGACCATAAACTCTACGGAGCTAACGAAAGGGGGCGCCAGACCAGCTTCAGTCAGAGACAGAAGGAGAGACTGAGAACCTGGTGACAAAACCCGTATGACTCCCACTCTTGCAGATTAACAGCCAGACAGACGTCAGACCTGTACCTTTGCTCCCTCGCAGAGACAGTACATTCTGCACTGTCTTATTTTGAATGCTCTTAATTATCTGCACTGTGAAGAACAGCTGTGAGAATGGTATCCCTGGGGTGAGAAATCTGAATGCCCTTCAGTGGGTACTCTCTGACCTACATTTTGGATTTCTCTTACTTACTACTTTACAGTAATGAGCTTTTAGCAGACTGCCTGCTGGGGCACCTACACACAGTTCCTGTCCCCTCTCCGGAGATCCTCTTTCTGCTTGCAGCTGTGGATTTTACCACCTGTAGTTGAATTCATTTTCTTATATGCCATGAGAACTATGAAATGGTCCTGGGGCAAGGTGTGCAGCTTCTCTGAAGACAATGGTACTTCTGCCTTGCCAAATCCCAGCATACCAGGTTTATTGCAAGGATGCTTTGGAGCTGGGCCAGGTCTAAGAGTTTCTGTGAGTGCCCTAGCACAATAGTGTTTTTTGTTTGGAGGGTGCAAGGTATAATTGATTATAAGCCCAAGGATGGTAAGGCCATTAAGATATAGGGTCACCTTGGCTATTATTTATGAGCCTGTCCCACATGTTCTTGTGTTAAATGGACAAAAAAAAAAAAAACAAAACAACACTAAAAGGTTGAATTAAGAGAGTCCTAAACATTTTGAGAATCCAGATTTTCTCGAGAGGGGAAAACATCCAGGGGCAAATGGACCCTCGAACTGCCTGGCTGCTATGTCAGATTGTCAAGACAGAAAATGATACAAATGTGAGGGTTGTTTGCCCTGTAGCTTACCTGGGTCTGAATGCCTAGCCAGTTAAATACATCAAAACCCACTTTGGTCCTCAGGATAAGCAGCCCAAGAATAAATTGCATTCCTATTCCGGAAAATACTGGTCTCCAAGCAACCTAGATGGACAGAAAAAAAAAAAAACCAACAAACCAACAAAAAAAAAAAAAAAAAAGAGGGGAAAAAAAAACCCAACCAAAGAAACTCCTTGTCATCTAAATATATAATAATTTATTTTAGATGTTTGTTAAAACAATGTAAGGGGATATTTGACTCTACTGCAGGATAGGAAGAGGTGCGAAAACAACTTGGTAGGAGACTTGAAGCATGAATCAACTCTCCTGATTTGAGAGCTCTATGAAGTGGATGTCTCCATCTAAGCTAGCTGATCAAAGCCTGGCTTGGTTAAGTGTGGACATGCACATTTCAGCACCATAGAGAGCAAGAAACCAAATAGTAGGAAAAGGAGAGAGAGTTCTTCCTATGCTAAAGTTTATAGATTAAATAGACATACATCAAGGCAGTAAAAATTATTTTCTTCCTTTAAACTGGAATGGAAACATAAAAAAAACTCCACAACCCCACAAAGTAACTGAGCATGTAGATTCTTCATATATCTGGAGTGGGAATAGGGAGATTTTGCTACAATTTGTTTTGTGTGTGCTTGGGTAATTTCAACTCTGCTTCTGTTCCTCAGCTTTAAAGATCTTTGATGCTTGCAAACTGTTCACAGGTAGATATTGCAATTCATAAGACATAAAGGCAGTTGGAAAAACCGTGCCTGCCTATGACTAGTGCCTCTTTACTATACTGTAGATTTCTGCTTTGCTGCCTCAGAAAATATCTTTGTTTTGTGAAAATTGAATGTTATTATTTACAAGGCAAAGACCTGATATGGCACTCTCCAATTTATTCAGATGATATTTGAATAACAGAAGCCAATTAGGTTTAATAAGTACCTATGGGAGAGCACAAACCACTTGAAGTACATGAGTTTACCTCAGTTGGAGACTGAGTCCCTGCTGAGGGTACTTGTTCTGTTAAGAAAGCCTTAGCACTGATGCAGGAGTGTTGAACAAGTGTTGGCAAAACTTGGTGACCTGAGCAATGGATTAGTCATTAATTTATGACTGATAAAAGTATGCACTGTATGCTAGGCATGCACACAATGGTAAAATCTGAAGTGGGAGTTGTGGTGGCTAAAGTAAACCCTTTGTAATATCACAGCAGCACAGAAAGCACGTCATCTGGAAAATTAAAATAAATGGCATTGACAAGCCTATGGGAGTGGGTTAGAGAAAATTGAAGACCTCAGCTTGGCCTCAGCTGCTGCATTTGCAGTGGAAATCAAACTTATGAGAGATTAAGAGCAGCATAAATGAGGGAAATGTCTCCAATTCCACGTGTTTTGTGTTGATGTGATGACAGTGTCCTCAAATAAGTGCTTGTGATGTCCTGAAGACCGCTGTGAACCTCCTGTGAGTGGAAAGCATAGAGCAGGCCTGCCTCATCTTGCACTGATACACAAGGAGGAAATGTGTTCCAATCATTTTCATCAGGGCTGGAACAAAGGACAGGCAGCAGACTCCCAAAATAGTGAGACACAGATGCTGGTACAGCCCCACACCTGCTCCCCAAGACACCAGAGAAAAATTAATTTCCTCAGAAATGAAATACATCACTAGGCTTTGGTAAGCCTAAAATTTGATATTCATGGGTTTTCCATTACTCTTGCTGAACTTGGTACTAGCATAGAGAAACAGCTTTTGAGACATTGAACCAAAAAAACCCACAAAAGCCCAAAAGAACCATTAAATACTCACTCTGGTTGGATATTTGGAAAAGATAAACATCAAGAGAACATACAACACAAGTCCACCAAAGGAGATCAGCTGGTGGGATCCCTGTTTTGCTGTGTCAAAAATGAGCCAGCAGATGATAGCTATAGTAAGAGCTGCACACAAAACCCTAGGAAAAAGAAGAAGGATCAAGCATGGCATCCTGAAGTAGAACAGCTATTCCTTCCCCTCCCCACAATAGTTGTATCTCAGTCTGTGAATTAACTCTGAGTAATGTATTAAACTGAAATGTGTGACTCTACATAAGCAGGAACCTGCCTTTGCTGATACAACATTCATTGGTGGCATCCAGAAGAAAGGTCCTCCAACCATGTCTCCAAAGTCAGACTGTAGGGGAAACTCAGTAAAGCACAAGTTACTCTTGTCTGGGAGCTCTCTCTGTTAAATGAAGTGTGAGAAGATACCCTCCTTTCTCCTCCATCCCCCTTTACTTTCCCTGTGTTCTTTACTGAATCTTAGCTCTGGGCAAGGCAGGCTGTGTTTTTTTTTCGAATTGCAGTCTGCTGTTTAAGTGGTGTATCCAAACTGCAGAGTGCAGATTATAAACCGTTTACTTCTTTGTAACTGGCTGTAGTCTGTTTAGAAAAGTAACTTATCACAAAAATTTCAGCTATCTCAGAAACAGTGACAAGACCCATGTGTGCACCTGTGTTCAGTGTTTCTATGGTCTCCAATATTACAGAACTATATTCAACTTGCATACTGAAGCCTGAGAGGTAAGGAAATACACCATCCATTTACAGAGAAGAAAAATAAGCTTAGTCACAGTTCTCTAATGTTATTTGTGTCTAACAGTTGTTTAGCTTCTACTGATTTAGGCAGTATAGATACCTATTTTTACCCAAAACGGTTAGCCATTGCATGGCTGAATAACATTTTCTACACCTGAGACACTTTCTGTCTCTTGGAGGAATCCATAACCTAGTTAAGCACTTAACTTGTAATATGTACAATTTAAGGATTGCAGCCCAGGTATTATTACTGCCCCTGGCTTGTTCCATCTGCTCATCAGGGCTCTCCTGTTCCGTTTTCTCCCTCCCTCAGAGAGGCTGCCAGATTGCCTAGTGCAGGTGTCTGTGTGTGACTAGTCTCTAATGTGGCTCCTGAGCAGGACCACAATCTTTACAGCATCTTTCTTAGAAATTTCTGCTCCTGCAGCAAACATTTTGAAATCTTATGAGAAAATTGGGACATTTCCCTGAACACAAAAAGACTCCTCCTTAGAGCTCTTTCTCTCTGACAGAAGGTGACCTAGCTGAGACAGCAGGTAGCTGCCCAATTTCTCTTCCTTTACAATGAGAATTCATTTGGTGTTTACTTTGGTCTATAAGTCTCCTTTAGCTTCCCGTTTTCCCAGGAATAACTTAAATATTCCCTATAACTGCTCAGGAATTCTTGGAATCAGTATCTACCAGTTCTAAGGTTTTACCATTTGTCTACCAGATGAATGTCTATCATCCCAAATAAGGCTGCCTGATCTTATTATGACACTAAATATGTCTGGCTTGGTTCATTCCTAAAGGTCAATTAAAAATTGCTATGTGGATATGTGAACAAGTAGTGTCTACGTAACACACATTGGTCTTTAGTAGTCTGCATATGTTAGAATTAAATTTTTTATGTATCTCATAAAATTATCACTCTGAGCAAGTGACAATAAGGCACTTTCTGGCCTGCCTAATGAAGGCAGGCTACAACACACCTGAACTACTATGAACATGCTCTTTTCAAACCCAAAACTTGTCCTATCTGAATGTGAAGAATTATTTTTACACTTTCTGACAAGACTTTTAATACCTAGGTACTGTATTGCAATCTTAAAGGTGTACCTGACATCTATAAACTGAAAAATATTAAATTATTCTGTATGTATTCTTTGATCTTATTGCAATTTGTATGATTGATCCATAACCCTGTGCTTATGGATGTCTAAGGTGAAATAAAACTGTAGGGGTAAATTGACTAATGCTTTGTCTTTCTGCATAAATAGGAAGTAATTAATATTTACCATTTCTGCCAAAACCACTGTTTCTCCAGATTTCGTAGTCCACCGGAAAAGTATGCAGCAATTCTATCTCCATACTTAGCTATTAAAAAATCCCAGCAGATGAAGGAGATGGCTAGGACAGTGATGATAAGGAGTGGGAAGGCTCTCTGAAAATTCAAGCTGCAGGCTGCAACGACTACTGCCAAATATGCTGTCACAGAAACAAGAATATGTTGGTGAGGTTGGTCTTTTTAAAAACAAAATCAAATCTCAAATGTAAAGGATGTGGTTAAACTTTATCTTTTGAGTGCTTTTTGACCCTTGGCCTAAATACTGAAAAAATTTGTTTTCATACATAGTGTTTTTACTTACGATATGCTCATTGATATGAAAGGTGGCTTTCAATCTGTCAAAGCAGGTTATATGCTTTGGCCAAGACAAATTCATATCAAACATGTTAATCACTTGGGAAAATCAAACATGTCTACAAAACTGCCTTTTCCTGTGTAAAAGCTGTGAACAATGGGTCTTGTTCCTGCTTTCACAGGAAGATGAGTTTATCCAAAAAAAGTAGTAGAAGAAACACAAACATTCAATTCCCTGATTTTATGGCCCTTTTGAGTAATTGGGAAGCTTAGAAGTAGTTTACTTCATAAAGTAACTGTGAACTGATTTGCCATTTTGCAGGTTCTTTGCAAATACGTGCAGACCTGTGAAATATTCCGTTCTTGTAAATAATAATCTGATTCTGTCTATGGCAAATAAGGCACAAGAACTATTGAGTTTTGTAAGGCAAGTCGGTTTTTATGGATTTAACCCTGAGATATCCGTAGAACTCACTTTTTTGAGCCAAGATATGTCTGTACTATGACAAAGCAAGATGAGCTTATGCTAGGAGGGCAGGATATTCAGCATGCAAATGACCCTTTTCTAACCACTTATGGTATGCTGATATGTATCACACAGACATATTTTACATCTTTATGTTCTCAGTGTTCAAGTAGGAGGATCTCAAAAAGAAGCTTGGTGAACTGGAAGAAAACAAACCAACCTAGTGGTTAATTAGGAAAGGGACAAAGAAGAATGACTTTGCAGTGCATACTGACATAAACTATTTCCTCTAGCAAACATTTGCTGTGGATATCAAGTGATATGTTTCAGAAAAAACATTTTTTCCATTTCTAGCCTGCTGACTTGAGTTCAGTTCAAGTTGATGCCTAACTTTTTAATGTGATTTGTGCATGGTTTTGGGCAAATTCCTGGAACTGTAATTTAACAAGTCTCCTGGAGTGGGCTGGTAATGAAGCAGACGCAAACTGAACTACCCTTTCATCCCAAATGTAATTGCTAGTCAGAGTTGAAGCATGATGCAGGAGCAGTGTAGCAAGATCTGTGCTTTTGTTAAGTTTGGGAATAAGTGGAAGTTTTGTGATCTGGAACTTTCTCTGGATCTAAATACATTTTTATCTCCTTTCAAATGTATTCTTTAAGGCAAGAGTTTTTGTGTAAGATAGAAGACAGACAAAGTCTATAATATCATAAAGGTAAATAAATAGCAACCTTAGGTGTAATATACTATACCTGTTGTTAAAATTCCATAAATCGCATAGTGAATTCTGGTCTTATGTTTCTTGCAAAATTCACAGGCTTGATCATATTTCTTTTCTAAATGCCTAGAAAAATGAAACAAAACCAAACCAAAAATAATAAAAAACCCAAAAAACAGAAAGAAACTGAAGATGTAAATAAAAAAGTAAAAAAAAAAAAAGGGTAATTTGCACAGGAAGATCAGGTTAAATTGATTAAATATCCTTTGTTGGAATATGCTGCCCCTGGTAAGACTTAAAATGATACCCCAAAGTGCCAAAGAAAATTGTGCTGACATCTGCAGAGCTTTTTGGGGGGACTCCTTTGATTTGTTGTGGGACATGTTGTCACTGTTTAACCCCAGCCAGCAGCTAAGTAGCACACAGTGGCTCTATCTCTCCCTCCTAAACTCCAGTGGCAAGGAGAATTGGAAAAAGTAAAACACACACGTTGAGATAAGAACAATTTCATAATTTATATAAGATGATGATTATGATGACAATGACAATGATGATAATAATAAATAATAGTAGTGGCAGTGGTAGTGGTGGTGGTAGTAGTTGTAGCAATAGTGAGAGAGAAGGATAAAGCCCACCACTCAATGGCTGATACCCAGCCCATCCCTGAGCAGCAACTTAGAACCCAAGTTATAGAGTCATAGAGTCATAGAATCATAGAATAGTTAGGGTTGGAAAGAACCTTAAGATCATCAAGTTCCAACCCCCTGCCAATCTAAACTTCCCCTATTTAAGTTTTAACCCATTACCCCTTGTCCTATCACTACAGTCCCTAATGAAAAGGCCATCCCCAGCATCCCTATAGGCCCCCTTCAGATACTGGAAGGCTGCTATGAGGTCTCCACGCAGCCTTCTCTTCTCCAGGCTGAACAGTCCCAACTTTCTCAGCTTATCTTCATAAGGGAGGTGCTCCAGTCCCCTGATCATTCTCGTGGCCCTCATCTGGACTTGTTCCAACAGATACATGTGCTTAGTAGAGTTGTTGAGTTACAGAGTTGTCAGGTGCTCAAGATAAAAATAAGCCCAGACAAAGGAGCAAACCAACCACAGAACTGGAGAGTGCAGTAAGCTGACTGGAATCAGAATAGAGCAAAGTGCTCTTCAGCTTACAGCCCAGGAGGACCTTTCACTGCCAGAAGGAATGGTACCTGCTGCTGATGGAAGAACAAGGGGACCTTGGGAACAGTAAGCTCTGTGAACTTTATCCCTCGGTTCTTCATGGGAGTACAAATAAACAAGGATGAATAAAAACCATGCAGGCTTCAGCTCTGTGCCAACTCAACCCATCTCTGTGCAGAGGTGCCTCCTGTTGAGTGACACCTGTGGGCCCATGTTTGAAGGGGAGAGACCCCACTAGCTTTGTACAGCCAATTGTGTACCAATACTTGCCTATTCAGTTAACATACTTGTGGGGTAAAGTTAGATACATGCCATTGGAGAGTCTCATCAAACTGGGATGTTTGATCTATCAAATCTCAGCTTTTTTTTTTTTTTTTTTTTTTTCTCTAAAAAGTTTTAAACAAGAAAGTGTTTCATGAACTGCTAAACAAATGACAAGCCTCCAAAGAACAGAGAGGCAAAACGAAAGAATATTTAAGTTACTTCTAAATACTTTTGCTAGATTTTTGAAGCAGTATTTTATGCCATTATATTGATGCAGAGGGTTGACCAATGTAAAGGGGGTTGTACAGGGGGGTTGTACAGGGGGGTTAGAGGAATTCGATTGCTTAAGCAAAGGTATTGTCTGTACCTATCATGCCTACTAAGCAGAACAAAGGCACTAGCTATTGATAAAGAAAAGCAGACACTTGGTTCTATTGACAAGGAAAAGCAGACACTTGGTTCTATTGACAAGGAAAAGCAGACACCTGATTCTACCGATAAGCACCTATTGATAGGGAAAAGCAACCCCCTGAATCTACTGTTAAGGGGGAGAAGCAGATGGCTGATGGCTGGGACCAAACCCTAAGGCCATACGTGAAGACTAAAAGGTGAAAAGTTCAAGAAGAGGAAGACTCATTTACTTCATCTTGAAGACCCCTACCCACAGGAGGAAGACTCATTTACATCATCTTAAGACCCCTGCCCAAGACCAGAGGGGGCACTGCGCAGGCACATAGGACCTTCTAGCTCATTGTAATAGGAAGCGGGGATAGGACATGAATATGTATAGGCGTATGGTGCAACCTGATAAATGTAGAGGGAAACAACACTGGGGCATGCATGACTTTGAGGAATTATCCCCGTGCATCTCAGCACTGAATAAAAGCATACCTACTTTACAACTTTAACGAGTTGTGAAGTCAATCTGCGCATCAATATAATGGTATCAGTAAAGCTGATCATACTAACAAGTCCAAGTTCTGTATGTACACATCGAAAGCATAACTAAAATCTTCTCAGCTACTTCTGTATGCAACTGTGTACAGGCATGACATCTTTCCAAGTAGTCCCATTTGAGTAAGACAAACTGCTGTTTGAGATATCCAGTACGTGAGTTGCTCATAGAAAGACAGGTTCAAAACTGAATTGGTGTGCTGTCATATGAATGAATATGAAAAGTACAGTGATTCATGATTTCTATGAAGGCTTATATGAAGATTCAATATGACAGAAAAATACTAAGACATTAAAAACAGGATTTTAAAATTATTTCTTAATTTTTTAATGTCCTATGCATGGTTTGTAGTTTTCACCAATAAACTAATCCTCAAGTAAAAGGTAGATGTGTGCTTTCACATGAGGTCACCTGACACCAGAATTAATGGTGTAAAAATTCTGCTCCATTAAACTGGCTTTTATACAGCTCCTCTCCTCTCTTCCTCTCCCATTCCTCTCCCTCTTGTCTCTTTTTCTTTTTGCACTGGGATAAATAGGTATGCAAACTAAAGGCCAATAGTGAATCTTCAAATTCCTGACAGAAAGTTTAAGACCTCTCCTTGAAAAAGGCTTTTATGGAAACATCGGAAGAGTAATTAATGTAGAAAAGGAGAAAAAATCTTGCTCCTTTAATTTGAAAGGCTTTAGAAGAATCTTTCTACCATCACACACATCAATTGAAAGGTGTAATAATTTTAAATACGTTTCTGTATTACTCAATTGTTAGGCAGTACAAAGGGTGTGTTTAGAACAGGGGTATGGCAGTGAAATATTTCAGCTGTCACTCCAGAAGCACAAACACTGGCAGCTTATTGCTTAGGCCAAGGTGAAGTGAGTGGAAAACTTACTCATCCAAAAGACATTACCCTTTTAAGCGTGGTTGCTCATCATCTACTGAGGCACGTTTGTTTTCATGCAGATCACTCTCAATATTGATGTATTTATCCTCCTGGAAAACAGATCAGTGCCAAGGCTGTGAGAGGGGTGCATGCTTGGTGAGTAAGGCACAAACCCCCAGATCCCTGCTGGCAGATGGCTGAAGCAGTGTCAAGGTTTTCTCATCTCCAATGTGCACTTGTCTCCAGCTCTCCTGTCTGCCATCAGCACTGTGATCAGTGTTAGGTAAGCCCAGTGGTTAGACTGTGGCTGTGAACTTTCCCAAGCCATCCACGCCATTTTGAAAGGGAAAATAAAGGCAGGGGGGGAAATACGGTTACTGAGAACTAAAAAGAGCATCATACAGACTACCACTGCATACATGCTGAAAGTGAGAGCTGCAGGTAGGGGTGGTAGAGCTGTCAATTAGCCAGCTTGCCTAGCACCTCCGGTTGATGACCCCTGCTTTTTGTTGCTTCTCTCTTTGCAGGATTTTAATATGGTGGAAATTTTATGTATGGAGGATGGTTAAATTGAGGGCGGAAAGGAACTTAGTGTTTTAAAAATTTAGCTAAGCCAATAAATCTGTTATTAAAAAAGGCTGCTGAGAAAAGGTAACAGGTAACAATCCTTTAAAGACAGCTAGAATCCATTTTCTATCTTTGTAGCAGAAACTTGACATTTTCATCAGAACACACCTTTATACTACCTGAAACCACATAAGCCTGGCTGCATTAAGGCTTTTGAACAATGGCAGCCTAACCTCCACCATGATAAAGGACAGTCCTTGCGGCAGCTAGGAACAGCACAGCCCCTGAAGTCACTCAGCACATGCCATTGCCCACCTCGCATTACTACCCTTGTCCTGGAGGGGAGAGGGAAAGTGCCTATCCCATGCATACATATCTCCACACTTGTGGCAGGGCCCACGGAGGGCCTGGTGACATAGGGCAGGTAACTGTTGGATTCAAAGGAAGCAGCAAAACCACACATCGCCCTTGAGCCATGCTCCCATCTCCTTGTTTTAATGCCCTGCCAGGCCTGCCCTTGGGTGTCCCACCAGCACCATGGTGATGGCAGACAGTGTTTCCACGAACTAGTGGTCTTGTCCTGCCCTCTGGAGGGAAGCTGGCCTCCTGGTATGCAGCCAGCTGGGGTGGTGGCAGGCTGCAGGTGAGCTTTCCTTTTCTTTTTCTGTCACTACCATTTGCACTAACATCATTCCCCAAACTGCTGTGTGAAACAAGGCCCACCACGGACCTTGCCTTGGCCCCTTGCTTCCATCTGGCTTTCCTGCTGCAGATGCCACCGAGTCCCGGAAAGCCCTAAGTTAGTTCCTAGTGAGAGACTTGAACTAGCTCAAAGGCAATGTTAACACAAAATGAGTAATAAAAATGTTTCAGAGGAATATGTACATAGAAGCTGCTACTCATTCCCCTAGGAGAAAGCTCAGCGGGACACGTACAGGAGTCTAAAGTCCTCTTGACTGCAGTTTTTGGAGGAGGAGAGGAGGTGGAAGTTGTGTAACTCTGTGGAACTGCACTGTAACTTGTGGCTGCATTTTCACTAACCTCAATTTCTATCTCTTTTTGGTCTTGACTGTGAAATAAAACAAACCTGAGAAATACGGAAGCTGCCAACTGGGAGCATTCTTCTCAGTGGCTGTAGGAGGTGGGCTTTTTACCTGAGTGAGATTCGGTGCTGATAGTATTGAAATATCATTTATTCCTGGGCTTAAATTTGGGGTATACTGTATGCAGATGCTTATCACAGATTTTTGAACCTACATCATAAGTTAGGAAAGCCCAGCCCTCCAGGTTGAAAAGCCGTGCTTTCATGTGAAGCCTTAGTTACAGCATGCCTGGAAAAGGGTCAGTGTGGGTATATGTGTCTCTACTACACTTGCACACTGTAGTGGCTGAACACTTTCACTCGAACCTTTTAAATGGGAAGCAGGCTTCTTTGACCAAAATGAAGCTTTCATCAACTGCAACTACTTTTCTCTGTTTTCAAAGTTTCCATCAGTTCCTTTTATTCTTTTTGTTTTGACATTTTCCTTTTTGTTGTCTTTTGAAGAGGAAGGTATAGGTACTGTTTGTAACCATCCTCTCTGAGGATCTCAGATCCTGGTCTAGTTCACAGAAGCACATACCAGAACAGTCCAAGTGGTCCTTTCCATCACTGTAAGTCTGGAATCACAGCTTTGAGAACAGAGGCATTTCTTTAGCAGCATGCCTTTTCTGCCTTTGGTTGTATCAAAAAACTCCACTGGAAGATGCAGAAGAATATCCAAGCATCAGGAAAACTATTTCTCACATGCTGCTTCAAGGAATTAATCTGTATTGTATTCTCCTCTTCTTTGTCTGGTGAGTTGTAAATCAGAGCTGTTGCCTCCAGTTTGTGTTTGTTGAGAAATTTTCCTTATGTTGAAAGAATAGGTATTTAATAAAATGTGTGCCCTGTCTGACTGAAAGATTGTATCATGAAATCCAATGTTTCCAGCTTCTCTTTCTCCAGCTTCTCCGGAAAAAGTTCTCTGTATCAACTAGTCATCCATGGTATGCTCTCCGATCACTATATCTGATGCCTCTTTTTTATCTTGTATAAAGCAATTATGACATTAGAAAACATTTTTCTGTATCCTCCACATCTTGTCAATTTTCTATGTTTTTTCCTGATTTCTGAGAACAGACCTTGCTTCCCTGTCAGTTTATGAAATTTAAATCAAATTCAAGTTTTCTAAAAGTACATATCTTGGAAGTATCATCATAGCCAATTGCTGAATTGAATGTGAGGTTCAGAAAATTAAGTAAGTTTATTAAAGAACACCCCCCCCCCCCAAAAAAAAAACAACACAACAACCCAGCATAAAACCTAAACCATACCTGGTTAATATGTACAGTTTTCTTATTTCCTGAATTCTTCATTCTCTGTGAATTGTCTCCAGGACCTTTCATATTTGTAACATCCACACCTTTGCTGTCCCTCTGGGGTGTGACAAGACCAGAAATTGTATTGGTTCACATAAAAAAACAAAAGCCTTTCTTATATGCAGTAAGAACTGATTTATACTCTGATGCCTGTGCTTCTATATTTCAGTTAACTAATACAGGGACCCCGCAACTCAGTGTACAGAGCTCAGGTGTTCAAGTCCTCGTGCTATTACACAAACCTGCATCTGCTGTGGGTGTTGCTTAGCTACTGTGAATCTGCTGTTTTCTTGACCCAAACTCACATGTACCCCCAGTGCTGTGCTTTGCCTCAGCACTGGTTCAACAAGTTTGCAAAGATCTAGCCCTTCCCCCCACGCTGAGCAGAAAGGCCTATCTGGGCCTTCCCCAGCTTGTTAGTACCTTTACTCCAGTATATATGCTCCTTATGCATATGCAGTAAATACGTATTTTTTAAAAAAGATGCCCTTCTACTGCTCTTGGAAACTCCTGGAATATCTTTAAAGAGAGCAGTTAGCTTTACTGCATTAGTTGTAGGTGGTATACCTACAGAGTTGAAGACAACCATAATCAACTCCACTATTCCTACTACTATTGAATCATAGAATAGTTAGGGTTGGAAGGGACCTGAAGATCATCAAGTTCCAACCCCCTTGCCATGGGCAGGGACACCTCGCACTAAACCATATCACCCAAGGCCTCGTTCCGCCTGGCCTTGAACACTACCAGGGACGGAGCATTCACAACCTCCCTGGGCAACCTATTCTGGTGCCTCACCACCCTAACAGGAAAGAATTTCCTCCTTATATCCAATCTAAACTTCCCCTGTTTAAGTTTGAATCGATTACCCCTTGTCCTATCACTACAGTCCCTAATGAAGAGGCCCTCCCCAGCATCCCTATAGGCCCCCTTCAGATACTGGAAGGCTGCTATGAGGTCTCCAAGCAGCCTTCTCTTCTCCAGGCTGAACAGCCCCAACTTTCTCAGCCTGTCTTCATATGGAAGGTGCTCCAGCCCCCTGATCATTCTCGTGGCCCTCCTCTGGACTTGTTCCAACAGATCCATGTCCTTTTTATGTTGAGGACACCAGAACTGTACACAGTACTCCAGGTGAGGTCTCACAAGAGCAGAATAAAGGGGCACGATCACCTCTTTCAAACTGCTGGTCACGCTCCTTTTGATACGGCCCAGGATACGGTTGGCTTACTGGGCTGCAAGCGCACACTGCTGGCTCATGTTCATTTTCTCATCGACCAACACCCCCAAGTCCTTCTCTGCAGGGCTGCTCTGAACCTCTTCTCTGCCCAGCCTGTAGCTGTGCCTGGGATTGCTCCAACCCAGGTGCAGGACCTTGCACTTGGCATGGTTAAACTTCATGAGGCTGGCATCAGCCCACCTCACACGTGTGTCAAGGTCCCTCTGGATGGCATTCCTTCCCTCCAGCGTATCAACCGAACCACACAGCTTGGTGTCATCGGCAAACTTGCTGAGGGCGCACTCAATCCCACTGTCCAGGTCAGCGGCGAAGATGTTAAAGAAGACTGGTCCCAACACCGATCCCTGAGGGACAGCACTTGTTACTGGTCTCCAGCTGGACATTGAGCCATTGACCACAACTCTTTGTGTGCAGCCATCCAGCCAGTTCTTTATCCACCGAGTGGTCCAGTCATCAAATTGACGTCTCTCCAATTTAGAGACAAGAATGTCGTGTGGGACAGTGTCAAACGCTTTACACAAGTCCAGGTAGATGACATCAACTACTCTACCGCTGTCCATCAGTTCCATAGCCCCATCATAGAAGGCCACCAAATTGGTCAGGCAGGATTTCCCCTTAGTGAAGCCATGCTGGCTGTCACCAAGCAACTTGTTGTTTTTCATGTGCCTTAGCATGCCTTCCAGGAGAATCTGCTCGAAGATTTTGCCAGGCACAGAGGTGAGACAGACTGGTCTGTAATTCCCTTGGTCATCCATTTTCCCCTTCTTGAAAATGGGGGTTACAGTTCCCTTTTTCCAGTCGTCGGGAACTTCACCTGACTGCCATGATTTTTCAAATATGATGGCCAGTGGCTTAGCAACTTCATTTGTCAGCTCCTCAGGACCCGCAGATGGATTCTATCAGGTCCCATTGATTTGTGCATGTTCAGATTTTTAAGATGGTCTCTAACCAGTTCCTCTTCTACAGTGGGCCCAAGGTCTTCATTCTCACAGTCCCTGTGTTCTGCCTTCCAAGACTTGGGTGGTGCGGTCAGAGCCTTTGCCAGAGAAGACCGAGGTAAAGAAGTCATTCAGAACCTCAGCCTTCTCCAAATCCTGTGTAGCTAGTTCTCCCGAGAGCTTCCTGAGGGGGCCTACATTCTCCCTACTCTTTTATTTGCTATGTACCTGTAGAATCCCTTCCTGTTAACATCCCTAGCCAAGTTTAAATCTAACTGGGCCTTAGCTTTCCTAACCTGGTCCCTAGCTTCCTGGACAACATCCCTGTACTGTTCCCAGGCCGCCTTTCCTTGCTTCCACTTTCTATAAGACTCTTTTTTCATTTGAATTTTCCTCAGCAGCTCCTTATGCATCCAAGGAGGTCTCCTGGCCCTCCTGCTGCACTTCCTTCTATGGAATGCAACACTCCTGAGCTTGTAGCAGGTGATCCTTGAATATCAACCTACTACTACTACTATTATTATTATTTTTAATTATTATTATTAGTTTTCTTTTTCTTAATGTTTTGAAGAGTACATTATTTCTTTATAATGATCCTTGAAGGGCTGCTTCTTATTTTGGTTTTGTAAGAAAGCTTCTTAAACTAAATGTTAAATAATATATACCCACAATTGATATAAATGTTTCATATTTCAGTGGTTTCTTATGGCAACAGTTATGGTACAGTCATTTCACTGTGTTTTATTGCATGAAGTATCTCATTACTTACATGGTAATAAAAGCGGTAAATGAGTATTGACACTTGGCCTTCTCAGAAACTGATCATTTCCAAATGAACAACATAAACATGAGCTTAATCATAGGAAATTATTATAAAGGCAGGAATTGGCAGTACTACTAGACATAAATTAGATTTTGCCTTTTAATGGAAACATGACCGTAGAAACAACTAGGGCACTTCCCAGTAACATATGCTCCTTAAAGATATTCTGCCTCTGAACTTCACAAAATATTGGTTTCAGCAAAAATGTTTCTGCAACCTTGTGTGTCTGGTGGAAGAGGAAGGAGTTGCAAGAAGCTGTTTATTCACCTGCTGTGTCTCTGATAAACCAGATGCTGACATATCAGTTCCCTTCCTTCTAAGAATGTCTTTGCATTCCCTTCAGAGGAACGTATTTCTTTATCAAAAGCATCTCTGTTACTCTTTGCCTTCTAACCATGCTGTATTAGGAGTCTGTCATAGCTGTCCCTGCAGTTGACAATGAAAGCCTCTACTGAACTCTCCATCAAGTGCAAAAAACCATCACAAGAAGCAGTGCTTAACTGTAGCACTGAGATATATTAAAAAGAGACCATAGTGAAGATGAAGTGGTTCAGTTCTGTAATTGGCACACACCCACCCCTGGGATAGTCTCTTTGCAGACTGAGCAAGAAAAAGCAGAGATATCTTAGGACTTTTTTTCAGCAAATGTGAAACCCAGTAAGCACCTACAAAACAACTGCTGTCTACAGACAATGGAAGTACAGAAATGGGAAGAAACCTCTAAGAGTCACTTTGTCCAACCCACTGCTCAACTGCAGTAATTACATAATTTCTAGAAAAAATAAAATATATGAATGTGTGAGTAATGTAGCAGAAATCTACTAAGAGCATGACGTGACTGATGGGACTGTAAATAGCCCACACTTCAGAATCATGTATTTGTGTTATTTTCTGCAAGCATAAACCTCACTGATTTCAGCTGATTATACCACATTTCTGGTATATTCCAGATTCAGTAGAAACTGGCCAACTATTATGATAACAAGTTTACTCCAGTAAGAGACTACTTCTGTTGACTAAAGCACCCACTAAATGCCATGAAGCTGAGTAATTTTCTTATATTTCATAGCTGATTCTTCAAGTACAATGTCTTCATCCTCCCCTTTATACATTATTTTTTATTTTGTTTGGTGAAAATGCATGTTATTTAACCTCACCCCTTGAAAAAAAAAGAAAAAGAAAAATTATTTTTAATTTTTTATGAGAATAGCAATATTTAAATAGCAAATAAACCCATTTATATTTAAGTGGCAAATAAACCCTTTTCCTGTTTGAGTCTGAGTTTGCTGAAGGAACATCACACCAAAATGTCAACCTGCCTGTTTTTATCACCTGCTTTTGCAGGTTGCTACCAAAGTATCCAGCCAGAAAGCTTCTACTTCATTTGCATAGTATCCTTTCCCACCTTCCTGGAAATGTCTGTAGAACAAAACACCACAACAGAAAATGGGAGTTCAAGCTTTAGGGACTATAGCTAGCATGGCCCTTATATGAGTACACACCAGATCCAGCAATATGCCATGTCACTTCTGAACCTACTCAGTCTGTAGTGTCATAAGGAAGCAGGAAGTTAAAACCAAGTAAGAGGAGCTTGGAGGGGAAAATTCTCTTCCCATTAGGCCACACGTAAGTATTACAGAATTGATCCATCTGTTTTGAATGCTAACAATATGAAAAGTGTTACACAGTTGTGGTTCTGATTTCACACTCTGCTGCACTTTTACTGATTGAAATTTCCTGCTTCTAAAATACTTGATTACATGGCAAGGGCATAGGTACTTGAAAGTGAAGTGCTCTTAAAATGTTTGTTTAGTTTCCTCTAGATGAGCAGTTCATTTGCCAAGTCTTTTTGCACCACTACATTCTTTGACCTTCCCTCCTGTGTCCTCCCTGCCTTTTGAAGGAGGGATTGGTTTTGCTAAAAGGGTGTAACTTCTATGAGTTGCGCTTCTAACAACAGCACATGCTTTTAGAGAATATGGTTTTCCACCCCTGCCAGTTAGTGATGAAAACAGATTGGCTATCAGAGCATCCAGACAGCTCCTTAAACTGTTTATGATTTAAGAGTGGGTCATTACATTAGCTTTGGAGATTAGAATCAGGGTATTTAAGGAACTCTGTGAAAAACACATGCTTCAAAGCAAATGTTTTAAGCTACCAGGCTAGATTTCATTGGATTTCAGATTGCATTCAGTCAACTGAAATGAAACCGTATGGTTCACTGTTTAAAACTTTGCTATTATTTTAATATTCAGTGTAATTGAAGACCATTCATCTAAGTTTTCCCCCATGTACTACCTTTTGCTAGTCAGTGTCAAAATTCTGAAGCAGTAAAAATGCACTTTAAATATGGATGAAGAAAATTTTTGATCAATAATCACAGCATTCTTAAAGTCCTGTCAAATGATAAAATTCAGTGTAAGGGCTGGAGGGATGAATGCTTATTATCCATGTGTTAAACTACAGTAAATGAGCTGTTGAGACAGCAGATAAAAGACATGTTCTGCCAGATTTAAATTCAGCTGGATAAATCTTCATGAGGTGTTTTGAAATGGGTTGTAAATTAGCCTCACCCACCTCTGAGTACACTAGTATTTTTTTTAAAAGCTTAAATTGTACGGTCTTGAGTGGGATAGTTGGATAGTATCCTGAAATGCAGGATAAACAAGTTAAAATGATAGACTGGCAAAAGCCGGTCATTAAAAAAAAAAAAAAAAAAAAAAAAAAAGATAGGAAATCCATTTGCTCTCAGAACAAGTAAAATGCATCAGAGGCAGAAAGCAAAAGTCAGAAAATAGAAAAAAGGAAAAAAGATTTGCACATTCCTGAGAAGATAAAATGGTGCACATGAGCCCCGCCGTTAATGGCATTCAAAACATCTATTGGTGGCAAGCAGGAACACAATGAGGATGACAAACACAAGAATCCTAAAAATGTTTTTACAAGGAACTTTTACTTAACCTGAGAAGAAAAGAGCTTAAAGGCACAACTAATTTTCACTGCTTCCTGTAAGCAAAGGGGGTAGTATGTCACAGTTAAATTATAAAAAAAAAAAAAAAGAACCAAACCAAAACCTAAAATCCAAAAAAAACCCGACTTTAGAAAGCAAGTTTCAAAAATGTGAAAAAGGACTACATACTTTCCTGTGTGTATCTGATAAGAGGTACGCAGTGCAATGCCTTCATAGTTTCCAAGAGAAATTACAGCAATTATGGAAATGAAATTTAGATTATTAATAGTGCCTATAGTCTTTAATTAACCAACCAGACAAAAGTATCTAGGAAGTTCTGGAGAATGGAGATAAACACAGAAATATATAGCTTTTTTTATGACATGTTATAAGCTTGTTTGAATGGAGTACAAAAGCTGTGTATGTTATGGCAGTACCAATGTCCTTATGTAGCATGAGTAAAAGGCAGAATTTTAACAGGCATTCTTCCTCACAGTTTCTTAAGAGCATGGTGTGCTCTTCCACAGAAACAAATACTGACTGTTTAATGCATCATAGCATTGACAACAGGGGGCCGTCGAACAATAAATATTTATTAGTGTTACCATTGTATTTCTTTTATGTTTATGTCTGAGTTCCTTTTAAAAATCAGGGATTTTTTTCATCCCACCTACCATTCCTTTTTATGAGCCAGCTCTTATCATTCCTTGAGGAGTAAGTGTGAGCTGTTGTTTAATGTCATCATTAGCAGAGATCTGAATCATCAGAACTGATTAGTTAAAATCTTTGCCTCTTAAATGATGCCTATACAAAGCTAGGTAAATCCAACCTCAGTTTTAGGCTTCCTGTTAACTGTTGCAGGTTTTCTGAGCAGGAATTCTGTGGGCAACAATAGTAATCCTCCAGCTGGTGCCGTAAGGGAGAAGTTAACTGACCCACACTGAATGCAAGAGACACAATAGTGTTTCTATACATTGTGTATGACATTATTATAGGTATAGATACAGAATGTATTACATTAGCATGTAGACACTAAACACAGACAATCTTTGGAATAGCGATGAGAATCTGAAGATAAAAGTTTAGGTTCCTTACACTGTGCAACATAATTAAGGGGATAAAAAACTATTAAACTCCTCAGTGTCTCTGTATAAACAGTATGGCAGTTTGTTGATTCTAGCCTCTGTGATACAGTTAAAATCCTGTTTCACTAGAAAATCCTTCTGTGTGGATGTGTGTTTAAATATCAATAGGCAATGTGAAACTGAGAAGTGCTTAGTTATCCCCCTCTGACCATTTGTATCCCTAGTCAAAGGCAGATTATTCTGTATTCAACCCCTTCATCCCCTTTAGAGTGCCCCACAACAGAAGGCACAATGCCTTCCATTCTTGACGTTGTAAATCTCCGATATGATTCTTCATCCATCATTTCTTAGACTTGAGCTGCTTTTTTATGCTGAAAGCTGTTTCCTTAACTTATTTACTTTATAAAACAAACTACCTATCCCGGGTTTACTTTGTCCCTGTCTTATTTTTTCTTTTGTGTGTTAATCATTAAATGGCTCAGGTAAATCTTAAATTACCTATGGAGTGCAATCCCACATTGATACTACAAATGGCTTAAATCCAGAACACTTCTGTATTTTGTGGTTTAAGGAAGATACTCATAGCTTGATTCTAGAAGACACTGTATTTTGGAGGAAGAAAAGCATTTAATCTTTGTGCAAGAAAAGTTCAAATAGGGAAAAAAAAACCACAAATCATGAGACTCCTGTCTTCTCTGTGACTCCTACAGTGAAGTGATTTATTTTTCTATATGTAGAAGTATTTCCTTCTGTGTCTTATTTTCTCTAGGGAGCAACTTGTATGTGGAGTCAGAGAAAGACAGTGTAAGCATAAATGTGAAGAATTTTATGGCATTCCATGGAAAAATTAACCAGAAAACCTGGTTCAGACCCCAGGTTTTCTTGCTGCACAGTATTCCTGATTTGACATTTGAATTATTTAAATAGGAGAGGATATGTGGGCTCTTGCAAACCTCTGCAGTGGGAAGGAAATGAAGCACCTGGGTTTCCTGCATATTGCCCAGGTGAGCTAGCTGTGTAAGGCAGTGTATTAACCCGAATCACTGCCCTGTGCTCCACAGACTGCTGAGGAAAGAAGTGATTTTCAGCTTAGGTACTGAGATTCTGCAGCTAGGGAAGGACTTCTTTCCTTCAAGGGTTTGAAGGCAAAGACTTTGGAAGCTGACTTCACTATCTTAGGCACAAATTTTGTGGGAAAAGGCAGGAAGGATGAAGTCCTCTCCTATCATATTCACTTGAACTGGGGGAGACTCAAGTTGAAATGCTTTTGGCTATCAGCTGTGAAGCAGATGCATTTGAAGGCACTTTGATTACCCAGGAGAATGCCCTAACCACTGGGCTATCATGTTTTAAGAGAGTTATCTATTCATCTACTCTTGAAGCTGCCCTACTTAGCATGAATTATTAACTGTTGACTGGAGTAGGGACTTGACCCTAACTCCCTTACATTCCACAAATATTCCCTGATCGGCAGATTATCTAATCAATCTATTGCTTCTCTGTCTCTATAGCCCAATGAATAAATATACAGAGTGGTTGGATGTCACTGGTGTTACACAATATTCCACGTGCTTAGCATTCACAAAGACCTTTCTGTGTTATTTGAATAGTGTCTGGCTGATATTCACACCCACTATGTGCTACTTTTCCTGCTAGCTGAGCTAAGGGCCGGCATAGGGATCTGAAGCTGCAGGGAGCAAGGGGTACTTTGCTAACGCAGTGCTCTTTAGAGCCACTGTCTCTGACCTGTTCTACTTTCAGCAACAAGTACAGTAAACCAGCCTGGATGTGGGTTCCCTGACTTAATTCTTATTAAAGTGCAGGGATACTGGGCACTGAGAAACATAACTAACTTCTTAACAGTTTTTGGTGCTTCCATTTTTGAAACCTTTTTTAAAAATGGTTGTTAACATTACTATATATGCACAATACGCAGAACTTTCTGGGTTAGCTCCTTACCTCCTCTCTGTGCTCTTCTTGGAAGTAGGAGACAATTGCACTTATTTTATGCATGGAAGAAAGAAGATATGCCACATGTGGTTACACAAATATTTTTCTCATTAATATTGATTTGATGAGGTGTATGCTGCATAATGATGACCTCGTCTCCAACAGAACTATGAATTACCTATCCTCCTGAAAAAGCAGCAACTGATACAGCAGATGGGAGAGGTGGATGAGCTAGTTCTGAGATACTCAGCCTATGAAATATTCCTGAGGAGGCTTTTCAATGATACTGGTATACCAAGCAGCAGATGAGCAGTAAGAGGAGCCTACATGAATGTGTCAGCTGTGCTCCAGCCTTGTACTTTGGCAGGGTATCAGTGCGAAGCATGTTGGATGTTGTAAAACATCTGCAGGCAGAAGCAGAAATTGATACATCTTTTCTTTTTTCAGGGACTGAAATGCACATTGTTCATTGTCTGTAAGTCCTTCAACTTCCCACAAAGCAAAAGAAACCATACTTACCTGGAAGGCCAAATTGTGCACTCCTGAGTGATCACAGGTGGTCTCCTTCAGTTCCATGTGTATAGCATGGGCAGAAGAGCTTTGGGTAAATGTTTAAAGATACTTGCAGCACAGAGCAACAGCAGCCAGCACCTGGTTAATCCATCCACAGGTCGGCGAGTATCACTTGAGGTCTAGTTAGCTGGAGGCACTCTCAGGTTGCTCTTGCTCACTCAGGACTCCACCTTCTCACTCCCCTGGCACAGCCCCTTTTGGCCAGTGTAGGAAACTGCATTCAGTGTTTCCTTAGACAAGAAGGGAGAACTCCTGTGGGCCCCAAGAGGCCGATATATCCCTGGGTGATCCCAAAGGCAAATGTGTGTACTTACATGACACACACTTGGCTTTCGACACTTGCCTGGGGAAAGATCTTCCACACCCAGACCTTTGAGAGGTCAGCACAGTTTTTGTCTTTTTTTTTTACAGCTATTCTCAAGTTACAGTTTCTGTGATGTTATCATGGCTCTATTTTCATGGTGGTTACAGACTTCATCTAGCCAGAGAAAACAATGGAAAACTAACAACTCACAAACCTCCATAACAAACACTGGTTATGCATTTTCAGATGGCATGTCAAATCTGATGGCACAGGGTCATTTGGATGTCTGTCCTCAGCTTATTCACTTTTAAATAACAGTTTTCTAATACTTTCCAGGCTTGCTATTTGCAGAATGGCAAAAATACGTTCTTTGAACTGTCAGTTGGGTCTCCTACCCATGGTTTTGATTGCTTTTGGACTTCTGTCTTTACAGCTTGTTCCGTTAAGTTCACTGGAAATAGTAGCACTGTTACAGATGTTAATGTCAGAATTTGAAAGAATATAAACTTTGTCTTCAAGGACAACAAAAATTAGGGAAAGTTTTATTTCTCTGAAATACAGCAACGTATAGTTTTGTACGCATTAGGTGCCTTAATTTGTAACTTTCTGCATGGCGTTTGTAAATGTCATGAGTTTTGCCTCCTCCCGTGATAAAAGGCAAAAATTATACCTTGTTTTAGGAATACAGACAGAATGAACCAGCATGACTGAATACATTCTTGGAAAGAAAGAGTAGTTACATGAAAATTAAGAAGATGCATCCTCCCAGCTATGCTTAATTATATTATAAATCATACAGTTGCAATGTATGATCTCTGAATTTCATAACTCTTGCTCAAAAGGGAGACTAGGGTGTTGTTTTTTTTTTCTTGTGTGGGGTGGGTTTTTTTGTTTTGCTTTTTTTTTTTTTTAAAGTAAGGAGCACATGACTTTTAATGATATATTCCGTTTTTCAGTGTCAGAATCTTTTTTGATGCCCCAGGTTTTGAAAGCATGTTTGTTGCCATTTGTATTTGCCCTGTGAGTAGAGCAATTTCTGTAATTGCTTCTCCCTGCACATTAATCACAAGCAAAAATAGCTGCAAATCTCTTTAGGAAGTTTGATATAATTGTCTGATGATTACTGCATAGCTCAGCTGTTTTTCCTCTTCCGTTCTTCCTTTTCTCCTCTTGCCAGTTTTGGACATGCTTTTGTATTATCAGAGTGAAGAGGGCAGAGGGAACAAGACAGTGAATGATTTTTGAATCAGCCCATGCAATGTTAAAATCTGTAGCCTGCATTTGCATGGATGGGAGAAAGTTCTATCCTGCTAACTATGCCAAGACACAAGTATTTTCTGCTATTGCTCCTATTCTTCTGACAACTTATTAGATCATTTTAAAAACTGATTTTCTCATTGAAAAAATACCAGAATAACAGCAATTCAATCATTTCAGTGCAAAGTTTCTTCCTCTGAATTATATTTTACATTAGAAAACTCAGAAGATACTGAAAGCAAAGCCACCTACAGATTCAAGACAAATCCTGAACCTACTGTAGAAAGCATTAAATGTACCATTTCCCTGTGGACAAAGGACCATGTAGTTAAACAAAACTTTAACTTAGTGATAATTTTTGTAAGGTCCAGCCAACAGCCTACTTGCTGTTTGGCTTTCAGCAAGCCCCCTTCCATTTCAGGTTAGATTAAATACTGACAGGAACACATAAGCTCTCAAGAAATGTTATGTCTCTGAAGAATATTACATCCTGCCATTTCAGTTGATAAGAAGACTGGACAACTGTTTTCCTCTTACGTGATTCCTCCAGCTACAAGAAGTGAATTTTTAGGGTGTTTTTACACCATAGACTAATAGTGCTAGGCTCATCCCACGTGTTGCCAAAGTTCTACTAATAATTGAGAAAAAAATTTACAGTAACCAGAACTGCTTCCTAAAAAAATCAGTAAGAAACTTTATAGTCTGTACCAGTATCTCTACAGTAACTCTAGACTCTCTTTCTTAGAGGAAAACCAGTCAAAAAGCCTAATTCTTTCACTGACTTTCACATACAATTTTTTCCCCCTAGTGTGAATAATACATGAAGGAAGTTTTTCTTATTTGAAGACATAAATAAACATTTTCTGGGTTCTTCTCACTTTCTTTTTTAATGCTAGAAGATTATGAATTAGTTGAAAGAATATTGTTGCTTTGTTTAGCAGACCTCAGAAAATTGGAAAGGAAAGCATTTCATTATATGAAACAGTAATCTGGAAAAGAAGATCAACAGCACAGTAAATATGCAAAACTGCTTTTTTGACATGGACTAAGGAAAGCTTCATTTTGATGTACTGTGTATCTTTCTAATTTTACAGGCAGCTGGCACAATGAACCCCTGTTATTTTATCACAAATATGACTGAAGCCTAGAAAATGAATACCCTTGAGAAAAAAAAGATGTTTTTAAAAAAGTTTTGTATGTAATGGTTATTTTATTGGATCCTTTCCACATGAGAAGTGCTCTCAGTTATTCCTCTGAAATTTATTAAGGAAGCAGCTTAAGTATAAGCCAGTCTTCCTTATCCTTCTGTCTTCTCCAAGTGAAAAAGGCCCTTTCCATATTTGAAGAAATGTGGACCAAAAGGACATTCGTTGTTAAAATCTACAGTCTCCAAGCTGCAGATGTTTACACTGTGGCCTATTCAGTTCTTAGAAACATATTCATTAGGTTACCAATGAAAAGGTAAACTATAAGTCAGTATCATGAGAATAAAGGATGAAGGGAAGAAACTGAACTATCTTCTCAGAAAGAAATACAATTTTGTGAGTGTAAAAATCATCCCTTAACAGAGAGTTTTCTTGGAAAATCTAACTTTGGACTAACTTTTACCAAAGATGAACTTTTTCCACCCCATCACCTTCCCCCCTCCTCGCAAAAAAAAAAAAAAAAAAAGGAAAAAGAGAAAAACTTCCAGCTACAGATCCTGCATAACTAGGGGAAAGCAGAAAGTAGAAAGTTCTTACCAAAATAAAAAGTCTTGAAAGCATCAGAATGGTGTCAAGTTCGATGAAAGGTGGACACAAAACCTTGAACCTTCATTTTAAAAAATCATTTACATCTGTACAAAGTGACAATAAATGCTATTAAAGAAACATTATGTGTCTTTTTGTACACTTTGTACAAATGTGTATTTTCTGTACCTCATAAAACACTGGTATTGAGCAAACTCTGCTGTTCTTTCACCTGCAGTCTTTTGTTAAGAAAAATTATTAAAGTTTCAGAAAATTATGTACCTCTAATGGGGTTGGGATATAAGGGATGGACAGTCCACAGCATCTGACACATGAGGCATGATATCTAGCCAGTTTGGAATACATTGCATCTTTTCATAATGTGCGTTGGAGAAAGTTTTTGCTACATAGAAAAATGATGGGGGGAAAAAGTCACCATTTTAAGAATAATTTTGACTTCCTGACAGATGGATCTTACAAAAATATACTGCTACAGTCATGAGATGGCTGGTTGATCAGGTGTTGTCACCTTCTCTCCCAGTTCTGCTATGAGTTCAGTTTTTGCTCTACACCAGTCACAGTCTCTTGTCCAGTAAATCTCTGGCTCCTACTCTGGCTGCCACCTCTCCGAGATACTTCTGAAATCTGTTCGAATATTTGAGTAAAGTAACTGCTGAGAAAATTATTCAGTTTCTTGGTTTTCTGTGGCAGAAATGAAACTTTTTAGTTTTTTCCAGTTATCCTAAAGTTGCCCCTTGACAGGAGGGAAACGTTAATGTAAAAGAACATCATGTTTAACAAATGCCATGAATTAGGGAAGGAAAGACTTTCTGGAAGAAAGATAAGGGCTATTGTGTCTACCTGGAGACAAATACCCGTGTGAGGCTAAACAGCAGGAATCCTACAGCTGTTGATCGTCAGACATTAGCAACGACTTCAGGAAAGTTTAAAGAAGACCACCCCAAAGGGAAAAGGCTTTCCAAGAAGCAGAAAAAGGATGTTATGTGATACCTTAATCACGCAATACAGGCTAAGTAAAAGAAAATAAGACTACACAGGTACTTCCATTCCATATTTATGTGAATACAAAATGAAAACAAATAAGCAAAGCCCAAATAAAAGAAGAAAGGTATACAGTTAAAGGTAATATGAAGAATTGTTTCAAAGAATTTGAATAAGGAAATTACTTAATTAGGGTAGAAAACTTCCCTAGGTTCAATGACTGCATTTCAGAAAGGGTTTTGTCACTTGCCAGTGGGAACTTCTGTGTGAGCCTAAGCTCAAAGACAAAATGCAATTAAGCTTACAAGGCTTTTGAGGCTTTTAACATCTTATTAATCTAAAATTGTCTTATTAATCTATAAGATCTTCATCAATAGATCGTATTTTGATACAATTCTCTTACTCTAACTGAGGAAAGTACATCTACTGGCTGGCTGTCACTTGGACTGTTTTGTCTAACCTTTTATGCATAGAAATATTACTGGCATCAATCTGTCACGTGAAAATAAGCTGAAATGTTAGCATCACTTATTTCCTTTGGAAAGTGTTTCCTTTGCCTTGCCTTGCCTTGCCTTGCCTTTTTTTTATTCTGCTTGAAAAATTATACTTTACGTATGCTAGAAATCTTTCCAACATAACTTCCAGTCATAGCTCAGACACATGAATAGAACCTACAGTGTAAACACAACTGATTTTGGCGGGAGAACTGTTGCAATATGCTTCACACAGGATGCAGTTCATCTCTGGGTATGTGTGCAGGCTCATTAGTTGACTTTCAATGTATAATAATTTTGCCTTTTTGTTCAATGGGATGAAAAGATAGTCAACAAGGTAGTCAATCACTGCACTAGAGAAAATTAGACCTCTGAGGCAGAAAGTGAATTAAAGGTAAGTAATGCATACTTGTTGTACTTTCTGTGAAGGCAGGTGTGGCAAGAACCATGGAAATTAGCCTATAATTGTGATATAAAAAGGAAATTCAAGTCTTCCTGTAGTTACAGTTATGTACATACCTGGAGTGCTTTGTCAGAGGAACTCCCCAGCTTGTCTCTGTACAGATGAGTGATTGGACTAATTTGTGACAAATTTCTTGATTAAATTCCAAACTTGTTTTGTCTCAGAGCAGATACCTAAGTTGTACTGTGTCTTTCCACATGCTGGATTCTCAGTTGCTCCAGGACTTACCCTCGGGGCCTGAGACCAGTAGGTAGGCACTATAAGCATGTTGAGATATGTCAACCAACACCCTGAGTAATTCCAGGGGGGCCCTCTGGGCAGTTGCTACTGAAGAGAAAGGAGTTGACCGAAATGTGCATAGATAAAAGAATTTGAAAAGTAAATAGAAACTGCTCCTGCGTATGGAATAGTAGTGGTAAGGTAGAATAGTCCTTCGTGCACAGCTAAGATATGTTTTGTAGGTACTTAAAACTAGCCCATAGCAATGGATCACGCAGTTGCTGGAGTAGTTGTCCTGCTGATAGGACTAAGAAGGACCTACAGTTTCAGGAGTCTCATCTGATTCAGTGAAGATGCCATTACAACACTTGCAATGTGAGTCCTGCAGCATCTGCACAGTGACTGACAGCCCTGTTTGAGACACTCAATTGCCCACGTAAGCATTACCCTATCTATGCAAGAGATCACAATGAATTATTTTTCTAACTAGCACTCTGTGAATGTCTGTACAGCTCAGGGAGTCTTTCTTCTGAAACAAAATCTTCTGCTGTAAATGTAAATTCATTCTACTTGTTTAAAAGTGACGTCAGAGTCTGACAAGTTTTGAACATTTCAGTGTTTATTATATCATTGTTAGTTTCTGTTATGATCCAAACATTGCCTACTTCCTGAAGTGCTTCTACGTAAGTAAACAGAGGTGTCCTACTCTGAACTGCCAATGCAATATAAGCTCGATCTTTGAGCTGTAGCAGCAGAAATAAATGTTTCTTATGATAAAATATTTCAGAAGGACTGGAAAGAGGGCAGTCATGGATCAGAAATCTGAACAACCTGACCAAAATTCCTGAAAGTATTTCGATGCCCATCTACAGGGAAGAGCTATACATATAAAAAGTATTCTTCTGTGTGGTTTTTGGTTCCTTGAAGCACTTAACAGTGCTTCTGGAGCTTGGAATTGCATCAGGATGTTGACAAGCAGGAACTTAAAACAGCCAGTGGGAATCCTCACTTCCTGGGAATGAAGAGGATGTCACAGACAGCTCTGGACTTCCAGTCCTTATCTTTCATGCTAAATCACTCATTGATATTAGTGGGGTCCAAGATAATTTACAAACAATGTGAATATCAATGCTCTATATGATTCCCTGTGGAGAAACTCATTACACAGGCAACAAAGCTTCACTGCTGTAAAAACCACAACCTGCTACTTAACAAAGCTCTGCTGACTGTAGTCCCTTGGCTGGCACCATCACAGGGAAGTTAAATATTTGTATACAGAAGTGTACATTTACTTAAAGTCCATATTATCTGTATTTAAAAAACAGCACCACTGGTGAGAGATTTAACCTTATAATTTCTGTAAGACTGTCTGAACTGCCAATAAAAGGTCCTATCTTTCCTTTTTTATTCATCACCTGGTACACACTGTCAGTTCAGCAGGCTTATATTTTCAAAATAGCAAAGCTAAAGATTGTGCCCAAATTTACTGCTATGACCAGGACACCGAGCTTCCACTCCTTCAGCCTCACAGCCTCCTCACTAACACAAGAAATGTGATAGGAGGAAGAGGATCGGGGTGCATGTTATCCTAAGTACCTTTCATCTGTACTAGAACTAGATTTTTTGTCTAGTACAGATAACAAGGCCTATCCAAGCACTTGAACTCTGTGTGTGTGCTTTAAAGAGGAAGCAGAGAAAGAATCTGGACCTAATCAGGCTAAATAGCCATGCTAATATAAGCTCTTTATGGTAAAATTTCTTACCCATTATTTTTGTCTTGGTTTTATGTTTTTCTTTTTGTTTTTTTTTTCTTTTTATCCCCTCTTTGCTGATACTAATAAAATACACCACTCATGTAACTTCATTAAACAATCCTGATTTAATTATATATCTCAAGTTCAGTGAAAATAACTTTGAAACAGGGCAAGCATGTACAGTGGTTTTGAATAAATGTTCCATAAGTTTTCAGCAAGAACAAAACTACAAAATTAGCCCAGTATGGAAGACAAAGTCATGCAGACAAAAGAGGTTAAATATAACCGATTAACTTGAAGTGGCTGGGATAAATCTCTCCCCCATGCTGTTTCCCTAGGTGTACTAGAGATGATACAGTGTCTCTCTGCTTGATGCAATGGGATAACCCAGTGTGATTCTATTAAAGGTCATCTCTCTTTTGAGTGCCAAATGCAACTTAAAGAAACAGGAATATCAAACCCTTTTAAAATAAAGAACCCTCCCCTTTGACTACTGGAAAGTCAATTCCTTGAAATCCTTAAACATGATCAAGCACCCTTTCATATTTTCCATATCTACATATTTTACGTTTATTGGCCAGATGCAGAAGTTGAAGTAAAATATGCTTCAGAGGAGAAAATAACTCCCTGGGTTCTGAAATATTACACTACAACCAAAGGCAACATGTGCACTCAGTTTAACTCCAGGGCATTTTTTTTTAAAAACTGCTGCTGCCTCGGGAGGGAGAGGCATCATTTAAAATACTCTTTTGAATTTTTAATGGATATTTAGAAGTTCAGGCCTTTGCCACAGCTGAGAAGATGAAGTCAACAGTGCCTAAACAGGGCTCTTAACATCCTGCTGTTAACATACCTAAAAGCTGTTATCACCCTAATAGCTTCCAGGGAGGGTTCCACCTACAGCACAGTCTGGGGCATTTCTAGGTTGCCGCAGCATCACAGCAGTGTTTTCAGACCAGTTCTACCTGAAATGAGCTTTGTGTTGGAATCTGAAGATATCTGTGCCCTATGGCATCCCAGCAGGACAGTTTCACCTATTCCCCGCACTAAGTTTTCTTTGTCTGGGAAAGGGTTAAACTCATCTTGCAAGACACCCAACCTGGAGTTATGGCTACGATTAAGAAGCATGTGTTCCAAGCACAGTTTAGTATAAACTGTGGAAAAGTTATATTTGCAGTCTGTTATTGATGGATCTTGTTTCACTATTCTTCAAAAAATCCCAAGCTCCTACCTTGCATATTTATTATGTTTCTGTACTGCAGGGTGTATGTACTGATGGTTCATTAGTGCCCTTTCAGCTAAATATTTGCTGGCCTAGTGAACTTTCTGGATTTCTTAACAACATTGCTAGACAAAGCAACCTAGTCATAAACCTGACACAGCATAACCTGAACACAGTTTCTTGATATGTTTCTAACAGACAAAGCCATCATCTATCCCAGTTCACCATATTGCAAATGTAATTTTTTTCCCCAGCTTTTTCAACAACAGAGATCCTGCTGACTGATTTATGTCACCTAGATCCAAGGACTGGTAACACTCAGCATTGTTGTCACAGAATTAGCTACTCTGTGTTGATCTAACACTTTCGTAATTTGCCGATATACTGCACAGAACTTCTAGATAGAGAAGTTTCCTGTTCATCTGAATCTTCTGATCCCCCATACTCATAAAGTTCCTTCCAATTTTGGCATATCTCATTACAGGCTCCATGTCTTTAAATTCCATATGTTTTGGCCTCTGTAGGTCTGTGGGATCCATAAGGGTTGCCAGAGAATAAAAAAGAGCTTCTGAAGAATTAGGAGAGAGAGTACTGTAAAGAAAGTCAAACTGAAATCCTTCCAGCTCCATTCCCAAACCTGAACAAAGTACCCAAACACATCACAGTGACAGGGGTGTATTCAGTAATCAGTATTTCATTATGGGTATTTAGTATGAGGAATAACACCTCGCTTAAAAGAAGCAGTGGAGGAAAACAGGAATTATTTATCATTGGACTAAAAAGTGAAAAATTAGTTTAAAAGAAGGAAGGAATTGTAACCGCACAGCAGAACAAGTTGTTCTAGTTCATTATGGAACAGAACATGAGTTAAAAGATCTTGTGTGCCTGAAAACTAGCAAATGCCAATGCAACAGAGAAGCCACATTTAAAAAAAAAAAAAAAAGAAAAAAACCCAAACCCAAACAAAAGTACTTAGAATGTCACATCTCCCTACAACTACTGTAAAAGAATGTGATAAATCCTTTTCCATTCTTGACATCCTTTGTGGCCTTTTCTCACATGAGCAAACTGTTGACACCCTCTGGAGCTACTAACTACTATTCAAGTAGAAGCTCCTATGAGAGAAACTGGCTCTCCGGGCCATGCATAACCAGTAAGTTAAACACAACACGTCTGTTCCTGACTGACTATCCAGCTCCAACAGGGGTAGCTCTGATTTGTGATAGATTATTCATTTTACAAAGCTTTACACTTAAGTACTTTAAAGCATACTCAAAAATTCCACTGGAAGCAAATTACCCCGCAAACCTGCCCTGCACCAGCTGTACATGAGATTAATTGTTAGGCAGCATCAAACCAGAGTGTGTGGGTCACATTACAGCCTTAGCAGTGACTCATGTAGACAGCTATAAAAGGGCAGGCACACTCCCTGCCTCTTTCTTACTTGGGAGGGGGAACAAGGTCCAATAAGTTATCTCATTCTAAGCACAGGAGTAACATTTGTTGGCAGCACAAATTCAGTATGTGTGTGGTGTTCTCCAGACAGGCCAAGCACGAGGGACTTTCAGAGCAGGAAGCCTATGTTTATCCTAAAGTGACACTGTTAGTAAGCACTGGTCTTCTCAGCTGTCTTTGAGGTCTGAAGAGTGATATAAGCATTATTCTTCCTATTACTTGTACATGATTATCCATATGTATGCCCTCATTCCATGACCAAATAACAGAACAAAAATATCCGGCCCATGCATACAGACAGATGCATTGCTTAGCGTACGTTTGGATAGGGTTTCTTGCCAGGAGTACAAATTTGACTTGAAAGCCCGCACTGGCTTCCCCTGCTGCCTGTGAGGGCACCCTTGCTCCTAGACTCTCAGACCCATAGCAGCCGCCAAATCTCTGCCTGCTTCCTCCTCTGTCGGCGTCGACGCTCCCCCTTCTGTTTTGCCCTGGTATTTTCTGCTTGGGTTATCCGTAATCTTGTTATGTCTAGTCTTCCTGAGTAAGGATTTTTTCTCCTTACCGGTATAATATATATTCCTGAGGTCTACTATAGCCAGTTATACCAATTACCATAATACTAATATTTTACACACAGAGAATAATCTAACCCACTCCTGCCTATAAAATCACCTCCTTGTTCATTGTCTTGGATTACATTTAGAAACACCACACTGATTATCTGTTTAAATATGGTTTATGGTTCCTAAACCATATTCAGGCTTCTATTCTTCACCTTTAAGCTTCCCACAACATTGAAACTATTTATTCTATCTCATCTCTCCTACGTTTTTATCTTGAATGCTCCATACAGTCATGTTTCTGCTTTAATATCCAGCCTTATTTGTGGTAATTTCCTCCTACATTCCTTTGGTTTTCCTAATATTTTAATTTCACCCCTGCTCTCATCTCTGACTCTCAGCTTTCTATATCCTGGTGCTTCCTAAGCTTAAAAGCAGGTATCTTCAAGTCTTTCTGAACGCTGTTTGTCCAGAAAGCTTTCCTGCTCCTGCTTTTCTTACTGATGGTTGTGGTTTGCACTCAGTTCCCTCAAAACTTTGATTTACACTGCTGATACAGTCATTTACTGTGCTACAATTAACATGGCCAGAGGACACGCTTTTGATGACCTCAAAGCACTCCTTGTACATTAGCTGCTTAAAATAACACATTGGGAAAAATGCAAGCGTAACTATTGATAATAAAAAGACATCTGATTCTGATCCTTCATATGGATCAGTCTGCTCAGAAGAATGAGAAAAAAGCACAGCATAGGGTTTCTCTTTTTTTGCTGAAAATCGCCAATTTCTGAAAAATATCAGATACTTTTAGTTAGTTCAATATTCAGTTAGATTTAGTTGAAATTGACCTGTAAACTCAAAAGTTAAGGGGGGGGCAGGGAAGGTGTTTGATGCCAGTGAGCCAGAGGGCCAAGCTAGCAGTCCCAGCTCCCATGTAAGCAGGCAGGAAGAAGCCATATGCCCCAGGAGCTGGTCTCTGCTTTTGGGTGGGTTGTGCCCTGGTGGTCTCTAGTGGGCTGGGAGCTCTTTCCAGGCATGTGGGGCCATGTTGCATTGGGGCAGACTGAGATACCCATGTTTATGCCAGCCCTGGTGGGTGTGGACAAATCCTGGCCATTTTAGTATGCTTTCTCCTGAAGCCCTTGCCAGCACACCATAGTGCTGTATCAAGAGAGATGGTTCTGAATCAAGAGAGAATGTTTAATTTTGGGGCATGCCAGAAAATGGAATAAGCCTTACAGTCACATAAGCCTGGCCACAGGGAGAATGATTTCCCATGCTGGCCACACTTTTGAAACTTAACACAGCTCTTCTGTCTCCAGGAGGACGTTTGCATTTGCCTGTACGTTCACATTTGTTAACTGTTTGACACTGTGCCAGAGAGACTTGTTTAGGAGTATTCACGACTGTTGTATGCTCTGTGTTAACATCCACATCTTTGTGCGCAGCTGTAAATGGGAGAGTCTGCATTGCAAACGGGCCTGTTGGGCGCTTGATGGCAGTATCTGCGTTAGGTGCTTGCTCCACTTAATCAGCTCTGCCGTTTCCAGTGCAGCCTCCGGAGAGCTATGGGCACTTTTGGCTACCTGGGGAGGCAGGGTGGGGAGGAAAGGGAAAGAGAGAATCAAACAGGAAGAGGAGTGAAAGGACAGCAGATACAATTTACTCTTTTCAGCCTTACTGCTGCAGTTGTCAGGCACAATTTTGCTTTACGGTTGGATTCAATGATCTTAAAGGTCTTTTCCAACCTGAGCGATTCTGTGATTTTCCTGGTTATTGCTGACTTTCTGCCTTAGGAGCTCTCACTGACCCTATCTGCTCAATCTCAGGACAAAAGTTAAGTGACCATTTATTTGAAATCTATCACAGTGCAGCTGGAAACATTGATCTAGGTTATATTGATTAGGAGTGAAGGTAGGATTGTTATGACAGCTTTAGCCTCCAATAGTTATTGTCTCCAAGGAGCTACAATGCCTCAGATGCCTCAGTAGTGGATGAAGCACTCAGGGACCGCTCTCACCTAATCACCTGCTTGCTCTCACCTAATCACCTGCTCAGCAGTATTTTGCAACACCAGCAAGTTGCTGAGTGCAGCAAGGGAAATCCTCCTGCACAGCTTATAGCTGTCAGGGCCCTGGTGCTACCTCTGGAAATGGATATCTGAGGCTGCCTGTCCTGGGCAGATAACTGAAGCAATCCTCTGCTAATGCTGCAAACAAATGGCAGAGGTATGAAGATGGCAAGAAGCCATTTTGGGGGCTTGGCAAGTGCACACTGGCTCAAAGAAAAAGATTGTGGCCAAGAAGAATACATGAAGCACTTTGGCATATGTATACCAATATCTAAATTAACCCCTTCTATGTTCTGAAATTTGTAGGCTGTACACATTTTCAATCCTACCCTATTATGAAATACGAATTGTGGAAATACTTGGTGTAAATAGTAAAAGCTACATTCTATTATTCTCATGCTCTGGTAAGACTAAGAAATGCCAGGTATTTATTTTGTGTAGATATTTTCTTTCCTTAATGCAATCAGCATTTTGCAGTTGATTAGAACAAGAAAAATATTTAAGGGTCATATGTTCTCTCTCCCTCTCTTCCCCCCTTAGATTTGGCTTTTCCTTTTACTGCTTGTTTCAGAGAAGGGCATCTGTTGGTCTCATGAGATGGTTTTCACAGATTTGGGTGTGCAATAAAATCATGTTATAATATTGCTTTCCTCATGATGCTCACAACTCTGAATTTTTGTTTAAAAATGATGTTAGAAAGTAAAAGAAAATCACATAAGAAAACTTGGTCCCCTTCAAATGCTAAGAGCAGTCCCCAGATGATGTAAAGCCATGTTGATTTGATATTGCTTGTTTTTACCAACTGTGGATCTGAACCACCGAGTAATTTATATAGGAATGAAGCTGGAAAGTTTTCATGTCCAGTTGAGCCACTTTTCCACCTCTTTTCATTTGAAAAGCTGTGAAGAGACTTTTTCCCTTCTCACTACACAGGCAGTTCACTCTCCCTGTTGCAGTTGATATCTTTATCCAGCTGAATTATTCCTCTGTCCCCTTGAAATGCTCTGTAATAAATTAATAATTTATGCTAAGTGGAGCAATACTGCTGGGAGCTGGGAGTTGAACTAATAAAAATTCAGAAGTTGCAGGGCCCATTGAAAACATTTGCTGAAATCACTATGGCTCCAGGAGATATTAAGATACGTGTGTGTGTGTGTCTGGGGAGGGAGAGAGAAGAGCTTTGGCCCCTTTTACTGTCCCAAAGGAATGACTAGCAATGGCAAGATTTAGGAAAACAGCAATGCTCTAAGCAATCTTGCTCAGCACCGGAACACTTTGGAAACAGAAATTCCCCTCCATGGAAATTTCACTGTGCTTGGAAAAGGTAAATTGATTTTCCAGCATTTACAGCAGGATGAAGAATTTGGGGACCTTTATTTAGTAGTGAGCAAAGTAATTTATTTAGGGTGCAGTTGTGGGTTTTAAAATTATTTCCTTTGGGAATTCAAGTTTTGAGCTTGGCTATTGAACTCCCAGGAAGAAGGTTACCTGTCCTGAAACTTAAAGCTGAGGATCCCCCTAGCCCCAGCTACCTATAAGGATAATGAACTGCAGCTCATGGTGGCTCCAGTGCCTTAGGTGGTCACCTGAGCTAGCTGGAAGAGCCCAGGGAGAACACAAACCTGCCTGTTTTGTTGGACTGTGGTCATGCACTAATCAGTTTTCACAGGCTGCATTTTAAAATGTTTTATGAAATGTCATTTCAAGCCGAAACTCCCAGCAAACTGTTTTCAATAGGCAGGTCAAATATTGGAGACATGGGAAGGACAATATAGTAAAAATGGCCCCTGTTGTCTCCCCAGGCACCACTTCTGGGGAGGGGATTATTGCTTCATACTGGAGCTATAATGACAATGGCCATTGTGAGACAAACCTACTAAGTTTATTAAAACACCATTCCACATTTATTCTCTGGTATCTCATTTAATCTTTTCTTGCTGTCCTCCCAAGTGAGTCTATACAACCATGCCTCTGTTGCCCTTGGCTGCCTTTAAAGCTGTGTTGTTACAGCTTCTGAGCCATCTTAGGCATCCTGAGATAAAGGTGCATTATAAGAGTGAGCATAGACGGATGCATAACGCAGATGTTGAGGGTGGCTGGAAATTCTATGAATCTTTTTGTGAAATGCAGCACATTTTCTTGATTTAGTTAGCTTCTCCATTTTCTATTGAAACATCGACTTCTCCCCCAACTCTTCCCCCCCAATTCTAAATCACAGAAAATTTAAGGTGCTCAATTTAATCGAGAAAATAAATAATCGAGTAATATAGTAGCTAAAGAATTAGTCAGGTACCAGCAGGTGGTGCTCCAGAGTATGTAACATTATTTACTGGAGCAGAAAGATCTTTTGCTTTTTTATAGTAGGAAAGAATTATTGGAGAGAGTGTCTTATTATCTCATTGGCTGCAAAGATGATCATGAGTTGATTTTCAAAGATGCTCATGATACAGTAATTTAATCTAAAGGTACAAAATTCAGTCATAAAAAATGGCTGCAAGTTTTCACTTTCTGGGATGGGTTAGTGTTTTCTTGTATATATGAATAATTTGTTTTGTTCAAAACCGAACAGCTGAGAAGAGTGGAGGCTAGAATATTTGCAGTGCAAATATCCATCCTGAAATAGTTCTTTGTTTTTCTGCTTTTCACAAAAAACAAGTGTGGAATTTATAATAGTGATTTTATTTTTTTTTTTTCCCTTTAGAATTTGCAAAGAATGAGAGGATCACAAACCAACAGCTGGGAAGCAGAAACTTTTATCTCACCTGTCAATTAAAAACTGTTTTGGAATAGTTAATCAGAGAAGAGGTGTGTTCTCCAAAAACTCTCTGCTATTACTCAGCACAACCATACAACTTAAAAGGAAGGGCTTTTCTCTATACACAGTCTTCTCTTTTCTAAAGGCATCCTTATTAGTCTGGTTAATTGAGTTTTATAAACTTCCTTTACTTTTAGGTATCTAAAACAGCTGCAGTGTGGTTGAGAGTCTGGTCCAAATGTTAAGATAAAATTCTGATCTGAAACTGGACCAGGGTTTTAATTCCTGGATTTGGATTCATTCTACTTCAGGAATTGTTGGCTTGGTCACTTTGGTTTTGGCTCATTCTTCAGATGGATATTCTAGTCTAATGATAATGGTTAAAGCAAAATAGTTCAGACAAGAAATACTAAAAGAAATCTAAGTATTTCCTGTAATCATCTGCTTCAAGCAACATTACTGGTTTTGGTAATAAAAATTTTGAAACATTTGATCTTCAAGATGTAATTTCAAAAACAGGTTCTTGAATCAGTATTCAATCCATTGGCATACTTACACATATGATCAGTAATGAAGTTCACAGAGAAATCAACAATGGAAGTAGTTGCTCTTGGCTTGGACTTTGGTGTGGGGGGCTTTGAGGGCAGTGTCAGAGTATTTCAAAAGAATATAAAAATCAGAGCAATGTGCAAACATATCCACACTGTGTAAATCAATAGCTGCATTGAGGTATAAATGTGGTCCTTTTTACCTGTTGCTAGATGCTTCTTACTCCAGTTGTGGTTCCAGTGATCTCAATGTGTTTAATTATAATGAGTTCACTTATGAAGTAAGATAACAATTCATACAAGCAAGACTGTTAATGATTTTTCTGCAGTTAGGACCTTAATCTGTCCATAGCTTCATCAACAAACAGGGATTGCCTCTCCCCAGTTTGTTCTATAAAGTTGCCCTTGTTCCTGATAGAAGGGGATCTCTGGACCCTTCAAAATAATAGGAAGCATTGATTCTTTTATAATAAACAATTAAAAACAAACAAACAAACAAAAAAGCCCAAACATTCCATAATGTGTTTCTGTCAAGCAGTGGTTCCATCACATGACAAATTTGATTTGGGGTACTTGTATATGGATCATAAAACTCCTGCATTACTATGGTAAAAATCGCCAAAGGACTACAGATTCACTTTCCTTGCCCAGAGTGTTTTTAATGTATTTTGTCTATGGTTTTCCAGGACATTTTTATTTTGAATCAAACATAATTTGTCATAATTCTCTAATTTTCTAATGGATCAGAGATTGCTTACTAGAGCTAATTTGATAAAAATGTGATTATGTGTTCACACCTGATTCAGATCGAATTCATAGTGTCTGGCAATTCAGCAGTGAAAAGCTCCACTATTACTCCCTCTGAAATAGCTTTTTATTTTATGGACAGATGTTCTCTTTTGAGTGCACCAGAATCAGCTGAAGACACTACTGCCTGCTCCCTCTGGCTATCTTTCTTGTCTGGTTTGAAATGTCTATATTCCACAGTTGTGGCTGGTTAGTGGTCCTGGAGCACCCCCTAATCCAGATCAGGCAAAATAAACCAAGTTAATTCAAAACATTATATGAACTGTTTAAATTAGTGCAGCTGGTTTACCATTTGTGAATTAAGCATCACTCACACACACTGTTCTGCAAGGGTGGCAATCTCCAGCAGACAAGCAGTCGCTAACAGGTGGGGAGTGGAGAGGGAGGAAATAGTACATCTGTGAAGAGCAAAGTTCTCTCTGCAGCTTTTATGTTCAATTTATTTAGCAGCTCACTAAAGGAAAGTTGTAAGATAGCTGAAAACTGAATCAGTATGAAATGACGTAGTAATTACGGATGTTCACATCAGATTGTTCTTAAATATTAGGCTTTTTAGTGCTCTTCTGTCATATTCTATGGGACTGTGTTGAAGAGCTGACTTGATGTCACTTAAGATTGAGAATTCAAACTAATAAACATGGACATATGGAAGTCAGAGGTGTGGTGGTGAACTGGAATATAAAGCCTAGAACTGAAGGGCTTTTTGTCCTTTTATAGACTGTAAGGTTGGTGTGTATTTCAGAGCAGTGCTTCAGAAAGTGTGTACCCTGAACAAGTCAATAGAAAATACCTGAAAGAGAAGGTGTGATGAAATCTTATCCCATTATGGAGGGGCTGAGGAGTTGATAGTGGCTGTCTTCATGTTAGTTTCCTTAGTGCTGTTAATGGACTCTTCAACATAGACAGTTTGGATTGTACAGGTTCTCAAAATATGCTCCTCAACTTTGTGCTTGTCTTCAACAGACTCTCATCTCCTGTGTATATTAGGCTTTTCATACCTACACCAGCTCTGCTTTCTTAAGAAAAACTAACAACCTGCATAAATTCCTGAATTTATGATTGCCCATGGATTTCAAAGTTGGAGGCAAATCCAGTATAACCCTAAAAATACGTCATTGTAAAATTATAGTTTGCAGAAATGTGCAGATGATGCTGATAAACCATCACAGAATAAATATGAATAATGTTGTAGAGTATGTATAAATAATAGGGATGGAACTGTACTTCAATTATTAATAGATTATTGCCATCAATAAACAAGGGCATGAATCTCACATGCTTACTATAATTTACATCCATTAAGTCTTTCTTTCTTCAAGCACAAAAATCCATACAATATGAGCTTATACCAGTTTTAAAATCCATAAATATATTATGTAGTAGTTCTCTTTAAGGAGCTAATGCTTTGTTGAATATTCTGTTCAAATGTCTCAAGTGAAGCAAATGGACTTCTAGAGTCTTATTTATGAAGGCTCAGAAACAAAACATAAAATATCGAAGTAAAAGCATTTGCAAGCTCAGAGACCACAGCACCATTCTTTTAACCAAACTGAGAAACTGGCTGAGTTTATGAATTCACATGGCTCTGTGGTCTCTGAGGGGATGCTGACTGTCTCAGAAGCATTCCCCCCAAAAAGAGAAAACATAGAAATGTGACTTTGAGAAAAAGAAATCTTAAATCACCTTAAATTAACTTTCCCTTTTCCAGTGGTTTTGTTTTACTGTATACTGATAGCTGAATAGAAGGGTCAAATCAATATAACAGATTTCGCCTTATGATCATATAGGAGTTAGGGCTTCTCCCCACAAACAGCTGGTGGGATCAATATGCATGCAACATGGAGAGGAAATAGGAGGAGCTGGAAGCCACAGTGCAGCAGGAAAACTGTGATGCAGTTCCCTGTCATCACAGAAACCAGTGGGATGACTTGCAGAGCTGGAGTGCTGCAATGGATGCCTGTAACACTTCAGAAGGGATAACCAAAGAAGGAGAGATGGTGGGGTAGCACTGTATGCTGGAAAATGTTTTGGATGTCTAGAGCTTAATTATAGTGACAATAGGGTTAAGTGGTTATGGACAAGAAATTAGGGGAAGGCCAACAAGGCAGATATCATGATGGGATTCTATGATAGACCACCCAACCAGGATGAAGAAGCACGTGAAATAGGTTTAAGTATCTGGGACGAGTCTCCCAATCACTAGACCTTGTTCTCATGGGAGACTTCAACTTGCCAGATGCCTGCTGGAAGTACAATACAGTGAAGAGAAAACAGTCTAGGAGGTTCCTGGATTGTGTGGAAGGTAACTTCCTGACACAACTGGTGAGCAAGCCAAATAGGGAAGGTGTCTGCTGGACCTATTGTTTGTGAACAAAGAAAGACTTGTGGGTGATACGATGGCAGGAGGCCATCTTGGGCACAATGATCACAAAATCACAGAGTTTTCAAATCTTGGATAAGTAAGGTCAGCAGAACTTAGACTTCCAGAGGTCAGACTTTGTCCTGTTTAGGAGCCTGATAGACAGAGTCTCTTGGGAAGCAGTCCTGAAGGGCAAGGGAGTCCTGGAAGGCTGGACATTCTTCAAGAAAGAAATCTTAAAGGCAGAGGAACAGGCCATCCCAATATGCTGAATGACAAGCTGGTGAGGAATAAGACTGGCCTGGCTGAACATAGAGCTTTGGCTGGAACTCAGGAAAAAAAGTAATTTATGACCCTTGGAGGAAGGGGTGGGCAAGTCAGGAGGCCCACAAGGATGTCGTGAGATTACACAGGGAGAAAATTAACAGAGCCAGAGCCCAACTAGAACTCAATCTGGCTACTGCCATAGAAGACAATAAAATATGTCTCTATAGATACATTAGCAACAAAAGGAGGGTTAAGGAGAATCTCCATACTTTATTGGATGCAGAGAGAAACATAGGACTAAGGATGTGGAAAAGGCTGAGGTACTTATTGTCTTTTTTGCTTCTTTAGTAGTAAGACTTTTTGTTCTCTGGCTATCCAGCCCTCTGAGCTGGATGACAGGGATGGGGAGCAGAATGAAGCCCCCATAATCCAAGGGGAAACAGTCAGCCACCTGCTGTACCACTTAGACACACACAAATCTATGAAGCCGGATGAGATCCACCCAAGGGTACTGAGGCAGCAGGCAGAAGTGCTCACCAAGACAGTTTCCATCATTTCTCAGCTGTCCTGGCTAAACAGGGACATTCCAACTGACCAGAGGTTAGCAAAAGTACATCTGCAAGAAGGGCCGGAAAAAGAATCCAGGGAACCACAAGTCTGTCAGTCTGACCACTGTGCTGGGGGAGGTCATGGAGTGGATCATCCTGAGTGCCATCACATGGCATGTACAGCATGGCCAGAGAACCAGGCCTGGTCAGTGTGGGTTTATGGAAGGCAGGTCCTGCTTGATCATCCTGATCTCCTACAACAAGGTGACCCACTTACTGGATAAGGGAAAGGCTTCAGTAAAGCCTTTGACACCATTTCCCACAGCATTCTCCTGGAGAGACTGGCTGCTCGTGGCATGGATGGATGTGCCGTTCACTGAGTAAAAATCCTGCGTGGAGGGTCAGGCTCACAGAGTGGAGGTGAATGGAGGTAAATCCAGTTGGCAGCTGCTCAGAAGTGGTGTTCCTCAGGGCTCAGTACGGGGGCCAGTTCTCTCTAATGTCTTTCTCAATGATCTGGATGAGAGGATCGAGAGCACCCTCAGTCAGTTTGCAGCTGACACCAAGTTGGGTGGGAGTGCTGATGTGCTTTGAAGGTAGGAAGTCTCTGCAGAGGGATCTGGACAGGTTGGATCAATGGGCCGCAGCCAGTGGTATGAGGTTCAACAAGGCAAAGTGCCAGATCCTACACTGAGGTCACAACTTTTCTTCTCCAGGATGAGCAATCCCAATTCAGCCTTTCTTCACAGGAAAGGAGAGTGCTATTTCATCCCTCTGGCCATTTTCATGGCCCTTCTCTGGACCTGCGGTAACAAGTCTATGTCTTTCTTGTACTGGGAACCCCAGAAATGGATGCAGTATGCTAGGTAGAATTCACAAGAGCAGAGTAAGGGAGAGAATCTACTCTGTCATCATGCTGGCCATGCTTCTTTTTATGCAGCACAGGATGTGTTTTGCTTTCTGGGCTGCAAGGGCACATTGCCAGCTAGTGTCAAATTCTTTATCCTCCAGTATTCTCAAGTCTTTTTCTGCATGACTGCTCCCAATCCATTCCATTGCCTGGCCTGTACTGATACTGGAGGTTGCCCTGACCCATCTGCAGGACCTTGCATGTGGCCTTGTTGAACTCCATGAGGGTCATATGAGCCCATTTTTCAAGCTTTTCAAGGTTCCTCTGGATGGCATCCCTTCCCTCTAGCAAACCAACCGCACCACTCAGATTGTTGTCAACTGCAAACTTGCCAAGGATGCACTAAATCCCACAGGTCATGCTCTCAATTAAGATATTAAAGAGTACTGCTGCCAGTATGGACCGTTGATGGACACCATTTATTATTGGTTTTCACAGGGATGCTGCTCAGTTTCCCACGAAACTGAGATGTTAAAGCTTCTTAGACTTTGGCATCATATGCTTTCTTGGACTTGTAGCTCTCTTTCCATCCTGTAGCACTGTAAATCACAGGGAAGAAGTGGAAGGGGGGGGAGATCTAAACTGAAAAGTAATTAAATAAAAAGTGATTCTGATGTCTTCACCCTTTGCCAGCATCAGAATATCTCTTCAAAAGGCAACTTTAATCTATGGCATCCTTGCTGTTTCCATCCAGAAGAGATTTAGCCACAATCATCATCAGCAAGTTTAATTTCAAACAGAACTAAGCTTCAGATCAGGTGGGGAGCTAAATGTTGATCAAATGAGAAATGAAGCTCACCAGTCTCCCTAATATTCTGCAAGGACAGCTCTCAGCCTAAATAATCTAATTCCTTCTTTGACAAAAGTTTCGTACCTGGATTTCAGAATCTTTTAAGCTTAAGTCTTAATGTCATATTGCCTCTGACTGGCTTGAGAGAGGTGGACTTCAAAGGTTATGATCTTCTGGAATTGCATCTGGTGGGAACATGTGAACTCACTTAGGCTCAAACTGGAATGGCTGAAAATATGGGGGTCAGTGAAAGGCAGTAAGCTTTGCAGATACATTTTGTGCAATATGGTGCCCATTTTCATTAATTGGAGGTTAACTTACTAATAGAATAGTGCTGGTCGCTTAGATCCCTGCTCCTGAAAATACCCATGTATCTCAGGAAGGAGTAAGAGGATTTCTCAGTTTGAAGTTCATCTGGTACCGCAAGTGTGCATTAATTATGATTTCATTATTCTTTCAGATAAATAATGCAAGGTCTTTAACAAAGCATTTCCTTAATAACCGCATTAGAAACTGAACCTCATACACCAATAAAAGAAATACTCTGTTTAACTTTTACTACCTTTGAATCAATAAGATAAATGGTTAGGGTAGTAAAACGTTTTAAAAAGAACAGGGAAAGTTAATATTTTAAGTGAAGAATTATTTTGGCACAGCCTTAATTTATAAAGCAATCTGCATATATTCAGCACATCAGCACCAAGAGGAAATTAGCTACCAGTGAAAAAAAAGCACTGAACAGTACTGAAAACAGACACTAATTTCCCTTGCAGAGTCATTAATTTGCTGTAAAAATCAGAATAAGATCTGATACATGGAGGTTATTTTTGCATCTAATATCACATGGTAGAAAATTATTTGTGAATTGGGTGGGATTTAGCTCCAGTTCTCAGTTTCTCGAGTGTGGGAGAAGCATAGCTCCAGTGTGGTCAATGGCAAAACAAATATGGATTTTACTGACTTGCATTTTTGCCATTTAGAAAATAGAAAATATAATAGTTCATCTCTTAAAGAGTGCAGATTTGTGCAGCTTAATTAAGCCATCAGATCACTGCGGTTTGCACCAGTTGCTAGTCTAAGCTATACACTTGTGTAAGAAGAAGGAGAATTAGATTGCAAGTGAGGAGAGCCTGTGAGTCAATAAAGCTGCATTACCCCAGTGTGAATGGGAAGGGAGTGAACTGTTTGTGCCTGGTGTCTTCTAATTCTCATCTTCTAGCTCTTGAGATCTGGAAATTGGAAAATAAAAGCTTTTTTTGTATAACTCAAGGAAGAATTAATACTTACGTAAATATTGTTTTTTATAACTGTCATGAGTGTACATTAAATGACTGCTCTCAGTGAAGAGCTTCTCTGTGTTTTTCTTAAAATCTGTAACAGTAGCCTCTAAAACTCAGCTAGGCAGAAAGGGGATGGGGGCTTCTGCTGCACTAGTCTGAAAATTACAGAACTATGATTTCCTCGCACTGAGTAGGTAAAGCTCTTAAAAAAAACTAAAATCTACTTTTTTTTCTTTTCCCCTCATATGGAAACTAAGGGACAAGGCTCGTTACCGTTCCCAACCAGCAAAAGCAGTGGTACAACAGTTCTTCCATTTGAATAGGAAATTGCTTTTTTGGGTAAATGCAGAAATGAGTCATTTGAAGAAATCATGAGATTTCTGCAATGCATTTTTTTTACCATATGGAAATAGGTATGCCCAAACAGCTGAAGCAAGCCAGTTTCATTCTTGTTCTTTACATAATACACCGAAGACCAAAACCCTCTTCCTTTGTTATTATCTGACTCTATTGTTTTGATTACTATCATTCCTTTGCTTCTGGTTTGCAAAGGAATTTTTGCTTCTGGGTGTGCAAAATATCCTCAGATTTTGAGTTTTGGAAGTTTTTCATTTACAAATGAAAAAGCAGACAATTATCCTCAGGCTGCCTTTTCAGAAGTTTCAAAAGTATTTTTCTTAGGGGAGACCAAACCCTTCAAAGTTACATAAACAGGTTCTACAAGCAGTACCTACAAACATGTTCTACAACCAGCAGCATAATTAAAAATAAGTCCTAATATGTGTGTTTTACAGTAACAATGTTCCTCTGCTGTTTCAGCAGCTGCACAGCACAGTCACATGCATGCAGCAGGATAACAAAAGGAATGTATATGCTGGTTAATCAAAATAATGAAAGCATCTTGATAGACAGAGCCCCAGGAAGGTAATTTGATCGGAGTAGAAATAAATGGGTGGACTTTTAACTGAACCCTGCAGAAGACCTGATTGGTACTTCTATGACAGAGAAGTAAAAAAGACCTTGGCCAGACTTCATTCTGTCACTTCAGCAGTAGAGTCTGTGCTACTGTAACCATAAATACTATGCATAAACTCACATGCCTATGCCAAAAAATGATGTGAAGCTGGTGAAGCTGACCTGAGCAGGGAGAGAATTTTCTCTGCCTCCACTCAGAGACCTGAAGACAGCTTCACACAACATCAGTGGAAGAATGCAGTGCATGTCTTAGGTTCAGTATTAGGTAAAAAGACATTGAAGCCACTGCATTAACAAAGGATTATGCAAACTAAGACTGTACACAGCTCTGTCTTCCACAGAGAATAAAGAAAGGGTCAATGAACCAGTTTCAATAGTTATCACGATGCTCAAGTATCACTCTTTTAAAGCACGAAAGCTTTTATTTTTTCTACAGACCTAGCTGCACCTGATATAATTATTCATATCATGAAGCATCAAAATGCTGTCTTTACCAGCTGAAATCACTTGCCAGGATATTACAGCTGGAAATTAATTTTTATTTGGTGTACTGCTATTTATGTGGATTTTTGCACAGTCTGCCTCTTACACTCTTTCAGAGTATTCATGAATACTTTTGCTGACTCTGTAACATCTCCTCCTAAGCACATAACAGTCAGAGAAATCACTTCATGCATATTGGTCAACGGTCTTTTTTCTTTTCCAGACATGACAGGAATAATTTCTCCTTGCACGCTAGCCTTTGACTGAATGTCAGTGACCTCCAAAACCAAAACCTGCTCTTGTGGTGTTCCTGTCTTTATCCAAGTGAAACAAATCAATGCTCTTGCTCTGCAAGGCCTGTTAAATTACCACAGGCAACCTTGCTGAATCTGCAAGTTTCAGATTCATATTGAGTTAAAGAAAGCTGGAGGGGATTCCCATATTACAGCATTTTTGTTGTAAGGGATCCTAGCCAACACAGTATGCAATAACATTTGGTTTGATCAATTGATAATGCAAAAGAGATAAAATACACAAATCACTGTGTAATCTACAATTTATACACAATGTTCTAAGTGTAAAAACATACTTTCAGGCTCCAAAGGAGATTCAGGATGCCAATCATGATCAGATTCTTCATAGAAGTTAAATTTCTGAGGCACTAATGTTTATTGGAAACTTAATTCCTACTGAAGGTGAACAGCAACTAGCTTCTAAATACCACGTATGTTGGAAGGAATCTTTTTTCTGTATCCACTGAAGAGGTAGGCAGTTGATGGGGACAGGACCTCTCTTGTTTGATCACTTGTTAATTTTGCTCATAAAAAACAAGCCCCAAACTGTTTGCCTCTTTTCAAACTGAATGGTAGCATGTCTTGTTAAATTAGGAAACTGAAAGTGTTAGTGCCTGTGGTTATTTGCATTAGCTGTATGGAATTACTGACTGTTGATATCTGTAATTTGTATTAATCAAGTGTTTCTTTAACAATTAGTGATAAAATGTAAGAACTCATAATTTTCCATCACTGACTTATCCATGCCAGTTCTGCTTTTAGAGCACGTCTGAGATACATTCATATGGGGAAAGCTCACATCATCTTATTAGTAGTTAAAGATTACTTCAGTTTTCAGTGCCCTCCATCCATTGTAGCTTATACGCACAAAGTTTAGTAAAATGTTAATTTTGATCAAACTAGTATGCCAAGGAAACAGCAAAAGCCTTCACAGAATAGTATTATTTTCTTCCTTTTCAGGTCTTTTGTTAATTTCACCACCCTGAGAGCTGTCTGAGAAATAGGATTGGAGAGGAAATAATTTCTTGTGCGATTTTGTTGCAAAACTCATTAATTTCCAGTGAGAAATCTTAACTGTAAAGTATGAGCACCTATAAGATGTTTGCATACTGTTCCTTTGGCTATCTGTATTTCATGTTTTCTTTCAATTGTATGCTTTTCTGTCACCCTGCAGTTACCCCCTGTGACTATTTTCTCTGACTATCTAATTTCTACTTTCTACCTGAAAAGAGGGTTCTTCTGGGATTCTCTTTCTCCTTCCATTTATTTTCTATTAGTTTATAGCAACCACTGTCTATAATAGCAGTCTCAGATTTCTAGAAGCTATTACTCTCTTATAGACAGGACACTTCATTGATTGTTCTGAACATAACATGTTTCAGTGATAAGATTGATGGACATGAAATCCCAAGACGACAAATTGACAACGCTTTTAAACTAAGGGGCTGTGCAGCTCTGTGAGTTCTTTCTTTCTTTTTTTTTTTTTTTTTTTTTTTTGCTTTTCATACAACAATTTGAAAGGGTTTGTAGAGTTCCTAATTCAACAGTCAAAAAAGACATTAATAGTTAAGTGCAGGCGTGGATGCTTTGCTTTGCAGGAGTTGTCTTAAACATCTGCTTTATAATGCAACATAAATACATGTTACTGTTTTGCAGAGAAATAAGAGCCAGGTTACTGCAGAAGTGTACTGACGTGATCACTTCCTTTACACCCTGCAGAAAGGAGAAAAGGTGTTTCTATTAACAGCACTGGCAGAGCCACCAGCCTTTCAAGTAGAGGTGGCTGCAGATGGGTTGGAAGACAATGAAAGTTTATGAAGTAGGAGATCAGCAGAAAGCAAATTAGCCATCCTTTTTCTAAGGTGGCAAAAGTATAAACAAGCAGAGGAGGATACCACTTTTGCTACCCTGAACTTATTTGCTACATTGAACCCTGATCTAACTTTGAGCTGAGACTCTCAAACAAGAATCAGGCTCACATGCTGAAGGTCTGCCACCTTCCCTCTACAGTGTGCAAGTGGCAGACAGCACCCACTGTTAACAAGTGCACAATCTGTTTATCACTGAAAGAAAACATTAAACTTTCATATTTTACTGAGTTCTTTGTAATTGTGGACAAGGAGCAGGAGATCTACAAGGACAATTCAATATGGAGCTATAGCAGAAAAAGCCAAAAAATCAACAAAATACAAAGGATAAAACAAGCTAGAGAGGAAAAGCCAGGAGGATCAGTATGGAAATCACAATAGCACAAATCTATGTATAACAGTAGTTTCATCATTTTAGACCACAGTTATTTTGGTTTGGGTGTTTTTTGTTGTTTTGTTTTGGGTTTCTTTGTTTGTTGTTTTTTGTTTGTTTGTTTTTTGTTTGTTTGTTTTTTCCTTTAGGGATGTGGAGAAGATATATTACCATAGAAAGGAGATAAATAAAAGGTGCTGGTTTAATATGTGTGTCTGTAGAATGATCAGAGAAGTAAGTTAGATCAGGGGTTAAGGCTATACCATTTCTCGAGCAAAACTAGAGCTATTTGATTTTATGAGAAAGTATAAAATCCCTAATCAATAAAGACTGTACTTTTGCAGGGGTGCAATATATTCAGCTCATAAAATTCACCGTTATGAATCAGCAAGTGATCAAGGATGATAGTTTAGCAAGTTTGAAAATGAGACTAGAGGGTTACAATCTCAAAATTTAGAGTTGTCATAACTGTAGGTACTTAGCAAAGAACAGATTTGGGTTAGGGTTAGGGTTAGGGTTAAACAGAGGCTCTAGAATTTAAGATGAAGTTTAACTATTAGGGCTTAGATGAATACAGCTGTAAAGGACTTTTACTCTATTCTCATACCTGCAGCATTCTTACTGTGTTCCTATGAAGCACCCATTGGTGGTAAGATTCAGAAATGGAAAGATGAATTAGAGGGCATGAAGAGATAATTGTAAAGCAACTTTTAAGGATGATAATCCAACTTTCAGCTCCCATGCAAATACCCTGTTCTATTATATGACAGCAGTAACTTAGCTTCCCACATTTTCCTACAACGTTTTTAGATTTAGAAGTGATTTTCTTTGCTACTTTGTAAAATACAAACAATTTAATTCTGAGTGAAGGTAGTTAGTACATGGGAAACAAACTCTGTATCATATTGTCCAGTGTATGGTGGATTGTAACCTCTTATAGAACTACCATAACCAGAATGTTGCATTTCTGATGTGCATGAGTAATAGAAAGCAGAAAGCAATTAACAAGTCAGAAGACTTTTCATACCACAAAGACAGTATGTTTCCCACATCAGCTAACAAGTGGCAGATGAAGAATACAGTTTTGCATTTGCATTTGCATATGGGCTTGCATTGAAGAGACACAGTTAGAATATATATCTTTTGGTCTTTGTTATTGCTATGAGTCAGAGAAAAGCTGTGTAACAACATGCAGACAAAAAAGTGCATCTAAGCAGACATCTGCACCTTGCTAGTCTATGTACTTTAAGACTTCAGAAACAACAAAAGTGTTAACCATATTCCCATCTGAACCTGCCTCAGATGAATACACAGCTCCCCATACACATCAGCTAATATCCAAACTGGCTTTTTTTTTTTCGCTTAGCGGAGTGTGTAACATCTAAGGGAAAGACGCTGAAGCCATCAGAGCTAAAAATATAAAATCATAGACATTTTTGTCTTCATGTTGCCAAGCATAGATCAGGCTCCTGTTGTGCAAAGCTGTGTCTAAATGCATAATACAAAAGCATCTGAGCTCCTAGGAGTCTACATAGCAAGAGGGGATGCTGTTGACTGAGGAGAATGATATAGCACTGTGTTGAATGCATCCTTTATGATATGATCTCCAACTATGAATTATGGTTGTCTTCTGTTTAAGAACCCAGAAGTCCTTCTCTTCAGCATGTATCCCTGTGCCAACATTTATAATTGGGACCATATTAGGTACTACATGGAGGTTTTCATTTAGTACTATGCTATCTAGTAAAGGGGAGGGTTTTCTTTTAATAATGAAAACCAACACAGTAAGACTAAATAGCCAGATCTGTGAGATTAAGCTGCCAGATCTAAAATGCCTGAACCATATGGTGTGCAAGATGAAAACTGACATTTTTATTTTCCTGGGGATCCTTGAAATTTAAATGCATAACACATGAAAAGTATCAAGGTGCCTGAACACCATTTTCAAGTCACAGTGCAACAAGGTTTGCAGCTCTGCAGTGCAATCCACAGAAATCCCATATTTACACAAGTAGTCAGGGGTCACTCACATATTAGCAGAGTTGCTGAATCTTGCATCTAAAATAATTTTACTTCTAATATGATTTCTTACCTTTGTTGGGAAGGTATTGAGTTGGGTATATCTGTTGCTGTGTGTTATGTGCCAAAATTCTCATTGTAACCTATGAACTATGGGTAAGTATGGGTGCTCATGGACAGCAAACTGCTCAAGATTAAGATTCATGATAGTCCTGGTGACATGTAGCACAGTACTGGGAATCCTGTTTGGTTCGGGAACACTGAAAATTCAGATCTGCACTCAAGATCCGTATGCATGTTCTTTGGGCAGTAGTCCAGCTGTTGTACTTCCCTACTAACAGGCTTTGCGTGTGCGATTGAATGTGGCTATGAGACCATAGGCCTGATTTTCTCATGTCGTCACTGGTTTAATCTTGACTTAACTGCACTGAAGCCAAACAGAGTAATTTTTTTTCCATCTCTTTGCAACTGACAGGTTATGGTAAGAAGCGCTATGTTTCTGAAAGCTTAAAGCCTTAAGAAAGTATTATTTGTTCCCTTTTCTGTTTATTATATTTCTGAGGAAAGATCAAAAGCAAAGGAGCTTGGAGATTAAAAAGTACATTTTTTTTTTCTTGAAGCTTTCAAAATTAAAAAGATCTTGAAAATATGGGAAAAAAAGGACCTCATTATTGAATTTTTATCATAGCCAAACACAAAATGTATACTTATTAATATCTAAAACCACAAAGCCCTTCCAAGAAGTCCGGAGTCTGATTTGTAATGTCATGATACCTAAAATCTGCATATGGCCACACAGAATAATTTTTGAAAGAGAACTGGATTTTTAGAAGGTATCTGTACTGATCATGGGGATGTCAGTATTTCTGGTTTTCACTGCAAACTTTGGCCCCATGGGCTTTATACCTTTTGTACTTACTACCAGAGCCTGAAGACATCATCCCTCCACAGGAATTTTGGCTGCTGGGGCTCAGGACCAACTCAGAGGGTGACCCTGCTCTCCTACTGCTGTGGGAAGAGGCTTCCAGATGCCCTGTGGGGATGCGGTAGCCAAAGCCCACCCCTGTCCTCTGAAAGGTGCTTTTAAGCTGCGACCTAGGTTGAGGATGCCCTCCTGATCCCTGGCTTCCTTGCTTCCTGGCTGGGGTGGTAGGACATTCCAGCTGCTGGCCTTGTCACCCCAGAGAGCCCCAGTGGCCCCTAGTGCCCAGGGAGCAGCCAGCAAATGATTCCACTTGTAATGACAGTGCTGTTAAAACTACCATTCTTCACCAGAGCCCATAATTGTGCCAGCTGGAAGGCCAGTGGCAGGGCATGGATCAGGCACACCTCACCACTGGCCTAAACGCTAAAAAACTATCAACTTCATCAGCTTTCAGCTTTACACATTGGAAGAAGTGCATCTTCCAGACCAGCTGCAGTGAGAGGTTGGTCTGTAAAGACAAAACCTCTAATCTGCAATTTTACAGGAAGCAGCAAAACAAAATTAGTCCTGTTAGTTGATGCTCCAGGCTCTGAGCACCTGCTTCCTGGTGGGATTATTTTAATATCCTCCACATGGAGTTAACCTTGAAGATCCTATGGAAGTTACAGATGGTCCAAAACATCCCAACATCCCAACCCCAGCAAAGAAAAAAGGCCTTACAGAATTAAGTAGAGGTAAACTTGCACATCAGCCCACAGGGTGATTTGCCTTGTTTAGATAAACGCTGTGGATTTCTGAAGGAGGAAATGCGGAGCACCTCTGTGATGCAGTTGTGCTCCCAGCAGTCTATAAAAGCCTAACTCCAGCATTAAATTACCAGATGCTCAAGGGTTCACTAATCCACTAGCTATTACACCCACATTCCAGGAATTTCATAAGGAATGCTACACTGAAGCCTTTAAATGCCTCTTGAAGCAATGTCATACTTCAGAGATTCTCTCTCCCCTTTTCCCCAGACTAGGAGGGAATTGCCCCATGAGTTATCCCCCCTCTAGAATAAGTGTGGGTAGCAACAGGATTAAATCATTAAAAGTTTTTGAGGATGGTAGAAGTGTGTGTGGTGCAGGAAGGCTGTTATGCTGAATATTGCAATATTAGATGGGTTCCTCTTTGTTCTCATGCCCTCCACAAATATACCTTTAGCTTAGATGTTATAAGCAATGGCATAGGAAGCGTATTTTCAAGTATGTTGTATGCTATTCTAAGCAAATATCTATTTGGATGTACCCATGTAGCTGGAAAGCTGGATATTATGCCTTAGATGCAGATATAAATTTGTTGTAGTGAGTGAATCATAAATCCTTTTGCTAACCTAATGGCAAAAAATGTACTGCTCAAGATTTTTCTCTTCATATTTGAGGAGAAAGTTACGTCATAACATCTATTTGTCAGCATTTTACATGTAACTGGCAGAGCTGCAATTTCTTCTGGATCTTCTACAGTGTGTAAAAGGTGCTTTTGTTTTGAATTGAGAAATTATGTTGTGATCCCCTTCTTTCATGCACTGCAGAATACACATTTGATGTCTGAACTGAACTAATTCTCTGCTACTATCAGTCTGACACAACTCATTCCTCATTAGTAAAATTTTGTCTTCTGAAACATGCTTTTGTTGTTGAAAGTCAAAGGCATTAATAATCAGAAGTACTTTATTCTGCATAAAACATCCCACCCTGCAAAATGATTGCTGTGATTCATTGCCTAAATTGCAATATACTGTTTCTCTTCTCCATTTGGATGGACAATAACTAGGAAAACTCCTGAGGCAAATAAATAGGTCTTGATTCTGTCAAAGAGAGGTTATAGGAAATTTTCTGAAAAAAGCAACATAGGAAATGAGTAATTATGACTGATAAGTGAGCTTAGGAGAATGTGAAGCCTTTACAATAATTCCCACCTTTTTTTGCAGGATGAAGTGTATTTGTTATGTGAGATACATTTCATCTCTGTATCTAAGGACACCTCAGGTCACCTTCTTTGGGAATGAAGGAACTGTGATTTGGCTAAAATATTTGTCCTCCTTTTCAAGGAATTAAGTGATATTTATTAATTAAACTAAGAATTAGAGAAAGTTTCTTGTGCCTCGTTCCCATATTTTAACTGCAAGTTCCAGGAGGACACAGACTGGTGCTCCAGTACTACAGTAGAGAATAACACCAAAACAGAGTGATAACATGCCACTGTTTTACCAGACCAAGTTGCATGTATATGCATGAACCACCAGGATTTTTCTTTATTTGTTAGGAAGCACACAATTCATAAATGTGTTTGGACACTTGCAGTGTGGGAGGTTGAGTAGGTGACAACAGTGTGACAGGGCTCTGGATTCTTCCAGGTTGGTAACCCAACAAATCAGAGATCTCTATACTCACTCCTGAAGGAATCATCAGGGAGAGATTTTAATAAAAATAGGACATAAAACAAAATGAAGACTTCATGAATTGGTAATAAGTTGAAATATTGTCACTGAAGAAGCAGATGTAACTTCAGTTGACACACTTATTCATACTCTAAAATCTCTATAAACACCATTGAAGTGGCAGTGACATGTTACTTAAAAACTGAATTCAGGCTTTACTTTTGCCTAAATTTTATTTGCAAACATTTTTTTTTAGCGCAGGGAATTTAGATTCAATGTCCTGAGTAATACAATTTCTTAAATCGGTTCTGAATTTGGTACTTAAACATTTTTCCATTGAATAAAAAATGTTTGTGCTGTTGAACACCAATCCTTGGAAATCACAATAGCTATCCTACTACACATTACAAACCACTCCAGAATTCACTAGCATGCCATTATTCCTTTTCCAAACAACACTTTTGCACCAGGATTAGCTTTATTTTATGTAACACCAAAAAGAGCATAGTTCAATGGAGAAAATGCTGTGAAAACCTTTAAATAGTGCCTTTCTCTTACTGAATCTTTTGCGTTGGTTACTTCTTTATTTTCCTACATAGTACCAAAACATGATTGATATGTCTAATTTTGCTCCATTTTTGTACAGTCACTGCAGTAATTCAGTACACAAGAGGCAGTGTTCAATTCCATCAGTTTCTTATGAGAGTGGATAAAAACACCACATGTCAGATCTTGAATCCCTAAGTTTACCCCAGAAAGAAGACAGACTTGAAAATGTACTATCTTAAGCTGTACTAAAATATAGGAGGTGATTTTAAGTTTATAAAGTAAGAGGTTAGTGAAAATTGAGCCATTTCTGGAGGGCTGTTTAATCTACTTTGTGCTCTGTTTAGGATATGGAAGCTTATAAATCAGATGAACTTGGGGGTCTCCAAAACACTGCCACAGCCAACTACTGCAGCCACTACAATTAAGCACACCCACCCAGTACTGCAGAGACTTACCTACAAAACCCCACTCACAAAACATACCAAACTGAGCCAAACCACATTTATCCTTTGCTTTTCCTGCTTTTATATAATTGAGGAATTGTCCTTTAATTTTGCTCTCAAGCAATGTATGTGACAGCTCCACTCTTAAAGGCAGTTTTGAGAGAAACAATTTCTTTGGGATTGTGAATTCAGTCATATACCTGACATTATATTATAAGGAAGGTACATCCTCTCTTCAACGTATTTCTCTCTCTGTGCTGCAATTCGCTGAAGTGAAGAGGCAAATCCATTGGATCTACACAGCAGCTGTATATCTGTCCAAAGCAGAGAAGTGTCTTCTTCAAGAGGTATGATTTCATAGCTAAATATTTCTGTAACTTTTTTTGTTGAAAAAAAATGTTTTTTATTTGGGGAAGACCAAAAACTTTAGCAGACTTATGAACTGCTGGAGGGATGAGAGCTGTTTTCTCACCGATCCTAGTTGACTATGCCTGTGTATGATCCAGTCACAGTGTCTCAGGATGTCTCCATTCAGCTTGCTGTGGCAGCATTTGTTTATTGTCCTAAACATCTCCCAGGTCACACTGCTTGTCAGTGGTGAAAAATCCAAATTTTTGAGTGGTGACAGAAATCCTAGTTGGAAAGTGTCTTTCTACGTGAGTGGAAGAGGAAGGAGATAAAACTGCTGAAAACATTAAGTTCATTGAGAGATTTGAAACTACCTGCTCCAGTGTATCAAGTTGCCCATATACCTGATTGAAGGGGATACAAAAAACTATGATTGGTTCTACTTGCAACTGTGGTAGAGTTTCTGTCCTCTGGAGTTTCTAAAAATAGCAGTCAAAATGGTTTAGTTTTGTCTTTCACAAGGGTTCAAAGGAGCCCAGTGTATGTTTAGAAATGAGTTAGCATTCTTGAATACAAGCCTTTTACTTATTTAATACTTTAAAAAGCTGCATCCTTTTCCAGGGATTTAAACTCAGATGTATTCACACATCATCACCGCATATGGTAATGACACATAGAACATATATATATTTCAATGTATAGGAATTAACTAGAAGACAAAAGAAGGGTTCATCATATCATAGCAGAGGATACCATATATGTAAACTTATTCAACAAGTATATACTCAACATAATACTTACCTTTATTTGGCAACAGAGTAATAAAAAATCATGTATATGGAGAAACAGGAGTTTGACGTTACGAATTTGGTATGATACCATTTATGTCAGCAACGACAAAGTAATATTTTTAAGGCAGGTAATATATAACATCATGGTTTTGTGTATAAGAAGACTAAAATTTTTTATGAATAATTCCACTCATTTTCACTATCCCAAAGAATCTATGGCTCTTGCTATGCCTCTTAATAAGTGAGTGGCAGTTTGCATAGAACTAATTTTTTGATGTTTGTTTTTCTCCTTTCCTTTGAATTATTTTTCCTCAGAGTGCAGAAGTTATCAGCACATATGAAAAAATAATAGATAATCTGTTTCTCCATTAGAATACCTTGCTTCTATGTCTAGAGGCAGTTCCAAATTCTGGGAAATGCACAGGCTAGACATTAGTTCTTCAAGCTTTGTGTTTGCAGTGGAACAGTTTCCATTCCAAAGAATTTTGCATGGATTAGAAGCACTCATATGCATGCAATTGAAATGCCACTGACAAATGCTGAAATCAAATGGAATGTGGTTTAGCAATGTTTATGATGTTATCAACAGACAACTGGGTGGGTTTTTTAAGACCTTATGGTGCTGATGTCAAAACCATTTGTATAAGATGAGACATGTTCTTGGCAGTTCTAGTGTTTAAAAAAGTAAGAAAAAACACACCCATGAAAATTCCTGGGTTTTGATGTATTTTTATACACTAATCATTAAAAAGGTAGATTTGTCAAGAGCTTTTTGTAATGAAAGATCATTGGCAATACAGATCTAGGCCTTGAGAAAGCCACAATCTCAATTCTATTTTATTTGAAAGTGTCAAGATTAGAATCCATGAATAAGTTCCACTAGCCCGTTCATGCATGACTGATAGGAAGCAATTAAATTGGGCAACAGTCTAGGAAGACACCTCATTAAAGTCTTCCTGAAAAATCATCCTGAGATCTTATGGGGCTCTTAGGGTCTATTAATCAAAAGACTCTACACTTCAAGTGTCAAAAAGAAAAAATAAAAGATACTGAGTATTACCTGCAGAGTACAGAAAAAGTTATTTCGGTCTATCATAAACATAATGTAAACTGAAAGATTTGCTTTCTCTAGCAAATTCTCTTGGAGCCAGAGTATGGAGAGATAGTTTTGGCTTTAAACTGAAAATCACGTATCAGAAATACTAAGCAAATTTTATTTTAAGTTGATCAAAATAAGTGCTTTATTATTCAAATCACAGGAATTAAGTTGCTCTCATAAAAGTTTGTTAAGGTTTTTTTAGCTGTGTTTTTATTTAAAGTAATAGCCTGAGGCTAATTGAAATTTTAATTCAAGTGAATTCTGTAGCATCAATGCATTGGCAAGAGATTCAATGTGTAAAGAAACAGTTTGTTCTTGAAACATCACTAAACCTAATTATTTCAGTGAAAATTCATGGAGACATTAATAGGAAAGGTGGAGATAATTGTTTTCTAGGTGTCATCTGCTTAAGCTGAAAATCCGTGTAAGTAGATGGTAACTACCTAAAAACTCTTTGATAAGTTATGCCAAGAAATACCAAAACTTCACAATGCATCAAAATTGCGACCTTTCTGATTTTACTTTTAAGTGCATTTAAGAGACACTTACAACACACTGTCCTTCTCCTAACTTTGCATCCAGGAATTCACATCTCTGTTCTACATAGTTCTGTAATGTGGAATCCCAAGTCACAGATTTGCTATGTTATTACTGTCATATCTGGTTTCGTCACATAAAGGAAGGTTATCACAGCTAAAATGTTGGTTATATACCCTTAAGGAAACATCTGCTGTGAGAGATGGTCAATTCTGTTTATTAACTGCCAAATATAAGTCTCAAACTGCATCAGGCTGACTGTTCTGGCAATGCTGTTATAATCAAATGGCCTTGGAGACTTTGTTCCCATAGCATTATCTACTTATAAATTAGCAAAAATCCTTCATAGCCATTTTAAGCCAGGATGTCCATTGACTTGCTATCAGCCAGGAGTGGTGGCAGAGACAGAAGGAGACTTCTGGGTCCCAGAACAAATCAAATTTCTAACTCATGTTTTAGTAGCCAATGTTTTCAAAATACCTCTGGCCCAGCCTGGCTAGGACCAAGGGTTGCCAAGATCAAGATCTGTGAATAATTTGTCATGGACAGAACTCACTTTCATTATATGCCACATAAGAGACAAATATTTTTTACCTGTTATGCTTCTGTGACTTTGGCTCCCCTCCTTGTTCAGCTTCAGGGTGCATGTCATCATTCATGGGAATAACTCAATTCCCGTTCCACTGTGCTGTCATCACCAACCTTCCACCAGTGATGCTCTCTCATGTGCAAAGCTCTCTCAAATGTCTCAAAGCTGCGCACGAGAGAGATGTATTCAGTGTATCCTGATGAGGATTCAGAAAACGAGCATATTTCCTCTCCCAAAACCTTTTTTTTTTTTTTAATTTCTAATCGAATAATCACATGCCAAACCGGTTCTCTACATCCCAGATAGACAATGAGTTAATGTCAGCTGTTTTTCCCCACATCACACATAGAAGACAATCAGATAAATTAGTATAGCTGGTTTACAACACACCACAACAACTGTACAGATGCCTTGTTAGTCTTTTGACTGCCAGCCAAGGAGTGCTACACTGAGGTAAAAGCATGTGTAATTCTGAAAATAGCCTGAAATCATGAGGTGGAGGAAGTTTGTCAGTTTATATTTAGGGAAGGTGCATTACTGATGTGATTCTTTTGGTATCAAGTGGAATTACTAAAGCAATCATAAAAGCTCAGTATAAGGTCTTCATAAGAAACTGTTGTTACCGTTGACCACAAGGGTCTAGCTCAGTCTGTACGGAAGGAAGAGGATTACAGACGTTTACTCAATCAGCCTCTTAATTTATGACAGATAACTTTTAGCCTTCTGCACTGTGAAGCAATTAATTTCCGCCATTTGAATGCATACAGTCAAATCTAGTTATGTGATTCTTAAAAAGTACTTGACATTAATACGTATGTGAAAGCTAGATTTCCCTTTTCCTTATGCCATTCTTAAATAGCACCAGTGCACACTATAGAGTTGGAGAAGCCTAAGAGTTTTGGAAGATTTACATTAGCAAGAACTGATTTAAATTCTCATTAATTCACACTTTTGTTTACAGCTGAGACTTTCGGAAAAATTTTCCATGATCTTTCATGAAGTCATGATGAGCACAGGTAAATATTTCTTTTCTGAACTGTGCATGATTTGCTATACATGAATAAATTCTTCAGGTTCTCTCTTTACATAAATGATATAGAATTTGAACAGCTGGGATATCAAATAAACATGTTTTCTTTTAGTACTGAAAATGCCAGATCATCCCTTCTGTTCCTTATCTGGCTTTCCTTTCTACTTTGAATTTTGAATCTGAAAGATAAAAGTCAGGAGTGAAGGTCATTTCTGTGGCCTGAGAGTAGAGAGGCTGAGAGTTTAATCTGTTCAGAGCTGTTTTAACACCTGCCATTAGAATTTTTGGCAAATACTTTTTAGACTCTGTAAGAATGTTTGTGTTTCGGTTTGAACCACAAAGATGCAGAGTACTTGTAAAAATACCAGCTGAAGCATAGACTTAGTGACTGCAAAGTCAGTTGCATACTTCAAAATCTGATGGAATCCAGAATGGATTATGCTGCTTTAAGGCCCTGAGCTGTTCCTCATAGAAGGAATTTTTCGATGGGGGATTCTGGCACCATCACAGCCATCAGGGTGAAAGATACTCAGCAATAACCATCTCACAAACTGTTGTGGGGGTCTGGCCTAGTCTGTGGGATAACTTTTTATCAAAATGAAAAAGAAAGCCTCCTTTGTTCTCATCACAAATCATTTACACTCTAGTTATACCCTAATTCTAAGGGCTTATAAATGCCCTAAGAATTCCTCTGCCTTCCTTTCTGTCTTGGCCTCTAGTTTTGTGCTTTACTTTTAGGTAGAATGGTAAAAGATTTAATCAGTGTGCCCTGTTGTATCTATGGGGTTTTGATATACAGAATTAATTTTGGAGAACACATATGTGTCTAATTAACAGTAATTTTGTTTGTTTGTTTGTTGCTGCAGAAAAGTTACAGGTACAGGACAAATGATGCCAGCCATTGTTCCTGGTGCTAGCTGTTGCTATAAATTAATATAATTTACCTTAATCTACAGTGTTTAACCTGAACTGACAAATTAAACTGATCAGATAAAATGAATGGATTTTTTCCTGAACAAAATTTTGCATTACTGATCTAATTGAACCCCTTCCTCTCCATAATAACTACATGCCCTAACAGCGTATCAGCAATTGTCAAACATATTCATACGATTTTTCTATTTCTTTTGATATGACTTGCACTGCTTTGGATATAGTTAGAGCAACCTGTTTTGCTAGCGATTAGATAATCTGTCTTGTGTTGCTGTTCATGAACTGCTCTTGCTTCTTTTCTAGCACTGGTTTTAGGCAAAAAACCAGGATGAGGACAGTGGTGGATGTGGGCATCACCACAGCTATAATCTGGTGCTGGATTAGCCAATGTGATCTGGGTCACACATGGCCTATGGTGGTCCCAATGTGGGGCTGTCCTGCTGCAGGGGCTGGGGTTCTGTGAGAGCAAGAGGAAGACCAGAAAGAGCAAAAGCCTATTTCTGGTCAGTGAATGTCATTTGTTGTACGAAATACTGCACGGGTACTCATACAGGCATGGAAGCAGGAAAGATTTACAGGTGGACAATGTGAACAATGATAGTGGAATGACAGCCTTCGGGTCTAAATCTCATTTGCATCTACACTGAGACTAATGAAATCACTATAAAAATAAAGTAAATCAGAATCAGATCAGACAGCATAAAGAATAGTCTATAGCAAGAGTAGAGGGTTCAAGTCTATAAACGAAAGTGTTTTTTTTCTGTATAAACCCTACATTTTCAGAAAACAAGGATGTTCAACATTAAAAGGTAAGGCAACTAAGCACTTGTGAGGATAAGCATATGTACCAGCTTCTTTGCATTAAACAGAAACATTTCAAACAAGCACATTCCCAGCTATTAGTTTATACCTTCACAGTTGGTAAAATATGACATAAACCCCTCTGCAATAAAGCAATCCAAAAGTGGAAAGTTAAAAAAGACCATAAAATAAAAGTAAACTGTAAGGATTTACAATATAAACACTACAATCATGCCAGAAGCATTGGTGGAACTAAAAAGCAATAAAAACTGCTCTCTGGGGTGACTTTTTCCGGTGCTGTAAGTTTGATCCCTTTATTTTGCATCCAGTTAGCTTCCTATAGCTGTTAACTGAGGGAAACTATACTGAAATGCTCTTTTTCTGTGAGTTATATAAAGTTGTATATGCTTCAAGTTCCCATCTGCTCCATTCTGCCCGGTGCAATCTTAAAGTATATTTTGCTCTTTCCTTTTCTGCCCCACACTGGTGTTTTGGTAGAGAAAAACCATCTGCTTCCATTGTTGCCACATCTCGTTTGATTTCACAGTCTCTGAAGTAATAGAACAGACTGATGGAAAGCTATGACTGCAATATATGTGGCCTCTTGGAATTTACACTTTGGACATTTGTCCAGTACATAGTTTCTGGTACCTTGCTTGAACTGGACAATGCATTCATCTATTAACAGGCTGTGTTGAGAGAATAATACAGATTGGTATTAACAAGTAAATGACATGCTTGTCCCATTTGTCCCAATAAATGCCTCTGATGGGACTTCCTCCCTGCAGTGTGGGTAGAAATATTAGAAGCTAGTACAATTTACAAACTTTTGAATTATCTAGACATAATCCCTGAGACCATCTGGATAGTCAATAGCTTTGAAGAATGGGCCATGTAGACTGTAGATAGCTATTTAATTATGGAGCTGCAAATATCTCATACACCTGTTCCTGAAACTTGAATCTTTTATATTTAAATTTTGCAACATCAGTTTTATTTTTTTAGTATTCACATGAAATTTTCTTCTGTGGTCATAGTTTATGTCTTCACCCTCTGTCCTTCTTTCATCTAGTGTGTCAATTAAGCAAGAGGAAATAGCCTGAATATTTTATATGGTAATAAACTGACATAAATTACTCTAACTTAATATATGTTGCTCTAAGTCATTCTTCTTCATCCTTCAGCACTGAGAGTATGCAGCTTTATTTGACATTAAATTTCACAAGCTCCCTAAGTCCAACACAGATGCATGTCTTCGAAAAGGAAAATCCCTTATTCTTCCTAGACAGGTCTTAGATGTTTTAGAAATAACATAAGCTAATATGGACAAATATATTTGGCAGCAGAGTTTGAACAAAGAAGTGGTACCTTCTATTCCACTGTAGGTACCACAGAAGTGGTACCTTTTTCATTTGTCATTCTGTTGAATTCAGTGATATGTCACATGCTAAAAGGACCTCTATTCAATGTTACTAAGAATGATACAACCTAATCCAAAATATTTAGACATATAAGACATTATGTTCAATTACTGAGCTCACCATTAAAACCAATGATGTTGTTTTGGGAGGGCATTTTTTTCATATTTGTCAACACAATTGTCAAACAACCTTATAGCTTGTGTTCAGTGTATCTGTTTTGGCGCTCAATTACTTGCTATGATACCCAGAAACACTTTAATTATGCCCAAATTAAAAATTAATCTCTCCCTCATGTCCTATACTTCTGCTTCCTTCCCTGATAAGGGACAAGAGGAAAAAAACCACAGTAGAAAGCAGTGTCAACACTCTCAAGATTAAATCTTAATGGGAACTTAAATAACATATGGTTTGCCAATGATACAGTAAGTCCAAGACTAAAAAACAATTTTATAAGCTGAGTTATTCACATGCACAGGTCCAAGGAATATATGTGATTGGCTTTATAGTTCTTTGCCTTATTGGTTCACTTTCATTTTCAGGATGGATTGTATCCTAGGCTCTAATCACACAACCACAGAATCATAGGATGGTTTGGGTCAGAAGGGACCTTAAAGATCATCTAGTACCAACCCCCCTGCCATGGGCAGGGACACCTTCTACCAGACCAGGTTACTCAACCTGGCCATGAACACTTCCAGGGATGGGGCAGACACAACTTCTCTGGGCAATCTGTTCCAGTGCCTCATCACCCTCACAGTAAAGAATGTCCATTCAAAGCCAAATCTAAATCTCCCCTCTTCCAGTTTAAAGCTGTTCCCATCTTGTCATATCACAATATGCCTTTACAGAAAGTTCCTATCCAGCTTTTTTTGCATGCCACCTTTAGGCTCTAAGGTATCCCTGGAGCCTTCTCTTCTGCAGGCTGAACAAGCCCAACTCTCTCAGCCTGTCTTTGTAGGAGAGGTGCTCCAGCCCTCTGATTATCTTCATGGGCCTCCTCTGGACTCTCTTAAGCAGGTCCATGTCCTTCTTATGTTGGGAGCCCCAGAGCTGAACACACTAGTGCAGGTGGGGTCTCATGAGAGCAAACCAGAGAGGGAGAATAACCTCCCTCAACTGCTGGTTATGATCCTTCGGTGCAGCCCAAGGTGGAGTTGGACTTCTGGGCTGTGAGCACACATTGTCAGGTCATATTCAGCTGTTCATCCAGTAGTACCTGTTGGCTATGCTTCTTTTCTTGCAGCCCAGGATAGCTTTCTAGGCTGCAAGTGCACACTGCCAGCTAATGTAATATTTTTCACTCCCCCAGTATCCCGAAGTCCTTCTCCTTAGGGCTGCTCTCAGTCCGTTCTCTGCCCAACCTGTAGTCGTGCCTGGGATTGCCCCAGACCAAGTGCAGGGCCTTGCACTTGGCCTTGTTGAACTTTGTGAAGTTTGCACTGGCCCACCACTTGAGCCTGTCCAGGTCCCACCCGATCCCATCTCTTCCCTCCAGCCTGTCAACCGAGCCACACAGCTTGGTGTCGTCCGCAAAATTGGTGAGGGTACATCAATCCCACTGTCCATGTTGCCAACAAAGATGTTGAACAGGATCAGTCCCAACACCAACCCCTGAGGAACACTACTCATTACCAGTCTCCAGTTGGACATCACGCCATTGACCACAACTCTGTGAATGCGACCATCTAGACAATTCCTTATCCACTGAGTGGTCAATCCATCAAATCCATGCCTTTCCAGTTTAGAGACAAGGACGTCATGTGGGACAGTGTCAAATTACTTGCATAAGTCCAGGTAGATGATGTCTGTCACTCTTCCTTTATCCACCAACGCCATGGCCACATAATAAAAGGCCACCAAATTTGTCAGGCATGATTTGTCCTTAGTGAAGCCATGTTGGCTGTCACCATTCACCCCCTTATTATCCATATGCCTTAGCATAGTTTCCATAAGGATCTGCTCCATGAACTTGCTGCGCACTGAGTAGAGACTGACCTGTAGTTCCCCTGGTCTTCCTTTTTTTTCCTTCTTGAAAGTGAGGGTTATATTTCCCCTTTTCCAGTCAGTGGGAACTTCACCAGACTGACACAACCTCTCAAATATGATGGATAATGGCTTGGCAACTACATCTGCCAGTTCCCGCAGGACCCATGGGAATGACCCTGGTGACCCTGGTAGATCTTGTCAGGTCCCGTAGACTTGTGCACCTTCAGGTTCCTGAATGATCTTGAATCGGATCTTCTACAGTGGGTGCTTCCTCATTCTCACGGTCCCTGTCCCTGCCTTCTTGGGCAGTGTGGCTGGAGCTCTTGTTGGTGAAGACCGAGGCAAAAAAGTCATTGAGTACCTGAAACTTTTCCATGTTCCTTACAACCAGGTCTTCTGTTTCCTTCCAGAGAGGGCCCACATTTTCCTTTCTGTTTATCCCTGATGTACCTATTGAAGCTTTTCTTGTTGCCCTTGATGTCTTTGGCCAGACTGAGTTCTGTCAGGGCTTTAGCTTTGCTAACCTGGTCTTTGGCTGCTCAATTTTTCATTGCTACCCATCCTTGCTTCCACCCTCTGCAGGTCTCCTTTTTATGCTGGAGTTTGTCCAGGAGCTTCTAGTTCATCCATGCAGGCCTCCTCACATTGTTACCTGACTTCCTTTTTGTTGGGATGCTTCGTTTCTGAGCATGGAGGAGGTGATCCTGGAATATCCACCAGGTTTCTTTGGTGCCTCTTTCTGCCAGGGCGTTATCCCTTAGTAATGCAGAAGTTCTGGACTCAGGAGCCTTTACTTGTGCTTCTGCCTTCATTTGGTATGAATGCATGTTGAAGAGAAAAACTTGGGATCTTTGAAGGTGAAACATAATCTGGCCTGTTGTGCTGTTCCAGACAAAACATAACCTGTTACAGATACTCAAGTTCAATTGCAACTGACTTGACTGTTGGCTAAAGTATAAGCATGAATCATTGCTTTATGTTTTGTCAGAAAAAAAGTGTTTAACTGGAGACATGTTGCCTATCTTTGCCTTTCCTTAGTGTCTGAAACAGAAGAGATCATAATTTTCAGAAAGACAAAGAAACTATCTTTGCCTTCATTATCTCAAACTGTCTTCCACCCTAAGGGTAACGGGGGGGGGCTCCATATGTCAATCTGACCAGACTCACAGGGAAGTCTGCTCCTTCCCTGGGGCAGAGGAAGTGAGCACTGGTGAGGCTGCACCTCAAATCCTGTGTTCAGTTCTGGGCCCCTCACTACAAGAGAGATACTGAATCCAGAGAAGGTCAATGAAGCTGGTAAAGGGTCTGGAGCAGAAGTGTGATGAGGAACAGCTGAGGGAACTGGGGTTGTTTAGCCTGGAGAATAGAAGGCTTAGGGGGACCTTCTTACTCTCTACAACTACCTGAAAGGAGATTGTAGTGAGTTGGTCTCTTCTTCCAATAACAAGCAATAGGACAGGAGGTAACAGCCTCGAGCTGTGGCAGAGGAGGTTTAGACTGGAAAAATTTCTTCACAGAGGTTGCTCAGGCATTGGAACAGGCTGCCAAGGGAAGTGGTGGAATCCCTGTCCCTGGAAGTGTTCAAAATTGTGTAGCTGAGGCCCATAGTGACATGGTTTAGTGGTGGTCTTGGCAGTCCTGGGGTAATGATTGGACTTGATGATCTTAGAGGTCTTTTCCAACCTGATTGATTTTATGATTGTAAGATCTCAGAAAAGCTTGAAAATCTTCTACAAGCTCTCTTCTAAGATCAAGGGGAAGGATTATGGGCAAACTGGGGGAACTGATTTAAATGTCCTACTGCGGTTTAGGTATCCCTTGCAGTAAATTTTCTTCAAGACATTAATCAAAATTCATTATTAGGAGCAATCAAATTAATTTTTTTTTTTTTTGGGCTTTTTTTTTTTTGCATGTAGCGCCTTGAAATTTATAACATAAATTGTATAAAGGGTATTTTTAACTCCAACTTTTATTTTAGCTCATTTCCTCACTATTCATGTACTTGGCATGCTTTTAGAATGTAAGCAATTCCTGAGAATAACTTTAACAACTGAATTTGTCCTTTTTTTTTAAAGGTCTATATGCAGCTTTCCCTCCCCTTTCAGCCTTTTTGGGGGCTTATGCACCTCTGAGACATGGAGCTTATCTCAGCCTAAGAGAAAATGTTTTTCTTCAAGCGTTTCCTGAAAATTTTGACAGCAAATCATTGACACTCCCAGAGAAGAGGGAGAACCTGAAGGGTAAGAATTCTCAGAATTCCATAGGAAAACTTCTGCCTCCATCCACCACAACACTTGCAGTGTTCCCAAGGTCTGCAGGGATTAAACAGGCAGAGGTTATCCAGTATCACTTCCAGCAGCATGAAGCCACTGGGGAAGCTCCATCCTGTTCTAAGGGAAAAGGGAGTGATAATCTCTGAAGTCAGTCATCGCTTTAAGAGTGTCTTTAGAGATTCACAGCTGTAGCATTTCTTATGAAAACCCTGGAATGCAGATATAATAGCTAACGGATTACTGAACCCCTGAGCATCTGGTAATATAATGCTGGGGTTAGGCCTTTTGGATCTCTGGGAGCACAACTGTGCAGAAGAGATTGCTCTGAATTTCCTTCCTTTAAAAATATAATGTATCAAAAACCTGCTGAAGATAAAAAGAGGTGCTCATAAAATGATGCTTTGGGTGGATGCCAGTGCCACACCATGGTCTTTGCTGAGACGAGACCTTTCCCCTTGGTATTTAGCAAAAGTTCTTTCTTTTGTGATTTTCTGTTACGGTCCATCCCTGTGGCAACTGATTTTTGTGACCTTTGTTTTGTCTACTTGTGTCATTAAGTTCTAAAAGCACATATATTTTCCTTCTTTAATAGATTACTACCTTTGTCCAGGTGGTGTTTTTGTAGCACATGTGTTGGGACCTCTACTTTTCTGTACCTGTCTTTATCACATCCTCTTCTGGTCAGTGAAGGCTTTTGCATGATCCCACTGTAGGAGATCACAAATTCATAGATGACCTGAACCTCACAGAATAATGCCAATCTCTCGTTTTACTGGGAAGGTAAGATTAGAAATGATTGCAAAATCCTGAAGAACATGAAAAGAACACCACAAAGTAGTCTCAAGGCTTTAAAGATATATTTCTGCAGTTTCTTAATGCCTTATTTAGTACATGGAGTACCCACTTGTGAAGAAGAGGTGTACTAATATTTTCTAAGCTCCATGTAGGGGTGTATCCCAAGACACGAAGACACTAGTGATTCTCTTGAGTGGAACAATGGGAAAAGGAACTTGGGTGAAGCCCTGGCTGCTTTACACTAGGCACAGAATAAATAATTCATATATTTCAAAGCCGTTCATTTTCTTATGTTCTCAATCCAATGTGGCCTACTTTAAGAAACCTATGTTGTACTTCAGCTAAAGTACAATGACAGAATTGTAACTTAGGCATAATTTGAATAAATGAAAGGTAAATATGTACATTCATGTGATTTTAAATGCATATGAATATGTAAATGTAAACTAATACCCTGTATAAATAGGTCTGTAATTCACGGAAGCCTTACAATTTGAGAATTTTGTGGATTTACAAATTATTATTAGTATATTTCACAGTGAGTCATTTCTCAATCAGAAGTGTTTTGGACCTGCTCTAAGGGAAGACCTAACTTCCCAGTTTCAAATTAAATTAGGTATACTAATGGAGAACTCCATACAGTCATTTGTATAATACAGGCTTACCATCAGTTCTATTATGATGTGTTACATATTTTTGTACTGTGATAAATGTGAGGTTGATATAATGAAAGGAGATAGCTAAACATCTGTTACACATTTGCATTTCAGGTGTAAGCATGAAAATACATTTTCATTTTTCATATTTCACCCTGTGTACTGGGCATGCTGTTCTCATATTATAGTCTTCTGTATTTTAAAACTGTAACTCCACTGTTTCTTCACATTCAAGGCCTGATTCTAATCTCATGCTGCTCTAAATTAGGTGTTATCCCGCTAAAATGGAGGATCTAGGTTCTAAACTCATTGTGTGTAATCTGAAGGGAGTCTTTGCAGTTCAACAGAGGTACTTTAATTTTTCATAAGGTAACTGTAACCAGACCCAGATCCAACTGCATGTGTATGTAAAAAGCTGATATAAATGAGATAAGAACCAAGTCGGTGATATTTGTTCTGTGCTTTCTCTGGAGAATAGCTGATAAATTTATGTTTGCTTTTAAAAGTGATCAGTAATATTTTTATCAATCAGTTTAATAAGTAATATTCTAATGTAATCAGTAATATTCTAATCAATCAGTTATCTTGAGCAATTAGCTGAATGCTGAAAGAATAATCATTGCTTGAAGCACTTCCCAGCTGATACTTACATTTAATTCCTTCTTATTATTTCAGATGCCTCATACTTCCTGTTTCCATGGAGAAATTCCAGTGTGTGCTAGAGTAGACATTCATAACAATGTGTATAGAGGCCCTGAGGATAAGCCTTCCGTTTTGAGAAAGGTAAGTTAGAACTCATGTGGCCATTATAAATGGAAAAATAAATAAATATCATCATAGACTCATAGTACAGCCCAGATATAAAAGACCTTGAGAGATCATCTGGTCCATATTTTCCTGGAAAAGGAAGTCTAGGTGAGCTTATCTAGCATTCTCTCCAATTGCATCTTGGAAATCTCTAGTGATGAGGACTCCATTGGTCCCTGGTGAGGGAGGTTAAGTGAACGATGGTTCTCACTGTAAGAAAATTCTTATGTCAAGATAAAACCTCTTCTAGGGCAACATTTACCCTTTGCCCCTTGTGTTCACCATGTGACTCCTTGTGTAGAAAGAGACTCTGTATTCTTTGTAGCCACCTTTAAAGTACTGGAATAATGTAATGAGGTCCCTGCTAAGCCTTTTCTTCTCCAGGAAGAAGAGATCTAGCTCCTGCACAGGGCAGATTCTCCAGCCCCTTTTTCATTTCTGTGGCCCTCCTTTGGACCCTCTGCTGTCTGTGTCTTTCTTGAACTGTGGGGACCAGAACTGGACACATTACTCCAGATGCAGCCTCATGAGCACTAAACAGAGTGCGGTGATCGTATCTCTGCCTCTGCTAGTAATGCTCCTGCGGATGCAGCCAAGGATCTGATTTGCCTTTGTTTCTGCAGCGGTGCTCTGTAGACTCATGTTCAGCTTGTTGTCCACCAGAAACCCTGGGTCCCTTTCAAGAAGGCAGCTCCCAGACACACAGGTCCTATCCTGTGCTGGGCTCTTTGGTTGTGTTATCCCAGGTGCAGGACTTTGCACGTGTCTCTGTTGAGCTTCACACCATTCTTGCTAGCCCATTCTTCCAGCCTGTGCAGATCTCTCTGTAAGATGCTCTCCCTTCTGACATGTTCACCTCACAACCCAGTTTGGTGTCATCAGCCAGCCTGGAGAGGGTGTTTTCAATCTTATCATCCAGGACATTTGTGAAGATGCTGAACAGCATGGGACCAGCATTGATCCCTGGGGGACTTGGGGCAGCCTGAGTGAAAACCTCTGATCACTGCCCTCTTGAGTGCAGCCTGTGAGCCAAGTTCACACACATCTCGCAGACCATCCATCCAGTCTGTATCTCACCAGTTTGTCCAGGAGAAGGATGTGGGAAAAATCTCTATTCTTAATTCAGTTTCCATTCCACAGACAGTAAGAATAATGAGTGGCAGGTGGAATTTCTTAGTATTTCATGAAATGGGTTAATCCCCAATTGTTATGTCCAGTTCATCACCCTCATACTTGCATAATCATATTTCACTCTGCATGAGAAAGTGGATCTCTGTGCTTTTAAGCCATTTTTATCTTGACGATTTTGAGAATTATGCAAAAAAAAAGACAGCTTTATTGGAGAGAGAAGATGTGTTTGCTGCAAAGATTTTCACTGTAGCTGTTTTGACATGGTCTCTTTGAGAAGGATGTCTGGCTTTTTTGTGTATGACTGCACCCGTTCTGTCTATGTTTGAGTTTGGCTGGTTGGAGATGGAGGCTGCTAGCCAGCGCTGGACAGTGCACTCTGTTTACCAGCCCTCTGGAGAGATTTGCTATTGCCAGAGAGTTCAGTTTCACTGGAAGGCTTGAATTGAACAGAATCCTTCATCCAATTGATAAAATATGTCACCTGCTCTCAGTCATCTTGGACTTATGACTTAATTACGGTGATTTAATTAAGCTATCCCTGGTCTAACACTGGGCTACAAATGTAATTGGGAAACATATGTTAGGGAGAGCGACCTCACTAATCTTTCTCCAGTGAAAATCGAATACTACTAAAAGCCTTAACTCAGCCTAGGTCTACACATACTCAAGGTTATACCCATGTTCTTAATTCCATTGGTAATCTTAAGTACAATGACTTAAAGTCATATTTTGAATTTATTTTTAACAAAATCTTTCAATAAAAAATTCATAGAATCATAGAACAGTTAGGGTTAGAAAGGATTTTAAGATCATCTAGTTTCAAGCCCCTCTGACCATAGGCAGGGACACCACACACTAAACCATGCCACTCAAGGCTTCGTCCAACCTGGCCAGGGATGGAGCACTCGCAACATTCCTGGGCAACCTATTCCAGTGCCTCACCACCCTAACAAGAAAGAATTTCTTCCTTACATCCAATCTGAACTTTCCCTGTCTAAGTTTGAACCCATTACCCCTTGTCCTGTCACTACAGTCCCTAATGAAGAGTCCATCATCAGCATCCCTATAGGCCCCCTTCAGATACTGGAAGGCTGCTATGAGGTCTCTATGCAGTCTTCTCTTGTCCAGGCTGAACAGCCCCAACTTTCTCAGCCTATCTTCATACGGGAGGTGCTCCAGTCCCCTGATCATCCTCGTGGCCCTCCTCTGGACTTGTTCCAACAGTTCCATGTCCTTTTTATGTTGAAGACACCAGAACTGCACACAGTACTCCAAGTGAGGTCTTAGGAGAGTAGAATAAAGGGGCACGATCACCTCCTTCGACCTGCTGGTCACGTTCCTTTTGATGCAGCCCAGGATATGGTTGGCTTTCTGGGCTGTGAGTGCACACTGAAGCCGCCTCATGTTCATTTTCTCATCGACCAGCACCCCCAAGTCCTTCTCTGCAGGGCTGCTCTGAATCTGTTCTCTGCCCAACCTGTAGCTGTGCCTGGGTTTGCTCCAACCCAGGTGTAGGACTTTGCACTTGTCATGGTTAAACTTCATGACGTTGGCATCAGCCCACCTCACAAGCGTGTCAAGGTCCCTCTGGATGGCATTCCTTCCCTCCAGCGTATCAACCGAACCACACAGCTTGGTGTCATCGTCAAACTTGCTGAGGGTGCACTCAATTCCACTCTCCATGTCAGTGACGAAGATGTTGAACAAGACTGGTCCCAACACCAATCCCTGAGGGACACCACTCATTACTGGTCTTCAGCTGGACAGTGAGCCAGTGACCACAGCTCTTTGTGTGCAGCCATCCAGCCAGTTCTTTATCCACTAAGAGGTCCAGTCATCAAATTGATGTCTCTCCAATTTAGAGACAAGGATGTCATGTGGGACAGTGTCGAACGCTTTGCACAGTTCCAGGTAGATGACATCAACTGCTCTACCCCTGTCCACCAGTTCTGTAGCCTCATCATAGAAGGCCGCCAAATTGGTCAGGCAGGATTTCCCCTTAGTGAAGCCATGCTGGCTGTCACCAAGTACCCTGTTGTTTTTCATGTGCCTTAGCATGCCTTCCAGGAGAATCTCCTCCAAGATTTTGCCAGGCAAAGAGGTGAGACTGACTGGTCTGTAGTTCCCTGGGTCATCCATTTTCCCCTTCTTGAAAACGGGGGTTTTATTTCCCTTTTTCCAGTCATCAGGAACTTCACCTGACTGCCATGACTTTTCAAATATGATGGCCAGCGTCTTAGCAACTTCATTTGCCAGCTCTTTCAGGACCCACAGATGGATTTCATCAGGTCCCATGGTCTTGTGTACGTTTAGGTTTTTAAGATGGTCTCGAACCAGATCCTCTCCTACAGAGGCACTGGGGTCTACATTCTCACATTCCCTGTGTTCTGCCTTCCAAGACTTGGGTGGAGTGGTCAGAGCCTTTGCCAGTAAAGACTGAGGCAAAGAAGTAATTGAGAACCTCAGACTTCTCCAAATCCTGTGCAGCCAGATCTCCTCATAGCTTCTGGAGGGCACCTATGGTGTCCCTAGTCTGTTTTTTATTTGCTATGTACCTGTAGAATCCCCTCTGTTATCTTTCACATCCCTAGCCAAGTTTAATTCTAACTTAGCCTTAGCTTTCCTAACCTGGTCCCTAGCTTTCCAGACAACATCCCTGTATTCTTGCCAGGCCGCCTGTCCTTGCTTCCACCTTTTATAAGCCTCGTTTTTCCTTCGAACTTTCGTCAGCAGCTCCTTATCCATCCAAGAAGGTCTCCTGGCCCTCCTGCTGCACTTCCTTTCTAGTTGGGATGCAACACTCCTGAGCTTGTAGCAGGTGATCCTTGAATATCAACCAACAGCCTTGGGCCTCCCTTCTCTCTAGGACTATATCCCAAGGAACTTTACTAAGCAGGTTCCTGAAGAGCCCAAAGTCTGCTCTCTTGAAGTCCATTGCAGTGAGCTTGCTGCACACTCTTCTCACTGTCCTGAAGATCTCAAAATCAACCGTCTCATGATCGCTGCAACCAAGGCTGCCCTGGAGTACCACATTTCCAATGAACCCTTCCCTGCTAGGGAGCATGAGGTCAAACATGGCACCTCTCCTTGTCAGTTCCTCTATTACTTGCAGAAGGAAGTTGTCTTCCACACAATCAAGGAACCTCCTGGATTGCTTGTGCCAGGCCTTACCGTCATTCCAACAGATGTCAGGGTGGTTGAAGTCCCCCATGAGAACAAGGGTCTGTGAGCATGAGGTTTTTCATATCTGTCTATAGAGTGCTTCATCCACAGATTCCTCTTGATCAGATGGTCTGTAACAGATCCCCACAGTAAGGTCTCCCATAGCTGTTCTCCCTTTAACCCTGACCCACAAACTCTCTATTGACTGATCACCTGTGCCCAGACAGAGTTACATACTCTCCAGCCTATCCCTAACATAAATAGCAACACCCCCTTCCTGCATGTCAGGCCTGTAGAGCACGTAGACGTGCACACATCTCTAATTCCTCTTGTTTGTTCCCCATGTTACGGGTGTTTGTATAGAGGCATCTGAGCCGAGGTCCAAATGAAGCTGGCTCATTGGCTTGAGCGACTGGAATATCTCTCCATTGCTCCCAGCATTTATTATAGGTGCTGGCAACTGACTGGGTGTGTTGGGATGGAATGATGCTCCCCTCCCCCAACACATCTAGTTTAAAGCCTCCTTGACCAGTCTGGCAAGCCTCCTACCAAAACTGCTCTTAACCAGCTCCATCAGCCCTGACTAGATCTGGCCTACAAAGTTGGGTCCCATGTTCAAGACACCCAAACCCCTGACTATGACACCACCCTTTTAACCATTTATTAACTTGGTTAATCCTCCTAGCTTTTTTTTAGGTCCTCCCATGTATCCTGGAGAATTGATGAAAAGAGAACCTGAGCTCCAGAGCTCCTAACCACCTCTCCCAGGGCTCTGTAGTCTTTATGTTCTCTGGGCTACTGCTATCTATATCACTAGCCCCCACATGGATCACTAGAAGTGGATAATAGTCCGTGGAGCTTGCCAGAGCAGACAGCCTCTCTGCAACATCCCTGATCTGTGCCCCTGGTAGGCAGCACACCTCCCTTGAGACTGAGTCAGGCTGACAGATGAGTGCTTCTGTCCCTTTCAAAATGGAGTCCCCTACTACTACAATGCACTGTTTTTTCCTGGCAGTACCATAAGAGATCTTCTTTATCGGAGCATCAGCAGGTTGTTCATGGTGAGAGTGTGTTTCCTCATGAGTCCCCTGCAGGACAGCAAAGAATTCTGGGAGGGGACAACAGGTTTAGGAGGAAGCCCTTTGCTTTTAATTGTCCTTTTCCTCCTTTTTTTTTTTTTTTTTTTTTGTTGTTGTTGTTGCTGCTGTTTCCCAGCTTCCTGGGTTAATGCCCTCCTTCTTTCCTCCACGAGCTAGAGGGGAAGCTTGAGGCCCCTGCATAGTTTGGGCCTGGAGCAAGCAGTCCTGCTTCCTCTCAGCTTCCCTGACGTCTTTCAGTCTATTGACAGCATCCTGCAGCTCAGCCCCTGCTGCAGGAGTACCTCCACCAGGGAGCACCAAGTGCAGCCTGCCCATTGTGTACCTTTCCCTCACCAGACCAGTGCAGGCACTCTCTACACTCCGAGCCCTGCGCTGCAGCCTCCCCTCTCAAAGGCTCTGCCTGGGTGCCTACGGTGGCCACCGCCGAGGCATCCAGAGCAGAGCTCCCAGGTCGGGCCCCGGTCATACGGGGAGTGCTCACCACCGCGCTCGAACTGCCGCGCCGCGCTCCCTGGGGCAGGTTTTTAACCAATCAGGGCTGGCGCCGTTCCTCCTGGCTCCGCCCCCTGTGAGTCAGCTGCTCGCGTCAGCTGAGCTGCCGGCTCCTGGGCAGGTGCTGTCAAGGACTTGAGGCTCCCTCGGTGGCTCTTGCTGCTCTGAGTTGAGGCTCCTGGACGCTGATCTCCCCCCGCTCCGGTGTTGAAGGCGTCCTCTCTCGAGCTGCTCACCTCAGCAATTGACCGGCAATGGCCGATGATGCCCGGTTTCCAGATTTCCTCTTACAATTTTTCAATAGCAGTGATACATTGATCGTTGCCACTATGTAGGAGTACGTTTCCTAAATCGTGATTTATTTGTGCTCATATGTATTTTCAGTAACTCAGATGAACCACAAATGTTAAATGTTTATTGTTATGGTATCTGCACATTGAATTATAGGTGACTATTCAGTGGGCAGTGTAATATAAAGGATCCCATCAATGTGTGAAGCAGAGGCAGTGGTCAGAATACCACAGTCTCCATAGATTCTATGTATGATCTGCACTTAAAATCAGAACACTTTGTTGAATTAAAACATTTCAATATAAATAAAAACAAATACTACAAGTTATTAATTGCTAATATGTATTGAAAAGCTGTTTGAAAAGTCTACAGTAGTGTTGCTAATTGAAGGGGAAGAAAATGCAACAGTCACAAGGTTACTGAAAAGCTTTTATTTCTAAGATGGATGTCTCCATTAAAAACAAAAAAAACAAACCAACCAATGAATCAAATAAGCCCTAAATGAATTTATGCAAATATATATCTTTTTGTTAATGACTATGTACCATTTGTTAATTCAAATATATCAGCTAAAAAGTGATTGGTTTCTTTATCCCTTCATTACTAAAATTAACTGGAACTATTTTCAACATTCACTGGTGAAATATTCCTGATAATTACAATGAATACATTCCATTATCTTATCACTTCGCTACTGCTGATGGTCTTGAGGAAATGTGTCAAACTGATGAATGGATAACATCTTCCTTGAATGGATAAAGCAATCCTATTCAATTCTCAGCCATCTTCCTGTCAAATGCTGGAGTGCTATTTTTGTCTTCTAAACTTATATATAAACCAATGTATATGACTTGCCTAAAAACTCTGGGGGTTTTTTGTTGTTTTTTTTTTTTTTTTTCCTCCTGAATCTCCAGCGTAGATATTTAAAATATATACAGTTGTGCCAGGTAATTGCAAGCTATGTGAAATAATTCCTGTGAAGGAGAATGGATTTTGTAAGAACTGAGTAGGTGGCAGGAACAAAATCCATGTTTATGCAATTTTACAGTTTGCTAAATCTCTTGATTTGTTGCAGATGATTGACTATCTGTGTCATGACTAATGGGAATGACATTGAACAACGTGCATTTACTGGGACATGTTCTCATACTGAGACTGAAAGATTTCAAAGACAACAGAGAAGCAACAATAGCGGGATAAAATAACAGCTGTTGTCTGATGGAAATTATTTGTATTTCTTCAGGTTATAGGAACCTCTAAATATTGACTACAGCAACAGGTGACAAGAAAGCAGAAACTATATTTCAATTGGATGAGCCTATTCTAATAATTTTTATTGTTCTGAAATATAGAGCTGACTTGGGATATTGTATCACTTGGAAGCAACCCTCAAAATATTCCTTTTTCTCAGATGTGTATTCGTAGTTTAAAAAGAAATGGTTGTGACTTGCTTTTCTGTCAGTAGAAGTAAAGGATAATGCTTTTTCAGGTGACAAAAAGAAAAGAATTGAGAAAAAATTAGTCTTTAAGAGATATTCAGATTAATTTACAAAGTCGACACTAATGAAGTATAAGGCTTGTATACTAAATATAAATAACCTTCTATCTAACATCAAAATCTGTGTTTGTGAGGCAAACTTGTAAGGCAAACCTGAAAAATCTATGTCACAATGAAAATGGCATGTGTTTGAATTTTGTGGTTTTATGGTGTGTAGAATGTCTTTCCTTTATTGAGATTTGCTATGCTGCAATTCATGAAATTGCCCAGTGAAATAAGCAAAGGACTTGACAGAGTTAAGAGCTCACTTTCAAGATGCAGTACTTTGCTCAAATATCTATGCGACTGATTGGCTAACAGCAATGTAGTAAAGCAGACATAACAATTGCAAGAGTGCTATCAGGCGACATTTTCATTTTATGAGATGGTGAAACATGTATAGTTACAGTCTAAAGTCCAAAAGAACCCACAACATCCTCTAATAATGCTAGAAATATTTCAGTAGCTGCTAACCAATTTGCTATTAAGAAATGCAGTATATTTTTATTGTCTAAATTCTGGCTTACTGGTTTTTTGCTTTTGCCATCGATTATTTATGCGAGTTAAAACTGTGTAAAAGTGTATTTTTTCATAAGCAAAAATTGGTTTTAATAATCAAGAGATGGACAGTCACGGAGAAGCTGTCTGACACTCAAGGCAGTGGCAGAACAAGAACTTTCATACTTTATCTGCTTGTGTTTATGGCTAGGAAAGGTTTTTAAAAGAAAAAATTAAAGATATATCCTAATACATGGAATGTATTTTTCTTTTCTCCAGCTTTCTTTCTGTTCCAAAGCAGTTGAAATTTTTATCCAAACCTCACCTACAGAAAAAAACCAAAACAACAAGCCACCAAAAACATCCTCCTGGAAAATTTCAGCCTGAAAAATGTATGCATTAGCAACAGCAAACATGTTGTAAGTCTGGATTCCTGTGGGTTTGTATCTTATATCTGATAGACTTTTGTTTTCCACGGAGATGCAGGCCATGGCTGCTGTTTTTTTCTCAAGGTATAGAATGTGTAATGTCGATTCTCAAGTGTCTAGTAACATCTGAATTTATGTTAATCTCTTTTCCTCATTTAAGATAGTAACAAGTTCTGCAAACTGAGTTAAAAAATCACTGAGTCTAACTACAGAGTCATTTCTTCTTCCTAGAACAGTGATCCCTCCATCAGTTTGGCTGAAACTTACCTATTAGGTTCAAATGTGATGGTTTACGGAAAAAAACTTAACAGACTACTGACCACATTGATAGTCAGATCAGCAGGATGTGGCTGTATAACTCTTGTCTTCATAGGAAACTGAGAAAACCAAGAAGGAAAGACAACATGCAGTGTAAAAAGTGATGGGTGGTGCTGCCTTTGTGGTGACTAGATTCTTATGATATTTTTGTTTAGGGTCTAAGAGGGGCAGGTCCTTTAACTTCATGACATTACTTAATGCTGCTGTAAGTGAGAGCAATGTCTAGACCTTAAGGTCACAGTACTTATTCCTTATTAGGAAAAGGACACAGTGAGTGTAAATGTGGAAAGGACTCCCTTTGGGCATTTTTATTAATTCTGTGTCAAAGTTAGCTAATTCAGCAAAGTTGCATATGATGACTTATTGAAAATACAGCATGAGAATATTGACTGAGTTTCAGTCATATAGCAACAGAACAAGATGCAATCTTTTGAACATCTCTGAAGTGCTGTGAAACACCAGAATGCAAAAATAGACAAAATGTTTTAATCATTCCTTAGGGGAAAAAAACAACCTTATAATACTGGGACTCTCTGTGGAGTATTACCGATGAAAGTAATAAATCAAATTCTGCTCTCGGTTTTAGCCCTACAGCACAATTGGCTTACAGGTATTGTGAAAGTAATATTTTGCAATTAGAACTTCACAAGAAAGTTCTAGCAGAAGCATTTGCCAAGGAATCTGATGATCTGCAGAAATGATATTTTTCACTGCTTTTGTTGGCATTACAGGTAAAATCTTCTGGAGGGACAGTGCAAACTGCTTTGACATTTGTGGAGAAAAATGTTTGTGGTTTGTGGTTTTTGTTTGTTTGTTTGGGTTGGGTTTTATTGGTTTGTTGTTTTTTTTTTTTCATCTTTCCATGTAAGCAATGTGCACTTAAAGAGTTTCCGTGACTGCTCAGTTGTGAGGCTGTTGGTTCCAAGTCTCACTGTGCTGGATATTTTTTCTTAAACTTGCCTTTGATTGTGTACCTGTTTGAATTTTTGTCATGGAATTTCCACGACACTTGCTGGATGATTTAGTCTGCTTGGTTTACATTCCAAGGCAGAGGCTTCGACTCAGATTACTCAGATAAATCACTCAGATAACCTAGAGACAGAAACAGAGCAGATGACATCTGACCCATTCTCACCCTGAACATGACTTTTCTGTACCTCCCATGTGGGAGCTATTCTTGATTAACAGTTCATGACTTCAGGAAATACAAGGGCAAAGGCATATAAATGCATAGGTTTACTCATTTTACAGTGACTCACAAAAAAGTAAGATTTAGAAAAGTGTAATATAAAGTCTGTCATTCTTGCTGCTGTCTGTATAACACCTCCATATAAGCCAGACTCTCCTCTCTTGAACATGATTTTTACTGCACATCATAAAGTTTTTCTTTCTGTAGTTACCTTCATTCTACCTTTGCCTATGAAAATTGTGCACCTCCTCTCTTGGCCCAGCCCATATTGTGTTCTTTTAATTTCATTAAACAGTGTGGCCCTTGTGTATTTTAAAAGAAGCATGTGGCATCTTAGTTGTCATATTTCTGACCCAATCTGCATACTCATTCCACTTCTGAGAAGTGGAAAAAGACCTTCTTTCCTCTATGATATGCCTTAGTACTTCAATAGAAACCACATCAGTCTCTCTTCCTCCTGGCAGATATACAGCACAGCCGTAAACCTCATACCCTGACACACTTAATGGTGGAATTGTTTTAAACTTTGCTCAGAATTCATGTGTTCCATATAAACTAGTGTTCTAAATCATCATTCTCTTAAACAGAGGTAAGTAGAGTTGTTTTGGTTTTTTTAAGTACAGTTCATCAGTCCTGATACGGCAGCAGAAGTGGAAAAGTGAGGCATTGTAAGCAATGTGTATAGAAAGTAGCTACAAAAAAATCATCATCTTCAGAATGTCATTAATCCAGTCCCTCAGCTGGTTTTTGAGATGGATTATATGAGTTTCCCCTGCGAGTACATGTCTTTTGTCATTGACTGTAAAGGGATCCTGGTTGGTAACACTGCATTTGATGCCAAAAGTAGATGCCTAGGTTTAAGTCAAATGAACCCTACCTCATGTGTTTAGACTTCAACAGAGTGAAGTTATTCAAGATCTGCAGTGCTTTATTTTACAGATACACTCCTTAATGTGGAGAATTCTTATGTTTCTTTCCTAGTTGAAAGGTCTGTGAAATCCCTCAGATCTTCATGAAGTAGAGTTGTCATTCTCTGCCTATCCCTTTTTCTTGTACGAGATAGGTTTCATGTGGATTGAGGTATTACTGACAATCACAATCACTGTTTAACTTCTTCAGCTGCACAAAGATAAAATCAGAACGTCAGCCACATTATTAGGATTACACATGGATTGCGACCTACAATCAGCAGTTCACATCCTGATGGACTGAAAAGTATCTTGCATTGGCTGAAGTGCACTCAACTCAGATCATCTACGAATACAAGTGAGTACTTTGCAAAAGAGGCAAATGCCACTACCTGCATTTGTAGGTGGGAAAGGCAAGGTAAAAATAAATAGCCTTTTCAGGTTTCTTTTTAGCTTTCCTCTCTCTCCCATCTGTCTATCCTTCACAGTGGCTACCCTCCTTTTCAGCTGTCTCTTCACCATTGCTTTCAAGTGGATAATTCAAACTGTTTAGAAATGAAAAAGTATGTATCGTAAGGGAAGTTCTCAGGGAGAGAGGACCCATTTTGGATACAAAATAAGCTCCTTTTATATCATAGAGATAGGAGGGCAGAGAACATCACTGCTTCGAGCAGCCAATAGATGCTGTTTATCTGGGGGGTTTGCATGTAACAGCTAATAGATGATTATGTTTTCTGTTCTTTCAGAGCAATTTATATTTTTCCAGACTGTTTTCCACCTTTTCAGATTATAATCTTATTTAACCTTACTCAGTCCCTTGGTTTTGCACTTATTGATGGTATCTCAGGATATCTTTGTTTTCTAGGTACCTCAGCTATACATCCAAGAGTCAAGGATGTTTCCGATCCAGAGACCTAGTTCGCAGGCTCACAGATCCCAAACTGGCAGGCATTTTCTGTTAGTATTTTTCAGCAGGCATTTTCTTCTGTTCAGTAGTTCCATCTGCCGGACTGACAGAAAACCTTTTAACTTTCCACTCAGAGTTCTAGTCTTTTTGTCAGAAGTTTCTTAGGTATTCTGTTCATCCAACTGAATGTAATCTTGTATTCATATTTTAATTTCGTCTGTATTCAGTACCATGTGTGTCGTTTCAGCACTGTAACATTTCCAGAGAAAGAAAAAGCACCAAACCAGCAAAACCCCAGCATTGCAGAACTGTAAGGTGGGATTTACTTTAATTAAAAGTAAACCTTATTCAGATGAGAACAGGCTTTGGAGATAGTTGAAATAATTTGGAAGATTGTCACAAATAGTCTATTTTTCTGTTATACATAATGCAAATTGCACACTCTATGTGTGTCAAAGTCTCGAGATTTTTAAGATTCAGGGTAGTATATTTCTCTATTCAACTATTATGTGAAAGACCCTAGTATCCAAATAAAGGAGACAGCAGATAACACTGTGAGGGGATAAGAACAGGTCAGTCTCCAGAACTTGTCTCTGTGTTTCTTCTAGTCTGAACATTTTGCTCAAAACAGGGTCAGCAAAAGCAGGTAGGTCAGGGTCATGTCTGCAATTGTGTCAAATACTTTTTGAAATAGAGACCACAGTTTTCATGGGAAATATGTTTCAGTGTTAGAGCACCCTTGCAGCAAAGAAGGTTTTTGTGGAATTTCTTCTACTTCAGTTCCTCTTGTAATATCACTGAGTGTGACTGAGAAGTGGGTTCCATCTTCTTTACTCACACCTATGAGATATTTACACGTATTGATGGGATTCCCCCAAGACATCTCTTCTCTAGGCTAAACAGTCCCCACTATCTCAGCCTCTCCTCTTGTGAAACATACTGCAGTCTCAGTCATCTTCATGGCTTTTTGGTAGACATACTCCAATATGTTCATTTCCTGTATGGAGCCCAGAACCGGACACATTACTCCAAAGTTTCTTGCCAGTGCTGAGTAGAGGGAAAGGATTACCTCCCTTGACCTGCTGGTGATGCTTCTCCTAAAGCAGGAGGCTGTTTGCTTTCTCTTCAGAAAGACACATCACTTCTTTATGTTCACCTTGTGGACCCTCAGGTCCTCTCTGAAAAGCCATTGCCCAAGCTGTCAGTCTTCAGTGTATGGTACACAGGGTAATATAGTTCCTCCATAACACATGGCAGTACACTCTGTCCCATTATCCGGACCATTAATGAAGACATTAAACTGTATTGACACCAGTACTGACCACTGAGATACATCACTACGGACTGTCCACTCTCCATTTATCTAGCCTGTAAACCTGGGGCTGTTTGAGCAGAACCTAAGAGTTAAAATTACCAATTTTTTTTTTTAATGTTTCATTTGTCAATCATGTTTTAATGTTTTTCTAAGTTAAAAGTCAAGCAGTGTGTTTTTCTTATGAAGTCAGATTTTGATAATACTGAACAAACAGCATGGTTAGCTAGCAGAATATCCAGAAGTTGCCCTCATATTAATACTTGGCATGCCAATAAGTTCTGTGATACATGAACAAGTATTTATACTAATACTTTTAAAGAGAATTGGGATACATTAGCATAACCACTATGAGGTTTGGCCCATATGTTGCAGAAGCATGATAAATTAACAGCAGTACCAAGCAACAAGGAAGATGAAGAACACATTTTGAATTAACTTATTTGTTTGTTTGTTTCATTTTTTCTTTTGTCTAATGATCTGTGTGATTTATGGAGTTGCAAAGCACTCTTTGTGACAGAAAATTCATGTCTAAGCTGGGAGATATTTTTCATCTGAAATTTAAAGGAATGTTATTTACCACCCCAGAACTACTTATAGAACTACGTGTGTAACTCTTTACCTATGTTGTTGTGTCCAGCTCAAGTCTGATTTTGAGTTCTCTGTCTATTGTGTAAATCATTTTATGACTTCTTTAGTATCGGTCTAAAGCACTTTATGATGGTTGTGATGGGCTAAAGGAAATCCCATGCAGGTATCAAGCTTGGAAACTAAAAATCAAACCAATGGGTAATTAGGGGATTTATAACAGGCCTAACAAGCTACAGGACCTCTCTTGAATTTAGTCTAGCCAAGGTAACTAGGGGATTTATAACGAGCTACAGGACCTCTCTTGATTTCAATCTAGCCAGGTTTCTACAAACAAAAATATTTGTTATAAAATGGCATTCATGGAAAGACATAATCATCTTGGCTGATTTTTCTGTGCCTCTAAAACAATCAAAGCAGCACAGCTGCTGGCAGATTTAGCAGATTTAGTATGAAGAATTGTGTAAGCATTGGTTTATCTACTCTGTTCAATCCCTTTAATCTAACAGCGGGGGCATTATTTGAAAGATGTCATCTGGCCTTTTCAAATGGAGCACATAGGGATGTTTAGTCCTTCTGTCTTTTAATTCCAAATGAAAAACACCAGCTGTATTTAAAAGAAAAACCTCACTCAATCGTAAGATCAAGTTCATTAAGGGCAATAAAGAACGAAAGCAGAAGTTAACAGAAGTTAAACTGTCCTTGTAGGAAGAGAAAAGAGACTAGAAAAACTCTCTAAATCTACTGTTAATTTATATGACCATCAGACTGCCTGGCCTAGTAATTTGTGAGCCCTTGGTCTTACTGAATTAATGGCAAAACTCTTGTTCACATTGAAGAAATCTGGATTCAGTCCTGACAGACTTATCAATAGAATCTATTTGCTTGTTCCCTTTTATGTTCTTTAGTAGTTTAAAAAGATATTAATTACATTTGTGTATTAAAAAAATATCTAAACTTGCATATATGAGGAGAAAAAAGCATATTTATGGCATGATTCTATCTTTGTTGTGGTAGCCAAAGGGCCCAGTCTAAATCAGGCCTCATCTTTGCTGAGCTGTGGAGGCACAGCAATAAAATTGTCCCACCTCTGAAGAGCTGTAATCTAAAGGAACTGAGGCAGATGTAACTGAGATGGGGGATGGAGAGGGAAGGACGAAAGAAATATAGAGGGGCAAGGTCAATCTATTAGAAAGGTAAAATTCTGCATTATTTTAGACATTAGAAATGTCATTTACTTCCAGAAAAGATTTGGGCAAGTGAAGCTGGCTTCCAGGAGTGTCTTGCATGTCTTCAGGCTTCTATCACTCTTTGATTCAATCACAGAGTTTCTGGTTGTTTTTTTACTACAACAGATGTAGCTGTTCAGCCTGGAGAAAAGAAGGCTCCAGGGAGACCTTATTGCAGCCTTTCAATACTTACAAGAGGCAAAATCAAGAACAGAGCAAATGAGAAGAAAATAATTCTGCAGGATATTTATGCATACATAAAATACCTATCAATTAGTTTCCTATTAAAATAATTTTTGAATGGTTTATATTTAGCAATACATAATAAAGGAATGCTAGCATTTTTTTCTATTTTTTTCACAAACTTTTTTTTAGATTATTCTAAATGAAAGCTGTTATCTAGAAACCTCAAAGGCTGTCTTCTTCATTGAGTTTATACTTTATAAATCTTGTATATAAGTGTGCTTTGCATTTCAGTCACACTTATCTATTTACTCTACTGAGGGAAATACAAACCTATCTTGATCTGGCATGCTTGTTATATGACAGTAATTGTATTGCTATCAAATGCTTACGAATATTTTCCCCCTGCCATTTTCAGTAGTTTATGCACAAACCTGAAAGCTCTACTCTCTTCCAATTTTAACAGTTCGGTATAAACATAGCTTTTTCAATTATAAACTTTTTTGATTATTTTTTTTTTTTTCATTTTGCAATTGCGTTCTTGTGTTCTAAAAACTCTCCTGGAAATTCTTACAGATGTAAGCTGCAGATAAAATCTCCAATCATCATATAAATAGCAGCATGTAATGCGGTACAGGAAAAAAGCTGCCTCTTTTTTTTTAGCATTTTACCAGGATAGATTTCTGTGTGAGTGCCTTATTTCTCTCTTTTCCCTCCATAAATGTAGAATCTGCCCTCTGAAAGGTGACTTACATCTTCATTATGTCTTGAAGTTCTAACATTTAAATGGCAGCAGTGCTAACACCCAAGAGAGTGACTTTCTCCTTTTAAGCCTAAGAAACCCCACCTCAGCTACGAAAGGCCCTTGATGTAAAGTGTCTCAGTGTCTTATCAATGGGATGAAAGAAGTAGTGTGCAGGAGACCAGGAGCAAGCGGAGCATATTTGTTTAGATAAGGCATTTGTTTAGACGTCTCTGCCTATCCCATCACAACCCACAAGCATTTGACATTCCAAGTGGGAGGAAAAGATGACCTAGAGGAAGAGGGTCATTCAACACCACCTTATGGCTATCAGGAATAGCAAAAATATGGATTTAAAAATACAAACATCAACTGTGCTTAACCATATCAACTTTAAAAAAAACTATTTCTGTGATATGGGACTTGTGTATTATACCATATGTCTGTTTTGTTCAGAGGGTGAAAAATGGAACCTCTTGTTTTTTCCAAAGTGTGATTGCATAATTATCTGAATCCCCAAATATTTCCATGTCTCTGAACAGCAATTCTGTCTGTCCTCAGATGCAGAGATCATATGAGTTCTTCTGTCTGACCCATTAAAATGTCTGGGACTGACTCAGAGGGCTGACACTACTTATTGTCATCAGCCTGTAAATCAAGCTGGGCTAGAGCATACACTGGAGGCATGGTGTATTGACAAGACCCCACTGTTCCCTTCTGAGGGAGGGAAAGCAAGGGATCTGAGAACACATGGAGTCTGAAGAAAGCCAAGTGATTCCCAAGGAGAAGCAAAGGATAGTGGTGCTCTGGAGACCAACTCTGCATTTGAAACCAACAGAAAGCTCAGGTTCCCTTTCCAGGAAGTTCAGTGTACGTTATTGTAACCCCTTCATTGTTTTATATTCCATTTCAGGGCTTTTGTCTCTGGCTTAGTTTCTAATTAAAATCCTGTAACTTGAGGATTGCAGGCCACAGCCTAAGCTAAGATGGCTTACGCAATTAGAATAATAAGATGTGGTGTACATCTAAACATTTAGCAATTCCTGGGACAGCAGGTACTTGGCAAAGTGTCTGTCACTTCATCCATCAAAACTTGCTTGCAGTGCCTTCCCACCAGTGATAGCTAGTGGTGAAATTAACAGCATTCAGTGGGGAGGTGGAGGAGATCACCCCAGACTACTGTATGTGGTTTGATTTGCAATCATTTGCAAAATCCACATATCAGCATTTTATTTTTATGAACTGAATTTGCTAGGGCCCTGCTTCTGTTTTCTAGCTTGTTACTCACTGATCTGAAGATCCTGGGATGGCTTTCATTGTTGCTCTCTGAAAATATACAAATGTGAAACAGTGTATAAATAATACAGCTGCTATTAAGTGTGGATCAAGCATCAAGAAGTGAGTCTCCAAAGAAGCATCTGAGTCTGCCTCTGAGAACCAAAGTCACAAGACTTTTTTCTGTCTTTAATCACATGGCTGGATCCTGGGGCTTGTCCTTCCTTCCAGCTCTGTGTTTCTATGTGGCTCTTGATACTGAGAGCAGACACTGAGGTGAGGCCCATGCTGCAGCAGACACCAGAGCAGTGAGGGCTGTCTGCGCTGCACGGCAAGGTGAGCCAGCAGCGGGGCATGACAGCACAGCTGGGAGAGGTGGCCACTAAGGCCCAGTCTTACGTCCTGTGCCTGCTTAACCCCAGGGCTAGCGTAAGGGGCTGTGACTATGCGAAATAAAGTGAAGAGAAGGGTTTTTTAGAACAATCTCTCCTTCCCCGGCTCTGTACAGTGCTTAGCCTGTGCAAATTAGACAGATTGTGCTGGAGCAGAAGATAAGGCTGTTATGGAAAATCCACTGGAGATAAAGAGTCTTTCTCTGATCTAGGAAAGATTAAGAGGTCCTAAACATACTTGGGGGAGAAGAATTTTTCTGTATTTCAAGGAGGGTATTTGGCTCATGCCTGTGCTTTGTATCTTTCTTCAGCTCATGCTTCTGCTGTAAACATGATACCAAATGTGAAAGAAAAGGAGGAGCCAATTTACGACTGGCTTCTAGTCTGAGTATTTTTACTGTAAAACATGATCTGCCCTAGGTCAGCTGGAGACTGTCCAATAGTTTTAGGACTATGTGCTTAGTTCCTATTGCTCTTTAAAGCTATTACAAGGGAGGCGGGATATAAATCTATGTTTATTAAGGCAGTATCTCTGTGTGTTATACTTCTATAGGCCTGAGGCAGTGGGTTGCTGTGAACATGATAAGTAATTTCACTGAAGCCCTGAAAAAAAAATCATGTTCTAAGAGTTACCTGAAGATCTGAAAAGCACTCAACCGAAGGCTCATTTAATGTATACTTGCATCTATAACTTGAGAAGTAGGAACCTCTGTAACTTAAGAATCAACTTAGATCTCTGTGACTGAGGTAGATGCAACCTCTTTTAGAAAGGGAAGTATTGATATTTTGGCTTTATTTCCTCTAATTGCCAAGGATAATTTTTTTTCCTCCAACATGTGTAATAAGCTTTATAGGCATTTGAGTGCAAAAGTCCTACACTTAGGCTTGGTAAACCTATGTCACTGGCAACAGCAAATAGAGCAAATAGGTCTGTAAAAATCTGAACAAAGCACAGACACCTGCAGATGTAATGATAGATATCATGAACTTTTATGTATGCTAAATTAATAATTTTTAAAAGCTAGGTGTCAGTTTCAGCTATACAAAAAGAAGGGCTATCAATAATGCCAGATTATTTTTTTTTTTTTTAGAGTGGTCATGCAGTTGCTGATGATGAATTCTTACATGTATTCCTGAAGCAATATGTTCATGTGTGCTATTGGCAAGGCTGGGTGTCACAAGATTGGTAGTACAGGCACTGGAAATATGGAAATAGTCACTATTCTGTTCAAAGCTAGTATAGGATTTTCATGAAGTTTTAATGTTTTAGAGCACCTTTGCTATATGTAAGGAAGCTAGTAAGAAGAGGCATACAGGAGGTGTTCTTAAATATTATTATTGACTCTAAAGCTGTCTTTAAAAAATCTTACTTATATCCTGATTCTGGAGTAAATGCAGTTCTGTGGCGATGCCTGAGAATGCTACTGTTTGATGTGCTGCACGAAGATGGCCCCACTGCACGTTGGTATTCAGATCCTGGACTAGGAGGGATGAAGCCTCACTTTTGGAAACAGTATTGCGGCTAAAATTCTCAGGGATTGACAGTCACATCTTCTTTTTCCTCTGCCACAGATATCTGATAGCAAAAACACTCTGCCCAGCTTAGATGCTATTGTTTGATGCTCCATGAGTGGCTATTACATTCTTGCATCTCCATGTTCCTTAGAAACAAATTATGACCCTAATAACTGATTTCAGGAGTTAAATCAAAGACCAAAACAACATCTGCATCTTTAAAAAAAAAAAAAAAATTAAAAAATCACATAAACAGGGTACTCAAGCCTCAGTTTTTAGTGAAAAGTTAGAATCTTACACCCAAGGCTCCACTCTTAAGCTTGACTGGAGCACACAAATTCTCAGCCAGGTCTGCTACATGGAAAGCAAAGTAGGCTGAGGTTGCCTGGATATTAAGCTTTCTTTAAAGCATCTAGTTTATTATTAATATACTTTTAATACCATCTCTCCAGTTGTTTTACAGAATGACTAAAACAATAGTTAATGCTGAGACAATAAAAGCTTGCCTTTTAAATTTTTAACAAGAATAAAAACGTACAGAGAGCATGGACTTTGTTGAATTATCTGGATCTGATATGAAAACAAGCTAATATCATTTCACGCTTTGGTTTAAATATTTTATTGGAAGTCACAGATGCTTCTGATTTGCATTTTTTGAGGCCCAGAAAGCCAACCATATCCTGGGCTGCATCAAAAGGAGTGTGACCAGCAGGTCGAAGGAGGCGATCCTGCCCCTTTATTCTGCTCTCATGAGACCTCACTTGGAGTATTGTGTGCAGTTCTGGTGTCCTCAACATAAAAAGGACATGGAACTGTTGGAACAAGTCCAGAGGAGGGCCACGAGGATGATCAGGGGACTGGAGCAGCTCCCATATGAAGACAGGCTGAGAAAGTTGGGGCTGTTCAGCCTGGAGAAGGCTGCGTGGAGACCTCATAGCAGCCTTCCAGTACCTGAAGGGGGCCTATGAGGATGCTGGAGAGGGACTCTTCATTAGGGACTGTAGTGATAGGACAAGGGGTAATGGATTAAAACTTAAACAGGGGAATTTTAGATTGGATATAAGGAAGAAGTTCTTTACTGTGAGAGTGGTGAGGCACTGGAATAGGTTGTCCAGGGAAGTTGTGAATGCTCCATACCTGGGAGTGTTCAAGGCCAGTTTGGACAAGGCCTTGGGTGACATGGTTTAGAGCGAGGTGTCCCTGCCCATGGCAGGGGGGTTGGAACTTGATGATCTTAATGTCCTTTCCAACCGTAACTATTCTATGATTCTATGGTTCTATTTTTGTGACTGCTGTTGCCTAAGTACTCTAAATACCAGTTAAGTGACAGTTTAGAGGCTTCCAAAATACTGAGACCAACTTTTGACCTAGGCAGAATATATTGGGAAAATGAGAGGTGGAATTTAGTTCATTTAAATTGTAGTTAATCTCCCCCCCCGCAAAGAAAAACTGAAACAAAATCCAACAACAAACAACACAAACCCGCCAGCCAACTGATCAACCGCCAAACAAAACCACAAACTCCACAACAAACTGGTGAAGGAAAATGGAAGTAGAAGACAGAAAAGCAAAATTGTCTCCATAGCTTGAAATACTGTCTTTCTTCCCTTGTATCTTGCAGAAAGCTGTAATGAACCAGCAGACTAAAAACTGTCAAGAAATTCTGGTTGGATTATTAGCAGTTTGAGATCTCTGTGCATTTTTGAGGACTCATCACCTGGCTGTGACTTCAGTGCAGAAGTGAAAAGCAGGTTACCTGGTAGTGTGAGTTTGACTGTCAGCTGTTTCATACTGTGTACTGTGTGTTTTTTTTTCTCCTGTTTCAACTTTATCTGTTAAGTCCCACAGGTGCAAGGAATCTGGCATGCAGAGCCGTAACTTTGACTCTCAGGTCAACCACAGAGTCAAAGTCTGCTTGGAAATGTAAATCTCGTAAAACATTATACATGTCAGGTATACACTTTAGTTTATGAAACTTCCTCTGCTGAGTTTCTGTCAAGTATGTAGTCATGATTTCACATAATTATCTGGGTGTTTTTTAAGAAAATGTTACACAACTTCTCTTTTCCCTTTTTGAGCAACTGTAGAACTCTAGAGCTTTAAGAATATGAGATCACGTTGGTAATGTCTAATCATGCCTTCCTTCCTTTTCAGGTCATTCTTCTCATCCTGAACTGGCTCACACAACTACAGGAGCTACAGGGGACCTCAGAAAACACAGAGAGGTCTAACATCGCAGGCTGGAAGGACTGCACTGCCTCTCAAGTATCATTAGGGTTTGAGCGAAAACGTTCTCTGTCACTCCAGATCTCATAGCTGAATCTGGAGGATCACAACTGCCCAGATTTGGGGCCTTCTGGGGTGAACTGCCTCAGGTTTCCTTTACAGACACCAGAACCACAAGGCAGGACAGGACACAGCTGGCACTCTCCAGTGAACTGGGAAGTGTGTCTCCAGTTCCTGACCTCAAGGTGATGGCTCAAGTGGTCAATTATTCCTGTAAAGGTGTGCACCAAAGGGCATGTGTAAGTCACAGAAGTTCCTAATTGGCCAATATGTAATGCAGAAGTACTACTTATCCTTTACTATCCCACTGAAGAAAAGCTACAAATTTATCCATCTTTGACTTGCTTCTACACACATATGACCCACTCTTATGATTACACATAGAAGGCCATGCTACACCTTATATATTAACAAAATTATTGAGTAGGGAAAGATGGTGAGCAAAACCTAAATATTCTGTGTTTTGGCAATCAAATTTTTCTCTGCATGTTAAGTAGAACACATTGTAGATCAAAGAAAATTAAACAACTCATTTAGTGAGCTGCTTTAGTAAGTTTATCCCCTAACAACTAATGAAATATATTAATTAGAAATTCAGTAATTAGAATTTACATCCACCTCAGAACATAGGATGATTTTTTTGGGAAAAAAACCCAACAAACCAACCAACTAACCAACCAACCAAAAAAAAAAAAAAATGAAGTATGGCAGAGAAATAATACTTTTGACTTGCAGTGAAAGCACACTTATTAATGGAAGTGAGCTTGCTTTTCTTTTCTTTCCTCTTTCCAGTCTGGCTGTTAGATGCAGTGTTCAGAGATCATGGATTGTGTTACACTGCTGCTGAATCAAGCCAAAAGAGGAGAGCTTCTGAGCTGGGACCAGCAGCAGCTTCCAAGTGTGAGTCACAGTCACTGGGGTGTTCATTCTGTGTACCTTCTGGGAATATGAGAGTCAAAAAGGCTTGTCACAGTCAACAGCCCTACGGGGAAGCCCTGATCTAAACCAAGAAATGACAGACATCATGAAATGATCAATCAACCAGAGTGCAAACAGCTGCAAAAGTAACTGAGCTTGAGCTGTGAATACTGAGCTGAGAAGAGATAGCAAATATTGTTCACCCATTTGCTATCACTGTTGAACAAAATGGCTAGAAATGCAAAATAAAGGAATCAATAGGAACATGTCAACTGTGCTCAGCCTCATCCTGGAAAACAAATGAATGAATCTATCATGTTACAGAAGAGCGGAGATATGAGAGGATAGAGAATACTTTAGGGGACACACTAAAGGCTTTCTGCCTTCCTATTTCTGGTGAGGCATTAGTGGCACTACTATCTCTTGTCTTAGTCTGGTGCAACCTGATGCGGTTTACACCTTTGCACCAAGTACCCACTAACATAGCCTCTATGCTTTTCATCCTTGAAGACTGAATAATTGTGGGCTTTTTGTTTGTTTGTTTTGTTTGTTTTTTTTTTTTTTTTTATTACTACACCAGGAATCCCAATAGCATTCTTGCACTTTCCCTTAATGAGGAGAGCTTGTGTCTGTGCCAGGCAATTTGTGATACCACTTGTAGGAGTGGATGCTATCCAGAATGTGCTACGCTAATGCCTCATCTCAAGTATTACAGTGTCTTTCTTTCAACTAATTATGATGTCAGCTTCATGCAGGAGGCCAGCTCACAGCCTGTGAGCCAAACCTCTGGGTTTCTGATCCAGGAATGAGAATCACACCATGCACAGGCAAGCAGTATTTGATATAGTTATACACATTTCCATGGGTTTGCTCTCTCAAGATAGAAACCTGATCAACACTTACGGGAATTTTTATTTCTTACTGTTACAAGAACTGGTCTGCATAGGAAAATAGGAATGCTGTGCACACAAAGCATGGGAGTGTGTCATTAGAAAACCCATTCTGGTGAATAACATGAAATTGTCACAAATTATAACTAAGTATTGAAGGTGAACGGAGTATGGGAGTTGACAAAAAATTTGACAAAGTGTTTGGAAATGGTTCTCATTTCTTATAGTTCAGGTGCATCCTGTAAAAAAGATCTAAAATATTTTAGAAATAAAGCCCAAGACCCCACCTGAAATTGGCAGGAGAATCTTGTTGTCTTCATGCTGGTCCTGTGTGACTGAAGTTTAATTCTGATCTTGCAAAAGTTGGTGAAAATTTCCTCACTGGTTTCAAAACATTCAGAATCTCCTCAAGCATAATGAGGGATATTGATTCTGTGGCTTTGTATGCTGCAAACCACACCTCTCTTTAGTCTGCTGGGAGGACTCGAATGAATGTTTTTATTTGGATATAGAGGCTTCATTCATGGGACAAAATTATGCTTTTAAAAATACATTTATTTGCAAAATGGAGTAAAAATTAAACAAGCAGTCAAACAAATGACCAACAAACAAGCTCACGCACCTGAGTACAGGGTCTGCTTTTGCTACCTGGCCTATTCTTTATTGGCAGCTATTCTTTTTTGGCAAGTTGCTTTGCATTTCATTTGGGTGTCCTGATGACTACTTTGAGTTTGGGAACTAGGTCCTCTGTGCCTCAGGGTTCCACTAAGGAATGCTTTTTCTGGCAATTCTTTCTGCCAGCATCCATCCCATAGGCCCCACAAGTTTTGCTCTGGACACCCACCATTCAGCATCACAGCTAAAGGTTATACAGGTGAACCCTCCTGCCTTGAACTTAGTGCCTTAAGTAATTGCCTTTAATTACAGGGGATGATAATCCCTACCTTACAGAAAATATAATTAAATAGCTAACACTTTAGCCTATTTTTTCCAATATCCGTGTCTGATTGTCACCTCAGAACTCCCCTCTGGTATGAGATAATACAGACCCAGGGCCTTTCAGGTAAAAAAATGAATGTACAAAATCTAGAATTATTCCAGGGAATGTATTTTGTATTCGCATTCATCCTTGCCTACAGGTCTTCAAATGGCATTTAGACAAGTTCTTCTTTCAGCAATCCAGCAACAATGCTTGTTCCTATTTTCAGATATAACTTTTCTTCAGAAATTGCCTCCATTTTATGACAGAAGTAAAAATTCTTCTGCCAACATCACTTGCTTTCATACTGAATCTCCCTCACGTTACGCCCTATCTTTTTTTGCTTGTATGCTAAGAAAAATATTTTGAAGACTGTGTGTATTGATGGTCCCTGATGACAACTGCCATGAAAACATCATTAAGATGGGCAGGATATCATTCTGGCAGTTTGCTATAACATTAGTAACATAATGTGGTTTAGAAAATATATTCTATGGAATATTTGATGGTGTTCTATTTCAGCAAAATAAGGTGGTTTTGCTAAACAAAACTCACAAGCAGGTAGATCAGCATACCTTTTTCCCCAGCTACATCTTATTGCCTCTGCTTGTTTTTAGAGGAGTTACCATGACACAAAAGTACGGTAATTCATTGTTGAGTCAGGCCCTTCGTCTTACTGCATCTATTGTGACAGCACAGTTTTTAGTGCCATTATTGCCAGACCAAGAGATACTGACACTGTTGAAAAGGATAGCTTTGCAGGCTCAGCACAACCTGACTTTGATGCCCCAGGCTTCTATAACAAATGCTCCAGTGTTACTCTTCTGTTTACAGCTGGCATACTAGTCTTATAATTTGCTTTATTCCTTTAAGCAGCGGCCAAAATGCTGCTGTATTTTCTTGTTATTTTTCATTTCTCAGTGTTGTCATACTCTGCAGTCAAAAAGCATGCAAAACCTCAAATAATCCACCTCCTTCCAAAAACTTCTCATTTAGCAAGGCAATCAACCCAGGCCCCAACTCTGTATTTAGGTAAACATGGAAATGTCTTGAAAAAGAAGTGTTAGGTCACAGGTTTGGAAATTAGGACATCAGATATTATGATTTTGTGCACCAGTAGGGTACAAGATTAGAATATTAGCATGCCAGTAAAGTCTGTTCCTTACGGTAGAGTTTCTAATACTTTATTTAATGTGATTTTAAATGTGCCAAGTATTGTGCTTCCAGCAATTTTCCCTTGGGATACCATCCTATGGCCTAATAATTATCACTCTGAGTCAAACGATCTCTTTGCTCTTCCCTCCTCTTGTGAGCTGAATGCTATCTAGTAATGCAATTCAGCCAGCCCTGTGTTCTGTGTCCAGGTCTCTTTGTAAGTCCTCAAAGATGTTTTTGATTTTTTTGCAGCCCCTTTGTGTTTAGGCTCAAGTACGAGGCATTTCCACACTTTTTTTTTCTTTCCCCAGTGTATGCTGTCTTCAACATTTTCCAGGTCTTCCTTAGTGGCAGTTGTACAGCCTGCTCACTTTAACTGAATCACCAGCAAGGATAATGCTCAGGATGTGCAGATGATTGTCTTAATGCACATGGTGACGCCACAAAACCATTGTACCTTAGGAAGCGGAAAAAATCCTATCCATTTTAATAAGAGACAGCCTGCTTTTTTCACTTTTGTACATGTTTATAATCAAGACATTGGTCTTCATATTCCTCTGTGAAGCTCAGGAATCATCCTGGATATTCAAGAACAGGAACTTAATTCAAAAACAAGAACAGTCAGAAAACATTTTCATAGATGCTGCTTTGCTTGCAGAAGCATGTGATTTCTGTTTTGTCAGCTGTAAAGTGTTTCCATTCTTGTGCTTATGGTCTGCATTTCTAGGTTGACAGAAATAACACACTTCGTGAGTTAATCTTAGATAATTTTTACAAAATACTGGCAGGACCAATATCTTCTGGGATAGCGCTGCCATACTAATTCTCTCTGTCATAAATCTATTATATAGGCATCTTAGACTACAAAGGTTTATATGCTTGGGAAGAATAATCTAATGAGTATATCTCAAAGTAAACAATTTTTTTACATATTTATCATAACAATATCAATAATTGAATCACAAACTCATTTTGTTATACCATCATTTATATATCATCTGTGCTACCACCGTTTACATTTACTTCTTACATTTCTTGCCTTTAAAATTAAACACAATTTTTATACAACTGAGAAAGCAGGGCAAACAACTTCTCTTAACATCAGGTCAAAAAGAGAACAGCAAACATCAGGCAATCCTACAAGATTTTAAACAGTTATGTGATTTGCTTATCACCTTAATGTTGATGTAAGTATTGCCTATCATTTTACTGATTATACTGTTAGTATTTCCTTTCTTGCTTTTCAGAATGGTGACACTTTTTTGCACAAGTGGCTAAGTTTGTTTTGGCTTGCCAAGTCAAATGAGCTACTGAAGTAATAATTCTTTTTTTTTTTTTTTGCATTCAGCTATGCCATACATCTTGTGCAAACTCAACACCAGATTTTTGCTAGTTCTCTCACCAGACTGAAAGTTACACTTGAAGCTGCAATGAACTTTCACGTGCCCTGATTTATCAAACCACAGTAGCTACCACCCATGTACTTCAGTTGTTTGGCCCGCACTCTGTGGTCAGTTAATAAATTGGCAATCTGTTAGGCTGTTTCACACTGGGATTGAATAAGGATGACAAGAAGGCCCTACATCAGTGGTTTCCTTTCAAAGTACACTTAAATACCATCAAATCCACAATCAATGGAAATGCACACACATGTTTAACAAAGCTTTTAACCTTTTAACCATCAGGCCATCTGTCTTTCAAGAAATATTGCTCTTGGTTCAAACAGCAAAGCAAGGCATTCTATATGTCCTACACACTTATGACTGGAATATGTGTGTGAGTGAAGCCCCGAGAATCTCTTCAACTATCTGTTCCCTCTCAGGTTAAAAAAAAAAACAAAACAAGCAACTGTAGGTACCACTCTGCGGAAGCCATTCTATGAAACATATCTAGTCAAGACATTATAAATAATAATGGCAAGGAAGACTAAAGTGGATCTCAGTGACTCCTCCTGAGCCTCCCAAGAAGAGCTAATGTGGGTACATGCAACACAAAATAGGACATGGGACCCTTTTCCTTAAAGATACAATGGAAAAAAATCACTGCTGTTTTTGAACATAAGCACCTTAGCTTCCAAACCTTGTTATATGAGCAGCAGTGACAAAGACAGAGATATCTGTCTTGGTCTTGGTGGAAGCCCTGTAGCTGCAGCAGGATCTAGACTGGCTCAGCAACTGGGGATGCCAAAAGTGAGAGTACATCCAAGTGTGAGTAACCTGTATCTGCATTAAAGGGCAAAACCAGGACATAAAAAAGTTTTGGCCATGTGTGAACCATGACTATAGAAAGTTATTCTTAGCTTCAGAATACCTGGGGAATCCCTGGCTGATGTGACTGCACAAAACTCTAATGAGCCACAGTCCTGGGCTGGGAAGAAGAATGGTGCACACGAGGTGTCTCATCCTGACTATATTTGCTGTAACAAAATGCTGTACCACAAGAATTGTGGGATTTTTAACACTGGCCAGGACTGTGCATGGGAAGGAAGGATTATTATAGTAGGTAAATTAATAAAACAGGAGTGGGCGAGCTTTACGGCTAGATCCTAGACATGGATTTCATATCTGGCTTTGCTTCTTGAGGATATACAATGCCATTGATTAGGAGAGGGTGAAGGATTTGAGTAGCTGAGATTCAGCAGGAAAAATCTAATCAATTACTGTGATGGTTACAAAATCATCAGAGCCCCCAGGGGCAGATCCAAAAGACAAAATCTGGTCTGAGTTAAAGGGGTATGTATGTGTCTCATGAAACAGACATTTACTATTGTTGAACAGCTATGCAGTGGGCAAAATAGTTCCACTACATGTAGACACACTGAAGAAACAATCATCTGCTTGAATAAAAATGAAAACTACGTATCACTGGTTATTAGTCAATGAAATCAACCGTGTAGATGTACAAGCTGTATTGGAATACGATAAACTTGATACTGAGGGGGATTTTGTTCACTGTTTTTCTGGAGAATGCTATTCCAAGCCTTTTATACTTCACTGACAAATAGAAGATGGCCAAGGCATGTAATCAAGAAATATCTTTATGCAAGGCAGTATGACTGAGTCAAGGTAATTTTGTCTGTAGTACTTGTACTCTCCAAATATGTACAGGAACATCAGCAAATTTCCTCAATGGATCTTTCAAAGGCAGAAATCCCTTCAGGCTCAGTGTCCACTTAAATATACATATCCGGAATAAAAACTTCTATATCACCTTGAAGTCAGTCGAGAAACAGGTGCTTTCAGAACATGACCTATCCAAACTATTCTGGTGTTACTGTATATGTCAGGCATTGTCCATTTCTCCCTACTAAATGCAAAAGGAATATAAGAGTTATACTGTGAATATGATATGTAATCAGTTGAATCCTGCCACTACAGCCTTTCTCTGTTGCTAAGGAAAATGTACCTCATTCAGAAGATGATCATACTCCAGGAGAGGTCTTCAAAACCAGATTAAAAGTGGCATAGTCTGTGATTGATGTCAACAGGTTTATAACTTATAACTGATGTTATAACTGAAGTTACTTATAACTGGTGTCAACAGATTTATAACTTTTGGCTTTTTTTCAGCTTCTTTTCTAAGTGCAGGACCAAATTCTTAACAAAACCAGAGAATTCTTGCTGCATAAGCAAGGCAAAGAGAAGTATCCAGTGGCGCTTTAATGTAATAAGTTAAACCTGTGTAATGCAGACTTAATCTCTTATGTGTGCATGCACAGTAGCTGTTCCCCTTTCCCTGTCACACGATGAGTTCATCTGTTATTTCATCTGATTGTTTCTTCAGCGGGGATGGACTGAAATCACTGAAATAGCTGAAATATTTGGTGAACACCTGAGAGATGCTGATGATGTGTCACTGGTGTTGGCCATTACTCCACTCATATATCTGTATTTACCTAAAAAGTTTAAGAGAAGTCCTGTGAGGTGTGGTATATGACAATAGAGGCCCAGGAAGAAAGAGAAGAGGTTTCATTAATTTTTTTCTGACAGGAACAAATCCCAACAATCATTGCCTATGTTAATGACAAGTCAAAGCACCAAAGTCGGAAGAGGGAAATTACTTTTCAGGTAGCATGAGTAATGAAACTGCAAATGATGCAGCAAAATCAAATCTAAATGCTTTATATAGGACCAATAGAAGGTCCTTGATTTCCTCTACAATTTGTCACTTGTAGAAAGATTACTAAAATCTGCCTGCTCCATTTGGAATGAGTGAAACATCCTAAGATGCAGGGATCCAGCCAAAGAGCTGGAGCAGCTGAGTCATTAAGTGGAAAGCAGTGCTTGGAAGGACAATTGGGGCTGGCTCATGGCAGGGTCTCAGAAATCTGCCGAGTTAAATCTGCTAGTGAGCAGAGAAAGACTGAGCAATCACTCTTGGCTTATGTGAAATTACATTCTAAGCCAAAGACCAGTGGACTCAGGGACGCATGGATGGTGTACAGATGGACATCATGCCCTTACAAAAATATAATGCAGTTAACTGGAATTCAGATTTGGTTTTAGGTTTTGAAAGTGTTAGAAAAAATTACAGCAAAACCCTCAAACCTTAATCTTCAATCTGCATTGACAGGGGTGAGTAAGAAAGAACCATCCCTTTCCTTCCCTCTCTCCTTTTTTGTGCTGTAATTCTTGGAAGAAATGTTCAAGTGAAAAATATATTCAGTGAAAACTCAGGCATCAACATGCAATATGAAAAAGAAATAAAAGCAACATGGGAAGAGCACATAATGAAGTATTTTGGGCATGAATACAACACATTAATGAGAATTTTCATACATCTAAAAACTCCAGGAAATTCCACTAAAAGTAGGTATAGCTTTTGCTGCACTATCAGTTCAAGCTAACTGATGAAGTATAGGGTCAAGGCAAAGAAATACAACTCAAACAACATTTAACTGCCAAGGACTAAGCTGTGCAGGATAGATATGCTTCAGTTAAGGCAGTAGGAATCCTTCTTTCACTGACTTCAGCTTCAGAACCTAAGCTTAAGGTGAATTCAACTTCAATGAATGTGAATACTGTTAACAGTCAGCAGACACTGCTTCCTGAGCTGAATTGCATGTAATGTCTGCTTGAGTGAGGCAGCTGGGCACTGCCTTAGAGGTTTGGAGAAGGTACCAAAAATACTGAGACTAGTTTATGCTAACATGTTGCAAACCCAAATGTTCTCAGACTGTGAACTTGTATGACATTCTTTGATCCAGCTGTCAAGCTGCAAAGCAGGTTGCTTGTTTGAAATTCAGAAAACTGACACCAAATGACATCTGTGTCTTAGCTGGACATGACAATATGAAGAACCAATGTTATCTGAATCTTGTGACAAGAATTAGTAACTGATGATGATGGTAGGGCTTAAAATGTCTCCTGCTCCATGTGGTTGCTGTGGGAAACGGAGTGGAAGTACCATAGAAACCTACAGAATATTATATAAGAGAATCCCTCCTGCCCTGTGACCAAATCTGGGTGTTGTCAGGAGGAAAAGGCTCTAGAGGGTATGGGGAAAAGATCACAATGTCTTGATGGCCAGCAAAGGCTGCAGGAGACACAGAAAATAATCATCAAGGGAATGGTTTTATCCATAGCTGAGGGATGTGTGGTGTGTGTGTGAGAAAGAGAGAGAGCAGGGTGGAAAAAGTATTAATCAAAGGGATCTGCATAGCTCTTACTTGAGACTAAATCATGAAATTAAACTTGAACAGGAAAGCCTCTGGATGACAGCAGAGTGGCTTAGCAGAAAACTTGTCAATATGTTTTCTCAAGTCAAGCCAGAGGGTGGAAAGGAATTTTGTCAGCGTCAAGAGATGATTCATAAACAGGGCACAAGACAGACATTTTCTGAGACTGTTTTGTAAAGAAGTTAGCAGGTCTTTTGTAACAATTCTCCTGTTTTCCTCTTGCTCAATATAAAAAATAGTTAATGTCATGTAATGTCTTCTGTTGTACAGCTGTCCAGGTGCCTGTAGATTACCAGTAGACACATGCATTCAAAGAAGAGAAATTGCTAATAAGTACTACATGTACATAGTATCATCTGGGAAGAATGCTCCAATAGACATGATTTTCAAATAGGAGGAGATTAGACTTACCAATCAGGCTTATTCACTGTATATTATCTGCAAGATAAGTGGAAGAACTGCCTCTACTTACAGCTGCAGTACTGACTACCAGCATCTCTCAGTCCTAAATCAATCAGTCAGAAACAATTGAGTTATGACTTTCTAGGTCTCTGCTAGTTTGACTACTTATCTCTGCTCATGGCTGTTATGGTGGTAGATGGTAGCTGCAGAATCAACAACAGCCCTGTTTGGCTGACTGCAGGGAAACTTAAAAGAGCTGTAGACTAAATAGACTGAAGTTGGGGTAGGAGGTCACAGTGACACAGAGAGAAGGTGGAGGAAATAATCCTTTTCAAGTCTTTGTTCTAGTTTTAGTACCTTCAGGATGATGTTTGCTCTCATAGTATTTATTACCAGAAAGCTGCTTATAGAGTCCTGACAGCTGGGAAAAAATAAAAATTAGAGTGCTGCCTTGGATTTCAGCGAAAAAGGGAGACCTGTGCTCCTTACAATTATTACTTGTACCACTCCCACAAAAAAAAAAACCTACTTCTTTTTATAAATAAGGAGGTTCCTTCCATCCACACTATGATATGATTGCTTATTGATGAACAGAAGTAGCACTGCTCTCACAGCAAACAAATGTGACCAAGGGCTACCAGGAGCTTTGTGATTAATGCTTCCAAGGCTATGGGACCTATGCTGGGTAGGTATGTTGCCATTATTAGATCGTGGGGGCAGCCACAGCTTTGAAACCCTGTAGGGATATGAAAAGTAATGTTTTGTGGTGAACAGTGTCCCTAGAAGAGATGGACCTGAAAATGTCCCAGGTAGACATCTCAGACAATATCAAATGGGAACCAACCATTAAACCCTCCGGCCCCCACTTAATTCCTTGTTTATTAGAAACATGGTAGTTACAGTTAACTTTTCTTTCCCCCTTCCTTCCCTCCTTCCCAAAATAAAAAGGTGTGCTAATTTTCTTGAGCACAAGGTGGCAGGATTCAACTTCATTTTAAAGGCAGTTGGCACCGAGCTGTGCTTGAAAAAGGTAGGTAAAAATGTTTCTATTATTCAGGAGTGCAAAATCAGCTATGATCAAGTCGCTAGATAAATCTGCAAATAGGTGGAACGCTGGAAATAACAAAACCCAGGCTAGGACATTTGGACAGTGCCTCGTGTTCAGAGAAAGGACATTCAGAGAGTGCTTAGTGTTCGGAGGGAGATAGGACATTAGGAGAGTGCATCATGTTTGGAGGAAGTTCAGAAAAGAACTGTGTGTAGACTGCTTTTTGTCATTGTGGGAAAAGGTGTGGATGCTCAGGGAAGAGAGGCAAGTATGTGTCGGAATAGCTACTATCCCAGCAGATGCCGGAGATCAGAGTTCTTATACTTGCTGTAGGTCACGGTGTAGCCCTGTGGTCTCTGATCATAGCTCTAGCTTGAATGTCAGAAAATCTTAATGTGAAGAGTTTCATGGCAATAAGGATATTTCTCTGGAAAACAAAATGTTTCTGATAAAGTCAGGAGTTCCCATGAGCTGTCCAAGCTCTCTCTTGCATAACAGCTAAAATTCCCCAAACTGTAAGCAAAATGTAAGCAGTTTATTTCTATGCAGTTTTGTTAAGACTGGTTTGTCTGTATGCACTTCTTTGGCAAGGATAACCTAGTGCACACACAAGTCACGTGGCTCTTACCTTTTCCCAGACCCTGCAGTTTAATGTCTTATTGCCCCACCTAAATAACAGTACTCTCACAGGGATTCTTGAGGCTTCCATCTCTTTTCCAGAAACACGCTCACACATTTTCAGATATTTTCTACAATCCCTATGCTACAATATAAAGATACTTTATGTGTAGTGTGTGAGTTAAAGTTTCAGAGATATCAAGCTCAATTTCAGGACAGTAATTTCAAAAAAACCCACTCAAAGTATTTCAGCATCTTCAGGTTTTGCTTCTAATATATTCAGATGAATGTGCTTTCATAACTACACATCAGTGAAAAAAGTGGGCAAATAAATGTGTATTGCAAAGGAACAGAATCCCTGGGAGGCCATTAATTTGTTTTCACCTGCCTAAGGCAAATCAGACTTTTCGTCACCTGCTCTGGAGAGGCTCACCTCACCTGCTCTACGAAGGCTCTGTTGCTCAAGATTCCAGTAGTCTCCAAGGTGATGTATTTGTCATGCTTAAGTGTCCTTTCCCTACAAAGGTTTTCATGTTGTCAAACATGAATCTTCCTCACTGTAAATCAAGAGCATTGCTTATTGTCCTATCCCACAGACAAGGAAAAGAATTATTACCTGTCCCTTTTCGTACACTTTTACATATTTCAGGAGTGTTATTGCACTTCCTTGAAGTCCTTCATGCACTGAAGAAAGAGAGGCCTTTCAATTTTAAGATTGAATTCATACTTTCTAGCCCTCTCATCACACTCTATAGCTTAGTCATAGTTCCGTCTTTGTTCTAGTTCTACCATCTTTAGCATGATGACTGCTCTTACAGCATTACTAGAAAGCTACTTGTCTCTAGTGGTTTAGTTGTGGCTCTCTTTTAAGTAATGGCTCATACAAAGTATCTGAGTATTTGAAGTTCTTTTCTACTTCCGTTAATCTGTGAGAAGTACCATAGAAGAATGTTGTTACATTTATAAATAAAACTTATCTATGTAGAAATGAAGTCACAACTTATGACAGCAAATCTTTGAACAGCTATCCTTTTGTAAACCTAGAATTAAAACACCCGAAGCATCTAGCTGTGCCTGTTGAAAGAGCTGCTGTTTCCCACAGTAGGCCAGAAATGGTATTTCTTGGTGGACTATTCCCTAGCTTTCATTTTGTCAGCTTTGGTGGTCAGTGTACCCCACTTTCAGTTTGTCATCCTCCCACATTCTTCACCCAATCTATATTGATAAAATGCCAATTTTAGGACATTCAACCAAATTTGGTATTTAACAGAAGTTGGTATTTTACCAACATGTTTTCACACCTGGTCACCTTTGCACTGTCACAGAAAACCCGTATGAGTAAGTCCCAGCCCTTTTAAGACATGACCACTGTACAACTCAGCAACACTCTTGTGAGGAATATATTTGAGTTGCAGAAAATGCAAACAGACTTTTGCCAAAACAGGTGGTCACACCCCTTTCCAAGTGTGTGCTCTAGTGCTATTTAACACTTAACCCTGCAGTCCTTACAAGTTCAAGGTCATACATACAGAACTTCACTCATCCTACACTACTGAAATATCTAATTAACCAAGTTGATTCAAGTGCATGGGTTTATCTGAAACTTCTTTAACAACGTCTCAGTTACCCAGAGTCATAGAAAATAGAGACGTAAGACGTATCTGCCTGTATCTGATTAGACATCTCTGAGCTCATTGTCATGAAATCAGTGGTAGAATTATGATGAGTAGTTGTTGCCTTAAAGAGCTGATGTCTTTGTGTTCATCAGGGGGAAAGAGGGAAAATTAACCATATTTTTCAAAGTTGTAAGCAGATGTGGCTGGAGGACAGTAATAGGGGATTTGCAGCAACTTAACAAGGTTTTGCCCTTCTGTCCTGTGTCAAGGACTGTCTCAAGGTTTTTTGAAAGTGGAATATTATTACAGTTTATGCTATTAATTTTTCTGTCTTTTTCTTTTAAACACTTTCCTCTAGAAAGTCATTCCATGAATTATTTTATCTTGTTATCCTTCTATAAATATTTATATTTTGAGAAATATTTTAAAGATATTAATACCTCTTTTTACCAATTTTGTATTACTTGTAGACAAAATGCCTTTCACTTGAATAGTATTTTTTATGGTCCTTACATTTTTTTATTCTGCTTTGTTATTCCTTAGGACTTCCTTGATCTTCCTTGTGTTTTATTTAGAAAGGACGAAGTGCTGAATTTTGTAAGGATGATATATATATTCTGTGTTGAAGAAATGTATCTATGTAATAATTTTACTTATGTTTCCATTAAATTTTGTCCATGTCTGACAGCAAGAATGACAATATTTTCAATTATGTCTCCTTATCTAGTCTTCACTCATTGCCTTATAGTGTTCCAGCTATGAGTTTCTTTTTTAATTCACCATGATTTACTCATTTCGAAGTAGTCAGCTTGGGTAATTAAATAAGAAAGGACCATTGCTGTGTTTGGGTATAGTGGTACAGTGGCAACTGAACTCCCTGCAAACACAAAGTCAGGACTGCCTGCCATTTATCAGGACGGAAACGGCAAAGGATGAACACTGTCACTAGGTCCAGTTCCCCAGATCTGCTGCTATTTGAATCTGGGAATATGTGATACACATCTGTCAGTCACGGTAGCCTCAGCCTCTGCAGGGAAACGGTAACTTCTTGCTCCTTCTCCCAGACTCGGAATAGGGCACTGGTCCATAGGGCCACAGGGACCGCGGTGCACGGCGGCGGCGGGACGCGCGGTGGCGCCTGCGGAGCGCCCATCGCCCGATTCTGCGTCAGGCTCCGCGCACCGGTCTTGCTGCGGAAAGCCCGCACCCCGGGGGTGGCGGAGGGAAAGGCGACATGTCCCCGGCCGCGGATCCGTGCCGGGAAGGGCAATGCGTTTCCAGGGAAGCGGTTCAGGGTCCACCGCCTCCGGGGGCTCTCGCAACACCCTCGTTTATCCCGCGATGGGGAGGTCTCGCCCTGATGGGGACGCCCGGTGTCCCTCGGCGAGGCGTCCCGGCGGGGCGCCCAGCCCGCATCGGCGGCAGGGCGCGCGCGCGCGTGAGCGTGAGTGTGTGTGAGCGCGTCTGAAGGCTCAGGCGCAGAGTGCCTATTGGTATCTGCTCTCCGTCACCCTCCCTCCGCTCCCCCTCCCTCCGCCCGTGTTGCTTTTGTCTTTTTTCTTTTTTTTTCCCCTCTCTTTTTTTTTTTTTTTTTTCGGATTTCAGTCTCATTTTGTGGAGTTTCTGCCCCTCTCTGCGTCAGCCCCACGTCACTTTGCCGGCAGCTCCCCAGCTTGGGCTGGAGCAGGAGCCGGGGCTGCTTTATTATCAGCTGGAAGGAGGAGGCGACGGTGCGTAAAGAGGCGAGCACGGCTCTCCGAGCCCCGCCGACGCTGCCGAGGGCTGTGCCTCTCTCTTCCTCTCCTTCCCTCCCTCCGGCGGGCAGCGATTGCCCGAGCCCCCGCAGGTAGCAGCGCATTCTCCGCCACCTGCCCCCGCCGCTCCGCGGGTTTTGCAGCATCATCGGGAGCCGCCAAGAGGACCAAGGCGGTGCCGCGGAGCCGGGGCAGGTGCTGCTCCGCGCCGCCGGCTCCCTCTACCCTCCCCGCCTCAGCCCCGCCGCAGCGTCCGGCCCCGGCTCCCGCCGCCTCCCGGAGTCCTCGGGGCGGGCAGCGCCGCGGGGCGGCTGTGGCTGCGGCAGCGGCTGCGGCGCGCCCATGTGAGCCCCAGTCGCGGGGTGCCCGCCCGAGGCGCGGTAGGCTGTGCACTCTCTGGGCGTGCGCTCCGGCAACAGCGGCGGCGGCTGCAGCGGGAGCAGTAGGAGGCCGTCGGGGCAGCGCTGGAGTGAGCGGGGTCAGCATGATGTCCTGGCGGCGGAGGCCGGGACCCGGCCTGGCGCGGCTGTGGGGCTTGTGCTGCCTGGTGCTGGGCTGCTGGCGGGGCGCTCTGGGCTGCCCCGCGTCCTGCCGCTGCAGCTCCTGGCGGATCTGGTGCGCGGAGCCGGTGCCGGGCATCGCCTCCTTCCCCGTGCCGCAGGGGAGCGCCGACGGCGACAATGTCACCGAGATGTGAGTACGGTCCGGCGCGAGAACGGGGGCTGGCGGGACGGGGCGTCCGGGGGACGCTGCGGGGGGGGAGCGGCAGGGAATTCAACCGTGCCGAAAGGCACTTGCTCCGCTGGCAGATGGGGTGGCAGGCAGCCTGACGGCCGGGTGTGATTTAATTTGAACGAGACTTCACAGAGATTCCGCTGCCAGCCCACTGAAGGTGATGAATCCTAATTGCCCGCGATGCGGTTCCCAGGGAGAGGGACGGGCGGTGCGGCGGAACATCGGCACGGAGGTCCCGCGGGGCAGCCGGGGAGCGGGACGGCGAGCTGGGGTCCGGCACTGGCTGAGGGGAGCGCATCGCCCAGACCTCACTCTGCGGCCGCGGCTGACCTGGAAGGGGGGGGGGGGGGGGGTGTGGTGGTGTCTATTTTATTAATTCCTTTACTTTATCTCCCTATGCCTATTCCTGCGAACCGAGAGTTTTGGAGACTAGCTCCCTCCCGCCCTCCCTCCCGATCTCTCCTGCAAGCTTTTCCTGTTAAAAAAATCCCCACGGTCAACCAACCAAAAAGAAAGGATAAAAAAGGAGATGATGCGGCAGATTCTTGTGGAAGGGACAGCAAACTATCTTCCCCATAGGCATGCGAGCCTGCTTTGCCCTTCTCAGTAAGGTGGCTGGAAGGAGAAATGCTAAGCCTGCAGAGGAATGAGCATTGTGCTGTCTCCAGCAAGTGCTAGAGGATTAGGAAACCCCTATTGATAGTGAGGAAGCTGCAGAAAGTTGTTTTTTCTTTTTTTTTTTTTTTTTTTCTTTTTTTTTTTCCAATTTCAGCCTTACCCATGTGTTGCTTCCATTCTCATTTGCTTGCATATGATATTCGGTGAGAAGAGTTCTGTAGCTTTACTTCTTAAATCCTGCATCGTTTCACAGCTCTCTGCTCTGTGGCATCCACAGATGCTGCCAGAGAAAAGCTGCAAATGCTCTTGATGAGCAAAAAATTTTGGATGCTGTACCTGCATATGATAGATCTGGGGAAGAAAACCTTCTCAGGCTGTTACGTCTATCTCCATATTTTCCAATCCCTGTGGTTTCTGGATTGTTTTCCATGACACTTAATGAAAAAGATATCAGAATAATTCCCCCCCCCCCCCAATCTATACAGATTTACATATACTGTTTGCGTTCTGCATCCTTCTTCTCCCTTTCAATTTCCTTTAGAAATAATATACTGTGAAATAGTGAATTATTTTAGATTAAACTGTACCCTTTCTGCAGCTTGCTGAAGTCAATTTTCTGCATTCCCCCATGTGTATTTGGAGACAGGAATTTCTACTACTCATACATGGTTTACCTTTGGTAGACTGTTAGGACCTGTGGTAAAAAAACAGACTTGCTGTTACGGCAGTTACTGGTTTAGATGTGTGTTTAATATGTGGTGGATTGCTACACTAGGAAAAGAAAAAAATTGCTTTGAGCTATGCAACTCTGCTTATATTCATAGGCTTTGCTAGTGCTGTTTTCTGATATGTTCAATTTGGAGGTAAAAGAGCAATCCCCCTCTAGAATGTAACTCTGTTTAAAAGGCCAGGGGAGGAAACACACATGCAAATATGTATTCCAGCCATGATAAACTTAAAGAATGTCTAGTAATTTTTCTCTGATGGTTTTGGTGTTCATTTTCCTGTGTTTTTTGAGCATCACTGTCTTTGCATTTCTTTCGAATTTTTACTGTATCATTCTGTGACATTGCACGTTGTTGTGTTTGGTGATCTAAAAATAATTTTGAGTCATGGATTTCTCAGGAGATGCTGTTGCACGTATTTAGGATGTTTTTTTCATGCGTACTTTCAACATAAAACACAGACTCTTTAATTAGTATATAGGCATAAATTAAAAATCGGACGGCACTAGCTGTTATTTTATTTCACTGTGGGAGCTCAGTAAACAGTAAATATGTAGGGAAGCACTTATAACATGGTAGATACAGACTGGAAATATACTAGCTAAGAAACAAGTTTAAAAGAGCAGGGCGTTGTATTTTACTTGGGAAGCTTCAGGCCTGATTTTTCATTATGTGCTTTGTAGGTAGAGGAGCACAGTTCCAGTGGTCTCTGGTAGAATCATTCTTGGTATAAGTAAGAGAAGAGGAAAAGACACTTAATTTCTAGTAATTTATTCCCATGTATTTCCTGAGTTTTGTTGAAAGTAATCCTTCATTTGCTGCTCACAGCCTGCTCCTGTCAGGAGTGGATCCTGCAGTCCCAGGCAAAACACTGACAGGCACGCAGGGCATGTGGGCTGACTCTAGATCCTCACTGGGGCCACATGTACTGGAGTGTTAGGATAACTGCATGGTTAGGGAAGGCATGTGAAACCCACAGTGGTGCAGAGGCTTGGCTCTGGGCCAGGTGGATGGCACAAGCTTGCAGGATGTAAGCAGGCAGCGAGGGTTTCCCCTTTCCTCCAAGAGGTGAGAGAGAAAGCTGAGGTGGTGCTGGTAGGAGTAACAGAGCTGGGGTCCCACACATCAGGTAGCCTCCACCACTAGACATCCTGGTGCTTCAGCTCTGTTTTGACCTGTAGGTAAATTGCAGCTAGAGCTGAATAAACACTCCTCTCCCAGTCCAGCTATTTCTTGATTCCTGGATGGATCCAGCACCCAACTCTACCAACAGCAGTGGAAAGACACTATGAGCACTTTTGCATCAGCCCTGTGATGGCCAGCTGATGAAACTTGGTGTGGGGGGGGCATAAGAGTATTTATGCCTGGTGCTTTTCTTAGTCATCTTCCTTACCTTTTCCCTAACTAGTTGTTCTTGTGTAGTTTTCTATTAAGATGAATAAAAGACAGATTTTGAAAATTCTGTTCTAACAAGATTTTAGGTTCATACAATTGGCTTTCCTTATTTGGAAAGCATGTGCCAGTGCTAAAATCGCTTATCATAACAGAGCTTAATGATAGTAACTGTTTGGTAGTTTTGATATTATTAGAGATAAATTGAACTCCAGAGTGAGATCCTGCATTAAAATCATGGTATCAGTCATTCGAGCTCACGTTGCACTTGCATCAAGAGCCAAGGACCAAGAGTGGTGAGAGCAAAAGAAGTATGTAAGTATTGTTAAATTCATGCCTTGTAAGCACAATATCAAACAAGTAGTCTTGGGTGAGCAAAAATACTAATCGAATAGTAAATGAATGATGTTTAAAGTCATCAGGACTCCTTGTAAAAGGATGGGTTAATACTTTTTCATTAGTAAAATGTATTGTTAGTATATCACTCTTCAAAGACTTTAATTTCGGAGTGTCTTACTGCAGTGCAAGTGTATTCCAGGCCTAGTTTCACAGTTCTGATATCGAGTCATTAATATGTTGACTTACGATTATTCAGGTGAATGGGGTTTGTAATTAATTGGTGTATTTCAGGAAGAACTGATTGCCCACAAAATCGTGGGTGACTTTTAAGCTCTTGCCTGTTAAAGGAGAGGTGATTGTGTATTGCGTACATTTCAAAACCACAAAATAAATTTCTATTGGAGCTATATAAAGCACTCTAGAATTGTTAATAAGTAAAACAGGATAAGTAATTTATAGAGTAAATTATTTAACAAGTCATGTGAGCTTGTGCTGAAAAAAAAAAAAGGCATGTTTAAATTCATATGGAGCTCAGAGCTGTTGTTATTTTGGGTGTTTTTCATTTTAGATTTCTAGGCTATTGTAGATTTAATATAGTATAAAACCTTCTACAAGGCTCCTCCAGCCCCCAGCCCCTTTTTCCTCAAAACAGCTTTTGGCTGTGCAGCATTGCATGGTTTGGCTGGATTGAAAAGTTATTTCTGGTGACTTGGAATTGTGTAATAAAACACGAGGCATCAGGCTACAAATATAAAAGGGGTTTTGGACAGTGGTGATATAATAGCTTCTTTTAGGAATTCATCATTTTTATCTTCCTTTAAAGATCTGGGTAATTGGTTAAGGTGAGCTGAAAATACACTTCACAGGACTCAGTTTTGTAATTTCTAGAGTCTAAAAATATTCCAAGTATCACAAAGCATTGGGTTTTGTGTATAGCGGCATTATATTTTTCTATTGTTTTTTTTGCTCCCAGAAACCTGGCTTGTTTCAGTCGTTGACCTTCCAGTTGATGAGGACTGATGGGGCTCCTTGGAGTCTCCACTGGGACTGACTCCACCAGGCTCAGGCAAACCAGCTTATGCTGAAGGAGGGCAGCATCCTTCAGAAGGTGCTCATGGCTGGGCTACGAAAACACTGCCTCTCCCTCTATGTCTATGTCTCTGTCCTCAAGAGTTTTGAGAGAGGTTTGGGATTTATATGCTAAAATGAAAACTATTTGTATGAATTTAAGAATTTGGTCTTGAAGACATTGTTTTCAAGAAACTTCCACTTCTTTCCATACTAATGAGAATACAGAGGGCCCGGCAGGCCAGCCTGAGATATCTTTAGGCTGGCATTTTCCAGATTTCTCAGGTTCTATTTTTTCTTCATTATTTTTATTCTGACAGTGTAAGGGAGAAAGTAGCTTAGCGAGATTTTAGATCCCATATAACTGTAAAGCAAAAACTTGTACATAGCTAAACAAGGCCCTTATTCTGAAATTCATTTTAATGTAAGAAGGACCTCCCTCACTGAATTGCAGTTCCCTTTCTTCCATGTTTGTTATCTCTCACTGCATGAATGTCTAACAATATGTTAATGAAGGTGGACATCCAAATATCCTTGCCCAAGCTTGATGATTGTAGCAGGTAATGAAGAATAATAAAAGCTGAAAAATGGAGCAGAGAAGTCTAAAACTGTCTCAATGTTTTATTTATGTTAAATGTATATTAAGCTTGTTACGTATGAAAAAACCTCTCTTTGAAAACTGTTTTTTAAAAAATGAAGCACTCGTTGTATAAATCCATTAATTTACATATATTTCAAATGGAGAAATAGATTCATAGAGGTATGAAAGCCTGCACTGCCGGGAATGAGAATATGCTCTTTCACTGGACACTTTGTGTTTGCTAAGATCTCTTCATCCAGATGTATGTAGTAACATAGCTGCTGTTAAAATAAAATATAATAAGGGTGCACCTTAATTCCTGTTCGATTGTCACCTACATTTTCAGCAAATGCAAAAAACAAACCGAACTACTCCCTCTCCTGAAATATGCATAGGGAGATGATGCTTTTTACATAGGTACTATTAACCTTAACATTGCACAGTCATAATGGGCTTATGGGAAAGTAGCCATGCCAAGGAAATTCTGTAGTGAATCTGCTGCTTTCTTTTTTTTTTTTTTTCTGGGAAAAAATGACCTTCACTGAGTTGTATCATCAACAGACATTATAGCTGAAGCATAAATACATTAGTACCAATTCTGCTATTGCTGTTTCTGGCTTGTGTCGTCATCGGTAGGATAGACTCTTGAAGATCAGATTTCGGGTCAATGTTCTTTGGTTCCTAGACATGGCTTGAAGAAGTGAGATTTTTTTCTTTTTGCAGAAGTAACAGAAAGTGGAACAAAGCAGTCTAAAGGCTCAAGGCACTTTCAGAGGCACTTAAAGAGATTGTAATCTCTGAATGGTGTGACTTGAACCAGGCTTTTGCTAAAGCAGCTGGTCCTGATCCAACAAGGTACTTATGTGCCTTTTATTTCAGGGGGAAGCCGAGGGTGCGATTCTGGCCTTGTTAAAGGCAGTGACAAAACTGGCTGGAATTAGAGTTTTGCCAGGGTAGAGTAGTTTAGAGGATGTCTGTGAAGGATGAAAAGAAGTTGATTCAAGCATTGTCTTGTTTTAAATTTGGAAGAGAATGGGCCTGTTGCTCTATTATTTGTTGTGTTTTTGACTTGCATCTTGCCTTGGCTCTCAAGTGTTTTCCTACTGTGTGAAGACTGAATATGTTGAGGCAAGAGGAAGTTGAGATCAAGTATTTTAGGGGGCTCTTTTACAAGGCTTTAAATAGTTCTGTACTGAAATGAACCTATACCTCTGTGTACAAAAATGTAGAAGCTGCAGCCATTACAGAAGTTTGTGCTGGTCCATTGAGGATATATGTCTCACTGTATATAGTTTTCTGATGTGGAAGTAAAAGAAGGGCAAAATTTTAATTAAAGTTAGTCCATTGCTGAAACAGAAAAGCAATGAAATGGCAATGTGTCTGAGGTCCTAATGGAAGAGTCTGACAATGAGCTGTACTTTGGGCCGGAGAAGTCAGCTATTTTTACTCTTGATTTGACAGCTGGGCCAAAAGACTTCCAGTTTCAGATTTAGATGAAATTATTCTTACCTTTTTTTCTTTTCTTTTTTAAATCCTAACCATATGTGTAAAAATAATTAAGGCTGTATTCAGCAGATATCTGGTGAAGCACGCATGTCCCACATTGCACAGTCAGATGTGGTATTCCATATGAAGAGTGCATAGGATGTGAATTTTCCCATTCTTCTGCAACAACTGCCTGATTTTCTGAATGCCAGACAGCACAGCGAGCGTATGTGTATAAATCATGTGCACATACTGGGCATGTCAGGCTTACCGGGCATGGAGTGGGGGACTTTTCACAGCATCTGCTGTGGGTGTCAAGTGCTGGACTTGATAAATCATGTCTGGGACTGTCCCAGGCCTCAGCATTTAAAATTTGGTAAGTTCTCATGAACTGTGTAACGAAGGTACTTAACTCAGCTGGGTACTCTCCTGCCAGCAATGAAGAGCTTACTTCTTCCAGGAAGTGATTCAGGAGGCTAAATTAGGTTCCTACTGCAAATTACCTGGTGGACACGTCCGCTTCTCTCTCCACTGAGTGTAAGGAAACCTTGGGGACTTTGCCCACTGGGAGTGGAAAAAGCAAGGCTTTAGTTTTAATGAGCAGGGTCAAGCTGCGGAGTAAGATGTTTTTGTGGTCTCAGATGAACCGTTTCAGCAGTGCATGTGGTGAACTGCTCTGCTTCAAGTAGACCATGGGTCTAAACAAAGGTCTTGCATGTCAAATCTCAGCTACTGTCCTGTATGGCATACAGGTGTGTGCTTTACCTTGATTCTTCCCATCTGAGTTGCCTTACTTGGCATAGAGTATTTAAATGTGCTTTTGGGTCAGAGAGCAGGACAGTCTATTTAGCTGAGCAACTGTGGCGCTTATTTGTGTAGCAAGACAGCTGGGTCCTGCTTCTGCTCCACTGAGTGTTCAATTACATCAAAAATTAGAACAGCATGAACAGGTAAAGTTGAGACTACCCTCTCTCAGGTTGTTTTATAGTATGGTATCTTCTGAGACATGAGATCACATTCCCCTAGGGAGAGGAAGGAATCGAACCTGGTACCCCTGGATGGTGCTGGAGCATTTTTCCAGCTTTTTTTTCCCAAATCTGTGGTCTTCTACCTCACACAGACACTTCTTTACTTCTTTTCTTTTTTTTTTTTTTTTTTTTTTTTTTTTTTAAGCAGGTGAATCTGTTTGGTGAATATGGGTCAAGTCCATGAAGATAAATTCCCCCCCCTCCCCCGCCAATCTTGCCTTTTCCTATTTATAAACAGGGCTTGGGCACATTATGCATACTGTGTCCTCACCTAATAAACACATACACTGTACTCTTCTGCTAAGGGCAGTTATGTTAAATTCACGGGACTAAGCATATGCTGAAGTATTTACTGTGTAGAGTGGTAGCAATATAAGTATCTTTTGAAGACTGTGTATTGCACACATACACAAAAGTTAAAACTTTTCAGGTTAGATTCAAATCAATTTACAGACATTTTGAATTGGCACAAATCCACATGACATCAAGGTAAATAGAAAAATGCTGATGCTGGATATTCCTTCTGCCATAGACGTCACTGAAGATCCCTGACCATGTTTGTGTGCAGTGACTTGCTGCCTGCAGCCTGTGCCATCTGGGGGACCTAGGTGGCAGAGCTGCAGAAATAGATACCACTTGTCCTGGAGGTGGGTGTTTGTGGAGGAAAGACTCTGTCGATCCTTCCTGCCCTGAATGTTTCTCCCAACCCTCCAGTGGCATTCAAGTCTGCATGGAGACAGGGTAGTTTTCCTTCTGTTTTCTTGGTCTGGTTGTATGCAGAGCTGTAGAGCGCTTCTGCATATTCTCACAACTTTTAATGGACAGTTTCCTTTGAAGCAGTTTTGCTTTTCACAGGGGTTATCTGAAGTGTAAGGTTTACTCCTGACAGTTGGAGGTATCACCAAAATGTTTGCTTGATCTTGTATAATTTCAAGTGGATCTTCATTCACTGCGCATATACTGGAGTGGGGAGAATGCTGCAAAGGTGTGTAGGTTGGAGGAGTGCAGGAAGAAGGTGTATGCAGTGCTGTGGTGTGTTCATGAAAACCACAGGGAGAAACAGGCTAGCGGATGACAAAAATACTACTCTACTCATAAGCAGTGACAGGAACAATATCTGTACAGGTAAACGGAGAACAGTGTGGAAGTATTGCTGGGTAAGGAGTAGGCAGCTTTGCAGAAATACTGAAAAAGTTTGAAGACTACTGTAGCAAAAGATGACACCTTATGAATAGGTACATGGAGAGTGAGAGTTTAGTTTGAAGGGGAAATGGTAGAGATGAACTAAGGCTTGAAATTACATTAAATTGGAAAACTAAACTAAAAGACTGTATTTTCCTTAGGCATAACAATAAAGACAAACACAAGTGGGTTTTTAAATAAAGGTGATCTCACTCTAGAAGAGGAAATACATGTATGTCAGGCAGCAGAGCAAGCAGCGTCAAAAAGAGAAACCTGAAAGACAGGTACAGGTTGCTAGTTTGCATGTACCACTGCAAGAGAGAGTTTCCCTAATATCAAACTGACTAAGAACAAGAACATGGAAAGTTATGGAAACAGTGGCAGCAATGTGGCAGTCAGCACTAGTATTAGAGATACTTTGGATACTAACAAATGTGCAGGAAGTGTAATAAACACACCATTATGCTAATATATGCAGTGCAAGTGAGAAAATACTTATATTAAGTGAAGAACAGGATTCCTCAAGTGAAGAGAAAGTGATTTTTTTTTAGGAGTGCTAATAGAAGAAGCTATAAATTCAAAAGATCAGCCAATTAAAATGAGAAACGGACTATACAGGGTAGAAACCAGAATAGAAATAAATGTGATAAAAGAAAGTGAAATTGGGAGCTGTGAAGAGCAAGTAAACATGGAAGAGTGAAGTGCCTTTGAAAGGCTTCAACAAAAAACAATTTAATGCTGTTGAAATGCTCTCTGAAAAAAATGCATGGGTTAAATATAAATAGTAAGATTGGTGTTGACATACAGGAAGTGTCAGCCTGTTGTGGGCTTAGAAAATTGAGATAAATGTCAAGAGTGGCCGCCATATCATTGAAAGTCAAAAATACAACCCATAGCCTTTTTGGAATGCTTCAGTAACAATGTGAAGTTGTATTCATGTATGTCTTCCATTAAAGGCAAGATACATCTTGGAGAAGACACAGATATGTGGTCAAGGCTACATGAGATGTTTCACAGGTCTTAGGAAAGAGAATAGGAAATCAGTTGTGAACCATGGCAGCAGATGGTATCATTTGAAGACTGGAAAAACATCTACCATTTGGGTTCTCTGTGTAATAATTGCAGAGAAAAAGGTAGAGATTATGACCATATGGAGACTCTCAAGATTTAAATAAAAACATAAGAAGGAAATTTTTTGCTGGTCTATGGAAAAATAATTATTCTTTCAGATGTCAGGAGTAAAATTATACAGATAATTTAATGCATTGACAGGCTATGGATGGATTTTTTTTAATAGATGTCTTTAAGTTTTGCAGTTTTACTCTGTCATATGGAAGTATTACCTTCTGATCTGTATATGGCATGGGGTGTACTGCATGCAGTGAACAGGAGAGTGGATAGTGTAGCAGGTACAGATATATGTCTTGATGTTCCAGTGAATATCAGAGCAGATTGAACAGAGTATTTGATGTTCCAAGAGCCAGTAATTTTAAACTGAATAAAGCCAGGAATTAATGTCAAGCAGTGGAAAGAATATGTGTCAGGTGAAGGCTAACCTGAGAGAATTTCAGAGGGAATTTCTTACACTGAATCAAAAGATCATGTAATACTGAACATGCCAAAACCTGGAGCTAGGAAAAAGACTTAAAATGTTAGGAAGCATAATGTCAACAAGTGCTTATCTCTGAAGGATGTGTAACTCACTTAAGATATCCTTTCCACACAGACACTGCCTGAACATGGGTAGCTGTAAAGAAGAGAATTCAAAGGTTTTGACATCAACCAAGATGCTTTAATAGTTTTGATTCACTGAGTGACCCCAAAAGATTCACATAAAAGATTGTTAGGAGCAGTTTTACTGATGTTTTGTCATTCTCATTTGCATCAAGGCCAGTGACAGCTACAAAGGGGATGGATGCAACTGGTCAAAAAGTGAGTGGTTGTGTTACAAACTGGAACACAAGAGGTTGCACTTAAACTTGAGACTAAACTTCTCAGTGAGGGTGACAGAACACTGGAACAGGCTGCCCAGGGAGGTTGTGGAGTCTCCTTCTCTGGAGACATTCAAAACCCGCCTGGACATGTTCCTGTGTAACCTTATCTAGGTGTTCCTGCTCTGGCAGGGGGATTGGACTAGATGATCTTTTGAGGTCCCTTCCAATCTCTAACATACTGTGATACTGTGATACTTGTCTTTGAAGAATCACCACACTAAGTGGTTCTGTAGGAGAAAGAGATGTCACATATATTTGTTTGTATTTATTCATTCAAGATGTTCTTTCTTTCTTGCAAGTCAAATAATAATAAAAAAGGTTAGCTTTATGTCTGCTTTCTGTCATGAACTGATAACAAGCCATCTTTACTACTATCCTTTTGTATGTTATGTGATTTTTAATGTATATATTATGAAAGGACTCTACAGGAGTTTAAGCCTCTTCCTAACAGTCTGCAGGGACTATTTCATACATAGTGAATAAAATGTGTGTTGTAGATAAGTACAAGATCAGTAATTAAGACATACCTTTTTGAATAAATAGGTTATTGTCTGGCCACTTGATACTTCTTTCTGACTATATCGAGGAGTATCAACATTGCCAAAATATCACTGCTAAGGAAACACTAGACTGTAGCTGTCAGTTGTCCTCTGGAAAAATGTCAAAAATTGATGTCTTGGTGAAATATCAAATGCATGAACTTCATGAAGCTTAAGGGGGAGGACAGGTTTCCAAAAGGAGAAAATACTTAAATAAGCTTTACATGCATTTTTAAAAAATAATTCTGAAGGTGGAGCTCATCAAGGGCATGGATCTTAAATCTGGAAAGCTGCATGAAATGTCTTGAGAGTTTGCTTGATTTGGTAGTCTATTATTTAAAGAGAACAGAACAAACACCTTGAGGCCAAACCAGAAATGTAAGTAAGCCCAGAGGTGCGCTATGTTTTGTTTTCCCTGCCTCTAAATATAGTAACTCTTCCCTTAAACTCTGCAGGACAGACATATTTATTTATTTTTACTTTTGCCTTCATGTTTGCATACTGTAAAGAGGGAACTAAGATTGGCTGGCATATTGTGGGCTTTCCATTTCCCAGGGAGTTGCAGTCATAAGCAAGAGTGTGGATCTGCTCCTGCAATACCAAAACAGGATTGGGATCTCTGCTGAATTCCTGCTTTCTCCTGCTTCAAGCTAGTGGGTTGATATTAATTTTTGAGGCTGATGGCTTTGGAGAAGCGATTCGCAATGGCAGTTGTGTACTACTAATTGGATAATCATAGCATGTTGACATGAAGCAGAATGTCTGAGCCCCACAGTCTCTTGGCAGTTGATGCAACCACACATCAAGAACAGGGAATTCTTGAAGGTAGCTGTGATTTGTGACCTTGACCATTAGAGGAGTTCCAGATTGCCCTGAATAGTGCATTATCTGAATGTGTAGTAAAGGATTTGCTCAAAAAAATCGGGTGTGCCTGTGGCTGTAAAGAAAGATCCCAGAGTTAATTATGTCAGCTGCAGAACTGCTATACTGCACGTGGAGAGCTACCTCCTGTAGTCTTTTGTGACTCATGCTTAAATACTCTAAATAGGAGGAAGAAAATACCCTGAAGGATGACTTAAGGAGCCTGTGATAGTGGCAATCAGTTTTTCACTCTGTGAAATACAGAGTGATTCACAGTTTAAAAAAACTAATACCACCACAGCACTTGCTTAGAATTTGTCAGGAGACACCAGACAACCAAGGAGTCAAGTACCTGTCTGTGAAATTGCCGAATGATAGGTAAGCCCATGGTGGACTAACTTGACACACTGCCTTTTTCTTGAGTTATGACATGCTCTTTTAGGAGTAGAAGTTCAGTTTCTTGAGATTGGCTGTATGAAATGTGGCACTGATGGTACCAGATGGAGACAGCAAAACAGAACAAAGTAGTTGGATTAAGCAGTATATCTGTAGAGAACTTGTCATTACTAGATGTTTGTATCATGCTCGCTGCTTGTTGTTAATTTCCTTCCTAGGGGGAGCTTGATCTAATGTAGAAAGATTTCTTGGTTGACTAGAGATTATGACATTGGTCCCTACATCTGTCTGAAGCATTGCATTCCTGAATGCAGCATTGTGTAGCTCTATGCTTCATTTTCAAACTATGGGATTTCACACCCCTTGAGTAGTATTTTATATTTAATTTCAGAGAGGCTGCAAATGAAAACGATTGAATCTGCTAAGTTTCATCAAGTATTTTGTGAAGCTTACAAGTTTTGCATGATTTTGATGCATAACCATAAATCACCCCAGGTGTGTTGAAAGATCCCTTAAGTTTTAGCATACTTTCTGATGAACTTGGTCTGACATTTGATTTTATAAGAAAATACAGTACTAGAGAACTTTGCAGTGTTTCATTGTCAATGGTACCATATAGCTCTCAGGAGTGTAGACTAAGGACATACGTGACCTCTCGTTAAATGGTAGTTCATCTACTGACAGTTCAGTGTCTGGAATGTGCTGCTTTTTCCCTAAAGATTTAGTGAAAAAAATAACTTGCAGTATAAAGTTTTGGCAAAGTTCAGAAATGTTTCACCAGGGAATGTTTATTAATTTTGAAAACTTTTTTTTTCCCAGCTGTGTGATCCAGATCTGGACATATAATTGATTTATTTTTTTGGAGTGTTAAGAAAATTTGTTTCCCATAAAGGGAGTTTTCTGGCAACAGAAATTCTTCTGGACATGAATTATTTGCTTGCATCTATGTTGTTAAGACTAGTGTGTGCCAGTTTTCCAGCCAAATGGAGTAATGTACCTTAACATATATTAATCCAGAGAAGATAGAGTAAATCAAAATAGTAAGGAAGGCATACTTCTGCTGAGCAGTTTTTTTCAGGTTAAGAAAAAGATTTGAAAGTTACAGTGAAATCTTTATTTAAGCTACTGAGGCACAAAGTTACCTAAAACTCTTTAAAGAGCAGAACTTGCCTTCTTATGCTCTTGGTTCAGGGGTTGCTTCACTGATGTTATACAGACTATATCTGTAGTCTTTCATCAATGTAATGATCAGGAGTGAAGACCATCCTCTTAAAGGAGAACTTATTTGGAGGAGTTAGCTCTTTTATGATAGGATTTTAAAATATCCTTTTGAGAATGTTGCAGAAGTGGTGAAATATAAATGTGTGACATTATTCAATAGCTGCTGAAGTGTGCTGAAATGAATGTGTTATAGTAGGTTGCAATGTGCAGTCAGTAGGTCTGTGATTCTGAACGCCTTTATCAGAAGTAATCAGTGGTTTACAAAGGGGAGATGAAATTAAAGGTCTGAAAACAAATATTGTTCACTGATGACTCATGAAGGAGGTGCAGAATGGTAGTACTGCAGGCAACTGATGGCTTGGTTTAGAGGCAGAGGTATTTGTGAGCTGATATGTGTGATCTGACTGGGTACTATACTGACAGGTTTTGGCGGTGCTGCGCTTTGCTGTTATGTTCAGTGGGAGCTTCCAAGTTCTTCATGTGACTTCAGCCAGCAGTGAGTCAGGATGTTATTCTTCTGTGCTACAATAAAAATGTTCAGTTAAAGACTAGGGTGGATATTCTTAAGGGCAGGCAGGCAAATTACATTTCTCAGTGTCGCCCACTGCAAGTCAGAGCTTTTAGAGTATTAATGTTTGATGATAAGTAGCATCAAGGTAGAGTAGTTGTGAAGAAGGTAAAAATAGACTTCAGTTATGAAGAAGTTTTATTTCAAACCTCCCTCAATTAAACAGAAGAGCAACTTCCCCTTACAGAGAACAGCTACATCACTGTACTCCTTTCTTTCTCTCTGCTATGAAATAGCTGCAGAGGCTTAACTTAAAACAGACCTGTTAAGCAAGTGAGAAAGTGTAAGAGGACGTGACCTGCTTATGGTAAATTGTATTTGCCTATTCTTTGTTCAAGGATTTCCAACTGTGTGAAATTTGCTTTTCTGTCATATTCTGTCCTCCGAGTATTTCTACAAATGCACTGCAGACCAGTTATTGTTTTGAGTTGGTTTCACTTAGCCAGAATTTCTTCTGGGTCACAACTCTTAGTGTGGTTGTGGAAAACCAGTGATTTCTCTTGGATCTTTCAGTTAGGAACTGAAGAAACCAGAAAAAAACTAGTACCAGCTCAGAGTAAATTATGCCCCCCCCCCCCCAACCTTTGCTTAAGGGATGCAATAAGAAAAGGAAAAGGGAAAAAAAGATTGGAAATTCATGCCTCTTCTTCCCAAATATCATCCTGTTGGTTTGGTCCCTAATGGACCAACACTGATTTTTTATATAGATTGTGAGCTCATACTCAAATCTTCTGATGTAAATTATGGTAGCTTCATTGACTTCAGCAGAGCTAAGCTGTTTTATGCTGGCTGAGGCTTACCACAGGAAGTAATATGCTAATATATTTCTGTGTGGCACTGTAAGTTACATCAAGTTCTGGAGCTTCTCACAGTGGGAGGTTCTAGTTAAATGTTTTTATGATTAAAATTGCAATGTCAGATTTGGATGGGTGATAAGTGTGTTTAAGTGATGGATTTGCATTCCAGCAGTATTTGTTAGAGTGAGGTTTTTTGATGGCTTAATCTTCAACTGGCAAATCCATTCACTTAATTTCTTTTATTTTACTCTTCTGAGTCTCTTCTCCCTTATTCTCTGTCCATTTTGTTCACTTCCTCCTGTTCTGTTTTTTCCCTGTCTCTCTCTAGTCTTGACAGGCTTCTTGCTGGTTGGACACTGAGGGCAGAATGAGGAAGGTATCTTTGGTACTCTTGCATAGTTTTATTTTAGCATGATGAAGTCCAAGTGACAGAGAAGGTGGTAATTAAATCAGGAGTTCTTCTTCCGGCCGGGTTCAGAGGAAAGATGATCATTCACTTGCAAAACTCTCAGATTGAAGAATTTATAGCTTTTTATGAGCTCCTTAATTTCTTTCATTTGGTAAAATATGTAAATTTACCAACCAACCAACAAAAAAAACCAGATTAATAAACCAAAGAGAATAAATCAGATTGTCTTAAAAAATCCAAGGAAGGAAATGAAATAAGGAGGACTCTATTATATTTTGATGGGTACACTCTGTTGATCTTATCCTAAAATGTTCTGCAGAGCAGCAAGTGTCGTATGATCCTGTAGTAATGTGTGTTGTCTAGTGACATGTGTTGCCTTTTTAGTGCTCTTTTTTTTTCTCAAGGGACACTGAATCCATTAGGGAAAAATTTTTGCTTTTCCTGGTACTTGGCAGGAGTGTAGCCTAAGTCAGCTTTGCAGTATTGGAGGTCAGCCCAACCCAACTTTTGTGATTCTCAAGCATCTGCTGGGATTTGGGCACACAATGGGTTTCTCCAGCACAGCAGCTGAGATACATGGGTTGCCTTTGGGAAAGCAATATACGTTCTTTCCAGTTCACCAGAACTCCCTTTAAATAAAAACTAAGTCTTAAAATGAAGACAAGTTTTATTATAGCAAAAAAAGTCTTTTGAGGAAAACCTACATCTTTGGTTAGTCCTGGATACGCATGAAAATACAGGCCAATCTCTAAGTTTTTCTGGGACTGGGTGGTCTTTTGAAATGCATTGAATCTTTAGCATGTATCTCTTACATGTGGCTTACTTTTCTGCCCATAATGCCAGCTGAATTGCAGTTTCCACCAATTTCTTCTTCCTAGACTGAATAGTTTGCACTGTGAGACTTTTTTTTCAGATTATATATCATCCCATGCATTATCTGTAAAATATTTTAACTTCCAGTCTGTGGGATGTCACTGGTTATTCATAGATCTCACATGATGATATTACAAAGGACCAGCTTGCATGTCCACATCCATTTGGGGTTCAGGCAGATATTCATGTTATGTGAGTGTATTCAGTGCTTTGGTATACTATGACAGTTTTCTCTTAGTTTCTGCTTTTGCATGTCACATCATGGTGTATAGCATCCCTTTTCTCAATTTTCCTACAGCAACACCTTGTAAATAAATAGAACTGAAGCTAACTTTGTGGCAGGGAGTAAATCGGTTTAACAAGCAATGATGCTAAGAGCATGAGAGAAAATACTAGGGAAGTCTGATCCCCCCTCAGCGTAAGTGGGAGTAACTCCACTGCCACCATTAAAGTTGGCCTTTTTGCTGTGGTGACATCTGTGAGGTAGGGAAGTATGTCCTGGAATTTGGTAGCACTGTAATGCAGCTTTATTTACTGTGCCGTCAGGGTGATTTGCTTCCTTGATGAGCAAGGTTTCATTTCCCCTGTGTAAAACTCAACGGTTTCTCCTCCAGCCCTGTCCCAGAAAGTGCCATTTAAATGATGGGGACATATTTTAGGAGCACTTTCACTCTGAAGGTGCTGTAATAAGATCTTAATGTTAATTGCGTAGGTCAGCAATCACTGCTGACATTCAGACATCAGTGCTTGTCCTCTGAACAGTCAAAAGCCATGGAAGGATTCACTTTCCTAATTTTTCTATCTTGCTTTTTCAACAGTTTCATCGCAAACCAGGAAAAATTAGAAAGTATCAATGACAATGAAGTTGGATTTTATGTTGGACTTAAAAATCTGTGAGTATATGGGATACATACTTAATAAAGTTTTTTTTTTCATTATTTCTTTTATAGAAGCATATAGTGACCTCATCAGAGAGTAAGCCTAACTTTGTATGTAATAGAGGACAGTTGTAGATCTTACAGTTCAGCCTTGTTGAGATATGATCCACACTCTTATTTCAACCATTATTATCAATATGCTTTCCATTACATTTTAAATGAAATACTCATTTCATTTAATACACAGCATACATAACAGTTTTACGTATTTTCACAGGACCGTGGTGGATTCAGGCTTAAGATTTGTGTCCCGTCAGGCATTTGCGAAAAACATCAACCTGCAATACATGTAAGTAGGAACAGTGTCTGCCTTCTAAGTCAAAACTGCCAAAGTCATGTTAATTAATTGTTAATTTATTTCTCTCTTTTACCATTTCCTTCATAAAAAATGTTCCAACAAGGCAGACTTATAACGGTCTTCTGTCATTAATTGACCCTAAGTAAGAGAAGTGTGGTGAGGAACTGGCAGAACATGGTAAATATGTGGTAAGGAACTTGCAGATCATGAGAACATAATGTGTGATGGTAAAAAGACTGTTCAGTTCATTATCCTGTCTCTTAACAATGGACTTTGGCGGTGTATTTAGTTGTAAATCGTAGCAGAGAGGGTGCCTCTCTCAGCTGGGTGAGTTGGTGCTGCGGGTATGCATCACACTGGGTGACATGAGTTTGACTAACTATAGCCTGGCCCAATGGGCTGAACATGTTTTAGTAGCTACACTGCAGCAGGTGCATGCGTAGAGCATATCTAATATAATTTGATCAGTGTGCATGCCCAGAGACTGTGACATGACGGTCCTGAACTTAGGTCCTGAGATGATCAAAAAATTTACTTTGGAAGCTCATGCAAGATCTGAACTAGTACATCCAAAGAAGAATATAAGAATGAGGTTACTTTCACACCAAAATGCAATGCATGCTTCGTGAACTTCAGGAAGCAGAGTTGACGCTTGTGAAGCCTTTTAAGTGTGTACTTTAGATTTATCAAAAGCTGAACTGATCAAAGCTCTTTATAAAAGAGCAAAGTTCTTTACAAAAGTACAGAGAAAAATGATCAGCTAATTGAAAGACTTTGTTTCTGTTTAGAGTAAGTACATGACCTTGGTGGAACAGACATGGAGTAGCTCGCTTTGCTACTTACATGGAAAACTGTAGGTCTAGTTGTACGAAGCATTGAGATCACGAGGGACTCAGTTCCTCATAGGTACCCTCTTCTAGCCAAGTATTCAATTGTGTGTTTCCGTCCATCCAACTTTGTTAGATATACTTAGCACTTAACCCCCTTGCTTTTGTTAAAGTCCTAACGAGACTGAGCATAAGGCAAAGCCTTGGGCTTGTAAAATAACTTCCTCAATATATGGAGGAACTGTTGAAGAGAGCAAAGGGCTGATTGCTTTGCTAATGAAATGGAATCAGTTTCTGTACCTCTATTTTCCAAAGAAGGGAAATTAATTCATGTAAGGAGTGGATGTGAGTGACCATATCTGCCTAAACCGTAACTGTTGTCCTTAATGTGGAACTGTCACTGGAGGACAGTAAACCACATCTTGGCAGCCTAAGAGACTTACATATTACTTTATACAGTCATTAATAAAGTAAATATCTTTTACTATAATGAGTTGATGATACAAGGTTAGTATCTTGTAAAGTAAATTTGTGTTTACCTGTGTAACACTTGCACAGTGAATTATGGTTAAAGATGAAAGTTACGGAAAGAGTTATTGTAAAAGATGAAATTCCATAAAGCCAAGTGCATATGCACTGGTTGTGGAAAATTTGCAATAAGAGTCTACTGCCTGAGAGGCACATTCGCAGAGAAAGATTTAGTGGCTGTGCTGGGACAGAATCTCAGCTTATCATGGCAGAACAAAGCAAATTCAGTCTGGGATCAAAAGGAATCAAAAAAGGATTTTTACAACTTTTCCCCATTACCTTAGCTTCTTGGAAGTCATCTACTGGAATACTGTATATAGATTAGGACACTGAATCTACACATCTTGTAGATTACAGATGAGCAACAGAGCTATAAGGAGTCTGTAAATCAAATAATTTAAGGAGGCTCAGAGTCTGAATACATTCTGTCCAATAAAGACTGAAAAAGAACATCTTCTCTTTAAAGAAGAATAATTATTATGAGGAGAGCAATCAGTTCTCTCCATAACCATGACTATGAAAAATAATGAGTTTAGTAACTCAAGGTAAGTAGGTGTTTGGAGGATGTTCCCAGCTGGACAGGGCAAGTAGACGGCAAAAGGTAACTTAGATAGGGATCCTCTTGATAGGCTATTCTTTTGCCTGTTTCCTTGGTGAAATGGGTTTCATGCAGTCATAAAGTGTCGCTGGTTGCTTCTAAGCAATGGTTGCTTCTAAACAAAACTTAAACAGTAAAGCAAGTTTTCTGAAAACTGACCATTGGTCAGAACAGGGAGACCCCATTAGAGATCCCACAAGGGAAAAGTATTATGCCTATATGACCTCCTAGGCACTTTAGAACCCATGTGAGCAAGATGTCTTTAAAATACTTTAGTCACAGGAAGAGCTTCAGCTGAAGCACACATTCAAATGTGAAATACATACCAATTGGTAAGCAGGCTTTACTAAGTCTGTAGTTCATGAAGCTCATTGTTAGAAACAAATTAGGCTGACTGACATCTGTTCGGTTGATGTACATGGAATACTTGCATTATGAAACAGGGCTTATCCAGTTTCTTACTGTGTTTTCTCTTACGGGGGATTTAGTAGTGTTAGCAGACACAAGCCTAGGTAAGATGGAAAATCTTACATGGCACCACCTGCTCTATATGCACATGACAAAGCTGTAAGTATGGAGGCATTCTTTGCAGAGGCTGATCTATTATCCCTGCAAGGAATGCATTTGTTTGTTTTCTCTGGCAAGTCTTGATGCACACTAAAATGTTTCTGAAAGCCCCAGTGAATCACTGCTTTTTGTCATCAGGAATAAAACTGTTGACTGCTCTGGGAATGCACTGCCCCTCCTGTGGTTGGGACAGTGAAAACTATTAAGAGCTGAAATCATTTCCCTTTCCCAAGGTAACCTCTGAGTACAGGTCTTTGAAAAGTCTTGCATTTTATTTTGAAACAGAAGTTTGTTCCTATCCATAAAGAAAAAAAAAATATCCAGACACTTTTTCTGAAGACTGATGTAACTGCATAAGTTTTAATTTTGTTGCTGATACTATTACAATTTTCTTCTGTGAAAAGTCTTTGTTGTAGTTAAAGAACCTTATTATATGAAGATAGTATTTATTTCATGAATCATATAAGAATTATCAGCTAATAAGGAACTTATTAACACACATTTCCTTATGCCCTTATTTTCTTGGCCAAACTTCTGTAGCCCAGATATCTGTCTAGTATTATGTAGGATAAGAAAATTTGAATACTAACATAAAAAAGCAGAAAAATAAATGCTCTAATAAATACTACCTAAGAGTCATTAAAGGCTTGCTCATCTAACTCTGCCATTCTCATTGACCTTAGAGTCAAATTAGTCAACAGTTGCATTTAACAAGCTGTTAACCAGTCCTAGTTTAGTAGTGCTGTAAATTTATAAGCTTATCTGCTACTAGCAGTATTTTTAATGGACCTGTAAAATACATGCGCTTGGCATACTGTCAATACTTTTCAGCATAAAAATACTTTTCAACATAAAAATACTTTTAATATCAAGTGTGTATTTCCAAAAATTTTTTAAAATAGCTATTGTTATATGCCAGGATGTGTATGACTGTATCGCTGAATTGTGGATTTGCGAGTATAGTATATATACACAGCTCTGGGTATTAAGGTGCATTTGTATCTCTACACTGTTCAGGTTTAAGTAAGGCAGCAAAATGAAACCACTTGAGAACTTGCGGCAGATTTCCCCTTGCTTGCACACAGCCTTGCCCCAGCCAGCTATAGGCAGAGCAAGCAGCTGCCTGTGGAGGGAGACTGAGCGTAGCGAAACTGGCCTTTCACCTTTTCTCCCCAGTTCTCCTTAGACCTGTTTCCTCCTCTTCCTTTTTGTTCCACCTTGCCAAGAGCACTACGGTCAGTAGAGGTGTGCTTGTCTTGCTAGTTGTGTGAATATTTATGCAGCTTTTCAGGCTGCTTTTGCACTCCTCACATGCCACAGGGTTACTTTTTAGCTGAATTAAGACTAGCAAGTTAAAAGTGAGCTTGATATTCACATGTAAAACAGGGCCATGCTTTTGACTGAATTTGGGTCCTGTCCTTAGGTGTAGCTTTGAGCTTTGGAGCCAAGCTTTATACTCCAGACTTTTAGACCTTTTTAGAGAAAAAAAAAAAAAAAAAGGCTTTAGAATCTCATATCGATCTCATGGTTGCTTAATATGGTCTTTTTATGTGTAGTTGAATTGGGAAACTAATTTATATTCTCTCTCAATGGAAGTGGAAGTGTAGTCCTCAACTACTCTCTAGTAAGTCTGGTAGTGATCTTTTCACTTAACATGAATTAAAGAGACTGTAGCAGACATCTCTGTAATCAATATAAAGTTCTCAGTTTATGAGAAATATACAGAATCATAGAATAATTTGGCTTGAAAGGGACCTTAAACATCATGTAGTTCCAACCCCCCTGCCATGGGTAGGGACACATTCCACTAGACCAGGTTTCTCAAAGCCCTGTCCAACCTGGCCTTGAACGCTGCCAGGGATAGGGCAGCCACAAATTTTAAGGGCAACATGTGTAGATATCTCACTACCATCATAGTGGAAGAACTTTGTAATATGTAATCTAAATCTCCCCTCTGTCAGATTAAAGCCATTCCTCCTGTCCTGTCCCTACATGACCTTGTCAAAAGTCCCTCTCCAGATATCTTTACCGCTCCTTTAGGAAGCTGCTCTAAGGCCTCCTCTTCTCCTGAACCTTCTTTTCTTCAGGCTGAACAAGCCCGACTCTCTCAGCCTGTCTTCATGGGCCATTTGCTCCAGCCCCAGATCATCTTCATGGCTCTCCTGTGTTGGGGGCCCCAGAGCTGAATGCAGTACTCCAGGCGTAGCAGCAAGAAGCTGAGATGGAAACTTGCCATGATCCAAGAAAGTCCAGAAAGTCCTATATCTAGGAATATAACATTAGAATTACCTTCAAAGTATCATTTAAGGGGATAAATCTGTAAGAGTGGTCTGACAAATTTGTGTTGAATTACTTGTCTACTTGAAAAATCTTGAATTGCTAAACCACGTGAGACAAAATGCTACAGTCTAGGAAGCACTAAATGTTTCAATCCGTGATCAAGAATAAGGCACAGGAGTTTTTAATTTTTAATTTTTCTTACTATTCTTGCTTCCCTTTCCTGGTGCGTATCAAGCATAACCAGTAAAGATACAAAATGAGGAAGCTATCAAGGTGTTGTGTTTTTTTTTTTTTTTTAAGCTGGAGTTATTAAAAACAAAATAACATCTCTTTATTCTTTTGATGATTTTGCTTAAATTAGCAGTCCCTTTTTCTTTTTTCTTTCTTTTTTTTTCCCCAGTGGCTCATTTGGAATCATTAATACCTGCACAAAGTGTTCAGAAAGTAACATATCTGGTGACATTTGGGTGGTAACTCTGGCTCACGAGTCTAAATAAGTAAAGGCTGTTCTTCTGTCTAAAGGTCTGCAATAATCCTCCAAAGCTATGACTGTCTTGAGGCTAAATGACGACAAGATACAGCTATGGCACTGCCTAATTCTCACAGTCTGTTTTTTGATAGAGGTCATAGCTCTGAAGCAGAGAGAGAGGTGAGATGAGTAAGATGACTATGAGTAAGTTGAGCAAGGAAACATGTAAACAGCCAAGAGGAAATCTTTAGGAAATATGGGACTTCAGTCCTGCCCATGAAGTAAGTGAGCTGTTATGTCCATACTAGGTTACAAACAGCAAACCCTCCCCCTTTCCTCTCTGTGTTTTTAAGATAGTCTTCAAAATTTTATTTTTAAGGTGTTATTTTCTTAAAATTAAAAAGGCAGAAATGCTATCACAAAGGATAGCTGGCTCTCTTCTGCAAGATGTTTGTGGCCCATTTTCAGATATGTATTGTGAAACTTCAGTATTTAGAAGTTGTTGGTGGGAGAGGGTTTCAAATCCTGTTTGATTTGCCTTGGTATGGGATCAGAGTTTGAGCCTGGCTCTCCCATTGGGGCACCAGGGAAGATCACACAAAATGAAATGGCTTCAGATGGATAGAGGATTCCCTGAGGAATCCATCTTCTGATGGTTAGGGAGCCCTCCTGATAGGGAAGAGTAGGACCCTCTGCTGTGTGGGAACCAGATGACCTGGAATATGTTGTCTCCCACCAGAGCAGTGAGTGGCATGGCCATCTGTCTGCAGGATAGCCCGTGGTATTATCTTTCTGGAAAGACAGGGTTTAGTCGCTATCCAGGTACGAGAAGCAGTTGTGTGCCTTGTTTAGCAATACCAAACACATGCATCTGCATGGGTTGTTTGGCAGTGTCAGAACTGGCGGTGTATTCCTGCATGGTGAGTGAAGAGTTGTCTGTGGAGGGAGGGGTCTTGGACTGCTTCACATTATCACAGTATCACACAGTAGGTTAGAGATTGGAAGGGACCTCAAAAGATCATCTAGTCCAATCCCCCTGCCGGAGCAGGAACACCTAGATAAGGTTACACAGGAACGTGTCCAGGCGGGTCTTGAATGTCTCCAAAGAAGGAGATTCCACAACCTCCCTGGGCAGCCTGTTCCAGTGTTCCGTCACCCTAACTGAGAAGAAGTTTCTTCTCAGATTTAAGTGGAACCTCTTGTGCTCCAATTTGTACCCATTACCCCTTGTCCTTTCATTGTTTGCCACTGAGAAGAGCCTGGCTCCATCCTCGTGACACTCCCCCTTTATATATTTATATACACTAATAAGGTCACCCCTTAATCTCCTCTTCTCCAAACTATAGAGACCCAGCTCCCTCAGTCTTTCCTCATAAGGGAGATGCTCCACTCCCTTAATCATCTTAGTTGCCCTGCACTGGACTCTCTCCAGCAGGTCCCTGTCCTTCTTAAACTGAGGGGCCCAGAACTGGACACAATATTCCAGATGAGGTCTCACCAGGGCAGAGTAGAGGGGAAGGAGGACCTCTCTCGACCTACTAACCACCCCCCTTCTAATACACCCCAGGATGCCATTGGCCTTCTTGGCCACAAGGGCACAGTGTCGGCTCATGGTCACCCTGTCGTCCACCAGGACCCCCAGGTCCCTCTCCCCTACACTGCTCTCTAACAGGTTGTTCCCCAACCTATACTGGAACCTGGGGTTGTTCCTGCCCAGATGCAGGACTCTACACTTTCCCTTGTTATATTTCATCAAGTTATTCCCCGCCCAACCCTCCAGCCTGTCCAGGTCCCTCTGGATGGCAGCACAGCCTTCTGGCGTGTCGGCCACTCCTCCCAGCTTAGTGTCATCAGCAAACTTGCTGATAGTACACTCAATTCCCTCATCTAAATCGTTGATGAATATATTAAATAATACTGGTCCCAGTACCGACCCTTGAGGCACTCCACTAGATACAGGCCTCCAACTAGACTCCGCCCCATAGACTACAATGGGGCGCCCCATAGACTACAATTATGCTGGTACTGGAGACAAAAGAACAAGTCTGTATGAAGATTCATCTTCCTTCTCTCAAGATATGGCTTATACGGATTGGGGAAAAAATCACAGTGGCAGTTTTTACTTAAATGTAACTTCTGTCCTACATGCAAATTGTACTTTAATTTTTATATATGAGATCAAAGTCCGTGAGACATTTCCACCAGTGTCTGCTACAGGGCAATCCAGTTCACATGACTAATGAAATAGTAGCTCATCTGTTTAATTCTCACACATTGGGACTGGTCAATATATGAGCTTGAGGCTGTTGTTTGTCAGAAGGAGTCAATGAGGAGATACAGTAAATAAAATCTCTTTAAGTTTCAATTCTAAACATTTGTAGAATATCCAAGTTGTAAATTGTCTCAAAATTATCTTGTACTAAGAGATTAAGGACTGAAAGTCTGAGAAGTAAACACTGTATTATTTAATCAGGAATTTAAAAAAAGATGTTTAATCCCTGGTTTTAGATGCAATGCAACTTTAACTATGAAGCCCCTATGGCGCCTTTATAATACCACATAAAACTTGTGGTATTTTGGCTCATAACACTGATTTGCACTGTACTGTTGGCAGTTATACAGTTTACTGCTCTCCCTATCTTTAACTGGTGGATGGATAAGACTGTAGAAACCCAGCATTATTTTGCTTTGGGGTGGAGAATGTGATTTTGTAAGCCTGGGAGAGGAGGAGTATTTCTGATTCAGATGAATGTTTCTTTGCTCTGCGCAATGGGAGAGGACCTTTCACTTAATTACCACTGGAAACCATAAACGCTTAATTGACATAAAAAAGCCCAGTGTAGGCATTTTAAAGTTTTCCTTTTGATCTTCCATATGGATGCATATTGTACATGCAATTTGAAAAGAATAAGTAAAAGGCTGTGATACGGATGTGTGCTTGCATGTGAGGAGGGCTTAGTACAGAGCTTGATGCAGCATCAAAGAAAGGGATACACCCATTTCAGTTATGAATAAATTGAGCATGTAATTAACACCTGGACTTTACAAAATACTTTTGAAATACAATTAAATCTGCTGCTTTCCTGCAATGAACAGAAGTGCTAAAAGTGAAAATATTGATCCTTGCTGAGTTTGATTTTGAATGCATTTGACTTTAAACCATAAAACGAGACTGAACACAATGTCTTTACAACTAAAGTAAAAGGAATAAAGGATTTTTAGAGCTGGTTTGAGTCCTTAATTTTTTTAGGAAACACGAACTGTATTTTTGGTGTAAGAAGAAGCAATTCTAATTAATGCAATCTTTCTCTTTTCCCACAGCAATTTATCCAGAAACAAGCTCTCAAGTTTGTCCAAGAAGTCTTTTCACCATCTGGGTTTGTCTGATCTGTAAGTTGTCATTTCTTAAAATAAAGTTTATTTCTGGCTGGAATGTAAGAAAAAGACTTTAAAGTTTGTTCTGTTGAAGGTAAAGGTCCATCAGTGATTAGGAATGAAATTCTGATCCAAAGAAAGCATCAATACTGCAACTGAAATACAGAGAGTTTTTCATTCCAGGCCTTCAAGAAGAATGAAGGCCTGGAATGAATCAGCTGAATCTTTTAAAACAATTTAGAGTTCAAAATAGCCTCTGCTCTTTAGCTTTAAAATGTTTTATTGTGAGATAACTTCACACAAAAATACTGTTTGTATTAAATACTTTAGCTACTGAAAATACAGCCTTCTACAGATCTTCAAATGAAGCCTCTCTATCCTATTCTTATATTGGCCCCACAGCTGCTATGCTGATGGTTTGCTATCGAATCATTTTCTTATTTTCTCAAATTCTTTGAGTTGCATCATGCTTTATATAGTCATTTGGTAATGGAAGCTCTGGTAAACATATATTTGTTGATCATTTCAATATTGCATTTTTATCTCCTGTTTCGTCAAGCAGAATTTCTGTACTGGTATACATTCCAGAATTTTGTTCATCTTGTGCATTGTTTGCTAATATGTGGGACTGCAGAGAGCCTTCTGGAGCTTTGGGAGGGTTGGGGTTGCCAAGGAGTAGGAAATTGCTCTCCTGGAGTTCAGAGCAGAGTCAGAAGGCTGCCAAAGTGCCAGTCCAAGTACTGCAACACCAGCCTTGCAGTCCTTGACTGCTTCTGATGGACTTCACCATGTGAGAAATGAAATGAGTAAATCCCAGTGCCACAAAAAGAGTTTATGCCCCCTAGGTATGTTTTGTGGATTTGGAATAATCACTTCCTTTATAGCCCAGGGAACATTGCTCACTGGAATTTTCTTTCACAACTTGGTGTCGCCAAGCACTCTAATGGAGAGATGAGCCACTTGCAGAGTACTCACATTGCTGTGTGCCCTGCATAGGTCTGTTGGTTCTGAAGTTCCTGTTTCTTCATATGCCACATCTAGTTCCTGCCAAAAAGCCATTGTTAGTGTATACATGGCTGTAGCTTCTTTATTTTGTAGTTACTGTGATCTCAAAAAAATAGATAGAGGACTCAAACCAGTGCACAACATGAAGCTTGGACCTTTTGTGGTTTTTCTAAGCAGTTAGAGGAGAAATGGAGTCACCTTTGCCGGTCTCCCTGGGTTTCAAAAATATAAGGGTGGTTATGCTTTAGGGTTAGGAAGCATGCAAAAAAGGAAAAGACTGCAATTCTGAAGGCATACTCTGCTCCCATTTTTTGGAGTTTGCTGCCAGAAACAAGTTTATTACAAAGCAGAAATTAAGGACCCTTGACTTTTTCCATCTCAGGTGAAAAGCTTCTTTTAGGCTGTGGGTGGATTGAGTGCTTCTGAAAATTTGGAGGAGAATAATGTCAATGTTGCTTGTCATTCTAAGAAGTTGGTCTGCACCTGGTCAGAAAGAAGTGAAAAAGGATTTGGGACAGAGTGAGAAAATCAAATGTTACAAATATGTGATGGGGATTATGGAAATAAAGTTTAATGAATCAGGGAGATAACACTTGGAGGCAAAACAACTAGCTAATGTGAATTAGGAGTGAATATATTTGTGTCATTAATACCAGGGTTAAACCATAGCCATTCAGTGTCATGGTAGTAGAGGCAAGGTACTGGATACTGGGAGGTACTGGGAGTGAGCCAGACATAGGAAAAATGGATGGGGTGAAGTTAAACTGAGCAGTATTTGAAGTACGGAGCCAATGTGAGATGAGGGACAAGCTGAAAGGGGGAAAGGCTACAAATCTGAGGGAGGCTGTTGGGGGCTTGTGAAAGAGTGGAGTGTAGGGATAGAAGAGCTAAAGTTTAGTAAACAGAGATTGCACTGAAGTGAGATAAACAGGTATTGGGCAAGTGAGGGAAAGAAAGTGGTGGTGGGGGAAGTATAGCCTGAAGGGAGGAAAAACAGTGATAAAATTACTATCAGTTGAACAATTCTGTTGATAAGTGGCTAATACATAGGTGAAAAATCAGAAAAAGGAAAGAAAAAAGAGTACTGGAAGGGAAATCTGGGAATAGAATCATATTGTAAATAGGTTCTGAGGAGCTTCGTCTAATGACAGGCAAGTGTCCTGTTAGCACTTCTGTAAATCAAAATGTAAAGGGATTAAAAGTTCAGAATAGTAGGAGTAGTAGTGAAATAGGAGATACTCACCAGATATTGTAGAGAAAATGCCACTTTCAAAGGCTTCCTCTTTTAGAACAAACTGTAGCTACAGCTGTAAAATTACAGCAAACCAGATAAAGACATACTGATGGTCCTTTCCAACCCTAACCTTTCTATGATTCCATGATTCAATGTAATTTGCTTTTGCTAGGTCAGATTCTTTCCTTCACCCAAGTGTGTGCGGAGGGTCATCACGCCTCTCTCCAGCCTATGATATGCCTAACTCCCTTCATGGGTTTAATACAAAACAGAACAGTGAAAAAAAGAGGACTGCTCAGCCACTGGTGAAGGGAATTTTCTCTGTAACAGGGAAGTTACATGATGAATCAGAAGATGGGATGTAAATCTTGCTGTTTTGAAAATGCATGTTGTAGATTTTGACCTAAGAGATCCTAATATTCATACACTGTCTTGCATAAGCAATTCTTGTCCATGGTTGTGGTGGTGTTGGAGTCCAGCAAATGACTCCTGTGAATACAAATTGCTCCTTCAGAGACTTGCAAGAATGATCCCTTCAGCTGTTAATCCTCAAACAACAGCAGATGGCTTTTGGGGGAACAGGTTACAGCTCCGATAAGCTGAGTTTTTAGTTGTTTTCACGTTTCATGTCCTCAGGAGACATTTGTGAGCATAGATTCCGTGAGCAGCTTGAATTTTGTTTCTGTACATCAAAAATACCCATGAGATTTTGTTATGAACAATTGTTCTCCTATAGTGAGGTGTCATAAACAGTAACTTGAACATGCTTTATTTGATCTCATGAAAAAAATAACACTGGGTCATTTCTTACGTAGACATTGGGTTGTTTCTGTTGTTATTTTACTTGGGCATTATTGCATTACATTGCTGTGTGGTTTTATTAAATTTTAAGCCTAGAATTTGGTACATTTGCTAACCTGTGGTTTCAATTCCATATAGCATATCATATAGCTAGGTGATACATTTCTGTTTCAGGGACATTTTTCTCAATTATTGTTTCTTTATCACATTACCTAAGGTTTTACTGTGAGATTTTTTAGACTGTTATAGTGGATGAATTTTGAAGGTTAGGCAAAATTCTTTTGTATGATTAGAGCTTTTTGAGTTTTTCTATAATTCATGACTGCTTGACTCAATAAAGAATTTACCATCTCAGAGCAGCAAACCTTTTCTTCATGAACTTTCTCAGGTAGCCGAGCAGGGAGCCAAGTGTAAAAGAGGAATTATGATCTCTTCTTGACTTTTATGAAACAAAACGGAGCTTAGTGAAAAACCCAGCTCTCTATGTGATTCTGATTTATACCAGTGAATTGGAGATGGTAGTCAAGACCCCTGTGTGATCTCTCTGATCTATGACAGTCTGGATTCTTGGTACAAGAGGAGCTTCATTCTCTGCACGGAAAGCATTATTGACTTGCAGCTTGTGTTGTATTGAGGTTACTAAAGTTGCGTTGCTTATCCTTGTTAACTAAAGGGCTCAACTTCTCCTTTTACCCATCTGAGTGCTTGGAGTCTCCCTGTCTCCCATTTTTTTCCTATGTGCATGACACATTCTGCATTCTAAATAAATTGGGGATTTTTTGCTCTAGGATATTGGTGGACAATCCATTCAAGTGTTCCTGTGAAATTATGTGGATCAAGAAATTTCAAGAGACCAAGTTTTATACAGAAACTCAGGATTTATACTGCATAGATGACAATGACAAGAGGACATCATTGATGGATATGAAGATCCCGAACTGCGGTAATACCCTTTTAACATAAATTTACTGCTAAAGTATTGCAAGAGGGAAAAACCAAACATACTTTTTTACAAGATGCATTCTCAGGATAACAACAGTACTGCTAAGGGAAAAGGTTTCAGTGGAGGTACTAACCACTCAGTGGTCTTTCATCCCACATGAATAATTCTGGGAGCTTCACACAGAACTCTTTTATTTTCTCTTGGTCCTTTATAATGTAGCACTATTCAAGTGCAGGAAACCAGAACAATTATAGGTAACACACAATTATATAAAATGCATATGCCTTTGTTAAACTAAATAGTAGTGCTTCCAAGCTCAATAGACACAAAAAATTTACCTCCTTGATTTTTTTTTTTTTAGGTATTTATGGTTGATGAAGTCTTTGTTTTCATTCATAAATACAAACTCTGGAGCTAGGACTATAGGAGAAAAATAGGAAGAGTAGCATGCCAATAGAGATAAATCAGCAATAGTTATACTCTTCACCCAGATAAAACTCTACTGAGTTCATTTCTAAAAGCTATGCAAAAGATAGAATCTTAGGTCTGTAGAATGTTGCAGCATACGCTTTTCTGTTAGCTTATATGGATCTGGAGATAGTGGAAAAAATGGTATTACAATAAGGCCATCCTCTTACTTATCTTGTATACAATTTTGCTGAGTGTGTATGGTCCCGGGGCAGCTGGTGAAAAGTTTCACACGCTAGTTGAAGAGATTTGTTCTCTTCTGTGTATGAGGGGCAGAGGATGGGTGTTTCTGATACAGTGTGAGACCTGCTGGAGTCTAGTTTTCTTTGCAGTGAGTGAAGGTGCCCAGCAGCAGGCAGGAAAGAAGGAAGTAAGGGTAGTCTCATGGAGGGCTGATTTGTATTGGTAATAGTTGAAGATGAATAGCAGGAGAAACGCAGAAATTATAACCCTTTCTATTTACACCTCTGGCTATTGAGTGTCCTTTTCTCCACTGCCTATATGGAGGGTCTGACACCCTCTGATAGCAGCTTTCAGCAACAAACAGCCATGGAGAGGACCTGCTGCAGACCCAAGATGGGGTGTTTAATGGCAGTAATGTGTTTTATGACCATGTATCTTGCTGTTACTCATGTCCAGCTTTCTGCTGGTGTGGTGGTTTATTCAGGACAAAAATGATGCTAGTGTCTGGTGCAATCAATAAAACCTAAACCTGTCACAGGGGGTCTTGTGACCTGCAGAATTTGATTTACCTCAAGTGGGAGATGATACCGAGCTGAGCTAAATGGAGCCAGCTTTCTGCTCCAGCTGGATTGTGAATAAATCTCCTGGATAGAGAAATGTCTTCTGATGGACTGAGATCAATTAGTACTAACCAGGAACTCCAGCATAGTCTTCTCAAACATTCTTGGGTGGCACATATAGAAGCCACCAGGTAACTAGGATTTTCGTTGAAAACTTTGATGTTAAATACCCAGAATTAGACCTATGAAACATTAGCCTTTCCCCTTAGTTCTTAACCATCTGCAGTCACAACAGATTTTTTTCTGACCCGGTGCATGTATGTGTACACATGCAGGCATCCTGTTGGCATATCTTGACTAAAATACTTGCTGTGGCAAGGAAAGGTTGTACTTCCAAGTAGAGGAGGAAGAGGAGGAGAAAAGATGAGTTTATACAGCATTCAGATTGGAATTTGCAACATGTGGAATTTGCATATGGGAAACATGGTGCTGAAGATCTGTGTGGATGTCAGCACATGCCTGCAAATTATTTATGTTGGTTTTCAGGATTCAGGTATCACTAAACTTTACATAATTGGTGGGGTTTGTTTTGTTTTATTTTGTTTTGTTTTCTCTTTTTGTGGGTCTTTCCCCTTAATATAACTTTTTCAAAATGAGCCAATGTAGCTTTTAATAGCTTTTAATAAAGATGACAATACAGACTTTTCCTAGGCACAGAATAGAGAAGCTCAGGTGAAGAGGAATGACCATCTTGGTGAACATGGGCTGTGCTCTGGAAGATGTCTGAAAGACCCAATGTGAGTCTCTTGCCTTCCGCAGATATTTTTCTGTGTTTAAAAGGGCAAGACAATTAAAAAACCACCAAACCCTCACTGAGGAAGCTGATTTATTTCATTTCCAGGTCTTTCTGAGAGGCTAATAGGCAGACCTGAAATAAACAAAGAATTCAGCTTTTGATATACATGAACTTTCGATGTCAAGAGAAGTTCCTGCTTGTGCAGGCCTTTGCATTGTGTTAATAAAACATTTTCTAATTTTTTCTGCTAATGAAATGGTTTTATACCATCTCTGGTTTGTTAATTTTTTTTTTTTCCAATTCAGAAATCAAGCAAATGTGCTCTCTTCTTTGTGTGCAGGTATTATTAATTACTTCATAGTATCATAGTAAGTGGCCTGTACAGTATGTGGTAAATGTGTTGATAATAGGACATCTTACTACTGTATACTGTTAATAAATCTCGTGATGGTAAGTTGGAAGAGGCTACTGTGGTTTTGGGATCATAACGCTTCAGTCTGTAGTTAATTGGTGTGAAAATTAGCAAAGTTATGTGGTACTTACTGTTTATATGATGTAAGAATTCATTAATGTGCTGAATTAAAGGCTGGTTGTAATCTAAATGCCATCAACTTTGTGATTTCTTTGCTTGAGGCTAAAAGTCAGGTATGCTCACTATCTAGAAGATCCTTTCCAGCTGCAATACTACAAATGTCAGTCAATTATTACAATGTTTGCAGAATTATTTTTTCAGCTGTAGTTGAAAAGTATTTATGTATGATGATAATTGTCAGACTGTTTTAAGTTTTAAATCCACACTGAATTACTATGTCAAAGGTTTGTAAGTTGCATCTACCACAGTAATATTAGAACAGCCTTCTGTGTAGAAGAATAGTGTTGTTTAGTTTTCAGAGTATTTGCTGGTGGTCTGTACAACATGGACAGCATCACCACCTATGTCACCCTTTCAGTTTTTTTTATTTCCACCTGATAAATATCTTTAGATAATCAAGAAAGACAACTAGATAAGTAAACACATTGCTCTTTTTTGTACCTCTGTAAGATCTGGCTGCAATTGCCACTGGTGTCTTATTCTTGGAAGCTGGCGTGTCCTATGCCTGGGGTAGGGTCACTCAAAAGGCCATCAGTCTGCAGGTCACCTGGACCTCACTGAACACCAAAGAGTCAAGACCATGTCTTTGGGGCTGGTTATCAAGGTGTTGGTTGCTCCCTCTCTTAGCCATTCAGTTTCTCTGTTGCTGTTGAACTCACTGATACAGAAAGGAGTCTCTTTCTCATGCAGTGTTTCTGGGAGAGCCCTGACTTCTACATCTGTCTCTGCAGTCCCATGTGGATTATTTGATGCTCTTTATCTCAGTCTGGTGGTGGCATTTTGCCTTACCTGGCCAGTTTAGTTAGTTAGTCAGATTGTTTTATATATGCTGGTGTGGTGCTTGATCTGGCTTTCAATTTTAGTTACTTTCCTAGCATTTTATGCTTATTTAATGTACATTGTTTCTGTAGATGTTTTCTGTTTTGTCATTGGTCATGCTAACAAAAGTCTACTGAACAAAGTGGCATAGTAGTTCTAATTTGTTGTACGTATAACAAAGGTATGTTGAGACTGGATGTTGTTTACATACTCAGCCAGTCAGTGGAAAGGTTGGCTGGTCTGAGACCTATAGGGTTTTATGGGTCTATTTTTGTTTTTGTCTGTCCTTTTGCACATGAAGTAACTGCGGTGTTGCTCTTATTGCTGCTTCTTGTATATGACTGACAAGATTTTAGAAGTCATTGTAATGTAGCATTGCAGTCTAAAGAGGTGAGTTGCCCATTTCTTGCTCGTGTTGGGATGCTGTGAATTTTTACAGGCAGTTGTTCAGATGACTACAGGTAGACTTAAGTGGGTCTGGCTTCATTTCAGCCTCTTCCTGGTGATAGATTTTGCCCTAGAGGTAAATAAGTAAATGGTCTGGAGGCAGGTGGTTATAAATTGTAAGTGGGGAAAAAGGCAAACTGAAGGATTGAGACATTGATTTCTTTGAATTTACAAAAAAGTTTTCTAGTATTAGTGAGTCAATAAATTAAGCATGAGATCATAGGCAATCACAGTACAATGCAGTCTAAAACCACAAGCAAAGGCATAATCCAGTGAGTGTTGACGTTTTTTTCCATTAACAGCCAGACTTTACAGATAAGACTACCAGAAGGAGAACATTACAGGCAGAATGAAGTGAGTTTAAAAAAAGCCTTAAACATTCTCCATGTTTACCTTTCAGAATATTCATGGACTCTCTAGCTTATATTGTTTATTTTGGCTCAAGAACTAGATGTTATGCATGATTTATGGTGGCCAAGTGTTCTTATTTTCTGTTCAAGAGTTTTATCTGTGCTCATGGGCTGTATAAAATTTTTTTATGAGAGTTTTGACACTAATGGACTTTCACTGTTGCTCCAAAGTTGAGTTAGAATTTTCCAAACTTAATTAAAACTATTTTCATTACTCCAGCTTTTAAGTGAATGTAGCGAATAATTTATGGATGTTTGAAAAGGCAACAGGAATCTCATTTTCAAAGACACATGCATAACTTCCTTGTGAGCATACACTTTTATCTGTTCATGAAGCAACTAGTAACTTATACAGATGTGTAGACATATAATATGTAAATCAGGGATTGTGAATGATGATGGCTGAGTAATATGTGATGCATGTGAAAAAACCCAGAATTTTGTTTTATAATTCTTATTCAATTTCTGCTTTAACTGGAACAAAGCAGGTTTATAATACAAAGCAGGTTAGAAATAGAAGTAAGGTACTATCTAAGGGAGAGAAACACATAATGATCACTCTGGTATCGTTCTGAACTCAGTGCTTTGTGCACATTTGCAGAGGTATTCTCTATGTCTGACTCGATGCATCTGTGTGAGTGTGGAGCTCTCATCTGCTGAGGGAGAATGGCTGTCTGACTTGTCTGATGGTATTCTTGCTTTGCATTTATGATGTAACTAGGTGGAGACTAACAACTACATAGCTGAATTTTGAAATCTAAAGAAAATCCTTTTTTCACTTTAAAAGTGGAGACATTTCATGAAGACATCCCTTCAGCCGTATACTTGGTATGCAGTATACTCGATATCAAGAGTGAAACTGATCATTTTACTTGTTTATGTAGTTCTCTGAACATCTTCCTGTTTTGGGATCATATGTTTATCATGTAGCAGTATTTGACAGGTTGGCATTGTTTTCAGTATTTACTGGACACACATGAAGTTCCCCAGATAAAGATACAGAAATTGCAACTGCATTACATGCACTTAGTGAATAATAAGCCATTTTTAGGGGTTTGCATAACCTAGTTCAGGCCTCATTAAGTTACGTTACAAAGGCTGTTTAGCTCTTGCTTCATCTGTTAAGCTTTCGGGTGCTCTGTTCAGCACAACTGTCCTGAATGTATTCGAGTTTCTCTTGAAAGTTGTGGGTGGTCTGAAGCTTAAATATCAATTAAGCACATTTTTTCTAGATGTAAGTTAATTTTCTTAAACATTTGGGGAATTTGAGAGAAAACATGGCTGGGTACCTTCAGGAGACTGCTAGCAAGGGAATTGTTGATAAGTTTAATAGCCTCTATAGTCTCAAAATTCTTGCAAACTGTTGGTACTAATGATGGGAAAGAGGTCAATTAAATGATTTAGGTGCTGCAAGATCCTTTCTTTTTTAGCATCTTCCTACTAGAACCCAGGTCAGGAGGCCTAGAGACCGTAAGAGAAAGGTGCATGAGCAGAAGTTAAGGAGCTGATGTAAACCTTGGAAATGTAAAGCCCTTCATCTTGCTTGAAGTATCAGCAGCAGCCTTCAAAGCACCCGTGCAGGCTGACTGTGTAGGACAGCTTGCTGTCCAAGTGAATTTATTCTGGTGCATGGCTGTTGGTGGTTTTTGCCTGCATGGCATTCATGACACATTTGAAGCCCTGGATGGGATGGCAGTTCTGCAGAGATAGCATTTGTTGCCGTAATCATGAAGATGAGTGAGTTAGCAAGTACTGTGGTCTTTGCTTTGGCACGCAGTGGCTCTACTTAAGTGTGCTACTAGTGATAATTTCAGTTAAAGTGACTGATGGAGTGTTTAAAGGCAAAGTAAGTGTGTATTGGCTCTGGGAAAGCATAATTGAAAGATTTATCTTCTGGTAGAGGCCGTACTTGTTTAATTATTTTCTGTAAAAGTTCCCAGTTGAATGTGACAATCAGGTGTGACATGATTGGAGGCAGATTTCTTTTAGTATTTCAAAATATCTGTGTGTCTCAGTGTCTCAGATAAAAAAAAAAAACATGTTCTTCCATATAATAACAAGGTGGGTGGTTTTTTTTTGTTTGATTTTGGGTTTTGTTTTTTTTTTGTGGTGGTTTATTTTGTTTGCTTGTGGTTTTTTTTGTTTGTTTGTTTTTTCAGATTTACAGAAAAGTGGCTGTAGTAGGAGATTTTGTCTCTCTCTGGTTTCAGATTCAGTTCTGGAATCTAACCTACCACTGTAAGGTTAATGTCCTCATCACCAGCCTGTAGAGTGTTTGAGGCTATTCTAGCCCTGTCAGACTTGTGCAAAATTCCATGGTCATTGCGGAAAACACCCATCAAGATTTGCTGTGCAAGATGGCAAGCACAACTCTGTTAAGTGTTATTTAGTGCTCTACTCAATGACTAAATATTCTCCTAAAAAGTTGAAGAGGCTTTGATCTGGGAGAGTGTTCTTTAAGTTGCAGTAACACAGTAAATTGCAGAGTATGGAAATAATTTGGAGGAAAGGATGATAATCTAAGATTCTTTTTCCTCTTTCCCCCTTACACCATTCAGAATGGTGTCTTTACTTTCATTTTGGTCCAAGAGAAAATTCACGTTCTGTTATGCATGTTGCCAAAGTTACAGTAGGGAAATGGAGGACAGTGCCTGGTGTAATGAAAAGTTCCAGGCTTCTCTTCCCTGTATCTGGAGAGGAAGGTGATCTGTGATCTTTGGACTACAGAAAAATGAAGATATATGTGAAATGATAATTTTTAAAAATGTCCCTCATTTCTGCTAATTTTGTATTTTATTTTCCAAATGTTTTTTTTCTTGATATTTGTATTTTATTTTATTTTATTTTATTTTATTTTATTTTATTTTATTTTATGGTTTTCTATTTTATCTATTTTTTTTTAAATTTTCATTGAATGTGGTTGTGGTTGTCATAATAGCTATATATATTGAGTATGTTGATTCTGTGGTTGTCAAACAACAGGAAATGGAAACAGTGATTTATGTTTCTTTTCTTCATGTTTTGCAAGTAAACTTTTGGGATATCCTGTTTATAGTGCTTCAAAGATGAAGACAGGCTGATTTTTGGCCCCAGAGTTCTGCAGTCTTTAGTAGAAACATGCCCACTTATTTACCCAATGGCTGAAATCTGGCTCAGAGCTTGTTGGCTGCAGACAGCTGCTGAGTGAAACACAGGAGGTTAATCACATACCCAGCAGCTCTTCCTTTTTTATAGCTAGAATTACTAGAAAGTTTTTTGCTGTGCTTTTTAAACCCAAAACATCCCATAGGAAAAGACCTTTGGAATTTTTAAACATTCCTATATTTTCAAACAAGGCACAATTTTGTGGAATAATTTAAGAAAGCTGTTTTTCTTACATCTTACATTAATACAACCTGTTCGAAGTTGGCAAGACATCTGAAATTTGCAGATCCGTGTGCATGGTTCTTAACAAATTGCATTGTCAACCATCTTGTTTTCAGGCTCCAGACAGTGCTACTGGTGGGTGTTACCAAGCTGTACTGTAGTGCTGTAATCAGTTGTATGCTTCCTCCCTAGAGAGAAAAATCAAAACTAAGGGGAGCTAAGAATCTTGGAAATCTTATGTGAGGCAAAAGGACTGGATTTGAGACACTGTAACTTCCTAATTGCTGGGGTTATTTTATAATAGCAGTTCTGGTAATCTGCCTTTACATGTTTTAGTTTGATAGCTGATAGTTGGCTCACAATTAATTTAATCATTCTGGGTCTGATATATTTATTAAGATATGATTAAGGATGTCAGGTAAGGTTTGAAATGACCTTATTAAAATTCAAATGCAGTTGGTAGTTTCCACAAAAAAATTGTCATTTTTTTCTTGGTTACTGCTTGTTCTTGTCACAGAACAGGTTATCCTACAAAAATGTGCTAAGCAAAAAAGAGATGTCATAGACACACTGAAACCCATTGAGTGACACTGCATCATGTCTAGACCCCAGAGAGTCTGTCGATAAACCACTGAAAATCAGGGGCTTAGTGTGAAAAGGATGGCATAAACTAATACAATATTGGATTTTTGGTATTCTCTCAGATAAAAGTTGAAGCTGAAAAAATCATTCTGGAAATAATTTTGTAAAAATTTTTGTAACTGTGAAGACAGTTACCAGTGAAACCACATCTTGTGTGTAATGGTGGATTTGTTTCTTCTTGCTGATCATCTCTTTCTTCTAAATGTTACTGTACTATATTAGATAGAGTGCTAGCTTGGTGCTGAGAGTTGCAGACTAGAGAGTTTGTATTAATACTTACTTTTCCTTTGAAATACAGTCACAGCCTAGCCCTGAAAAGGCCAGTGTAAATTTTCTATGGAAAGTAGTACATAGCAGCATGAAGACTTTGAAAGCCCTCTAGGAATTTAGGCACATTCTTTTTATTAATTTCAATTGACAGCTAGATAGCCAAATGCACCCAAAGGGTTTAGTTTTGTGATTGCTGAAGGTCCAGCTGTGCACAGTAAAGATATGAGTCATTCCTTCACAGTGTTTGACAGTTCCACTGTCTCATGGCCTCGGGCTATTGGTTTGCACTAATGATGGTCTGTGAAGGTAAATAGCAACCTCCCTCCTGAAAGGAGGGTTTTTTCCTTCTAAAGCGTGAGATAGTATTTGGAGACAGGTGACATAAATGAGTTCTTCCTACTTGTCTCTGTCAGGTGCACTTATCGTGGGGCGAAGGAAGTGACTGCTTTTTCAAACACAGAGCTATTTATTCCTAAGAAAAAAATGTTGTAAGTTTGAATATGAGAACAGATATTCTGCATGTGGTGAAATAATATAGTTGTTATATACCCATACATAATGAAAAAATGTTTTTTAGTGTATGCGTTCATCTATGAATTGCATAAGTCTCTACATTGTAGTTTAAACTTCTCAGTAGCAGGTTGTGTTCTGCCATTTTTTGTAGAGATTGAAAAGCTTTGTATAGGTTATTGAGAAGAAAGAGGACTTGAGAAAACAAAATAAATCAGAGTAGTCTTCAGATGATCATTCAGAAACTCTCTTTTGTCTGTCCTGACTGAACAGGAGAGCACGTAATGAATTTAGTTGTCACAGATACACTTAAGAACAAAAAAAAGGGAATGGCTCTTGTGTATGGCATGGACAGCATGCCTGTGAAGATTATTGCTGCAGAAGGCTAAGAATGTAGCAAGAACATAGGCCAAGAACATAGGAAATGTGAAAAAGAAAATGTAAAAGAGAAATTGTAAAAAAGAAATTGGATAGTACCAGGGTTATTACAGATATCCAGAATTATAATAATTAATGCTATCAAAGTCTGAAAGAAATACTTTGTTTCAAACTTTGGGGCACAGGGTAATCTCTGTCTGACAGATATCAAGATGAGACTTGTGGAAAGATGATGGCATGTCTACCTTGTATGGACTTTTATGCTCTTTACTACTCTGGCAGTGTAAAAAAGGTATTTGAACCTGTTGTCTGATTGCTTGTATCAATTACTGTATACAAAGTCCTTTAGAATGTACATCTGTATCAACAGAAGTGATAGTCATCTAAAACACTGTGTTTAATTAAATCATGAGTAAATGCAGCATGGCTGATGTCTTTGTAATTGTGTAGGTGTCAAAGTGCTGCTGACTTGTATAAATGGTCTCACACTACACTGAGCATATATACTGAGCACACCTGTCTGTTAGGGCACATTGTGTATTTTTGAATGCAGTTATTTTTCACTACAGGTTTTGCTGCTTAGTTTCATTGCTTTGTTGGTAAGTTCAGTGTATTACATTTTCTAGTCACAAGGTCTTACACAACTGTCTGCTTTTCCCAAATAGAGTCACTTCTCAATTAGTGTGCATTCTGCTGTGGAGCAGTCTGGATGCCATTGGAAGTAAAAGCCTTAAAAACCTTAAAGTCCCTTAACTCAAGATAACCAACCAGAAAAAAAATATCCTAAGACATTTCTCGTATGTGTTTCCCATTCACTTCTCTTATGAGTGGGAAAGGGAGTAAAAGAGAACACATGGTAATGTGACTGTTCCTTTCTGTCCTTACTTACTTGTGGTGTTTTCAGCTGGGTCTTGCAGCTGTTTTTTTAGTGTAACTTCAGGAATCTATAAAATAATAAGCACTATTATTTTATAACCTTCCGGCAGGATACAAGCATGATGTAGCTGTTTGCCTCAGAGGCATAACACCAATGTGACATGTGCAGACTTTTGCAAAAAACCAAAACTAGATCTGGTTCAGAGCCAGTACCAGGTTTAATGCCAGTTAGTACCAGAGCAAACTCAGCTGCCTATCCTGTAAATAAACATGCTGCAGGAAGGAGTTGCCTCAGAACTTAACAGCTATTAACAGAGGGCTCTAAGGGACCAAACTTGTTTTTATTTTTGCTTGCATGAGAGGTTTCATGTGAAACAATGTGTTAGTAGGAACTGTGCTGGGTTGCATAGTGAAACACTGATCTGGCCTGTAGACCTTGTCCCAAGTGCTAGGGCCAGGAAGAAGTGGGAAACTTTAATCTCTTCATATGTTCATGTCTGTCAGGAGCAGTTGGAATGATTTTCAGAGGTGTTGTGGAAGTGTAACTTTATAAAGCAAATGATCTCATTACTTCTCTCCTTGTTCCTTAACCAGAATAATTAATATCCAAATGTTCCCTAAGATTAGTTTTATTTCCTGCTCAGCTAGTTGACAGACACTGCTGAGATTTGAATTCACAGCAGGCAAGAGCAGATGGCTACCTTCGCTAACAGATTACTGCATCAAGGCGTACAAACTGTCCAGCTCTGTCTCAATAAACTTCAACATATGATTTATAAAGTGAACATAATAGAAGAAATCCATGATGCCTGTAATGGGAATCATATTACAGCACTACTTAAAGCACTGGGAGAATTGCCTAAGCAGTTATTGTATACTTGCACTTATCTTCAAATCTTATTAGGCAAGAAAGCATTGCCTGGAAAATTATTTGTGTTCTTTTCTGTAGTACTTCCTCTCATTTAATTTTTATTGAACTAATTAAACTTAAAGGGAGATTTCCCAGCTTCTGTTGAAGTTCTAGCAGACATATTGTGTTCATACTGATTTGATGGTTGTTTGTATGGGACTTTTTACATAAGCAAAAAAGTCTCTGCTGAACTTCTATACCTGCAAGTCTATGATGAAAGTTAAAAACAAAGCAAAACAAAAGAGATCTGTTGTTTCAGAAGAAGTCATTGCAAGGTCATACATACATATCCAGCACAACAGATAAACTCAATTATTTGTGATGATAGGTTGCAGGTAAAACTTACCTGGAACAGTTGATGAGACATACCTCAAAAAGGAGGCCAAGGCTTTTTACAGAGCACAGCAGCTCCAAATGATAGCACAGTATTTTTTAAAAAATATACGATATTTCTAGCATGTCGCATAATTATTTGCTACATAAATAAGTGAGGTCCTCTGTGCCTGATGTCTGTTGATATTGATGCCATTGTCTTTGAAGAGGGTCAGTCTATAATTCTTTGTGTTTTTGTAAGCATTCAGCATATGAATATACCCCTGATGGACAGGGGTAGAGCAGCTGATGTCATCTACCTGGAATTGTGCAAGGCGTTCAACACTGTTCCGCACAACATCCTTGTCTCTAAATTGGAGATACATCAATTTGATGGATGGACCACTCGGTGGATAAAGAACTGGCTGGATGGCTGCACACAAAGAGTTGTGGTCAATGGCTCAATGTCCAGCTGGAGACCAGTAACGAGTGGTGTCCCTCAGGGATCGGTGTTGGGACTGATGTTCAATATCTTTGTCCCTGACATGGACAGTGGGATTGAGTGCACCCTCAGCAAGTTTGTTGATGACACCAAGCTGTTTGGTTTGGTTGACATGCTGGAGGGAAGGAATGCCATCCAGAGGGACCTTGACATGCTTGTGAGGTGGGCTGATGCCAACTTCATGAAGTTTAACCATGACAAGTGCAAGGTCCTACACCTGGGTCGAAGCAATCCTAGGCACAGCTCCAGGTCAGGAGGAGAAGAGATTGAGAGCAGCCCTGCGGAAAAGGACTTGAGGGTGATAGTCGATGAGAAAATAAACATGAGCCGGCTTCAGTGTGCACTCGCAGCCCAGAAAGCCAGCCATATCCTGGGCTGCATCAAAAGCAGTGTGACCAGCAGGTTGAAGGAGGTGATCCTGCCCCCCAACTCTCCCCTCGTAAGACCTCACTTGGAGTATTGTGTGCAGTTCTGGTGTCCTCAACATAAAAAGGACATGGAACTGTTGGAACAAGTCCAGAGGAGGGCCACGAGAATGATCAGGGGACTGGAGCACCTCCCCTATGAAGATAGGCTGAGAAAGTTGGGGCTGTTCAGCCTGGAGAAGAGAAGGCTGCATGGAGACCTCATAGCAGCCTTCCAGTATCTGAAGGGGGCCTATAGGGATCCACTTCATTTTGGATAGGACAAGGGGTAATGGGTTAAAACTTAAAAAGCGGAAGTTTAGACTGGATATAAGGAGAAAGTTCTTTACTGTAAGGGTGGTGAGGCACTGCATGGGTTGTCCAAGGAAGCTGTGAATGCTCCATCCCTGGCAGTGTTCAAGGCCAGGTTGGAGAGATCCTTGAGTAACACGGTTTAGTGTGAGGTGTCCCTGTCCATGGCAGGGGGATTAGAACTTGATGATCTTAAGGTGCTTTCCGACTCAAACTTTCTATGGTTCTATTATTCTATATGCTTACTTTTTTGGGAAGCTCCCGTTGCTTTTAGTGCTGAAGAATGAGATACAGAGTGGTTAACAACTCTGTGAGATGGAGGGGGAATCCTGATTTTTGCAGTATCTGGGTTTGTTTCCTGGTGAGTGGTACCATTTCACTCACTGCTTTTCTGCTTTCCTAAGGGCATTAGTGAAGTCTACTGAGTGCCTTGGATAGCAGTCCTGTACAATTCTTCACCTTCTCTTCTGTGATTTCTTTCCTCTGGTTTGATCTGTTCAGTGCCCTGTGTCCCTCACTTTGTACATAAAATCTGGCTTTTGCCCTGCTGTCTGTGATCTGTGTCTATATGAGAGAAAGGGCTGCAGTCTCTTGTGTGATACTGGGAGCTAATGGGATTTCCCTGATAGTGTTGTGGAGAAGAATGGGAACACCCCAGTGTCACTTTGTGGAAAATAGAGATTTCTTTGTAGCTGTTACAAAGCAACAGATTAAATTTCCTGTTTTAAAGTGTGAGAGAATGTTGGTTTCTTTTCACTGAAGTTAAAAAATGAAGTTAGGATAACCTGTTTGCCCACCTGAAATATTTCTGTATATAATTAGCTTTATGTATTTCCAGATGAAGTAATATTTTATTAGGAAGTGAAGCAGAGGAGCTGCAGAAGAATGTTACATACCAGCTTAAAAATTCATGTTTCTAAAGAGGGTGATTGTGCTCTCTGACTTGAACAGTAACTGAGCACAACAAATATGTGGTTTAACGGTGTTTTTGCTTGCATTTAGACAAGCAGCTTATAATTGGGTGCTGTTTATTTCTGTCAAATACAAATGCATGTGGATTTTTTTGTTGTTGTTGTTTCTACTGTAGACTTGCCCTCAGCAAACCTAAGCAATTACAACATCACTGTAGTGGAAGGAAGGAGCATCACATTGTACTGCGATACTACTGGTGGGCCACCTCCTAATGTGTCCTGGGTGCTCACTAATCTTGTTTCAAACCATGAGGTAAGTTTCATATTCAAATACATGACAATTAAGAGATGAAGGATACCTGCTGAAGGATGGAATAAAATTTCATGTCCACCTTTAGTTAAGTTTTTAATAAAAAGATGAAATAGAAAATTAATGTTTGGATTACATTTATTTTCCAGCTACTTTCAATTGAGGGTGACTGCCACAGGGCTTCTGGGGAGTGGCAGACATTTGCTCCTTGAGACTGTGATTTGCACTTTGGTTTTTGGGTGCTCACTTGTAGATGAGAATACTGTAAATTTTGGAGAGTCATGTGATGAGTTGGGATGCTGAAACACAAAGGCTTTCTTATTGTCACTGACACCTGCATGCAGAGAAAGTCTAATCTACCTAATTGTAAAAAAAACTTTGTGTCTCTAATTTTGTTAGATCTTCATGCCAAAAGCTTGCTGTATTGGAATTTGATTGTAAAAATTTTGTGGCCTAGTTTCCTTCAACAAACAAAGCAGCAACAGGAAGCCTCAGAAATTGAAGTTTTTATTAAAAAGAATGGATATTTTTTAATTAAGTATGAAGATGTTTCCTTAATAAAATCATCCAGGCAGGGGGATTTTTATTTTCTGAGATCTCTGTATTCTGTGTCCCTACTTTAGATTGTGTGCACAGTGGAGGTAAAATGATTGTTTTCTCTGATAGAGAGGCATATAAGCAAATCTTCAAAATGCAGCTTCTAACTTCTTAAATTGACATTATTTACATGGTGGGTAAGACCCTCAGTTATTTACAATTTTATGTCACTGGCGTTCCTATATTATCATGGCGCAGACTGCCTAAAGCTTCCTAGTCTGTACAAAGTGTGGGATGTTCCAAAATTGTTCCTGCAGTATGGCAGAGGCAGGATCTCCGGTGTCTCATGGTCTTTGTACTTTCTTCCTTGAGGTCATTGTGTCACTATAGATATCTATACAGTCTATCCTGTATAGAATGTGACTAGCCTGTCTTTCAGCTCTCATAAAGAAAGAGTTCTGCAGAGCTCTAGTTTTATTTTTAAAATTTTCTCTAATCTGTAAAACTATCCAAAGGCATCAGTCATCATCAAGAACAAGAAATTAAAACAGTTTAAGGAACCCGTGCCAAATTCTTTCCTTTCCTTTCCTTTCCTTTCCTTTCCTTTCCTTTCCTTTCCTTTCCTTTCCTTTCCTTTCCTTTCCTTTCCTTTCCTTTCCTTTCCTTTCCTTTCCTTTCCTTTCCTTTCCTTTCCTTTCCTTTCCTTTCCTTTCCTTTCCTTTCCTTTCCTTTCCTTTCCTTTCCTTTCCTTTCCTTTCCTTTCCTTTCCTTTCCTTTCCTTTCCTTTCCTTTCCTTTCCTTTTTTTTTTTTTCTTTTTGAGTTATAAGCCAAAACAAATGTGGGATGCTGTTCAGAAAGTGAGATCACCTCATTTTTTAACCCTCCTATATGTGAAATGCCATGGTCAGTTTGCTTCAGGCTTTCCAGAAATATTCCGTGCTGGCATAACTTAATCTTGAGATTTCAGAGGCTCTCATAATATAGGCTAGCTAAAGACATAGACATGGGACACAGTAGTCTTTTCAGTAGCAGAAGAATGAATGCCTGTTAAACCTCATTAGCCATTCACAACTGTCCTTCCCTTTTCTGTGAGTATTGTTTCTGCTTTTCTTTCTTTCACTTCCATATCTCAATTTCTGCATCCCTTTTCTTCACCTCCTATGCTGCTTCTGCCTGTTTCCTCTCTCTTTCCTGTTCTACAAAAGACGATAACAAAAGTTGAAACTAAACTCTAGTCCTGCAAAACTAATTGTGCACTCTCGGTTTCTGTGCTGACGCATAGTCTGGTTGATGTTGGTTAAGTTTGTTTTGCTCTACATTTCAGCCCTGAGCTGCAATTGAGCCCCTCTGCTTTCAGTTCAGTTTTGAGCATGGCTCACCTCCAAGAGTTGTGTTGTATATGGAGAAATATGTAATGGAGTGTTTGATTTTCCACTCACCTCCCCTCGAGTCACACTGAAATCAAAGGGAAGCTTACCTTAAGTGGAGTTAAGCTATTACCTTGAGGTTCAAAATTCTGATTGCATAGGGCTGTATGCAGGACTGTTCCCACTGACTGCCACTGAAACCACTGTGGTTTTACAGATGCAGTGTGCCATTTGTTTGTGTTCTGTGCAGCACTGACGTGTGTGTCTACAGTAAAAAAACTACTCAGAAGTAGTTTTGAAAAAAATATCGTAATTATTATTTATTTTTTGAATGCATTTTGTTTCTTTCTTATGTAAGAAAATAGTCTTGCATTTTATGAAAAATTCAAGTATAAAATAGTAATTATTTGGTGTCCAAATGAAGGGCCTGCTTTAAAAAGCAGTTTTGCTATCTTTTGCTGTCTTTTTTTTTCTTTTTTTTTTTTTTTTTTTTTTAGTTCAGCTTTATTCAATGTTGCATAGCTACGTATTCAGTATGGCATTTAAGGCTGTAAATGGGACTGAGCTTTCTAAGAATCATAAGAATCAAGATTTCTAAGAATCATAATTCTTACCATAAGTAGACTGTGCCTAAACACATACAACAATACTTGGGCAGTAGCTTAGGTAGTGGAAGGTATGTAATTTATCATGTAAAGTTTCATGAGAAGAAGAAGCTTTCAAGAGAAATTTGGCTAAAGAGGGGAGAGAAGACATATTGTTTTCAAGCTACAATAGAGCTCAGAAGGCAGCAGTGGAAGAGACGTCAAGCGTTAAAGAGACAAAAGGTAAAGCAAGGATTGAACAGAATATAGAAGGAAAAAATTCAAGGCAAAGCAGAAAGTCAGTCATAAAATTCAAAAGAAGGATAAGCAAGGGTATGGGTAGAGAAAAAATACTTTTGCAGAGCCAGAGAAGTATTAAGAAAGGCAGAGACTGAAAGTGACAGGACAAAAAAATGGTTAAGTGCAGAGTTTGTAGCAGGACTTCCGGATCTCTGAATCCACTGCCAATGATGGCTACATTTGGTTCTGTAGGTGTTTTTTATCTGTTTGGGTAAGACACTGAAGTAAGCTTTGATTAATTGTGGACTAATACAGGTAAAAGGAATGGGACATGAAAAATGCCATTCAGGTGTGGCCAATGATTTCCTCCCTCTCCCTTGTTCTTTATGCTGCTGTTGACACATGTTTTTCTGAACACTTGTAGAGTGACACAAGTAAGAACCCTGCCTCGCTAACCATAAAGAATGTTTCATCCATGGACAGTGGACTGTGGATTTCCTGTGTAGCAGAGAACATTGTGGGAGAGGACCAAGCCTCTGCTGAGCTCACGGTATTCTGTACGTATACAGGTCTCCATACAGCTCCTGAGGCGAAACTGCATTGGCAGCAACTGTTTTGTGTACAAATATTTTTTGGGCACGCAGGTTGTTGAAACAAAAGCTCTTCAGGCATGTAAACTATCTAGTGCAGTTAATGCTGGGAGTAGCCCAACCAGCAGATGTTATATTTATCTTTTTCAGCCCTCTGTTCAGCAAAAGATCTATTTCTAAATGTTTTATCTTCCAGTTAGAATGATCCATAAGTAAAGGTCTGAAGTGCAAAATACGCAATGCCACTGTCAGTGTGAGAAGGTTTGTAATGGTGTGTGTGTACATAAGCGTTGTCTTAGGAATTAAGAAGTGCGAATGTATGAAAAGGCTTATAGAATTAATTATGACACTACAAATGTTTAAGTTCTTATTATCTAAAGAAAGCAACGACTGCAAAAAATAGCACACTTGCAACAACTTTTGTGCTGCCAGATGTAAATTTGTTTGTCATAGCTTTAAATAATATACTTATTTGTCAGGGCCAAGGAAGGGGGAAGGGACATGTAGCATAGAGGCTTTAGCTTCTTAGATCTAAGCTCCAGCCTGAATTCATTTCATGTTAACTAAACAGCATGTTTTCACAAGTTGCATCCCTCTGTTTAATTGAAGATGGGAATGGAATGCTTTGTAGATGGCAAACTTTGTTCAGCATGTGCTCATGACAGAGTAAACTAGAGAAGTCACTGTGGATGTAGGTTTGTAGGTTGAAATGGGATATGTAATAGCTATGGGAAGAAATATAAGCTAGAAATGTTTGAACAGTGTAAATGAGATTCTGAGCTTGGCACTGGTATGAGTAATAAAAGGGAGTATAACTAGATGAAATTGAATTCAGTTAAGAACAAATATCAAGGAAAAATTCCCCAAAATGAAATAATGAGCAAGGTGTTGGAATAATCTCCTGAGAGAAAAAGAACAAGTCTGTAAACTTGAAGCATTTAACAGGTTTGAGCAAAGAATGAGAAAATGCACAGTAGAAAATCATCTTTCTCTAACAGAAGAATCCAGAGAATTAAGTAATCTGTTCTGGCTTTGATTCTGTGAGGAAAATAATATGAAATTTGGATTCCTAGCTGAATATCTTTCCAGTACCAATTGCTTTTGGACAACTTTTCAAAATATTCTGATGTTCCTCCCTCTTTTTTTTTCTGATACAGTTGCACCAAATATCACATTTATTGAATCTCCAACCCCGGACCACCACTGGTGTATTCCATTCACTGTGAAAGGGAACCCTAAGCCCACACTGCAGTGGTTCTATGAAGGGGCTATACTGAATGAGTCTGAATACATCTGTACTAAAATACATGTTATCAATCAAAGTGAATACCATGGCTGCCTTCAGCTGGACAATCCTACCCACCTGAATAATGGTGCTTATACCTTACTAGCAAAGAATGAGTATGGAGAGGATGAAAAACGGGTTGATGCTCATTTCATGTCAGTGCCTGGAGACGGTGAGTATAATTTTTTTCCATGTTAGCAATTGCAGACCGATATGACTGTGGACACAGTGCTTCGGGCCAGTTTAGCTATTCTGGAGGAAGCTTTTTATATGTTTTTTTTTTTTTTTTCCTCTTTTCAGAATGACTGTCTTAAAGATTAGCTGTAAAATAATGTTTTGCTTGAGCATTTTCTTCTTGTTTATTGCTTCTTAAGGGAGGCCATGCTGATGCTCTGTAAATCTTCCTTATGAGCAACCATCCTCAGTGCTAGTTATGGCCAAGAAAATGTCGCTGTTTCTGAAGTGTTTTCTCAATCCTCAGTTCTGATCATGGAAAGCAGTGAGTGCCAATTCAGCCACTCCATGAGTTTTCTGCACTGCCTACGAATGGAAGTAAGCCATGTATCCAAGAGCATGGGCGATGCCCATCTAGTGCCTTGTTGCAAAATCAATAGTGCAGTCCAGTGAGCTCATGATAGTATGTTGTTGAGGACACAAGCAGGAGCTGGGGAGAAAACAAGTAGCACAGAGGCAGGATGGACAAGGTCTCAGATCCTCACAGACATTGCAATGTCCAGTTCCCATTCATTTCAATAGAGGCTGGGCACCCACATGCCTAGGAATATTTGTATTCAGTATCTTTCCTGGTAAATATATGCATCTTCAATTGTTCAAAAGGCTCTGCCTCATGCCTCCTAAATTCTCTGTGAGCTGGTTCAAGGTGGATTAATTCATTGAACTGTGGGGATTGCTGTAAGTGATTGATGTTCACTGTGGTTTGATCTTTTCCCACATCTTTAAAACCATATGTAAAGTGACTGTAAGAATAAGAAGACATACATGTAAGCATATTGCTGTATGTAGAAAAAACTCTGAGTAGACCTTGCACAGCTGGAGTGGAAATAAAGGCATGTTTCTGCGCAAATAATTGCACAGTCATATCTGGAAATATGAGCATCTGTGTACCTTTGGCTTTTTAGCCATGAGATATAAATAGCAGCCCTCTTTTCTGAAACAGCAATGTGTAGTGCTAATGTTATCTAGTAGGAATAAAGAAGTGAATATTTAAATTCTCTCTCACACATTGCAGGCTACAGACAGTAAAAATGTGGTCTGAGTTTAACGTTTTTCTCTGTCAGCTCAGTCTGCTGTAAGCAGAGATGGAGGGTCTTTTGCCCTCTCACCCCTAGAGGAGAAGGTGAAGAACTCATAAAACCAGGCTTTATTTACTGCTGCTGCCCTTAGTTCTCCTCTCCTCTTTTTTTTTTTTCTCTGGAATTATTCCTTAAATAGACCCATTACAGAAATGTTCCATGGTTTCATCTACTGGCATCCTGTAATACTGCATTATAATGGTTCTGTAAAACATTTCACCTTGAGCATGTTCTGTGTACAGTGGAATTTCTCTTACACCCTGATTATTTAATATGAACCTAGCTGGATTTTCTTAACAGAATACCAGTTCCTGTAATACAGTCAGGTGAATTTATAATTTTTTGTCTTTAATTCAAACCCCTTCTCCGCTATATACTGAAAATTTCCCAGTTGTGACCTTTTAAATCAGTAAATAGAACTATAGGTAGCCTCTAAATTAGAAAGACAGCACTAATATGTATGTATTTATTTATTTATTTATTCCATCCTCTTTACAGTCATAAGGAATGTAAATCTCCTAAAATAATCTCTCACAAAAACACTATACATGAAATCAGACTATGTACAGACAAGATGTAACTGGACTAGAAATCAGTTCATGCATAATGGATGACACAAAAACAGTCTTAAAAATTAACAGGGGAAATTGGTTATCTACTTAGCCTTCTCAATATTGGTTTTTATTTTTTTTCTCTATGAGAATCATGCCACTGAACATTAGAAAACATCAGAACTTTGTTGTCTCCTCCAGTGAAGCTAGCATAAAAGCAAATGTTAAGAAACCAGAATTCTCTGTTCATCATATTACAATTTTTATTTTAAACTATCACTATTTAAAGCACTGTCAGGCTTTTTCAAACCCTTAAAAAGCTTTTTCACTGCTGTTGTTACTGTGTAGTTTCTTCTTCTGGCCCGCATATTGTACAATGAAGCATGAAGATTAAGGCCCACACCCTGGTATTATGCTCATTTCCATGCTTTCCTGACTGAATTAAATACCAACCCTGATGTTTCATGGGGTGGGGTATACTCACTGAGCTTTAAACTGATTCTCTGGTTATTGCATCACTTACGGGCAAATGCTTGAAGGTAAAAACAAAAGGAATAGAGAAAAAACCCCACCTCACCTATAATCCATATGTCTATCTAGATTAAATACAAGTAAGTCTGAAGCATGTTCTGTCATCAACAGTGTAATACTCCACTTTCAAAGTTTCATGAAACATAATGACATGTTTTGTGCTAAGATGCTCTCAACTTCCAGCATGCTACTTGCAGAACATTTTTCACTGGTCCAAGGATGCAGGCATAAATGAGAGGAAACCATATAACACAATGGAATATAGATTGAGTTACTGATAACACAATGTTGTAAATTAAGACTTCCATTTAGATATGAAGGCCTGAAAAAGTAAATTTCATATCCTATTAGCTGGATTTTTAACTAGGTTTAATCTCTAAATTTCTTGGATTCCTGTAAAGTTCTTCTTGCTGAGGGTGACTTGGTTATTTTAGATTACACTGCAGCAAACGGTAAGCAAGAAATTCTGGAGGCTGTTCTCATAGTCGATCCAAAACAGCTAATAAATGTGGGAGAGTTTTTTACCAATACTAAGTATTTTTAATTAAGCTTATTAATCTTCCAGCTCTGTACTCTAAAATTCAGATGAAGGAATCCAAGTCACATACATCTTGTCAAATTAAAAGAATATGTTAAATATGCCTTAGAAGTCGCATCTTGCTTGTGCAGCATAACAACACGGGGCTGTTCTGCAGAAGTATGTTTTTGGATTGACTCTTCTGCTGCTGCTTTATTTTGAAATGTTAACTTTATGAAGAAAGAAGCAAGCAAAACAACTGTAGTTGATATAGCTTATAAAGATGAGTGAATAGGACAAGTCTCTTTATAGTTTATTTATGCAACAACCTGTTCTACCAGAGACCGAAACAACAATGCTGTTCTTCGTTTGCCTTAAAAATAATTGTGTGTAAATGTGGAAACTGACTGTGGTGAAGTTTAATGTTAGAATAGCTCCAACAGATGTTTTGTTAATTTGAGTAGATACATTTCTATGAATGGAATACTGAATAAAAATTTGGTGGTTTTCCAGCATCTTATTTTTTGCAAATTTATTTGAAGTGGAGTATTTAGTTATATAAAAGATATTTGAATGGAGTTTACCACTTTCTAGTTTATATCCCTGTCAGGAGTTAGGGGGTTAAACTAATCTGGTTACTTTATTGCTATTTTAGTAAACAGTAACAAAAAAGTTGTCATTCAACTCAGGAGTAGATGCCTGAGAATACTTTTGTTGTTCATTTTCCCCTTGAGATTACAGAAGGTAAATTAGAATACTGTCTTTCAGCAGATGGATGTTTATACTGGAAAAACTGAACCCATGAACTTTTATGGGCAGAAAACTCTGGTCTGACGTTGCTTAAGGACAGCTATTACAAGTTTTCTTCACTTGTTATTTATTTCTGCAAATTTACATAACAGTTCTTATGGGGTCTATTAACCTGTGTCTCTGGATACTAGAATATCTTCAAATGCATTTTAAAATATGCCTAATTGTATGCTGCTCTTCTGCAAATAGGATGCAGAATACTGTTCAGTATTTTAAGTACAGATTCTCACGCTGTTGACTGAAGAAGAAACAATGGTGTTCTGATCATACTTCACAGCGGCTTCATGGCAGTGTAATGCCTGGATTTGCTGCTATGGATTTGCTGTATAGTACTATAAACAATTAGACATTCTGAAGTTTGATTAATCTTTAGAGATTTTAGCTATCTTTTAGTTTTATTTCCAGACCAACAAAGAGTAACGATATGAAAGAGTTGATTAGGAGCCTACCACATAAGCTGTGCTATAAATACATTATAGACCAGAATGAAACGGTATGTTGAAATACAACACAAGTATCTTTCAAAGTTCAAATAGTGCAATAATGCACTAATTTCATAGGTGTTGTGTGCATTATACTCACGTATGTGTTCAGCCTTACATACGTGCAGTAATTAGAAAAAGCTGCAACTGGAACGAGTAAAATTTAGAAAAGTGTTGACTAGATGGGTATCCATTTGCTTGTGTAAAGGCTGGCTTTTGAAACATCTGGCTCTTCTGGTAAGAGTTCTGACTGTGTATCAGCTGTGCAGCTCGCTTTCAGAAACATCCTTTTACAAAGCAGAAGAAACTGTGCTGCTTAGGTCATTGCTACCTCTAGCTCTTAACTTGCCAGCTCACAGCTAAACTGGTTTGCTCTCACACTGACTTAATAGCAAAATTTTTGGACCAGGTAAAAATCAGTGATTGTTAATGGTCACTGAAATCTGCTTCCACCTACAGTCAGGAAGAATTTTACCATTGATTTTTCAACAGTTATTCAATAGTAATTGTTGCGCTTACTCCAGGTACATGTTGCTAGCACAAAACAAAATTTTGCCCAGTTGGGAAATATGCCTGCCTTTGCCAGAGCTAGAGCCAGTAGCTGTTTTACATGGAGCAAAATAATAACCTTTGGGTCTAACATTGCTGTAAATGTTATTTGGTAAACAGGTAACGCGATACATTGATGTTGCTTTGCATTTGGGTAGGTATCATTGCTATTGCAAATAACATGTCAACTCTGAGAATGATTCCTGAAGAAACTCTTGCTCTTCCAGCATTTGCAATCCATTTACAAAGATTTTTTTCTTTCTTTTTTTTTTTTTTCTTTTGTCTTTTCTCCATATGCAGGTAGTGGCCCAATTGTGGATCCAGACGTTTATGGTATATATTTGCTTTCCTTTTTCTTTTCTTTAATGATTGAAGTGAAGGAACTGAGACCATTAAAAGATTGACTGTCAGGCTCAGTTAAATTGAAATAGCACATATTATAACACAGTTATGAAAGGTACTTTGTATTTTTGGTTCTTCTCCTGCCTTGTATTATTTAAGATACATGAGTGCAATATGACATTTTACTTACTCTGCTGCTTTTGATTCACATTAGGAGAAGCATAAATCCACTGCTACTAATGGTTGCAGTTGATCCCATAGGATGACAGCTGTCTGATGTAGCTCACAGAAATGAGATTTCATGAACCCTTTGGAGGCATTTCTTGGAGGAAAGAGAGTTGGTGATTTCTCCTTATATAACTTATTTTTTTCAGGGATGATTCCATACTTGTTTTGCCTCCAAAAATGTGCCCCTAAATCCCACTTAAAAATGAGGTTGGCATGAGAAAGTTTTCCTGTAGGCAATTTATTTTGCTCTGTCCACTCATTTGTACCTTCCCTTAATCTCTCTTGCATAAGCAGACCATCAGCTCAGTGATATCTGAGTGTGTGCCAGAAGATTTGATGACACACTCTTCACATTAGTTTTTTTAGTTAGGCAAAATGTTTTGGTCTGTACCTAGTGAAAGCCAGCGTGCACTAGAATAGAGGCTGCAGCTTGAAAAGCACAGTACTTCTGGTTTATTTCTGGTGAGTAGGAAAGTCCTAACCAACATACTCAAAAACATCCTTTAACTTCCAGTAGAAGCTGGATTCTGTTTCGTGTACTTTTTATGTGGATGAAATGGCCCATGACTCAAGTTTCCTTAAGCTGATCTAAATGTTATTGCTTTGATTCCATTCCATGTCATTAAACTTTAGCAAATGTGCAATTGAAGCATCAGTTTGGTTCTAAGTGCTTAGAAATACTAAAGGATATCTTCCCCTCCCTCTTCTTCCAAATTCTTTTTTTTTTTTTTTTTCTGGGGGGAGTGGAGGTGGTGACGGTTTACACAGCTTCTTACATGTGTTTATTATATAAGACCTATGCACGAAGTTTATGATTCGGAGCTCTTTTCGAAGGTCCTGATGCCTGGATATGGTTTCAACCATGAGAGTGCTGTGTTTCAATTGACTTGGGTAGGTTTCTGCTAAGATGCGCACTTTGAGCTGTGCTAGCAGATCACAGCCTGCAAGACCTAGTCCTGATGAAGGCAGCCTTCCTTTTTATTCTTGGCTTTTCTGTCTGCTGTTTGAAACTGCCGTCTTTGATCTTTGTTTCAGTGACTCAGTGCTTGCTTTGAGAAACACTTCATAGTCCAGAGTGTTTCCCTGATTACTCCAATTTCAAAAGTCCAGTTAGTGAGCTGAATGAATGAGGCTGGCTGGAAAGTGTAGGAGCTACTGCACTTCTTTGGAGAACCATTGCCTGCATGGCTGTCAGTGGGACCCCTGGAATGTGCTCCCCCTCCAGAGACTGAGCGCTTTTCAGACCGCTCTGTCCTAACCTGTTTACCCAGAACTTGGATTATGTAGGAAGGGGGATTTAAAGCACACACACACCCTGACCCCACCTGCAGTCTTCCTTCTAAAATGTATTTTCAGAGCCCCATGCTAATCATGTTGTGAATGTGCCTAGCGTAAAGTGTAAAGGCAGCAGCAGAGAGTTTGATTCTGCTGGCCCTTGGGACTAGTTGTGTGTCTGTCAGTCTGTTGGCTACCAATAAATTTAATAGGAGCTGCAAGGTACTTCCCCACAAGTGCTGGGGTGCCACAGAGCCAGGGCTCCCCATGGCGGTCCATCATGGCAGGGCCTGGCAGCCGGGGCTGTCCCACCACCCCAGCCAGGAGCAGGGCAGCCAGGGGACACCAGGGCAGCCCCAACCCCAGCACTGGGCACTGCCCTGGGGTGGAGGCCAGGCCACGGGTCTGCAAGTGGGGCATAACTAGGTAGGGTCAGGCTGTGAGGAGATGGAGACAGAGGCGATGGAGGGCCAGGGACCCCAGGCTCGAGTACTCCTTTGTGTGGAGCAAAGTTTCATTAGCTGGGTAGGGTTTGTCCCTTGAGAACTGACCATTAGAATTCTGTACTCCATGTGAGGTGGGAGTCCTGGCAGCATGGGGCATTGCCTGCGGCGCACTTGCTAGTGTCTCCAGCTCACCTCTGCGGCACCTCTTGCAACAGCCAGAGAGGGAAGGCTGACTTGGCCCCATCTGGGAAGTAACAGAGAAATAAAGTGACTCACATGGAGCTGAGCAGGAAATCAGGTGCAAAGCCAGCTCCTTTATCTCTGAGGTCACATCTTTGTGCCATGATACTTCTAATGTGATAGTGAACATGAGAGAGACCACATGCCCCATATCAGCCATCCCCACAGAGGACTGTGCAGAGTGACTCCCCAGTGCTGCTGTGACTCTGCGCTTGTCTGTATCCCAGCCACCATGTGCCTTTGTGAAATGGCTGCCAAATACTGCACAACCTCAGCTGTGATTGCCTGCAGTCGGTATAGCCACAGGTGGCTGCATGAGGTATGCACCACCGGAGAACCTGCCCCTGAAGCAATACTAGTCCCACATAGTGTGAGTCAAGAGGCGTGACTGTCTGTATCAGAGTGCTCAGTATCTATGTCAAGATTTCATAGTGAAACGAACAGGCATTTGTTTAACCCAGAATCGCTGGTTTTGGCTGAATAGCTGTTGCATATGTTTTCCTTGCCTGGTTCACTCATTTCAAGAGGCTTTGAAGATCTGGCATCAGTTCAAATGCGAGCACTTCACAGTTATACAAAGGGGAACGGCAATGCACCAGTGTACCAGCGTGGCCTACTTTAGCTCTTGCCCATTTTGATTAAAAGTGCATTCAGAGGATTCACAGATCAGGCATGAACCACTCTGCTTAGTTCTCATTAGTCTATCAGGTGTGATTTCCAGTACTTTAGTACAGACATAAAATTACAAATAGCATCAACTTTTGCCCACTGCTATATTTACAGGTAAAATTAAGAGCAAAACATTTCCCTCTTCAAAGATTGTATTACAGAGCCAGAGCAGTAAAGGCTCTAAATACTTGTTTTCTATAGAGATCTTTTAAATACAACTAATATAGGGTTGGTCAAAATTATATTTGTGAAACTTGTCCCAGCTAATTGTAAAGGAAGCCAAATCTTGTAGGCTGAGGTACTTGTTATGAAGCAGGCTCTCCCTGAGAATGAATGAAGCAGAAGTCACTGCTACGGCACAGCCTGCAGTCACAGTGGTGGATGGTCTGCACAGCACCTTGTTCAAATGTCCAGGCTACTTATGCAGCGGACCCATTCAGGACAGGTTTGTGCTGCCCAGACTAAGGAGTGCTGTACATTTGCCCTCTTGCCACTGTTACAGACTTGCTGCATAGGATGATACAGGCATAGAAATGCAGTGCTGAGTCAAAGAACTGAAATGGTAAAAGACCAGGAAACTAAATTTGGTTTCTCATGAAACCTTTGTATACTTAATATGTATTTTGGCTTGAAAGAGTCGTATCCTCCAGCAGCCATGGTATAGAGCCAAAATAAACTACCTGACTGTACTGACTGTAGCACTGGAGCCAAAGGTAGCTGTGTAGCTTCTTCATATACCAAAAAATCTGCAGTCTGCCAAGTGCTTTGCAGAAAGCAAATATGTTCATGCATGCATGAAGATCAAAAGCCCAGTGCAACTTGCTGCTAGCATTGCCAGCTGAGCTGTCCAAACTGGCCTCAGGAGCTAAAGAAGATAAACCCTCTGAGGTGTGGGCTCTCCCTGCCCTTGTTCAGCAGCAGCTCTGTGGTCAGAATAGTTCCTGACTCTGTAGGTAGTGAGAGCTATGCCTCTGCACTCTGCCTTTTTAGATTCATAGTTAAAATTTAAACTGTAGGCTTATGGCACTGATCTTAATTGAAAAGTGTAAAGAAATATGCAGTTAATTGCAAATATAAATTACAGTGCTGGGGGTGCGTTTTTCCGTAGATGCAGTTATAGCCTCTGTTTGTTACTTTCACCTGCACACATCACAGTCATAAAACTGGAACATTATGTATTTTTCCAGATGTAATCATAAAATATATGAATTTTTAATATTATTTTAATGCATGTTTCTCTAAGTTCATAGTATACTACTTAATTATTTTTATCTCACATGAATAATTTTCACAGTAAATCATGGACTATAGTTATGTGTGTTTCATTTTTAAATAACGATAAATAATTCAACCGTGTTCATTATTTTTATAGAATAGTTCTGGATTCAACCCTGAAGATCTATCTGTGAATTTATTTTGATAAATCAAATTAATCAAATTTCTTCATACTATTTCACTTAATTTTTTTAAATGTTTACTTGTATGATGGTTTATGGTGCTCCTGTAACCTCTGTGCACACAACACTATTTTTAATTATTTTTAAATGAAGAAAACCAGTTATTTTACATTTGATAGTCATAAAAGTAGCTACAAACCCATCTGCCAAGTTCTTCACAGCTAAACAAAAGTGCCCAAGCTAATTTCTAAGACTGTCCTATATTTGGCTGAGTACAAGGATGGAGAAGTTCAGTGTAGAGGGCAGTCTTTCATTTTTAATGCGAAGTCAGAAGTGCATAAAAATAGCATCCATAAAAATGGATGGAGTTCTTATTTAACTATAGTTTTTCCAGTAGAGATACAAATTATGGCATAGATGGCTTCTCTTTTAAAGTCTGTCAGTCACAACACATTTGTTTGATTATCTATCTGCCACAGGGATTCCCCCCCCAAATGTTCCAGCTACATTAGCAATTATGTATTGTTTCCAAAGAGCTTAGAGCCCTGAAAGTTGTTAGTGGCCTTACCATCTTAGAGAGCAGAAATAATAAAGACAAACCTTTCCCCTCTAAGGTTACAAAATTGTAAAAGCAACCTTTTTTCCTTCCTAAGAGTATGAAACCACGCCTAATGATCTTGGAGACACCACAAATAACAGTAATCAAATAACTTCTACGGATGTTTCCAACAAAGACAATGAAGATAGCATCACTGTAAGTATATACATTGTTTCCTGATCTGTAATCTTGGCAGACTTTCTGGCTATACAATTCACAAAACTGCAGAGATTGCAATAGGACCCTGAGCTACCAGAACACCACAGCTATTACTGTTCTGTGATCAAAACTCAGGAAAAAAAGGGCAAAAAGAAAATCAATGCTCCCGCTGTTGTCCTCCCCATGTTTTTTGGGAGAATGAATCACTTTTCAGTACAAGTAAAATTGCTAGTTATTTTGTGTCCTGCTTTTCAAAACAACTAACTGTAATTTTTTAGCCTAAGACTTTTTTCCTAATTTAGCCAAGAAGAACAACTTTTTATTTACAAAACAAAGATATCCAAGGTAAATTTTAAGATTGCTCTTTGAATTCCATCCTGGAGTCAACTTCTCCTTGTAGAGAGGATGTGCTGCAATGAACTCTCAAATTATAATTGTATGCTTTAGAGATATGATTTCATGATGCGTGGAGACCTCATAGCAGCCTTTCAATATCTGAAAAGGGCCTATAAGGCTGCTGATGAGGGACTCTTAGAAATTGTAGTGATAGGACAAGGGGTAATGGGTTAAAACTTACACAGGGGAAGTTTAGATTGGATATAAGGAAGAAGTTCTTTACTGTGAGGGTGATGGGGCACTGGAATGGGTTGCCCAAGGAAGCTGTGAATGCTCCATCCCTGGCAGTGTTCAACGCCAGGTTGGACAAAGCCTTGGGTGACATGGTTTAGTGTGAGGAGTCCCTGCCCATGGCAGGGGGTTTGGAACAAGATGACCTTAAGGTATTTTCCCACCTTAACCATTCTATGACTTTATGATTCTATGTAGGTTTTTTATCTAATAATTTGCAGTAGATTTTAGTATAGGTAGCTGAATTGGTGGGCCTCTTCTTTGCATCCTTGTCTCTCATGATCTCCAATACTGAATTGTTGAAAACCAGTAATGGGTGGCTAGCCTGGCTGATACCACAGCATTCCTGCATCAGTGACTTTGTAAAGCAGCAGGCAGTGGAGCACATGTGCATTTGTGAACCAGAGAGCAGACTTTCAGTTGGGACACTCTGCTAAAACTTTGGGAGGATCCCAGGCAATCTTTTCTCCTTGGATAATAGAATCATTGCATGTCTGATGTTGGAAGTGAAATCCTCTGGTCCAGTGCTGTCTGCTTAAAACAGGTCCAGCATGGTTGCTAGGGCTGTGTCCACTCTGGCTTTTATATCTCCAGGGATGGAGACTCCACAGCCACTGTGGGCTGTGCTGGTGTTCAACTATCCTCACATTAAATTTATTTTTTCCCCAAGTGCTTTTGTTACATGCCAGTCTGCTGGAATCGAAAGAGGTGATGTGCACTTCCTCCCACCTGTTTTGAATATGTAGGATGTTAAAAAACTTGTTCTCAGGTGTGTCAGAATCTGTGCTCTCTGCAGGGTAGAAGGAACCTCAAGAAGTGGATGATTTTTGTACTTTTTGACCTAAGTGCAAATGTTTTCCAGTTGAAACAAATCTCTGTACCTAACAGGGTTAATCTGAATGCATGCTGAATGTCTTTGAAGGTCAATCATGAAAACAAAACAAGCCAAATCTGTTTGTGCCCTCTTTTAGGTGTATGTCGTGGTGGGAATTGCAGCACTGGTGTGCACAGGCTTAGTAATAATGCTCATTATTCTGAAGTTCGGAAGACACTCTAAGTTTGGGATGAAAGGTAAGCAGGGTTCTTTTTATACCTTCCAGGACTGTTATGGGTTGTATGGGGTTATACTATAGGTTTCTGCACTAGAGAGCAGTCAAAATAACTACATATGTGCCATTGTATTTAGTGTTTATGCATCAGGTAAGTAAGGGCAGAGGCATATATAAGGCAGAGTGTAGAATTTTGGATCAAACTCTTCTGCTTCACTTTATTATGAGAAATCCCATTTCTCTCCTTTCTGCTGCAAAGTCCCCTGGGACACTTTCTGCAGCAAAATATTACTTGAATCAGTGTAGGTATGTAAGAAGATAAGAAATGAAATCTATACTGATACGAGTTTGATTACAATAGTTTGATGAGAATCTGTGCTGCATGTAAGAGGTACTTCAGGCCATACTACCATATCACGTTAAGATTATAGATTCAAGGGGAAACAATGGCAGGAGCAGAAGGTGCATTTGCAGTGGATCATGGCATACTGGTGCTTTCTGACAGATGCATTTTCTTGAGCTTCTGTTTGTACCTTGGGAAGTAGCAGCTGGAGCGAGTGGCAAGTGCTCATGTTCCTGTGGAAGGAGGAAGACTAAGCCCTCCCATTTATTAATTTATTTATTTTACAGACAGATGGAGGCATGTGTAACACAGAGGTACCTGCAACAACTCCATTACTGAATTATTTTAATGGTATCATCAGTCTGAATCTGGCAATGTGGGTGAAATTGTATTTAGAAAATAAAAAAAGGAACATCCCACCCCCCCCCCCCCCCACTTGCTGTCCTGGTGGGAGGACTAGAAGGTTCTTTGCTGTGTGCTCAATGAGATAAGCTTTTGTTCTTAAGATGTGTCTGTGGGGAGAGTGGTAAGTTTTTGGTAGGCTCCTGTTAACTGCATGTCCTTCCTTTCAGCTGTCCTGTTGACATAGTACCACATGTATGAATATTTTGGTAACCCTTACTTGCTCTTGACAAATGCTCTTTTCAGAGATATTTGTTGTTTTTTATATTTTGTGTTTCTGTATTCTATTTAGAGAATAGATCCTGGAACAAATGAGATTTGAGCAGAGCAGAAATGCAGTTGATGCAGATTAGCTTGCTGGGATGGTAACCTTTCCTCCCACCTCCTTCTGGTATGACATAGTCTCAGCTTCTTGGGGTGGCATTGGAAGAGGACATTCGTTGTGAAATATCCTAAATAGTAAAATGGAGCCAGCAGGATAGAACTGCAGAATTTTGGCCAAAGACTATAAAAATACTTTCTGCTACTGAACAGGAGTTCAGTGTAAATTCTGTGTCTGAAGTTTCCTGAGTTGCATTTAGAGAGCTAAAGTAGGGGAAGCTAAATGAGATCAATGTTGAGAAACGCCTGATGCTAGGTTTTTAAAGCTGAATGCTTGTTAGGTTTTTAAAAATTTGCATTAAATATTTCAATGCAACATTACTGAAGGAAGTAGGAATCACACTCTATCCTGTGGAAGAACACGCAAAGTTGCATTTTGTGTGGTAACACGTGAAGTTACTTTTGAGGAAGCTCCTTACATGGTGATTGTTTTTTAGTATCTTCAGGTATAACTTTTTCACAAAAGTAATTCCCTTGCCAGATCCAGGCTGTTCAGCCTGGAGAAGAGAAGGCTGCATGGAAACCACATAGCAGCCTTCCAGTATCTGAAGGGGGCCTACAGGGTTGCTGGGGAGGGACTCTTCATTAGGGACTGTAGTGATAATACAAGGGGTAATGGGTTAAAACTTAAACAGGGGTAGTTTAGATTGGACATAAGGAAGAAGTTCTTTACTGTGAGGGTGATGGGGCACTGGAATGGGTTGCCCAAGGCAGCTGTGAATGCTCCTGGCAGTGTTCAAGGCCTGGCTGGAGAGAGCCTTGAGTAACACGGTTTAGTGTGAGGTGTCCCTGCCCATGGCAGGGGGGTTGGAACTTGATGATCTTAAGGTCCTTTCCAACCCTAACTATTCTATTCTATCCTATCAGTAAATTTGACCTCAGTATTTTTTTGCTGCAGAATTATCCATGCAGCAAGGACTACATGAAATTATGAAAAGGCAACAACTTCGTATATGTTATTTATTTAATTCTTTACATTCGACCTGTGATGGTTAGGAAGATCAGTAAAATGAGTTCCTATTTCAGGTACACTCCTTCAAAAACTAATCAAAAGCATGGGACTTGATCTTAAGGTCCTTTCCAACCCTAACTATTCTATGATTCTATGTGTGGTATGATGAAATGTCTCTGTGAGCTACAAATAACTCTTGAAAGGAGAGACCCTCAGGTTTCCCTGAAGTGACCCTCAAACTTCTCCAAAGTTTGCATTAACCCTGAGCTTCAGAGTCTGGATCTATCCCATAAACACTCTCTCCGTTTATTGTCATCAGCATTACCGAATTTATTATATTACAGCAGTATTTAAAGGCCAGTGATTAGAACACCAGATAGATATGTAATACCCATATTAAAAATAAAATATTGCCTGCTCTGAAATGCTTGCAGCATAACTACATGTTGAGAATTCATAAATGAAAATGAAAAACCTAGGGTATTTGAACATGAAGAAAATAAAGCAAAGGTGAAGAGAAGTTTTTTTGCAGTCAGCATAGATCAGTACAATACACTTAAAATGTGTATCTTGGAAATTCTGAATCAAAGGATCAAGCCAGCTACCTGTGAACTCCATGAGTCGCTTGCCATTGAATTCAGTGGCAGCAAAATCAGTCCCAGGTAAGCATACAGGTATTGTGTCAGAGTTCATTTAATAAACAGTCTTAGTAGGGACATGTGAAGGAGTAAAATATCTAGATTGCCACTGAAAATATTTATAAAACAAGATGAAAACAATCTTCTTTTCAAATCTACTCCAAAATATTGATGAATACTTTTCATTCGTAAGAAGCTTCCTGAGTTACATCAGGCAGAAATTCACAAAAGGCTGTGCTTCACTTTTTTGTTACCTTGTGGAAACACAGCACAGTCACCTGAGATGCCCTGTTGATACCCCACCCTTCTTCAGTGAGTGGTTTGGAGAAAAAAAACAAAATAGTGAAATAGTGACTTGGTAACTGGAGCAGTCAAACTGGCACTCAATGGTATTTTTCATGTAAATTTGTATGTTTACATGTTCCACTGAAAGTCAGAAATAGAAATGTTTAAATAGGCTATCAGCACTGTGTGCCCTGTAGGGAATGTCCTTATATAAGGTATGAAATTTTCACCCGATTCGGGTTTAAAGTAGGCATCTGCAGCTTCCTGAAGACCTTGTTTTATGTCTCGTAGTTTCAAATGTTGTCTTATCCCATCTTTTCCCTGAGCATTGTCTTCCCCTCTTAGACTGTGTCCTTGCTGAGTCATTCTGTGCTTGAAGAGTTTGAGCATGGTTGAAGTGTTGGGACTAATTGTGATAGTGTCCCCAGAAAGGTGTGGAATTAGCAGTTGCGTCTGAGCTATGCTGTGCCGCAGTTGCCGGTACCTGGAGGCACTGCACATGCTAAAGAGCCATGGAGAGTATCAGAGAGCTCACAGCCCCTGTTGTCTTCTTTCCATTACTGTACTGGACAGAAAAAAGTCCAGTTTATGGGATATGGAGCACAGGGTCTTCTGGAAGCTTCAAGTACTCTGGCAATACCAATCGGTCTCTTACCAAGATCTGTTGAAGAACTGTATAAAAATAACTTACCTTATCTTTTGATTCTCACTTTATTTTGTATATCTAAAATAAGGGAACAATCTGGGAGATGTTAATTTCACTCAGTTACCTTTCCAGAGTGTAGTAATAGAGTGGTTTTGAAGGTAAAGAGGACAAGCAAAACACTCCTTCACTACCAGTAACAAAAAGAAAACATTTAGTAGTGTTCTGGATTCTGGTTGAAGTTGGGTTGCACTGAACAAGGCAATTGTTTTAATTTTTGCCTTGTTTCTTTTCACTGTCTTCTAGAGCTAGGGGAAATAGCTTCTGCTGATTAAATTCAGGAACAGTATTAATACAAACCAGTTTGTGATCTGTGCTAGAAGAGACTTAAAATAGGTTTAGTAAAAAAAACCCAATACTGTTCTTTTTACTCTGCATAAACTCTCATGTTGTGCTAGACTTCCAGACTTCCATTGCGAAATTTATCAGAGTAACTGACAAATACTTCTATTTCTCTGCTTGTGTACTTGTTAAACACCTTCTCATAAAGGGTCTGTTGGTAACAGCTTCGTGTGAAAAGCTGAATTTGGTTGCTTGAATCTAGAGGTGAGGTTTTTAGACCCTTGCAAGATGTTGCAGCATAAATGGTGAAAGCTTTTTTAAGTTAATCTCTTAAATGTATTCATTAAGATTTGTGGGTTGTTCTTATGAAACACCTTGGCTTGCTTGCTTCCTGATGGCTGTGAAAGTGCTTATGGTGGGAATTCACTGAAGGCTGCCAAGACAGCTCTTACCATTTTGTGTGTATTTCTGACTCCATCCAACCAGTTTATGAAACTAAAAAATAAAAAAGGAACTGGAGTAGAGGGGAAGGTTTGTGAGGATTTGTGGAAGAATAGTTCTAGTCCTGTTTTATTCTACATACCATGTTGAAAAATAAATGTAAATAAACAACTAGTTACAGCATAACCAACCCAACATGCAGTTCACAAATGTTACTATGGCAGCACGCCACTAAGCGTGAATGTAAATATGGAGGAAACTGGTGCAACATAAATGAGTGGATAAAGTTTGAAATAGTGTAATTCAGTTAAAAGGATGAAAACATTTTTGTTGATTTGAACAGTAGTAAATTTTAGCACAGGGTGTCCCCATTCCATCAACAAGGCTATATCCTTGGTTTTCTTTGCTTGCTAGGAAAGCTCGATGTGGGTGGTTACAGTCAAGAGTTTTATCACAGCTGCTTTATAGTAGAGATAAATGAAGTTTCTGCAGGTTTTACTAAAACCATAAGGGACAGAGAACCCACTCTTCCCCAAAGCAGCCTGTCCTGTCTTTTAAGAAGTTAACAAATACTATGTGACAGAAGTAGGGGGAAACATATATATACTTAATCCCTTTGGGCGAGAGGGGTTTTATGAAAGTTTATAAGAAGTTTCTGTCAGTGCTTTGAGCTTGCAGTGCTTACAGTAGATAAGGGAAGAACCAGTCTGAAATTCCCATTGTACTTAGGCAGTGTCAGCTATCTTCTCATGCCTGTGGGCTTTGGTGTCATGCTTTGAAAGATTCTTCTCCTTCCTTGACTGCTCTCAGAACTACTACCACATCTGAGCATAAGTCCTGACTATGAATGCTTCACCCCTTTCTTGGTCTTTCAAGTCTATGCAGTTTAGGGTACAGAAACTTGTCTTTCTCTGATCAGGTAATGAGGACATATGGGTTGATTTAATAAAGAAAACTGTTCCTTTTAGGACGGACACCCAAAATACTACCTTTCTTTCAAGACTTGCTAGCTGCTTGTCATCATTTTTGAGTGTAAGTTTAAAATTTGAACTACCAGTTAGGATGCTGTGTTCTATCACCAAGCTGATTAAAAATGTTATGAATACATCCCTGGATTTTGCCTGCCAAAGTCAAAACAGGGTATTTTCTCCTACTTCTTGATAGCTTTATGTGTCAAGTGATTTCTGTAACTTTTGTGCTGGGCCATGGACTTCTTTGAAATCTTTCTAATTAACAGCATTGATTATCCCAACAGGAGCACACTGGTAGTCGAGGTGTATGTTTTTGTTCTCTGTGTGTCATTAATTATATGTTTTTTCTTGTAAACTCTTGTAACATTTTGAGATTTGGTCCAAAAGACAGTACCGGAAGGAGCAGCTTGGAACTTGCTTTCAGTTGCAGCATATTTCTCTGTTGTCTTACTGTATTTTAGTTTGCGCATGAAATACTGTACAACTGCATGATAAAAGCCTCCTTATGAAGGAATATTATCATTCTGATACAATGCATCTGTGATGACTTTTAACTGTTATTTACCAAGAAATCATATTTACATATTTAATTACTGATTAAATACAGCTCTGTCCGTCAAAGAGTGGAGTGTTTTACCATTCTGCCTGAATGTGACCATTTATTGAGGCTTTCGCACACTCTTTTTGATGTAACTTTAGGGCCAGCAGGAAAAATCTTTTCTGTCTTAGTTGTCTGTAAGCTTATAGCAAATGGTCATTGTATTCTCTGCTTTAATGCATTTTACTTGACTCCATGTTGGAGAGAGGGTAATTGCAAGAGACTTCAAAACAAACCCTACTTCATTCACATTGGTGATTGAAGAGTCCAGATTTTGGAGAGTTTAGATGACTCTAAGCAAATGGTTTGAGAGCTGTTCTGTTTATTAATAACTCCTGTGTTGTGACATGTCTTTCTTTAGCAATTGGGTTGCTATAGACTAGGAGATGAAATGCAGTGAGAGTAGAAGAGTTTAGAATAGAGAAGCCTTTACTCCTTTTAATTCTACACAAAGTACAAAATAAAAACTTTGCATCTTCAGCAAAGACCTGCAGTTTGACAGGTATGATCTAATTTTCAAATTGGTCTCCAATAAGCTTGCAGCAAGAGCCTCCTGGACAATTTGACCTTGTTTGCCAGATAATTAAGATCAGTTTGTGGCTTGGGAATATGCTTACTACTTGACCTTCATCTAGTCTTCGAAATTGCGAACTTTTTGAGTTTCCATTTGTACCTATAGAAGTGATTTTGTGCTGTGTTGTACCTACCCAAATGCCAATTCTGTAGGCGTCAATACTTTAATGTCTTTAGAAAATTCCATTATTTAGTCAATGAGCAGAATATAAAAGAGGGATTAATTCATGTGAGTCAGTGTTGTAAGGTAAGATGTAGAAAAAAAATGAACATGCTCAAATCCACAGTATTTTTAGTGAATAGACATGTAAAGGCAATGATATTGCTCATCTGAACTACACTCAAGAAGCTATTTTTATTGTTTGACAGTGGCATTCTGGTCCCTGCAGTCATGGACAGATCATACAAACTGACTGTCTGAAGTGCATCACTTGTATAACAGGGGTAGTAATATTTACTTACCACATGAACATTTGGAAAATAGACTTTTAATGCTTCTAAGTACCTTGGTATGAATTAAATTGCCGTAAGTTCTTCAAGAATGAAAGCTCTTTTAAACTGGTCTGTGAAAGTAATTTTGTGTAAAGGATCTTAAAAAGATCTTGAAATGTTTATGCCACATTCTCTTGTGTTCTAATACAGAAAATAAATGCCTCCTAAACCATTCTTCTGGGGCCTGTCACCCTATCAGAACATACTTTGAGGCATTTCTAGCTTTCCTCTTCTCCACTTGCCCCAAAATATAGATGCATGAAAGAGTGTACATGCATACGGCATGTGTGAAGTGAGAAGAACTGGAGAACTAGGGTGATGCTGGGTAGAGGACAGCAGAGACAAACCAGAAAAATACTAAAGAGAAATAAGACTGATAATGGATACTGTGGAATTGAGGAGAGCAGAAAATCATAGTTGCTACAGCTCTGCCTTGACATGGGCCTAGGCTCACAGGAACAGCACAGCTCCTAGATCAAGGTAGTGTTAGAACAGAAGACTCAGTCTTAAAGGTCTAAACTGCAAACACTAACTTGTGTTTACATCCACATTTGTTTCACAAAAATGTTTCTTGTACAAAGCCCAGTTTTTCTCTTTTAGTTTCTTATGTACAAAGAGTAATTTAGCTCATGGAATTTTAGAGACTAATGAGACTGGACATAGGAGGAAATACAAGCACAGGAGAATGGAAAGTGTGAAAGAAGGTGAACATAGTAATTAAATGTTTACCTGTATTCAGAGTGAGATCCAACACAAAGACAGGTTAGAAGTATTCTGATGAGTGGAGTGAATGGGAATAAAGAAAAGGAACAAAAGAATATCAAAGCCCTATCTATCTATCTGTCTATCCGTCTATCTATCTACCTATCTACCATCTAACTGTCTGTCTATCTATCTATCTGGCTATCTAGCTGTCTCTCTGTCTATCCTCTATCCATCTATCTTTCTATCTATCTATCTATTTATCTATTTATCTATCTATCTATCTATCTATCTATCATCTGGCTGTCTATCTGTCTGTCTATCTTTTTTTTTTTTTTTTGTGTCAACCCAATTGCCAATGCTTTAAGCAGCATTTACTGCAAAGGGCTTGGCTGTGATCACCATCTGAGGAAGTGCTAAACCTAGATGTGGCTAGAAAACAAGATGCTAAAAATCAAGCAGTCCTTAAACACTGCAGGTGAGAACATCAATAGCAGACAAATAGATGGTATCTCTGGTAGAGGTGAAATCCATTGTATGGGTCTTTTCCAATCTAGTTGGTTTCATGGTTCTGTGACCTTCATCTAGGAAAAAGGCCAATATGGAAGCAGTTGTCAGCAGAGGTGCTGTTAGAGGCTGCTCCTGGAGGCTGGTCCAGCTTTTACTGGCTTGCCACAGAACAGCAGAGGCTGGCAGGTGCTGTGGGTGTCTAGTCTGACCTTCTGCCTAAAGTAGTGCAAGCTGCTGCTGGTTGCCCAGGGCTATGGCCTGCTAGGATTTAATATCTCTGAGGATGGAGACTCCACAACCTCTCTAGGCAGTGTTTGCCTGTGTTCAATCACCTTTATAGTACAGCTGTTTTTTTTTTTTTTTTTTTTCCCTGTATGTAAAGTTTCTTCATTTTCAGTTTGTGCCCTTGCTTCTTGTCCTGTCTCTGGGCATGTTGACTCACATTGCAGAGGAGTAAAAAGGGGTATGTGAAAGCATCATGTGGATGATGACACTTTATGAGCTGTGTTGCTTTTGAATACTAGCTTAATTGTGAGGACAGAGAAATGTTGAAAAGTTACAGGAGACTGCATGCTATTTACAGTACAGAGACATCTTTTTCAGGGAAATTATTTGGCTCAAGTATGTGAATCTCAGTTGAACAGCACCACTGCAGATTACAAGGATCTGCTTAGGACTTTGCTCCACTCCTTTTAAAATACCTGTTGGATTTCATATGTTTCCTTCCATTTGATTTCTGTTAATGGCTTCCTTTTTTTAACTTTTTTTTTTTTTTTCTCCCCCCAAATTTGAGACAAACCCTGTGCTTGCCCTGAATAGTAGATAATACAGTCACTGTGTTTCATAAATTTCTGGTTTTAAATTCCTGGCCATGTTAGCTACTTACCCATTCCGTTACCAGATGCTGAGATCTTAATACAGTTGGAGTGCCTTTTTTTTTGTTTCATTGCTCTAAAAGCATTCATTATGGGAATATTAACCATGAGCTCAAGGCATAGCTGATACAGAGCACTGTGCTGTAGCTCCCCTCATAGCTGTTGTTCTGCTTCCCACAGCAGAGCTGTGTCTTTTAAAGTAGTATGAATGGAATCACAGAAAATGAAGACTTGTTTAAGTATGTTCCAGACAAATGTGTGCATCTAAAAAAGTTCCACAAACAAAAATTACTTGGAAATTGAATATGATTTTTAGAATTTTCTGATGCTTATTTTAATTTTCCCCATATCAGTTAAACTGCTTGTTCTTTCTTGCCCAATTTTGCAAAACCACACAGGAGTAACTTTTTTTCACAGCTTCCTTTAATGCATCCTAAGATGCCATTGTTTTCTTTGTCCTGTCTCATGGCATTTCACTCCTTGGATGTGAATATTTGGAAAAAGCGTCTGGATTTTTTTGCCAGGTTCATGGTGTTTCTTCTTTCAGGATAAGAAATGCTGTAAAGCCATTGTTGTAGCAATGCTATTGATGCTTAGGAAGAACTGAGGAAGTACAAAAGTTCACAGGAATTAGGAAAAATTGAGACAAAAAGTAGCCAAGCTGCTTTGAAAAAAAAAAAAGGAACACTTGTTTTAAAGTGTTTTATTTAAGGGTTTTATTTAAGTTCTGGGCAAAAGTTCAAATAAGATTGTTTTATTGGAATGAATGGGTCTTTTTTTATCTCTTTTTCACACCTCCCCCTCCCCAAGTATATAATCTGCCAGGATGTCTGTAACCCAAAGGAGTTCATTTGTAACCCCTCTGAGGAGTTTCTGTGTTCATGGATTTGCCTCCACATTTGACAGGGCCAGCCCCAACAAGCAGACATGCCCTGTATGGCCCAGTAGAGCACGAGAAGTTTTAACTTTGTTCCTGGTCAGAAGATGGTCTCTCAAACTTGGATAGAAACTCCCCTTAAAAAGCAATGAATTGAATAACACTAACCCTTTGCTTCACTGCTCAGGCACAGGAGTTGGTGGCCGCAGTTGGAACATTTGTTACGAAGGGATTCGACATTTGTGCGCTTTCAGAAAGTTGCATTTCTGTGAGTCATAGCAATATGCAACAGCAGAAATGTATTGCAAAGAAATGTTCCTTTTCCTACAATAGTTTCTGAAACAGGATTTCTTGATGTCTTGTAAGTTTTTCGGAGACTGCCATTGTAATGTTTCCTTCGACTACCTCAAGGGCTGGACTATTATCTGTCCTTTTGCTATGGCATGCAGGGGTTATATACTAAGAACAGCCAGTTCTAGGTCTTCAGCTGTCTCTGTTGCAGTTGCTCATTTGTTAAATATCTCTCACACGCTAGTCACTCAAGGATGAAATTAAAACCAGCAGTCAAATTCTGTTTGTTGCTGCCACCCAGTTAAATATTTCTGCCTATTGCCATCCTCTTGGAGGTTTCCTGTGAGATCTCGCAGCCCTCAGTTACTTTGGAGAGCAGTAGATAATCCCTGCTGCTAAATTTCTCTTCTGTGCTTCTGACTGCCAGATTGCCAGCTAAGCAGGTTTTGTAACTGGTTTTCATGATGCCTGAAGCTTCTGCATTGCAGCTGCTCTTACAAAGGCCTCTCCCTGCATGCTCCAGTAATGCAGGTTTTCCTGCTGCCACCAGAAGACGTCATGCAACTTGCTGGTGGCACAGTAAACCTCAGGTGCCTTGTGGGTTCAGGTTGTGAGCCAGGTGAATGGCACATGCCCTGTTCCCTGCTCAGAGGCTGTGAGTTTGAGCGATACAGTTATTAACGCAGCATGAAAGCATTGCCTCTCACACATGAAATCTGAGCAGCAAAGTATTCTGGGTAAGTGTGACTATGTGCTTGCTTTGTGTTTGCATGATCCCTCAGGCAGATGCTTTTGGCAGATACTTTTGACCTCTGTCAGAGGCAGGGCGATAGATCTTAATTTGGTTGGACCAACGTGGCTGTTATTGCATTCTACGCCTGCTGCACAAAAGAAGACTGGCAAGGGAAAGTTTCCTTCTATCTGTCTCTGAAGCACCCTGTTGCTTTGGCTAAAAAAAAAAAAAAAAAAATTTAAAATAAGTACACATAGCTTTATTTTAACAAAGTAATTGGAATTTCTTTTAGTTGATATAGGGTGCAATCCACCAATTCACCGGGTGATCTAGTATGGGCGCAGAGGAAACAGAGGAAACATTCTTCCTTTCACTCCTTCGCAAGGCAGCCTGTGCCTGGGTCTTTCACACAGAATATGCTACGAGCTACGTGGCACACACAAGAGGAGTGTGGTAGCAAACCAACAGAGAAAGTGAGGAGCACTTATGCTTCCAGGCTGTTGGACCATACTGTCCTAAGGCCACAAAGAAGCTTTGGATCCCTGCTTTTCCCTTCGGTGTGTTTGGACAGTTCCTGAGCTCAGGTCACTGTGTGCTCCTGCAGGGCCTGCAAGTGTCTGTCCGGTCGCATGGTTCAGGCCCAGATATGCTAAATTTGAACTGTGAGGAGGTGGTATTGCTGGGACAAGGATGAGACTGCCTTATTCTGCCTTCCTGTACCTTCCTTCTATAGCAGCAGTCCAGTGCTGGTTTTGCCTTTGGCAGCTCTGGGCTGACAGTTGTACCCTTGTGGTGCCAAAGAGCGCTAAGAGAATTCCTACTGTGTGTTTGTAGTCTATGCAATTGGCTGTGACCCGTGTACTTCAAAAAGCGTTCATGCCACAATAGACATTCACTATTAGTCACAATGATGTTGCCTAGCAATTAAGTCTTTAGGTGCTGCAGTGATGATAACTTTTGTAAATTTTGACTTGCTCCCAGCAGCCAGGATGACATTTTTGCTAAGTAAAAGCTATGATTTCACAAACATGTGCTTTGATTGCATAAAGTGTAAAGCTGAGCACTGTTTTCACTGACCACAACCTCTACAAAAGAATGTGTGAACTGTTGCATACACCATGGCCTTGGAACAACGATCTCTTTGCACTGAGCTCCCATATTTTGTGCACACTAAATTAATTCCTGTCATGTATGACTTGCTTTTTTGCGTACAAGACATAGAGCTTCTGAGAGTTTCCCTAGTGCCTATTCCAGCTGTCCTAATTCCCAAGTTTATTTGAATTTAAGTTAGATACTTCAGAGTTAGCTACTTAGATATCCTATCCTTTTCCTACTCATTGCATTGCAGCCGACTACTGATAGCCTTTGTCCTCTCTTACAGTCCTGAAAATGCATTCAGGACAGTGCTCAATGTTATGGAAATGCTTTAACTGAAATGCTTAGTTTCAGTTCAACAATTTGGTCACCAGTTTGTCTTGTTTCACTGTGAGGAAAAAAAGAAGAACCTCAGCTACAGTGTTGACTTCAGAACTCAGTGTTCATTACTGTTGCCTTGTCAAAGAGCTGCATAAATATTTAAAACTGAGGTAGTGTCCTTGCTAAGTAGGAGGATTTTGGAAAGGAGAGGAGGAAGTGGGCAGCATAAAATGGGTCATTGATATCTAAAGATGTTGGTATGCTGATGGCATCCTTTATTTAAAAAAAAAGGTCAGTGAGCCTGACTTCTTTTACACAATGGTCCCTTTATACTACCCTGCCAGTAAATGAGTGTAGGTAGGAATTGGAGTCATTCAGACTGATGGGGGTTAGCATTTCTTTGGGAAGTGCAGCAGCCATAGTTCCTGTGGTTGGCTGTGTCAGCTTCCATGTATATCTAGAAAAGTGTCTTTATAGTAACATGGGAAACTAAACCCTCACAAAGAATAGGTGGAACTTAATCTTGGCCCTTCACTCCTCTATTAACCTTCACACTGTAACACACTGAGCTCTGGATGAGTGAGGCATCATAGAGTGGTTCTTAAATAGCTTCTTAAATAGGGGATGAAATATCAGTGTTTGCTGGAATACTGCTTCCAGCTGACATGACAGGATTTAAAAAAAGGTCACAGGAAGCCACAGCTAGTAAGGCCTCTCCTGAACTTGCTCTTGACAAGATATGGACCAGAAGTGATTCTCTTAGGTGAGTCTTAGCTACAGAAATATTATGAAAAGAGGGAATTTAAGGAACTGAAATTTCAGAGGGTTCCCTTACCTGCATTTCAGACACATCTGGCTGCATTGACTGGTGTGTGTGGGAAGCCTAAGAGGTACAGCAAGAAGTATTTTGCTGATGCCAGTAAGAAAACTGAACTTATCTAGTGGTAGATATGAGTACTGGTTGTAGCCTGAACTGATGAATACTTTTTACACAGACTGAGGGGTTCATGTTACATTTCTATTTGTGCCCATGTGTACTTGCACACTCCTGGTTTGGTATATAGCCCATCAGCTGTAGGCAGACAAATGTCTTCCTAAATGTGACTCAAGACAGTTTTCTGCTTTGTTTAACAGAACTTTATAGTGGTTGAATATTTTTATTTGTCCAGTATAGTCATAGTTTAGTCACTTGAAAAAACAAGTATGTCAACTTTTAAAATATTTCATGGCTTCGCTGCTATGATTCACTTTTTGAAATGCGATTGTAGCTCTGACACATTTCTGCTGTTCAATTTCACTAAAAGACTTTGCTAGTCATGCAAAATAGGTCTATAATTTTAAAGTTGGAAAAATAAGAGATGTGAATTTTGTATGATCTTGCATGATTCCTTCAGTCAGACTGAACAAATTCAGTTTTCTTTTCCTTCAAAATAATGTTCTGTAGATCTTTGTGTAGGCTTTTGTGTGTCTTTAGCAGTAGTACAGTTGGCTAGATATTTTTTATAGTAACACCACCTTGACTGCTACTTTGTGAAGAAAAGTGCAATTTATTTTCTTCTTTCTGAAACTGACTGTAAAGAATTCAAGGATCATTTTGTAAAGAAGTGTTAGAGTGTGGCAGTTTGGACAGAACAAATATCTCTGAATCATGAGTCATGTAAAACTAAGCACAGAAGGCTAATGATATGTTATGTAGGATATAAGGGTAATAGGAAATATAGTCATGGGTCAGGATGACATTGAGTAAAGTCTTGGATGCAGACCAGAGAAATCATAACCAGAGGGCTGATAGTCCAAGGAAAAGACCCAGTAAACTTCTTGCATTTCACTCAGTGAGCTCAGTGAGAAATACAAGTAATAGTTTCAGAGACGGATGTTGTAATTTGGTTTTGTTTTTTTTTTAAAGGCAAGATCAAAGCCTGCTTTTATTGTGAGAGAAGTTGGACTAGGTGAGAAGTGACGGAGGAGAACAAGGGAGGGGCGAGAAAAAGAAGTAAGGGAAAATAGGAGGGCAAATGTTTGGGTCTAAGGAAGCAGACTAGAAGAGGTAAGCAAGTAAGCAGGTAGGGAATATCTTAAACTGTGGTGGCATGTCCTGGTTTAAGCCCAGCTGATAACTCAGAACCACACAGCCACTCACTCACTTCCTCCCTCCCCCTCACCTCCCCGCGGCCCCCCCCCCCCCCCCCCCCCCGAGGGATGGGGAGGAGAATCAAAAGTATGTAACTCCCACGGGTTGAGATAAGAGCAGTCCAGTAACTAAGGTATAACACAAATCACTGCTGCTACCACCAATAATAATAATGATAAGGGAAATAACAAGGGGAGAGTACATAAAACCAAAAGGGGGGAGGGGGAAAAAACAATAAGCACAAGTGATGCACAATGCAATTGCTCACCACCTGCCAATCAAATACCCAGCTCAACCTGAGCAGTTATCTGCCCTTCTGCCTGACTCCCCTTAGTTTATATACTGTGCGTGACATCACAGTATCACAGTATGTTAGAGATTGGAAGGGACCTCAAAAGATCATCTAGTCCAATCCCCCTGCCAGAGCAGGAACACCTAGATAAGGTTACACAGGAATGTGTCCAGGCGGGTTTTGAATGTCTCCAGAGAAGGAGACTCCACAACCTCCCTGGGCAGCCTGTTCCAGTGTTCTGTCACCCTTACTGAGAAGAAGTTTCTTCTCAAGTTTAAGTGGAACCTCTTGTGTTCCAGTTTGTACCCATTGCCCCTTGTCCTATCATTGTTTGCCACTGAGAAGAGCCTGGCTCCATCCTTGTGACACTCCCCCTTTATATATTTATATACACTAATAAGGTCACCCCTCAATCTCCTCCAAACTATAGAGACCCAGCTCCCTCAGTCTTTCCTCATAAGGGAGATGCTCCACTCCCTTAATCATCTTAGTTGCCCTGCGCTGGACTCTCTCCAGCAGGTCCCTGTCCTTCTTAAGCTGAGGGGCCCAGAACTGGACACAATATTCCAGATGAGGTCTCACCAGGGCAGAGTAGAGGGGAAGGAGGACCTCTCTAGACCTGCTAACCACCCCCCTTAAATTTTACATGCTGTGGTATGGAATACCCCTTTGACTAGTTTGGGTCAGGTGTCCTGTCTCTGCTTGCTCCTGACTTCTTGTGCCCCTCTTCATGGGTAGAGCATGAGAGACTGAAAAGTCCTTGATTGGGGTAAGCATTACTTAGCAACAACTAAAAACATCAGTGTGTTATCAGCATTTTTCTCAGACTAAAGTAAAAAACACAGCACTGCACCAGCTACTGAAAAGGAGAAAAATATCTGTTACAGCTGACCCCAGTACATGGGGGAAAAAATAAAAGGTTCTAATAAAGGAAAACTTTGATGTATAACTAAGGAAAAGCAAGCTGAAAAGGCAAAAAACACATCCCTTTCCAATTCTGTACTGAGTAGAAAGAGAAGAGCAGGAAGGGATTAAGATAGGAAACCAACATTTTGGAGAAATTCCTGTGATTGAAGATGCAATAGTCAGTTATCATTGAGGAAGGTAGGTCTAACTTCTCTAAGTTAGAACAGTGACAGAAACAGGGGTAATGTGATTTCTCATCCATCTGGGGGAGGTTTCAAGCTGACTTTGAAAGGGTGTTCCATGATGTCATGGAGAGAAGCAAAAAATCAGTGGGAAAGTGAATGAAGAATGCAATGAGTTGGTAATTCTACCCAATGAAAGTCAGAGAAGAGGCAGTGGGAGGGAAGGATTCAGAGCTGTGGAAGTTATCAGCTCTGACAAACTGATAAAGTGAGATGATGTGTCCCAGAACAACAGTTTGTTCTAGGTCAGGCCATTATTGGGAATGCATCCTTGACAGGTACCTTGCAAAGGTTGCCAGATCTAGTCTAGTCACCACAGGCAGGGCCAGGAGCTGCTCTGGGCTCTGTAATAGCAGCATGAAAGCTTGGGAAATTGACTTTTCTGTCCTTTCTAACTTTTGCCAACCAGAAATCAGGCTTTTGAAGTCTGTGGAATGGTAAGGTTGTGCTGCTGGTTTCTTAGTGTGGAATTTTGTACCAAGAGGTATGTATGTTACAAAATAATATCAATGGATCAGAGCAAGGAATCCATGCTTCTGTTATGAGAGATGTACTGCTCCTTAGGTAATAACAGTGTCCTGCAGTCAGCTGTCTTTTGTGCTGTCCCTCACTGAGTCCACATGGTCATGAATTCCAACACACCTTTCTAAAAACAAAACAAAATAACAATAATAATAATAATAGTAGTAGTAGTAGTAGCAGTAAAATATTAAACTTCAGCTTGGGTTGAAACAAGCCTAGAACAGTGACACTGAAAATCAGACAGCCAGAACCAAGAAATGTGTTTCTTGTGCTGTAGCCACTACAGGGCCAAAAAAGGTAGGAGGAAGGGAAAGATAATTTTGCAAAGCCCTGTACAGTCGCATTCAGACTGTCCTCTAGTGAACATCTTTTTTTTCAAGAAAGATGTAATCCATAGGTCTTACAGACCTGTGGCTATGGCATTTTTATATTGTCTAGTTCATGTCACTGAAACACCTCATTGCTCATTACCTGTATCTTACGGAACACACAATGGTAGAGAGAAAATGTAGAATGGAACTATAACATTATGAATGATTCTTCTCTTCCCTTATGGCAATGTTTGCGCACTGTCATTCATATGTAGACTGGAACTGTAACGCACAGCTCATCTCTTGTCTCTTACTTAAATGAATGTCCTTATCATTGCCCAGCCTGCTTGTTCCTTGCTTATGATCTTTTAATCTTGTTTTGATGTTTTTTTGCTAGCATACAAAAATGTAAACTTCTGTAGTGAAGTGTTATATTTCCATTTGTGTGTGATTTTGCAGTTTGGAATTTTTAATCCCCAGTCACTTTGTAACATTTTATTTTATGGTGTTAATTCAATAATCATTAAGAATAGAAACAGCACTGTTACCGAAGTGTTTTTTTTTATATCATATTTTATGTACTATAGAAGGTGCCTGAATTTGATTCCAGTAGTGATTCTCGTCTTTGTCAATGTGACCGTATTGTCCTTGTATTTCTGAGGAAGATTCCTAGTCCTTAGAGAGTACAAATATTGGTAATTAAATAGGCAGTTTAATCACATGGATGTTTTGAAAATAGCCGACTTCCAACACATGTGAACTCACTGTCTTTGACAGCACTGAGTACTCCTTTGTGCAGATGTAGCCTATATTTTCTGCCAGTGCACTGCTGTGTGCCAGTGGAGACTGAAGTTGTTGCGTTATTCTTTCCTTGGATGATAAATGGAGTATTTTTTTCTTTTTTTGTATTTGCACCTTGTTGATATTCTTTTCTTTGCTGAGCAGCATCTATTTGAGAGGAAATGTCTATAGTCAATGCCTATTTCAATTTTTGGGTGGTTTTATTCAAGATCTCTTGGCTTGATCACATTTAAAACAAATCTCAGCTTAATAATTCTCCAATCTTTTAACATGGTTGCTTTGTCTAATAAAGGCATTTTGAAATCAGAAAATCAGTTCTATAAACTAAATTATGACTTCGCTGAAGAAATACATTAATAGTTAAAGAATAATTTGCTGGATGAGCCAAGATCAATGAAGGAGGCTTTCCATGTGTTGCAGTAAGTAACAGTTGCAACAAATCGCAGTTGTGAATACTAATAGCTCCGACTACTAGCAGCTATTGGAAACTATCTGTAGGAAAGGAGACTTTACAAGAAAAATTGAAGAATGTATTGAGGAGGAAAAACTCACTAAACAGGAGGATGTAGTGAAATGTAAGATGAATAAGGAGAAAATTACCATAACACCTTCCTATGTCTCATCTAATGGCTGGCTTCCTTATCTCCACTTATTAGCACTAAGTGCTAATCAATACAAAACGGCAGTTATTTTGATTTTTCCCGCCACAAAATTATAACTTCACATAATTTTATTTCATTCCATTCTATGAAGAGCTTTTATTTAAAAAAAAACCCACCAAACAAGCATAAAAAACCCCCAGAAGCAAAAAAAAAAAAAAAAAGGCAAAAAAAACCAAAACCAAACCCAAACCCAAATCCAGAAAAAAACCCACCAGAATTCTCCTTATTTTAGGGCCAAATGGATATTCCTAATAGAAAGTATGCTCAATGAGCTGTCAGTGCTAGGAAAGAGCCACAGACTGGAAAATCATGTTCTTCGTCAGTGGGTACTAATGAAAGCCTAGGTGGTGGCATGGGCAATCAATAGCATCTTCTAGTTGTTCACAGTAATGAATGTAATATGTGTAAACACAGACATGCATATATATATTTAAACATACATATAACAGATGTTCTCTTTTACATAGTCTGAAGTATGCAAGAAGTGACACCTTTTGAGTTGTTGCTTAGAGGCAATTCATGTTGTCTTGACTGAATCTGCAGTTTTCTTTCATGGTTTTCAATGTGCTGGTATTGTCGAAGCCTAAAGAATTTACTTGGATATGTAAAAACCTGGAGTTAAGAGCGTGCTGTGGGAGCTCATTAATGATTCAGGGTAGTTGGTTTCAGTTTCCCATCCTTAGTTTCAGAAGGCAAAATCCGATCAATACCTTTCTTTCAAGGTCATAACTGCTGCTTGGTCTCTGTCCTTCTCACAACCCTTGCCTAACCATAGAAGTGTTTTGGAGGATTTAATTACTTGTTTAATCAGGGTTGTCATCAGTAGCTCTTAGCATAGTCAGTGTTGGACAGAAAGCCATATTATTACAGGAGAGGGCTCTGCCCTTATCCAAGAACAGGGGTGCTGTGCTCATGAATGGTTTTCTGTCAGTTATGACAGGGGCTTTTCCCTCCCTTCCTATCCCAAGTAAACCTGTGGTTGTATTATGGACAGGAAAGCTGTGAAACAGTGGCATAGCATATCTCAGATACTTGATTTTGCAAGATTTGTAAAACAGAGTTGAGTTTGAGAAAGTCAAGTTTCTGACTTCATGAGGGAAAGGATATTTCCACTGCATGGACAATGATACTTCTTAATATGTTTTGGCAATTTCTTTTCCGGTACTGTAAGTGAAAGGTACATTTAAAGAAATATTTATAGGGGTTTTGTGTATTTATTTGGTACATTTTTTGCCTTTATTTAGAAATCAGTTCAGTGTAGGCTAAGTAAACTTGTTATGTACTCAATAACTAATCTCACTTCCTGAAGTTATATTATAAATTCTAAGCGGAGTACCAGATTCAGTATTTTAATTGCAGGAAAGGAAGCAATGTTCCTTTAATGTCCCTGTAAAATAGCTTTCCTGTTTTGAGAAATATATTCAGTCACTCCAAAATGCAGAATATCTCACTGCCTTAATATATTTTGTTTAATCCTGTAAGAGTATTCTCTCTTTCTTCCTGAAGAGCCTGATAAAATACAGGTTTGATGCTTTATCAAGAGCCAAGCGAGGCTGTCTATCCTTACTCACATGCACCTAGACATCACATTGCTGAACAGGATCTGCTTTTTGAAATTTAAATTCTATAGTTTAAAAGTGACATTTAAGATCAGTTAACTTGAACAGAATGAGCTGGATGTATTTGTAAGAGCTAACAAAGTTGGTCCGATATAATTTTTATGTTGGCTTAAAAATAACAAAATTTAGGCCATCCTCTCTTCCCTATCCTGCATTTTAGCAAAATCTGGGTAGGGTAAAGACATGGAAATATTTGGAGTTACCAAAATCATTTCAGGAGCAAACTCTTGGAGGTTAGCTTTCTTGTAGAATATTATGAACACAGTTCATCATATTTGTTGAGCACAATGGATTCAGATTTCCTGTGGGTTGTAATCACTAGTCAGTCAAAGAATATCCCCAGTTCAATTTGCTCATGCTACTGACATCATATTTAGTATGTCTCAAACCAGTTTTATATATATGCTATTGTTTTTTTTTGCTGTTCACAAAACGTTAGCAATAGAAAATCTATTTCTGTTCCTTTTTTTGTGTGGGACCAGTATCTTAACGGTAATATGATTTCCAATGAAAAAACTGTTCAGTGACTCATGTGAAATATGTTGGTGGGAATTTGTATATGCATATATATAAATATGCAGCTACACAAATTTTCAAGCGGTATAGTTTAAATAGCTAATTTGAGTCTGCTATTTGGCTGGCACTTGTTTTTATATGTTTAGTTTCAGACATTGAATTTGTAATGTATGCCTAGGTCCACTGACCACATATCCATTGCCTTTGCAAATGAGTTCCGTTTTTTGCGTTGCAAAGAATACTTAGCACTGATATGTGAAAACTCAGGACAGAGAGGCTTGAATTTGAATTGTGAAGCCTCATGCTGAAATACCTTGGATTAGCTCAGGAGTTGTGGAAACCTGTTGTTTTGCTACATCGGTACCTCCTGTCTTACAGGAAGCAGCAAGAGAACACCAGGGTCTCTGGCACAGCAGCTATTGGGAACAAGGAACAGGGCCAGGTGCTGAACAAGCTATTTTGATGTTAGGTCTTCTGAGGATTCTTTAATGCAATGAAGTGATGACCTGGCTGTTAATGAATTGGGTTTTTTCTCTGTATATGACCCCCAGCGACAGCAAAAGCTCCAGACAAAAAACCATAAACCCTGAAGAAAAAAGTGCTTTATGCAGTATGATCAAGTATTGACCCTTGACTTCAGTGGGGGTTATCAGTACATTAAGTTCATCTTTGCAGACCAAGGATATACACCAAGAAAAACTTAACCAGTGACTGAAGAATATTTTCTCACTGCTTATCATAAAGCATGATATGATTTTTTTCATCAAAATTTTTAGGCTGTGTATATTTCTGTAGCTCTAAACCACATGTATAAGCTGTGTGTGGTAAAGTCCAGTCCTAAAAATACCAGCTAATAGTGACAGCCCTCCTCATGGTATAGACATTTAAACTGTGAAAAATGTGAACTAGGAACAATCTAGGAGTGTCGCAATGGATGCTTTCTCTCCTGTAGAGTAGGGTGGAAAATAAAACAATTGATGAAGAAATACAGATATACAAAAAAGAGTAGAATTGGCAGTTGCAAAACAAACGCTTGACAATTGCATTAATGGTAATGCATTCCATTCCAGTTCATGATGAAGTAAAAGGAGTTGGTCTGGTAGATCAAATATGGCTTTCATTGCAAGACTGCGACAATGAAGGTGAGATGATACAGCAATTTAGACTCCTAACCTATAAAGAGCAAAGACTGTGTGGTTTTTATATGTGCCTGGTGAATTTGCAGAATTATTTATTCTTAGAACAGATGTCATTGTGAAACACTAAGTTTGTTTTCAGTTATATTTTGGGAATGTATCTATCCTATTATGTTCATGTATACATAAATTTTTAGTCAAAAAATATATATGCAGTTCAAATTGTGAGTAATTAATGCTGCATGTTAGGTTCCCCTATGAATGTGGGAAATTCTTTTTGTGTAAATGTCAGGGCTTTGAACAGGACTTGAAAGGGATTTTATTCTATTGAAATATATGATAAATTGGGATGGACTAAATAACAGTGTGAGAATATATCTTGCTGTTTTGCTTTGCTCATTACAAATACATTGTGAAGCAGTTGGTAAGAATCCATCTGGTATAAGCAAACATGGCTGTATACCTAGGGAAAAGTCCCAAATATCACGTTCAGATTGGTGTCTCCAGATGAATGGTTTTTTTATTTGTTTGTTGTGTGTGTGGGGGGGGTATACTGTTGTTGGTTTGTTTTTTTTTTTCTGGGGGGGGGAGTGTATGTGTGTTGTGTTTTGCTTTTTATTGGTCTTTTTTTTGTTTTGTTTTGTTTTTTCTTTTTTAATTTGTTGACTTGTTTTCAATCATTGTCTTATTTTCTAGTCCAAAGAAGAGTAAAATTACAAGAAATCTCAAGAACCTTTTAATGCTTTGCTCAGACAGAATGTCAAAAATTGCTTTCTGTTTTATCAATATTGATTCATGGCACCAAGCCAAAATAATTAGAAGCATCCAAATACCAGGGTTTTGTGTCTTACATTAACAAAATTAGTACAATTATTTGCAAAGGAATTTAACCAGTTGCAATATAAATATGAGTTTCACATTAGAGTCACCTCTTTCATTCTAATATCAGAAATAATTCACATCTGTTATGTGGTCTCCCTGGAGAGTGGACACAGTGTGTGATTTGCGTGTACTGTATAATTTCACTCAGTTCTGGGGCAAAGCACAGAAGTGTTTGAGGCTACCAATATGCTATCAAAGGAAATGGGGCTAGAATGTGTTCTATGACCCTTAGGGACAGGCATTGATTGTGTCCATATGTTTAAAACTCTTTCATCCCCCAAATAAGGTGACCTCATGCGTACTGTGTATTGTAAATAGTTCCTGAGTCATGCTCTCCTTTGAACCATACTGGGACACTGTCTGGGAAAGAGCTATTTATCTTAGACCGAAATGGCACCTTAATTTAACATAGATTAAATAGTTGTGGATAAAAAAGGAAGATATCCCCTTGCTCAAGCCTGGGCTGTGGCCTTTTTTTTACTGACACAAATGTGGCCCAAGCCTATTTGTCTTTGAGTCTTTAGCTTAGTAGGTGGGCCTGGAGGCAGCTAGTCTTGCACATCCCATTTACACTAAAGTGTTTTTGTCTTGTTAACTACTGTTCATGTCTTGTGCATCTGTTCCCCATCTAAATACACAAGTTTGTTCTGATGGGGTGGAGTCATTCAGGCTCTGCTTTGCAGCAGCCTTCCTCTAAGTAAGTCTGAGTTTATTTTCTGGGAGGAAGGTGGGGAGGTGGGGATGAGACGGAAACCCCTTCTTGTGAAAGGGAAGCAGGGCTAAGCCCTATTGCTGATTGTTTCTGCAGTGGTAGTAGCACAGGTGAGAGCATCACCTTGGCCAGTGCTGGCAGCATTGTGGCCAAAGCTTCGCCAGCTTTTCCAGGGACTCCTAAACTGCAACTGTTGCAGGCTGGGACCTGTTTGTTTTCTGGAGCCTGAAGGTAGGCAGTCATTCTGTTTGCCTGACCAAAGGAGAGCCAGGCATATCGGCTTTCCTATTTATTGACTGAAAAGGTGAGGAGATCCAAGGACCTTGGATTTCTTAAAGAGTGCTGTTAGGGGGAATTGTCACCAAGTAAACATCAATCTCTCTTCTTTCAAAAAAAAAATCTCATATTTAAAACGCATTTAATGCATTTTGTCAATTCTCTTTGTAGAAAGAGAGAAATTCAGAAGGCACACTTTGGCAATGCTACAGAAATAACTGAGCGATAGCACCATTCCTTTTCTGGTTCTGTTCCTAACAGATTTACATGGTAGTAATATGTCTGGGAGTGGTTTACTTTGGCTGGGTAAGAGATTGGAACTTTGTGCCACATGCACAGAGAGGGGAAGGATATTTCCATTGCTGTTCACGCAGCTTGGTAATTTCTCAGTGCCTCAGTGGCAGCAGACTATCAGGATTCAAATAGGGTATAAGTACACTGTGTGCCAGCAGCTTCAGTTGCAGTAACACAGTTTCAAGTAAGAGAACACTCTTGCTTACTTGTTAATAACTTAACCTGGAAGTTAGGGGAATAAGTAACTAAACATTGTATTCATATAGGATCATGTCTAATTTATTTCATGCTGATTAAGTTTATAATTACACAGTATCTTTTAATAAAATTGTTTGCTTTTACCCATAAAGTCACTGAGACTTCAGATGGGGCTTTTTGGCTGTAATTTAGGTGCAATTAACCTTTTAAATACGGTATTTCTTCTGTTGAAAGGTGCTGTAAGAGGTAGTGCTCAGAAATGCAAAGAGTGGGAACTTTCCTTTTTCCTGTGACCATTTTCCTTCTCCATTCCTTGGTGTATCCTGTGAAGGGTGATCGATCCTTTGAATGGAGATGCATTTTGTTGACATGTAAAACAGAACTGAGTGAAGCAGATCAAGGCCAGACTGGAGTAAGAGCACATTATTTTTGCTTTAGCTCCAAGCAACTGTGATACAGGAAGCTCAACCTGCTTCGTTTAGTACTGTGTTGTGCAGTATTTTTCCTTTACAATACTCCCCATTTTCTGTGTTTGGGAGGGACATTCACATCCAAGCAGCCTCTTTGGTGTGATTCCATCTCACTGAGGTACCTAGGAGAAAGAAAAGTCCCTGAAGTCTTGGAAGAGGTATAGAACCTGAATGTATATATTTCAAGCTGTCTGAAAAATGTGTGCCAGACTTTTAGATGGCTTTTTAGGAGTACAAATCCAGGCTATGAGGTTCATGAGGAAACGTTCCGTATCTCACCCTTCTCATCCCTCGGAGTGCATGTACTGCTGTGGAGGAGGACTGGTATAAATAAGGTTCAGTGGAAGACAACTGTAAATTGTCTCTTCTCTGTGCTGTGACATTAAGATTTGTGGTAAGAGATAGCTAGCACGGCATTTGGAGACCTATGTCTTAATTTTTCTGTCAGAAGAGAATTTTATGGAGCAAAACAGTAACTGGGATAGCTGGGATTCGGCTCTGGCTGGCTTGCTATCAGTGGCTTGCTATCAGTCCATTGTCCTGATGATTGATTACAAAAGGATCAATATTTTTTGAGGAACATCATTAATTGCTCAATGGAAGTGCATGAAGTGACTTTAAAGGAAAGCAGCTGAGATTAATGAAGTAAAAAAAAAATAGTGTTTTGCTAGAGGCACTCAGTGATTAGGATTAGCATTTTCTAAGAAGTATTCAGGCATCACAGACTCAAGGTAAAATGTTATAGAAATGAAGCTGGAGAATTGCTCAGTAGCAACTATGAGCCTGTAATGATCAAAGAAGTTAATATTGTTGTAAGGCAACAGTAAGTAAAATAATGCCACTATAAGTGAATATATAGGATATAGTGCCATAATTTGTATTGTACAGGAATAAAAACAGTATTTCCCTAATTTGTATATAAAAACTGTTTTGCTAGTTCTTGTCAAAAGGCCATATATTGAAAATGTGGAATATCTGTTGATCCTTGGAATTATGCAAACTAACATGATGGTAGAGTTGACTTCAATATTTAGATAGAGACAGAATGGTTTCAAAATTGACACTGAGTCTGTTTTTCAAAAGGGTAAAGACTAGATTATGCTGTGTCCATCATGCGCTCTGATCTTTTTTGTGGCTGTAACTGGCACTTGTCAAAAATATCTGTGTAGTAACATTTCTGTATTTTACATGCATACCAATGAATGTATTAAACACAAATGCTAGGGATATCATAAGGTAAATAGCCTTTTTTCTTAATAGCTTCTACTTTTCAAGTACTGGCAGAAAGATTTGAGAAAGCGTTTCTTGATAAGTTGATTGATCTCTAAGGCATACAGTGTTTCATGCAAATGAAGTGTAAAATAACCTGCAGACATCCGTGTTTTAAAATGGGTATGCAGATAGTAATCGCTATGTCCTTTTCTATGAACTGGGTTTCTATTAACGTCTGTTTACTGGGGTTTGGGAGGAACTGCTGTTACTGCAGAGTTCTGTTTCATAGTCTGAACAGTTGCTTAGTCACACTCTTTTTCCCTTTAACCTGTCCCTGAATTAGAAGTTGTGCAAGATACATGCACTGACTAGGTCTGAGCACTGGTGGTTTGAGCTTCAGCTTTTAATGTCCTTAACTCTCACTAATCAATAGCAAGCAAAACAACTGCAGCACCAGCAGTAGTACTGTAAAATGAAACGTCTGTTGGATATCATGGTAGAAGACATGAAGGTAATGACTCTCCTTGAGAAAGCTGCAATATTTTCTCCTTAAGAGTGCTGAAAACAGATGTCTAATTTTCTGCTGTCTGCTTGGAAAATGAGAACATCTTCCAATTTATCGTACTGGGAAGTAAAATAAAAACTCCAAATCAAACTAAGGAAAAACAGATTAATATATTTTTGTGTCTAAAATGCTGAATAGACAGATCAAGTTTTGCTTTCTTGGTTCTACTTTATTTCACACTGAAAACAGCTTTATAGGGTTATATACTGAAGTACATATAATTGTTTGATCCACGTTCTCATTTTATGAACTTGTAGATCAATGAAACAAACCATTAAATAGATTGAATGCTGCCTGCAACACTAATATTAATGGCTCCAATTTTATTAAGCCCATTTGGAAATCTCATATAGGTGGCAGTATCCATAAAATGACAAACTGTGTTTCCTCATCTGTGGAGCATAAATTTAAATATTAGAGGGAAAAATTAGTGATAGTGGAAAAGAAATCTCTGAGATACTGCAGAATTTTGAAGAACTGTAAAGGAGAAAAAAAATTCTGAAGTTTTGAGTTGCTATAAATATTACTGAGATCAATATGATATTGTACCGTGTACTGCCTTCCTGTTGTCGTAGGCAACTGGAGCACATAAGAGGGCCTTTTCATCTTGATATAGAACTTCATGGAGTAGACTGTTTAATCTCTTCTAGTCCTAGTTCTTCCAATTACTAAGTAAATTCAGTTATTGGAAAATCTGATCTGAAAAGAAAGATTAATGTGAAATTCAGATCCAGAATTTTTTGGGAATCCTTGACCTCTAATTAAGAGTTAAGCGTGTCCAGGTCTTTGTGGTTTTAAGTCTTTGATTTTCATTTGTTTTTCTGCTATCCAAGCTTTTATCTTTAGGTATGAAAAGTAATACATATGGCATTAGAACTCTTGACAACACGAATAAAAAATACTGTCTTAGTGCCTCATGGGCTAAAAGTAATGTTTAGAAATAAAAAACTGCACTAAATGTTTGACACTGTGTTCTGAAACACAAGGCAGTAGTAAGCCTGCTGCATGCAAAATCTGGAAAATCCTAAAAAAAGTATGGATTTCTTCAGACAACTCTATCTTCTTGCAGCTGTGAGGCAAGACACACAACCATGTGCCACAACCATTTTCCAGAAACCAGGACCCTCTTCTTGCTTTCCAATAAAAATGAGGTGACATTTGGTCCTCAATTGGACACAACATTAGCCAGTGTTCCTCTTTGGAACAGTGGCTCAGATCGGAGAAGAAAAAGAACCTAGGAATTAATTATCTCATTTAATTTTCTACTTGAAACCAGAAAATGACAAATATGATACAAATACCTTTTTTAGATAATGCGGTTACATCTTTTTGCTTTTGTCCCTTCCACTCAGCAGTTTGAGCTTTCTCAATATAAATCACTGGTCATTTAAAAAGACTGGAGATACATGTTGCATTGTGCTTGACTTCTCCAAGCTGGAGAAAGTGAAAATGTTAATTAATCTTAATTTCAAAATACTCTGTTTAGATCAAGACCCCAAGTAACATTCTGCTTAAGGTAAATCCCATGTACTTGGTGAAGAGAAAAGATGTAATAAGACTTAATATCATAGAAACTTTTGATTGCTCTTTTGTTTGTGTTTTCCCTTGAATGCTTGGGTTTACATATATAAACTCCAAATTTATACAAGTCATGTGCAGAGAGTAGGATGTGAGTATATGAAACAGTTTTAAATTCAGTTAAGTCATCATTACAGGAAACTTTTATTTACTCTGGCAGAGTTTAGGTCAGGTTTTTAATGATCAAGAAAGTTTGAGTGCAGACCTCCAGCTCACCGGAATACACTATTTCAAATTCTGTTTGGTTGAAAAGGATTTCAAACAGCTAAACTTTATCACCTTGTTTTGTGAAAAAGTTCAGAAGATGACTATATCATAACATTTTCCTTCCTGAATGATTCAGGTGAAGGCTTGTAGGGAGTATAGCCCCTGAGAAGGCACGTGATTGAGATGGTTTGGAACAGGTAGAAATTGAGCCCATGGATGTGTGACTATCCATAACAATGATGCTCCCAAATATGGCAGTGCATTAGATGTTATGAAGCCATTAACTGCTCAGTTCTGTGTTGCATGCTGGGAAAAGGAGAGAAAATGTCGGCTTCATTACATGCAAAAAAGACTGTGTTTATGAAAAGCTCTTTATTCAGAATGCATTCAGTATGTTAAAACATGGAGGTTTACTATTATACGTTCCTTTTTTATACTTTCTTCTCTAATGGCAGAAAAGCTAAAAAATATTAAAGGCCTTAAAGGCATTTTATCCAGTTCCCAATGAGAGTAAACCTATTAGAAGTTACAGGTCATCTCATGCCTGAGACACAGGTCTAAACCCTCAGAGTTATTTCCAGAAAGCCAATTGCAAACTAAAAGCAATCCTCACTGTTGGTTCAACTGGATCTACATTAATAGCATAATTCAAATTGCACTTGCTGTAGCACATTCTCTTTGTGGGAGAGCATTTGGACTTAAATTTGTTGTCCCTGAAATAGTGTATTGCAAAATCAGTATAACATTTAAGACTAATAATGAATACAGTGTTCACTTCAGAACTCTCAGAACGAAGAGCTAATATTGGAAATAAAGTATCAGCAGGTTACATTTTAAAATACTTATAATTTTCTTTATTGTCTTGGACACATTTGCATCTCAGAGAGACAGATACAAAATGTTCCCTTAAAAGATGAATGAAGTACTGTCATTCCTTGTACAGGGAAGATGGATAGTTTTTTTTCTCTCACTTTTATTTTGAGTTTTTTATTTTTATTCTTTAGTGTACTTTCCTCTGTAAATCTGAGTGGCAGCTTACATAACAGCAATGGGGTTTTTTTAAACTATATATTAAACCAGAATCCAGTGCCCTGGCAGTAACTCAAGCCAAAATCAGGCTTTGCCTCAACCTGTCTTACTGACTCCTTTTGAACTCTGAGAAGCCGGATGAGAAGCTGGCAGTTAGGACATGAGAAATCATCTTCTAAATATCCAGTGCCTATTATTTTTTGCCTCTATTACCTCAGAGACTCCAAGTAGTCAGAGATCTAGTGTACAAATTAGTCCAGATTGCCTGTTGCTTAATGGATTTGCAACTTTTCCTGCTTTCCCTGGAACCATTTTTTCGAAGCATTTCTGTTCAGTTTCTTCATCTTTATATTTCAATCCTTTTTTCTTGCTCCATTTCACCTGTGTTCTGTCAGAAACTTCATATCCCCCCCACCATTGTTCTGTATTTCTATGTTCTTTCCTTCCCTACATGCTTTACCTGCTTGCTTTCCATGTTTCAGCAAAGGAAGTCAACTGACTTTTCTTTATTGTCTTTAAGACTTTTATGTGTTGTGATTAATTCTTGTGCCTTTGAGTTCTGGACTTGCAGAACTCCCGCGTGGACTTCTTGTCACCTTTAGACTATTTAGGTCCTTGGTCTGAAGCTTCTTCCATACCGGTTGCTTTAGACGTCACTGTTGACTACTAGAGTTATTACTATACATGCAGATGCAGCTAAGAATATAAACAGATCTATTGCCTACCTGTGTCTTACATACTACTATACACTAAAAAGTAGTTCATCAATTAACAACTTCTTAAATGAAAATTCAGAGGTGACTTTAAACACAGGAATGTGATTTCACTGTGATTGCAGGAGACTGGGTAAGGAACAAACTAAAAGGCCAGAAAGCTTTCATTTGCAGTAATTTGCTTTAGTGCTAAAGTGTGTAGATCTGTGTTTTTATGTAAATACATCTATTTCTCCTTTGAATTAGTCTCCAAGCAAGTATGGAATCTCAGAAATCTAGAACAAATTTCCACAAAGGAGGTCTGAACAGCCTAGGAAATTCAGAAGGAAGGTAGCAACCATGCAGTAGCTTTCAATTCTAGACTGCCAAAACCCTGATGGTACTTCTCATTTTCCATCTAACCTGTAATGTCCAAACGTCCTCAGAAAATTACTTAAGAAATAATGATTAACCACAGTGACTCAGTAAAAATACTGAAGTCCTGGAAAAGCCTGCAGAAAAGCATCCTCAGTCTTCCTCAAGCTCTGTTGTATGGAGTTTGCACGTGCATATACAGTCATGAAGGTCAACGTATTTTACAGCTGTACATTTTCTTGACATTACAGTAGTCTTTTAGGACTGTGATGTTAATATTGCTTGATGAACTAAATTTTCAAGGGCAGAGTTTTGATTTTTAATTCTCCCAGGTATTTCATAATATGGCAAAACAATATTAATTCACTTCGATGTGTGAGGAGGCAGTAGAAGGACCCAAATAATGTCATATTCAGTAAGAGCACAGATTCCAACAATAATGTGTTCCTTACAATTTCTTAAGATGCTTATCACTACATGTGGATATGTTCATAAGAAACTCATTTTCTCAATGTGAGTATAGTCTACGACCTTCCTCTCCATCCAAAACAGCCCCCTACAAGCCTAGCTGTTCTGAAATGATGCTCACTTCAACTGATACTCTATTTTTTCTGTGAATTACCCAGTTCCCTTTGTTTTTTCTTAACACCTTACACTAAACCTTATCAGTTATTTCAGAGAAAAGGAATTTTGCCACACCCTTTTGGAAATGTGTGGTGGCTTAAAGCTAGCATGTTCAGCTTCTGAGTGTGCCATTATCAACTTCCCGGGTAGAAGTACTAAGAATGCCTCAAGGTTTGAACAAGTAAGAAAATGCAATGTAAATGAATTAGTCATAGTTACTTAATTACTAACAGTCAAATTCAACTTCTCTTGAAACTGATAATTTAAATCCCATTCATTGAAACAAATAAAGATTTGGCTCTGAATTGTTGTTTAAAGTGAGCTGGAGTACAGGTAATCTTTCACTCTTTATAAACATTGAGAACTGACTAAAGCAAGGTAAAAAAAGAATAACCAAAGCCAAACAAAGAAAAATACTAGTGATTGCATTTGGTACAATTCTCACTTTTTTTTTTTTTCAAATGTCATTAGAACAAGTAATGGTGACTGTCAACAGTGATGTACATAATAACTCAACTGCATCAGATACCAGCAGACTGGGTAAGACAATGCTATTCTAGGAAATATTTATACTATAGTCAGTTAGATTTCATACAAGGCCAAACAATAGCCTTCTTCACAGCTCTTAGCCTTAGACAGTTACATAACATTTAGGGCATGGGTTTCCCCTTCATCTCAAAAAGAATTTTTGGGGATTTTTACTTGTGTATCCAAGCGCCATCATCACATTTAGTTGTTGATTTTTAAGTTCCTGTCGAATTTTAGAAACAGTAAATTTTAAGGTAGTTAACTATTGTTTCCACCAGTTCCACTTTTTTTCTGCTGTTACAAAGCAATTTAACAATGTTAAGAGCAGGAGCCTATTTGGAGCAGTCAGAAAGAATGATGTGCACAGAGGTAAGCGTGAAAGAAAGGCTACAGAGGAACCTGGTGTTGTGCTTCCAGTAACTCTGTAGTGTACCAGGGCTCCTTTCACTTTGTTTGTGGACCAGACTTAGGACAGAGAATTTCATTGTGCACCCAGGCTTGCTCACCGTAAGACTTTGCACAAGGCAAGATAACTGACTGGGGTTTTTCTGACCCATGCATAGTGCAGTCCCTTGTTGGAGAATTCTAGATTTATTTAGTTACATCTAGATAGGAATATTTTGATATGTTAAAGACATTAATAACATGCCTTATGCATTTTTAGTTAATGAATAAAATTGTTGGCCACAAGATAGAGCTAATGTAATTTTCATAAATTCATACAGTTTTTATTTAACATTATGTATGCTTTAAATGCATTTTATGTTTATGTGTTTGATTGCCTAGTATTCATTTGTGTTTGGACATTCTTATTAATTTGTCTTCCTTCTTTTTTTTTTTTTAAAGCATGTTTTCTCACATTTTATTTTGTTTCTTTTAGGTTTTGTTTTATTTCATAAGATCCCACTGGATGGGTAAATGAAATAAGGAAAAGATGAGAAAGGGGCTGTTGAGCTTGTGGAAGCTGTATGCTGCACATTAGGGAGTGGAGAGTGTTCTTGCCCTGTGAAGTGCCACCACCCTTGGACTTCTCTTTTAGACATTGTCTGTGTTTGGAGAACTGTAGAAGCACATTCAAATCAGTATCTGGTTTTGCAAGAACGGGGTGAAGCCAAGGCCTGAGGCAGCTATAAAACTCATGAAAGTCCAGATATAAGCTATCATACTCTTTTCTATTGCCTTGTCCCCACTGTGTCTTCCAAAATGACATTGAGATCAAGTTACAACATACTGTTTCCTCTGTCAATTTTTGTTTTTTTTTTTTTTTTTTTCTGATGAACTTAACTGGAAAGATGCTGTTTATAAATAATATTTATCAAAGGTGAACTGCAAAGTTGCTTTTATTTTTTATTGCATTAGTGGCTCTGCAAAACTTCAAATGCCTAATTTGAGTGTGTGTGTAAACTCACTGATTTCAGTGGGAATGCTCACATCCTTGAAGTTAAGTTCTTTTCAGGGTGTGGCCTTCCATTCTGAAGCAGAAAATCGCAGAGCTGGCCCTGCAAATCTTATGTATGTGGTTCCCCTGACTTTACCAGGAAGATGGACAGTATGAGCTGTATACAGAGAGGTGGCTGTTTGTGAGTGTGTTTGGGTATTGAACCAGTGCCATCAGTTACAGATTCAGTTAGGTAGTGCTTATTCAATATAGCCCATAAGTTTGTGTGAGTGTACAAATCTTTAGCAGGCTGGAATGCTGATTCTGAGCCAAGAGCAAGAATAACAATGCTACACACTTAGTCCTTCAGACTGTATGCTTGCAAGCGTATTTAACTGTTCATGTTTAAGCATGGAGTATACTTCAGTGTATGTTTCAGCATACTTCAGAGGAGAGGCTGTTCTCTTATGAGGAGAGTTATTATAACAAATAAAGCTAAGCAAAGACAATTTTGCAGGAGAAAGGACTGCATTTAGATACAGTGCTAGACATTCACTTTCATGCCATTTAATTATCAAACCTCGAGTCTGTACTTTGATCTTTTCAGTTTAGGGAATCATTGTAAGAAAGATAGTTTCTAGTGTTTTAACTGAGAGTTAACTACAAAGGTGAGCAGCAAAAAACTGGGATAGATGGTTACATTTCTATGCATTTTGATTATATTTATGAGCTATGTTTTGATTTTAATTCCATACTATTACAGTTAGTAAAAAAAGGAAAGAAGTTTTTTCTCTTCTGTATGCGCTTTTCATTGGTTTTGCAATTTAATTTCATCCATTTTCACTCTTCCTTTGAAACACTGTTTTCTTTTCTTTCACTGTAGTGTCTTACAGCGTACACCATCCTTCTATCAAGACAATACTGTCTTGACTACTTTGCTATATCTCTGTGTACTTACTTGCTTTGTGCCTTTTAAGACACTCAGTGTTTCAGCTTTTTCCTTGTGTTTTTTTCAGTCTCTTGCATCCAAGTTTCTTATTCCTGCTGTGCTCAAGTTTTGGAAATATCCTTATTAGTCAAGAAATATGTCTATATTTGCATTCTTCTAGGCCTGTGTAGTGAGCTATATTCTTTCTCTTGCACTGGCTAGGGAAGAGGAGTTGCAATTGCTAAAGTGCTTTCTAGCCTTCTGCCAAATCTGTCCCAAAGATGTGTTCTTGTCCCTACATTAAAGAAGAGGATGGAACATGGAACTGAAAGTCTACTGATGGCCTAGCAATCATGGTGTTGCCCTGCACATACTGTGATGATCTGGGGAGGGATGGTAACAATTAAGGCTGTCCATCATAATTACTGTTTGATGTTAGACATCAACAAGTGTTGTGCTGGTCCTCAGAAACAATATTAGGAATGCCTGCCTTTTTTTCCTTCTTAATTCTATGTGGATAGGGTCTTCTCTTATTTTGGAGAGATACTAACTTTCCCTTCAGATTACTGTTTCTCTTTTAACTTTCCTTTAATTATTTTCTTCACATACTTCTTGCTTACACATGCATCTTTCCTTCTATTAAAATAAGGTTTCATAACACTGAGCAGATTTGAAATCAATGGAGAATTGTTTAGGTCAGCAATATTTGAACTGAAGTCAGCGGAGGTACATTAAATGTCAGTTGGATCATGAGCAGACTTGACCCATTAGCCCACATTCTAGTCTTCACTTTTGCTGGGACAACCTCAGCATATTTGTTGTGTATTCACAATTTATTGCCAAATAAATGAGGTGAGAATTTGAACCTTTTTTTTTTTTTTTTTTTTTTGGAAGGAAAAAGGCAAACTTGCAGAGCTGGAATTTGGCAGTTAATTTTTGAAATATTTAATTAAAAAAGGTAGTTCTTTCTGATTCATAATATTTATGCGCGTAACTGTGCACAGTTATTCATTGGGGATTTTACATAATTTTTTTGTAATTTATTGTGTAGCACTTTGCAGTTCATCTTTATGATATAGATTAGGTTTGACCTTCAGATATTTCAGCATGTACTGACACAGTATTTTGGATTTTATATAATCATGGAGATAACTTTAATAAACCACAACTGATTTATGCACCAGTGAAATATATATATATTTATATATATATTAGAATATCCTTCTTACATTTTTTGTACTGTATCTTATATATTAGCCACTCAGTGCACTATTACTTGGCACAGATATTCACAGAACTGTATAGATTACAGCATGTGATTTGTTGCTAATAATGTCTCAATGCAGATGTTTAATGATTGGTGGAAAAAGACTATGTGTTTCTAAAATGGTTTATTTTCAGTATGTGGACAGAGCCTCTTGAAGCTAACGGAGCTAGTTTTAACACAGCAATTATAGCACCCACTGGCTCCTGTCTTTCAGCTTGATTGTAAGTGACACTGCTTGTAACTGTAGAGATTCTGATCTGCCCAAATGGTATTGGTTTGCAAAGGGCTCCATTAATTACAAATTCTTGACCTCCTTAAAATAAAGTGAGACTGAAACTAAGAATCATGCAGGAACCATTAACATGGTAAAAGTTGCTGGACATTCAGGATTTGATATTAAAAAGCTTTTATATTGTTTCGCTGAGCAATAAAAAAAGGCTATGAAATGTCTAAAGACAGAGTTGATGTTTTTTTCACTGAAAAATATAAGACATGAAACTAAAATAAAAGCATATTTCTAATGTTCTGCTAGAAAGGGTTTATTTATCCTGGAATTTACTTTAAATTGACATTTAATATACTCAGAGAAGTATTGAGATAAGCTGTTAAGCAGGTCAAATTAGTTGGGGGACTGAAGAGAAAGCAGTGCTTGTGGTATTGTGGTGTGAGACAACGCGTACCATCCAGTCTGTTAAATTAACCTGTTCATGCTGAATTTGGTGGAAGTTTGACCAGTGGCCAGATTTGTGTTGAAAACAAGCGCATTATTCCCAGGCAGAACCCAGGGTCTGTATTGTGCTTGCTGCAGCTGCCTGTCATGCAAAGCAAGCCGGGGGCCCTTGTGAAGGCTATTCCTGTCGAAGGATATTTGGGAAAATGTCTTTTGTTTCGATTGGAGTTGTGAGAGCTTATTGGCAGGGCAGGTAGAGGCTGCTGTGACACATATTCATGGCAAAATGAGTGTGTCTGAGTACCCTAACCTGTGCAAGGCAGTCCCCAAGCTTTCCACTGCCTTTGACTACCAGCTGGATCTCTCCCAGGCAGCAGTGAAGAAAGCGATTCATTTCAGTGGAATCAAGATCCTTGGGGGGCAGCAGACAGTGCCAGGAAAACCTGTGGATGGTTAGTTGGAAATAATTCTGCTTCAAATAGTTCTCTCAGGAATTGCTCTTACTTTTTTGACTGCCAGCAGAAGCACTAGAATTCTATTTTTTCCCTAGGGTGCAGCCAATTCATTAGCACAATTTTTCAAAGATTAAAAGACTTCTGGAAGTTTGCCATGTAGGAGTGACCATTAAACATCCTACTGGCTCTTTATGCAACAGAATTCATGCACATATCTAGTTTCTCAGTTGCTTCATCTGGCCATCCATGATAAATCCAAAATTGAATCATCAGCACGAAGACCAGCACTTTGTTTGCAGCTGTTTGAATGCTTAAAATTTGCAAATGGTCTGCAAAGTTGGAAGCCATTACCAGACAAGTAAAAAAAAAAAATAATGGATCCTTTCCGATATCTTCTTAATTCAGACCTCTTTTTTTGGTTACATATTTAACATTTGAAATAACTGGAAATTATTTTTAGTATTTTTTTTTTTCATCTTCTTCCTCATTATTCTTTCTGGCTTCTTTTTCTTCCGATTTTCAGTGGTCCTGTCTTCTCTTGTGTTTGAGAGAAGCTTCAGATCCCCGTTTGTGAGCTATGGTAAGCTTTCTTCTCCATAGGGTACAAATATGCAGGATCTTTGAATATCCTTTCCATCATTATCTGATGGTGTGAAATATTCCAGATTTTACTGTAGGCCCATGTTGTGTCATCTGACCTCCACAGCAAAGTCTGTGGGTGTATTTGGAAGTATTTAAAGTTATGAATACGGCATTATAAGGAGCACAGTACATTGGTACTGTTTATTTTACATGTTTCACAGCCCATTTCATTGTCCCACATCCATGGGAATGTGTATCCCCAAAATTTTAAAGCTGGCTTCCATTTGTTCTGGGTTTTCTTTTTGTACATACAATTAAATCTTCTGTGAAAATAGAAAATTATGCATTAATTGGAAATAAATATAGCTGTTTAGCTATATAAAAACTTATAGTCACAAAAGCATGTAGACTGTTTGAGTGACCTTGTAGAAGGTGTTACTGTCTTTTAACAAAACCTAAAGGTTAAGCTACTAACTTATGTTCATCAAAAAAAGGCAGATCAAAAGAGATACAGACATGATACAAACATGCCATATGCTTGTAGCTTTAATAGCGTCTTTCCATTACCAGCTATACTTTTGCGGCTGCATGGAGTGTGGTGGGTAACCGTGTGTGTCCTGGCCTGAAGTAGAATTGCAGTCAGTGTAGATCCAAACTGCTTTCATTTTGAACAAGGCAATTCCCCTACAGTCCCTGGAGTCAGCAATTCACAGCAGTGTTACAAAGCAGTTTATGACTTCATATAGGAGGAAAATCCCTTCATCACATCCACATATTCACTGTAACTTTGTTCCTTGCCTGGAATGACAAGAACAACTATATAGGATTTCAGGGAACTATCTGATGTTCAAGCAAGTAGGGGGTGAAGTCAAGGCTTTGTTGTGATGACTTAGATTTTTTGCTGATGGTAAGCAGTGTAGGGCTCATGCCTCAGGCATGTCTACAACGCTGGAAAAAAAATCTGAATTTTTCCTGTTTGTTTGTTTGTTTGTTTGTTTTGTTTTGTTTTGTTTTGTTTTGCTTTTTAACACAGCTATTTTAACAGATATTACTGGCTTTACTAGTGTGAGAGCATAATTGGGCTGCCATGCTACTGCACAAACCTGAGACCAGAGTCTTTGGCAAATAATTTTGAAACGTATTCTCTGTGTTCCTTGTTCTTTCTTGGTTATCAGGTTCAACTTAAAAACAGGAAGAGAGTCATTATGTTGGTTTCAAAGTATAGAACATATGCACTTTTTACTAAAATTTATTTTTCACATGTTCAGAAAAGTAGTATTCTAAATGATAAACAATACCTCCTACCGTAACATAACAGCATTTAAAAAAAGTTTGCTGCAATCCATCAGCAAGCTGTGAATCCTTTATCTCTCTCTTCTAATTCTTCATGTTGAATCAGTTTTATATTTCCTGTAAATAACAGACAATCATTGTTTTTGTTCACAAGTAATAGTTTAGACAATCTATATTTACAAAAAATGTACTTGATTGATTAACTTAACAGGTTAACAAAGTTTTATAATTCATTATCATTGCATTGTGTATTTCACTCTCTGTAAATTGATTACATCTAGAATTTAACTAGTTGTTGTGCAGTGTATCAGAAGATATGTGAATCTTGGAGGTGGTCACCTGTTATCTGCTGATATAAATGTACTTAGTGTTACTTTTGTTTTCTGATAAACAGTGAGATTTAACTCCTTAATTATTTTTTTAAAGCATTTTGAGTGGTTACCCTATTTAAAAAATACCTTCCCCAACTGCTTCTAACAGTTTTATTTCTATTTAATTTAATTTAAATATATGTCTTTAGCATATATATTCAATTTAGTATTTAGATCAGATGTATTTAGATCAAATGACTGTATGTTCGGCTGTTTGCCATAAGCAAACCAGCAAGTTTTATATGTCAGGGCATGCTTCATCTACTCAGAACTTAAAATAGAAAAAGTTGGTTGGCTGAATACTGAAGTAAGCTGTGATGATTTTCCAAACTATTTTGAGGAAACACCAGTGCTGTGATTTGAAGGGTGTGTTTGCTTTGTGACTTCTGTTTGTTTGCCTGGACCATATGGATTTCTTGACAGACCTGATGAAACAGTGCACAAAAATGTTGGAATGGTTATGTTGCAGTTTAAGTGCAAGTTTTTTTGCTTTTTAATAAGGCATGTTGTATTTTCCTATAAATTTGATTGTTGTATTTGGACTATGGCAGACGTGGATATTGTGTTACATGTTTATTTTCTTGCTTTTTTAGTCATATTTTTCTCTTCTGGAAACTCAGCACATTTCCAAGCATCGTACCAAATCTGGTTTGTACGCCCACAAGGAATTTTGAATTTTTTACCTATTAGCAGGACTGCGATGTTGCAATGCTTTTTTATCATCATCCTATAAAATATGCCTTTGGAACCAATTTGAAGTATCCTCACTATTTCGAAGAGAGATTCTCTTTTTCTAAGAGAAGCTTTCAGTAAGACTTGCTATTATAGGCAATTTGTGATATTCTGTAAGCTCATAGATACAGTTATTATAAAGAAAATATTCAAACACTATAAAATATTAGATTTATTAAAGCTCTTTGCCAAGTAGAACATTTTTAAATTGTGATGCATTGGATATTTTTTTAAGTGGTAGCAAGCTTGCCATTGAAATATTCTAGTAAGGATATGCAGCCTCAGCAGAGCAAGAAGTTATCTAGGAAGAACAACCAAAAAAACAGAGTGACGTAAAGGCAAAAATGAAAATAGCTGTGTACACTGCACAGAAAATTATGAAGTCAACAGGATAAGATGCAACATAAATTCTTCATGTTATTGATAATTCAAATTAGTGTAAAAATGCAAACAGTGGTTCATTTTTTAATGAGCACGAATTGTAACTTAACAGTATTCATGTAGGTGTCTTTATTTGGTTCTTTCAAATGAGATAAAAAATACAAAAAGCATGTATTGGATATTTGTAACTTGAGAAATTGTTATTTCCATTTGAATTTCTCCATTAACATACTGCAAGAATAAAAAGTTACTTTCGTAGCATAGTTTATATTTCCATTACCATTTTTACAGTAAAATTAATTTAAAGATCACCTTTCAGGTTTAGTAATTGGTGTTTCTTCCTATGTTCTGTTAATCAGTCTCTAAAGCACAAATGCAGAGCACACAATAAGCAGATCTTTGTATATTGCAGTTTCATGAGAATGGTTGCAAAAAGTCACAAAATTCTGGTTTCTGATATTTAGATAATTTTATCAAAAGACCTTCTGGGCAATGTGTAGTATCTATAAAAAGCAAATGCCGTGTGTATGTTTCTAAAGTGAGTGTTCTCTAGCTATTTTGTTGAAGGTGACAGATACTTTAGATTTAAGTGGGCCTGTTTTGTTTCTCTTCTGTGTTGTTATCCAGAGCTCTAGGACTTTCATCATCAGTGCAGAGTTAAAAATAAAGGAGCCAGATGTCATTAAGGTCTGTAAACAGATAATGGGGTTTCAACTAAAATAATCCCCTCAAAAACTTAGAACTGCAGCTCACAGTGTGTGATATATTAAAAAAAAAAGGAAAAAAAAAAGTGGGTAAAGAGAACAGAAAAGTGCGTTTGAAGTAGAGCTGAAAATTTATTTTGATCAAAGTTCTAGTTTGGTGCACAAGTTGAAACTGTGTTTAACATGAATGGCCTGCTCTTGCAGTTGAAAACCAGTAATTTAAAAATCACTTGTTTTATTTATGCAATTTTCTTTTCTACTGTGGTTTCCAAATTCAGTTTATTCCCATTGTGCCATTGGTATGATGCCATCACTTTGTCTTCATTTTTCATTGTAGTAAACTCCAGATACATGCCAACTGTAATCAGGAAAATCCCAAATAGTGTTTCAGAAGAAATTAGAATATGAAAGTGACAGTGTCTTTCATAACCCCATTTACTCTTGCCGGATAGAACTGCTGTGCTGTTTGCACATGCAGAAGAAGCAGTGTATTCAGCTGCTGTTCTAGCCATGACACCTTCCCCAAGAGAGCTGATACGCAAAATGAAAACATGCAAGTTTGTGTTGGGAACACATATTGTGACACCACAGATCATATTTCCTCAATAACTTTTAATAGCTAATATTAGGTATGAGAAGTTACAAGAACAAACACTGATGAAATTCTTTGTGGCCTGATGGGGAAATGGCTGTGCAGTTTCTTAATGATTAGTGTGGTCCCACAGAAGAGTCACCGTGTTTTTCCCTCAGAAGGCTTTAGCAAAATTTTAGTGTCTACAGCATTGAAATGGATGATGCCTCAGAAATAGATGTGTCATCTGTGCCCCAGAGAACATGATACAAGGAAACAGCTAATTCTATATAAACCTTTGAGTAATGGATGGGTTGTTTCTTGTTGCTCCAGAAGACATCCTGGCATAGATCTTGCTGCCTAAACCAGAATTCCCCTTTCTTTTTCTGAAGAATGCCATAAAACCAATTTTAATGCTTCATCAAGAGACCTGGCATGCTTAAGTCAGAGCTTGTAAGTTAGGTCACACTTTTCTGCCCCAGATTGTGCAGGGGGAAGGAAGGTCAATAGGTCTAGCAATGTCAGAGATCCCTGGTGCACTTGCACCTAATTAATTCATAGTCGTAAGTTGGTTCACTTCTGTTGAATATCTTCAGATTCCTAGAAAAAATCTGAGGGCTGTATGTACCTGTACTGTTAGAGCAAAATGTAGAGTCTCAGGAAGTCTCAGCTTTGTGGAAGAAAACGTTTCCATAAGAGTCTCATTTTCATTCAGATTCAAAACAATGTATATTGCCTTAGATACAAAAGTTAGAAGTATGAAAGTATATCAGTGTTGGCTTCCTCATGGTAAACCCATCTTGTTGATTTTTCTGCTGATGTCAAGTGATTAGATGAAAGACTTAGGTAGTTATTTTCTCTCTTGATCTTTTATAACCAAGAATAAGTTTTTGGTGGTCTGAGGTACTACCTCTGCATTGTAATTTAGCTGTCTCCCTATCTTGGTGAAGCCTTGTCTTCTGGGTACCAAGTAGCCCAGTGATAGATAGCTCAGTCCCTGGTGGGTATTGTGAAGACTTCTGCAAACGGAGCTGTAACTCTTTGTTATTACTAATTGCTCAGATGTTTCATTTTTCAATACATGTAATGTTTTCTAAATATGACTTACGTAAGCAGCTTTGCATTTGTTTGCTATGACAGTATGAATCAAAGTCAGGTAAGGCCTGACCATGTCCTTTCTCCAGTAACATCCAGGCATTTGAGGTACTGTTTTTGAAACAGAATGTGCAGACACCAGCTTTACACTTGATGTGTGGTATAACAGGTTACCTTTTCCTGTATATCAACACTGGTTTTCTTTTGGAATTTGGCATAATCTCTTTCCAGGGTAAAGAGTCACACTTTATCACTCTTCATCATTGTGTTAAAAAACGTGTGAGGGGCCATGTACCTCTTCAAGAGGAAGGCAAAGATTTATAACTGCTTTTCCTTCCTAAAGAGGATGCCAAGTTTCCGTTCCCTGCTGCAACTTCAAATTTTGTTGGAAACCAAATGTATATATCATCCTGTTGCTGTTGAACTCCACTGCCCTGGAACACAGGTGAAGTTGTTAACCTGTGGTTAGGAGGTGATGGCATTGCTTCTGGGGGCAGTTGTTCCTAACTGTGGGGCTCTAACATTTTTTGCTTCTGGGTTTGGGACTGAACTTTTCCCATGGTGAGAGCAGCTATAACCACTGGTGATTTGTAGATGGTCTACATGGTATCAGTTTGATCAGTGGTTGCCAAGGGAAAGATGCCAGGAAGGGTCAACCTTTGGCAGATGAAACAGAGCGGCTGAGCACTGATGATGGGGAGACGAAGTTATCCTGTCATCAGTCTAATTACAGTGGGTTTGGTCATCTTTAGGAGGGGAGTGGAAATTCCAAAAAACTTCTGGTATTTTTTTTTTTCTCCATTTGGAGACATACATGTCTTGCTTTGGGTGCCATAAATCAGGCTACTGTGAGATTTATTAAATACAGAATATAAATGTGATTTTAACTTCCTGTGTTCATAAGGAATTCCATCTGTATGTTGCAAGATGCAAAGAGTTTGTGCAGATGCTTGCCTGGTTACGTTAGAGTCCTGGTTCTGACCTGTGACTAACACAGTACTGTATTCCCCTACAGAATAATCAGGGGCATTTATTCATTTGAGATTTTTGTCACCACTGCAGTTATGAACATAAGAAAATGTGCATATATATGCAGTCCTGCTTTGAGTCACAATGTTCTCTTACAAAATAATTTTATCTGCTTCAGCAGTCTAGGGAGGACCGTTAGTGTACAACATTAAATTGTCCAGGAGATGTGTAACTGCTTTTTTAGTATTCTGAAACTTTTTATCATTGTCACCTACACATCACAATTACAAGTGCACAACTTGTGCAGCCTGATTCTCGTGTCTTTCCTTGCATTGAGTTTCTGTTTATGCTGTGTGACTGTAAAATGCTAACAGATCAGTCTGTCCAGCAGTGAATAATTCTGCATGGGATGCAAACCCACAAGCTACTCAAAATCAGTAGTGACTGAGAAAGGTATGAGCCAGATCCTTTAACTAATTCACCTCAACTAAGAGACCAAATTAAATATTTGCCATTTGTAAGTACTACTACTACATAAGAATGGTAAATTTTAAAGCTTGAAATTCATTGTGAATATTTGTACGAGTAAACATCTTAGGTCTTGCCAAGCATTTAACATAAAAAGGAAATGCCAACAAAATGAAGCAATGCAATTTTAATTCCAAAATGGTAAGGTTTTTGTGCTGCTTAATCCATAATAACCAGACTCCATGCAGATGTGTATTTATCTGTAGTTTCATTTTTTTTCCATAAAAATCTTTTAGGAGATCATGTAGGTGTAAAATAATGCTATATATTACAGTTTTAGTCATGTGTTATTATCAGAATGAATAGTATTGAACTAGTAGTATTGAATGAGTTTATGTATGCTATATACTTTGAAACTTGCTTCAGAACCCAGATCAGTGAGTTTAATTCAACAGGGCTAGCTTATTTTAAATTCAGTACCCCAGTGTCTTTATGCTGGTGTTTGAATCATTAGTACTGTATTGGTCTTTATTTTGCAAGTCATGGTGATCCTTAAACATCCATTATTTCATTAAGCATTATAAGAAATATCCCTGAGTGTGAATATTAGTTATTTCTTTAGCAATAATTACTTGGCAGTTTGAAATGAAATTGGTGCCAGATGGTATTGCTAGTGATAGAAAATGTCAGAAATCTGTCGTAATCATATTCTTGAAAATAAATTTTCATTTAAAAAATTATAGCTGTAGTGAGATTCTATGTTATTCTTGCGTTCTTATAAAAATTTAAATGGGTGAGTAGCTCAGAACTTAATTTTTGCTTCGTTTTGGAGACTGGTTAGATAACTTAGCTGTTTCCAGTTGTAGTATCTTCATTCCCTGGGTTTTAGTACCACATCATGAAAATATGGAGAAATTGGTTGGAAAAGTAAGAAAAGTTGTTACTGTCTTAACAAACCAAATTCTAATGCCTCTGGAAACTGTGTTGTAGAACACCATTACAGCCGCTTAGTAAATCGTGCACAGCCAGGTACCCCCCTCGGGATAATGGGTTTCTCTCCTTACTGATGTGGTCCACCTGCCCCTGGCAGAAGCCCTGTGAAGCTGTTACATGTTGGCTGCTTCCTGCCATCTTTTTGGTGAGGTGTCTTATCTCTGTGGCACAGAGCCCAGCTTAAAGCCTCCCAAAAGGGGTGTGTGCTCAGGCATGCTCCCATTACTGGAATAGCACAGATACTGTAGACAGCTTCAATTGCTGTTTGCTAAGGATTCAGGTTTGCTTCTTTGCTCCTTTCCTGCTTCTTCTTGGACCTTAAAGAGGCGGAGGGAAGGGAGATACTGCAGGAGGGATTCACTTCTGTTGGCTGCCAGCCCAGCGTTAAGCACTCTCCAGCAAGCTGGCTTGTCCGCCTCGCATCTACCCCTCCTCTGCCAGTCCACGTGACTGCTTGAGTGAAAGATAAAAGACCAATTCTTGCTAATTTTAACTATCCCAGCAGCACCATAATGAAAACCTAACTCCATAGCTTTTACATTTCTGGTAGCATGCAGCAAATTGTATCGTCTTTAATCCTCTCCCTGGCAAAACTCCCACTGACTGCAGTGGGAGTTTTGTCTGAGCATGACCAGAGTTGGAATTTCAGGTTTTGGTCCTATATTAATTTCTCAGCAAGAAAGAGAAATGGATTTTATAGATTTTCAGTTAAACATTAGGAAGACATGAAACTGTCATTCTCTGTAATGTAGTGGTACAAATATGGGCAATTACCTTTTGGTATTGCCTTTTGAGACTAATACAGATCTATTACTTTAACCCATTCCTAACATAATTCATGTGCAGCCATATATTACAGATGCTGCCTTTCAGTGACACAACTAAGTGCCACAGCAGCATGAGACTTCATTTGCCAAAAAGGTTGTCATTATTCTTAATACAAAGACAGCAGTCCTGATTCCACTGGCGTTAAAAGGGATTTTGTACCGTTGTCATTTTAATAAATTACTCTCAGTTGATATTAAGATGAAGGGCATTAGGCTCTGTATTACTATTTCACTTTTTTTGTTTATACGGTTTTATGTTTCATGTTTGGTTTCACTCTTTCACCCTGTCCCCAGATTTGTTTTTCTCTACATTTTTGCCAACTAGCCAGTTGGAGCTTAGCACGTTATTTCAGGTTAAAAAAAAAAAAATAAATCTAAAGACTGTGAAAATAAAAACCTTTCAGTTTACTAAAATTAATGTATAAATGTGAGGACTCCAAAGAATGAAATACTAAGTGATTGTGTTCCTGCACTGAAGTCCAATTCTTGGTTATTTAGTACTGGTGTGCTTGAAGTGAGAGTGTTCATTTTTCATGCACATAGGAAGTGCACATGTCTGACTTCTGAAGTCTGGTCTTTTGAGACCTATTTGTATGTGACCATTATAGACTCCAGTTTTCAATTTAGCCCAGTGCAAGAGGATTGTGGCTGTGTGCAGTTTGGAGCTTTTTGTAGTCTCTGAAGTCAACAAGATTATTTTTGCAAATCAATTCAAAGATACACTAATTAAGGCAGTTCATATGGTCTTCTACTTCATTTGGTGCTAACGTTATACACGTGTTCATTACTCTCATACAGAATTATAAACCCATGTTGTTCTGTTTTGTAGTATTTGCTTCTAATGGTGGTCAGGAATAAGGCTATTTTATTAGCTTCCTTTAGCAGTTCATTTTGAGAGTATTTAATGTCTATGCAAATCTGTGCTGATAAATCTGTTGCTAAGAAACAGCCGTGACTGAATTTTTGGTAGAAGAGAAAGTTACACTGAGAATAAATGAGTGTCACCCTATAATACTTAAGTTTAGTAAGTACTAATGGTATTTAGTTCGTACATAGAAATTACATCACTGGAGGCCATGTGGACAAATGGGAACTGAATATTACAAGGCAATGAAAAGATAGTTAACAAATCCAGTGAAATGTTAGAAAAAGAGAGGATAGGAGACCCAGATGGTCAAGAGAGAATCAGTTAAGAAGAGAGAGGCAAAACTCTTCATAAGGGAAGGAGTGGGTAAATAAGCAGAGGAAGCACACCAGAAAGAAGCCAGGGGAGGATACTTGGTAAAGTATTCAGAAGTTGAAGAAGAAGCAGAAGTAATGTCTGGAAATATTACGTGCAGCATCCTGAAAAAAAAAAAAATAAATGTTTTTTATTTAAAGCCCTGCAGAATAGAAACAGTGATGCTTTAAATATTTAAACAAAAGCTCATTGTGGGTTTGTGACCATTGTGGGTTCGTGACCAGTTTCACAGTTAATACACCCATTTTCAAATCCTCTGCAGCAGAACTGCCGGAGCTCAGTTTGTAGTGTGGCCACCTCTGGGATGGCTGAGCTAGCTGGTACAGTGAAAACAGCTTTGAGTGGGGGCATTTTCTTGCTTGCCATGAAGGCAGTTTCAAGGAAAGCTGGCAGCAGATAGGTGACTGGGAGTTTCCATCAGTTGAGGCATAATGTGGCAGGGAGGAGGAGCTATCTGTAAATGGCAGTAGAGGACCAACATCTGCAGGTAAGACAGTCAATTTGTGCAGCTAACCCTACAGTTTGTGAGTGATGCTGCAGGGACAGAATTTTGTCATGTTGCCTTTCTACCTGTGAGTGACATTTGCTTCACTGCAGTAATTTTTAGATCTGCATTTTGAGTGTGTAAGGCTTCACTGCCTTTGGAATCATGCTTAGGGAAAGAATGGTGTTATGTGGGGACAACTCTGAATCTTTGATTTGAAGGTGTATTGGCAGCGATATTCCTCCAAACCTTCTATTCAGCTCCCTCCCATCTCTGAAGGTGAACTGATTTTTAAATAATGTCCAAAAGATCTAATTGAGAATAATTCAGAAGTCTATACCTGTGCAAATGGAAAGTGATTAACAGAAAGCAGTTGTTTTTGTTTTCTTTATGTTTTCTCACACAAAACCACCAGCTGCTAGAGCGAGTCTGTTTCTCAGATTATTCCACTTTGAAGAATATGGCAGACACTTCACCTGGGTTTCAAAAGAATTTCTAGTTGACACATGTTTGCTGAACACCAAAAATGTTCCCAGAAGAAAGTTCTGGCCACTCTCTTGCCAATCAAGCAAATGTTGTTGATCTCTCTCTGAAGGCTAGGGAACTGTACAGTTGTCAACTGCTTTAGGAGTAGGAACTATAGAGAAAGCCACTGAAATGGCTGCTGTGGTAGAGACACAAAAGGAATCTGTCTGACTGTTGCTAAGTAATGTAATATAAATTGGAATAAAATGTCAGGTGGAAAAGTAAGCTGTCTCTTGCTTTGTGTTCACTGAGGGCCAGTTTTGGATTGTGTCTTTTGTGCTGTAGCCTTCTGCTCTTCCAGCAGCCCTCTTTCTTCTAAGACCAGCTACTGCCTTCAGAGAATGTGGAAAGTTTGGGCCATGAGGACCCAAAGCCTGTCCAGCCAAGGAGAAGGTGAATTACTTGACAAGAAAGAGATGGTAGAGTGTTAGTTCACCGTCTTCCCATGTCATCCTTTTCAGGTGTAGGTAGGACTTTGAATTTTATTTAGAAAACCTATTTTCAAGGATAGGGAATGTTTGGAGATGAAGAAAAGTCAGTTCAAGTCAGTACAAGTCCAAGAAAGCGTTAGCTGGGCTGCAAGATTAGCTCAGTGAGAGCTGAGTAAACAGCAAAACTAGATTTCTGCAGATGTTGTTTATAATTTGAGCATGATGTTTGGGTTGATTGTGTGTAATCATTCAGTTTTGCTTCTTTGCAGATTGTCACGTTTAAGGTTAGCCAGTGCAGCTGTAAGTGAAAAATGAATTGGAAGCTGTTATGCTGGAATGCTTGTTGAGAACAAATTGAGAGGTATATTTCAATCTAGGAGTGTTGACTTCATAATTCATGCAATTTTGGAGGCCTGTAAGAATCTTCTCCTAACAGAAAGTGAGAAATGATAGAAGAATTTGTGTTACAGTGTCACGCAGTTAACACTTCCTCTGATGAAAACTGTTCAGAAAGAATTAAAATAAATTGTACATAAAGAATTCAATTACATAATGTGTGTTCTAGTAGAGTAACCCACTGTAGACTGTGGATTGCTACATCACTGGTGTGTTTCTCACCCGACTAAATGTATATTGATTCTGCAGCCTGGAAAAGTAGCTGCTAATGCTGGGCATTTATTGAGCTACAGATATTATACAGTTCTGAACAGACAAAAATTAATATTTGAAGAACTCAAAGTGATCTCCATAAGACCACTCAAGGTGGTAAATCTGTATCAAATACACCTCTATCTTTTCCAGCAGATACTTTCCTGATGTGGCTTCAAAATCTCCAGAAACAGCGATTTCTCAGTAATTGTATGAGCAATTGCAGTGCCTGAGGATGTTCTCCTAACATTTTACCTCAGTTTTTCTTGGTGCACTTCTGTCATGCAACTTTTCATTGCTATCCATTATAGGAATGGAATAATGATTGTTCCCTACCATTGGAAGGCTATCTTGTTGAGAATTAAAAAAAAAAAACCAACCCAGTTCACGAGATTTAGATAGGTCTCACAAGTACTTACAGACTTTTCCTTATCATGTTCTCAGCTGATTTGCTTGGATTGAAGAGGTCTGTAGATAATACCTCTGCGTTCCCAAGAAATAATCAGGGAAGATTTAAAGAAGGGAAATACTTGCTAATGTGTTGCGACATAATACAAATCTAGTATGAAGGAACATTTCTCCACAATCTAGTGTATCTGCCATGTCATCTAACCATGTCCAGCTAAACAGAATTTGGAAAATTATTGACACTGGTTATTCCAAATAGCTTTGCTGTTCTCTCAGATAAAGACTGACTGCCGAAACAGCATGGGGAAACTTATGTTGCTTCTGTGCACATTGCATTAATCTTCTAGACAACAGAGGACATCATTCCCAGCACTAGGAATGGGAACGTTAATATTTAGCTTATCTTTAGAAGTGTGCAGAGAAGTGATTGTTAATTAATTAGTTTTTAAATTAAATTAAAGGCAACAAAAATTTAATTTTGGGTGAATTTTTCTTTTTTACTTGATGCCAACAAGCATATGCCAGCTGATGTTTTTTTCTTACTCTGGTGATTTTTCACTGTAGCGTGAAGAACTGTAATTTCCCCCATTTTTCTGAGATATCCAAACCTGCAGGTGGCTATAATGAATGATCTTGGTGATCTATATTAAAAAAGATTAATCATTTCTTCTTTCTTTTTTTCACATGTTCTCCTGCCTTGTATCCTTCTCTGACTCACATATTTGTATTTATTAATATACTACATCACTGCTAGATTTTTGTCTTAGGTCTGTGTTTCATTTGACTAACAATAATGAGAGGCCATAAATTCCTCATTCTTTATGATAGGGCACAGCATGTGAGCTGCAGATACTGCAAACATGTCCATGAAGTAGTGGCAGCTGTATAGCTACCATTTATCATATAGCTGAAAGAGGGCTGTAAGTCCAGAAAGGCATCATGATTCGACAGTCAGGGCTGGTAGTCCTTTGCATGGTCATGAGCACCTGCAGTGCTGGACAGATCAAGGAGCCTTGCAGAACTCCTTCTGTTGCCTCCAAATGGGGGATAATAGTAGCATATACCTCACAGAGGATGAACTGTGAGGATTTATTGGTAACCGGGATTAAGAATTTGAAGATGCATACAAGAGTGCGGTTCTGAGATCTGTTACACAAATGACCCCTGTTCTGGCTGAAAGGAGAAAGAAATTGGCAGCCTTTGTACCACAGGCTGAGGCTTTGGTGACAGCATCCCTGGAGAGAGGTAGCCTTGGAGTGAGGCAGGGGTAGAGGGAAGTCACGTGCCCTCTGGTCTGTCAGACAGTACTAGCAAATCCAGTATGTATTAGAGACCTCATCCTTTTTCCTACAGGCTTTTGCAGTGCTGCAAAGGAGATTTCTTGGGTGAACCGTTCTGCCAGTCTGTCCCAGCCCTAGGCACTTGTGTCTTATTCCCTGTGACCTGCAGGTTGCATGGCTTTTGGGGAGTGACATGTGTTACGAAGGTGTCCCTTAAGCTATTCTAGGGAGTCCTCCCTGTTTGGAAAACCTCCCTTGCAGAAAATGTGACCTCTGGAATGCTGTAGGCTTGTATGCAAAGGGATGTGTTCATACAGGGTAGTATAGATGAGGTTGTGAGAGGAAAGGCAGCTGAAAGGAGCTGACTGTGATTCTTCCACAGTCGTGCTCCAGAATAAAACTGAAGCAAACAAATATGCAGCTGTGACACTTAGATTCAAAGCCACAATAAAAAAGGCTTGATGAAATACTTGAGTAGCTAAAATCTGTGCTCAGTCATTGCAATGGAAATTAGCCAGGTTGCCTGTTTGTTGCTCTCTAGAGGAGTTAGGTATTTGAAATAAATTTTCACAGGAAAAGGAACATGCATTTCAGGGGAAAGGCATTTTGACACCTAACAACACTGAAAAGTTGGTACTGTAAAGCTGAATAACGTACCTATTATTTCATTAGACTCAAGGGTATGCATTACTTAAATTATTCTATGTAGGAAAGAAAATAATCCGCCACTGTAAATGACTTGTTCTATATGAAAATGATACAGTGATAACAACACAATTTAGTGTTCCTGTGAAGCTGCAACAAATGAGGAAAGACAAAACACTGGGTTTTCACATGAAAACAAAAGCAGACTGCCTTGGATTCTTGGACCCAAGCATTACGTCAAAGTTATGTGGTTTTGTCATGATTTTCAAACAAATGTCTTCACTTTGTTTTGCAATGGTTGTAAATTAACAGACTTCTAAGGGCTGCTCCTTGAGTTTAAACCTTTATTTTCAGCCACTCATGCTGCAAGAGACCTCCAAGGAGTCCCGTTCCTTCTGCTGCTGAGAGATTGTTAGAAGTGAATACTGACAGGGAACAAAGGCATTTATCTGCTAGGTGCAGGGAAGTTCTCCAGCTCTCTGCTCTACTTCCTCTGACTTCCTGGGAGCATGCTCTTGGATAAGACCTGAGCTTCTTGGGCAGTGTCAGAAAGTTTTTCTTATCCCATATATCAAGAGCAGAGTACAAGCTTAAACAAGCACTGGTGGGTGCAAATCAGTTAAACAGATTAATGATACCTGTCAAAAGATGTGAAATTATTTATCCTCTAAACACCCAAGCCTGACAAGTCTTAGTTTTCTGAGTCACAGACTTAATGTCTACATTGTGATTTTTGGCTCACTGTGCTGCACTGGCATAGAAGGACATGCACTGTTTGAGCTGTATGCTTCAGCAGGATGGACTTTGGTATCATGTTGCTCGGGGTGATCTTATTCCTGTGCTTTCTGCACCACAAACAAAGGAGGATTAACCCCATAATAAATCATTTCACAAATGAGCATGACAGTGACTGTTGAGACGGTTTCACTGGCACTAACGGCTGTTTCCTTGGGAAATGGCAGGGATGGGGATATGAGACAAGAAGGCCCGGTGGACAGGTGGAGAGAGACAAGAAATGCTATTGCTCTGCACAACTGAACCTCTGGGAAAGCATAGGAGCACTTTGCCTTGAGTTTTCTCTCATTAACAGCATCAGCAGCTGCAGAGCAAAGACCGTCATTTTAATAAGCCCACTCTAGGTTTGCAGAATAATCTGACTTTAGTTTGAATAGCTCCACCAGGCAGAGTGAAATGCAACTCGTTTCTCTTCAGGAAGCTTATTCAGCCAACTTTGAATTTTTTTCCTCGTGTTCTATTTACGTCTTATAATTCAATTCCCTGTATTCAGCATGCAGCATTTTAAGAGACCAATAATATAAAATAATGTTTCCATAATTGCATTACTTTCTATTATGCTGGGCTCTCTTATCCAGTCTAATAGAATTGCATAAACATGATTTGATATCACTGTTGCATACATTTGTTGAACTTAAGAGCGCAAAGGAATATTCAAAATTAAAGCTTATAGAAACCTTAATTAGAAAAAGTGTATCAAGCTGTGATTAATGAGTTGTCTTCTAGAGGGAGGTAAGACAGCGATTCAGGAGTTAGGCTAAAAAGATGTCTGTTCTGGTAAGAAAGCTGCATCTTAGCTCAGTAACAGGAAAAATTGAATATCTGTTCCTGCTGAAGCATAAAACTTACCTTTTAGTTACGCAGAAATAAAAGAATCTACAACAAATATGGGAGTCTCATGGGAAAAGAAATCTTCTGTAATTACTTTTATAGAACAAGGTATTTAACTAGTGAAAAAATATACCCCTCCCAAAAGGAAAGAATACAAGATTCAGTGTGGTCTGGAAATTCAGCAGAGGTGATGCTGACTGTGAGACATGTCCTGCTTTTGGCTTGCTGTGCTATTACTGTGTCCCGGCACAGACTGCTCCCTGTTCCAAGAGGGAATAAGAAAAGCCAGTGCTAATGAAAGGTCAGTTGAGAAATCTTGCTAGCAGTCAACATCATTTTTCATGCAAGGAGCAATAGTTGTTAAAACATCACAGCACAAAATCATCTCTATAAACAATCCCTTATAGCTGAGCTGCCTCACAAGACTTGACTAAGCAATGCATTGCTGTACCTGCACATCTCCAACACAAACCTTAAATCAGCTGTTTTTTAATTATTACTTCTGTTGTTTCCCACTGGCCCTGAGCTATTATTAATGACTTCAGGGGTAACTGGGGTGATGTGTGACAAATGGAAGTGTGTTGCAAGGAGGACGCAGGATACTGTAGCCTCCAGAAGATCTTGGTAGAGTTTGGAGAGCAAACATGCAGAGTAGATTGCTTATATCTTTTACACTGTAGGTGGAGGGAGAAGTTGATGGGCACAGTGCTTGTCTGCCACCATCTAAACTGAAGTCTGAATATGTTCTTGCAAGGCCAAGCCAGGTTCAAACAAAAGCAATATATTCTTTCTGATTCTGGATTTGAGAGCCTCTCGTTACTTTTTTTTGCCTGAGTCTGCTTATCTGAGTCATGCCAGTATTCACTTTGGGACTTTTTCTGTACTTTGGTATACAGGGAGGTTATGTGGATTATTCCAGTGGCAGCTGATAAGTGTGTTGCCACAGCCAACTACCTACATATTAGCAGAAGTCTGTAATTGTATGTGCATGTTTAAACTGCAATAACTGCAATGGCAATACAAGCAGCAGGAAAGTCTGTGTTTTATAATCATGAAACTCCTTCTCCTGGTCAGAAATAGCTGCACACCTTGAAAACAGTTTGTTTTGTTAAGTTTTGCTTCTTAACCTAAGGAAACTCACAGATATTGGAACCACTGAGGTAAAGGACAGTGCAGACCTGCAATGTTGAAGAGGTAGCATAGAAGTGAGTTATGTTTCAGGGAGGGGTGCTGGCACTAGTGAAGGCAAACCATGACCCACCCTCAGCAGTTTTCGATTGTCTTCAGTTTTCTGTGGGACGTGAAGTAAGGGAAGTTTGCTGTCCTGGGTGTCCCATACCACGAGCTGAAAATAATTCACAACCTAGGTGTGGGAGGTATTTTGGCTTTATTGTACCTTGTGAGTTTCAAATATAATTTGTTTTCTTACATATCACCACTTTTTCAGAGAGCTGCTGGGTTTCATACACAGAAGGATTTTTTCTTGGGCCTATGTGCTGCAGAATGACACCACCTGGGTGGTGGTGGGACACGCTTTTAGCTCAAAATCAAAGAGAGGAGCAATTTAGCCTTGCAGTGTACAGCTCTCCTGTTTTTTTCTCCAGGGCTTCCATTTCTTACGTGGCTCTGAATTCTATCTTTCTAAGATAAGAAAGACAGTCTAAAAATGAAATCAAGTGGAAATGTTGGGTAGTACATTTGAAGGTGGAAAAGATCTCTGGAGTTTTCTTAAAAGATCAACCTGACTGTGAGTCAGATATTGGCAATAGCTAATGGCTATTGACAACCCATGATTTTCACTTCCACAGAAGATGTTTTGTCTAAAATTTTCAGATTTCAGGTGTGAAACAAACAGTAGATTTTATAAAAAACAGACTAAGTGATAAGTGACTGAGGGTAATTATCATACTCATTCTTGCCTTTGACAAGTAATTCAGTGACCCCATTTCATGTGGATGAAACCCTACTTTAAGGTGTTTCATGAAATTACCTTTCATTTTGACCTCAGCACATACGCAGAAAAAGGACAGCTCTCACTTCTTGTCGGACCAGGTGATGGCCTCATCTTGCATCCCAAAAGATGGTTTTGCACTATTAGAAAATCAGTCATAGCCAGCCACAGTGCTGGCCTGTAACTGTAATGTGGCTTAGTGCATTAAAAAAATTAGAAGTAACTTTATGTTAAGTGGACAGTCTGGCAAATACGCAAGTTGGGAAATAATTTATGTACCAGTTTGCTTATGTTGACAAAAAGATTTCAGCAAAAGTGAGGGTTGAAAGGATGTGAGCTCAACACCAAAATTTCCATCTGTTGAGTTCTCACTGTCTTAATTAGTGAAGAAATATACAGGCAATAGGATTTTTGAACCCAAACAACTATTTCCAAGACAATTGCATGGGTTAATTACTTGTTAATAAGTGAGAGGGATCACGAAGTGACACAGTACGAGTTTTCCAGAGCTGAGTTTTTCCTAAGCTGTTTCATACTGCCAGGAATTGCTTTGGAAATCACCTCATTTTCCAGGTTTTCCTCACCTACATCAGGGAGCTGAATATATTTGCAGCCTGCTTCACACCACATGGAAGACTACAGCACTTTGCCATTTATACTGATTGAAAAATTAGTTCACTATGCAAAATTGGGTCTTGGAGTAGTGCAGAAATGATTTGATGAACAGAATGAGTTTCTATTCATTATCCCGTTTAATGCCTTGAAATGGTAATGGTCACTTTACCCTGCCATCACTCCATGTGTGGTGGAAGCAAACAATGACAAAAAATCTTCCTTCTTTGCAGCAGAGAACAGCAGGGCTGAAAAGAACATTCCTCTGTTAAATTACAGAGTCATTTGCTCTAAGATGAGGGATTTAACCCTCATACTAAACCTATATTATTATAAAAAGACTTTGTTTTTGCAAGAAAACGTGTATTTGTCAGTCTGCTTTTTGTATCCATTAGCTTGACAATCAGAAAGTTTAGAGGCATAAAAATGCTGTCTGTCAAAATAGAATGAAGTTTTAAATGGGTTTGCACTCTGATGGTTCTGAACACAATTCTCATGCACCTGAAAAATGTGTTGTCACTTCATGTAAGTATCTTCTGTGCCATCTGAGGGACCCTTTCTCACAGTTTCTTAGGCTCTACACTTCATTAGAGAAATCACCACCACCAACTCTTAATCCTGGCAGCTTTCCTAGTAGAATCATTTGTTCGAGGACCTGGGTGACCAGTAATGGCAAAACCAGCCTTGGTATTAACATTTCACTTTATAAATTGCAGAGATCTAGGCTTCACTTATATTTGTCAACAGTGAGTTTCCAGTGAAGTGCAAGGTATTTGAAAAATTACCTCTAATGTTTCAGGCCAGGGAGGGAAGTACTTTTTCAAATTATGAGAACATTTCCCTCATGCACTATTAAACCAACTGGAGAGAAAGAAAAGGAGTGGATGTACACTTGACTCTCTAAGGTTGAATAGCCACATGCCAAATTATTTAAGTTTTATTCCTGTGAGCCATGCCATGCGATGATAAAGTGTTTTTCTTAATGATACAGTGAGCCACAAAAGAGTAAGAGTTTCTTTTCTTTAAAGCTGCCCTTTCTTGGCTGCTGTGTCTGGGACTGTCCTAGTACTCATCTTCTTCCTTAACTCTGTGTGTGCTGTGGTGGATCCTGCCTATCTTCTCGCAGGTCCTCAATGCCATGTGTACAGGCCCTGCTGCTGTTCCCCATTCTTGTTCCCTCTCCCCTTCACACATCCCATCTCGCCGCAGACACAGATGTTGTCTATGTGGGGAGTTGCTCAGCTCTGTCTTTCCTCTGCATTGTTCCTTCTGTCCAACCTAAAACTCAGAGTGGTGTCTCCAACGTTTTGCAATGGGGTGATTGATGACCCAGAGTAAACACAGCTTTTAGTCATCCCTTCTTTGAGGGGCAGCTGTCACTGCTGCCCACGGACTAAACACAGGTGTCATCTGAGGATACCATTCCAGAATAGGCACTTCCAGAGGGTGAATTTTGCCATCTGTTTCCAGCATTGTCTTTGGTTGTTACAGTTCGAAGATGAAGGCTACTCCAAGCCCCCTGGTTAACATGAATGGCAAAAAAAGTGAAATGTGACATGTGTGAGCTCTGCTGGCTCTTCAGTGGGGAGAATAGGCAAAGTGTTGTCGCTGCTAAATGGTGATTCTGGCTTCCTTTGAATACTGGATGTAAACTGGAAGATGTAATGTGGAATTTAAGCGGCAGGGTTATTTGGCAAGAGTGCAGATGTCATTTCTGCTGATCTCGTCAGATCAAAGGCCCCTGCAGCTCACAGAAGTGGGACACTGATAAACAGGACGTTTTTTTAGGAGGTTTTTATCTCTGTGGCACTTTCATTAAAAATATAAAGCGCAGAGTGAAAACAAAACAAAAACTAACGCTGAATTATTGATAAAAATATACCTTTTTCTGGAAGGTGAATAGGCTGAGGTATGGATGGGGGAGATGGTGGGATGCTCCCCTAGGCTGGAAGAGCCCCTCTGCAGTGAACCAGATTTTGCAGTGGGGTGGGATATGTCTTTCCCACTGCTCTTCTCAGCATCAGTCTACAGCTTATGTTCAAATTGTCCCTTGGATTTTGACTGTGTTGACTTTCAGAAATCTAGCTTCCTGCATCAGGATGAGCCTATCTCCCATGTATCTTGTCTTGTTATAAGGCCACCTCAAAGGGAGGCCAGGCATTCCCTGGATTTCTGGCAATTACTGCTTTGTGATCCAAACAGGGTATATGGTAAAAAATTAATGTGTGTATTTCAAAGCTTATTTCTGAGAATGACAGAAATATTTCAGCAAATTTGGAGATCATTCCCAGTAACACACACAATACAGATCCTGATGTATTTAGCCTCAGTGATCTACCAGTCCAAAAATTTGCTTCACATTCCAATGCTTAATAGAAAAAACCCATGGTTCTCTATCTGCACGCAGACATAAAATTCCTGAAGTAAGGTCAATAAGGCACACAAAGATTGCTGTTGACTATGGGGATGGAGGACAAACTGATCCAAGAAAACTTCCCCAAAAAACAAAACAAGAAATTATCTGAGGGAAAGGAACCATGTGCCAAGTTACAGGAGAATCTTTGTTTCTAACTCTAGGTCCTTCTTCAGTTATCAGCAATGATGATGATTCAGCCAGTCCCCTCCACCACATCTCAAATGGCAGTAACACTCCTTCTTCTTCTGAGGGGGGTCCTGACGCAGTCATCATTGGGATGACGAAGATTCCTGTCATTGAAAATCCTCAGTATTTCGGAATTACCAACAATCAGCTCAAGACAGATACCTGTAAGTACAAGCAACTGTATGTGTTTCAGTCATTTTACTTGTGTAAGTGCTGGGGCTTCTTAACAGAGCTAACAGAACAAAATGCTCTAAGTTCCTGGAGTGGAAGGGTGGGGTTAAAATGCATGTGTTTTGGTACATTAAATGAACTGCTTTACATCTGTCAAACCCAAATTCAACCCTTGTCAATGAAGTCAATAAACTCAGCGGTGTTACACTCAAAGCCCAGTCCATATTCCATCAAAGTCACTGGCGGCCTTTCCATTGATTTCAGTGGTCTTTGGACAGTCTTGTGCACTGAGTATGTTTTTGGAAGAAAACAAATCCTGTGTCAGAAGCAGAAGTCAGTATTGTTAAATATGTGCTGCTTTTAAATTGATCTTATTGGCAAGAACATAACCTAACATTGAAATATGAGTATTTTTAAAGTTATAAGAATGATAAAATTTAAAACTTCAATTCTTTTAATTTCATTATACAATTCAACCTCTACAGCTGGAAAACATGTTGAATATTTAAAAGTAAAGCAGAAAGTTGCATGATGGACAATATATGTCACATACAAATTCTTTCATGCTCAGTTAGATGTTCATAGTGAATGGTGAAAAAATATTGAGTTAATCATAATTAACCATGAATAACTAAAAAAAGAGTATCCCTAACTTCAGATGCTACTTTTCAAACCTCCTGACAGTTTTAGAGCTGCACATTTGAAATGTTGATTTTGGAACCAGTGTTTAGCATTAGAATAGACAACTGAAAAAAATCCTGAAGAGTATTATAATTAACAGCAACTGCATTCTTTACTATTTTTCATCAGGACATGAAGGTCTTTACTTGTTTCAGAGAAGGTTGTTCCTACCTCTTTTTCCTTATTTTATTTGTGTGTGAATGCATAAACGTTTCTGAATTGTCACTGGAAGTCTGAACTAATTCTCTGGGAAGTCACTCTAGAGATTCCCAGTATAGCTGGTGAGCACTGGGCTTGCAGCTAAGGGATACTGCATCCCATCTGTATCCTACCCTGAATGATACTGCTTGAAATAGTACTGTAGGGGCTTACTGACAGGGTCTGAAGCCATTGCCTCCAAACTTTGCAAATAGCTTAAATGCCATAATAGGAATCTTTCTTGATCTGTGCATGAGGTTATGTATGCATATGTGTATGCATGACTTCTAGTTTTGCAAAGACTGATGTTGAACTATATACATATCTTGTGAATATTAATGCTGATCTACATCTAGATTGTTGCATGAAAAACAATCCACAGGAGTTCCTGCAACTCAGTAACTCAACAGAAGGTCTTTTCCTGCCTTTTTATTGTACATCCCTGATGTAGCCTTTTTCTTTTTTGTGGCACTATTCTGGGATTAGAAATGTTCCATCACCTCTTCTACCAAAGGGTATTTGAACAATCTGGCCTAGCATACACAGCAGTATGCATAAGGTAATAACAGAATTGTTGATATTTGACCAACACAAAGAAAATTGTTGTACAGACACATTCTAAATAGAACATTAATTCCTGGGAAGAATAGAAGCCACTAGGGAATCAGAAATAGGCAACATGCCCACTAGAGCTCTCTAATATTATATAGAAGGCCATGCTTTTAAATATGAGGCTACTGTACCTCTATTCCCAGCTGCATTAGACAACATAATAATTGTTTAAATAAACATCAGTGCAGAGAAATTAACTTTCATCATTAATGTTGAAACAATATACACGCTGTTCTGGGAAAAACCCAAACTGTACCAAAACATAGAATTCTCTCACATTTTGTAAGCTGCACATTAAGTACAGACACATTAAATCACGCCTGGCTAGTGCTAAGTAGGTCCTGATCCTAAAAATACGTAAGTCTGTGTTTGGTTTTGTGTGCTGCAATGAAACCCACATGTTGTCAGGGAAATTAATCACAGTACATGAAGTTCAGTTTGTGCATAAATGTTTGCAGGATATGGCTCAGTGTTTTGCTATGGTGCTCTGGGGAGGTTTGTGGGGCTGATCCCCTGCATTTTGCCACATTGCCATGGAGGTCCCAGTCTGTGTGTTTTGATTGCCTTAGGAAAGAGAATCAGGTAAACTATGTTAGTGTATAAATCAAGACAGATTTCTCCTACCACACTGAGCATCTGTCCAATAAAAAGCATAATTAAAATTGTCTCAGACAAACATGGATCTTCCCAGAAGTTTCGCATACACTCTCTTTCTGTTTTTCTCACTCGCTTATTATTACAGAGTTGCACTTGTCCTTTCTTAAGCTGCCAGCCTCCTCCTGCTGTGTATATCTGGTATTTATAAACCTCTAAGCTAAGTAGCTTTCATACCTTTTTCCTGTTTACAGTAATGCTAGCTCCAGATGTCATCCGGTTTCTCATCCCCAGCAAGATAACTAACATTCATTTTTTATCTCCTATCTGGTATAAGTTCCATTGTCTGCTAGTATTAAACATGGCAATCACTGACAGTCATGGTGGAAAAGTTTCTTACATATTTAGCCTATGTTGATCTGTAGAAGGAGGTGAGATTTTGAACTGGTGAAACTGTATGCAAATTGTATTGCAGTTTTCACAAAAGTTGAAGGACTATGTCTGCTGTCAGTTGCAAGCAGAGTTTCTTTTTTGTTACTAATTTAAGCCATATTTTGATGTGCCTACAGATAACCATTTCTGAATACAGTGTATCAAGCTCCATTGTGAAATCTTAGAAGTATATATGTTTAAAAGAAAATTAAAAAGTTGATTGTGATCAATTTAGTTGGAAATTCTGCCAGTGTATCAGTAAACTGGCATTCTCACTACTGCGTAACTAAATCCTGAAGAGTGATGGCTTCTAAAGAGTCTCAGGCTAAAAATTATAGAACTCTCCTACTCTTGAGAGATAGCTTTCAAGGTGGGAAAAGCAAACTGATGAAGACTTGAAGATTCAGATTCTAGTCATTGTTCTGAAGGACTGAATTTCTGTCCCAGGTTCCAGCACAAATGCTCTGTATCTCTAATTGAGGTAACAGTAGAAAATTACTTTTCATCTTCCAACTGGGTTTGGCTGATATTTCCCACTCCAGCTGCTCATCATCTTAACTACCCATTTTCCTTGCCAGCAAACCCACTGATGCTTCTTCAGCACTTCAGCAGCAGTCTGATGCCCTATCCCAGCACTCCTGGCTTTCACTTTCCCTACCATGTACCCTTGGTTGCTGCTGGCTGGTAGGTTCATCTGCCATTGTAGTACCTTGAACGTTTCAAGCTAGAAAATTTACAGTCTGTGGTGCACAGACATGTTTCAGACATGTACCAGACTCCTTGGTTCCTTTTAGTGTGAAATCAAAAAGCATTTTCTTTTTGTCATTACTTGTCTAACAGTGACAACTTCAATTTCAGATGTGTGCGAAAGAGACTTCAGGCTGGACATAGTGAAACATTCTTTGCACTTAAGTCATTATAAACCCTGTTGTGTTTGAGCATCGGCCTGCAAACCTCATGCCTGGGAGTTACCAGCACTGTTCAGTTGTTGCTGTTGAAAATTGGGGCATAACTTTGTAGTGAAGTAACACTGCCAGATGCAGAAAACTTGCGTGGATGTTGAACTTTGCAAAGATTTTTATCCCCTGAAATCAACTGGATGATGTAGTATCTTGAGGGCATAGATGTTAACTATTGCTAGATGGTTAGCTTCACTAATCTGTGAGCTGTCACAGCACCTAAGCTATATGGTATTTTTATTAATACACTGATATTTCAAAAGTTAGTCTTCTATATTTCTGCACAGAAATTGTAGTTGATAAAGTTGCCAACCGAGCCAACCAGACCTGTTCAAACAGGATGGAAAAAACAAAACCATTTTCCCCATGAATGGCTATGGACTTTCTTCATCACTTAGTTTGCAGCCTATTTCTTGGAATGTATCTGTCCATTACTATTATATTTCCATGGTTAATGATGGAAATGCAGTCAGTAAATAACATTGCTGCATTGTTGGTAATGTGAAAAGCAAAACCTGGGGAGAGGGCATACATAAAACATTAGTGGAAGTACCCAGGTTGAGACTCTCAGGGCAGAACCTGGATAAGAAATGGCTTGCAGGTGGTTTGGGGATTTTGAGAATAAATTGTTCTCTGAATCTCACTTCAGCAACCCCCACCCCAGCACAACAAAGTCACCATGGTTGTTTGGGTGGAGCTGAAAGGAAAGCTGGAGTTTTGCTCTTTCCTGTAGAGGTTTGCAAGCTCCAGCTTTCAGGTCACCCAGGGCAGATAAACAGCAGCATCACTGACATCAGTTTGCAATTCCCAGATAATTCATACTTGCAACTCACTCAATTTGATCCCTAAAGGTATTATCAATGATGAAAAACAGAATTCTGGGCAGGCTTGTTGATTAGTCAGTGGGTTGTTTAGTTGCGTGATATTTTCAGTGGCTGGTCATGCATACAACCGTTGTGTTATCGATTGAGTTACAGGATTGTGGCTTTCAGATGGGAAATTAGGGTATTTTCATTAAATAGTCTTCATATTTAATCTATATTTCTCCAGTTTGGGAGCGCGAATATGCAGTTTAGATAATAATTATTGTACTGACAGTTGGCCTCTGTTAGGGAAGTCTGCAGCAGTTTATGAGTTAGAAATAATGTTTATAAATAATTTTGATTTATTTTGCTGATCTGTAAAAATGATCAGTAAAAAAAATTTGCAGTTCCACAGTAAAATTGCTAACTACAGATATGATGCTGATTTTGAAGGCAGAAGACCTGAGATCCCTCTTCTATCCCATTTTGAACACTAGCCTTTTTGTAGTATGATTATGGATTTTCATTTACATTTTAGGGATTATTACACAACTTAGTTGAGGTTGATCTCAGACTTTTTCTGTCTTTGTTCTTTAACTACATATTTCTTTTAAACATATACATAGCTAGACTTCAGTTGTCCCCATTAGATGGGAATGCTGCAGAAATGGTCTACTTCAGCCCGTCACCTTCTTGAATGACGTTTAAGGGAGAAGAGGAATAGGACTGTTATTTTTATCATTTTATCACAACTCTCACAGTACTGGACTTTTCTCTTTAAAGCTGTGGGTCTTGGGATTCTGGTGACAATGTCAGATTTCATTTTAGAATGAGAAGAATGTGAAGAAAAGCTTGAGAACGTGAGCCAGACCCCAGAAAGCTGAGGAAATGGGAAAAAGAATCTGGATTTGTTTTTCATGTTTATTATGTTGTGATTCTTTTTAAACTCAGTTTCCTGATTTTGGAGCATTAGGCATGGCAGCAGCAGATAGGTGTGGAGCTGGCCCTGCTTTGCCAGACTGGGGAGAAAGCCCTGGCAAGGCCACCACAGAGAGCAGAAGGGAGTAGCCAGATACCAGAACACACTAAGTTGAATTTTTTTGTCACTGGTTGTTTGTGGAAAGGTGCAGCTACTTGTAGTTCAATATGCAGTTGTTTCTGTGCCTCTGACTACTCATACCCTGCAAGGCAGTCTGGTTCTGCTTTATTTTGGAGTAGGCTGACAGCCTTCTCCCCAGCCCTTGGGTCACCAGCAACATGTAATTTAATAAGAAAAAAGGAAGTAGTTGTCTACATTTCTACGGTAGGTTCAAGAGAAGGAGGAAACATGGTGACCCATTTTCTGTTTCTTGGGCATCCTTGCCCCAGGAGTCCCATAGGCAAGCCTGGCTCCAGTGCACATTTCCTTGGTGGGTACATGGGCTTTCACTGCAGTGCAGGGATATGAGAGCCTGGTGATACAAAAGCTGCAGGCAAAAAGGAAAATTCACAGAGAAAGCCTCTGCATTGTCGGGATCTGCCAGGCCTCTGACCTGGAGCAGCAGATTTGTTCCACGCGCTCCTTATCCTGCATTCATGGTGTCCTGTAGATAATAGCAATGCACAAGGAGTAGACTGCCTGCCCCAGACAATCTCATTGCATAGCATAGCTTCATTTAGGTTGGAAAGGACCTTTAAGATCATTGAGCCCAACCACTGCAGCCATGCACAGGAATCAGGCAGGCATGGCAATGGAGTGGCACGGAGGGAGTGTGAGGATGCAGGGAGGGAAACAGGGGAAATATCTCCATTTGACTTAATTTCCCATGTAACAAATTATAGCGTGTTGCTGGTTGTACCTGTCACCCTACACTTTTCTATAATTTTGAAGAAACAGGGTAATTTTTGACACACATTACGGGATAAAAATATACTGAGTTGGTCCCTGAGTACAGTAGAAAGTTTGCCCAAGAGAAACACTCTGTCAGCATTTCCATCCCTTTTGAAAGGCTTTTATATCTGAGTGGTCACAAAGGAAAGGCTGCTGTCATGGTTTCTCAATCAGCTAAGCCCTAAGCCTGGAGATATTCTGTCAATCCCCCAAGTTGACAGAGCTAATCATTTATAAGCATCTCATTTTCCTATAAAATACACATGGCCTCAACAACCAGAATGCAGAGAAGAAAAATGGTTCCATCTTAGTGAAATCCAGGCAGAGAGGTAAAACCTGGTTCTCCAAACTGAACTGGTCTTGACATTCATCGGTAGCCAGTATGCAGAGATTGGGAGGCTTAACAAGGCACTCCAGGACCTTCAGATGCTGAAAACCAAAAATCTTCAGGTGCTGAAAGCCAAATATGAAGGAGGTTGGGATTACAGTAAGGATATACATATTATATTTACTGATTGTCCTGATCCCATGATGTGCTTTACTGAGACGTTTTATTGGCTAGGTAAATGTATGAAAGAGATATTGTTTGAATAAAAGTAAAAAGTTATATGAAGGTATATTTTATCATCTTGACTAAATAATTCTGCAGCTTGATTGCATGTTTTAATCCCTTATTGCTGTCACTATTAAAAATCTGTGTCTGTGTAATTGTTTATTGTCATATGTGTCAGAAACATAAGCCATATGCATTGGTAGTCTATTTCATTACTTGCATTTGAGTTTTGTTAACAAGATGGTGTCTCTCCCAGACCATAACACTTTAGGTCTCAGATATTTTTCTCAATATGTGGTTGCATATTTCCTTTGCCAACAAATAAAATGTAATAGGGAAAAAGTTCATGAGAAATTAGATTTTTTTAAATCCTGCTCCTCATTCTGAGACTCAGGAGACCTGCTTTTTTGTTTTGTTTTGTTTTCCAACCAGATGGAAGAAATCCTCCCAAAGGTAGAAACCTTCATCTTGAAAAGTCTGGGTTTCTACCTCAAAAATTAAGAATTGGAAAGAAAGCAATATTTTCATATTTAGTGCAGAGGTGAACTTATAAGATCACTTTTTGCCCCAGAAGTTACTTGTTTTGCAGTCTTAATCTGTCCATGAAGACCATTTGCATCTAATAAAAAAAGGCAAGAAATCATGATTCCAGCAAAAAAGTCAAGACTCTGCAATGAGGTCTGAAATTGTTAAAGTTCTGTTGATGAAAAGCTGTGCACTACCTCTGACTAGCAACTTGCTCATTATCTTTTGGGGCAATTAACATTTAAATGGAAAACATACTGCATGAGGGTATTGTTTGCATTTAGAAAAAAATTGTGGTGTATGCCTACCAATTATCACTTGTTTCTCTAAATTGCAACCTATGTATAACTAATAATCTCTCTAGGGATTTTTTTTTTTATTGCTTTGTTTTGTTTTGTTTTAGTTTTTGCATTTGGGGAACCTAAATTCCATTCTCTGATGTGAGCTAGGCACATGTAAAGGAGCTTCTCAAAGGCATTCTGGTGCTAAATCAGCAACTAACTGGTTTTCTATAAAGCCCCTGAACAGCTTGGAAGTGTAAAGTCTGGTCAATAGAAATCAGTGCTAGTCAGCTTAGTACTTTGGACAATTCCAGTAAACGATTGCTTTGCCTTTAGCTACTTAAATACCTTTGAGGACTGTTTGCTGGAAACTCTGTTGAAAGTCAGTAATTGTACAGGTCTCAGGGTGCAGGAAAAGGCTTTCATTCTCTAAGAAGATCACTTGAGCAGCACTGACTTGTACTGTAGTGTTGAAGTCAGATTTAAGGGGATGAGAAGTGAAGCTGTCATCACAGCAGCACTTCCTTTCCCTCTTGCCTCCTCCTACCTTGGTTTGTTTCCCACAACACTGGAAAGAAAGAATGGAAATAGGGTTGTTGTCTCTGTCATGTGGTTATTTGTTCTCAAGTTTGGACAGTGAGAACCCAAATTGAACTTCAGACAATCTTCTGTTTATATCATTTTGAAGGAAATACAGATTTGACAGAATTTGCAGTTGCCATTGTGAATACTTCTTTGAGCTATAGTTTTAGTTAGAAACTTTCTGAAGTGAAGCTTTTCCCACACAGCTCCTCTCACTTATAAGTATTGCTTACATTTGTTTATATTTGATTTCTTAGGCTGTCTTTCAAGGATGTGCTCTCATTTTTTGTTGCCCACAGCATGAAAGGCCTGTGGCTGCTTTCACAACAAAAAAGAAATAGCTGAACACAGATACCCATCAAGGGGAATGTGTCCCACGCAAAGTAGGGAGGAACACAAAAATGGAGAAACAAATGGAAAAGAAACAAAAGAACTTCAGTCTCAGCCTTTGGCAAAGAAAGAACAATACATGACTGATTTACTCCAACTGCTTGTGCAGGAGGACATGATTTGTCTTGTCCCTGTTTTATTCTCATGAGAAGAAAAGCAACCTTTGCAGCATTTGCAGTCTCCATTCAAGAGGTTGTTGAGACTGGAATAGCAATGGGATTGCCTCCAGACATAAATGCATTGACCAGCACTGTGTGGGAAAGCTTGAAAAGCTCCTTCTTGGGTGGTAAAGCACAAGGCAAAAGCTTATGGGCTCATTCTTCATCCTCTGATTTGGAAGTGCAAGTACCCTGTTAGGGCTGCTCTTTCCAGGACTGTCTCTGTTCTCATGTGTTTGTGATGCTTCAGCCCATGAAGTTCACTTGTTCAGTGGGGAGTGTACAAAGGTGAGGTATCTTCATGTGAGAGTAAAATGATTTGTGTTACCATTGTCCAGCACTGCCAGTCCTATCTGTGTTGGTGGTAAATTCTCACCCTTATTTTGTGTACCAAATCTGCTCAGCTCAGGAATAGACAAATTGCTACAGTGTGTCTCAGAGTGTTTTCTCATACCTAGAAATGGGTGGTACTGTACCTATTAGAAACCCTTCATCAAATAAGTATCTAATAAACCTTAAAAAGTATATTCTTTTCAAGTCTTCTAACATATAGAAATTGACTTATGCTCTGTGAGATAAAGATCCATGTCCTTTTTTAAATACTAGCCCTAACAAACCAACAGATACTCATTGTATGGTATGCAGCAGCTTCCTGATATTAACAGCAACATATCTATATCCCCCTGCTCCAAAACCCCCAGGTCAGGAGAAGAGGGATTAGAATCAGCTAAAATGCCAGAAGCTCACCGGCACACCCAGGCATTGCAGCAGAGAGCTGTTGCATCTCTGTCCTGGCAGGCAATGACATGAAACTGTTAGCATCATCAGAGGTGCATTCAATGCAGTGATGGCGGTGAGCTTTTGGCTCAAGGACCCTGAATCACCACTGCATTCACAGTGTGCCTGGACAAGGGACTGCTGCCCATCCCTGTGCAGCAAAGGAAGGGCAGAGAGTTCACTCTCACAGCCTGTGGCTGTCTACAAGTGTAAACTGTCTTTGACTTCAGGTCACATCAATTCTCTGGCCACCACTGGAGAGGTTGGATTGGTGAGCCAGACCTCCTCAGCTGTCATGGCCAGCCCCAGCAGGCATCAAGACATGAAGTCCAAAAGCTCTGTGCTCAACTCAACCTTGCAGGAAGGCTCCTTTCAGTACTGTGCCTAACCCTGAGAGGAGACAAGGTGGTTTTCAATGGGATGTGGTTTCAGACACAGTATATCACAGATCTTATCCTGAAGATGTGGTATAGGAGCACAGAACTAAACCTCAAATTCACACAGTCCTTCTTGGAGAATGGATTTCTTTTTTGTCTTAGCTTTTGCTTCTGGAGAGGAAGACACAAGCCTATTGTTTTTTCTTCAGATGCAGTTAGTTGAACTGAAAGTTAATCTGAATTCAGCTGTTCGCAATAATCCTTATTTTATTGAAAGGGTACTATTCCCAACTCATTGAGTTATTTTGCATTAAACATTCTGATGCAGCATGTTTCCTTTATAGAACTGGTTTCACACATTTTTCACAATGCTGTACTGCACTTTAAGGTTACAATCTTTTGCCTCCTTTAATGACATCATTTTAGATAACCCTGAAATTCTACCATACTGAGGAATAAATACAGTGCAAAATAAACTGTATCTTTCAGAAATACCTTTTCAGAGGAAGAAGAGAGAAGTTCCAACTTTATTTTGCAGTGAAAGCTGCCCAGTTTGGAATTGATTTCCCATTTTAATCAACATGAGTCTTTCCAGCCTATTGATCGATGTGTGTTTTGAGTTTGGCCTCAGAATCTGACATAAGACTTTGCTAAATGGCAACATTTACAAACTGGTAAGAGATCTATCTTGGACTGGTAAATTTTCTTGACTGCAAGCTAGGATGGTTTCAAGGTAAACAGGTGTACAGTGCTGCCACGGAGGACAGCTTTGACATCTCAACTTTGCAGCTTGAGTTTATTGACAGAATACATACACAGAAATACGTAGAACACTTTATATGGGAAAAGCATAGAAAAGCACTGTGGTGTTTTTCTTAATAATGGAGAGAAAGTGTACAGAGAAATCCTTGCATTTCATTTGTTTTGGTGTAGCCTTCAGACAGACTTTCTGCCTGATCCTGTGGCATTTATTTTTTATCATATGTAATTTTTTATCATATGTGCCCATTCAGAGTGAGTTCTTGGCCTCATCAGACCAGGTCATCCCGTTCAAATGTCCATAATATATTTTAAGAAACATTTTGTTACCCTTTCCTTAACCTTTCTCTGTGGATATGCTGTATGCAAGCATGTATGTTGAAGCCCATAGTACTCATTACCTAAACTATCTCAGGAGCTGTCTTCCTGAAACTTCATTTCTTCCATGACTATAGCCAAAGACCATGCTGGGGGACATTTGAATGGCTGAGAGACTTGTCTCTGCCCTACGATAAAGAAGTACAGCAGCAGACTGCAGAAAAATTGTGTCAGAATTGTTTCCTGAATTTCTCTCCACTTACGGAGGGCTCAGAAAGAGACAAATTCAGAGAAGTGCTAAGAACAAACCTGCTGCAGAAACATATCTTGATGCAGGAGCTTCAAATTTTAAGAAAGAAAGGCAATTATGTAAGTGGAAATGCAGCCTAAGGAAAGATAGCAATCCTGAGTTTAAATCTTTCCTATATCTCCTTGCTCTTACAATAGGAAAAGGAAATACTAGTTTACAAGTTCAGGTATAAACCCTCTGTGGTCACAAGCTGCCCATTAATTCCATTCACTGCTCTCTGCCGGCAGATTCTAGAAGCCATGTAAGTGCTGAGCTGGATTTGGAGCTTTGCATGGCATGCTAACTATCTGGGTAATCAGGCTAAGATCACTATAGATCAAAGCCTATTTGAACACATTTGAGCGAAAACAGTGAGTGCTGTTTTCTTTGTTTCTTCATTTTCTTTGTATCTCAGATTCTGTGAACAACCTTTATCTAACCTCATCTGTGACAAACCTCATTGTCTTTCACAAGAATATATTTGGAATCAGCTTTTGGGTTTTGCTGTTAAGTAAACTAGCTAGCTGTTTAATACAGTGCAAACTAATAATTTCTGCATCCTGATACATTTGAATTTGAGACTTTAAATGAAATCACACTTTTGAGTAGCAGGTACTCACTCTGACCCACAGAAGGTGATGGCTTGATTCATAGGAGACTAAAGTTTCTTCTCCTCTCCTCTTCAGCCCAGTGAAAGGTGGGCTTTCATCAGGGAAAAACAGTGTAAAAGCTTATGAAGTACACACTGTACCCATGAATGCAAAAATATGAAATATTTTTCATTCAGACTTTTGTAGCTAGATTATGGAACAAAGGAAATGTGGTGGAGCCTCTTTAAAATTCTGCTTGGTACCTTTAACAGGCAGCTGCTCTGTATGAACAGAATTCATGTATGTCCTCAGGCTTTGCTTCAGAGAATACCTCCTGTGTTGCAGACATTGAGAATATAAGTCTTATCTCTAGGTGTTGTTTAAGCCAGTATGTTGTTAAATATGACACCGGTCTGTACATGACATCATAAATATAAACTCTGGGGCACAATTCCTAATAGAATTCATTAGAAAGGGCAAAATTGAACCAGCATCACAGGGATGAAGAGGTAAATCATGTTCAAACAATAGGGAAACTGCAGGGGAAAATACAAAAGCTTGCAACTTGCATGTATTTAAGCAATACAAGCAATAGCCAGAGAGGGCTCCAGTAAGCAGTGGCACCCTGCAAGACGGTGATGTGCCAAATCTCCCCCTTCCAGACAAAGAGAAGGAAGAAGAGGGTGGGGGAGGAAGAAGGAAATAAAAGATATGAAAGATAAAAGAGGAGGCCTGTTGGTTATTTACTCCAATTAAGCCAGTATTTTGCACTGTTTGTATTGTTCCAAAGTTCAAGCGATTGAAGTCACCACCTAGGTTTTGGCTTCCCTGATTTCTGGATTTGGATCTGGGGGACAAAAGGATTTGGACAAATAAACTTTAATTTTGATACATTAGCCGACCTGTTAAAAGCAGAAATGCTTGATTAAGGATCTTTTTAATTTCATTTCACTAGGCTGATGTGTTCATCGAGCTTTCCCTCCTGCTTGCATTTCATTCTGACAGCCAACTAATTGAATATCTGGGTTGGGCTAGGAAGGGAATTTTATCCACACTCCTCTGGAGCCTCAGTGAAAAGAGCTGGAGGTTGGCATAGCAGGGCCTTGTATCTGCAGCTTTAACCGTTTGCTGGTTTGGTTTTATAGCTTTTAAACTGATGTCTATTGCTTCTCTAGATGTTCAGGAGGAAAGTCCTCTTGAATCCCTGATTTGTTATGGTCATAATTATAAAACATCTTTGAACACTGGGAAGTGTGAAAGGATCAATAGAGTACAAGCAGCTGAAGAGCAAAAAGTTCTTCTGGGTCACCATTTATTTCTGTACCCATCTGTGCTCCCCAGCTCCAGACCCTGTCTGCTACTTGTGCTGCTGGAGACATGAGAAGAAAGGTTATTAGGATGCTGGGATAAGGGAAAAGTAACGGCAGTCCTTGTGATGATCAAAGGTACTGCATATTCAAGAGATATGATTTGCATTGGTTGCTGAAAAGCAGATGAGTCATTACACTGATTTTCTTTGTATTGGGAATATTAATGTAAGAGCGCCAACCTTACTGAAGATGGTGTGGCCCATCATAAACCAAATGCTAGGTTCTAGCACAAAAATACCGCTGTATGCAAAACTTTAGCTCTTCCAAAGGATTTGTGTATGGAAGTATTTTCAGTAGGATAGGAATTAAATTACAGAATCCTTCCCTAATGATTATAGTTTTGCTCAGCCTGGGAGAGATATTCTGAGTACTTAAAGCATTCAGATCAGGATGCAAAGTTTCTCAAAAAACAGTGGTATTCAAATCTTTGGTTTGGTTCAAACCTCTGTAACTTCATTAGAACTTGCTAACAACTTAGCTATGCTTGAAGATGAGTTTTAACTTCCATTCTCTGCATCCTTTTCATTTGCACATGGTTTTTAATGGATAGGGCATCCAGTTCTTCATCTGGTGATAGCCTTGAAAACGTGGTTCCTCCACGACAATGCAAAGTGAGAGAGGAAGGTCCTAGTGCCTTTGTTACTTTATACAACCAGAATAATTCAGCCTTTACTGAATTATTCCAACTTCAGTACAACTCCTCCCCCCCCTCCAGAGTTTCAGGGTAATAGCTGAGATATTAAATGCACAGAAGTAAAGCTGTTAAAAAATAGAATTTTCCTCCCATGGGAAATTTCAGCATTTCAAAATTACTTTCTGCTTTGAAATCAGAATGGAAATTAAGGTAGAGGGAAGGCACTTTAGTCAATTTTGTCTCAAGTTTTGAATTGAAATATTGAAATGGAAAAATAAACATTTTCAATAAAATTTAAATAATTCGGTATTTTAAAATGAAAACTTATTTGGGCAAATATTTCAAAATTATAAGCAAGATTTCTTGTTGGTTTGGTTTTTTTTTGTGTGGAGGTGGGGTGGAAGAAGCTTTTCCACTTTGGAGTGTTGAATTTAATTCTTTGTCTTAGAAAACCAAAAAAGTAACTGAAATCAACATTTTCCTGCTGCCAAATCTTTAAAAATTTATTTTACACTATTAAATTTTTCAGTCATATTTTCAGCTAGCTTTATGCTGAAACCAGTGTTGTGGGAATCAAAATTTTCTATGTCCTGACTTGTGTTCAATTAATATTTGGCACATTTTCTTGTATTCTTACACCCATTACCATTAATTTTCTTGTTGGACTATCTGGGAAGGGGGTTGACTCTAAAAAACAAAAGTGGTTGTAAGTAACTGCACGTGATACCTAACAAAGTCCAAACATTTTTGGATTAAAGGGTGAAACTCCACTGAAGTCAATGGGGCTTTAAATATTGGTACCAATAGAAAGTCTGTCCCATGGAGTGCAACTGCATTGTCACATCTTGAATGCTTTTCATTCTCATGATTGACATTACTAAAGCAGTCACTTTTCAAGCACTTACACATTTATTATTTTCAAAACCCATTTCCACAGAGAGGTCAAAAGCTCTTCTCATCAGTGTAGGGTGCCCATGGGAATTTCAGTATTTTGAAGTACAGCAGGTATCCAAGTGCTTTAAAATGTTAATGCACTCCTTCCTTCCTTCCTCCATCACTCTTTCCTCTCCCTCCCTCCTTCCCTCCCTCCCTCCCTCCCTCCCTTCCTCCCTCTCTCCCTCCTTTCTTTCTCTCTTCTCTTTTTTTCTTCTCTCTTTTTTTTCTTTCTCTTTTTCTTTCTTTCTTTCTGTCTCCCTCTCTTTCCTTCACTCGCTCTCTCTTTCTCTTCTCTTTCTCTCCTTCTCTCTCCCCTTCTCTCTTTTTTCTCCATTTTTTGACTTCCTTCCTTCCTTCCTTCCTTCCTTCCTTCCTTCCTTCCTTCCTCTTTCTCTTCTTCCTCTTCTTTATTTTTTTTGTAACTATGCTTTGTTTTTGTCATGAATCTAAAGTGGTGAAATCTAATTATCTTTGGATTGGAAGGAAAAACATTTCAGCAGGAAAAATTTCATATTGAAATCAGATTACTTTGAATTAATCCATAAAAAGAATTCCCCTAGTGAGAAGGCCCTATCCCTGATTGCTTTGTATCACTATTGTGATGCCATAATACTATTTTTATACCATGTTGCTAGCATTTTTTTTTTATTATAATTTATGCAGAAAATAGATTGCAGGTATCCTCTAAAAGCAGATGCTTTTTCCTGCTTGGCTGATATTTTTCCTTAAAAGTGGAGAACAGTGCAATTATTTATTAATATTTGTGAAAGTTACTCTACAGCCCCAGGGTCCAAACAAGACCTCAAAGTGCAAAGCATTGTGGGATTCCTGTTGCAAATAACCTCTGCCTGAAGATCCATTGAGTTATGGCCCTGCTCCTGTAACCTGGAGCTGGTTGGTTTGTCTATGGGTAGGTTACAGACCTGGGGCTTCATGCACAGGGTGAAGAAGGGGGGGTGTTTCATTGTTCTCCCTGTATGAGAAGGGAATCCCAGGGATTAAATTCCTTGCACCAGCTCATGCAGGAAATCTGTGGCAGACCCTGAAGTGAAGCCAGATCTCCTGTGTGGCCCTCTCAGCCCCTGACCCATCCATTCTTCCTCCATGGTGTCATGTTGGCCTCCAGCGCAGAAACTTCTACCAGAGGAATTTTCCATTGAGTTCTGCTGCTGATGAGTTTCTTTCTCACCAATAGGTGGAAACTGACAGCCCGGTTTCTCAGGTGACACAAGGAACGGTTCTGCCATCCCAAATGAGGCAGGAAAAACATCACACAGAACAAGGAATTTTCCATAAGAAACTGTACCATAGCAACTGAAAAAGACGTTGAAGCACATTACACTTTCTCATCTTGTTGCAACCTGTGCTTTGATGCAACAGGACATCAGAAAAGTGAAGACTTGGGCTTTCTGGTTTTCTTTTCCTCACTTATTTCCTTAGCCAGGAAAGTGATTGCTTTAACTGGTGCTGCGTGACATAATGAATTTATTGCAAAATTGTGTACGCGTTTCACATCCGTCTCCAAAGCCCATGCCAGAGCCTGTGTTCTGGCATGCATTGTCATGCTATAGCTGGGGAGGGTGAGGGAACTACATCCACAAGCTTCCATAAGAGATCAGATGCTCTTGAAATTGTAGGACAACTGACCCAGTGGGATGCAGATATACTTCCAACAGGCTGGCAGCTGTGCAACGTGTGGCATCAAAATAAAGTTGAGTCACTGAGAAGTAGTGATAAATTAGCTAGGAAGAGTTTCTGTCTTTCTTTCAATCACACCCCAAATATAGTTGTCTAGTGTAACAGAAAATAACATCACCATGCAGAAACAAGTGGCTGTGATGTTGGCTTGGATATGGGCAAATTCTTGCTGTACTAGGAATAGTATTTAATTAAAATGTTGTAAAAACTCTTTAAGGGAAGTCTTTGCAGGGCAGACACCTAGCTTGTACCTGAGCAATGTTTACCTTGTATCTGAGCAGCTGTAACAGGCTGCTCAGGATGAAGAGCTCTAAATTAATAGGACCTAAAATGCCTAAATAAGGAAACAGGAGAAAATCTGATTACTACTACTAATCAACTGAGGTCTGGAGATCAGTTTTCTTTTGAAGTTGTGCAGGTTAGTCATCTTTCTTTTCTCCTTTTTTTAGGGTTCATACTACACCCTGCCCATATTTAATCTCTCCCTTATGTCCAAACCCATTAGCAGTTCAGTCTTGCGCTTCTCCCTGGAGACAATAAACTCTATGGGGTGGATCATCCTTCTCTCCTATATATCTGCAGATATGAATTACTGGGTGAAAAACTGCAGTGCATAGCACATTTGCTCTGTATGTACTGTCTTTTCATTTCAAACTCACCACCTGTCCAATTTCTGAGGTATTTCTGAGGAAAGATGTACCTTTTTTCTGTGAAATTGCATGTTTTAGGTTTCCCTTGATGTAAGTGACAAGCCTGTCACTGATTTGGGAAAGTTGTATCAGATTCCTACAATGTTGAGCTTGAACTAAAAACACTGTAGTGTAGCAGGAGTCATCATGCTGTCCTTACCTGGGGCTTTCAGCAAGGTCTGTATGTTAAAGCACAGTACTGCTTGAGCAGTAACAGGGATAATGTAAATTCTCTACCACTTGATCCTAGCTATTGTAGTTAGCTTTCAACTTGGTTATTTATGAGCAAAAATGCCTTTTAAAATAGTCTTGAGAAGAGATTTTTCCCAATGATGTTGTTTGGCTATGTAGCTAGAATAGACCTCATTAGGATGCTATTTACCTTTTTCCTCCATTTCCACAACAACTGGCATTTCTAATGCCTCCTTGGCACAATATGAAGGAAAATTATTCCAGTGGCTCCTGTTCAGAAATCTGTATTTGTTTACATTTATGAAGGTGTGGAAAGGGAGCTGCAGCAAGTAGTTTTGAAGTGCTGGCTGTGGTATATAAATCCCTGGGGGCCCGTTTATTTTTATGCAGGATGGCACATAAAAGACTGTAAACTAACAACATACAGACTGGAGTAAGAAAAGAATTAGGACACTTAGCTAAGCAATAGACCTCACATTTTCTTTTGTTCACAACAAGTCTTCTTTTTTTTTTTTTTTTCCTTAAATTAGAGGGTGCTGTGGGTTCCTTAATTGCTTTCTTCAGCAGCTTCTCTGTGACTGTTAATCTAGGAATCCACTGATCTTCCCAGTTTACATTTTGTGAGTAAGAGCAGGGCTAGTCTCATGGTGTATAAGATAACACTGAAGGAAATGCAAAAGAAGCAGTATCATTGTAAAATCATTTTTCAAAATGTATTTTTGTCTTCCCAGTTGCATTCATTTTTGACTGTGTTGTAATGCACTTAAACTTTAAGGAGGCCAGAATCTATAAAAATAAAAGAAAGTGTTCATTGCAGCCAAATCCATATCTAAGATCACTTGAGATTCTGAAACTAAGGAAATGATGGCAGCGAGGAGCTTGGGATGTTTTCAAAATATTGCAATTAAGAACTTTGATGGACAAAAAACTTACACTTTACAGCTTTGTGACATTATCCAAATAGAAAGTAATGAGAATTTTTAAAACCTCAACTATTATGAAACAGCTAGATAAGTGTTTCTGGTCCTATTTTCTACGTGGGGGAAAGAACGATAGTCATTAACTTAGCAGAAGCCTTGTAAGTGTTGTTTGCCAAAGCACTGATGACAAATACCTTTTCACCTCTATATGTGTGTCTAGGTTTCAGAAGCAAGAAATGTTGCCTCCTTATCTGTAAAGAAAAATGAAAATCAGTAATGGTTATTTTTGCAGTTAGAGCTTGTTATATTCTTGGAATGCGGCTGAATTACCATTCTCCTAACAAAGAAAATGTTACAACAAGGGAAGAATAAATGTGACAGAATCAATGGTGAAAGCAACTCACTAGCCTCTAAGTTAGTTGAGAGTTGTACATGGAAAACCACTGGGAAAACTACCCAATAAATCTTGAAATTGGTTTATAAATAATTATGTTAGCTTCTGACCCTTTCTCTTCTTAAACTTCTGACCAGAAGGACAGTCTAGAAACACAGAGTGGAAATTGCTTGAGAACCGTTCTGTGGATGTTGGACTACCAAAAGGCAAAATAGCCTTCCAGCTCCATAGCAGGCTTTGGAATAGTTCCTCCTAAAAGCAGGTCTGCACTTGTACTTGCTGGTGGTGGTCTTGCAGGAGGCAGCAGTTAATCAGCACTGCTTGTAAAGTGGTGTGTTAATGTACTGTGGTGACATCTTGTCTGTAGGGCTAACAATAATGCTTAATAATAATGCAACAAAACCTTGGTGTTTTATTCAAGCACAGATGGTGTGTGTATTGACAGACAACACCCATTTTCTTAGCTGCAAGTACAAGTTCCGAGCAACTTGAGTGAAAAATCCAGCTGTTTCACTAGTAAAAATACAAATTATGGTAATTTTTAGTATTACCTTTACTGTTAAGCATGTGGGGTATTACCATTCAAGAATTGTAGCAGCCCTTTGTGTTGGTTACTGCTGCTCAAAATGTTTTCTGAGTACCTGAGTGTATGGGCAGCTGGTATTTATTGCCCTGGGAGAGAACTTGAACTGAAGATGGAAGCGGAGAAAAAAAGACATTTTGCCTGGTTTTGTGCAGACTGCAGTTGCTGTAAATATCATGGTGTACAGTAGTTGGAACAAACCAGTTATGTTTTTTAAAAGCAACAGTCATACAGACACTAAGTGGGAAGTGAACTTCTCTGGTCCGTGCATTTTTGGTTTCTTGCAGAGACTGCCAGAATTACATTTGCATTCGTTTCAGTCTACAACAAGTATTACAGAAGATTTAACTGTAAGTACTTTCCAAATATAAAGAGTGCAGGGGAGAAAGGTGACCTCTATTAAGCTTTTACAGAATATCATATGTGTGTAGTAGCTATCACCATAAAATTAACTGATAATAATTGGTCAGAGCTGCCAACTCAGTCTGCCTATGAGTGTAACACTCTTCTTTAGGTCATGTTCACTATGCTGACATCATATGCCAGATCCTGAATAAAGTTCATTCACCCATTTCTGCCGTTATTCTTCTTGTTTGCCCTGCTATGTGTGTGTACTGCCATCACTCAAAGTTCCTGTCTTGCCAAAGACTGGCTCTGTATGCTTTGGGAAATATGTGTCTCAGGTATCTGCCCAGTGGCCAATTCTCCAGCAACAGTGGGGCTGTGGGAGGGCATCCTTTGATTGAATCACAGCTGGCGTTTTCCTCTTTCTTGGAAGCTGACTGGAACAAAATGTTTAAACCTCTTTTTTCCTCCCTTTTCTCTTTTTTTCCCCCCTCCCTCTTTCTGTCTTTCACTTCCATGCCTCAAAAGGCTGTAACTGGGTTCACTATTGTGTGGTAAGTCAGCAGTAAACTTCTATGTATTTTGCTTCATTTGGGCAGCTCCTTTTCCTAAGTGACAGCTGCTTGGCTCAGCACACTGTAATTATCAACTCAAAACCAAAATGCTTTTAGGTGCTGAAAGCATGTTGGAAGAGACTGAACATGTCCTCAACCCTGTCATGGGCCACAGCTTTAAAAGATCCTGTTTAGCAGTTGGTTGGTTGGTTGCGTTGTCGCTTTTGGTACCGGGGCGCTGACAGTTCATTATTATAGTGGATGCTGTGAGAAGCTGTTGTTATCCTAAAGGAGTACAGGTCTTTGCTTTTTATTAGCTGCTGATGTATCATATAGTTAACTTGATTAATGTATCTGTGTTCATTCTTCTTCCCTAAAATAAAGTTTTATTGATATGTGGGAGAGGACTTATACATGCTAAGGAATATTTATGAAACAGTTCTTTAAACAGATGTCTGAAGAGAACATTGCTGAGAAACCGACCTGTTCGTTTGTTGTCTGTAGTGGAACCTAGGCACTCTCTGCTCATACTTTAAGCCTAACTCCATTTGGCTTGCTGTCTGGACAGAGGGACTACACATTGACTGAGAGACTGGTTCCTAGCTGGTCTGTAGCCACAGGGGCATGCAGATCATGGAATTGCCTCTGATCCACTAACAGGGAAGTGGCCCGGGCTGTATGTTGTGGAGACTGATTGCAAGGGGCTGTATGTAGCTGAGACTTCTCCTCCCTCACCAAACTTCTTTCAGCAAAGGATGTCTCCTCCTTATTTATATTAAAAGTAGAGACACATTAATTTCAGCTGACAGAAGCACAGTCCAGAGTAAGTGGAAAGAGGTCTTTCATATTCTCTGCTAGATCTTTTAGCTGGATGCGTTAGTTTTCATGATACATGAAAATAACATGCAGATCCAAGAGGGGAGAAGAGAAAATACCTTTTTTTTTTCGCCAAGAGAAATTATATGGAAAAGCCCTGCTGTTCCCATTGTGAAGCCACAGATTTACTTTTCTCGCTTTATCCATAGGCCAGGTTGTGTTTTCTGTCAGGACAATTAAAATAGGTACCTATCCTGCTGCTATTAAAAAAGGTTTGAAGTGTTCTTAAATCCTGCTGAGCTATAGTTTAGTGGAATTTACAGAGCAGTTCCAAGTAAGAGCATCACTGTTTGCTTAAGTAAAGCACAATGCAGGGAGAATCTCAGTCTTACTGCTCTGTAGGATTCGGGGAGGTTGTCAGACCCTCGAGAATGATGAGAACCCAAGCTGTAGAAACCTCATGACCTTCACACATGGAATAATTTGTGTTGTATAAGCATATACTTTATGGTCTTGGTCCTTTGGAGGGTGCAGGGTAGAAGAGCCAGGCCAGCAGAGGTGGTAATATGTGGCCAACAATAAGCAGATCTTTTAAAGCCTGAAAAATGAGGCATGTGCAATGTTCATATGGAACCAGGAAGATTTTTTTCCAATGCACGTGCAACAAGACAACAGAAAAGCCACCTTTATTTGCAGTTGTGGGGGACCTGATCCTGAAAAACCCACAGCATGTTCAGTCTTGTGAAGCTCTCTGTGACCGATCATTTGGGTGACCTATAAGGGAGCTCATAGGGCTCTTGTTTGAAGCTATTACAATGTAATAATCTTTTGAATGCATTGTGGCCCCATTAGGAGCGTCTGTTATGGCCCATCCGAAACTAGGAGTTTTCTGGGTGTACCTTGCATGGGTATGGTGTCAGTTACAACAACACTGGGATTCTGAAACTGTAACAGGAGCCAAAGGGGAAATGCCTTAAGGGGACATAAGCCTCTGTAGATGGCATGCCGTAGCAAAGAGGTATGCCAGCCTGTCACTAAAACAAAAGCAGAGCAACAAATGCCTCACCATGGAAGAATGCCGCAATGCTGAAGGACAGCATGTCTGTGAAAGTGAAGAGCCTCTTTTCCAGGTCTGTTTTATAATGGTTTTGCTCATCTCTCCTGTTGCATGGGGCTTTGGGGCAGTATATGGTTACTGCTCACCCCTTGTATGTGCCCAGAAGATAGAGGGCAAACTGAAGTTCTTTACTTTTCACTGCACAGGAAGACTCAAGACTTGTTTTCTTTCCTTCCTGCTGATTTTGTTTCTCAGTGAAACAGGGATCTGATGAAAGGGTGATTAAGGTTTCTTCCTTTCTTTGTTTGCAGTGCCCAGTATCTTCATGTGTCTTCTGGGTCCTCCTCAGAGATAACCAAACCTGTAAATTTTCTCTGTGTTTAAAGGACACTTACAGCCAAAACCAGGAAAGAGGGAGGTACACACAGAATCATAAGGCCAACTAACCACATAGTGGCAAAGCCTTAACTGTGCAGTTAAGGAAGCAGAGACTGAACCTTCCTCGGGGGGGGGGGGGGGGGGGAAGAGTTTACCTCAGTTGTCCCCCCAAAAGTAAAATATGGGCATGCATAAGAGTCAGCCTTTTCTCATGGAAAGCCATGCAGTGTGCTGCAACCTGATAGAACTGTAAAAGTTGCTCTGAAACACAACAAAAATTATTAGGAAAAGGGTAAATAATATGCTTAAAAGTGATGTATAAAAGACTGGGTTCTGTCGTGCTTCTATGGTGTTTCCTCTGTTGTTCCCTTTTCCTTTCATGCACAATTATCTGCAACAGAACAGACCTACCCATCTAGCATAACAGATCAGATGCTATGCCATCTTTTAGTAAAATATTTCAGCGAAAGGTGAAGATTAAGTATGTGCTTAACTTTTATATAAGGGAATAGAATTTGGGGCTGTGATCTAAGCATGCAGTTTATTCCTTCACAGGCTTGAAAGCTCCATTTACTTTTCATAATTCCTTTTGAAAGGCCACCAGAAAAACCCTTCTGTCCTCCCTGTACCTGTATTGAGGTACAAAATTATTTCCTTTTTTTTTTTTTTTAATAAGAAGAGAAAAAAGGAAAGCAGAGAAGCCTACATCAAAAATAGGGCAACCTTCTTTGAACTTCACCTTCATATCCACTTAGGCCAAGCTCGATCTTTGAATGTAAGGTGTTTCTTTCAGATCCTGATACTCAGACTGGCATGCTGGGATGCATTTCAGATTATGCCTGTATCTCTGAAAACAGAAATAGAAGAGTTAACACTTTGAAGACAATATGTTTATTAGTCCTCCTCTCCTTCAAGAGTCTTATTATATGAGATATGCTTCATGGTACTTCCCCATAGTTTGTCAAACACCTCTTTCTGCAGCACAGAAGATCCCTGAAGATTAGTATCATGCTCAGAGAAAGGGTTTCCTGGACTGAGTCAAGAAAAGAGGGATGGTGGTGGGATCATTGTCTCCACTAAACTTAAACATGGAAGCTGGACCAGATTTGCCACAATAAAATAATACTAGCAGGGGTTTTATACAGCAACTCATGCACAATACCCTTTAAGTTTTACAATCATTAATCTTTTGGAAGAAATGGATTGAGATTGGCATTTAAAAATTAATTTTATGTACAACTGCAAAGATAATCTTTGGTCAAAATTCCAGCAGTTTTTTGCTTAAAGCTGATTACAGTGCTGAAAAGCTATTAGCAGTCTGAAAGTAGCATAGAAAGAGGAATGCAGAGCAATTAATATGTGATATTTATTCTGACCATCGAGCACCAAATTTAGCTTTCATTCTGGTGTATCCCAATTGTTTTAGCACATAACAGATCAAATCCATATTTAATACATATTTATAAATTAAATAAAAACCAGTTTTAGGTTGCTAAGGCTTGAAGTGTTTGTGTACCTTAGTTTTTGTATGCAAAGGCAAATTAATGCCTGGAAAAACTGTCAACTTCATTATTCTTGTTTGCCTGAAGGGTGCATTTAGCTCATAAGGCTCATGCATTTAAAACAATGATAGCATTATTATTATAATTCATTATTAGGTAGTTCTTACTTGACTATAAGTATCTAGTCAAGTATGCCAATATGCCTATCTGTAGACAAACTAAGAGGATCTTGGCCAAGTAAAACAAATCAATTACTGTAACAAAATAGTAAGATAAAATGCCTCACCAGAAATCAAGTGTCAACCCCAAAAGACAGCAAACACTTGCATCTCAGCCAGAGAAGGGCCATGCCAGCTACAGCAAAATTAGTTTATAGTGGGCAAGAACTGTCATGCCTGTTCCAGTGCAGGCAAATGGGGGAGGACTGTCACCCCACAAGGACCTGCAGCCCTGAGTCAAAAAAGGAAGTCTCATTCTCAGCCAAGACAATAAAAACTCTGGGGTTTAGAGTATAGATCCTGTGAAGATTTAAGTTGTAAATGAAGCAACTGAAATGTTAAGCTGCAGCAATCACAGATTTATTTATCATCAGATGTAGCTCTTGACAGCTGGGAAGTCCCTGAGAATTATGCCATTCCTGTGAGTGTTCAAAGGTTTGCCTTTCATACATGTCTCCAGTTCTTCCAGGAAGACCACTGTCTGTTCAGCTTGCCCGGTAAATGTCTCCCCAAGGTTCACTTGGGCTCTGACTCATGTGAAAAATCTGGCAAATCACTGGTGGCCACACAGGGATAACTTTTTTACAACTGTTGAATTAAACCGTTCTTTTTCAAAGAAACGAAACAAAATTTAAAGTGATTCAGAAGCCATATTCGTACAGGCAATGTCACAAGACCCAAGTGTCTTTCCGACCTACTTCTTCTGTGTAGGTCTTTCTGACCTAGTTCTGGGAGTCCTCCACACTCAGTTTTCTATAGCCTGTATCAGCACCTTTCATTTAGAGCACGGTACCTGAGGGCCAGGTTTTCTGTCGGCCTATTTTCCTTATGTTAAAGAGGTGTGAATTGAATATTTACTGTGGACTATATGTATGAGAACATGCTGCTTACTTGTTTGTGCTTACAACAGCTGACACTAGTCTTGCGTGAGAATTTGTTGCTGCTGCGTGGTAAAAATTAACAGCACTACACAAAAATGCATAGAAAATAATAAGCAATGAATGTTGTATGGGATAAATACATCAAATAATCAGAAATATAATCTTTGAACTCAGCTGACCTATTTCTGCATCCAGGCAATGCTGACTGGTTAAAAGTAAAAAAAAAACATAGGTGGTCATTGTTGCCTTTTATTGCCTTGTTAGAGTGTAGATATTTCTATGTGCCAAAATTCTACTCTGGCAACAGAATGCAGAAATGTAGAGATGCTGCTGCTGCAGAATGTGATGGCCATTGGGCTAGACTTGCTGTCTGCTGTTAGTAGTGATTTTGTATCCTTCTTCTATGGGATTCTCTCTGAAATTTCACCCCTCTTTTTCTGTAAATGGCCAGTGCTATTCACGTTTGATATTCTATTGATCAATCACTCAGACATTTACACTTTTTTTTTTTTTCTAACAAGATCTTAGAATATTTGAGTCTTAACAATTGCAAGAGAAATGGAGGGAGAAGAAATGAGAAAACTTGCCATGTATCTTTCTGTGGCACCTCATGTCACACCACATGTGTTTTCTGCAGCTGCTTTTTCCTATGCAACTGCAACTAAGTCTTTAATACTACCTTACTTGGTTACCTGCCGTCTTGAAGATACTAATTCTCTCTTCAGGGTCATGGCACAACACATTTCATCAGGACTGTTCCAAATGTGTACTGCTAGCAAAATTTTCAATGGTATCTTAGAAAGCAGGCTCAGCAGATGATTTAATTAGATGTGCTGTGGATATGCAGCACGACAGGATCTTCTAGTGTTAGTAGTTCAATGAGCAGTGACTATGGAGCTTGTCTGCTGCCCGGGAGGCAGTGAGTCCATGTTGCAGCCCCTATGTAAAGACAGATCTCTCTTCTGCTTTCCTGTTCTCATAAGGCACATGGGAACACATCTGAAACTTAACAGCACTTGTGATATTGTACCTGGCTGAGGGGTTCAAGATGAGAAAAACACACGAGTGCCACATAACTGTGCGTTTTTTTGTGCTCTTTAGGAAACCCAGCCTCAAAAGGACCAGTGCGATCTTTGGATGTGCAGAGATAGATTAAATGTTTTTGTCACAACCTTGTGGAGTGTGATACAAGAATGTGGCTTCCAGCTGGGAAAAACAACTGCAAACCACTTATTTTAAAAGATTGTTGAAAATTTTTCTAGAGAAGAGCCGTGAAAATTGGTGAACTGGAGAAAATGTTTTCCTGGGAGGAGCTTCCATCTGTTTGCCTTTTCAGGGAGAGCAAGAAGCTTGTTGATATGTATACTTAATACTAGATCTTAAATGGCCACTCAAGGTATTAGAGAAAGTCTTCTAAAACCAAGGGAGGGAAATGTAAGCCAGACAAGCTAAAAATGAAGAGACAGTAAGGCACGCATTTTTATTAGCAATGAAAGTGATTACACATTAGGACAAGTGAATGGTTCAGACTTTCAAATTGAGACTGGAACAGCCACCTTCGGGAGGCAGTCTCCTGCCAAGCACAGGTCTATGATTTAACTCAATATTGTGCTGATGTCTATGACTTAACTCAGTAATATAGGCAGAAGTCCAGTTTACGTGGTGTCATGGTCAGATGTGGTGGTAAATTGTTTATAGACCTATTGTTTGTGACAAAGAAGAAGACACTTTCACTCTGCCAGAGCATTTCACTTTTTATTTATATACAGAAACATTTTAATAATCTGTACTGAATGTCCTGCTGTCAGTGGCTTGAATCAGTCACATCCACTTCAGTGAATTCAACGTGGTGAGGTGATCCTGAGTTGCCTGTTTTGCTGAGACCCATTCCAAAAATGTGGTGTGACCCTCTCTTTTCAGCCTCACTGTTGAAGGTAGGTTACCTGTGGAGTGAAATCCCATGCCTCCAGATAGTGTTTGCAGAATAAGGCTTTGATATGTTACATCCAGTAACGATGTGCTGTTGTCAGTAAGTGAATAACCCACAAGTCCAGCTCTGTTGGTGGGATGTCTCTGAGACCCCGAGATGAGAAGAGACCCCTTTTCTGCAGTTGTGTTCCTTGTTGTCAGTCAATTCTCTTCAGTCATCTGTGGGAGCCCTGTCTCTTATGGGCACAGCTGTGTGGTAATTATTTAACACCATGGCCTCTTTTCAGCATTTACCCTTGTTTAATTTGCTCAGTCTCATTTCATATTTTATGTTTCAGTTTTCACTTAAGTGTTTGAACTGGCTTTAGCTTTTAGCTTATTATAACATATTTTTACAGTAATCAGACAAGATCCTTTAAACCAGGGAATGTAAGCTCTTAAAAGTACAAATGGCAGCTCAAAGGCAATCACAGTTTGAGTGAAAAGGAGGAAAATACATAGCTGCCCTTAGAATGCTTGTGTATCTTTGCCTGTGAGAAAATGTTATGAGACCACTTCTTTAGTAATTCAGTTATGCCACCTCTCTGTCCAAATTATATTTTGTTTCTTCAATGTAAATCCAGGATATTCTCCCGGACTTCACCAGAGATAATTTGCTCTATCCTTATATTAGTTGAAAGCAGATTTTGACCTGAATTCTTCAGTGTATCTTCTGCTGAAATCTCCTTTCACTGAAGATTGTATTATTATGGCTGAGTCCCTGAATTTCCTCAGCTTATATTTCCATCACAAAGTATGTACTCGATTTACTTACATTGTTCTTGTATTTAATCTCTCTGTCCATTTAGTCACACTTACTGTCATTTTTTATTTGTTTAGTAACTCGGTACAGCTCAGAAAGGTAACAGGGATAGACAGAACGTGACAAGTTGCAAATATATTCTGTGCAGATCTCATCTGTAGTTTTCTGTGTTTTGGTTATGACAGTTTGGCTTATCAGATGGGCTGTTTTGTATAAGAGCATTTAGCAGCAGCTGTAAGTGTACTACAGAGAAATAATTGATATGTTTCTTATTTATCTTTACCATATTGTTTGTGAAATCCTCCAGGAACTTCACAAAAACCCTTCATACTGTAAGGCCAACACCAGGGTTCAAAATGGAGAGGATCCACACAAAATTCACACAAAATTCGACTGTGTTCATCACCAGGTCTTTGCAGCTGTGGAGAGAACCAAGTTAAGAGCTGCGTCTGCTGATGCCAGTAGGACAGGATCTCAGCCCTAGTCCCTGTCTCTGGGTTTCATGGGCATTTTTTAAGACAGTGGCAATGGCATGTCAAGCTGAACTTCTCTCTCTAGGAAACGAAGAGAAGAATCCTCCCAGTGATGCTGGTCAAGCAAAGAGAAAGAGAAAGAGAATAGCTCCCCAAGAGGAAGGTTTCAATGGCAAGTTTGGCAGGGGATAGGGGTTGTACTAATTTCCTAGTAAACATTTTTTAAAGCACGGGTCATGAGCTGTAATGCGCTTGTGCTGAAGTGGCATGCCAGGGCAGCAGTCCTCCTCACACGTCTGCCTTGTGACCAGTATTAGCAGAAGCAAGGGGTGCCAGTTAACATGTATCCATAAGGAAAATGTGTGTTTTGGTTCAGGCTTGTCTTGTGCTGACTGCATTTTATGCTTTACTTGAAAAGCCAGTGCTGAGGAGGAGACGAAAATACTGACTGCAGGGGAGCTTCTTGGGTAGCTGGCCAAACAAAGCATGTCCATGTAAATGTGTCACCATGATAAAACTTAGTCTTATGTTAGACCAGATTTTGACAAGAGTAAAAATCATCGGTAACTTGCAGTCTCATTTCATGAGTACTTGACATGCGGCAATGCCCCCCTGCCTGCAGCCACCAGCTGCAGGAACAGGAGCAGACCCTGAAGGATCTGGTATGGCATGGGGAAAAGCCAGCTTTCCTTACTCTTCTCCCAGAAAGTGGTGGGCCTGCTTGCATTTCTGGCTTGGGTGGGCTTGGGTTTCTGACAGGTGCCAGCTGCATCTGATGGAGGTCTGCTCCTCAGGCGCACTGGAAGCCAGGGAGACTCATAATGGACATGCCTGGGGACATCACTCTCCCGGCTTGCTCCAGCACTGGGCTCTTCTCACATGCACGCACACAGATGCGAAGAGCATTTATACATAGTGCTCTTGGGTTATGTTGCCATAAGCTCAGGGTGTGGGACACACCTATTTTACTCTCATAGACTGTGGGCCTTTTGTCCAAATGCTGGTGATAGCAATGGGGACAGGCTGTGCCATTCATTCCCACTGCTATTACCAGCAGTAGTCCATCTTTTAGTAATACAGGCAAGGTGGTTTCTGTGCAAGTGATCAGCCAGTCAGGAACAGGCATGTGGCCAATGTTGAAGGCATGACATAGTCTGCATCTGAATATATCCTGAATTATGGTAGGGTTCAGCCCTGATCCCTACAGTTAAGCAACCAAGGTGAGATTAATGCCTCTGGAGAAGCCATCTTGATGCCTGTGAACCACTATTAACTTCACTGCGTTCAATATTTAAGTTGCAAATAGAATTTGTCCAGGCAGGGTTAACTTTCAGTGTTTATAAAAGCAGCTAAATGCACTGAGTTTAAATTCATCAGGGAATGCTGTCTGGTTTGTACAATTTCAGCAACACAAGCTGTCAACCCTCTTGAGCTGACCAGTTAAACTGCCCTTGAAGCTGCTTTATTTAGCTTGGATGTTGTAAATTGATAATGTATTCTAAAAAATGTGGTGCAGTCTTTTAAATATTAAATATTTTAATGGAAGCTTGTGCTGAAGGGAAAATGTAAAATCAGTTGAACAAAAATGCTAAAGGACTTTAATATCTAAATCGATTCTGGGCAGCAACTCAACTAAAGCTCTGTCCACTATGCTGACTAAAACATTTGTCCATCTTCTATTTCTTTTACTTCAAAGCAACATTCTAAATCACATCTGTGAGAACAAAATTTTACCTTACTGGAACTAACTGTAGTAAGGGACAGAGAGGGAATGCGGTTGAACAAGTGATAAGAGTACCAGTGAGTAAGATGGATTTGGTTGAAGGAGGGCACATTTTGTCTTCTTGAATTAGGTTAATTTTAAAACTTTTTGGCTTTGGAAGAGAGTTCAGCTGTTATTAGAGGTACAAAAATAGAAGTAGTGTAAAAAAGGTATGGTTTGCTTTCTGATTCTTCACCTTGATGTTTTAAAAAAGCAGCAGTGGCTGTTACATGTGCTCTGTAGTGGTCATCCTAGCACAATGATAAATAGCCTTTTCCCGGGTGATTCTTAATTCCATGTCTTCTTTTGCAGGAAATACTTTTGCAACAAATTCTTTTGCAGCTCTACTCTCCAAATACAGATATCTTAACTTGGTCTTTTTGGACAAGGCACTAATGAATGACACGTGATTCCTTCCATGACACGTGCAACACTCTTCATGTGTCTGTAAGCATGGACCCTGCCCCATCCTGGCCTTGCAGCTCACTTATGACCTCTGTTTTGTCTTCTCTTCACAGTTGTGCAACACATCAAGCGCCATAATATTGTTCTCAAAAGAGAACTGGGAGAAGGAGCCTTTGGGAAAGTATTTCTGGCGGAATGTTATAACCTCAGTCCAGAGCACGACAAGATCTTGGTGGCAGTGAAGGTAAAAGAATCTAGGGTTTCCATCATTAATTTACGGTCGCAACTAAAGCTATTTTATTTGTAAATAATCGTGCTTGCCTATTCCGTAGCCCAGTGTAACTGCTCTGATACATGTAGAAAGACTCAGAAGGCTAATGGAGCATTAAGAGAATGCGATATTTAATATTGGGGTGGATTATAAAATGAGAGCTGGATTTCATAAGGGAAACAGGGGAAGCAAACTGTTACAGAGGGGCAAAATCTTTGATGCTTTATCTAAAATATAATTAGTGAAAAATAATGTATAGGTCATTAAAAATACTTGTGATATCTGTGTGTCTAGAAAAATAATCAATTACCAGCTAAGGGAATAGGTTATATGCATAATTGCCAGTCAAAGAAGGCCTTTCTTTTTCAGGCTTGTGCCATTATTTTAGTCATACACTGAAACTATCTGTGAGTAATTGTCATTAATATTCTGCCAGGAATTTTATAACAAACTTGTGGATAATATTGTCATCTGCTGTTGAACACTGGTTGTATGGAAATCCAGAAACCATAGTATGTCAGACCTGGAGAAGTGGTTCTTGATTATACAGCTCCAGTCAATTCTCTTTAAATACAGTCCAGAGGAGGAAGAAACTACATGAAAATAGCTATAACCTTGAAGTTCCAAGTATACAGAATCATGTTCACATTTCTGGGTGGAAGAGGGAGAAAAAAACCCCAACCAACTAACCAAAAAATAATGGGATTTGTTTGTTTTTCCAAAAGAGCACAGATACATGGTGTGCTGGGAATCTATCAAGGAGTAAGATTTCCAGCTTGCTCTCAGAGCTTGGATGCCAAGCCTGCTTCACCATACCAAACCTCTTTGTCCCTCAAAATGGAAGGGCTGAGGTTGGGTGTTGTCCTCAGCTACGGATGTATGCTAGAAAACAGTATCGGTGAAACTGCACTCTTACAAGTCTCCCTGGCAACAATTTCATATCCATCTGTAGAGTTCTGCCAAAAGCTGAACAAGGTGTCCAGTGTTTGAAATATCTCATTAAATGCAGAGAAATACACATTTTGAATTTGGGCTATGCCTAGAGATTGGAAAATAATTTTGCCTAACCAGTCACAGTTAGGCAACCCTGCATACACTTATAATCAAACCATACAGTAAGAGAAGTCGAGTAGATCATCTTTCTGAATTTGGAAACAAGAAACAGAGTTTTGGATTTGGCAATGAAAGAACACAAAAGGAGGCTGGACTTGTAGACTGCTTTGCTACTCCATCAAAAGTAACAGGTTTTGAGGGTTTGCCAAGGTTGCAAGCTTTGATACCTGGGAGTTGTGTGGCCAAGTTGACTGGTGAGAAAAAATTAGGTCCTGAAGAGTTATATCATAGACTGCAGAAAGCAAAAGGTAGGAGATGGCAAAACTAGATCTGAATGACGTTTCCACTGTATTTTGGTGAAGCTAGACTGGAAATTGCTTTTCCTCTGTCACTTCAGAGAACTGCTTGAAAGCAGGATAAAAGTCTTCCTATTCACTTGCTCCCTTTGAAAATCCTGACCGAACGGAGCCTAGCACTTCAGCTGTTAAATGCTGTGCCACGCTTACTGTCTGCTGCTATTTCTCAACATAACTCACAAGGAAGAGCATTCAGCCTTTAAAGGGAGACATGTCTCCATGGATCTGTGTGACAAATTTATCAGTTTTCTGGACCCGTTTTCATACTTCTTCTTTTTTTTTTTTTTTTTTTTTTTACCCAAATCCACTCTCTGTAGTGTCTTTAATAAGGATCTTGCAAGCAGCTGTGGGAAGAATGACCTCTGGGGACAGATAATGCCCATTTAATATTTCTCACATTGGCTCTTGAAGATGTGACTCTGGCTGCCTTCAAAGAGTGAATCTTTTGGTGAACTGTACCATTCAATTGATCCTCGTATAACTAAGGAGTTGTTTGCCTGGCACTTCTCTTTTTCACTGTGGTAGCAACGGTAGCTCTTAAGTATCTTCCAGTCACAGTGTAGGTCATAGGGTGGCACCTCACCAGTGCGTAGCCTGAGAACTGTGTCCAGACCTCAATGCTGAGCACAGGGTTTGGCAGTGAAAATATGTGATTTGGGTTTTTTTCGTTTTAGAGGAGGAGACCTGGATACCAACAGCAGAGGGTAGCTCCTCCTGGCCCACAGCAAGGGCTTTAGAGAGCTTCACCCTTAAGGGAAAAGCCCCAGCACACTTGTCGCTGTGAAACTGATTTTGTGAGCCCAGTAGGAATATGTACTCGGTGAGGAGTACGTCAGTGCCAGAGGGATTTTGGCAGCAAGGAGATATGGTCTCACCTGCATGGGATAGATCAGGGTATCTGGTGGTCCCCAACGGCTTCCTGTGCCTGCTGGTTGCTGGGCTGCTGCACGGTTTGTGCCTGGCCCTGGGCATCACATTGTTTGACTCAACATGAATCCTTTCTGACCAGCTTGTATCCAAAATGCTGATGTTGCTGCAGCAAAGTATTTAGGAGCTAAGAAGTCAAGAAAAATCTGCAAAAAAATATAAAATCACACTTGGCATAAACAACTCAAAGTGCTTGAGCTTTTGCTCCTTGGAAAAGGAGAAAGAAAATCTGCTTCAATTTGTTTCAATCACGAGGCTTTTGGGGGGAAGCACTGAGTGGAAATGCTTTCTGTGAGTCAAACCCTGTGAGCAGAGCCTAACCACAGGTTAATCTGGTTGCATGGGCACTGTACTAGCCTTCCCCCTGTGTGAGTTAGCACATACCAGAACACCATTTGCTGCAGGCAGTTTCAGAGAACAGAGGGTGGAAGAAGGGAAAGTTACAATTTCTTTCCAAGCCATTTTGCCACGCTGCAGTGGCTCTTCAGGCCTGCATAGGTACTGTATCCTCATAGGGTGGATCCCTAGGCATAGTCTTGCAGTAGTTTAACCTGTCCAGAGCTGGAGGTGAGGAAGACTGTCAAGACGCAGTTTAGCAGCTGCCTCTGGCATTCATTCTAGGGATGTGCTTCGCTTGCAGGATGCCATATTCATGACTTGAAAAACATTTCCACAGTACCTGCAGAGTAAAAACAAAGGTTTCAAATCTTTGGGTCTTCAGTTCAGAGAAGGCTCAAAACCACGCCTTCATGTCTTGAAGAAATATAACACTTAGCACTTGTATGGTGATGGGGAGTGGTAGTAAGGATTTCTTGGGTGGGCTGAAACAGCATAAAGGACAGCTGTTGTGAGAGTTTCATTACCAAGTCATGCTGATGTTGGTGAGAGCCATATCCCCCTGCTATTCCGCTGACTTGCCTGTGTGGTGTCAGGGTGGACTAAGGAGCTGGTGTTTTGCACTTGATACAGAACATAGGTCTGCAGACACCAGATGGTACACTGACGTGGGTAAGGAGTCTGAAGGAGAAATAAGCATGGGTTGGTGGTTTGGCTGTTACAGGGATGAACTCAGTAGATGTGGAGCTCCTGTAACAGCCAAGGTGTCCCTCTGTTGCCCAAGGGAGATTGTCTCTTCTCCTTAGCTTTTGGGCTGAGTGGTTGGAAAGTACATGTGGTTGTATCTCTTGGGAAAAACTCCTTTTGACTGGTGAGAGTGGTTTGTATGCAAAGCATGGATGTACTTGTCAGTAATGATAAGAATAATGAATATGTCTTTTTCGCTCTTTGTGCTCATATGGGTTTATTTTTGTTTTATTTTCTCGCACTGAGAACAAGCTAGATGCGTTAGTCAATGTCATTTCTGTGTAAATTCTATGTACTATTTTTTTTTTTCACTTTCCAGTCCCCTCCTTGCCTGTGTCATATGTCTCTCATGCATTGTGTCTATTCTGCGCACTGCATGAAATAATGAAAAAGGGGTTCTGCAGTGGTGGGTGACAGAAATTCAAGTCACCCCTTTATAGTAGAAACCATGCCCGAGTTTTACCTGGGTTTTAGACCCTTCTGCATTTTGGTGTTTGACAGAAATGTGTAATTACCATGGCAACTGCTCTGTCATATGATAATTTTGCTGTTTCTGTAAGATAAAAAGTGTCTTCTGAAATATACAATATGCCATCCTCACAGGGCAGAGCATTTTTGCTGTCTTTCCAGGGAAAGAGCCTCCTGGAAAGAGATCAGCCCATGCTTCTCCCTGTCATTTTTTCCCAGGTTGCTATTATTTAAAGATTTTTTTATATTAATTTTCTGATTCTGTTGCTGTTGAGAAGAATTACAATCCAATTGCTTTACACATTAAGCCACTAGAGGAAACTCTAGTGACAACAGAATTATTCAGGGTGATTTCATTCTATACCATAGATTGGACTGCGAGTTGGTGTCTGTATTATGTTAAAGCATTGTCCCAGAGCCTAGCAGTGTTGGAAGATGTTTTTGTTCCAGTCCTCACTCAGTTCAGTTGTGAATGTGTGAGGACCATAGTGGGGAGTCAATTTGATATCCACATGAGATGATACAGACGGGTGCTTGTTAAGTTTTGATGATGTAATATCCTTGTTGCATCATTATTGGTATAAGCTGTGGAAGAAGGTTTCTGGGCCTTCTTAACACGTTAGGTGCATGAGTAGGTCCCTCAGGAAAGGGACATCTGTGGCATGAGTGATTTCTGTTGCCTCTAGGATCCATAGAGCCCAAAATCCACAGGGAAAACCCCTGAAACTTGGTAGATGGCTATCCAGTCTGCCCTGCCCCTTGTCTCCCCATCTGAACCTTTTTATGGCAGTTGTTCATTTTTCAAGACCTGTGGTTTCGGTTTCACAGGTGAAGTGTTTTTTCAATCAGTCATCTTTTAGTCCCTTCTTCACACATGCAAAAATACAACACTAGAAAAGTGGACAGTGTCCCAGTTAAAGAAAGAGCTTGAACAAACCATGACTAGTGCAGCCAAAATCTGAGTATGTTGGCAGAATGATTGCACAGTATCAGTGTATTCTGTGTCTGTTATGATGAATAAGCTTGCTCTCATACTCTGTATATGATTCATGGTGGAAAATAAAGTGACTAGATGGTCAGGAAAAAGCATGTTTAGGAAAAACAATACCACTACTTTTGTGTTTTCTCTTTGTATTAAGTATAGGTGTAGCTAAATCCAGAGGTACAGGGTGCAGGCATCAGTTTCTGTGAATACTAAATTGTGAACATTAGTAACCTGATATCTTTCTCTAAGTGTTTTAAAAATATTGTTTGAATTAACATAGTATAACCACATAGCCTTTTGAAGGTAGAGCCTAGCAGTGATTTACTGACAATTATAATTATTCCTCATATAACTGGTGTCAGAACTTTTGTTTTGCTTTGGTTTTTTGTGCATGAAAGTGTTCTCTTGCTCAGCAAGTACAGCTCTTAAGAAGAGATCTGAAACTGTCTATGCATGGCAGTTATATTAGCATTATTTCATTATACAACTTTTAAGCCTCCTGTATAATCCAGTGTTGATATATTTCCTTCAAAATGAAAATATACAAGAGTTTAGAGCTGTATAAATAAAAGGGTATGAGAAAAATTCACCCACCAGAACTACGACCTGCATGTAGGTCCTCTCTGTCTATTAATTTAGGATTGATCCTTCAGTTACTCATGCATATGCACAGTCTTAGGCATGTGACTAGATTTACTGAATTTCAAAGGAGTTTCTGGCTGAAGTCTCAAGTTGTAAGTCCTTGTCCAGGGACATACTGTTTTATAAACCTACTTTGTGTATAGCACACCACAGGGGCAAACATCAGCAACAGCAACATTAGTAATACATAATGTATCTATGTTCCCGCTAAGTATTTCAAGCAATGAGAGTTTTATTTTAAATTACTTACAAGAAAGGTAAATATCAAAAAGATGCTAGGGTTTGCCTGAGTTAAATGCTAAAGGATGTGAACCAGCTGTTTAATAATATATTTTTTTATAGGATCAGTTTATTTGTTCTGTGCTTGGAAAACACTTGGCACAGTAAGACCATGATTATTCCTCATCCTCTCATAAGGAAAATTCTTGTTTGGGATAATATGTGGCAGAAGAATTAAAAGGGTACTGCCATAATTTTTATTACATTTAAAGATCACATCTGCATTTCTAAAAGAGTTATTAAGTACTTTTTCCATTCTTCATGCAGTAGTATAGTCCTTATCTTACCCTTACAGCACCATCCCTCATGTTCGCTACCTACTGCAAATATATCACCTTCCTTAAATTTCATCTTTTCTGACAGACACTGAAGGATGCCAGCGACAATGCCCGCAAGGACTTCCACCGCGAGGCAGAGCTGCTAACTAACCTGCAACATGAGCATATTGTCAAGTTCTATGGTGTTTGTGTCGAGGGTGATCCACTCATCATGGTCTTTGAGTATATGAAGCATGGAGATCTTAACAAATTTCTCAGGTAAATGCATGAACACATACTTTGCTGCTGAGTTAGAACTGGGTAGAGAAGGTAAGTGTTATTGGTATTTAATGTCTAATTAACCTCCACCACTGGAAAATGCCAGCAACAATCTATGAAACTCTCATCTTGTGTATTGGGGTGTGGGGCTCATTGTTCATTGGCTATTTGAAAGTACCATGAAGTCAAGACTTATGCTTTGCAGCAAAAAAATAGGAATCAAAGAAATATTGTTTTAAATATATTTTGTGTATTCTGAAATGTTTGCTTATAAATCTTACAGTAGGAATCATTTTCTTGCAGGCTTTCTGGTAGCACTTGGAAAGATCCCACTCAACACCTATCGCTATGTGTAGGCATCTAAAAGCTTTTGAAATCTAACCCCTTTTCTCTTCCCTCATCTCAGTATTTTGGAAAGACTTCCATTAATCTGAAGCAGAAAAGCTGAGCTGTGGAAACTTCAGTGCAATGGAAAATGCTGCATCTTGGGGTCAGGGTTAGGACTTTATTTCAGAAAGCTGTTCAGGAATGTGTATTAGAAATTGAAATTTTGTAGCAAAGCAGTCATAAATAAATAGATGATATCTAAGGTTCACAATATTAGGTAACTTGGGAACCAGGAAGTTATAAACAGTGGCTCTGTGTATGCCCCATTTCCACTAGCCTGCACTCATGGACATAAAAACAAGCAGTTAATAAACAGCTTTTGCTCCTATGTAAAAAAAAACATTTGCACAGGGGACTGTTCTTTCAGGGTCTTCTCTGCTGTTTTCATCAAAAGATATCACAAAGGCCTTTCAGTGTACTGAGATTTCTCCTGCTGAAGATAACTAGGGGTACCACTATTTTGGAAAGGTACCTCTGACGAAGCCCTAAAACAATCAGAACTGATGTCCCTTTAAACAGGTTCAGATTTAATAACTGATTGAAACAGCTAGTGACTGCTAGTGTCACCATTTATGCATTTTTGATCACCTATGTGAAATGAGTTTGCTGTCTTTCTAATGTCTGCTTAACAAATAGCCACACCAAAGCAAATGACACCGGCTAGCGTCCTCCCCTATTGGCAGGGCTGCCAGGTTTGGCAGGGAGACCAGGGCCTGAACTGGGGATGCAGGGCAAATGCTACTACTTTTCCCAGATTGCTTATCTCTTTGGCAGAGGATATATTGCCAGAGCCATGTTAGGGCATTTACATTTGCCTGCTTGGACCTCTGCTGTGGATCAGAAGAGAACTGCAGTCTTCTAAGATGCCAGCGCCGTAGTTCTTCAGCGCACTGAATTTCCATTAAAAGAAGCCAGATTTGCAGCTGATAAGAAATAATTTCTGATTTTGTAATACTTACTCTCTGATTCTTTTTGTTTGGACTTTCTTACCTCATAAGTCTTATTTTGAATTATTGTACAGAAAGATAGTTTAGCAGACAATATATTTCCTACCTTAGGTCTTCTCTTTTTTTTTTTTTTTATTATTAATCAGCCCTTGTCTTTAGAACGTAAAATGATTGTGACAGGACATGCTGTTAAACTGAAGCTCCAATTTGTCATTCCTCCTGCATTTGCTGCAGCTTGCGCTCCGAATCAAAGGGCCTTCTACAAGGCTGTAAGAGCCTGTATTTCTTACCCTGCAGCGCCATCAAAGGCTGCTGGGGAAAAATGAATCCAAAATTTAACCCAAATGAACCTTGCTGCCTGCATGCAGCTAAAGGCTGCTTGAGATCTAGGACTAAAGCTTCAAAGTCTTGCTTGTACTGTGCTTTTTTGGACTCGTGGAGGCTGATACGGATACAAAGAAATTTCTGTCAATGTTCCTTGTTGTCTGCAGACACTGAGGAGCACGTTATTTACAGCCAGCACCAAGAGGACAAGTGAAGTGGGTGGAATCTTAAGAATAATCCAAAAGTTTCATTAGATACAGACCATGTCCTCAAGGAAGCTAGAGAAAGTTGAAGAGTTCTCTAATTTGGTGACTCAGATCTTTATGTGCAAAAGCAGTCATTAAAAAATTCAGGCAATGAAAAGGCACAGTGCTTTTCAATAGGAATTTGCCTGTGAGTCTTGGCTGGAGATTTCATACCCTCCTGTTTATTCCCCACAACCTGTTTCAGTCGAATAGCTGCCTGTATGTACCCTGTAGCAGAGCTTCTTTGTCTGGTACCAGATGCAGTCCCAGCAACGCTACACACCCTCCTTCATTTCTTTCTCGCATCTGTAATTTTGATCATGAGGTTCTTCCCTTGGGGCAATTTTAATATCATATTTCTAATACGCAATGTCAGATTTGGTCTCACAGGTTTTGATTAATTTGCAACTCCTTCCCCAGCTCCTGTGCCCTTCCCCTAGGGACAAATCAAGGCCTCAGCTCTACTGATTAGAAAGGTGATTCTCTGAAACTCCTCACTGTAGGAAGGAAGAACTTCTAAGAAAAAAATAAAAATAAGTTCTATTAAAAAAAAAAAGTTAAGGAGGGAAGAGGAGAAGTGGTCTCTTAGAAGGACTAGTCTTCATGAATGGAATAAAAAAGGCTCCTGAAGGTGCAGAATAATGGAATGGATGGAAAAGAATATTCAGACTATTCTAAACTGTATCAAAGGTATGATTGCCGATGACTTCAAGAATTGGATGAGTTTTAGCTAATAATGCTAACTAAAAAAATGTTGTATGTGGGAATATTTGTATCTGTATCTTCAGGATCTTAGGATGTTACACATGCATATCAAAGCTAACCTAGTTAGGATGGGTGAAGCACGTGTTCCAGTACATTGCTGGGCTTTCCAAGTGCAAAACATCTCTCCTTCTGCTGGATTGTATAGAACTTCCTTATTAATCAATTGATAATTGCATCTTAAAGACTTGCTAGATCTTGAAAAGCTTGAATTTCCGAAGCTGTTTAGTTGTTCCAAGTAGTGTGTGTTCTGTGTCCTCTTCCCATTGTAAAGAATTGCCACCTCAGCCAGGACTTGGTGATAAAATAAGCAAAAATGGTTTCCTGCTGGGCATTTAGATAGGAAGGGTATTAGAAGCATCAATCTAAAATTGCTGCCCTTGTTTCTTAGATAGTGTCTCAGAAGGAGGCTGACTTTCTTCCTTAAGAAAAGACGGAAGGGTCAGTGGCCTCTCTCCCTTGAGAAATCGAGGAATGCTAGTCACAGGAAAAGTGATGCTGTACATGCCACTTCATTGCCTTTCAAAGGTTTTCCTCAGTTACCAAACGGCTATATTTTGCTAGTCTGTCTATAGAAAAGATTACTGAAATGGAACCAGTTAAACTGGTATTTTTGGGCAAAGTATTGTGAGCCTGTGCCTTGTGTCTGTAATATATCACCTGTTGTGTAATGCTCTTCACACCACTTGTCATTCACACAGCAAAGGAAAACAGTAAATGAAAAAAGACAGGATATAAGTTTTCCCCTGTTTCACCAATGAATTCATAGCCCTTTTAGTTGTTAGATTTGAGCGAGTCAGTTGTGTGGGTTTAGGCTCACTAATGTGCTTACTTCTCCAGCTTACAAGTGGCCTATCACTTAATCAGTTTGCATTTTGGTGCAGGGCACATGGACCAGATGCAGTACTGATGGCAGAAGGCAACCGTCCTGCTGAGCTGACCCAGTCCCAGATGCTTCACATTGCCCAGCAAATCGCAGCTGGTATGGTTTACTTGGCGTCACAGCACTTTGTGCATCGGGATCTTGCTACCCGCAATTGTCTGGTTGGTGAGAACCTGCTGGTGAAGATTGGGGATTTTGGGATGTCTAGAGATGTGTACAGCACGGACTACTATAGGGTAAGTGAACTGCTGTAATGGATAGCAACCTAGACGTTGTTCAGTCATCTTACCCCATTCATATTAATGATTATGCTATTACACCTCACCATCTGCCTGTTGGGTAATTTACACCCTGGTATATGGAGAATGTCATTATGAGTTACAAAGTTTTGATAAATGTCAAGAAACTAACCAGAGTAAGATTGGCATGTCTTGTTGTGTGTATATGTTGGCTTTACATCCTAATGATAAATCGCAGGAAGGTCTTTTTCTCTGGATAGAAACTTTTGCATGTTTGCTTAGCTTTAGTGAAGTCACAGCAGCAGCAGATAAAAAAGGAAGAGTGGGCAATGAAATTTGGCCCAATACTTGGGATTTATTAAAATATGTTCTTATATATTGCTAAGACAAATGGAAATGATGAGGCACTGGAATAGGTTGCCCAGGGAGGTTGTGAATGCTCCATCCCTGGAAGTGTTCAAGGCCAGGTTGGACGAGGTCTTGGGTAATATGGTTTAGAGTGAGGTGTCCCTGCCCATGGCAGGGGGGTTGGAACTTGATGATCTTAAGGTCCTTTCCAACCCTAACTATTCTATGATTCTAACATTCAGATATTTTATGTTTCAGTTTACTAGAGGTGTAAGTACTGGACAGCAGCACTGGACCAGTTATTTTAATCAGTAAGAGACTTGGTGAGAAGTTACTATATAGTCAGCACCTGAAAGGCTTTCAGTAAGTTTCTCTTGCCTTAAGCCAAGTCCTTGGTCCTTATTACACTTATGGTTGCAGAATTGTTTTGTTGTGGGTACAAGTAGACCATTGAACTTCTTCATTCTGCCTCAGGTCATTTTTCCTGAGCTTGGTTGCCCTAAAATGGTCTATGAAGTTTGAAAAGGGCTTCTAGGATCACTAAGATGGCAGGAATGTGTGCATTAGTTATTGTTGTTGGTGTCATCTTTGTATGATGCGGCAAGTCATGTAGTTGAAAGCATTTGCTGTTTGCTGCTACATTTATAATTTCATAATTGGAACTGAAGCTATCAGGTGTTCATGACTTGCAGAAGGTAATCTGTGGCTGAAGTGTTTATACATCCCAGAGTTTATCCTGTGAGATCTTGTCTTACACTTGGCATCTTTCTGAACATTTTCTGTATCTGCCTCTCATGTGACCTGTTGCCAGTGAATTCCTTATTGCTAAAATGAAGGCCTCTTCCTTAGCCCCCAGTTTGGGCTGCTGTGTGCATAAAGGAGAGTGTCACTTTGGTGTCAGTACTAGTAAGATGCCTGGAGAGAGATTGTCCAGCTGAGGCTGGACAAGGCAGAATAAGATGTATACAAGAGTTATTTTTGAATGTTATTTCACTTAACAGCTGAGAAGTAACTGTTTCTGCTGTTCTTTGTCTTTTCTTTCAAAAGGCAAACCTAGTATTTAGTAAGCATATGACCCAGGTTCCTCTGACATTTTGTTATTTGGAAACTTGGCACTTCAAGTTATTTGGTCAATGTAAAACAAGCAAGACTGCACTTCAGAACTTGGAAAAATGCACAGAATAGTAATCACTGCCTACCTCTGTTTGTGTTTGCAAGGACACCAGTGAGCATCAATGGCCAGGGTTTCTTGATTTTGCAGCCGAAATATGAGCAATACTTGCTGGGACAGGTGATGTGTCTCTTTTCTGTATTTCATTGAGGATGGATTTGTTTATCATGTTTGTCATTACACTAAAGAATGAATGTCTGTGCATAACAGTGTTTGCAAAGGTCTTGCAGTCAGTAGCAACATTTTTGAACAATAAATGCTCTGCTTATTTTTGGCAAATATTAGTAACTCCCTGCTGGAGGAAAAGCTACCTGCAAAACAGGATGAAGCTAAGTAATCATATGGTCTTCCTGGGGGTGACAAAGGCATGACACAGGCATATCACAGTATAATGACTTTGGCATCATCTTACCTGCTCATGTACCTCTGGGTTTAATCACTGAGTCTTAACACATAAGCACAGAAGCAAAGCTTCTACCCAGTGAAGCACAAATCTAGAATAAGATCCATAACCTGGAGAAAGCGGGGGTTCACCAGAGAAAATTTTGCATAACCTGGCTAGTCTTGGGTACCTCTCAAAGGACTCAATTCAAAGGGTGCACTGCATTTCTCACTGCTTCTTGCACAGAATCGCTCTCTTCTTCCCTTCCAAAAAAAAAATTCTCTCTTTTTTTTTTTTTTTTTGAGGCCGTGGTAGTATCTGTGGGTGTAACACAGGAGAAGAGGAAGTAGTACGAAAAGGGAAATGTGGGAACAAATAAGGCAGGAAAGGTAATTTCAGAGAGGTGTCAGCAAAAGACAAGTATGAACGAAGGTAGAAAGAGGTTGACAAGAGTAAGAGGGGGTGAATGAACATGTGAAGTAACATGGGGCCGTCCAAAATGATGGTGTAAGCTTGCAGCATGATGGATAGGTATAAAGATGGGTAGTCACTTACTCTGCAAAGTAAGAAAAAGATGAAGGACCATTTCTCTGGCCCCTTATGTTCAGGCTGGCTTCTAGCCAGTGCAGAGAAGGGACAGGGCCACAGCCTACTGTGATACTGTATTTCACAGTGATAAAAGTTGGAAGTTAACAGCTGAGCCTGTGAGGTTTTGGCCTGCCTTGCATGGGCCGTATGTGGGCTGGTCAGAAGCTGGTCATGGAAGAGTCAAGGCTATGATGACTTTCCAGGCAGTTGCCTGGAGAATTATATTCATGGCAGGCCTAAGTAATGAAACTGTCAACAATGACACTGGGATGGCACTGACCTACCATATCTAATTGTTTATCACAGGCTAAGTCTTTTTAACTGCTCAGGCTTAATCACATACATAGAAGCAATTCTTCTCCAGCCTTGACAGCTTTATCTGATGCTTCTTGGAAAGATTTCCAGCACACAGTTCCAAAAAATCTCTGCAAGAAATTGTTCAGCATTTGCGTTTCTTAATACACTGGAATCAGCTTTTTGGGATCCTACCACCCTATCAGGATGTTAGATTTGCCCAATATGATTATTTATAGCTAGCTTCTGTAATATAACAATGATCCCCAGTACTTGTTCACTGTTAGATTATAATGACATTTTGCATTGAATCAGCTCAGCTTTTAAGTGATGCCTTAGGGAGGAGGGGGAGAGAAATAACCCCTGGGCTGGGAATACATGTGTTGTGTGGCCCTGATTGCACAAACTTTCCTTCTACTCCTCCGGGTTTTTTTTCCTTTCTTTTTAATCAGGCAGGAATTTGTGGGTGGGGGAGCCCTGTTGTACTTCTTGTATTCAGTGTAACAGCAATAATTTTCACTAGTTGGACTAGATAAGCATAGAGACAAGAAGAATCTGCATGGCTTTTCTTACCCAGCACTTCTGTCCACCCAAGGCGAAAGTAAAACAACTGTTGAGTAATTAGTTTGGTCTGTGTGCCAAACAGCTTCAGCAGGGCTGCAGTTCTTATAACACAGTGGCTCATTTCACAAAGTTATTTACTTGCAGAGCTTAGGTCTCAGGTTCATTAAGGGCTTTTATTTGTTTTGTTGATGTCTGTTTTGTGCTGTTTGTAATCCCAACCCACACAGGTCAGGGTTTCCCATCTTTCCCTCTCATGCTCAAGTAGTGTGACTCAGCAGCAGCTTTTAATGGATTAAAGTATTGACACTGAAGCAGGGGAACCAGTGCTTTGCTAACATTTATTCTTGCACTCAGAGATAGTATATTAATCCCTTTTTAGGGTTCCAGTTCAGGTTCGCAAGGAGTTGCTTAGTGAATAGACTTAACATACTTTTCTGCGTATCTTTACCGCAAGCAAAAAGCTTAAGAGGAGAAAAGGAAACAAACAACCCCCCCCACTCCCCCCCCCCCCCCCCAAAAAAAAAAAAAGGAAGGTTATCTTATCCAAGTACTTCAAAAACTTTACAGGGATCTGCTTTAAATATCCAGCCTGGTCAGCCAGCCACAGACTTGGGCCAAGATTTTGGATGAAACTCTGGTCTCACTGGAGTAAGCTAGAGCTTTGCCATTAACTTCATTAGGACCAGAATTTCACCCTTCATATTTATCCAGTGCAGGATAGAGACTCTGTTTCTGATTTAGATTTATGGAGCTCTGTTGTGTAATCCCTTTTTAGCTATTGTATAACTTACTTGCCTTTATGCAACAGTATGAGGAACAGTAGAGAGAATAAGGACTCCTTTCCTCCGCTTGTACAAACCGTGCAAGAAGCTGTCAGAAGACTAGGACTGTTGGTCAGGTTTCCATCTTCCTTTAGGCTGAACTCACCACAAACAGACAGATTCATGTCACAAATCACTTTCCTTCACTTCTAGCATGGGTGACAGTGACACAGCTTCTTTATAAAATTTTTTGCCATGTACATTTTGTACTATGTTTTGCTATTAAAATAAAGGATAACATGTAGGATTGGAAGAAGCAACACAGGTTACTAAGCCCAGTCCTTACAGAATGCCACACAGTAGGCTAAGAGTGGGAGGAACTACAAGAACCTCGGACCTCCTCAATCTACATGGAAACCCCCAACTCTCTTTATACTTTAGCACCTTCTATGTAAGGCACCAAACCCCGTAAGAATTCCAGTCTGCCAGGAAAAAAGAGATGTCCAGGGTATCAACAGTGTCCTTAGCCTCTAAAGCGAAATCATGTTTGACAAAAATTCCTGACAGATCTTAGGAAGTTGGTCACACCTGACACACAACAGGAGGTGGTCAAAGTCCCCATTGGTCCATCTTGGTGTGAATTACCTCTGAGCTGGCAAACTTTATAATGGTTTGAGTGATTGAGCCAGTCTGTGGCATTACTGGCATTTGGTGATGCCCCTCAGAGCACCTTTGGCCCTGTCACCTGTCCTCAGCACCTCAAAGCAGTGTGGAAACCGAAGCTGACCAGAGCAAGAGAGGAAACAAAAACACAGATGACCGATGCAAGTTCTGAAGAGAGACTTTAGTTAGATAAATTAATATAGAGCAGCCTGCAAAATGTTGACAGGCTTCTTCTCAGATGTCTCTCAGGTATACCACCAAATTGGATAGTGTGCCTGAATTCCTAACTCCTGGATCACTCCTACCACAGAGCCCCTTTCATCAGAGTGGGTGTTGAAAACAAGTAGGATGCTGCTGTCAGAGCTCTGCCCTGGAAGGCTGCTTCATAAACTTCCAATCCTAATGGCTGCAAATTTTATCTGCAACCTGAGTTAACTCACTGTCCAACGTACACCTACCTGATCACATTATTATCCTCCCTTCCCAGGTTCTACCTCTCAGGTGTATTTAGAGAAAGTACTCCTGTCCCCTTCCAACTGTTTTGGAGGGTTAAAAGGCACGTTGTCAGAAGGAGAGCGTCTTCATTTCTTTTCTCCTCATGGTAGCCTTCTCCCAGGACTTTGAGACAGCGGTTTCAGTGTCTTTCTGGTACAGACATCAGTAGGACTGTGAGCAGTGTTTTCCCAATGACATTTTGCCCACTGCTGTATCAGAAGTACCTCTCAGCCTCTAGTAAAACATGCTGCATGGTACATCCTAGACTCGTACAGCCTGTCACTGGCACACAGTCACTGTATTGTCCAACAGTGCCCTGGGCTACTCTCATCTTCTACTACTTGCAAATGAAGAACATGCCTTTTTTCTTGAAGTTTTTGGTTTCAATCCCTAAGTGAATTATTTTGCAGTTCATACTGGCACATTTTGTACCTCTAGTGGTTAAAAACCACTGTTTCTCTTATTTTTAGCTTCTTTGGGGGCTGCATTCTTTTTTTCTTATTTTTTTATTTTTTAATTAGAATTCAGATCTCGTCTAGTTTGGTGGTGAGTAAAGAGCTGAAGAAATAGAATTATGGTTCCAAAAAGTAAACAACTGAGGGGGCGAGAAAGATTTGCAGGGAAGTTTCCTAGATTTTTTGTGGCTTTGTTTCTTAATGTTTTGTTTCTTGATCACTTCTTTAATGTTACTGCTAAGTGGAAAAAAATATCTTTCTAAAACATAGAATTCCCATGCACTTTGAGTTAAGATGTGAGAAGTTATTACACTTCTTAGCCTCCCAGGAAGACTTCCAAAAAACCTGAGGATTACACAATTCACTATTTGAGGCCAATTTTAAAAATACCCAGCTTTGAGATCTTCTTGCTGCATAAAAAGGTCACAATACTGTTTGAGAAACCATTGCTACACTTGGGAGTATTATAGTCCTCAGCCAACAGTCCCAACTTTGATCTTCATTGTTGCTTAACAAAGTCAGAGTAGCAGTTTGAACACAGTGAAATAACATTGGTATTAGAGTACTGGAATGGCATAGCAACTTGCCTGCTAGGCATAGCCCTTCCTTCATGTGTGAGCCTAAAAGTGGAGAGTGCTGTATTTCTGGCAACTGCACTAATACACTTTTCTGGTGATTTTCATTTGCTAAAAGGTAGTGCTAGTAAAATAATCAACAGAGAGTGATCTTGCTTAAGCTATTTCCAGTACTGAATGCCTATTTGCAAAGGGAATTAATGCATGACAGCAAGGAGCTAAAAAAAGAAAAGGCTGGTTTATTATTATTTGGGCTGTAACTAGCTGGGCAAGCATAACGAAACAAATGTTTACAGTGCTGGAACAAGTGTCTGTCTATTCTAAAAGGGCAATAGCAGCAAACACCTGCAGGTCTCAGCTGTCACTACAGAGATGAATACCTGTGTGTGGGAGTTTGAAGGAGGTTGCACTAAAGAAAACAAGAAAGAGTTACTGAGAAGTCAAGCAGCTTGTCAAGGCATCCTCGTAGGTGTGTGTATTGAATTGTCACAGTTTGAAGGCACAGTTTGAAGGCTTTTCATTAGCAGCTATTTTTGCATCCATTGCTCAAAAGGAAGTTATCTGCTTCCCTACATGGACTTCTCGGCTTTCCTCCTTCGTCATAGGCTCATTGCATCATGTGTAGTGCTGGGGAGGACAGAGGGTTCCAGCAGCCCTGGGGACGTGCACAGATGATTTCATGCAACTGGGAACAATATGGGAAATAATGGGCCAGCTAGAGAGATCTGAATTAGCTGCCTTGAAGTCAGTGCACTAACTCTGAATTGAAAGTAGTATAATCACAAGCAGAATTAGGCCTAATGATTCTAGAGGGCTTTTAGGAGCTTCCTAAAGGTCAGCACAGTGTCAGCATTTAGAAACTTGTAGGCACTGGGACATGGCATTATCCTGATGATAAAGGATTAGCAACATGGCTTGATGCCCGTTACTATTTGCTCTTGCCGGAGTATAATCTGTTGTGTGCAGGAAGCATGCTTTTTCCTTAGCTCTTACTTAACACATCCCCGACTGCTGGTGTTTTGTCTGGAACTGCAGTTTTCTGACCTGCTCAGCTCTACACAGAGACCAAATGCAGCTTTGTCTCAAGCTTCTACAGCCCACCATTTTTAGCTTGACTATAGATGTAGTCACTGCCCAAGTAAGTTTTCTTGTCATGGAATCATAGAATGGTTAGGGTTGGAAAGGCCCTTAAAATAGAGTACAATCATAGAATAGTTAGGATTGAAAAGGACCTTGAGATCATCTAGTTCCAGCCACCCTTCCATGGGCAAAGACACCAACGTCACTGGTCTTACTTATAGTTCTGTTTCCATCTGTTTGCACTGACACAAATCCTGTGAATCCAGGGGGACTCCAGCAAAGTCCAAGAAGGTTTTCCATGTTGGTGCTAGGAGAAGAAATGTCAGATGTCCAGCATATGTAGTGTACTGCATTTAAAAGTGAGTTCTTACTAAACTCCATCTTGCAGGGGTAATGACAAAATGAGATTTTCAGCCTCGAGGTTGTGACATACTTTGTTTTGCTAGACTTAATCCCCTTCTCACATGAAACGTGCAAATGGGAAGCTGTCTCCATTGCTTCTGGAGCACATTCTTCTTCAGTTGATGAGGTCAAAGAGTGTAGAGAGGACAGAGACATACAAACATATTGACTAGGTTGAAAAATGGAGCTGATTAAAAAGGCAAACTAAAGCAGAATGACCTTGCTTCTGTGACCGATTACTTGATTACCCATTGAATATGTGTGTCTAATTATTCCTTTGTAAATCCACCCCACGAGTGTGATTCTCATGCAGGATGTCAAGAAGTAGGTTCATCTTGAGAAAATAAGTTCAGCCAGGAAGCAGCACCCAGAAACATATGCCAGGAAATGCAGAAATTGTGTTGAATCCCCTATAGCTAAGAGCTCTGAATGTCAATCAAAGACTTCATCGAAGTGTCTTTGGGAAATGTTAAATGGAAATTTTCCCTCTGTTTGCTTCATTGAAAGCTTTAAGAATTTACTGTTTGGTCCCATTTTGGTTATAAAACAGGTTATTACAGTATTCAAATGGATGAAAAATTTGAAAATTTTGGGTTTCCTACCCCATTTTTAAAGCATTTTAACAGAATTGTTTCAGAGGGGCTATTCCTGCTGTGTGCAGTCAGTAAGATCCTTGAGATCCATATTTACACCTATAGAATAGCAGGAAGTTTACACAGTCAGCATCACCGGTGGCTGACACAAGCTTTTCTGTTGAGGGGCTCTTAGCACAGATGTTCATTAACTTAAAAAGTCTTTTTAAAATTATATATACAAAACTGAATCATTCTCAAAAATAACCACACATATGGATATAAATTGCAGGAAAGCAATGATTCACGCATTGTAATTAGCTTTATGAGCTGCAATTCGGAGCACTTTGCAGAACTCTGATAGAAAGCAGCTCATTCCATTGAGCAGCAGCACAGCCCTTCAAAATCATTTTTGCAGGTGGTGAAATGATTTGACCGCTGTCTAGATGTTTAGCACATAAGAGAGCCATGTCCTCAATCCCAGCACTTTTTGCAATTTGCTGGATTGTAGTTGGTATATTGGTGGAGGCTTTTTCTGTTGATTTTACTAGAGCTAATGTTTTGTTTGGGGCTTTAGAAAATTAAAAGTTTACATGCAACATTTACTAGAAACCAGGAATAGAACAGCAAGAGAAAGGATGAAGTGATTTCTGGAGTTTTTCTTCCTGGGACAGGTCGTTGTGTGGGCTGTTAATACCATTTAGTAATTGTGGGAAGGAACCACGTGTAACTATCTGGAGCTCCCTCTGCACGGTAGTGCTACAGATTGTCACTTTCAGCAGGAAATCTGCAAAGCAAGTGACACAACTCCAAAGGTTAGCAGCTGAAGCTGCTGACTTTGTAATGTGTGATGCACACGGTGTGAGGAAAAGATGATGTGGGAACAAAATGAGAAAAGGATCCCTGGGAGCACTGTGAGCACAGTCAGAAATGGGAGAGGGAGCTCCTGGCTGCTGCATAGCACCTTGTGCGACTGCACCATTGCTCCCACTGATGCTGGGGACAGCATGGAAAGGCCACCCAGAGGGAGCAGGACTAAACAGGAGTTCTCCTTTGGGGACTGGTCACAGAATCAGTTCCCAGCAGAGTATTTTTGCAGGCTTCCAGCTGGAAGGTTTCTTATGCAAATGGATTCTCTCCTTGCAGTAAGGAAAGCAGTTGCTAGGCAGTTTTCCTAAATATGCATGTTCTTTTTCCTAGGCCCAAAGAACAATGGGCAGTCTTTTGGCCCACACAACTCAGGAAGCATGGAATGAAGAACTAGACAATTAGACTATGAAATGTTACGAGTAACATCATGGATCAAGTTGATGAGAGGCCAGCATCAGCTAGTATAGAGCAGAGCCTAGAAAACTGGCACAGTAGGGTGGTGCATGCACAGCAAAAAGCTAGTGATGGTGAGTGGAAATGGGAAACAAGGGAAGCATTGTGTGATAGTGCAGGTCATTTAGATCTTCATTGCTTTGTGGGTCCTTCAGGTGTCTGTTGGAGCACCCGGCTAGCCACGCAGCTTGTATGTTTGCATTCCAGTATGGAGGGGAAAGGAAGTAATTAGCAAAGACTCAGGTCAATCCAAGCCTGTTGGTATCACTGACATAAAGCATGGACGTGCTTTAGGTTACCTAGGTACTTGTAATGTTTATGCCTTTGTGAAGCCCTTTCAATATCAGACATCATGAACAGCACTGAAGTTTTTGACAAGTTGTCAGGAGCAGCTCTCCAAGCTTCCCAAGAGGCAAGGATCCCAGGACTGAGGTGATTTTGCAGACTCAGGAACTTTGTAATTAGACTTAAGAGGTATCTTGGCTTTGCATTAATCTAGTCTTACAAAAATGGAGCTAAACACTTATAAAATGCTGTCATATTTCTATCTACATCCTGACTTCAGGAAGAAACAAAGGTCTGATTTCAGGTGACTGAGGGAACATGCATCTGATATCAAGGACAGATTTAAAAGAAAAGTAAAATAAAAGATTGTGGTGACTCAAATGCTTCTGTATCCACCAGGAAGGTAAACAAATCTGCAGGAGAAAAGCCCCATGAGTGGTAAGAAATTTCAGTCTTCCCAGTGTTCTAAAATGCTTTCAAGAAACATAACTAGCTAATAACCTTGAATTTACTCTCAAAAATTACTATTTATTTGTTCCTTAACAGTACCCTTGCAAAGCTGCTGTCCCGCCCTTGAGTGTTTGAATGCATTGCATTTGACGTACATTTGGTTCCTACCTTTCTTCTCCAGGTCACTTCATTCAGGGCTTGATATTGCAATACTGATGTTTCACGTCTTTCATTTGGGAGCAGAATCAGACCCATTGAAATTCCTAGATATAGGTATCAACCATAAGAGTTGATGCAAATGGCGTTTCAAAACTATTCCCTTATATCTTTGTGTTGTTCTCCAGCGAAACATAAAAGTTATCCTGTCTCCTGTCAAGCTGTTCTCCACACATATTTATGTTGGTTGAAAGTTTAATACACTGGATAGATAAGCCTTAGTTTAAAACCTATGGAAGCATAACTTGCTCAAGTTACATCTTCTCTTTTTGCTGATCAACATAGTTTCTAATTTGTATTTTAGCTTTTGATTTGACTGGCATAATCATTCTTTTAATTTACTATGGCATTCTTTTCCTTTGTAACAATTATAAGTTCTGCTTTTGTTCTCAGAACTGCATTCCTGTATGCATTTTGTGACCAGGAACCCTGCAAAATTGGCTGAAACTCATCCATATTGGTAGCAAAACAAATGAAATCAGAATTCTTTTTGAGATTTTACTTCTGAGGAGTTTGTCTAAACTGCCTTATTCAGAGTTAACTCATGAACAGTGGTGTGGTGGGCCCCAGGTTAGGGAGGCAACTAGTGAGTGGTTAGCAAGGATTTTAAGGTATCTGTATCTTTGCCGATATAGGTGAGACAAACCCATTTTCAGCAACGTTACGGAAAATAGATCTGCTGCCATTTTTTTTCCACACCAGTAATGCTACAACATTGCTAGCTCTAATTATTAAATCATTAGTTTAATCACTTTCCTATGCACCAACTCAGAACAGCTTAAATTCTTAAACAAACAGATCTTGGATTCTGTAAAATAATATAATGGGGCAAGATGTGTATAATCAGGAGGCTAGAGAGCTATTAAAGCAAAAGGTCATTATTATTTAAGAAACAAATGGGTGTGCACTGGCATGATTGACAATGTACCTGACAGTTTTGTCAGAAGTAAGTCTGGAAAAGTGGGAGATGCGCAAATAACAAGGAAGCCCAGCTACTTTCAAAGTAGAGATAGATACACTTGGGAAGAAGATTAAAATGATAGTCACCTGTGGTACTTGGGGTTCATCAAATCCTACTTTACTCCACACAGCTGTGTTCAGGCTTTTCTCCATGGCTGTGAGTCCTGGAAGTGAACATTTTTTAAATTAATTTCATTTCAATTATGCACATAATCACAAGCTGAGAAGCCAGGACTTTAAGGAAGACCTGTAGAGTAGATTTTTGATAGTAGAGTAAAAGTCTGCAAATCTACATCTACAAAAAATAACAAGCCTTTGTGATAAAAGAGTACTTAGTGAAAATAAAATAGGTTAAAAGCCATTTAGAGATACAGGAATCTTGAAAATGTGATACCTTAAAGCACATAATACTAGTGGTTTTTTTCATTAATATGATCTAAGCAGTTAGTTTTTCAGCTTGTACATTTTTTATAGAAAACATAAAGACACTGATACATGCTCTTTTCTAGCCTCCAGAGCCATGAGCAAACTGGAGTTGACATCACTGGGAATAGGATTTTTACCTTTATCTTTATTAATTTCAAATATTTATTGGCTTTACATCTGTTTTTACTTCCATGTTCCCTGCTATATCTAGAGGGTGAAAAAAGCTCAAAGACATCAGCCTGTTGTCCAATCCTTGCATGCCACACTATGAAGGAAACAAATATTTTGCTGGAAATGTAAGTTGTTTTCTTTTCAACTGATACATAAAATGTGAGGCAGTCTAAGCCTCACTCAGAAGATTACTTTATAATGTGATTTAGTCCATTCCAAGGTGTGTGCGTAAAGGGAGTCCTTCAAATTATTTTATGACTTGCAAGATTATGTCTTTATAAATCTGGATTTAATGGTATACACAGAAATTGAAAAATGTTATCAGGATGAAGAAATCGCTCATTTTCTTTTTTATTTCATTTTCTTTTTTATTTCATTTTCTTTCTCTTTTTTTTTTGGCAATAGAATTTTCAGAAGATAAAGAACTGCTTATTAAATATATTGTCAGATATTCTTTGTTAACATATCAGCATTGGGATTGTTTTACTGCCAGTATAAATAGAAAAAAGGGGGGGAAAAAAGAGGCAACATGAATGGCAGACACGACGATTACAAATCATTTGTCTTAATGGTTTTGTCATCTGCCTTCCACATACAGCCTAAGACCAATCCCACAGAATAAAAATGCAGTGTTATCTGGAGAATAAAGACTCTTTCCAGATTGATTTACCAGATGCCTGTCACCACCAAGTCACTTTGAAGGGCTAGTTGATAAGCTGGGCTCTTTGCAAGTTACTGCTCTGCATGCAGTCCTTTTGCAGCTGATTTTGCTGCCAATGTTATTTTCTGATGGTGAGATTTAGTGCAGCATAGCTGGCTGGCAGTATCCTTGTAGGAGATTTTTCTTGCTTGTGAGCTAAGCAAAGGGCAGGGTCCTGCATTCTTGGCAGCCTGTCATATGCATGAGCTGTTTGTTTTTTTGGATTCAGCAAGCAGAGTTTTAAATCATCTTTAGCAAAACAAGGCACAGGGAAAAAAAGAGAGATCAAAATAGAGCTGAATATTTCATGTCAGAATTTTGGCAGCATGTCTCATCTTGTCTTCTACATTGAAAGCACCAAAGAAAAAGGGAATTTTACAGTTTTTAGTCCAGTGACTTTTCCATGCACCTTGAGTATCCTCACATATTCTAGGACTGGTATCTCATGCCATATCAGCCGTTTTTTTTGGACAAAAGAACCTAGTGTTGAGTATTTGTGTGGAAAAAGCATAATAGCATTAAAATAAAGCTCAATGTGAATACACAGGGAGTGCAATGTTCCCCTCAAGAGAAAGCCAATAGATACCATTTGGGTCTGCAAAACAAAGCTTGGGTATTATTTCAAATGCACAGGCCCAATACTACCATTTTTTGCAGAGGGGAGTTATGTTGAAAGTAACCAAAATATCTGTTTTACATAGCTCCTACCTGTTTGCACAGACACGCAAAGTTGTGATTTTTTACATCAATCATGCTTGGAGGAACATACAGTTTTGACCAACAAATGTTTCCATGAGAGTTTGGAGAAGGACTAAATGCTGTGTCTGGAACTAAACCAGCTTGTACCTGCCTACGTATCATGCAATATTAACCTTCTTGTTTTCTGTCCTAATCAGCTTTAGTTAGATGAAAAAACACTAGATAGAAAAGGAGGAAACCAAAGGCTGTGCTCAACTGCAAGCAGTAAAAAACCCTTCAAATACACTTTTAAGCACAGCTAAGATGGCATAAACTAGGAAATGCAAAGAAGTTTCATGAAGAGGTTTATACAGATCCATTGTACAATGTGAGTTTGAAGGTCTATCTAGCTAATGGACACTGCCAGCTCTAAAACTGTGACATGAGCTTGATGCAGACTGCAAAGGTATTCAGAAGCAGGGTGAGCACTGCTTTTCTGGGGTATACACTTCTCTCTCTGTGCTACTCACAAAGTCCAAGCCAGTTGCTTTAAAGGTTGCTTGTATTTATATGTTCTTCATCAGTTATGGAAAACAGCACTATTGTGCCACTCACAAAGTCCAAGCCAGTGGCTTTAAAGCTAGCTTGTATTTATATGTTCTCCGTCAGTTATGGAAAACAGCACTATGTTAAGACAATCAGAAAAAAATGTTTCTTTCCTAGTTATTCCTTTTAGTCTTACAGTATTTTACAACATCTTGGTAGATTTCTTTAAGATAAGAGCCAGCAAAAGCAGAAAACGAAGAAGAAGTAGATCTGAATCTGCTTAGTTTTCAAGTCACATCAAGTAAGCAATTACTCTGCACTTGTAGTTGTGTAATTTTCTACTGTAAGTAAGGGTTACAGGGATAGTAATGGACTTTAAAACAGCCTGGGATTCTCAGAACTCCTGGGTTTAGAATAATTGTGACCTCAAAATTTTGGGGAGTGTCTGTTTCCTTACTGCCCTTCTACAGATGTTTCAGAAGGTCAACTCTGAGAAATCAAAGAAACTAGTTATTAGGATCAGTATAAAGGTAGATTTTATTTAAATAAGGGTGTAGAAAGTAGTTGGAAATTATGGCCCTATATCACAGGAAAAGATGAGGAGCAAAAGGTTGCAGAACTATCTGTGATTTCACATCTTAAGTATTGGAAGTAAGCAAAAACACTCAAGGGAGACAGGCTAATGGAGAAAGAGGGATATAGTGAAAAGTGAAAAGCAACCCCAACATTTGAGATTGACTTTTAAAAGAATTTTGAAATAAACAAGAGACAGTCCCTTGACTTTTTAAATGTAAAGAGAATGAGGAGGAAAGTGTTGCCACTACAGACATGATGGTTTGGGAAGGAGAGCTAGTTTGGTGTGGAAGCAGAATCAGTTTTAGACCTCAGATCTTGAAAGGAAAGTGCTGAATATTAAGTTATAGGCAAATTGGTTAATAGGACTGGGAACATGAAGGCTAAACGTAGAACAGGGTTAGAGGAGAGATCCTCGAACATATATGGACATGGACAGCCTGTTTGATGGTAGCAGACAAAGAGTTCAATGAACTCTTCAAGCAAATTAAGACAGCCCTTCTGCCCAAAGAGAAAGTCCTGCTGTCTTGCTATCTCAACAACTAATTCCCATGTCATTCACTTTTATGCACCAGCACGGGTGTTTCTGCAGCCACTGAACAAACTGTATTGATGAAACAATCCGGCTGAAACCCAAGCATTGTATTCCTGGTTACAGGGAGGACAGAATACTCCAAACTGAAGTACAGTGCCAGGGCATTCCTGCTTAAAATCTTTTGTTGCAGGAGAGTCTAAAAGAGCTATATATGAGTGTGAGAAAGTTAATTTAAACTAAAGGACGATGCTTGCTTAAGAACAAATAAGCCGTCTGTGAAAGAATTTAAACAAGATACTAAGAAGGGGTTTCTAACCATCAGAGGAATGAGATTCTTTCACAGCCTGTGAAGTGGAAAGAAAACTTTCTCATTTTAAGGTGTTATTGTGCAATTTATGAAGAGAATGATGTGATGCCAGCAAACTATGTGATAGGGTGCAAGAGTTCCAGAGGACTTGGTGTGCCCCTCACAATTCTTAGCTGATACCTTGAAGCACATAAAAAAACAAAACTACTGATTGTAACAGAAGTGTTTCGTTCAGCAGATTGTCAACATGAGTAGCAGTTTTGAAGCACAGATACTTCCATTTTGTTTGGCTCTGATCAGCCCATCTTTAGTTTGCACAGAATATTCCAAGAAGAGTTACTAGTATTTGTGAAAGACAGCTTAAAATGGGTGATTTTTCATGGCAAGGAAAGATTTTTGAAGATTAAGGGTTTCTTTCTTTTTTTTTTTTTTGTGAAAATACTTGCCTCTAGCTCTGCAAATTTTGCTTGTAACTTCTTAGCTTCTCTGTTAACTTCTCACAACAAAAAATCAGGCCTGACTTTGTATCCTATTTGTGACATTGGGGAAATCTGTTTTTTAATCCTATATGCAGTCTTCCCTCCCTTGATTTCGATTAGGTTTAATTAGGCTTTAACAGTGTCATTCAAGGCAGGTTGAGTTTTAGTTTTACAGATGCTTCTGTTTGACCATAGCTAGAGCAAATATTGCTTTGACCTTGTTTTTTCCCAGTGTCCTCCCTATGATATTAGGTAAAGTCAGAAGAAGATTTTAAAGGTTGAAAACATACAAGTAGTTTTTCTTCTGCTCCATCTGTATCTCCTATTTTCTTTCCATTTTCGTTTTTTTCAAGAGGGGTGACAATTTGAAATTATCTTTTCAGCCCTTGCCCATCTAAAAAGAATGAGTGGCTTTTATTTGTGACAAGGTTATTGCAATCCTTGCTGGTTACCCTTTCAGTTACCCCTAGCTGGAAGTTACCCCTTAGGTCAAAAAGGTGCAGTGGTAGCAAAGTGGAAAACCACAGGGGCTTCCATGATGGATAATGCCAGGTTCCCACTTGAGTTATAACGTGTAGCAGATCCTTAACCTTAGTTATTAGATATTATATGCCTAACTCCAAACTTCTTTCACAGGAATCATGAACTATTACCATCTTAGCCACTGTCTAGTGGTTTCAAGCTCCAGAGGGCTGTTCAAGTGCCCTAATACGATGATGAAGGGAGCAGCAGTCCAACATTGATCTGACAAAACAGGACACCAATATGGCACTGTTCCTGAGCCTTTCATGGTGGAAATGGAAATGGACAAAGGCTAATTTTCCTGTTAGGTGTAATAGCAGAAGACGTAGTAAAGTAAACCTGTTATTCTCAAAAAGATGAGCAGCTTTGTCTCCACCTTTTCCTACAACACCTAGAAAAAAGAGTATTTTGTCAGAAAGGGACCAGTGAAAGTTGCCTTGAAGTTCACTTAATGGTTCATAATTTCTTCTGTTGCTTAAGATGGTACAAGGTTGAATAGCACCAAGGTCAGCTGCTTGATTTCCAGCAGGTATCTGGGTGCATTGTACTGGTCTTGCTCTTCATTGCAAGCACTGGGACCCTTGAGTAGCAGGAAGCACAAGTTCCAGGATGGCAATGGAGCTTTTGCTTCATATTGAAATCCCTGAGAGTATCTGTCTGCAGCTGTAATTTTAATTATATAGGGTGATCCTCTGCCTTTTACAGAACAACTACTCAGAATTTAAAAGGAGTCTGGAGACTTCAGGGGACAGGCAGGTTAAATTATAGTTATTACCAGGCAGCTATTTCAGGATTACTACCCTCTGAATAGCAAATCCCCCACCCCCATGAAACACAAACAAAATTAAAAGTTTATTTGTCCTTCCAGAATTGTTCTGTCATTCAGCTCACAACTTGCAATTTCCAGCCCTTCACCTCAATACTTTTTTTTTGCTTTGGTGAAAGATTAATTATGGGGGTGGGTTGCTAAACACTTCCTAACATAAAAGATCCTCATAGCCTTCTCCACTGCACAGTGTAAGGTTGGACTTGCATGACCGCCCAAGCCACACCAGCACACTGCTGAGAAGGGCTTGACTCCTGCATAAGTATCTGGAGAAGCATGGGCTATATTCCTTCCTGCCACAGCTCTCCCATTGTACTCTGCCAAGGCAGTGTATCCTTCTCCTGGGCGTCCCAAAACTAGGATGAGCATCTGTCCTTCTGAAAGTCAGCAAAGAGACAACAGGCTTGGTGTAACCACTGTGCTGGAGCTTGGCTCAGGTGCTGTCCCATCTTAATATAGCAGTTCAGAGACATTGTAGTTAGTCAGGTAGATCAGCAGGTGTGGCTGCTGCAGTTTGGACCTTCCATGGTCAAAGCCCATTGCTGACACATTTCGAGGGACTGTTCCGTTTGCATAAATTGGATGTGGGAGGAATTAAGCATCACTGACTGATGGGATTAAGAAGAAATATTTAACAGTTCCCTCATTTGCTGAGCACAGCCTAGCAGAATTAAACAGAAGTTTTGTGGAAAAACATTATTAGATCCTGTAATTAAAATTGTTTTCCATAATGCATATTTAAATTGCTAGTGGAGCTGGAATCTTTCACTTCAGGACAACAGCAACAACAACAACAGACACCCCCCCACCCCCCCAACCAAACCAAAATGAACTAGATGCAAGAATGTGATCAGTTGCATTGATGAAGTGCGTTCACAAATCCAGCTGTCTTTATCCACTGCTCACAAGCATGGTTCTCTGCTCAGAAACCCAGCCCTCCAGGACTTGTGAAATGCTAAAGATCTAATATTTCATTACATTTTAATTCAACATGAAAGCAAGATTTTTCATTTCCTTCCAAAATGGAAGGTTTAGCCCAGCCCTCCAGCTGTCAAATGTATGAGATACATAACAATAAAGCAGTAAAGTGAGGTGCAAACTGGTCCAGTCTTCAAAATTAGACATCTTGTAGATACATGGAGCTCATCATTCTGGCCTAGTTCACTCTGACAAGGCAGATACTACCCTGTCTGTCTTGACCTGCCCAAGCAAGATCAATATGCATGTGACTCTCCAGCCTTTCTAAGAAATGACTGAGCCTGTTCTTAGTGTAAATCACTTTTGCTTGTAATCTATCTGCCCTATCTCTGGCCACTTCTTGTGGGTATTTTCTTACACTGTTCTGGAATCCAGAATCTATGGACCGAGGAACGTTAGGGTGCATTCCTGCCAGTTCACATTACTATGTGTTAAGGAACTAGTAATTCATGAATTTGTCTAATGCTTGTTTGCACTTTCTGATACATATCTTCACATCTATCTTCATTCTGGCTGCAAATTCTAGAAGTTTAATACTCATTGTGTAAAATAATACGTATTGAACTTCCCGCTAATTTCACTGAGTCTTCTCTTGTTACAGTGTTTCAGACTTTGCAGTTGTTGCTGGTTGACCTCACTTCATCCAACACTTCAATGGTTTTCTAAGCCTCGGCTTTAGCATGTTAGTTCTCTTTTTCTGTGTCTCCCCAGTTACATTATATCCTCTTTGAGCTGAGAAGACCAGAATTGCAGAAAGCACTGAAGACATGTAGGGGGCTCATGTCTGTGTGAAGTGGCAGAATTGTGTCCTGTGATGTGTTGTTAGAACCTGTGCTAGTGATGCTCTATGTCCTGAGCTTTTCTGGCAGCTGCTGCTCACTGAGCTGTTCATGTCAGACAGAGGTGGCTTCAAAACCTTCTTCCTGAGTTGTAGCTGCAAGTGCCAGGTATAATCATAGGTTAATAGGGTATTACACCTATTTGTCACACATGTAACTAATCGCATTGAACCTTTTCTGCTGCTGGCTCTCTCTGTTTTGTAAGATCCCATTCTCAAAAACCTCTCCAAGAACTTAACATCACTCCCAGAATTTGACGAATTGGCAGTGACCTCCCACCTCTGAGTTCTTAGTGAAGATGTTGAATGTAGCTGGTCCTGTCACTGACCTCTGGGGACTCTATTGCTGTCTCCTTTCTATCCTGAGAAGTGACCTTGATATCCTGCTTGCTGCTTCTTGTCCTTTAACCAGCCCTAAGTCCATAGAAAGGCTTTTCCTAAACTTTGCAGCAGCTTAGTGTTTTTAATAACCTTTGATGTAGAGCCTTATCAAAGGTGTTTTGAAAATCCACATATGCTTTGCCTGCTGGATCATCTTTGTTCATATCCATCCCTACTCCCTGTGGGACACCACTGAACTGATAGAGCGGGATCACTTCTTACAGAAGCTTTTGTTTACCACTCTGGTCAGAAAGTTTCAGGCGGACTGGTTTTGTCCATGCTTTATCAGCTTTCTGGCATAGTTGCTCTTTTTAACAATAGTGATGCACCTGTATGCCTTCAGACTTAGGCGAATGCCATTCTTAATAACATTAACAACTTACTTCTCTATGTGTTTAAGGAAAAAAGCTTTTCCCTTCCTGTAATCCTCTAACATTTTCTGTTTCAAACTTTATTTCTTATTCAGTAAAATCCCTCTCAGGTGTGTGAGAGTGGAGGTTTACACAAATGCTGCAAACCCTGTAAACCAGATTTCTCTCTTAGGTTAGGCATTCTTGTAAGTGGCCTGCAAACACTCCTTCTGCACTTTACCTTTTACGCACCAATTTGTGCTATAGTAGCAGCTCATGTGTGACAGACCTAGTGCACTGAGATTTATAATGGGTCTCTCCTCTTCAAGTCAGTGGGAATTCTGCAAGAACACATAAAGTCCCCAGTAGAAAAAATCCAAGCAAACTTCAGCTTGTTCTCCAAAGTTTCCCTTTTTAGCCAAAGAGGAATATCTCTGTCCTTAGTTCTCATGCATAAGACCTGTCTCACTGCACTCCCCCAGCCTGTGCTGCAGTAGACTCACCTGCCTCACAGGAATACCAATCAGGGCCTCTGCTGGGTGTCTTAGATGCTTCCACTGCAAAACCTTGCACCACTTCATGGCAGAGAGCACTCTGACTTGGATCTGAAATAAAAGGTCCAGCTTTAAGCTGGTAGTTCAAGTGGCTGGGACAGGTATGAGAGTTGAAGCATTTGGCATATCCCTTCAGTGAGAGAGTCTGCCTGGGACATAGTCAGCTCTATCTAGTCTTCAGGGAAGTGCTGATCCAGTTTTTTTTTCCATCCTTGTTTTATTTATTTGTGTATTTTTGTAAGCACGCCAGTTTTAATGACTTTCTGAGGGCTCCCTGCAGGAATAAATCATGTCATGGAGAACTTTGCTTAGAAAAAAAACACCAAAAGAGATTCTCCATTACTGGCCTGAAAGCTTTCAAGGAGACTGGGTGTGAATGACCATATCTGACAGTGAAATTTGGGTGCTAACTCGGATTTAAGTGTATACTCAGCCCCATTATATGCCCAGAAATCCCCAGGAGGTAGAACTGAGGGCAAAAGCAGAGTTACAGTATCACAGTATCACAGTATGTTAGAGATTGGAAGGGACCTCAAAAGATCATCTAGTCCAATCCCCCTGCCAGAGCAGGAACACCTAGATAAGGTTACACAGGAACGTGTCCAGGCGGGTCTTGAATGTCTCCAAAGAAGGAGATTCCACAACCTCCCTGGGCAGCCTGTTCCAGTGTTCCGTCACCCTCACTGAGAAGAAGTTTCTTCTCAGGTTTAAGTGGAACCTCTTGTGCTCCAATTTGTACCCATTACCCCTTGTCCTTTCATTGTTTGCCACTGAGAAGAGCCTGGCTCCATCCTCATGACACTCCCCCTTTATATATTTATATACACTAATAAGGTCACCCCTTAATCTTCTCTTCTCCAAACTATAGAGACCCAGCTCCCTCAGTCTTTCCTCATAAGGGAGATGCTCCACTCCCTTAATCATCTTAGTTGCCCTGCGCTGGACTCTCTCCAGCAGGTCCCTGTCCTTTTTAAACTGAGGGGCCCAGAACTGGACACAATATTCCAGATGAGGTCTCACCAGGGCAGAGTAGAGGGGAAGGAGAACCTCTCTCGACCTACTAACCACCCCCCTTCTAATACAACCCAGGATGCCATTGGCCTTCTTGGCCACAAGGGCACAGTGTCGGCTCATGGTCACCCTGTCGTCCACCAGCACCCCCAGGTCCCTCTCCCCTACACTGCTCTCTAACAGGTTGTTCCCCAGCCTATACTGGAACCTGGGGTTGTTCCTGCCCAGATGCAGCACTCTACACTTTCCCTTGTTATATTTCATCAAGTTATTCCCCGCCCAGCTCTCCAGCCTGTCCAGGTCCCTCTGGATGGCAGCACAGCCTTCTGGCGTGTCGGCCACCCCTCCCAGCTTAGTGTCATCAGCAAACTTGCTGATAGTACACTCAATTCCCTCATCTAAATCGTTGATGAATATATTAAATAATACTGGTCCCAGTACCGACCCTTGAGGCACTCCACTAGATACAGGCCTCCAACTAGACTCCGCCCCATAGACTACAACTCTCTGGCTTCTCTCCTTCAGCCAGTTCACAGTCCACCTCACTACCCGATCATCCAGACCACACTTCCTCAATTTAGCCGCAAGGATGCTGTGAGAGACCGTGTCAAATGCTTTGCTGAAGTCGAGGTAGACCACATCCACCGCTCTGCCATCATCCATCCACCGTGTTATTTCCTCATAAAAGGCTACGAGATTGGTCAAGCACGACTTCCCCTTGGTGAAGCCATGTTGACTGCCCCTCATAACCCTCTTATCCTTGATATGCCTTAAGATGGCACCAAGGATAAGGTGTTCCATCACTTTCCCAGGAATGGAGGTGAGGCTAACCGGTCTATAGTTACCCGGGTCCTCCTTCTTGCCCTTTTTGAAGACGGGAGTGACATTTGCTTTCCTCCAGTCCTCAGGCACCTCTCCCGTTTCCCAAGACTTGGTAAAGATGATGGAGAGCGGTCTAGCAATGACCTCAGCCAGTTCCCTCAGCACCCGCGGGTGCATCCCATCTGGACCCATGGATTTATGGATATCCAGATTGCTCAACTGGTCTTTAACCCATTCCTCATCGACTAAGGCAGACTGCTCCGTTGACCTATCTTCATCCGAGGTCTCAGCGGTACAGGGCTCTTCAGGACTGCCTCCAGCAGAGTAGACAGAGACAAAGAAGTCATTCAGTAACTCTGCCATCTCTGTATCTTCTGTCACCAGGGCACCCATCCCGTTCATCAGCAGGCCTACATTGCCTCTGGTGTTAGTTTTACCTGCCATGTACTTGAAAAAGCTCTTTCTGCTGTCCTTGACCCCTCTCGCCAGCTTTAATTCCAAGGAGGCCTTAGCCATCCTAGCAGCTTTCCTACATCCTCTAGCAGCAGCCTTATATTCTTCCCAAGTGGCCAGCCCTTCTTTCCATGACCTGTAAACTCTCCTCTTCCACTTGAGCATACCCAGCAATTCCCTAGTTAGCCACGCAGGTCTCCTGACCCTCTTCCTTGACTTCCTACGTGTCGGGATGCTCCGATCTTGAGCTCGGAAAAAGCAGTCCTTGAACGTCAACCAACTATCTTGGGCCCCTTTCCCTTCAAGCAGCCTAGCCCACTGGATTTCCCCTAGCAATCGCTTGAAGAGGCCAAAGTTTGCCCTGCTAAAGTCCAGGGTTGCAATTCTACTTGCTATTCTACTGACCCTACCACACAAGATCCTGAATTCTACCATCTCGTGGTCGCTGCAACCAAGGCAGCCCTCAACCTTCACTCCTTCAACCAGACCCTCCTTGTTAGTGAGGATGAGATCCAGCAGCGCACCTCTCCTGGTTGGCTCATCCACCATTTGCATGAGGAAGTTATCATCCATACACTGGAGGAACCTCCTGGACTGCGGCTGGGTTGCTGAGTAGTCCTTCCAGCAAACATCAGGGAAGTTAAAATCCCCCACGACGACCACGGCCTGTTCTCATTTCTATATAGCCTGAAGCAGGGTCCAGAATATTTTTGGACACAGAGGTAGAGTTGGATAAGGTGCCTGCCCAGAAAAGGTATGAGCACACACAGACAGTGCCACAGAGGCTGTGTTTTCCTGTGACTGCAGTCCTGGGAAAGGGAGGCAGGAATGAAAGGCTGGGCATGGGATCACAGCCTTATTGCCCAGGCTTGTCCTCTGCCAGTTTATGCTGTGGAGGGCCTGGAGCCCCCTTGAACCTTTTCCTCACCATAATCAGCACTTTTTCTGGCTACAAATAGTCCTTCTGGTGTGTGAGTCATATTTGGGATTCTCAAAACCCCTTTGGTGAGATGACCTGTGCATGCATTAGGGGTATTTGATCTAGACTGTGGGGGGGGCGGGGGGCGGGTGGGGGTGGGGGGAGGGGTTTGAGAAGCATTTGAAACATTGGGGAGAAAAATGCAGGTAATAGAAGGTTAATCTGGTTTCCCCCTGAATGTCTGCTTTGTTATGCCTAGTATATGCTCAGTTTATGCAGTGCCTTGGCAGAACAGCCCAGATTCACTCAACCACAGTCAGCATTATCCCTTCCTACTCCTCCACCTTTACGTACCCTCGGGCATCCCCTTTTTTGAGCTTCACTACCGGAATCTTCTCCACAGGTTGGCAGGGCAGGTTCAGGGTGTTGGGAGGCTTTGTTTCCATGGCAGCGGGGCTCCTCTCCTCCCAGACTGCAGCTCAGGAGGAGACAGGAGGGGAGAGCAGGAGAAAGTCATTAAATGTTCCAATTAGTATGCAGGGCCATGGCTGCTGTGGCAAGCAGTGCTCGCAAAGACAGGCAGCAGTAGGGGTGCCCCTGCTGTAAAGCGCACCAGGGGAAGATGGAGTTGCAAGCATTTGTCTACAGCAGGCAGGAGCTGAAGGGCAGATGCTGCTTGTTGGGGCAGAAAGGAGGGTACCACAGCTGTCACATACCCGCTGTCTTACAGATGAGCTCTCTGGCATCATTCACACCCTTCAAGCTAAATGCCACAGAAATAGGGGAGTTCCTGATTTCCTTTTGGGCATAAACAAGGACAAGTTATGCATTCTGTGCGTATGAAACCAGTCAGATGCCATTCATCAGGAGAGCTGCAGAGAAGGGAAAGAGAATGGGAACTTAACTCAGACAAAGATACGTATTTTCTCTGCTGCGACTTAGCTTGTAGTGGGTGCCAGGACGTGACTTTTAGAAAAGATGCAGCTTGGAGACGAGGGTGCATTTTTATGGGAACAGATGAAAGGGCTCTGCTAGATTCTGGTTGTGATGCTGAGAAACATGCTGCCCCCTCCTGTAGAGCATCCAGTTTCTGCTGGACATAGTCTTTTTCTTCATTTCTCGTTTCTAGGCCTAATCTTTTTTGGTGTTTGGTGGGTATTTTTTGTAAATTTTGGTGAGGTTTTTTTTTTGTGTGTGTGTTTGGGTTTTTTTTTCTTTCTTTGTGTTTATTTATTTATTTATTTATTTATTTTTCTGTTCTGTTAAGTGGTTACAATATTTTATCTTGGGCTGACCCGATTTCAGTAAAAGCTGCATGTATTTTATGGAGTTGTAGAAGAGCTATAAATGTTTTGCGGTATTTCTGAATAAACAACGCAGTGTGACAGTCAGAGTTTGTTAGGGGGATTAATTCTGTTGCAATATAGATGTGCTAAAATATTTAATCTCTAAAAGGAAAACATTCTAAGTGCTCTAATTTGACCTTGCTGCTGCTATTTCAGATTTTTATTTTCTTTTTAACAACTGCTAATCACTTTCTTCCACCATTTCACTGTTCATGGAAAGAATTTGCCTAGAGAAAATTCAGGGGGATTTGCCTATTAATCTGTTTGTTGTGGCTTGTTTCTGTTTAGGTTGTAAGATAATCCATTTCCTTCCCAATATATCTTTGTTCCCTATAGCATGTTCCAGTGCTTTATCTGGGATCCAGTTGTTTTAAGACAGTTTATTGATCTTTTGTACATTCTCTGTAACATGTGCCTTCTGTCAGTGTATATCTTGAGTATCTAAGTTATACATGGAGCAGTTTCAAGCAGGGGAATAATTCCTTCAGGAATTACTCCTAGAAGTGATAATTGAAATAATTTAAAGAGTACTGGTATTGCATTGGGCTGCTCATCATGGCCCTGCCAACCTGTCAGTGTGCCAGAGCACCCAGTGCCTGAAGCACACTGGGAATCACCTCAGGGTTAGGCTTCCTCATACTCAAGGAGGTGCCACTCTCTGTAGCAAGTTACCCTCTACATACATAAAATTCCCTCCAGCCCTCCAGCAGCAGACAATGTTGAGATTTTTCTTAACAGACCTCTGATGGTCTTTGTTTCACTTCAGAACCAGTTTGGAGAATGTGTAATACCAAAAACCATGTAGAATATGTGACCTAAATTGAGTAGCAGTCACTTTTTTTTCTTTTTCATTATCTGAGGACACTGGTTTAAATTTCTGTTCAAACTGAAATCTTTGGGGAGCATCTGTCTGTTTTGTTTTGCTGGAAAATGCCAATATTTTTTTGTTTCGCAATTTCTTTCTCAAAACTGCTCCAAATATTTCATTTTTGAAAATGTTCAGTACTTTTCCTTGATACAGAATCAAAAGCATTTCAAAATATCAATAATTCCCACAAAGATCAGAACTGCTTTTTGACCACTGTGATTTCATTGTCTAGACTAACAAGGCTACTGTAGGTAGCCTAGGGAGAAGTTTGCATAAATCAGTTTGGATTTCTTGGGTAAGAGAAGTTTAAAGGGAGATGTTTTCAGTCCAGAAGTAAAAGGTGAACATTTCTCCTGCCTTGGTGAGTTTTATTCTGTTTATCTCATCCTCACACGCTTCTGATATATATGAACCACAATGTATTAACATGATAAAAAAGTCAAAAGTTACTGTGATTCTTCTATCAGTCTTTAGACTAAATATAACAAACATTTCTTCCTTTACAGAGGTAATTATTCTCTCTTCCTTATATTAGCAATAGAGAACAAAAAAATTCTAGGTCTCAGTTCCACATGGACTACTTCTGACTAGTATTGCACTATATAAAAATATTATCCATTTCTTTCAAACAGTACAAAAAGGTTAAATTCTAGAACCTGTATGCCATCTCATGCTTACAGATGCACCTTTAGCTGTAATTTACGTTAGCGCATTTTTCACTTTCTTAGTTATTCTTATAATTAATATTAATAGTGATAGTATTTTATAGTATTATCATAGTATATTATATATTTTATAGCATTATCATGGTGATAGTATATTATAGTATACATCAAGTATTACATTTTAATATCTTTAATAGCAAAAATATGGATAATATTAATGATAATATTTTACCATTATTATACCATGCTAAAATTAGTTATTCTGGAGATGAATTTGTGGCAAATATGTTATAGTGATTGACATCCATCCCAGTCCTAATAATCAGCAGAAAGTGTATAGGAGTTATTCCCTTGCCCTCCAGCTGAGAGCATCATGAGCAACTTCTACAGCATGGCCTTGGCATGGCCCCACGGAGATTAATTTCAGCCTTATGCTAAAGCATAATCATGGAATATAAGCCTTGGACAGAAATAATAAAGATATTTACAGGTGCTGAACTTTCCAGTTGTGTGTTTCAATTTAGGCTTCTCAGACAACAAGGACATGGATAGGAATAGTAAAGAATCATTGACCCAGTGTTAGAGGTTGAAGAAGAAACGTCTGGTACAAATGCAGGATGACCAAAACTTGTACTCTCCTGCAAGACAGAACACGAATGCATTAACTGTTTTGGAGGGAGCTCCCTGTGGTGGCAGACATAATCCCATGACCCCTTGAAATCTGGGGTCAGTCTGCACGCTATAGGTCTTTCTTCAAACCTCTGCCTGAGTTTCACCTAAGGAGCGTCCACAGGCTCTCCCAGAGAGACTGTGCTCCCTACCTCCAGGGAAAGCCATATTTCTGGTGGTGACAGATGGAAAGCACAGTTTCATCAGGGCTTTCTGACAGCTGCTCACAACCTGTGAAATCCCCCAGGAGTCAGTAGCAGTTGCCTTCTCTCCTACCAGTAAGGGCCTGTGGGGTCCTTCAGGGCAGGAGAAACCTGTCTCTCTGTTTTCTTAGAGAAGGTTCCATTTCTGCATTACTCATTTGCTCCCTACCCCTCTCTTATGGAGAAAAACCAAATGAGAAGGATGCTGCATTTTTGTGTCCTAGATGCTGGAAAGGTGAGATAACATTTATTATCTGAATATTGTGTTATTTTCATCAGTGTCATTTTGAATATTGCATTCTTTCCCAGAAGCAGAGAAGGGTTGAGACTTCTCATAACGTGGCAGTGTTTTGACTATAGGCCCTTTTACACAGGAGGCTGTTAACGTTACTGGGTATTTACCAAAATAACTGAAAGGCACATGAAAGACTGGGGCTGAAAGAGTCTTCTCTGGCTTCAGCCCATCCATAAGGGGACTGAGTGCAGTAAGTAAGAGGGTTATGTAGGACATGGTGCTCACATGTCTGTGTGCTTTCTTACTGGAGATACAATAGGTAGAGGTTGACTGGTCATACGTTCCTGCATGTCCTGGTCTATGCTTGTGACTATTTTGCTTTTTTCTCAGCTCCTGTTCACTTTCTGTGCTCCTCCCAACCCCTCATCCTCTTTTCTCTTCTGTTTGTATTTTCTTGATTCCTTTCCCCATATCGTGGGTCTATGCTGTTGTGTTGTTTTGCTCAGTAGATGCTTCTGCATTAAAGTGTTGCTGCTGAGCCTAAAGAGGTCCTTATTTGAATAAGTGCTCATCAGGGGAAGTAACCCATATTCAGTTTGTTTGACAGGGAAAGTTTTCCCCTACTTTGTCTAGGGCCAAGACAGGCTTGGAGGCAATAACTTCCTTCTGCCATTATTGTGTCACACCTGTCACAGGGAGACATGGATGTTGGGTAGCTGTCTGACCTTAAAGAGTGAGAAGTTGGATCGAATTTTGTTCAGAATTTGTCAAACTTAATTCCTGTCTGATATAAGCATGGTCTCTAGCTCACATACGATACTCACAGTTACCTTTTCAAAACAGGCAGAGAAAGTAGATGTGGCATTATTTTGGGGTTTCAGATGAATAACTCCCATTTAACTACTTCCCTAGCTCAACAGTTCTTGCAGAAAACTGGAGACACCTCTTGCTTTCTAGCAAAGGTCTCATACTGGCCATAACAGTGAGATCCCAGTACAATCTAAATAAAATCATAGGATAGTTACGGGAGTGGAGCACCTCCCTTATGAGGAGAGGCTGAAGGAGCTGGGTCTCTTCAGCTTGGAGAAGAGGAGACTGAGGGGTGACCTCATCAGTGTTTACAAATATGTAACAGGTGGGTGTCAGGATGATGGAGCTAGGTTTTTTTCAGTGATATCCAGTGATAGGACAAGGGGCAATGGGTGTAAACTGGAGCATAGAAGGTTCCATGTTAACATCAGGAAAAACTTCTTTACTGTGAGAGTGACAGAGCACTGGAACAGGTTGCCCAGGGGGGTTGTGTAGTCTCCCACACTGGAGATATCCAAGGCCTGCCTGGACAAGTTCCTGTGTGATGTACTCTAGGTTACCCTGCTCTTGCAGGGGGGTTGGACCAGATGGTCTCTTGAGGTCCCTTCCAACCCTTGGGATTCTGTGATAGTTAGGGTTGGAAAGCACCTTAAGATCATCTAGTTCCAAACCCCTGCCATGGGCATGGACACCACACACTAGGGCATTTACTACCATGCTATAAGTATTATTCTATGTGACTAGATGTAAGTAACATGTCAAAATTAAGTGGCACACATTTCATGCTGGAGTCTTCTGATTTTCCTTTAATCCTGTTTCTTCACTAGCTAGTTTATGGTTCTTGCAGTAGAATACCAAATCACTCATACAGGGATAAGTATGTAAAGCCTTCAAAAGGATAGAAAAGCAAATTAAAGAGATCAAATACACAGTTCAGCAACATAGGGAACGTTAATTTAAAATGTCAGGATTCATATGGAATCATCATGCTAGCAAGGTGCTCTCTTTTGACAGTGTTAGCTAGCCATTGATAAGCCAACTGGTAAAATGAACGTAAGACCTGTATAAACACTCACTTAAGATATCATGGAAGGCTGGGGCATTCACTAAGAATGGGTCTGTTGACCCGTGTTGACTCATTGAGAATGGGTTCTAAATCCAAAATCATTATGGCAGGAGGAAGTTCCTTTCAGGAGAGAACTTAGTCATGCATCTGTTTTTTGTTAACAAAAGCTTCTTAGCTAGGCTGATGACTGAAGTGTCTTGGAGGGGAACTCCTATCTAGTAGAGAGGAAAGGAAAATAAAATTGGACTGCAGCCTAAGTACGGGGTCAAAGCTAACGGAAGGCCAGAACCATCCCCTTCCTGTGGGCCACAATGAACCATAAAATGAAACTATCCTAATGGATACAAGATTCAGGGATTTTCTCAGTGTAAATAACCGTGAAGGCCAGGATACAGGGTTAGGTGAAAGTGACAGCTTAATACACAGAAAGAATAATAGATTTGTCTGGCAAGAAAACAAAGATAACTGTATACTAAGGCCTGAAACACATAACATTTTAATAACATCAAGTGCATTTGAGAATACTCTGTGTGGATCACCCTAAACATGTCCAAAAGATTTTTTAAAGGGACATAACTTTAAAAGGAAATGCAGACTTTATGGAGCAATATTTCAAAAGTTTTCACCTGAAGCAGATAGAAAACACTCTGAAATACAGAATTATGAATAGTATTAGGACTGTAGAAACCACTGCCATATAACCAAGTTAAAGTGCAGCTCTTATGATGAGCCCATTTGTAATTTTTTTCAAGTGGCTAGGAAAAATGTTATTATTATGTATATGTACTGCAAGGGTGTGTAGGAGCCTCGTGTAGATCAGGATTTCATTCACCTAGGCATTATAGAAGCATAAGTCAAAAAACTACTGCCAGCCTAATTTCAATATGACTTGTTTAGTACCAGATTTTCACAGAAATTGATGTGGACTCCTAGCCTGAAGTATTCCCGAACTGTCCAAAACATCGGGCCTGTCAAAACTCTCAGAACACCTCCGCCCCTGCAAAAAATTGAAATATGTTGTCTTAACAATACAAGACATTCATTTCCCACTTGGCTTATTTTGCCTCCTTGCATCTAGGCAACTTGGAAGTCTGAGAATGCTGCATGTAAGATTTATATTGAAGATCATACAGTTGACCTGTACTTTTAACAATAAGAGATCTTAAAAAAAAGATAAAAAATTACTGCCCTAACTTCTTGATGTAAAATTTCAACCTGCTTAAAAAAACCCACCAACAAACAAACCCCCCAAAGTGAGCATCTAACCTTTTGAGTTCTCGTTTTGCTGCAGATCTTATTTTTGTTTGAGCAGTGAAACTAGAATTACCTTCATGCACTGATTTTGAATTAATTATAGTATTACAGCATTGCAACAAGTAGAGGACTCAATGTTCCATACGTTTTTTATTCATCCAGAGAAGAAGGTGAGCACGCAAGAGGAAGGAAGCACCTCAGAGCTGCATAGTTACAGTAAGGAGTAGCTTCATCCTTGGAGGAGGTAGAAGATTTTCCAGAATGCTCCCTTGGGGAACTGGAAAATGTGTTCTAGAAATGCAGGGAGAGTTGGTGTAGTTGTGGGTTTCTTTCCCACTCACTTCTTCTCCTTTGTCCACACACCACTAGCATTTGGTGAAGGATGTGAAGAGTATCTTGCAGAATCCATGGTGTGACACGGAAATCTGTATCTATTAAATCTTTGGAGACTGTTTACCTGAAATGCAACAGTGCTGATTCAGAGTCCTAAATCCTTTCAAAGATTGCTGTGCTTTTCCTCTGTTCCCCAGGATTGCCTAGTAATAAGCATGTTCAACAGGCTTTATGTCAGAAAGCCAAACTGCCATTCTGATGACATGCCACCAGGGAATAGATCCACCCAGGAAAATTTTAGGGGGGGGCATTTCTTACTAGACGGACACTTTCTGTAAATGCTTGCATGTCAAGAGTTTATCTGGCCTCGTTTTTGAAGCAGAAGGAAAGATACCTCAGCATCACAGGTATATTTTACAGCTCACTGTTGGTATTAAACAAACACAGTCATGAATTCCAGGAACTACTGCATAAACAACACAGTGTAATGTTTCCAAATGGAAAACGACAGTGCTGAGGGGTAGAGACAGGCACTGAAAAGAAAGAAGAAAAAGCCCCAATATAAAACCTCAAACCAAATTTGTGGTTCCAAGCCCTCTGCTGGTGTAAATTCACCCTTTACAGCAGTGACAAAATTTAGCCAAGAGCTACACAATGATTTCATCATGGCTTGGGCCACACTTTGACTCTTGTGTCCAAGAACAATACATTAATCATGGCTTGTTATCAAATTCTACATATGAATTTGATAAGAACAATTTAGTTTTTGCAAGCTCCAGGAATGGGTAATTTTTAACTATTTTTTTTCTTTGGCAATAACAGTTACTGGTATTTTTAATGATCATATTTGTGTGTTACTTGATGGTGCCACATTTCAAAACAAATACCTGTTTCAACTCACAGAATGATGTCATGGTACAAGTTAGGAGACAAAACTAGAATTCATGGAAGTAAAACAACAGATTTTTTTTCTGTTCTATTTTAGTGAAACTTTTCTCATGTTTTCTAGTTTATGTAAACAAATTATGGACCAGGAAAAGTGAGAAGCATAAAACATCATCGAGACTGCAGAAAAGAAGGAAAATAAGCAAAGGACCTTTCCATTGCCCTGTTTATTAGCATCTGGGGGAGAAGGGGAGAGGCTATCTAACCAGATTCAAAGAACTGGAATATCTGAGACATTTCAACTAAAAATTGTGGTACTTACATGCTGTGTACATTATAGATAAACTTTTGTGGCTCAGAAGGGAGAAGTAAATCTACAAGCCTCTGCTGCTCCCCTCTTTTCCTGTGATGTCATTTGACATGACCAATAGAGCCAGACATGCTATGTTAACCTACAGTAAATCTGAAAAAAAATGTGGTTTTCCGTAAAATATGGGAAAAGGTTGTAGTCTCTAGTATTTGATAAACAGCTTTAGACTTGACGTCGAGTGAAGATTTCCCAGTGAATACAAACTGGCTTATGTGGTATGGTACTTGGCTTTCAGAGCCTGCCCTTGAGTAATTGCTCCTTGTTCATACTGAGTGTGCAGTTCAGCTAGCGTATCACCACACCGCACATCAACCCCCCTATTTAAAAAAGCAATCAGAAGTTAGGATTTCAGCTGTGATATAGACTTGTAGAGGCCAGTTTCCCAATGCGTATCAAAGGGTTTTTTTAAAAGACCTCCTTGACCCTGGTAGCCCAGGCTATTTGGGATTAATATAAAAGTGGAATTCGATATTTTGTAAACTGTTTGCTTTGAAAATCAGAAAAGAGGTAGCAATAGTTCCTTTAATAGAGCTTTGCAAAATTGTTTTGCTGTTGACTTGGACACAGTAGATGATCATCCCAGAGCCTGTGACTATTTAACATGAATTGTTTCACCTGCTTGTCTGCTGGTATCTGATGCTTCTTTTCATCCACAGGTACAACCAGCAGACAGACACTTAGATATGGAAATAGTGGTAGGATACAAGTGATACAGTGACAACTTTTTGTAAAGCAAAATCTAGGACTTCACATGAGCTCAATATTCTGAGTTGCCAAGTTTTGCTGCTGGAGTGATCAGTAACTGTATGGTATGGCATAATTTGATATGGCACATTAGGAGAATAATAGGTTTTTTAGAAAGTAGAAGCCATTTCTTTCAATGTGCCAAGTCTGCTCTGGTTTACAGTAATCCCAACTTCCTGCTTTTTTCACCAGCATCCTGAATTCTCACCTTCAGAAGCAGATCTAAATGTCCCATGAATTTGTTGAAATACACTTTTGAAGTTGTCTTTCTTTTCAATTTGTACAGTATACCTCTGATTCTTTTAACTTAGATTATCATTTATAGCTTAACATTAGAAAATTTTCTCATTTTAAAGTAAAATGAATGTTATTTTAAAGGAACAGACTTCTTTTTATCATTCATACAAACTTCATTCTGGGACACTGAAGAGCTGTAATCCACTACTTTTCAGTGCTGCAGATTTCTATTCAGTTAGCTTTCCTTCTGCCCCTGTGACAGGAGACATTTATTTTAATCAGAGATGTGAATGGTATCTCCTTCTTTATAGCACTCATCTGATCTTACCTCCAGGGCACTTCATCTTCCTTTCATGGAAGAGTAAGTGCTCTGTAATGCAGTAACTACTACAGTTTATTAATTATCCTGTACATGTGGCTGACCCAGTATGATACTATGTTGTGTAAAAAACAACAATAGACACAGTTTCTATATCCTTTCAACTTAGCATTTGAAAAGACCTTTGAAAGATGCTGAATTGTAAGATACATTAGCTCCTTCACCTATTTTAATTTCCCGTGGTATCTCTCCATTCTACCCTTTTGGCAGAATTATGTCTAGATCTCCATAAGAATTGCTGGGAAGTTTGGTAAGAACTGTATATTGCAATGTGTGGCCCATCTACATAGGAACGTAGAAATAACTTCTCCAAAGGCCCTTCTAGTCCAGGAACCTGTCACCAGTGAGAAACCAGTGCCTGCAGCATAGCATGAAAACAACTTAAGCATATAAAGCATATATTAATATTTCCCTCATGTACTTTCTTTGCCTCCAGCGCCCTGGAGCTCAGTTGTTCCTGGACCAGAGATAGTATCTTTGTTTTTGATAGTCCTTGTCAGATTTTATCCTCCATGAGCGTGTTTAATCACTTTCTGATCTCAAGTAACCCTAGGGGTTAGCAGTATCTTGTGGCAATGAGTTCCACAAGCAATTGTATGTTATGTGACATGGTTACTCTGTTTGTTATGAACTTGTCAATGGCAAATTCCTTATGTTGTCTTCTGGTTCTTGCATTACGTGAAACTGTTTGATCTCCACACTGCTCATGCTTTCATAGGAACTAATAAGAAGAATTTTATCTCCAGTGACACAAACCTGACACACAATATTGAACTGATGCTGCACAAGTAAAGAGAAAATTTAAAGTGTAATAGATTTTGTTCTAGATATTGTTTTACTTTTCTGACAAGACCACTGGTGGAATTAATTAAGAACTCTAGATGTAGGCCCCTTTGAATAAAGATGAACTAAAACAGGGTTAAAAGCGAAAATGAAAGGACACATCTTTAGCTGTTGGCTAATAATCTGCCTTATTCATAATTCAGTAACCTCGTGCTAGAGTGGTATGTCTTGTTATGACTGTAAAAATGATGTATTGCTTTTCAGCAAGTGGACATGGCAGGACTGATGATATTTTAAGAGGAGACATTGACTTTGTCTGCAAGGCCAGGGCATTGAAGAAATGAAAACAACAATTATTGATTTTTTTTCTTGTGCTGAGAAGAGTATTTGCCAACATTTTATGAGGGGGGAAAGAGCAGATGTTCACCAAGAGAGGAGAGGTTTTCAGTTTTAGCAATAAGACATGATAATTTTTGCAAAGAACATTTCTTTGCAGTTATATCATCCTGAGATGGGAAAATAAGTCAGAAGGCCAAAACATAAACAGCAAAAACTACCCTGAAATGCTGTAACCCTGCAAGTATACAGGATGCTCTTTTAGGAGAGGCGGAACAAATGAATCAAAAGGTATAGCTCCATTCCAGTTTGACAAACTAAGATCCAGATGTGTTAAAGAGACTGAGTATATACTTGTCATAGAAAAGTTAATTTAAGCATATGCTGAACTATGCTGATGCTTCCAAGACTGACACCCTGAACTGCAAAAGGTCTGAGATCAGCAGGGCTCTGGAGAGATGCAGCACTCAAGCCAGTCACGCCACTGGGCAAGATCAGGGCTGGAACTCGTGGGTCAGTCATTCAGGTTCACTGGGCTCGCAAAGTAAAAAGATTACTTTTATCCTGTTGGCAGAAAAAGCATTACTAGTCTTTAGAGAATATGCAAAGCACTGTGAGACATTACTGCAATGTCACTCTGTAGGAACCGTGGGAACCTGGGAACATTGAACATAAATGAGGAAGTCTCTCTTCCAAGGATGTGCAGTTGGTTGCTGTGCTTTTTACTGCATGAATTCAGAGCAATCAACTACTTAAAGGCAGAAATCTAAAAAGAAAGGGGGAAATGGTTATGTAATGAAATGCCTGCAAAAACTAGGGGTTGGATTTGACATCCTCTCCAGGAGTGCTGGAGCCTCTCCAAACATGGCCACCACCATTCATCAGGAATACACACCCTGTTTCAGCTAGTCCCTGTCCCATCCATGCAGCATCCTATGGTGTGGCTCTGGAGCTCCAAACCCCTGTTCATATTCTTGTGGTTTAGCACCCTCCAGCAACTAAGTCCCACAGAGCCACTCCCTCCATCTCCAGTGGGATGGGGTAAAGAATCATAAAAGTACAAAAACTCATGGGTTGAGATTAAGACAGCTTAACAGGTACAGTAAAAGCTGTGCACACAAGCAGAACAAAACGAAGGATTCATTCACCACCTCACATCAGCAGGCAGGTGTTCAGACATCTCCAGGAGAGCAGGGCTCCATTTCACATAATGGTGACTTGGGAAAACAAACACTATCACTCCAAAGTCCCACCTTTGTTCTTCTTCCCCTGCTCCTATTGCTGAGCATGACATTGCATGGGATATTCCATTTCAGATCTCCTGGCTGCGTACCCTCCCAACTCCCTGTGCATCCCCAGCCTACTCGCTGGTGGTTTGGGGTGAGGAGCAGAAAAGCCCTTGACGCTGTGCAAGCACTGCTCAGCAGTAACTAAAACATCCCTGAGTTATCAACAGTGTTTCCAGCACAGACCCTAAGCATAGCCTCATACTAGGTACGATGAAGAACATTAACTCTATCGCAGCCAAAACCAGCACATTGTCCAACCCCTATTATGTATTATTTACATTAAGCTCAGGTCCAGTACTGCCTAATACATTCTCATTACCTACAACTCCCCTTTCCATCCTTAGGGGTATTACACAGGTATCATTCCCATTCCTATGGAACACCCCTGTAAAATGTCTGCAAAATGTCCACATGCATCCACAAAATGTCCACTGAGTATTTAGTCAATTACTTTGGGCTCCACCTGTTATGTCCGGCTGGAGACCTGTAACGAGTGGTGTCCCTCAGGGATCGGTGTTGGGACTGATCTTGTTTAACATCTTCATCACTGACATGGACAGAGGGGTTGAGTGCGCCCTCAGCAAGTTTGCCGATGACACCAAGCTGTGTGGTTCGGTTGACATGCTTCTGAGGTGGGCTTATGCCAACCTCATGAAGTTTAACCATGCCAAGTGCAAGGTCCTACACCTGGGTTGGAGCAATCCCAGGCACAGCTACAGGTTGGGCAGAGAAGCGATTCAGATCAGCCCTTCAGAGAAGGACTTCGGGGTGCTGGTCGATGAGAAAATGAACATGAGCCGGCAGTGTGCGCTTGCAGCCAGAAAGCCAAGCGCATCCTGGGCTGCATCAAAAGGAGCGTGACCAGCAGGTCCAATGAGGTGATCCTGCCCCTTTATTCTGCTCTTGTGAGACCTCACTTGGAGTATTGTGTGCAGTTCTGGTGTCCTCAACATAAAAAGGACGTGGATCTGTTGGAACAAGTCCAGAGGAGGGCCATGAGAATGATCAGGGGACTGGAGCACCTCCCATATGAAGATCGGCTGAGAAAGTTGGGACTGTTCAGCCTGGAGAAGGCTGCATGGAGACCTCATAGCAGCCTTCCAATATCTGAAGGGGGCCTACAGGGATGCTGGGGATGGACTCTTCATTAGGGACTGTAATGATAGGGCAAGGGGTAATGGGTTCAAACTTAAACAGGGGAAGTTTAGATTGGCTATAAGGAGGAAATTCTTTGCTGTTAGGGTGGTGAGGCACTGGAATAGGTTGCCCAAGGAGGTTGTGAATGCTCCATCCCTGGCAGTGTTCAAGGCCAGGTTGGACGAGGCTTTGGGTGGTATGGTTTAGAGCGAGGTGTCCCTGCCCATGGCAGGGGGGTTGGAACTTGATAGTTAAGGTCCTTTCCAACCCTAACTATTCTATGATTCTATGATTCTATGGTGGTATAACAAGACAGGAGAGATTTTGTTGTGTGGAGTTACAGGGTACCAAAGCCAGCTCTTGTCAGGTCACTATTGCATTTTCACTGCTTCTCATAAGGTTAATCTTCCATTGGTTCATGTGGTTTCTGCTATAGTAATTCTTCTAGTATGTGACTGAAATCATGGGTTACAACAATTTAAAGGTATATGTGTTACATTCTCCAGTCTTGGCCCCTTTAGTCCAGATTATTGGGTTTAACGTTGCAATGACTAGTAGCAAGTGGTACCTGCCATAGGAATTCCTGCAACATGAAACTCCAATCCTGCATTACAACAGTTTAAAGGTATTTCCATTACAATCTACATCCCTTGTCCCTTTGGACCAGAGCATTGTATTTAACATCGCAATGAACTCCTCCCCTTGCCCGTGTTCTTATCCAAAGACTGCAGTCCTTAGGAGTGTGTCTGTTCCAAGTGAAGCTTTATCTGTGAGCCACAGTCTCTTCAGCAGTATAGAGGCTGCAGCATAGACTTGCCAACAGCCACAGTTGCTTTGGGGTGTATCTGTTCCAGTGTGGTACACCTGCTCCAGCATGGCCTCATGCACAGTCGCTGATGCTTCAAGGTGTACCTGCTGCAACATTTGGGTCATGACCCCTTCAGAGCTAGACCTGTTCTGGTAGAAACATAACCATGACCACAGATGATTCAGGGTATCGTGCTCCTGTATAGATTCATCCATGGGTCATAGTCCCTTTGACTGAATTTCCAGCCTCTCCAGTACTGCAGCACAGAAATAGCAGCAATGTCCTGGCCATTTGCCAGCCCAGGCAAATGGCCATTGCTGCTAGCAAAAAAAAAGTTCCCAGGCTCAACAGAGTAAGATGATAAGCAGTACAGCACTACAAAAAGGGGAAAAATTAAAACCAGCCACTAATAAGCACAGGATTTGTACAAAGGAAGATAAGCAAGCCCCATGGCAAGCACAGGAGCCCGCCAATTAATAGCTAAACAGCAATAACAGCTATAAATTTGATGTAGCACATTGCAGTCAAATCTGTTTTTAACTTGAACCCTTTGAGTCCCCTGTTGGGCACCAGAATGGAATGTCATGGTTTAACCCCTGCCAGCAGCTAAGCCCCACACAGCCCTTCCCCTGCCAGTGGAATGGGGAAGAGAATCGCAAGGGTAAAAGTGAGAGAATTCATGGTTTGAGATAAAGACAGTTTAACAGGTAAAGCAAAATCTGCACATACAAGCAAAACAAAACAAGGATATTATTCACCACTTCCCATCAGCAGGCAGGTGTTCAGCATCTCCAGGACAGCAGGGCTTCATCTTAAGTAGTGGTTACTTGGCAGAATAAACACCATCACTCCAAATGTCCCACTTTCCTTCTTCTTCCCACAGCTTTTATTGTTGAACATGACATCATATGGTATGGGATATCCTTTGGGTTAGTTGGGGTCAGTGGTCCTGGCTGTGTCCCCTCTCAACTCCTCATGCACCCCCAGTCTGCTCACTGGTGGGGTGAGAGGCAGAAAAGGCCCTGACTCTGCATAAACATCTGCTCAGCAGTAATTAAAATACCCCGGAGTTATCACACTGTTGTCAGCACAAATCCAAAATACAGCCTCATACTAGGTACTATGAAGAACATTAACGCAATCAAAGTTAGCACACATGCCCTCAGCACCACAGTGTTGCTATGGTGAGAGCAAGTTGCAGCTCACGAAAGTGTGGCCAATCAATTCAGCCCTCCCCCTTCAATTGTATAAAAGAGTAAGGCATAAACTTGGTGTGAATTGATTCAGTGGTCATCTAACAACTTTATTTCTTGTGCTCTTCCCAGATCTTGACTTGCGTCTTATCTGTGTAGTCTCACATGCAGCCTGTTTCCTCATAACTCTGTAGGTTGACTTCCCTCAGCTCCACCCACAGCCTCCTGTTCCTAGCTGGAGCACAAGGCTTCATTTGATGAATGTAAGGAGATTTAACAGAGCATACCTATTTGATTACAAACATTGGGCAAAAGGGCTTTGTGTTTGCATGTCACCTAGGCAGTAGAAGTTGAAACAGTGATCAGGGCAGGGTACTGACAGATGCATTTTTAATTGGCATAGGGAAATTGCAATATTTGCGTACCTGATGCCAATTAGCTGAAGGCTCTTCTCCGTAGCAGTAATACTAACGTGCAAGAAAGCTGGGTTTATATTGAGATGGATGGATGGATGGATGGATGGATGGATGGATGGATGGATGGATGGATGGGTGGATGGATGGATGGATGGAAGAATGGATGGATGGATAAATGGATGTAGTGTGCACACTCTGGGCCAACAATCATCAACTTTTTACACCTGGGTCGGAGCAATCCCAGGCAGAGCTACAGGCTGGGCAGAGAAGAGATTCAGAGCAGCCCTGCAGAGAAGGACCTGGGGGTGCTGGTCAATGAGAAAATGAACATGAGCCCGCAGTGTACGCTCGCAGCCCAGAAGGCCAACTGTATCCTGGGCTGCATCAAAAGGAGCATGACCAGCAGGTCCAATGAGGTGATCCTGCCCCTTTGCTCTCGTGATACCTCACCTGGAGTATTGTGTGCAGTTCTGGTGTTCTCAACATAAAAAGGACATGGAACTGTTGGAACAAGTTCCAGAGGAGGACCATGAGGATGATCAGGGGACTGGAGCACCTCCCATATGAAGATCGGCTGAGAAAGTTGGGGCTGTTCAGCCTGGAGAAGAGAAGGCTGCATGGAGACCTCATAGCAGCCTTCCAGGATCTGAAGGAGGCTATAGGGATGCTGGGGATGGACTCTTCATTAGGGACTGTAATGATAGGGCAAGGGGTAATGGGTTCAAACTTAAACAGGGGAAGTTTAGATTGGCTATAAGGAGGAAATTCTTTCCTGTTAGGGTGGTGAGGCACTGGAATAGGTTGCCCAAGGAGGTTGTGAATGCTCCATCCCTGGCAGCGTTTAAGGCCAGTTTGGACAGAGCCTTGGGTGACATGGTTTAGAGTGAGGTGTCCCTGTCCATGGCAGGGGGTTAGAACTTGATGATCCTAAGGTCCTTTCCAACCCTAACTATTCTATGATTTGGCAGAATTTTTTACTACTGGCCTGGTTTCCTTCTTAAAATGGAAATTTCTGCATTTGACAAACTTCAGCATTTTCTAGTGCCTATGAAGCAGGGTATGGAACATATGAATCCAGAAAGTGCACAGAGGCTAAGACATGGTGCTTCTACAGTTCTTAAAGCTTGATGTTTGCAAATAGATGAAAACTATGTTCAGGGTCAGCTTATCTGTCACCTTTCAGAGTGCTAAATTCATTTAAAGATGAGTGCTGAAAGTGGTGACAAGTGGAATGACATTGTACTTTTGAAAGTGTAACGTTTCATACATGGAACAGGAGTGGCAGCTTCCCCTTGGAAGTGCTGCTTTGGAGAATATCATAGTTGACTGATCTGGCATAGCAGCCTCCTCCGCGTGAATAGTCAGCACCATGCAGAAGCTAATTCACCAGGCTTTCTGGTTTGGTTTCTAGCCCAATATTGACTGTAAAAGCAACTAGTGAACATAATAAAAGGCTATGGCTGAGCTAGGGAGTGCTTGCTTTCATAAACTGACATTTGGAAGCAAGTAGTTAAGTCCCATAAAGGCTCTGTAGAAGGGCAATTCTAAATAAAAATGAACCACTATAATGCAGCTGCTTTCAGGTAATGTACCCTAATTTCATTCCATAAAATGGTCATTTTTGCAGCATTTTTACTACACTATGGATTTTGAAGTGACAGCACATTAAGTGAAAACTGTAATGCTTTTAAACCTGTCATAACCTTACCTAGATGGAATATGAAAGTGTTATTTACCTGCAACTGTAGTCTGCTTAGCACACAACCATTTTAAAATGATGTGTGTCAAGCAGCACTGCAATTACAGTGTGCATAGCAGGAACTTTATCCTGAAGAGTGCTAATGATATCTGAGAGCTGTGTAATACTTTATTAAAACATACACAGAAAGCATTGATTTGAAGCATTCAGCACCTTCAAAGTTTGCTCAGTGTAGTCCTGTTTTCCTTCTTGGAAAACACCCCTTAGCTTTGCGGAGAGTTTGGCAACATCAAAAAGGCAAAAAGCCACTGCACCTGTCTTAATTGCTATTGTGGCCCAACTTTGGGTGCTGAGACTCAACAATCCAAGAAAGATCGAACGGAACTCACAGCTGACTTTCAATTTGTTTCAGGCATCTTTTGAACAGTGGTGTAAAGTCCTAAGCTTCAGTTTAAGAAAGCTCTGAAACATTTGCTTCATTTTAAGCATACCTAGCACAGCCCTTAACGTTTCCTGAGTTGAGTGAGTGTTGATTTAATAACCACTGATCATTAATAGAGAAGGAAATGTGCTTTGGCCGGGTTCTGACCTGTGTTTTTGATGTAGTTGAACTGAAATCTAAATCTAAACTGAAGATGCTCTTGGACCACAGATAGATGCTCAGCATGCCACAGGTGATGCTCAGTGTTACATGTATATCCTCTTTTTGTTGCAATGCAAACAATCTTGCAATCTGGCAAGAAGAGTAGCCCTTAAAATACTTTAATTGATACTTTGCAAGGCATTAAATGCTGTCTTCACAAGAATGCTGAGTCATTAGAAGTGACTTTGATTGATATTGCCAATGATAGGAATAGAGACACCTCAGGACTTCTGAGTCCTGGATTAGTGCTCTGCCCAGTGAAGTCTTCTGCCTTCAGGGACAGAGATGGACACTGCTCCAGGCAAGATGATGTGGGAAGAACACCAAAGAGCCCTGTGGCTTGTGCTTATCTGTACATCGAATTCTTGGTGTCAGTACTGATGAGTCAGTCTTGCTATGGCTGCAAAGGGAGACAGCTAAGCCTGATGTTGTAAATCAGTTCATTGCAGAGCTATCATTTGATGCCAATTTATCATAACCACTCCAGAGGTGTGTTCTTCATATTTACTGAATGACATTGGAAACTCAGCACAGAGTCGTACCACAAATACTTGGTGGCTATGTAGCAAGGAACCATGGAAAAAGCAGCTTTGGAGAGTGTTCGGTTTTTTTTTTTTTAATAGCTTTTTCAAAATCTCTTAATGTAAGATGTGACAAATAATGAAAAACATAGACACATGTTTTATTGTTTACAGCTTTCATTAATGCTTAAGGAATGAGCCAAAAAAATCATCAAATAGAACCAGTAGCAGAGGCTATATGATAAGCAGACCTTAGAGCTGGTTTAATATTTGCTGAGAGCAAAACTTCTCACCACCAACCATCTTTTAATGGCACTTGCCCTTTGTCTGGGTATGTGTGGCTTCATGTTTCTAAAGGACTAACTTTTCTTACTTTCTAATGAAATATCTCTCAAGATGTAGGTGTGGAGTTGTTTGGTGGCCATGTCAGTTTAGGCTATGGAAAGGGTTAGTTATAAGGTGGAAACGTAAACTTTTTTTGCATCTCAGTGTGTTTGTGAGTTACTTCAAACTCTTCATGTCATTGACTTCTCTGCCAAAGATGGTTAAAAACCACAGAATCATAGAATGGTTTGGGTTGGAAGAGACCTTAAAGATCATTTAGTTCCAAACCCCTGCCACGGGCAGGAACAACTTCCACTAGACCAGGCTGCTCAAAGCCCCTTCCAACCTGTTTTGGAACACTGTAAGGGATGGGGCAGCCATAGCTTCTCCAGGAAGCCTGTGCCAGCACTTTAGCACCCTCACAGTAAAGAACTTCTGTCTAATATCTAATCTAAATCTCTGCTCTTTCAGTTTAAAACTATTCCTCTGTGCCCTATCACCACTTGCATTTATAAAAAGTCATTCTCCATATTTCTCGTAGGCTCTTTTTAGGTGTTGCAAGACAGGAAGAAGGTCCCTCCTGAGCCTTCTGTTCTCTGAGCTTGAATAAGCCCAATTCTCTCAGCCCGTCTCTGTAGCAGAGGTGTTTCAGCCCTCTGAGTATCTTTGTGGCCTCCTCTGAATTCGACCCAGCAGGTCCACATATCTCTTGTGTTGGGGCCCCAGAGCTGAACACAGTACTGCAGGTGAGGTCTCACAAGAGTGGAGTTGAGAGGCAGGATCACCTTTCTCAACCTGCTGATCACTCTCCTTTTAATGCAGCCCAGAATACAGTTGGTTTTCTGGGCTGTGAGAGCACACTGCTGGATCCTACTGAGTTTCTTGTCAGTCAACACACCCAAGTCCTTCTCCTCAGGGCTGCTCTCAATGCATTCTCTGCACAACCTGTAGCTATGCCTGCAATTGCCCTGATCCAGGTGCGGAACCTTGCCTTGGCCTTGTTGAATTTCATAAGGCTGACATCAGCACACCTCTCAAGTCTGTCAAGGTCCCTCTGAATGACATCCCTTCCCTCCAGCCTGTTGACCACACCACACAGCTTGATGTCATCATCAGACTTGCTGTAGGTGCACTCCATCCCACTGTCCATGTTGCCAACAAAGATGTTGAACAGCACTTGTACCAGTACCAACCCCTGGGGAACACCATTTGTCACTGCTCTCCACTTGGACATCAAATCATTGACACAACTGTCTGAGTGTGACCATCCAGCCAATTCCTTATCCACAGAGTGGTCCACCCGTCAAATCCATGCCTCTCCAATTTGAAGACAAATCCTTCAGGTATTTCTTGTGTCAGGGGCCCCAGAGCTGAGCTCCCACAGTACTCCAGATGGGATCTCATAAGAGCAATATATAAAATACTGATGCACAGAGCCTTACTGTCTGCCAGAGGCTTAAACTGTAACACAGAGATGAATGGGCCAAAACACTTAAAAATGTGTATGCATTCTCTGTCAATAGAGTGCTCACATGTATGTTTTTAGTTTAGGTGGAAAGCCACAGGAATTGAGTCCCTTGTTGAAAGGCTCTAAAACCTGTGCACAGCAACCTGCATTGAGTCAGAAATAAATCTGTATTGTAGCCTGGAACTGAAATTGGGGGCCCTGCCCTTCATTCAGCATCCTGACAAAAACATTCCTCCATCACCCACATGACATCTCATGCAGGGGGTGGAGAATAAAAGTCGAGTAACAGACCAAGTCTATGAAAGTTTTAGCAATGACTTTCTGCTTTTTATGGAGTCAGTAGCAAACATTGGCTTGTGGTGCACAGAACAGGGTTGAGCTCTCACAGCCACAGCTGTGGTTTTGTGTGTTGAGCTAATGCTGAATTACTGACAAGTAGCTGGAAATGGATGTTCTGTGTGATTTAGAAATAATGTGAGCTGACTGAACTTCTGTTGTGTTTTCATTCCATTTGCTTTTTCAACATGAAAACAAGGAGGGCATTATTTATAACATATGTAAAGTCCCACAAGGAGAAATGATATTTTGAATTGACAGGGTCTTGAAAGTACAAATGTGGTTTCATAACTAAATACATTTTCAGACAGGAAACTGAGAGTTGATCAAAAGTTAGATGTCCTTGAAAGATCTTTCTTTCTTTCTTTTTTTTTTTTTTTTTTTTTTTAATCCTAACTTCCTTGGAAACATTTGCAGCTGTCTTGATGCAAAAGTAATCAGAATATCTAAATATCTGTATTACAGTAACTCAGAATAACACTTGAGTAGATTTCTTTGTTGATGTGATTCAGTCAGAATGGGAGGTATCAGAAACAATAAATTGTTTAGAAAATGAGAATAAGATTTTTTTTATAATTTAAGTTAAGGTTAGGAATCCTAATTTTAAGGAAGTATAGCATTCTGGAGAAAATGAAAAATGTTCTAAGAGACATTTAGAAAGGCATTAATTCAGTGAAAGATCCTATTCAACTTGAATTAATTTGGGATAGGAGTCCATGTCTTACAAGTTTGTATATTATCAAGGAAATATATCAAAAGGACCAATTTATTTATTTTTTTTTTAAGCTGTGAAGGACTGGGTAGTTAATGTGGAACAAAATAATTTGATGCATTAACTTGGGAAATTATTAACAGAAAATAGCATTGCTTTAACTCACTCAGAAATAGAATATTATGCTGTACAGATCCTGACTTTACCTTGTCATGCAGTCAGACTACGGTATCCTCATGGATTTCAGCTGATATTGATGAGTTTCCAGGAGAATCGTAAGTGTAGAATAGATTACATTTCATGAATCTTTTTTATTTTCCTGAGCATTAAAATGGATAGTAGAACTGGCCTAATTTAAACTGGGTTGGTATGCTACATTAGTTAATAATTTTATAAAGTTTCCTGTTCCTTGGGTAGAGTGTGCCAAATAATTTTTAAAGATGAGGTTGTACTTCAGGAGCAATGTCTTTGGAGATTCTGTTGATAAACCTATAGTAATAGTGATTGTTGTTGGGGGAAGAGAACTTTGGACCATGAATCTCTAGTTCTTAAAAGATCATTGAAGTGAGTGGTTTCAAATGGGAATAAAAAGGAAACCATAGATTCTTCTTATTTAACATCTTGATACTCTTCCTTATGAGGGTCTTGAGGAATTATTTCTGACTCTTTCATTTGTTTTTCTCAGGTTGGGGGTCACACCATGCTGCCAATTCGCTGGATGCCTCCAGAGAGTATCATGTACAGGAAGTTCACCACAGAGAGTGATGTCTGGAGCCTGGGGGTTGTATTATGGGAAATCTTTACGTATGGCAAACAGCCATGGTATCAGCTCTCAAACAATGAGGTGTGTGTAATGCATTCTCAAACTGCATTGGGAAGGCTGGCACATTAACTGTACAGCTTCCCTGGAGAAGGGACAGCAACAAATTTATTCAGTAAAGGCAGGATACCTGGTATCAGGTATTCATGGTATTGTCATGGATTTTGGGGTTGGATTTATTTGTTTTCACCTTTTTCTCCCTGGAACTGATGTAATTTGTCCAAACAGAACTATACCAGTTGGAATTTAGTTTTTTCCTTTGCGTAGGACAGAGTCTGCTCTGGCTATTGAGACAGACCATAATGCAATGAAAAGGAGCTTAGCTATGTCCTGAATGGGTTTTGGGTGGTTTCAGTTCCATACCATACATTTCATTGTTGCGAGGTGTTTGTTCAAAACTAGTCTTCAATAGATTGAAGTAATCTGGTGATTTTTTGATTTCCAGGCAGTCATAAGTCACCCCTTTCCAGGGATTAACCACACTGATATAGCTTAAGAAGGGAGGGAGGGAGAGTCATTGATGCTCTTTGTGTGCAGATTGAAAACTTAGACGCCTTCTGAGTTAAGGGAAGGTTGACAGACGAGTAGAGAGAGGGATTACTTCCTGGCTATCATTCCCTCATCAGTAAAAGGGGCAACGTGGGCGAACTTAACATCATGAAAGATATTGCTCCTTGACAACTTAAATTACAGTGATTTTTCCAAATCACATCACACTGCTCATGAGTCTACCTAGAAACGCAGCCCTTGGCAGAGTTGGCTGGGTGACTGCCACTACTGAGGCTGGTCTGGCGATTAGCTGTTAACTCTTCCATGGATGACTCTTATGTACTTGGCACAGCTGTGTTGATCCTTTCCTTGTGATTTCTTGTAGGTGATTGAGTGCATCACTCAGGGCCGAGTCCTTCAGCGACCTCGCACATGCCCCAAGGAAGTGTATGACTTGATGCTGGGCTGTTGGCAACGGGAGCCTCACATGAGGCTCAACATCAAAGAAATCCATTTACTCCTCCAGAATTTGGCCAAGGCATCTCCAGTCTACTTGGATATTTTAGGCTAAAGTTTAGCATTTCTTTTTATGGGCTGCAGGAATTAATGTGTTCAACTGCCCCTGAACTCTATTAAAATGTGTTCTTAACTTTGACAGTATTAATGACAAAGTTGCGGAGAAGCTTTCAAAGGGCAAGCAATGTGCACTTCTCCATCTGTAGACACAGTATTGACTTTTTAGACATTACTGAGATGTATCTCCTCTCTCTCTCTCTCTCTCTTTCAGTTTCTATCATTTTTTCCTTTTTTCTTGTCTTTCTAATCAATTTGGCTTCTGCATTATTATAACTCTGCATAGACAAAGGCCTTAAAAACCTGATCTGTTATATCAGCAGACTCTTCAGTTTGCCCACCACAGCTAACAATGCCTTGTTGTATTCATGCCTTTGATGTGGATGAAAAAAAGGGAAAAATATATTTGACGTGAACTTTGTGATTTCTGCTGTACCGCTACTGGGAATTTCTATGGATTCACCTCAACTTTTTTTTTGCTTCGGCATGTGGGTGGAAAAAGAAGACTGGTTTTCTCTACATGAAGCATGTTCCTTGTGGAGATAAAGCCAGATGGAAAGAAGACAGTCTTGTGTGATACACTATCTGGAGGAATTAGGAGATCAGACGGCATCCAAACCCACAAAAAAAAAAAAAAAACACTGAAAAGATTTGATGAAAGGCAAGAGGGGGTTTAGCACTTTCCCTGAAGAGTCTTTCTGAGGACTAAAAGGATTGTTCAAGGAGGTGCTTTGCCAGCACCTTTCATTGCCAGATATTAGTAAAGGGGAAAAAGATGCTGCCTGCATTGAACACAATTACATTACAACGCGACAAACTAAACACACACCCTTATTTTGTCTTCTGGTAGGATATTGTCATGCCACTGGTATAAAAATGTTCTCCAGCTAGAATTTTTTTAATAAAGGCTGAAGCTAGGCTTATTAATGTACAGTGTTAATTTCAGGATCACATGTTGAAACTAAGGATTTTGATAAAATAGAAAAAGCTGTAGATGCTGGGGCAGGTGTACCTTATACTCTGCTTGTCCAGCAGCATATTCCTTCCTTCCTCAATAGTTTTTCTTTTTTTCTTCTTTTTTTTTTTTTTTTTTTTAATTGAACCATGCAAGCAAATCTCTGCATGGTCTTTGTTGATTAATGCCCTTTGTGCAGAAACTATCATTCATCTTGTAGTACACCCTAGTAGGCATAGCAAACTCATAACAATATAGCATATATTTCATTAGAAGAGGCTAATGGGGACATTAGCCATGTTAAAATGCCTTTACAATGTTACAGATACAATAGGCTGATATAACATTAATAATCTAAAGCATGGAGATCACTGGTTATGTTTGACACATGACAGGGGATAGAGATCTCTAGAGAAAAAATACTACTCTGAGTTTATGGCTTACTATTCAGAGTGTAAAGACTCTGAGCTCAGCACCATGTTTGTATTGGTACTAGTGCTGTCATTACCAACATCCACTTTTTCTTAAATAATTTATTTTTTATTGGATTGGCATTGTATGTGTACAATATTTGCATGGCCACTGTTGATGACAGCTTCATGGGCATACCTGTTATTTTTCAAATCGAAAGTTTGAGGATTTCAAATTTAGAGTTAGAGTTATTTTTAATATGAATTCTTACAGATGAAAACCTACCTTACTTACTCCTCAAGACTTCTGCCTCCCTCTGTGAGGGAGCATTACTGCAAAAAAAAAAGTGATCTTTCTTTCAGCTTTCTCTTTTTGTTATTTTTATTGATATGAGCCAGATCAAAATAGTCCTTCATCTTTGTGTTGGGGATATTTATTTAATAAATTAAGCATTTTATTTTTGTAAGTGTTCCCATAGCACATTTAGTATATAATTTGCTTGCATATATTATTTATTAAGCACTTTAGGTTTTTTCTTCAGAAGCTTTGAGAGCTAGCTCACGAAGATTCTGAACATTTTCAAAAGTGAACAGTTCACTGGACACTGATGAAGTTTTACCCTTCTCAATGTCATTGAAAAGGCAGCATTATAAATAAACATGACAGTGTAACTATAAAGCCATACTCAGTATTTCTTTAATAAGCTAGATGTTATTTCTTAACTGCTACTGAACTGGAAACACACAAAAAAGCCAGAAGAAGATTCCTACAAAATGGGCCTTAAGATTTTATCTAGACTGTCTTGGAAGTTCACAGAAAGCTAGATAAAGACTGAGCATCCAGTGAAACCCATTCTCTTGAGAATTTGAATGTTGTGTTTTAAAGGGATTTGAAGTTGATTTTCAAAATAGTGTTGGAGAAGAAAGGTGTCAAGAGCCTGCTCTTACTGTTCAGTGGGAGGAGGCTGCAGGTGGTGGAGGGGATGCTAAGCTTCTACCTGCTGTATTTTGCATTAGTTTCTTATGAGCTGAAGAAAAAGGCATCTGAGATGCTGCTTCTATTGGAAAGCAGGCTCCAGCCTGAAAGCAAACAGGTGGGTTTTGCAAGCACTGAAAGAATGTATACCAAAAATAACCACACAACCCTGAAAATGTACTTAGTGGCATCTTCTTTTTGATTTACTAGTGAGACTATTAGAGTCATTTCAGAGAATAAATAGTATTACAATGCATTGTGCAATAACATAGCAGTATGTTAAACTTCTAAAGGACCAAATGTTCTATAGAGCCACCAGTATGGATAACTGACCTATATCATTAATGTTCTTGATAGTGCATAAAATATATAATCACAGTAGGCAAGCTATAAACTGTAGCTATACATAGTTTGTGTTTGTTCATTAAAAAGTGGGTAAGTGTAGCAGAATGAGCAGAGAAGAGGAAGAAATGTGTTCAAATCACAATGAAGGGTGAGTATATGTGCATATTCATCATGCTTGCACTGTCAGCTAAATTGTCTACACTGAGTAAATATGACAATCAGGCTCATTTAAAAAGTCATTCTGGACTGTGCTATGAACTGATCATATATATAATATATATTATATATGTGTGTTTGCATATGGCGTATATATATACACACATAGCATATACATGTATGCCTATGTCTGTTGTATTTTATTTATATATGTGCAGACATGCATGCACATTATGTATGGGCTGTGTGTATATGTATAAATTTACATACACCTATGTTCTGACAAATTATGATTAGTGTTAATAATAAATTGATAAAGTCTGCTGAGCAACCAAAATACTTTTTTTTTTTTAATTTATTTTTCTATGTTTATAAGATTCAATTTTTTAACTAACTGGTGTGCAGCAGAGGCAGTGCTAGAATGCCAGAGATATAACAACAAGCACTTTTCTTCCCCAGATGATTGCATAAAAACATTTCTTCCATTCCCATCTCACTTGCTGATTTCTCACAACGAAATGAACAGACAAGCTTCCAAGCTTGGAAGACAGAGATTGTTTTACTGCCATTTCTAGGTTTGTGCTATTGTTGTTTTGTTGTCCTAGAATAACAGTGCAGCTTTATTAGCATTTGATTCTCATCTGCAGTAACTAAATAAGAATGAGCTGGACTATTCAGACTGCAATACGACTTGTAGGACAATGAGAATGCCAAAATTCAGCAGTAATAATGTCAGCATTCGCCACACTCTGTCACAATCAATAGATCTGCAGAACTCAGAACTGGCCATGGAGAGCAGATACTTGTAAAGCAACAGCACCCCATGGTGCATGATGGAGTGTACCCTTTTTTAAAAGGACTTCATTCATTTTGATTTGGAAAACAGTATATCTATATATTGTCTACAGTTTAATACGTAACTGCCTATTTTTTCTCTTTTTCTTTCTTGCTCTTTCCTTATTGCTTTTGTTCCTTCTTTCTCTTTTCCTTTCTTTCGTTTTCTCATTTCCTTTTCCTTTCTCTCTTCCTTCTCTTTCTTTCTCTCTCTGTAACCTCCCACCCCACATTTCTGAGCATTTGTTTCTGTTGTGGTTGAAGTAGACTTATACAAGACACTTTAAAAAGAATTAACCCAATAAAATTATGAGGTCACTGGATGACTAAGGTACAATGCATATGTGTTGGAACAAGTCTGTGTCTGGGTTGTTGCAGCCTGTAACTGCATTTCAAATACTGCTATAAAATGTGTGGGACGGGGGTTGGGAGGGGCTGGGGAAGAGATTGGGGTTTCTAATTGAAGATGATGGTTTTGATAGCACAGCTAGTTGTAGTTACTTGTGAGGGCTGGGATGAACCACTGCTGCTTTGAGTCAAGAGGTCCTTTAGAGCCTTAGTTAAAACACCTTTGTTTGGGGGGCTGGGGGGGGATATGCTACATTCATCACAAATGTGAAGCAAAAAATTAAAAAAAAAAAAAGTCTACATGTTGCAGGGAAAACACTGTGAATTTCACAATAGCAACCAAGTGACTATTTTGCCATCTTTTAAACATACATCTCAGGAGAAGAAATGGGAAATGATGGATGTGTTATTTTTCCGTCTATGCATTCAAGACCAGGTCTGTAGGGTTTTTTTGTTTGCTTGTAGAAGGTTCTGAGTGATGACCAGCTGGTATTTTATAAACACTGAATACTTCGGGCAAGGATAATAGAAGCTGCTAATAATGAGGCCATTACATTTGATTGAACATGTGAGAAAATAGAGATCAAATTGAATTTTTCCAGAGGCCTATATCTTGCAGCTTATATGTATCTTTCTGTAACTGAAAGAAAAGCAGCTAAGAATGTTTTATATACAAGTAATTTAATTCGATATTAATGTCTAACTGAATAACCAATACAGAGAGAATCAATTAATTATGAAACATTTGTCCCAGCCCTGCTCTCCACCTATACTTTATGTATATATATTTTTAGATATCGCTCTCTTTGTCACTTTGGTAAAGAGGAAGATATCTACATATAAATATAAACCTCTATATTGTCACCAAACCGTGACCTAGTGTGTAGAGCTTTCTTTCTCCTTTCTATTTTATTTTTGTTTTCTTTTTAGCCCCTAACGTGGTGTCTACGTGGAACTATTTAGTGGTTCTTGTTTTGCAGTTTGTTATAATAAGTCATTGCTTTAAAACTGTCATTGCATCTTGGCTGATTTCAAAGTGATGCCTAGGTACCAGTGTTAAAAGTTTTGTTTGTGAATCATGTGACCAGCTTCTCTCGACATGACATGGAAAGTCTCTTGTATTACAGTGTATTTAATAAAAATGATGTCTTACAATAAACAATGTCATCCAAAAGAAAGATAAAATTATTACGTTGAAAGCCCTAAAAATTTCATGAGTCTTGTGTGCTATTTTCTTTTATTTGAATGTTCTTGTTTACCTCCATTCTTTCAGAAAAGTATGAAAATAAGGAACTGTTTGGTATGCATACACACATTACATATTTGCATTCAAAAGGTCTGAATAGAAGACAGGTCACGGAACTTACAGTTGGTGAAAGAGGAGACACGTAGTAACATGGCAAAGGAATACCCAATTTGAATGTGATGACAGAGTCTGTTTATATTCTTAATTTTCCAAATTAGAGATCCTATTTGAATACTTTTTCATTTGGGGATATGGCTTAGCAAATACCTTGTTATCTTCTAGCAGAAACAGGCCTTTACATATTTTCTGCCTTTTGCTAAAAGTGTCCCTCAAACCACAGCCCCAGTAAAACTATAGCTTGTTCTTTGTAATTTGTGTGAGTCTACAATAAATATATTGTGAACAAATACAGCATTAAATTGAAATCCTTGAGAAGCATAATTAAGATTCAGAATGCGGAGTGCTTAGACATCCAAAGGAAGGTTCAGGAACTTGATTAAAGATTTCTCCACAAGCTATTGATCTAAACCAAGCCCTTCAATGTTAGAATGAAACGAGAGCCACTTCACTCTGCCAGGAGACCCTTCTGAGATTAGATGAACTGGCTACAGGAATTCGAAGGTCAAAGGAAAATAATCCACTGAGAAGAAGCCTCAGGATAAAGTTTGGCCAAAACTTTGAACCACACTAAAAAGATCTGAAGGCCGTTGATGTTCATCCAGGAACTTGGAACTGCCGTACCTGCTTTCATGGTAAAATCAGATTCCTGACAGACTAGGTGTTGTGATCCCAAAATGAAACACTCACTGCAGACAACCAGTTGCAATGAAGCCTGTTTGGCAGCAGTGAGAGCTGCAGAAACTTCCAGCGCTGAGCCTGTGTAAGCATCACACTGCAGTGCCTGCAGCATGGGCACAACAGGACACACACCCACCCCACTGTTCCCTTTCATCAGGGATTCTTAAGGCTGTGTGTATGTAGCAGCAGCAGGGACTGGATACTACCTCTCCTCATAACTGCTCTGCATCATGAGGCCAGACGAGCCAGCTAAGCCTATGGACAGCCTCAGCAGTACACTATTTTTCCAGCATGGTAGGTTAGTTCATCCTCTCCTGTGTAGCCCAGCCCCATCAAGACTACAGTGTGAGCTTCCTTTCCCCATCAGCCCCCCTGCCTATCCACAGTATCCCATACCTCCTCTCCACCTCATCCCAGCATTCCCAGTTGGTCCCTTAGGCAGGCAGAAGGTGTTGATACACTGATACCTGTGCTCATCCCTAGTTGAGGGAGGAAGAGTTCTATGAGATTTTCTGTCTCTCCTACCCAGGCGTGTATGACCCTGCAGTATGCACCAGGTCACAGAGCAAAACTCAACCTCAGCACAATGGCTGCTGTCAATTTTATTTCCTTTTGTTCACTGCAACTAGAAGTGTAAAAGCATTCTTTCAGGCTGCAGAAGGGGCTTGCAGAGGACCCATTAATGAGGCTGAGAATCTTCCTGATGTTTCAAAACATGCCAGACTTGGTAGCTTGTTTAAGGTCACTCTGCCCCAAGGTGCACAACCAGTCATACAGCCTTCCACTTGCTGCTCAGCCACAGCCTTACACATCCTCGCAGCAGCCAAAGACCCATTAGCTCATACTGCATCTGCCTTCTGCCTAAAATCCACAGGGAGTTGTGAAATATCAGGAGGGAATATGCAACATAAGTATTGCGCCTGCTTCTGTAAGGCTCAACAAACTTCCACAATTGTTTTCATGACAAAGAAGGCATTGTGCTAAGTACTTCATACAGTAATCAATCATCATCACTGTATTATTTTAAAAGTGATTCACAGTGCATATTGATTACTACCATTAGTATTTTTTAATGACTTCAGTAACTTATTTTTAAATTATTGAGAAATTTTACATCACAAAGAAGAAGGACAACCCTAGAAAAGACAAAATGAAATCTTGGATGTCATGATGACAAGGTCAGGCATACTTTACTAAACCAACTCATAGGTTAGCCTGCCAAAGCAGCTTACTAATAGTTGTCGCAAACCATAGGCTCTGACAGGCAAGACTTCATGCAAGAAAGAAAGAAAAATATTTGAAACAATCATCCAAAGAATCACCCAACTCATTTCTGAGTGAGGAGTCCTGGGCTTTGACTCCTTGAGGATGGTTAGATCTGCACAACACATTCAGGGTTCCTTCAGCATCAACTGCCTGTTGAGAGTTAAAAATTTTAGGGTTTGGGTCTGTTTCTGTCATTGATGCAATGAAGACTACTAATAAAAAATACTAATAACAAAGATCATAAACAGAACAAGCGATGTGTGGAAAAACAAATGGTTTAGTTTCTTGATCTGATAGTCACATTATGCAAAATATGTACTATCACAACTTACCACAGTTTGAGCTAAAACCCAGCCTAGACCAACATTAAGAAGGATGCTGAGAACAGAAGAGCTTGTGCTCTTTGTGGCTGGGGTCTGCATTAAATAGTATGCAAGGACAGAAAAGAGATGGGACAAGATGACCCAGCAGTGTGCACTCGCAGCCTAGAAAGCTAACCACGTGCTTGCTGGGCTGCATCAAAAGAAATGTGATCGGCAGTTGAAGGAGGTGATCCTGCCCCTCTACTCTGCTCTCGTGAGAGCCCACTTGAAACAGTGTGTGCAGTTCTGGTGTCCTCAACATAAGAAGGAATGGAACAGTTGGAGCATGTCCAGAGGACGTTATGAGGATGATTTGGTTTGAGCACCTCCTGTATGAGGACAGGCTGAGAAAGTTGGGGCTGTTCAGCCTGGAGAAGAGAAGGCTGTGTGGAGACCTCATAGCAGCCTTCCAGTATCTGAAGGGGACCTATAGGGATGTTGGGGAGGGACTTTTCATCAGGGACTGTAGTGATAGGACAAGATGTAATGGGTGTAAACTAAAACAGGGAAAATTCAGGTTAGATATAAGGAAGAAGTTCTTTACTGTGAGGGTGGTGAGGCACTGCAATGGGTTGCCCAGGGAAGTTGTCCCTGGTGGTGTTCCAGGCCAGGTTGGATGGGGTTTTGAGCAACCTGTTCTAGTGTGAGGTGTCCCTGCCCAGGGCAGGAGGGTTGGAACTGGATGATCTTGAAATCCTTTCTGACCCAAAACATTCTATGATTCTAAGATCAGAAAGTGAGCAAACCCTTGTTTAAAATATGATGTAAATATTATCCATGTAGTTTTGCTGTCCCACTGTCTAACCTTAAAGACAAATATAAGACACTCAACAAATTATTTCCATATATTTTTGAGTACTTCCAAGAGAGAATATGTTTCTAAGCCATCAGTGGATTGTTATGATACAGTGACTGCCAGTCTCTTAGAAGGTCCAGGTCTGCCACTCTATTATCCTGATTTTTATTTTGTTTTTCTCTGAAACAGTTTGTTTAAATACAAAAAACTGATAGTGCTATTCAGTGTGTCACAGCATGGGCAGAGCTGGAGCAGCATTAATTAATCTTAGTTTGCCAGCTATCCCAGTTAGAAACTGTTGGGAATGAATAAGTAAGATATTGGTGATTAGCAGAGAATGGGAATATTGACACATGTAACTCCCAGGGCAGGCTTCTGCTTAGGGTAACCCAAGTCCTTCTCTGGAAGGCTGAGGAGGCAATGGGAATGACAAGGCATTTAACGCCTTCTCATTCACAGCATGAAACCAATTTACATTTCATTTTGTGATGGCTAATCAAAGCAAAAAAATCTACTCTCCAGAGAACATTTCTGTGTGCCCTTCTAGAAAGTGCCACCAGACCAGGTCCTGGCAGCATTCTCTTTAAATTGGAACTTTCTTCTCCCTGGCATGCATTACCAGGACAGAGCCTTTAAAATCTGGCAGAGTCTATCAACTTCAGACTGTTCCGTGCCAGTTGGTTTTCACACCTGTAAATGTCCTTTAATTTCTGTGCCCTGATACTGCAGAGATAGCAGATGCTCTCAGTACTTGTGATGGTAGGTGAACAGTATTTATAGTCCATGCAGTAAAGAGGAGAAAAACCATGTGTGGGAGCCAGCCGGCCTGCATAGCTGACAAAAGATGAACTTGTGATCTACAGCCCATAAACAGAACTGAAAGGCTGTGGTATCTACCAAGGAGCAACATGAGAGGGTCTCAGCATGCTCGTATCTTACGGCCCCAAAACAAATATTCCCCTCTTCCCTCAGACCTGGCAGTATAGGAATACAGACCAGCCACAGCATGGGTGCTGCTGCAAGTGACAGCACAGCCCTCAGGATCATGTGGCTTTTGGGGAGAGTTCAGGCAATCAAATGTCCCAAACCCCTGTACCCAAGTAGCTGCACTGATTGGGTTTCTGGATGATAGAGATGATGGGCATGATACCTCTTTGCTGTCAATTGCTGGGCCCGGGGTTGACAACAAGCCTCCTGTTCATCTGTAGTAACCCAACACAGACACATGTGATGCTGTGGAGGTGGCTGGATTGAACAGGGTGGCTGTGGCTGTGGGCAGCCTGAAACCTGTAATCTTCCCCGACTCTTTTCTGCAACCTCTGGAACACTGTAGGGCTGACACTTGAGGAGGAGGGAGGGAGCACAATTTCACTGAAGCAGGCAAAGGTCTGAGTGTGCAGTGGTCTTGGTCTTGGGTTAGTGGGAAAAAGTGTTAATCACTGTGATGGTAATGACCTATCATCACATCCACGACAAACACCCCGCTCACAGCTGCTCACACACCCATCTTCACGCTGCTATGGCATCAGAGCTAGCAAGCGGGGTGGCCATGAAGCATGGGCTACTGCTAGAGGCTGTGGCACGTCTCAGGAGTACAACCTCCATTTTGGGTGGACTTGCTAACTGGGGGATGCCTCTCATTGCCACTGAGGCAGCCCCATGTTGTATGCTATGCGGAGAGCTGGTGACTGAGCTTGGCCTTGTGTCTTCTTCTTGGCCATTTTTTGGGTGCCTTGTGCAGTTCTTCACCTTGACCCCAGCTGTCAGTCTCATAGAAGAGAACTGGCTGGGTCCCAGCCCTGCACCAGGAGGGGACCAGCTCCCTGACCCCAGCCATTCCCCTTCTCTCCATAAGGCACCATCCCAGCTTCTCCCTGACACAGCAGCTGATAAGTCACCCAGTGGCATAGCTTTGTAGCTTTAATGGGCTCAAGATTCAAACAGTGAAATATCAATCCTGCTTTTATTGCACCAATTATATCTGCTCACAAAGGGATAACCAATATAGCTTTTCCCAGTGTCTTCAGAGGCACACACAGTCACACCACCTCTCACTCATGTGTTCCCATCAGGTGACTCCCCGGATGGCACCAGCAGTATTTGTGGCTGTGTGCCTCCCGCTGCTGGCTCTGGGCATACCCTCCTCAGCCTCACACATTCCCACCGCTCCTGCTGAGGTGGGCTTAGGAAGCTGGCACACTGGTACATGGACAAACCCACTGTGAAGTGTCCTGGTCAGTGCAGCGCAGGGTAGGCAGAGGTGCAGTCCTGCTCTCCTCACACAAACCAGTGGTGCATTTTCCTACTGCTGTAGCTGATCGCCCTTTCTAAAACTGGCTTTTTATTCATCGTGTGTTTTTTTCAGTACTTTAGTCTACTGAGAGTACTGCTGACATCTCCAGCTCCTATAATTAACGTTTCAAGAAAAATCACAGCTGGGAACAGCAAGTCTTTGGGAGGAAAAATCAGACAAACATATGGATTTCATATCCCCTGCTCCCCTTTCCCCCCACCATGCTCAAACACGGGGGCTTTGGCAGTCTGCCTTCCAGTTCCTACAAGCTGTTACACAAGAAAAAATGTCTGCAAACAACCCATTGTAAACTCAGGTCATATCTTTCTGCTGATAGTTTTGTTTTTTTTTTCAGTTTTATGATTTGGGGAATTATATTAACAAATGTCATTAGCACCAGTCTTTTTTAGCAATGCAGAATCTAAAGAGGCTTGGATGAGGGAAAGCAGATGGAGAGTAAACATGATGCTGCCTTCGATACCACAGAGGCCACTGAATAAATATCTGCTTCACTTGGTTAAAATAACACCTGTTGGCAGTAAATGTTATTTTTTCAACAGTGGGGGGCTAATCCTGCTGGCAAGAGCTAGATTCTCTACAAACAGTTGCAGTGCTCTTTTGGCTCACTTTGTGTTGTACAACCACACTGACTTGCATGCTCGGCAGCTGAGTAGGGATCAGTGAAGTCTGCAGGTCACGCTGTTTTCCCAAGACGTGCAAAATCCTATTGCACCATCATCTATGTTGCTTAGCAGTAATTTTCAGGCTAGATTTGCTGCTGAACACCTTCTTGTGAATGTGAGTCAGGGCAGGGTTCAGAGATGGCTTTCCCAAGTCAGAATGGTACACGAGGTAAATTTGGTTGCAGGATCTTTTTGAGCAAAGTCAATGGGTTTTTCAGAATTCCAGAAATACAACCAATGGACTCAAACATTATTGATTTCAAGTCTGTGGCATCATGCTCAACCTGGGTTTCACCATGAGTAGCAGCATAAAACTAATAGAGCTGGTGGCAGTGGGGGCCATAAAACCCAAACCAGCAGAGAGCATGGGCTGTGGCATGAGTAACGGTGATGTCTTCTGGGACCCTAACAAAGGATCAGACTCTGGTTTTTTGCCTTTCAGAGGTAAAAAACCTGGGGTGCTCAGGGGAGTGGGTGTGATGAGAGAGGGTTTGGGAGAAGATTAGAAAATCTCATGTCAGAATAAGAAATCAAGCCAGGACCAGACCCCCAAACATAAAACTGTCAGTCTGTAGCAGTACCTTGAAATGGTAGCAAAGCAGTTATTATACGTAAAGTGAGAACAGCAGTAGTAGTGAAAGGCAGCAAAGTGGTCCTGGCATTACATCTTTCCAGTTGTTTGGTTCCCTGCCGCATTACTGATGGCAGTGAATAATGCTGTCAGATCAAGGTAACTCTTCCATGCTGTTATTTTTTCATCAAAACATGCCAGTGACCAAATCTCTGTGGGCAGCTAACATCCTGGAAACTAATGGAGCACAGAGTTGTTGCTTCTTACCGTAAGAAGATACTGCCAGCTGCTGCCTTGATTCTGTCTTGCTCCACAGTTGGTCATTCCCTGTGGTGCGAAACATTTGACCTGAGATGGACAAACTGGCATGTCTTCTAGTGATGCTTTGGTGAGGTGAATGATGGGCAGCCTTCATCTCAGTGGCTACTTAAAGTTCAGTTTCTGCATCTTCCATTTCTGCTCTAACACAAAACCTTTGTTAAAAGAAACAAGTTACTACGGCAGTGCCTCTAAAATAGAATGAATCCAAGACACATCAATACCTGTATAATAAATACAATAGAGTACTACTTATAATACATGCATTATTCTGCATTCATTGTGTAGCAATTTGTGCAGAGGGCTGCAACTAACTCTTTGTCACTTAATTATGGCAAAGCAATTCTTCAAATTGGAAATGTTCTGTGCTTGGGAAGGAAGAGAGCAGAACCACCAAGCAATTAAAAAGACGGGTTTTTGGTTGCTAAATTAGAGCCACTAACAAGGTTGTTTTTCATGGAGAGGCTGATCTATCTCTCACTGACCATACTGGGGGCTGGATCAAGCCCATGCTCTGGGGGAAGTGCAGGCTTTTAAGGGGTTTTATTTTGCAGGAGCTTGTGGTTCGTATTCACAGGATGGGGCAAAGACTTTGGCAGGTCGGAAAAACATGGCTGTAAGTCAGGCTCCAAGAGGGAGCTCAGCCAGGATCCCTTCCTTGAGACAAGGAGGCACTGCATTCAAAGGCAACTAGAAAACCAGTTATATTTAAGCAGGTTTGAGGTGCAGGCAGTGATGTGATGCATTTCCTACTGATGCATGGGTCTTTTTTATTTGGTCTGTACATGTCACAGCTGTGCCAGGAAAGATCACAGGAAAAGGCTGTCTTTGCATATCTCCTAGAGCAATAGACTGACTAGTCTGAGAGAGTGCCTCAGACCAGGCTATGTAACCCTGTGCAGGGCCTTGTTCATCCATGCTGGGAAACCCTTGCATCCCACTCAATTGCCTCTTGACACTTTCACATTAAGAGTGTTCTTCACAAGCCAGTCCAGCCCAAGCTGTTATACTGCTTTACTTAGCTGAGCATTACAACTTATTTATTTATTTATTTTAAGGAAAGCTTTGTGTGTGTCACACTCTGGCACTTTTGGAAATCCTGATAAACTGGCTTTCTGGCCCAGTGGTTTGCTGCTTTGGTTGATTGTGAGATACTGAAGGATCTGTAATGAATATCTATGGAGAAACTTTTTCCATCCCTCCAGCAGTAAGTGGTGAAACTTTCTTTGATGCAATAGATGAGACTTGCAAGAGGTGAATTTATGTTCAGACGCCCCAGTGCCACTCTGGAAGATTTGATGGAATGAGCAAGGGGGTGTTCAACAAATTCTCAATTCATTTCCTCATTCCTCACATAAGTAACTGTTATACTGATGTTAACTCACCCATATAAACTTGTTATCCTGAAGACAGAACATTTTACCTGGCAGTACTTTTGAACCTGGTTCTATTATGTTCACAGTGAATATCATTTACTGTTGCATATGCTACCACAAAATGAGGTCTATGAGCCAGTACCATAATGATTTCTGCTTCTTGCATCTTTATTGATACCTGCTACAGCAGTATGCTCTGGGAAAGATTGTCTTCTCTGATTATTCCTCCCATTACTATAATAGTTCATGCAGATAGGACTGGATACTGGTAGCTACATTTTTTAATTGATGCAACATAGTCATAATATTCAGTAAAAAATTATAATGAGGATCTAAAATAAACAAGTATGTGAAAAAAATAAATCAATGGTGATTTGGTTTAATTGCATCTCAACATCAAGACAATAGTTGGTGGTGGTGTCAGAAAATGCATTATTTCTTAAAAAAAAAAAGAAGTTACTTAGATGCAGTTGTATCATATAGCAAAAAAACAGCAACTATGTGAAATATAGAAAAATATGGGCATACCCTAGGAACAACCAAAACAATGTTCAAAAAAACCACAAGTGAATTGCTTCAAATACATGCACCAAAAAATGGAGATAGATAGAAAAATCTGTGTTACCTTTATAACATTTCATAACGTGATTTGAACTTACTGGTGACAGATTCTTTCTCGTTCTTTATTTCAGGGTGTGCAGCTCTTAAAGGTAATTTATTTTTTTTTTCTTTTTAACAACCAAAACGTATTTCTGGTAAAAGTCCTCACACAAGAAACCAGTCATAGCCCAGAAGCAAAGCTGCCTAGCTGTTCGTTAACATTCCTCTGTTGAGACAGAGATTTTCTTCAGAACTAATATTTCTAAAACGTGTACAATCTACAAGAAACGTCTTTTCAAAGTCTGTTATTTTAATTTCTTTGTCTTTCTCTATATATTGGTATATACACAATACTTTTTTTTTAGTCACCTCTTTCATCTTCTGTTCTGTACTTTTTCTAATCTTCTTGCGTTCTGGAAAAGATCTGATAGTAGAGATGGGAAGGGCATGGCAGCAAGTTCCAAATAGTGGACTTCTAGGGACTTGGGATGAGTGAACATTGTGAGGTGTACAGTTAAACCTGCAGTGGTTGCCAACCAGCGGAAAATAAAACCAAACAAGGCCAGAGAAATACAAAAGGGAGAAGAAGGGAGGTGGAAAGGTGGAATACATGGAGAAGTATATCTTTGTGTGAAATCTTCACACGTTCAGATTTAAAAAAAAAAAAAAAAAAAAAGTTTTTTAGGTATGATGGTCATAAAAGAGGAAAACCAATGTGGATATGACTTGATTTTCCCCTCTACTTTGGCCGTTGGTTGATGAAGACAATACAGGATGGGAGAGAACTTGGTATTCGAGATGAAAAACTGCCTTCATAGATGTGGAATAGTTGCTTTTTTCTAACAGTGATAGTGTATAGTGTGTGACAAGTCTTCAAGAAAAATAAACATCCAAGAAATGCCTCAGTAGAATCTTAAATACACATCTGAGTCTTCGCACTTAAGGAGGTTACAGCAAAGAATTGATAAATCCTGAGTGATATGGTAAGGATGAATATGGCATCATCCTTTTTTTCAGGTTCAGGTGCTGAGAACCATCAGAAAGAAATATGAGAATGTTTTGGAGGCAACAAGAGAAGATATCCCTTTACATCTGCAATTTAGCAAAATACAGAGAATGACTGTATTCAAGCAAACTCATTCTTAAAATAAATGTCCTCAGATGCAGCAACCTCATTAAAATGGAGTCCAGGTTTTTACTTCTTTCTCTTGCTCATGAGCATTCTTTGCATTTTTTATTATTATTATGTAACTGCTTTACTATTTTCTGCTTGTTTTTCTAATGTGAGAGGAACTTAGAAGTAATTGGAATCTGCAGTGAAAGTGACTATTGCAATATGCAAATTACTAACAAGTGATGGAAGAGAAAAATGTGTGCTCACACTTTTCAGTTATCATCTAGACACTTTCTCTGAGATTACCCAGATGCTCAACACTTATCTCCTAAGTGGCTTAACAAAGTATCTCAGATGGGTGTTTGTTGTACCAAGGACAGGTTGAAGTCCTCAGATGGAAGGGACATTAATTGAATGGTTCCCTTATTAAAAGTCATGTGGAAAAAAAGCTGTACATTGTGCAATCTCTGTTTAGATCCCTGTTTTGTTGGGCTGCAGGCCTCCAAACCTCCCAGGCTGTAGGGATCAGGTAAAGGTCTCTGTTCAGAGTGGTATTGTTAGTATCATCCCAGACTTCTCATACAGTGATATGATCCCATCCAGAAGCTTTCCAAACTATAGATTAAACGTGGGGAGCTGCTTGCCAATATGCTGCATATGGCTTTATAAATACCTGCCTCAATAATATGCAAGACGAGAAAACAGTGACATTCTTTGAAGCAACAAGCAGGACAGTTCACAGTTATCTATTTGGAGCAATCCCAGACACAGCTACAGGCTGGGCAGAGAAGAGATTCAGAGCAGCCCTGTGGAGAAGGACTTGGGGGTGCTGGTCGATGAGAAAATAAACATGAGCCGGCAGTGTCACTTGCAGCCCAGAAAGCCAAGCGCATCCTGGGCTGCATCAAAAGGAGTGTGACCAGCAGGTTGAAGGAGGTGATCCTGCCCCTCTAGTCTGCTCTTGTGAGACCTCACTTGGAGTATTGTGTACAATTCTGGTGTCCTCAACATAAAAAGGACATGGATCTATTGGAACAAGTCCAGAGGAGGGCCACGAGAATGATCAGGGGACTGGAGCACCTCCCATATGAAGATCAGCTGAGAAAGTTGGGGCTGTTCAGCCTGGAGAAGAGAAGGCTGTGTGGAGACCTCATAGCAGCCTTCCAGGATCTGAAGGGGGCCTATAGGGATGCTGGGGATGGACTCTTCATTAGGGACTGTAGTGATAGGACAAGGGGTAATGGGTTAAAACTTAAACAGGGGAAGTTTAGATTGGATATAAGGAGGAAATTCTTTCCTGTTAGGGTGGTGAGGCACTGGAATGGGTTGCCCAGGGAGGTTGTGAATGCTCCATCCCTGGCAGCGTTCAAGGCCAGGTTGGACGAGGCCTTGGGTGATATGGTTTAGAGCGAGGTGTCCCTGCCCATGGCAGGGGGGTTGGATCTTGATGATCTTAAGGTCCTTTCCAACCCTAACTATTCTATGATTCTATGATCTTCATTTTGGACATTTTAACTGGAATTAAGGCTTCTTTTAAACTTTTACATGTTTATTCATGTGTTTTGTATGCCACTGTATGTTTGTCTCCAAGCTGAAACACACAAAACACTGTCTTTTCCTGAAAGCTGTTAAGTCTGGGATAGAAAGAACTATTGAAAACATTAATTCCAAAGGAAAATTATTTTCCAAATTAGTAAGTGCATTAATGACTTAGAATCATAGAATAGTTCGGGTTGTAAAGGACCTTAAGGTCATCAAGTTCCAACTTCCCTGCCATGGGCAGGGACACCTTGCACTAAAATGCGAGGAATTAGAGGAATAAGAAAGGAAAAGGGCAAAAACTAAAAAAACCCCACCAAACCAAAACCACAAAACTTGCTGTTGTTTCTTGGCTGGATACATGTACTTGCTATGCAGTACAAATCACAGTGAGTAAGAAGAATACTCATAATTATCTTTAAAAATGAAAATAAATTAAAAAAAAATACACCAAGTAATAAATAAGAGCCACTTCACTGTTGTATCTGAAGATGTTTTTTGGCTGAGAGCTTCAGAGATTTACATTGAGGATGGCTCCTCCTCTGGTAGGGATGATGTTTGTCTATCTCAGTGCATCAGGCAGAAACAAACAAAATTTACAGGGGACAAAGATTTTAGTCTGTAGTGGATCCTAGACTGCTTATTGGTGATAATGTAATTAATAAATTCCAAGCCTTATGCCAACAGATAACATTCGTCTAAAGAACTGGGTTTACACAAACAGTTTGTAAATCCCACTAGTTCTGTTTGCAAAATGTGTTATTTCTTTGTAAGGAAGATGGAGTCTGATGTTTCTTTCTCTTCAGAAACACAGCTGAACAAGATCATTACTTATTTTTGATGGTTTTGTGGACTTCTGGTCTTCTAAAATGCCCTTTTACTTCTCTGTCACCTTGTATTGAGTTTTCAGATTGGGGAGATAAATAAACAAAAAAAGTGTGTGTAAGAGTGCATAAAGAATTAGAAGAACTGGAGGATATAGATGCAGAGGATTGCAGATGAGGTAGTCCACCTTTGCAGGATTTGCAGGTTGAGAAAGGCATTTACCAGCAATGTCAGAAATTAGGTTTCTGCTAAGAGGCATTTGATTGTGTTAAGTGACTGGGAGGTTGCAGAATGTTTCATACTGCCCTGGTGTTCAATGCAGCAAAGGATCATGAGCATTTGCAGACAGCACTAACCGTCAATCTGACAGAGGCATAAGACAGACAGCTTTCATGTTCTCTGTTTTAAGAAACCACCATTCACCTTGTTAAGATATTTATATAGTGATAATGCTCTGAACAGGGAGGTAATTGTGCTAACAGTTTCCTTATGCTGTGCACTGCACATACATTACTTGCCACATACTTTTTATGAGGCAGGCAACTAATTTATTCCCACTTAAGCTTGGGAAGCTGTAATGCATCCCAAGCACCTGAGCATTGACTCCTCTTTCCATAAGCAGAGATCTATGCAGAAATGCTGCAGGATGGGATATTGGCCATAACAATCACCAGTAAGTACCTGCCCTATAATCTTCAGAGACCATCCCTAGAAACTTTGATACAGGCACTGTGCAGGTACAGTACAATGATACTACACTGCCGTTACAAATTGAAGCATATCCAATATTCCTTTCTCATTCATACTGAGTAAGAGCCCTGTTTACTAAATGAGAAAGTGCTAGAGCAAAATAACTTAATAACTTGAATTAACAGCCTTTCTAAATGCCTGTGTGCACAGTACCTGAAAAAGAAAAATGTGGTGATATGCCCTTGAAGCTATGAACAGGACAGGTCACCATTAACCTCACATTTGACACACTAATTTAAATTAATGCTTCCTTTAAACCCCTATATATTTATTCCTGTGTTTTGTATGCTATCCTTTGTTCTGCTTTATGTATTGATTCATATCTGCTGTCACCAGAAAATAAGGACAGATTGATGTAGAGACAGAATGAAACCAGTAGGAGCAGGAAAACAGGGATATCATGCACAGCTACACACCCTTTCTTAGAAAGCAACACAATACAGTAATTTGGAACCAGTTAGCATGTTGACTCCCAGATTATACTGCATCTTTTGGAGCATCTTTTGTCACAATAATAACAAAACTGCCTACAATCTTTCCTTGCAGTTTCAACTTTTGCCCAGCCCAGAAGTGGCCTAGGGTGTCAAATACTGCTTTGCACAAATAAATAGGGAGAATGGAGGTGAAAGGCAAGTAAAAACAAAACAAATCACATAAGTGTAGTTTAAAATGTTGTAGTACTAATTAATTTTTCATAGATGTCATTCAGCTGTCATCAAAGTAATAGTTTAGAACATTACTGGAAACAGTGGCCAAAGAAATGAAAACTCAAGAGAAAACATTAGCTGTATCTGCAACAAGTGAAAATTTCCTACCAAAAAACTGTTATACTGAGAAAAACAAGCTTTTCCCAAAGTATTAACAGCATTTTAATCTACCTGCTAGGTCCCTCTAATTAACAAGAAGTCTGTAACATCCTGTGAAACCACCTTCAAGAGGACAGTGACCCTCATTAAAATCTCAGTATTTTTTTTCACAGAATCTGGAATAATCTCACCAAAAAAGCGAAGGCTAGTACTAGATTAGCAGAAGCAGCAAGGTTTGATTGGTAATCTTGAGTGGTCTTCACTAGACACATTACATGAATTTTTGCTAACAGCTTAATTTGGTTTGGGCAGTTTGAAATCTTTCTTTATTCTGTTTTGGCATTTTGTTTTTGTTTGCTCCTAGGGACATAGGAACAGCCTGCTGAGTTTACTTGCTTTATGTCAGTCAGAAATGTCTCTGTACAGAGCACAGGGAGCATTGCTACTGGAAAATACTGATTTAAGAAAAAAAGCAAAATTACACTCAGCATATAGCAATTCCTTCTCAATATTTGCAAATTATTAAAACCGCTGAAAAGAAACTGTTTAAAAGAGTAATTAAATCCATAAAACAGGCCAGAACTAATTTCCAGTTACTTTTGTATAATTCACTTAAAAAAGGCTTAGTAACAAATTTTGCAGATATGCATAAATTTTCCAGAAGAATAATTCACAGCCAAACATTTTTCTTCCTTGCTTAAATTTTCCCAAAATATTTTAGCTTGACTGAAAGAAGAAGGCCTAATAATGGTTATTCAGTTAGTTTCATCCACTGTTGCTGAAGAGCAAGATCCATACATGTGGATCCAAGAGCAGGACTATGATTTTCCCCCATAGCTTCTGAAATGTTTTGCATTTCTGTGATTAGATTTTTAAAAACTGTACTCTGTTCGTGGCAAAGGATACATTTCAGGAAGATTCTTTTCCTTCTAGTAAAAAGCTTGTGTCCTGGGTTCAGTGGTGGCAGTCATTTTTCTTCTTCTTGGTGGCTGGTGCAGTGTTTTTGACTTTCAGCCTGGGAACAGCAGGCTGTTCCTATGCCCCAAACACCAATGTTTTTAGTTGGTGCTCAGTAATGTTTACTCTGACTTAAGTCTGTTGTCTCACACTGGTGCAAAGTGTGTGACAAAGCCCGAGACCTTTCTTTCTTGTACTGAAGTGTGTTAATTTGTCCAAAGCCAAACAAAGTCCCCAGGAGTATTTGCAATTAGCTGATTGGTCTGAAGTCAAGCCTCAAATCAAATGAGACATTAGTAATCAAAAAGGTATTTAAGGATGGTTTTGTGATTATATTTTATGCATATAAGTATTTTGGAACTGTGGCACGTCACATAAATATAGAACTAAATATTTTACTAGTTATTTCTGAAAGAAAACCATTATTTTACTTTTGATCAATTTTAATACTTTAATTTTTAATTGCAATAAATTTTGGCAGTTGTAAAAAACCACATGCATTTTATACTAACACAGAAAACCACACATATATACATGCACGTATGTGTTTTATTTAAAGTGCTGTGAACACTATTTAAATTTTTCTGCTCCTTGTTGCATTCAGCATGTATTTACTGTAATGGCATGAAAAAGGTAATGTGTCCAGTTAATCTTTTTTAAGTGAAAGATAATTTTTCAACTATATTATATGAGCAAATAAGTCTGCATGTATTTATTTCTATACATATAAATAAAGCAACAATCTAGCAGTGACTTTTATTGTCAGCAAACTGCATCAGATTGTGATTTTGAATATAACTAAGTCACCTACTTAGTCGCATGGAGGGCAAGATGGGATAACTGTGTTAAATAATTAACAGGATGAAAGTCTAGCAAAGATATCTGAACAACAGGGCAGAATTTCAAGGTCTCATCTGGAAATAAACTGCACTAGTGCTTTTGTTGATTACATTTAGATGTAATTTCCAATACATCAGAGAATTTACTATGCCCTTCCAGAGCTGGGAAAGCATCAATTCTAGGCACTTGGTTTTGAAAGTATTTTAAATATTACCAGGGAGATAATTTTCTTCTTGTCTGAAGATGTCCTTTTGGCTCCAGTATCAAAATCATTCCATGTTTTTATAACCATAAAGCCATATCAGAATGCATCATCCTTCACAAATGCAAGTTAAACTTCACTTGTGATTAAATTTGAATGAAAGGAGATCGCTAATTTCTAACAACTTGATGGACACCTGTCTTTGTTGTGATGCCTACAGAAACTGAATCGCTTAACAAGTCAATCACTCTACACAGAAATGCTAATACATGGGAGAGCTTGGCAGGATGAAGAAAAGCATATTCTTCATTGCACAAAGCCTCTGAAGCAAGGAGTAGCCAACTGATGAATGAAATGATAAGATTGTATTTCAAATGAGACAAGCAGCCTTCGGGCAGAGCATCCTTCTACCTAAAATACCTGGTTTTAGGGTATTGTTCCATAGAGGTTCAACAAGGATCTGTGGTCCATTCAGCACGGAGCTGGAGCAATGCCACACTCAGGTTTGTGTGGCCACGCTGATGCAGGTTCCACTTCACGGGCTTTACTAACAATGAGTGAAAATAAAGATCATTTGACAGATGTACTTTTTAGGTGATGAGCTTGCCAGGACACTGAAATCTCAAAGACTATATCCAGCAACAAACAAAATGTCTGAAAGACAAGCCCGATGCACCACTGCATTGTGTTGCCCTGACATGTGTCATGCCAGGTATGAACCTCTTCTCAGCCACTTGCACCTTCTGGCCCTGAAATTGTCAAGTATTCTGCCACTACAATGAAACTGGAGTGAGAAACTCAGAGCCAGATTTGGTCCAAAAGAGGAGCTAGCTCATTAGGGTTGCTTGTGAGAAATGATTTATGAATTTGGAGGCCCGAAGGGACCATTAGATCATCTAGTCTGACCTTGTGTACACCACAGGCCATTACATTTCATCTAGTTATGGCTGTATTGTGCTCCATTAACTTTGTTTATTTACATGTGCTTTCCTGTAAGGCAGCTAAACTTAAAGTCAGGAAAGGGGGAGGTGGACACTCATGACTTCCTCAGAAATGTGTCTAACACCTGGTCCCTCTTGGATCAAGTAAGGAAAGTTGTGTCAGTTTTCATCTAAGTATATCACTCTTTCCACATACTGAGTTTTTTCTGCCTTTCTGAACAAAATTATAGATCCTGTGAGCATTGCCTTATTTTGTTTGCATCATCAGATTAATTCTTGTTTATTTGCTTAAGATGTGTTCTGATAAGAGAGACCAAATTTATTACGTTTCTCTCTGGAAGATGTTCTACTTGCTTCAGATAAGAGAGACCAAATTTATTACGTTCCTCTCTGGAAGATGTTCTACTTGCTTCAGCTCTAGTATCAGTTCTGTGCTTCTTCGTTTTTTTTTTTTTCAGTGTTATTTTACAATTGTGCAGAGTTCTCCTAGAAGTCAGCTTTGTAGTTTGTAGAGATAAAATTACCTTAGTCTCCTCTCCTATTCACTTATTCCTTGTTTGTACACTCAATGCGCTTATTAACTTTGTTATCATTTCCCATGATATCAATTCCCATTCTCTTGTTGAATTGCTTTTTGCGTTGTGTCCTCTAATGCCCTTTCAGGGCCATTGAGCCCAAAGATACGTTTCCACTTACTCTCAGGACAGCCTGCCTTCTTTGCTTCTAAGCATACAATTTAACACTTACCATACATTTTGCTTAATAGCTCCAGGGCCCTGCTATGTGAACTTTTATTTGTTTTTATCACATCACCCTTTTCTGTGGTGAGGAAACTATTAAAATCTATAGGACCCTCATATAACTGATATCTCTCAGCCTCATGCCACTTTATGATCACATTAGAAATGAAAGTGCTAATGCACCACAAAGTAACTTTGAGATCTCTCAGTTAGTCTTATTTGTGTGCTTGGCCTTGACAAACCTCAAGCACTTACCACTCAGAAGCTTAGGAGTGCACACAAAGATTAAGACCTTCTATGTTATTATCATCCTTAGTTTTGAATCCTCCAGGACTGTGAGATCACATCTTCTACATTATTTCCATTAAGACTGAAAACGTGCAAAGAAGAAGAGGACAACAATTGCTTATTTAAATCAGAATGTAAGGTCTTAAAAATGAAAGTACTACCCTATTGAAATTGAGACCCTGATGGACTTACAGAAGTCAACAGAAATGCAAAACATAACTGAGATGCTTTCTCTTAAAAGCTACAGTTTCTCAAATAAATATAGCAACATGTTAAACAAACAGTTAACTGGAGATAAACACCGTGGGATTTCTTTGTTCATGCCAGATTTTTTCATCCTGAACATAAGGTCAATGCCATGATCCTCCTTTTCTAAGACTACAGCACTCTTCTGTGAAAACAGGAGATGTGGTTTGCATTTATATTGGTCACAAAGTATAATTAGCAAATGGTCAACATCAAGTTCTATTGCTATAAAGCTTAATTTATTTAAATGTATTTCTGCATACACCTTTGTTTCACAAACGTGCACTTCAGATTTTGAATGCATTGCTGGAAAACTAGAGACAATGTGCACTGAAGCTGGAAAACCCCATGCTTCATAAATCAAGGGGACAATCTGGCCTTCATTATGGAAAACTCGGTGAATTCCTGGCGCCTTTGGAGTCAGTGGAAAAACTCCCATTGTGACAGAGGTCATGGGTTTGCTTTGCATTCTAATGTGAGTGTTGGAGATATTAGTCTACACCTGGCATGTTTTCCCAGGTTGTAGGCTCACCAGCCTCCAGTCTGCAAAGCAACAAATTAATTGAGATGCACTGATATTATTTTTGTCTTCTTTCAATCCTTGGTGTTTCTCTTAGGGTTAGTTGAAAGCTTGTCCTGTGTTCAGCTGTAACAGATTTATTTTTTTTTTCTCCTTCCTAGTAGCTGGGCAGTGCTGTGTTTTGGCTTTAGTCTGAGAACAGTGCTGGTAACACACCGATATTTTAGTTGTTGCCCTGTAGTTCTTACCCTGGTCAAGTACTTTTTGGTCTCATGCTCTGCCAGTGAGGAGGGGCACAAGAAGCTGGGAGGAAGCAGAGACAGGACACCTGACTCAAAATAGCCAAAGGGATGTTCCATAACACAGCATGTTATGCCCAGTATATAAACTGGGGGGAGTTACCTGGAAGGACTGGTTCAAGTTGGGCTGGGTATTGGTTGGTGGGTGCTGAGCAATTGTGTTGTGCATCACTTGTGTTTATTGGGATTTTTTATTTCCCCTTTTTAGTTTTATATTCTCTCCCCTTGTTATTTCCCTTATCATTATTATTATAAGTGTCAGTAGCAGTTTTGTATTATACCTTAGTTACTGGACTGTTCTTATCTCAGCCTGTGGGGTTTACATTCTTTCGATTCTCCAGTCAGCTCTGTATCCACCGAGTGGTCGACCTATCAAATTGATGTCTCTCCAATTACAGACAAGGATGTCGTGTGGGACAGTGTGAGACGCTTTGCACAAGTCCAGGTAGATGACATCAACTGCTCTGCCCCTGTCCATCAGTTCCGTAGCCTTATCATAGAAGTCCACCAAATTGGTTAGTCAGGATTTCCCCTTACTGAAGCCATGCTGGCTGTCACCAAGCACCTTGTTGATTTTCATATGCCTTAGCATGCCTTCCAGGAGAATCTGCTCCAAGATTTTGCCAGGCACAGAGGTGAGACTGACCGGTCTGTAGTTCTCTGGGTCATCCATTTTCCTCTTCTTGAAAATGGGGGTTATATTTCCCTTTTTCCAGTCATCAGGAACTTCACCTGGCTGCCATGATTTTTCAAATATGATGAACAGTGGCTTAGCAACTTCATTTGCCAGCTCCTTCAGGACCCACAGATGGATTCCATCAGGTCCCATGGACTTGTACACGTTCAGGTTCTTAGGATGGTCTCAAACCAGATCCTCCCTCCAGTGGGCCTAGGGTCTTCATTCTCAAAGTCCCTGTGTCTGTCTTCCAAGACTGTGGCTCCTGTTTTTTTCCTTGGTCCTGTTTGCACATGAGAAGTGGGTACCATAAAGTAAAGCAAACATGGACCCAGACTCAATTTTCTGTGTGTAGTAGCCTTCCAAAGGGGAAAGAGTCATCACATCAGGAGAGTATGGCAGCCCAATTTGCTTCCCACATTACAGCCAGTGCAATGAAGAAAAGGTAATGGTTGATAGTAGTAGGTGAGTCTTTTCTGGGAGCTACAGAGCCACCCATTTGCAGACCCAGCACATTCTCTACGGAGTTGGGCTGCTTACCAGGATGCTGTATCAAGGATGTCACTGACAGACTATCAAGACTATCAAGACTTGTACCATCCACAGGCTATTATCTACTGCTTTTGTTTAATGCGGGTGCCAGTGATACATGCAGGAGCAGTCTGAGGTGTACCAGGAAGGACTACAAAGCTGTGGGAGCAGTGCTAAGGGACTCAGCAGAACAGGTAGTTTTTTATCAGTCTTCCTGGTCAAAAGGAAGGGGCTGGAAAGGACCAGTAGAATCTGGCAAATTAGCCAATGGTTACAGGACTGGTTCCACAGTCAGGGGTTTGGCTATTTTGACCATGGGACTCACTGTGAGAAACTTCGTCCACTGGGGGCTGGAAGTGTCCATCTGACAGAGAAGGGGAAGACCATTTTCAGTCATGAGCTTGCCAAGCTGGTGAAGAGGATTTTAAACTAAAGTTGTTGGGAGAGATGCACCCCAATCCATTCCACTCTCCAATCTGCCAGTGCCAGCAAGAGGTGCCCAGAGCCTGGAAACTGATCACAGATCAGCAAGGAGAGCCCCTGAAGAGCAACACAAATGAGTTCCAGCCAATCTAGCCAGTAAGCTGGCTTCAACAGGAGCCCAACATAAATGCTACTATGCAAAGACATATACCACAAGGAATAAAAAGAGTTTATTTTAAATATTATTCACTGGTGATGTTGAAGCATCATGTGGTCATTTGGCAGCTGCCTGTGAAAACTGTAATTAACATATGACATCACTAAAGATAATGGTGTTCTTATCCTATCTGAGCAAGTCTCTGTCCTTGGGTAGCTTGACTTTCCCTTACCATTACATCATCTCCAGCACAGTGAAACAGCCTGCTTCTAGTCCTAGCCCTAATGCAGTCAATGAGGACCTCTGAATAATGTAAAGTAGATAAAATCTCACAGTCCAACAAGTTGAAAATATTGGTGGCTTCCTCTAGTTTCAGCAGAAGTCAAAAGCTGAGCTTTTTGTTTTTATTTGTACTGCAGGACATCTTCTCTCTCATAGCTTTGTCTTTGACAGTGGGAGAGGTCACATAGATTGACCTTCACCAGTATTCAAAGTATTGAAGGATGGGTATTTTCATAGGGTCAGGAGGAAATCAGAAGTCAGTGAGTTTTGCTTACTTCATTCTCTGAATGTTTGCCCACTGGTGGTGTTTATTTCAGCTCCATGTGAAGTAGGATGGGTTCCTGCTTGTTGAATCTATATCCCTTCCTAAAGCAGTGTTTGTGTCTTCAGGATCATGGTACATGGGACATGATCATCATAATAATGACGTAGCTGCACCTTGAAATGCACCAGAAGGAAGCTGCATGTGACAGGTAAGATAGGGGTGCACTGATTAACAGGGACAGCAAAACCTGTCCTTAAATCAAGACGAACACTCAGACCATAGCATGTATTCATCTCCATCTTACTCTTGTCAGAAAGTTTTCTGGACAATCCAAGCAAGAGAAATGAGTTTTCTGCAGAACCATTGAGGTTTCAGACATAATAATCTAAGTACCGTTCAAAAGAAATAAAACTGGCTCTAAATGAAAAGTGAGGGTGCCACTGATTTGAAGATAGCAACCATCTCCTGTTTGCTTAAACTGTCATGTGTACACAAGCCGCAAGTACAATTCAGTTGATTAAAATCCTATTTTTCTGCTGAATATGAAAAGACTACACACACACAGAGGTAACAAACTAATTATCCAGACTACTGGTATCCAAGATACAACCTATGAAGATTAATGTTTGCATTTTCCCTTTGAGTGAGAGATAGTGCCCTTAAATAAATTGCACTGAATTGCAGTAATGGACAATGAGAATAAATCAGCTTCTTATTTTTATTTCCAGTGCTATTACGTAATCTCCAGCTGATCTAAGGTGATCTGCATGGCTGTCAGCATATGATGACTACACCAGCTATGTATTGTGATTGGTAATGCCTTCAACACAGCAGTAAAGACTACTGCAACAACAGTGGCTTTTGGTCTCCGAAGTCCTGCCCTCCCTGTCCCCAGTGCCAGCAGATGTGCGAGCTAAAGCAGAAGTACTTGAAAAGGTCCATCTCTCCCATGCCCTTTTTTGATGACCAGAGAATATATGGACAATGGGAGCTGTAGGAGAAGCACTGAGACAGAGGGAGGGTTCCCCTGCAAACATGATCCACGTGCAGGCTGCCTCATCCAACTAATTCTCACTTGCTCCCATCTGAGAGAGTCAGACTCATGGAATCTGACATCAGTGTAAGGCGGCAAAATCACTATGTCCTTGAGGGCGAATCAGCAAGAATGAAATTCCTTGTTACTGATAGTAACTGTCTGATAGCAGTCTTTCCAGTGTTTGAAGTTGCTGTGCTAGCAGATGATGAAGGCAGCAGTAAGGTCTAAGACTGGTGGAGAAGTAAGTTAAAACATAAAGAGAAAAAAAAGGGGGAAGGGAAGGGAATGGAATTAAGGCTGCTTTTGCTGTGACAAATAGGCATAAGAATAAATAGGAGCTGTATTTTCAAAAATGTCTTTATAAACAAAGACCCCCAAGCTCATTCATTTTTATATTTTGGGTTTTGTTGTTGCTCTTGTGCACACTAATAACGTGTGACTATACCCAAACTGCCCTAATGCTAGGATGGTGCACTAAGCAGCACAGAGCTTCCCCATCATTCCAAGCTGGCAATGATCTGGAGACATCATGGATTACACATGCGGGTAACTTGATCCTGGGGCAGGGAATGTAAAAGACATGACCTGTGTCATGCACAGTTCAGCTGAGGCTAGGTCAAAGATATCAGGACACGCTATTGTGACACTGAAATCTAGTGCCAAAATGCGAATAAGACAATGTCTGCATATAATTGCATCTACACAATGCAGCCTGAAATTAAATTGCTTTGAAATTCAGGCCCTTTTTGGAAAAGTATTCTAACAGCCTGCTTTCAAATTTTAAATTGCATCTAGCACGTTGCCTATGATTATTGGCCACCTTAGTGTTGCCCCAGAGGTTGCCTGAATGTGTAGGAATGGGAGAATTTATGTTAACAGCAATTTATAGATGTATTTTTGCCAGTCTGGAGAGAAAAAAAGCTTTAAGAGTGGCACACTGGGAGTGAAATCAGGGCCACGCTGTGGTTGTCTTTTATATTTTAAATAGTTTTGGAAATATTGTCTGTGGTTTGGTTTGTGGTTGGTTTTTTTGTTGGTCTAGCGGTGTTGCAGAGGGTAGGTATTTTTGGTTTGGTTTGTTTAATCTTATAAATGGGAAGATGTTTATTTATGGTTCTTTGTTGGTTCTTGAGTTCAATGTTTTATGTGTTATTGCCTTACGGAGGAAAATTATAAACAAGTCAAGTGATACCAATAGTAGTGACCCTTAACAGAGCCTCAAACATAATGTGTCAGGATGCTGCAGAGATGATCAGGGCTTCAGGACATGCAGTGTGTTGCAGCCCTGAGCCAAAAATCTATTCTTCTTGAGCACACCTTGAAAAAAATACCTGTAACACTGATGCAGAACACCACTACCTTTCTCTGCTTGCATCTTATTTCATATGGGCACTATACATTTAATTCTTTGGTTTGGGGTTTTTCAATGAGTGTGTGGAAATGCAACTCTGTGTGTATTTATGTATACACACATTCTCACACACAGAGAGCTGTTTGCCCTATTTTGCAGGCACGCAGTATCTGGCTTATCAGCTGTCACGGACACTTGTTGATTTTACAAGCACAGCCAGCCAAGTTAAAATAAAATTCCAATCTGATGTCTTCTATGCAGATCCATCATGCTAACATACAGCAGAGAAGATTTTTGTGTTGGAATATTTATTGAACTCAGACCTCTGAGAACCCTACATGCCATGTAAAAATCATGAAAAAGGATGAATAATAGATGTTTGGTCAGGTAGTTACATACACCAATTGGCACTTATTATTGCTTGACTTCAGGCTAATTTAGGGGTACTAGTTTGCGATAGAGTAAGGAACATTTTCATTTTGCCAGACAAATTTGTAACTGTTTGCAAGCTATAAAAATAATCAAAATAACAAAAGTTCATTCAGTCAGTATTTATTTTAGGTTCTTTACAGAAGGAACGTTTGGCCATAATATCAAGACAATTAAGTTAACTATTCTGGTGAGTACTAAAAGTATTTCTGATAACTCCACTGGATGCCATTTTAAAATCTATCCATGTGTCTTCTTTTGTGCTTATAAAGTATCTATCTCTAGGGACAGAAAAGGTAATCTTGGCATAAAATTATTATAATATCAGATTATGCACTCATTACTGAAGTGCTCCCTCAAAAAATCTGAAATACTTCTAATATAGACAGAAGTATTGAAATTTAGTCAGATTATATTTCTCTAAGAATATATCAGAACTCTTTTGTGTAGCAGTACCCTTTCAGACTTCTGATTTAGGTAGCATGAGGTAAGCTTTAAAAGTCTATAATTCTCTTTTTTTTTTTCTTCTTCATTTTTATGAAGGAATACAAAGATAATGCTCAGGATAAATAAAGTAAATTAATTGCTCTCTGGTTTTATTTTACTCCTAACCAAATATCTAGACTTTTAACCATTAACAATCCAAGCTGCTGCTGAAAAAGCTGTGTGAGCCTCAAATCAACAACTTCCCTTGAAAGTTGGTGAATAAATATCTCATGGATTCATAAGACAAAAGGGCTTTTTTCGCTGCATTGTCTAGTCTAGGCAAACAAGGTTTCTAATGTCATACAAAGAACACTCAACAGCCCATGATCAACTTCTTAGAAATGTTGCAAAGACCATCTTAAAAACTCCAGGTATGGGAAAATCCAAGGGTACGCTGTTTCACTGGTAACCACCCTTGGTGTTAAAAACTTACTTTCCTTTTTCCCTTCAGGTTCCACAACTGGATTTTGATTTGATTCTTTCTTACCAATAGCGTCGTGAGGATTGCCTTGCAGGAGTGTGTCAGACACAGTGGTGTGCTTGAACCAAGGAAGTGGAAAACACCGATAGTGGTGTATGTTTCTTGTGTGAGTTAGTATGTCTCCCAGTCTATCCCCAATACAACGTAATTGTAACTTTATACAATTTATTAATTCCCATCTTCCCATTAATTTCCAAAAAAATAGGAGTTCCCTGCTCAGCTGAAATAGTAATTCCTCTTATTAAAAGCAAAAAGCTGGCTTTGATCTTCTACTGCTTAGGCATAATTGAATCTAGACAACCTTCCAACTAGCTTGTCCAGTTTATAAATGAACAAAGAAGGAACATGCTAACTGTTTTAAAAGATAAATAGACCAATATTTTAAAAGCACTAAGAGCCTTTCACTCAATATGTTCCCAGAACATTGTACTATTTCCAATTATCCTGCTTTTCTTCAAACCTAGAAACAACAAATGAATAACAGATGTCAACTTCTATTGAAGGCTACTTACTGAATGCTAGCTGTTCTTGCTTATTGGAAACCCTTTTAGAATGATTTCCCTTTTTTTTCTGTTGCCATGACAATATTTGGCCTAATCCCATGGTTGGAGTTTTTTTATTCACATCTAAGAACACTATGTAGGCAAGTGGAATTATCATCAAAATGGATCTTACTCACAACTGATAATGAATGTTGTAACTATTCCCTTGTTTGTAAGTGCTACATTCTTAACATGATTCCTTCAGGAAAGACAGTATGGAAAATACAAATCTCTAACTTCCTTTGGTTATATATAGTTGTTGTTCCCTGGCTGTAGTAGGGAATGTTGCTATGTTGCTATGAAAATACACCATCATGTTGCTATGAAAATACATCCTTGCTGTGTTGAGAATGTTCTGCTGTCCTACAACAAGACAAAGTTACCCTGTTACACTTATCTTGTTCATGAATGTATAAAGATCAGCCCCCAAATTTATCCAGATATCAAAAAAAATCTATGCAACCTCATGATTCTTTTTAAAACACTTCTAATATGGAAAGTACATTAATTTGTAAATATAAATGCTAGCACAGAGATCTTTAGCTATTCTACCCATACAACCCCACCACTCCTCATCCCCACATACCTGTGGGCTGAATTGTAGTCCATTAAAAATATGCTTCTTAAAACCTTATGCAATAGAGTAAGCAATGTGGGGAAGGGGTACATGATGTGAATGGAATGATATTTGAGGGAATAAATTTTTCTGTTTTCCTTTTGTCTACTAGCAAAAAATCAATTACATTATTCAGGGTCATCTATATGTGTTTAAACCACTGGTCTGGTTATCCAGAGTAGGGGCTTGTAATACAATCAACACAAGTTTATTTAAAAAAATATGTGTAAAGCTGGTTTGATATCTTTCCTGCTGGGGTTACAGATTTGTGTTAAAGGTCACAGTGTTAATGTAATGCATTAGACTTCTGTAAGACATTTGGTCTGATACCGCATGACATTTTGATTAAGAAATCAGAACAATACAAAATCAACATGGTCCCCATTAAAAAGCCTACTATACTGTTTATTAATGACTTGGAAGACAAATGAAAAACCTTACCAACAGAGACAGCAGATGGCACAAATATTGAGGAGAGGTAAATAATGTAGAAGTCAAATCACTGACAGAGGGAGTAACCTCTATCACTTCATAAACTTATCCACTCAAATAAATGTACTTTAGCAGAGCCAAATTCATAGTCATAGTACTTGGCCTATGCCTATAAATGGAGGCAGATCAAGGTAAGCACGTGAATCTGGAAAGGCTTCAGCAGCTGCAGTAGACAAAAGGTTCAGCCTTTGCATTTGACTCCCACAAAGTCAGTCCTGAAATACTACAGCTAGCTCTGGAAAGCATCAGAGATGTGATCAAAGTTGTGATCAAAGAGGAGAAACATGCTTTGCAAAAATACCTTGAGCACTGTTGTCTATTCACTGGATTGAAAAGAAGGTTAGGGATTGATGTGCAACAATACCTGTGGAATGTACATTTGATGTGTTTGGTTTCTTGGAGAAAAGTGTATGTCTCAATGCATGGAAGCTAGAACTGGCCAATCCAATATTAAAAATTATAAGGAAAATCAGAACACTGAATGTTATTGACAATGTTGAAAGAATCTGTGAAAAGCTACAGTAAATTCTTGATTGCTGGTAAGTTAAATTAGTGTTGAGATTAATTTCTAGAAGTTAATGGTGGCCCAAGTAAAGGCTGGTATAGGGTAGTTCTCTGAGCTATGAAACACAGGGAAGAATAATAAGAAATGTCAGGTTTGGCCACTTATATAAAAGCAAATCTCTGAAATTTGGCTCTATTACCAGCAGTAAAACAAATAAAGAAACAAAACAATTCTCTTAATGGGAACTTGGGTCATGGTGCCTGTGCCTGTAGGGCAAAACCCTAAAAATCTTGGGTTGTGTGGCACCTGGAAGAATGACAGACCCTAGCTTTCCCCTGTACTCCAAACATTACATATCAGTGTATAAGGTAAAGTAGAGCTCCGTCCCTTAGGGGTGGGAACTGGAGGCCAGACAAAATTTCCACAGGCATCTCAGATGGCATTCAGCACCTGTTCTTAGGCTCTGGAATGGGTCCAGGTATCTAAATCTCCTAAAAAGCTGAGATTCAGGCCTTTCTCCCAGATTTAGGGCTTTTCAGCAGGGGATACATAATAGATGTTTGTTGTCAGACAATCTGTCTACTGCCTTTTCTTTTTGCATGTGACACATTGTGAATTGTTGAGAGATTCCTTGCTAAGTGCTTATCATTTTCTGTGAAAATGTAACAAACAGGATACATTCAGATCACTCAGATTTGTTCAATATGATTCCTACTTCTGTTAATAAATTAGATATGATGTACCAATTTGAGAGTTTGATGGTTTCAAAGAATCTTTCAAATAGCACATTAACACTCGGTTAATTATTTTAGCTTAAAGAGAAATATTCCAGGGAACTTCCTCATTTATATATCTCTCTCCATGTTATAAAGATGGTATTTTGTGTGATGAAGATGTACTTCCAAGTGCTTTCTTATGTTATTTGTTTGCCTGAGACAAATATTGTATCTTATCAGTAAAGGAAGTGTCATTTCCAGATCATTTTGGTAAGTGATGTACTGGAGCTTCCATATCTATTTTTTTGTGCTAATTCACTATGTCTAGCTAGTTCATTACCTTTTTCTATATGTTTCATATCAAAGTTATGAGCCCCAGAGGAACACTTTGTCTTAACATACGTATGCATGTGTCTGTGTGCAACTGTATCCAAAAATGTTAAAATATGTTTTGGAAATATCATCATCTTCAGGGAAATAGTAAGAGGCAGGCATCTTTAGAAGGGGAAATGCCCACTAATAAGTTCCCCTAAGTCGTTATTCTTTTTAGTGAATGAGCAAAAGCCCTGGTTCTGCAATCACAAGTGTCCAGAAAGCCTCCTGCAGTCCCTTCCAGCAGCCTTTTTCATGGGTTTGTCAATCTAAAACACCTTTGGAGAGAGACTGTTTCATGGTAATTTCATTCAGGTCGACACTTCAAGGGCTATTTAACTTTGAGTACTTGACACCTCTTGGTGACTAAACTGTTTTCATCAATAGACAAGCAGCTCAACCTCAGATTGTGATGCCACTCATTTTAAGTCCCAATTTGTTGTGTTTCTGTCGAGTATGCAAATTAAACATGGACATTTTTTGCATAAGTTTATAATATCCTAGCTTAGATGAACCTCAGAAAAGCCTGGTAGCTCTCTTTGGAACTAAAGAGTGAGCTGGGATGCCTAGATACCCAAAATATCCTAAGCGCAAACTGTAGTAAATAATTTTATTATGCATTTATAGACACACATACATACACACACACATATGTAATCCACTAGAAAGAACACATGTATGTAATCCTAGTGAGTTTCTCACAATTCTTAAACCAGCCCAAATCCATTGTTTCTTTTTTCTTTTTTTTTTTTTTCTCTTCGTTTAAAAATTTTAAAACAAGTTTTCTACCAGAAATTTTCCATTCCAGGAAAACAAATGGGCTTCATGTTAAAACCTGAATATAATAGTGAATGTTAATGTTTTCAGGGTACCCTGTTGTTGCTGTTACACAGCTGATCACAGTGTCGAAGAACATAGCAATCTAGCATCTGCATCTAATACTGTAGTACTAAAGCAATTTTATATAACAGCATGGGAGGAAGACAGCCTCGCTGAAAATGTGCATGAGTAGTCAGTAAATAATGTTCCTAAATAAAGCAAGGACATTGTGGCAAGAGACCTTCCTTCCCACTTTGCTTTATTCAAAAAGCACTCCACGAGACTGCATGAAGGAATGCACTTTGTCTTCAAAAAATGTGTTTTTTTAACTACACTCAGACCTATACTTGGAATATATTAAGTAAATGGATGAAAATGGAAGGAAAGAATTCACTTTAATTTCAGTCTTGATATAACCTGCTCTATTCAACATAATTCTAGGAATAGAGGTATATAATATTTTGAAGCAGGAAATAAAACCATCTGTGTTTGCTTCCAGAATACAGTTATCAATCGGATCTTGAAAATATATTTTGAAAACAATACCTGAGTATTACAGGGCTTCCCTGAAACTGCCAGCTGTCTTGCTCTGACATGAAGCCTAGATCACAGAACCAGTTAGCAAAGAACTGTCTTAGAGTGGTACATTGCTGTATTCAGTTGCCTGACACAAAATACGCTTGCAGTGGCCCAGGACACTGAGTTACATTCTCACTTGTGATATGTGAGCACTCCCACTGATTTCAGTGAGGCTACTAATGTTCAGAGTCTGACCAATAATTAACTACATTTGCTGCATTAGGATCCACTGTGGCTTCTTAGAAAGGGTGCGCCTACAGACTGGGATCTAAAATCAGGGAAAATGAGATTTTCATGTTTTCTTGTAATGGGAGGAGGAAAATGTGCCAGGATCAGAGAAACACCATAAAGAATAGTCTGGGTGACTATTTTTTGATTGGTCTTGAGCTACAGAAGAAGTGGCTGATATCTGAAAAATCATCCAGGTACTATGGAAGAACAAAACACTAATAAGTCATTTCACTTTTACTTCACTACCTATATATGAAATTAGCTTTAAAGCCTTCAATCATAGAGTGAAGTAGATAATATTCCAACAGCACTGAGTATGATTTCAAACATGTAAAAGTACAAATGTTTATGTGTGTATGTTGTGAACTTATATATATCTATGTAACTGCATTAAGTACTTGCCTGTAAGTATCTTCAATGGTTTGCACAGGAGACTTTTTTAAAAAGCTGTTATTTCTTCCAGAGAATTACCAGTAACACATCAAGTAAAATAATTTCAAAAGTCCCAGCTTCTGAAATTCACCAACTCTAAACTTCACAGAATCACTGAATCCCAAGGTCTGGAAGGGACCTCAAAAGATCACCTAGTCCAACCTCCCTGCAAGAGCAGGGTAACCTAGAGTACATCACACAGGAACTTGTCCAGGCGGGCCTTGAATATTCCCAACGACTCCACAACCCCCCTGGGCAACCCGTTCCAGTGTTCTGTCTCTCTCACAGTAAAGAAGTTTTTCCTGGTGTTCACATGGAACCTCCTATGCTCCAGTTTACACCCATTGCCCCTTGTCCTATCACTGGACATCACTGAAAAAAACCTAGCTCCATCATCCTGACACTCACCCTTTACATATTTGTAAACATTGATGAGGTCCTGAAAGGAAAGCAGTGTTTTTTCTCAAATTAGGAATAATGAACAGAAGATGATGCCAAGTTTCTGTTCCAAAACAAAAAGATATAGAAGGAGTTTTTTCACTCTCTGTGAAGCACGAAGGCTAAATGCAACCTGTGTCTCCTGGATGCAATACACACATCTAGAATAGCATCAGTGAGTGAATTTTTCATTTCCTATTTCCATATGATTCTATGACTCTATTTGATATTATTAATTTAATATATTGTAACTTTACACTTAAATCATGTCAACTATGAATAAGCAACAACTAAGGCATGGAGGTATTTCCCAAAAAAAACAAACTAAACCAAAACACTTTTAAACTAATCCAAGAGTTAAATTCCTAAGAAATAGCTTTTATAGCTTCTGTGTCATTAAGGGACCTGAAAACCAAGATCAGTGCAATATTTTGTGTCTATTAAATCAGTTTTATATATCAGAAGGAAGCAAATAACATATGCAAGGATCACTGTAATCATCATCTGCAGCTGCTGGACTCACACTAGGAGTAGATGTAGCTGCTGAAGGAGGTTGCAGCTGGTAGACGTCTTGCAAATCTGCAAGACCAGCATAGACACCAATCTCTGGTTTTTATGCAATTCTGTCTGTTTTACTGTTGGAAAATTTTACACGTTTTTATTTACCCACCTACAAAAAAATCCTTGTAAATTGAGACCTACTATTGCTGTCACTTAATTGAAAAAAACAGCTACCAGGAAAGACTCTGGGCTGTAATAACTTTTCCCTGGCCAAAATGGAAGTCTATAAAGGAGCAGAAAGTTAAAACTGGGTCTTTGTGAATCTCAGATAAGATCTGAGCATCTGGGCTGTGTTTTATTTCTGCATGCTTTCACCCTCCAAAGATTTGTCTGAGTTAAATTCTATGTCCATCAGTTTCAATGGTCTTGATGAATTGCAAAATCATGCACAAGCCTTCGCCTCTGTCACTTTAGAAGAGGGATAATTTTTAAAGAAATACATGAATTCTAGAAGGCAAGATTTTGACATCCGTTTTCTGCAAGCCTAAAACGTGACTAACAAGAACTTGTACCTGGAAGTAGCAAACATTTGATATTTCATGGATGATTATAACAAATAAATTATTGAAATAGCCATTAAGAATACATGTCCTCAGGGTCCTTCTTATGGCTTCCAGAAAGTTAATCACTGGTGAACTGTACTTTTCTCCTGAAAAGATTAAATCAGATGCATTAGGCTTTGTGGGTTCTTTGCTGTATCTTTTGTCTTGTACACACAGGGAGGTGATTAGTTTGTGCTGCTGGAGGCATCCTTAGGAAACTGCAGTGCTGTGAACAAGTGTGAAAGTGTCTGCTGCCCACACCAGTGCTGGAGCTGCCAGTTGGCTGCTGCATCCAAAGATACTGCCAGGGAACTGGCTGTTTGGTGCTGTTTCATGGGGGATTTTGTTCCTTTTGAGAGAAAAACACATGTGCTTCCCCTTGGTGAGGAAAACAAAAGATTTAGGCTCAGAACTTTTACTTCCAGCACTTTTTGCTGAGCCCTATTTAGAAGAAGAATGCTCTTCCCTTATGTTATTGACAAGAGCTATGTAATCTAATTGTTGAAGACACGAAGCAATTTCCAGCCAAGTACACAATTTGACATTCAAATTACATTAACTTATATTCTTTCACTTGTCCAATGAGGAAAAAAAAAAAAAAGAAAAAATATTTAAGAATGTCTGCTGGCACCAGAAAAGCCTTTCCAGAAATCTGAGGGGCACTCAGAGGAGCTCATAGCTTGTAAACTCAAATGCTTATCCTGCTGTATCTGGTTATGTGAAATACTAGGGTTGGAATTAGGTCTGCCAAAAAATTAATGTTGGGACTGTCCAAAATAATTCTTGATTTTGTGTCTAGTTCCTAAAGTAACTCAAGCTGAAAGAAAAGAGATCTTTTCTGGGACAGAGTGTTTTGACATTTTCAAAGTGAGACGTTTCAATTTTTCATTCTAGAACAGCATTTTGTTTCAAACCTTATCTAGCAACAATACTTGAAAAGTATTCAAATATCCAGAATTGAGCTAAACATTTTGGTTTGGGTCAAGAAAAACTCCTTGTTCAATTCACAGTCCCTTTTTCTTAAAGTATCAGTTATTTCCATGATGTTACTCCAGCTGGCAACATGCAAGTAGCTGGTCACCTGGCAATCAGAGATGTATGCAGCTGGGGAAATCGTCATTGCCTGAAGGAAATGCTGGAGCTTTTGTGACAGTAACATAAAAGTGTGTATGGAGGGAGAGAACTGCAGGAAATTTTATGACAAAACCTTAACATTATGGTTTTACATGGGGATGATCCAATGCCTCTCTGTGAACAGTGACAAGGCTGGGGAGAAATTTGTAAATCTGGCCTAAAAAACAGGAATGTTTTTAATCCTTATTTCTTCTGTAAGAAACTTTATTCACATAAGGAATGAATAACCAAACTTTTCCTTTTCAGCTGCCACTGGCACAGATTGCTCAGAGCAGTGGTAAATGCCCTAATACTGGAAACATTCAAGGCCAGGCTGGGTGAAGGTCTGAATGCCATGGTTTAAACCCAGCCGGTAACTGAGCATCCCACAGCTCATATTCCCTCTTCCCAACTCCAACTGGGATGTGGAGGAGAACCAACAGAATGTAAACCCCATGGGCTGAAAAATAACTGTTTAATAAGTGAAGTACAGTATAGTATTAAATAGTAATGATAAGGGAATTAATAAGGGGAGAGAATATAAAACCTAAAAGGGAAAAGGTTAAAAAACCCTGTTGCATCTCAAATCAGGACACTGAGCAACCTGTTCTAGTTGAAGATGAGCCTGCTTTTTGCAGGGAGTTTGGACTAAATGACCTTTAAGGTGCCTTTCAACAGAAACCATTCATTTCTTCTACGATTTATTGCTAGTGTTATGCCACAATAGATTGAACTACTTAATGCAGCATCATGTGTGAATGAGCTACAGTGAAACAAATAAACAAGCAAATGAAACTTGAACATTTCAGATTGTATATTTAGGTTGAAATTAAACTTTCAGATCAACTGTCTGTTCTTGCCTTGATCTTTGTTTAAAACAGACTGGTTTCTGTAGTCCAACTTCTTACATTTCACATGATGGTTACCAAACCACAAAAACACATAGGACAATAGGAGCACAAAATACCTCATGTTTGGTAAATCAAGGACTTTAGAAAAACATGTTACCTGATATACCCCATACCTTACCTTCAGGGAAAATTTGGAACAAACTTCTTTTTTTAACTATATAATATTCTGCATTTATAACCCATATAATGTCCTATATTTATACACTATATAATACTCTATATCATGCTATATATTACTCCATTCTTCAGAGACCCTCTTACTGTGTGACTATAGTATGTAATTTGTGGCAAATTTGCCCTTGTGATAATTTATATTCTCTGTAGAGAGAACATGTTTTAAAGAGTGGTTAGTTTCTTGTAACAAATGTTCCTGATTTGCTATTTAGTCACATATGAAGAATATTGATTTACACTGTTGATCTGAATAGCTGTGTGAAGTGCTATGTGGCTTTTGCTTTTCTCTTACAAAACATCATTGGTCCAAAATTTAGGTTCAGCTTTGCTGCTTGTATAGGCTGACAAAGCTATATAGAATGAGACCAGATGCTAGGCAGTTTTTACTGCCCAATATTTCTGAATCTTTCAGGTTTTGTATATCTTCCTTCCTTTGGGCTTTCATGATTACAGACTACAGATTATTCCAAGAGATGGTTTCTTTGAATGTGACTGCGCCTTTAATGAAACTAAGCTACCCCTCCAGATTTGCTTCACTTATAAATCCCAGCTGTGTTTATCAAAGTTGCCCTCAAAGGATTTAATCTGCTTACTCGCATCCATATCATCATCCTCTAGGAGGTAGCACTAACTATACTGGCACTTGAACCACACTGTGTATGGGAAATACAAATACTGGAACTGCATGTGAAGCAAAGTAAATCTCTCTAGTGCTGGAAGGTCAGTCAGCCAAATGATATTTCAAAGCAAGGAACAGAAGAACTTTGTTGCCAGCCCCAGGCTTATTCCCGCATGATGTTCATCAGGACCCTGGACCCAGGAGATTTCGGACAAATCCAAAAAGGGCCTCTGACTTCACCAGAGATCAGACATGGGTAGGAAAAAATGGTGAATTAAAAATAGACATGAATAACAGAGCTTGCTGTCATCTTTCATTATAGACTAGTTAACGCAATGCTAAAATTTCATGAGAATTTCCCCCACACCCTCTTCATGCTTACAGCTATCCAAAGGATGGGAGCTTGCTGTACCAAGAGCTTTGCAAAGCTGTGGGAAATAAATGCTGTCATGTAAGGGAGGGATGGTTGCAATCCATTGTGTGCAAATTGTTTCTGCTTATAAGTATGTGTGCAAAATTTTCAGGATTGTGAAATACCAGCAGACTTATTCCCTCATTGGTGGTCTCTTCACTGATGTCAGTGACAGATAAGGACAGCCATGAAGGAGGTGAGCTAAAGGACCCCTCAATGATGAAACCGTGCTGAATGGCGGTCACCACAGCAGAAAAGGCTAAGGGACCTTCAGGTGACAAAGTAGGGATGCAAGCTCTGGGATGGGAAAGGACTTTGGCAGCGACAAGACCTCAGAAAGGGCAGAGTCATGAAGGGCTTTAGACATGAGGAGGAAACTTGCTGTAAGGGATACCCAGCTTGGTTTAATTTCCAAATGCATTATCAGTAAAGCATGTATACCTCCTCAAAGACACTTTTCATCCTCCTTAAGCTACACTGAAGATCCACTGTTTTGATTGTAAAATTCGTATTTGAAGTACTTGTTGCTGTCTCAAGTAATTCCAAAAGCAAACAAAAACTCAAAAAAGAAGGTTGTTGAGTTTCTAAACCACCCAAGGCTGAGATTCGACATGGGGTAGTCCACACTATATAAAAATGATACATGAGATCAAAGCAGTTTACCAGAAAAGGGGAAGTAAAAGATATGTAAGAATGGGGCCAGTAGGTTTGGGCTTTTTCTGATGATGTGCTAGTTCTAGGACATAAAGAAAAGAAAACTTATGTCACACATTTCAGACTGACAGAAAAGGTATGCACATTCTTGTTTCAGTGGTATTAAAATCTCACTGTGCAGTAAAGCAGAAGAGTCCAGTTGCTTCAGATAACTTCAGTGCTTGCCACACACAAAAAGATACATAAAGTCCTAAGCCAAATCTGTAAGGAAGAAAGTACATTTCCAGGTGAAATGTTCACATAACAAGAATTTACTGACATCCCTTATCCATAGCCCCAGGGAGTAATTATCTGGTTTGACGAAAATGTCTGTCTGTCCCTGAAGTGGCTGACTGTTACAAGTCTGAGGCCAAGCAGTCCTGTTGAGTGTTTGAAAGCATCTCATTGATAATCCATAGCATCTCTCCGTGTAGCTGACATATAACAGTTGTTAATGGTGCTTTATAGCACATAATGCACTTAACCACGATATTTCATTGTTTTAGGCATTATTCCACTGCCAGAGATATCTTATTAAAGCTTATCCTTACATGCTTGACATTATTTTAATAGCTTTGGCAACAACATGTATAAATAAATCAAAGACATACAGCAAGGTGTGAGCTGCTTTTCATGTCACTTCCTGACTTAATTCAAAGCTAGCTTTCCCTGAAAATATCAACATGTTTACACAATATATAAGAACCAGTCCCTCTTACCATTTATTTTCACTGTCTGTGTATGCAGGTGGAGATGTCTCTTTCAAGCTAAGTTGCACAGCTAGCCCAAGACCTTAAACCAGCAGAAACTGAAGACTTTTTATTTTCATAACAAATGGTGTTATCAAAACAGGAAGAATTTGTCTGAAAGAACACTGTGTCTTTTATATTCCTGACCCTCCTAGCTCCTATTGAACTGATAAAATGTTCCAGGAGCTCCATCTCTCTGGGTGGGCATGAAAATACACTAGGAAGATTTCTTTGAAGAATACTACCATGTGGTTTGAGATCAACAATTTGATTTTGTTTTAGGAAGACATGAGTGTGAGAAAAAATACTTTGAATGGGAATTCTCCCTCTCTATCTTCTTTGAAGGGATCATAGATAAAGTTCTGGCTCTAAAGATAAGAATATCATTAGGTTCATTTGCATGAGCTATGGTATTCTTAAGAAAATTAGATTTTCTCTGAATCAGGGAAAAAAATAACCTCATAAACAATGCCTGCTCATTAATCGCAGCAAATACAAAAACATGAATAGGGATGGTGGTGCTCACTTAGTTTCATCCAGGTGGAATGGTGAAGCAGATTACATACAGCATGCAGGAGCCTTCCCCAAATCATTTAAATTGAGAAATACAGTCTAGTCTAGACTAGTCTAGTCTGCTCTGTTCTGTCCTGTCCCATCTTATCCTTTCATATCCTTTTCTACTCTATTCTAGCCTAGTTTATATTAAAAAACAAGAGCTGGGTTTGTAAGAGGATTTGTTAACACATTAATCCTCACCTTCATTTGATCCTGTACTTTGACAGCTCCTGAATTTCAGCCCAAGATGCTTAGGCTTATTTAGAAAATTACTCTATTTCAACCATACTATATGGCTGGTTAAAACCAATTTTCCCTAGTCTACTTGTCTTTCATTCAGAACCAGTCAAAAGATTAAAGTGGCATTTCTGTTTCTGGCATGAAAAAGAAAATTCCAGTTAAAATTGAAGTTGAAAGCATTTATTTCTAAATATTCTAAATCAAATAGTGTAATTTTATCTATGATATGATTTTTAAAATATATTGTTATTCCTATTATAAAAGGAATAATAACTTCATTATTTTTTATTAACATCTATAAACCAAACAATAATCACCAAAAACATCTTGAAATTAAGAAGCAGATTAAAAAAGCTGAACTATATTAAGTAGTTCAGTAACTCTTAATTATCCTGGTGCAGATCAAAATAAGTTATACTGAAGTAATCATTAATATATAATATTTTTATACAATATATGGAATGATCTAAAATATGTCAAGGCTTTCCACCTTATTTTTCTAAAATGAATAATGCCTCAAGAATGACTGAGGGAAGAACTCGGTAATCTCAAGTAGCTAGAATTGTCTCAAACTGCTTCACTTGTCTACTCCAGAAGAAGAAAAGGATTATTTACCCTATCATTTCACTCCTCCATTTACAGACAACTATTTAATTACACTGTGGTCACCAGGTGTGCAATGTGCATGCTAGTATTAATAAAATTGTTTGACAGAGAGAGTCTGGATGACTCTTGTTTTAATATGCATTGTGCAGGTGCAGGTCATTGCTTATCTCCCTACCTTCTCCCAAAGCACTTCATAGAGAGCACCACTGAATTGCTGTCTCATCCAAAATTTGTAGTCCATATCATAAATGCCCCTTTCACACAGAAGAGGAACATGCAGTTCCTGTTTATATATATCTGCCTATATTCATCTTGTCCAAAAAGGAGTCTTCATCTTGACAATGGGCAACCTTGCCAAGGAACTGAGCTGTCCCCATAGGTCACTTGCTCTCATTTTCACTCTTTATTTTCTAAACCAAAGTTTTCCTACCTCCTCCCAAGGCACGTCTCTTCACGTTTCCTCCTGAGGTTGGTTCTTTGCCTAGAAATAAGGTGACCAGTGAAGAAGATAACCAGGGAAATACTGGAAGAGCTAAAAGAGCACCAGCATTGCATGGTATTAAGTAAAAGGTTTACTTTAGGTGTTAATGAAACAAATTCCTGTGTTCAAAGCAAACTATGGAGATAGCTAAATTATAACATCCTGCCGTTAGGATGCTGAATTGATAAATATTTTTAAGTTCCATGCCAAAATAACTACAACTTTTATCTTCTGCTATAACTTTTTTCTCTCCTGTAACAGAAAGAAATGCAGTTGCATGTCCATGAGGTGCGGAAGGCTACAGAACTGATGTTGGTAGAGGCTGTTATGAAGGATCAGTGTAGTGAAAGATCTCAAGCTGTAAAACCCAGTTCTGTTTCTCCTCCAATTGACATCAGCAAGAAGAGAGGACTAAGAAAAATGTTTGAAGTGACAATCAGCTAAGCACAACAGCATTTTGCCTTTTATTGTCTCAGAGTGCATCCAGATAATTCATGGTAAATCCAGCCAAGGTATGTTGGCAGTTAAGCAGTAGACAGTATTAACCACAGGCCCCTTAGCACGGAAGTTCACAGCCTGACATGTTAATTTCAGGCACCCCAAGTTTTGTTTTCTGTATGTGATGCCAGATGGATGCCTTGTGAGAGAGGCCAATCCATGCGCTTTCAGGAAGGCTAATGAAACACAGTGAAAAGCAGACTGGAAACATGCACACCATCTCATCCTACCCTTATCAGCTACTGAGTGATTTGTATCTCTGAAATACTTTAGATTTTCTGACATGGTTTTTCCCCCCTTTTGTATTATTATTATACAGGTTTGACGCGGTTTCAAACCAGCCAGACAGCTCGTTCTCCCTCTCCCCCCCCTTTTCCTCCCTCTTTCTTTCCTTCCCTGCCCCCCCCCCCCCTTCCCCTTCCCCGCTCCCAGAGGGATGGGGAGGAGAATGGAAAGAATGTAACTCCCAAGGTCTGAGATAAGAACAGTTTAGTAACTAAGGTATAACACAGATCACTGATGCTACCACCAATAATAATAACCGTAAGGGAAATAACAAGGGAAGAGAATACGATACCACCCGCCGAAAATGAGTCCAACCCAGAAGACCCATGTCCCTGCAGGTAACTCCCAGTTACCTCCCCAGGCATGACATGCTGTGGTATGGAATACCTCTTTGGTCAGTTTGGGTCAGGTGCCCTGTCTCTGCTTCCTCCTGGCTTCTCCTCCTCCCTGGCAGAGCATGAGACTCACAAAGTCCTCGGTCAGGGTAAACAGTACTGAGTAATAACTAAAAGCATTGGTGTTATCAGCGCTGTTCCCAGGCTGAAAGTCAAAACACAACGCTGCACCAGCTACCAAGAAGGAGAAAAACTGACTGCTACTGCTAAACACAGGACAAGCTTATTATACAAAGAATACATTTTCCTTTTTTTTTTTTTTTTTTTTTTTAGCTTTAAATTTGAACTACTTTCTTGGCCAGTAGGACAAACAGTGGTAATCACTTCCACAGTCTAATTATGTTTTGTATAGGGTAGAATAATAGAGTCATAGAATAGTTAGGGTTGGAAAGGACCTTAAGATCATCTAGTTCCAACCCCCCTGCCATGGGCAGGGACACCTCGCTCTAAACCGTATCACCCAAGGCCTCATCCAACCTGGCCTTGAACAATGCCAGGGATGGAGCATTCACAACCTCCTTGGATCTTCATACAGGAGGTGCTCCAGTCCCCTGATCATTCTCGTGGCCCTCCTCTGGACTTGTTCCAACAGTTCCATGTCCTTTTTATGTTGAGGACACCAGAACTGCACACAGTACACCAAGTGAGGTCTCACGAGAGCAGAATAAAGGGGCAGGATCACCTCCTTTGACCTGCTGGTCACACTCCTTTTGATGCAGCACAGGATATGGTTGGCTTTCTGGGCTGCAAGCGCACACTGCCGGCTCACGTTCATTTTCTCATCGACCAACACCCCCAAGTCCTTCTCCGCAGGGCTGCTCTGAATCTCTTCTCTGCCCAACCTGTAGCTCTGCCTGGGATTGCTCTGACCCACGTGTAGGACCTTGCACTTCGCATGGTTAAACTTCATGAGGTTGGCATCAGCCCACCTCACAAGCGTGTCAAGGTCCCTCTGGATGGCATTCCTTCCCTCCAGCGTATCAACCGAACCACGCAGCTTGGTGTCATCAGCAAACTTGCTGAGGGCGCACTCAATCCCACTGTCCATGTCAACGACGAAGATGTTAAACAAGACCGGTCCCAACACTGATCCCTGAGGGACACCACTCATTACTGGTCTCCAGCTGGACAGTGAGCCAGTGACCACAGCTCTTTGCATGCGGCCATCCAGCCAGTTCTTTATCCACCGAGTGGTCCATTCATCAAATTGATGTCGCTCCTATTTAGAGACAAGGATGTTGTGCGGAACAGTGTTGAACGCTTTACACAAATCCAGGTAGATGACATCAACTGCTCTACCACTGTCCATCAGTTCTGTAGCCCTATCATAAAAGGCCACCAAATTGGTCAGGCAGGGTTTCCCCTTACTGAAGCCATGCTGGCTTTCACCAAGCACCTTGTTGTTTTTCATGTGTCTTAGCCTGCCTTCCAGGAGAATCTGGTCCAAGGTTTTGCCAGGCACAGAGGTGAGACTGACTGCTCTGTAGTTCCCTGGGTCTGAGGTCTGGCTGTACTGTACTGTAATTCCCTGGGTCAGAGGTGAGACTGACTGGTCTGTAATTCCCTGGGTCATCCATTTTCCTCTTCTTGAAAATTGAGGTTATATTTTCCTTTTTCCAGTTGTCGGGAACTTCACCTGACTGCCATGATTTTTCAAATGTGATGGCCAGTGGCTTAGCTCCTTCATTTGCCAGCTCCTTCAGGACCCACGGATGGATTTCATCAGGACCCATGGGCTTGTGCACGTTCAGATTTTTAAGATGGTCTCGAGCCAATTCCTCTCCTACAGTGGCGCCAAGGTCTTCATTCTCACAGTCCCTGCATCTGCCTTCCAAGACTTGGGTGGTGCGGTCAGAGCCTTTGCCAGAGAAGACCGAGGCAAAGAAGTCATTCAGAACCTCAGCCTTCTCTGAATCCTGTGTAGCTAGTTCTACCAAGAGCTTCCTGAGGGAGCCTGCGTTCTCCCTAATCTTTTTTTTATTTGCCATGTACCTGTAGAATCCCTTCCTGTTATCCTAAATATCCCTAGCCAAGTTTAATTCTAACTTAGCCTTAGCTTTCCTAACCTGGTCCCTAGCTTCCCGGACAACATCCCTGTACTCTTCCCAGGCCGCCTGTCCTTGCTTCCACTTTCTATAAGACTCTTTTTTCGTTTGAATTTTCCTCATCAGCTCCTTATCCATCCAAGTAGGTCTCCTGACCCTCCTGCTGCACATCCTTCTAGTTGGGATGCAACACTCCTGGGCTTGTAGCAGGTGATCCTTGAAGACCAAACAAGAGTCTTGAGCCCCCCTGCCCTCTAGGGCTATATCCCATGGAACCTTACTAAGCATGTTCCTGAAGAGGCCAAAGTCTGCTCTCTTGAAGTCTAGGGCAGTGAGCTTGCTGCACGCTCTTCTCACTGTCCTAAGGATCTCAAATTCAACCATCTCATGATCGCTGCATCCAAGGCTGCCCTGGAGTGCCACATTTCCAACGAGCCCTTCACTGTTGGTGAGCACAAGCTCAAGCATGGCACCTCTCCTTGTCGGCTCCTCTATTACTTGCAGAAGGAAGTTGTCTTCCACACAATCAAGGAACCTCCTGGATTGCTTGTGCCAGGCCGTACCGTTACTCCAACAGATGTCAGGGTGGTTGAAGTCACCCATGAGAACAAAGGCCTGTGAGCGTGAGGCTTTTCCTATCTGCCTATAGAATGCTTCATCCACAGATTCCTGTTGATCAGGTGGTCCTTAACAGATCCCCACAGTAATGTCTCCCATCACTGTTTTCCCTTTAACCCTGACCCATAAACTCTCTATTGACTGCTCACCAGTCCCCAGACAGAGTTCCATACTCTCCAGCCTATCCCTAACATAAAGGGCAACTCCCCCTCCGCGCCTGCCAGGCCTGTCTTTTTTAAAGAGCCCGTAACCTTCCATTCCAACACTCCATTCATAGGAGCCATCCCACCATGTTTCTGCGATGCCTGATATACCATACCTCTGTAGACGTGCACACATCTCTAATTCCTCTTCCTTGTTCCCCATGTTACGGGCGTTTGTATAGAGGCATCTGAGCCAAGCTCCAAATGAAGCCAGCTCATTGGCTGAAGCAGCCGGAATATCTCTGCATTGCTCCCAGCATTTATTATAGGTGCTGGCAACTGACTGGGTGTGTTGGGATGGAATGATGCCCCCCTCCCCCAACACATCTAGTTTAAAGCCTCCTTGACCAGCCTGGCAAGCCTCCTACCAAAAGTGCTCTTCCGCTTCAGCTCCACCAGTCCCCGCTAGACCTGGCCTACAAACTTGGGTCCCATGTTCAAGACACCCAAACCCCTGACTGTGACACCACCCTTTTAACCATTTATTAACCTGGCTAATCCTCCTAGCTTTTTTTAGGTCCTCCCCTGTATCCTGGAGGATAGAAGAAAAGACTATCTGAGCTCCAGAGCCCCTAACCACCTCTCCCAGGGCTCTGTAGACTTTCTTTATGCTCCCCAGGCTACTACTATCTATATCCCTAGCACCCACATTTATCACCAGAAGTGGGCAATAGTCAGTGGGGCTTACTAGAGCGGATAATATTTCCTTTTATCAGATCCGAATTTCTCACCTTTTTATTTCTTTGAATGTTTCATTGTCACACATGCTATGAGACAGACCAGAGGTTTCTAATTGGTTTACTCTATCACATTAATTATTTTGTATGCTTTTACCATGTCTTCTCTTATTCACAGCCTTTCAAAAATAAGCAATCCCAGGCTTTTTACTCTATCTTCCTAAACTTCCTGCCCCTCTACTCGGTTCTCGTGAGACTTCAGTTGGAGTATTGTGTGCAGTTCTGGTGTCCTCAACATAAAAAGGACATGGATCTGTTGGAACAACTCCAGAGGAGGGCCATGAGGATGATCAGGGGACTGGAGCACCTCCCATATGAAGATAGACTGAGAAAGTTGGGGCTGTTCAGCCTGGAGAAGAGAAGACTGCGTGGAGACCTCATAGTAGCCTTCCAGTATCTGAAGGGGGCCTATAGGGATGGTAGGGAGGGCCTCTTCATTAGGGACTGTAGTGATAGGACAAGGGGTCATGGGTTAAAACTTAAATAGGGGAAGTTTAGATTGGATACAAGGAAGAAGTTCTTTACTGTGAGAGTGGTGAGGCACTGGAATGGGTTGCCCAGGGAGGTTGTGACTGCTCCATCCCTGGCAGTGTTCAAGGCCAGGTTGGAGAGAGCCTTGGGTGACATGATTTAGTGTGAAGTGTCCCTGCCCATGGCAGGGGGGTTGGAACTAGATGATCTTAAGGTTCTTTCCAACCCTAACTATTCTGTGATTCTATGATTCTCTGATAAACAGATTTCTCATGTGCTTAATAATTTTCAGTGCTGTCCTCTGACCCCTGTCTAATTCTGCAATATCCTTTGTGAGAAGGTGTGCTGGGTGTAGTAGTTGAATTCTAGGTAAGGCCCTGCCATCTGTGCGTGCTCTCTACTGTAACACAAAAAGTAGAATTTAGTTTAAGCTATTCTGTTACAGAAATTAAAAAAAAAAAAAAAAGACACAACTTTTCGTAATATTCTAGACAGGAATAATATTTGGCTTATATTCTGTTAAGAAAGAAATCTTAAATACTACTTTATTTTTGCAGCATTCCTGATGACAGCCGTATCTGGAAATGCTTTACAGAATAAATATCAGAACAAAAATATTCTATAGTAAATAATGGCAGTGAAAAGTAGCAACTAGGGATAGATCTAGAAGAGCAATTAGACCTCATACCGCCTTTGCCTGCTTAGCCACAGCGAGGGTAACTGCCAGCACACCCTGGCTCAATTTACCATGGTTTATCTGGATGCACTCTGAGACAATACAAGGCAAAACCTATATAGTTCAAGAGAAAACTTTGGTTGCTGTATGTTGCTAAATGAGTCTATATTCTCATAACATTTCAGGTAGGGTGTGCACTTTAGAGTTTCCTGTTTGCCCTGTTTATTGCAGATTGGTTCTCATGGCAGGGCACTCTTATCAAGCAAACAGAGCAAGAAGATGCATCTCAGCTACTAGCTGGTGTCCAGCCCACAGCTCCATACTACAGCTAAAATGAAATAAAGCCTCTGTAATGTATGTACTGTGAACATCAGGTCCTCTGCAACCCATAGATTGCTCTGCAGGACCAGTCCTGTGGTGCTTTACAACTTACCACTGCCATCTGGCCAGTGCATTCAAGTACATTCAAGTAGCTGAGCCAAAGGTCCAAAACATTCAAAAAATTACAATTATAGTCAACTTTACCCATCTGAGTAAATCTCCCAACACTGTCTCTACTAACTGATAAGTAACTGTGTTGTCATTGAGATAGTTTGCATCAGGAGACCTTTCAGAGCTCAGCTTTCATGTGCTGAAGGAGAAGAGATACCTGGAAGTGAGGGTTTAATCTGAGCTTGCTTGAAAAAAAAAACTTGGGATTTCTGCTCACCAGGCATCAGTGCAGGATAGTGCTGGGAGTGGTTTGGGGGAGCACATGGAAGCACAGTAACACTTATTGATACAGGGAGCACTGAACCACCAAACACCACATGCAGTGAATGCAGGTGCATCCTAAAGGGGTGGTGGTTGTACTGACCTCCAAAACACTGAGGCAGGAGCTCCCACACTCCCTCAGTCACACATCTGCCTTTCTGGAGATCAGGCAGGAGTTAATGCCATATGGCACCTGTGGCTTATTCACAAGGTCCTGCCCAGAGCTTTCCTGCAGCAGCATGCATTGGTAAAAGGCAGTGCCAAAAAGGTGAGGAAAAAACCGCAAAAGGGGTCATACCTTTTGTGCACCTTTGCAAGTGCTTGCTAATTCATCACACTGAGAAGCTGAAAGGAAAACCTAGAAAGACTTAAGATTAGAGGAGAAGGGAGTAGATAAAGTACAAATGCCAAGTGAAAAAAACCTAGGAATGGTAGTAATGAGGACAAGGTAGGAAAGGGATCAGCCTGATTGCCTACAAACCTGATTGATTTGCAACACAGGAAAAACTCCTTAGTGCTGTATCTTTTTCTCCAGACACAGAGGGCAATGGAAATACAATCTTCTGTTTGCAAAGCGAAAGCATCAGAGGATAGCTATAGGTCACATATGGGAACATCTGCTCTTCCTGAAAGATAAGCATACAATAGGATGGGAGCTACAACAGAATCCCAGGCATCAGTTTACCAGTCACGTAGTAGGGACAAACTAGAATTAAAAGCATCAAAATGAAGGGAAAGAGGCTGTAGTTAGAAATAGCTATGAAACTGAGTGTGCAACTTATTGTAATAATGCAGAAGTCCCTGCTTCTTCATTACTTGTTGTATCTAATATTGTAAGCAAATACTTCTGCCAGTTCTAGTAATCCTTACTACCAATGGTCAAAACCGGAGCAATACCAAGTGTTTACGAAGTGAACAGGTCTAGATGGATGAGAATAAAGTAGAATCTTGCACATAGAAAGAAACATGTTTAAGAAAAATATAAGGTTATATAAATGCATAGAATAAATGGGTATTGGATAAACAGAAATATTTATAGTATATAAATATATGGGTACAGTGTATCGTAGACATAAAAGATATAGCTACAGGTGTATTGATATTTCTAGTCCAGCCAGTGATACTCTTGTGCCTCCACTTAGAAAAGAAGGGTTTCGTGATTAGGTAGGTGTGCCAGCCAGTGTGATAAGGGATAATGTGTCCATTTAAAGAGTTCGTGTTTTTCTTGCAAATCTTCTATAGCTGCATTGCTTTAAGTGTGTACCCCAACACAGGCTGTATGGAAAAGAAGAGTTGAATATATAAGAGGAAAAACTGGAAAACATAGTGAGATTGTGATAATAGGCAAACTACTAGATTATCAAAGTATAAACCTAGTCAGCATGGGGGTGGTGGATAATTAAGCTGCACAAAAATCCCTAAGATTTGTGATAGGAGAGAATTTATTTATGTTTGAGTTTTCTTAGAAAATGGAGGTCTATTTCAAAATGGTGCAAGCTGTTTAAGACATCTATTAAGACTGTCTAATTTTCTGTATGTACACAAGCTCTTGACGCACACTTTCTCTCTCTCCTTGATATGTCATAACTATGTACAAAAGGCCCCATGCAGAATAGACATTGGTTCCTTATATTTGGAGAATTGTTTGATCCTCTGAATAAAAAGATATAGACTTGTGAAAAGCAATATTATTAGTGGCAGAAGATTTTAGTTTAAATTAATGCTGTCTTTTTATTTTAGGTAAAAGCTGTACAACAGCATTCACTTTCTAAATGTAATAACAATGGATAGATATCTTCTAGTTTAGGTATGATGGACTTATGCAAAAATAAGCACAAATGAACAAACACCATACTCTCTATATGCATATGCAGCAATTTTCAGGACTGGAGCCAAAAAATGGAGCACACTATTAAATGTTAATGCAAAGAGTAGCTGGAGGATGCTGTTTGCTGTGCACAGCTGCTACATGCATTGCTCTTACAAAATCCCTGAATGATGCCAAATCGCATCAAATGCCATCTATTGGTACCTTCCTTATTTGCATATATATGTATGACGTGTTTGTAATCATTCACTTGCAGGATTGAGAGATAAAGGACATTGATAAAGGGCTTTCAAAATGTTTTTGCTAATTCTTGTCATATATTAATACTGTTCTGAGGGGACTGTACACCAAATGTTAACTGTGGCATCAAAATGAACTAAGTTTGGTTATGTTAAAGTGACATTCACATCCTTATTTAATGAGCTATGATATTTTTGCAATTTAAAGCTTGCCTTTTGATCGAGAAAATAGTCTGAAAATTACTCCCCTGATGATAATGTAACTGTGAGAAATCTATACAGATGACATTAGAGCACAGTTATCAGCCTCTTGTTCATACTGTTCCAAAGAGTAATGGGATCCTTTGCAGTGATTTATCCTCAAATGTTCTTTCACGGTCAGAAATGCCAGTCTCTTTACAGAATATAATGAGAGGACTTCTCATACGCAATTATCACTTAAGGACTTCACACAACCAAGTGGGGTGAAATTAAACTTACATAATTGCATCATGTGGGCTGGAGAAATCTCTCAAACTTTCTTACGAGTAATAACTTCCCTGGGTTCTGCTTGTAGACAAGGTATGGTTTGACAGCTTACACTGTCTTCTCCCTCAACCAAGCTGGTCAAGGAGAGTTTGTGGGAACCAGGATTTTTCTTTTTTTCCTAAAAATCATGGTCTGTAAATAAAAATATTTTAAACCCAAAATGCTTGCTCACTTACATGTACACAGGCAGAACATATCTGCTGCCTGGGGCTGATGGACTAACTTGAGAAGTCAATTCAATAGATGAGAAGTATCAGATTTTATGCTGCTGATTTCCAAGATTCATTTATTTGTATAGTTTAATTTTGATTTAACTTTGAAGGGACAGAAAAGGGTATAAGAAGTCCAGCATCTAAGCTGTCATTGACATGCCTTCATGGCTTTCATAAAAATTCACAAAGAGCATCTGAAGTTGCTCAGAAACAGGTTATTGCTGTTCTTGCATAGTTGGCAACTTTTCACCACTGTTACTCCATTATACAGATATTAATGTAGCTAAACCAGAGTTATGACAGTTGAACTTTCAAACACATAAACTATTTTGCTTTATAGATCACACAAAGCAAAACTTTCTAGTAAGCCCTGTGGCAGTGTTAAAGGTAGATGAAGTTTATCCCAGGACACCGAAAACTTTTTAATGCATAAGAGCACTTATCCCTACTTCCAACTACTAGGAGAGCAGCTAACAGTATCTTTTAGAGAGAAAACAGCTCATTTTCTCTCTGTGTCTCTTGTTCCTTGCTCCACAAATTTCATTGCAGCTGTAAGTTAGAGCAGTTACAAAAGCCTGAAAAATACAAAATTTAATTATTGTACCTGGACAACCACAGTGGTGAGTGGCATGAGGGCTTAACTGAAAATAGAGTAAAGAACAGGATGACTGTAATCCATCAAAGGAGTAACCAGGGCTAGACAAAACTTGTGATATTGCAGGAGAGTACATAAACTAAGGTGTCAGCAAGAACTGGACACCTAATGCTGATAACAGCTGACATCTTAATGTGAACTTAGAACAGGGATAAAGTAACTAATCAGTTTAGAAGTTCATGAAAGATGCCTAAAGTGAAATTATACATAATATGAGTATGTGAAATACTGTATCTGAGGAACCATTTAAGGAAGAGTGCAGCTTGGACTCCCTGTTTGGAGGCTTTGGGGGGAGTGGATGACACTGTCACTGGTATGCACCTGAAACTGTGCTGGTACCCTGGATAAAGACACCTGAGTGACAAACCTGTGCCGCATATTTCTGAATGCCTGACTGAGCTGAGAGGGTCCAGTTCTCAAGTGGTGGGCTTGGAAAGAGACTCTGGAACTATCAGCTGTGACCAAGAGGACAGCCCTTGTCCCCTGGGGAACAGCTGTCCCAGGAGTACTGCTTTTGCAGTAGAATGTTGGTTATGACAGACTTCAAAGAAGAGCATCCAAAAGCAACATTTTGGGTTTTAAAGGAGAATAAGGAAAAACAGGTCAGGGAAAATGATATTGCAATTACCCTCATATGGCTTCTGCTCCTTACTTGCAGATTGCTATGAAAATGTTTGGGATTCATGTATGCAAATCAACTAAATTGTGCTGAATTGTGTTAGGACCCACCAGGAGAAACCCTCAGTAACCATGGAAGAACTCATTAATGTACTTTTTGGAGAGACAGTGATCTGCCAAAGGTAATTCATACACAAGGATGATTCAAAGAACTGTGTTCTATCTATGAATAAATGTGTACTATTACTATCTGTGATGTACCACCTAGAGGGAGAGATTCTGAAATTATAAGTTTCAAGCCTAAATCATATTCTTTCTTATGTATTCTGAGAATATGATCTCTTGGCTTGATTACACAGTTTTCTAGGATCCTTCTTCAAGGTTTAGGACTTTTCCAGAGCACACGGATGTACAACAGCCTGGTCTGCATTTGAAGCATGCTAAGCTTTTCTTCAAAAACAACTTCATTAAATGTTTACATGTGAAACACACAAAAAACTTTTCATGTTTAATGATGTTTTCAGTATTATGCTACATATAGTGAGGAAGAATGTTTTTGATGGACTGACTTGAGATGAAAGGGAATGGGGAAAATCTCACAAACCTTTAGGAAGAGCAGACTTGTGACAGACATTCGTAACAAAAGCTAAAATGATTCTTTCGGCTTTTATTTTCTTCTATACAACCGCATCTCTGTTTCACATTTGAGCATAAGGAAAATAGGTAAGAAAGCTCATGCTTTATAATCTGGATCGAATTCTGGGTTTCATATTTCCAAGCATGAGTATAATAAAATATTTATCTTTGGTCTCCTATCATCCTGGGCTATCTGGACTGATAGGAGGTTTCAAGTTGAGCTTCCCAAAGTGTCTCTAGCTGTGCAGACTTCTTATGGGGCTGCCTGGAAGGTACAGTGTGACTTGCCCAGTCAGGGAGCATGGAGAGAAGGATGGGCAGTCAGTGATGTTATTTTGACAAGATACCATTGGGAAACTGAACATTTTCTTGCCTTGTAGTAACCTTTACTGTCTGACTAAGGCTCTGATTCTCTTAAAGCTGAATTGCTCTGATTATCCCACCATTATTTCTGTCCCTTTTGGCTCATTATGAAATTGTGTAATCCACCTTTAGTCACAACACAACAGGAAGAGAAAGAAGTCTGCATTGACCTCTAAGGCATTTCGCCTATGTTGCCTCATAATGCCTTAATGAACATAAGCTATATGCTTATCTAAAAGTCAAAACCAGATTCCCTCTTCACTGGAATATCCCTCAGTCTAAGACACTGCAGAAAATTAGTTTCAAGACTTTTCAGTGGATGAACTGCAGCCGAAATGGACCTGAGTGAGAAGTCAGACCTCCCAGGAGGAATGTGGGGGCTTTGACAATGTGAAGCAAGTGGCTTGGATGAGCCAACAGCAAAATAGGAGAGGAAAGTAATATTGCTTGCATGCCTTATCTCTGGATGGATCCATATCACGCTAGTCTAAAATCCAGTCTTACCTCTGAAATTTCAAAGGAATAAAGAGGCCATGCATATGTGCTGTACAACAGATTGATCTTGTCCTTCTCTGCATCAGCACATCTGGATTTACGTAAAAAATGGAGAGAAAGCAATGAGGATTTGGTTAATGTTCCACACAGGATGAATTTCCCTCACTAAAACCTAAATAATAGGCTTTTACAAAATGGAGTGTAGCTATCAAATTATGAGGCTGTAGTGTTCTCTCTTCTAGTACAGATGCTTCCAACCCAGTGCTTGACAGGCAAGAGCTAGAGATGGAGTCTGTATTTACAAGAGCCTGGGTATTTCAGGTGGAATGGGTGGTAACAATCCCATCTGGCCTGAAATATGCATTGAAGACCCTTTGTCTGATTCGTTCTAAGAGCTGATAATGAAAAAGTGTTTGCTTTTTCCTTTTTATGTAGAAGTAGCTGAGATCAAGCTTCAGCTTTTATCTTTGTTAAGGACAGAGGACAGTCTACAGACACCTATGCTGTACAGCGGGTTATTGCATGAGAGTCACTAGCAGGTGTTCTGGCCTTTTCTACTCAGAAGAGCACATCTAGCCTATAGCTATTTTCTGACCTGGAAGGAAGACTAAAATAAAACCAGAGCTCCAGAGCTTTTTGGGAATAGCTGGCTATACCAATGCTGCGTTTGCTTCCTGCTATGTTACTGGGATGAAGCTCTAAGCCAAATGCAACATAAATCTGAGTTCTGGCATAGCTACCAGGAGAGCAGAGTATATTTCCCCATCTAGGCACCTGGTTTCTGAAAGCAGCAGGGGTGATTTTTACTGTTTCTTTGTTTACTCATGCAAGCTTCACACTTGCTCTCCAGTCTTTCTCTGGTGCTTCCATACACACGTACATACACATAGGAATGAAAGAACAAGCTCCCATTACAAATTCATCAAAATCCTGTAATTTAGCTTCAATTGCATTTAGTGGGGGCACACAAAAAAATCAATGCTGGGAGACAACCATTGCAGGGCTAAGTAATGAAAGGTCTTTGTGAGGTAAAGCAGTTGGAGTCTGCCCAGAGCAGTCCCAAGAGCACCCTTTGCATGGAAGAAATGGTTTCTGTAGCTACCAAACACTGAAAATTGAGAAACAGAATGAAAACAAATGCCCCACCTTTGTGAATGTAGCACCCATCACACATGTGGCCTTCTGTTAACAATTACTTTGCCTGTGTATACAGGCTGTGGTGGATGGATGCCATAAGGGCGCACAGGAAATAACGATCTCTTTCTAAAACACAGACTGGAGTGAATGGGACATACAAAAAGCACATTACCAGAGGGGACTGAGGGATAGCTGATGAATCAGGGAAAGGAAATCTGGAAAAAGGGGATCTTTTTAAAATTTCTAGGCATTTTAGGAATCTCCTCAGTGCAGGGGATGGCTAGCTCATTTTTGGGGTAAGTACCTGCAGAGCTGCTATGGATTTGGAGGGGACCTCTGCTCCATACCACTGTAAAGAGCAAGCTGGTGACCTGCTATCTGACTATCACACTCTCTTTTCCTAGTCCTGACGCATGGTCACCCTGTGATTCAAGAGTACCTTTGCAGTACCAGTAGACAAGCACAGGTCTGAGCAATTGCTCATTTCTACTGGCTTAGGCTTTGGACAATACATTGTGGCTAAGAAGATATACCAGGGACCCTGGTAAATGGAGTTACATTTTGGGATTGCTTTAATTCTCATGACATGCTCCCTCGTGTCCCATTCTTACGCTTGAATTTGGTTGGTTCCCTCATGAGAAAAGCAGAATATCTCTGGAAAACAGGCAAACATGAGCCACATAGAAGCTACTGAGCAGATTTAGCTGGAGATAGGGAACCAGCAGGAGCCAGATGAGGAGGTTAGAGTCTACAGGATGTCCTGTTGAAATTTACTAAGAGGTACAGTTTCATGAGAGCAGTTACATTTAGCCTGGACAGCTGTATAGCTCAGCACAGTCTGTGGAACTTGGTAGCTTACGTCTGCTCACACATGGGAGATTTCTTCTGGTGGATGGAAATGCAGCTTGGGCATCCCCTGAAGGATAAGGACCTCACCAAAGCCTGAAGGAGCCAGGCAGCAGGCAAATCTGAATCAATGGAGCACTGACATTCCTTACTGACACATTAATATCTTTGGTGCAAAATGGATACAGTGCAAAGCTCATGATTTTGCATGCAGTAGAAACATTGATTCAGAAACTATTGAGAAGAACAGTGACCTATGAAACATAAGAAATACTGACATCAACTCATGCTAGTGGAAGAACATACATATCCTAAATGACTATAAACATTTCCAACCTAGTGTTAGCAAGAACAATATTAATAGCAACAGTAACATAATGGAAGGGCGCACAATACACGTCCTTAATTAGGAAACTATAAGGGTACATGAAGAAGTTCTTGTATTTATGAGCCAGAAAACACAAACATCATTAATCTGCTTGTGGATTTCTGTCACAGACTAGACTGTCCAAAGCTGTTCTCACAGAAATGAAAGGAATGATGTCTATAAAGGCTTGTTAAGGATATCACATAACTTGCATTCCACCCTAATCATGTCAAAAAAACATCTTTTACATAGTACAACCTTAGCTTCACTGAGCACACTTGAGTAGGTCATCTGAAATATAATTTATTTTAATTAGGTTATGCAGCTTTAGCAAAATCATACCAAAGACAGAGTACTGTTTTAATAACATAAGGTGGTCTGGTGACCCCTCCAGTAAGCAGAGGCTTCAAAAGCCACAAGTAAATGGTGAAGTATGTGCAAACAAGAGCCTACCTTGTCATATCTTAGTCTACTATGGCCATTATCCTGGAGATAAGGATGACATGAGCCACGGCTTCCTCAATACCAAATTCACTTTCACTACATTCATATCAGAAGGAAAAGGAACCTGAAGAGGTATCAGTCTTTTCAAAGGGGAAAGAATGGGTCAGGGTGAACGCTGCAAGGAAAACAGAGCTGTACTGTGCAGCTTTCCAGTTTGAGTGCTGCTTTTTCCCTTTTGGTGGTCTTGCTACCTTGAAGAGGGTAGCAGAAACACAAAGTATCTGGTTCATCCCTGTGCTATGGTCTCTTTATGATACTTGGCTTCAAACAATCCTCTGATCTGAAGACAAACCAACAATAGACGTGGCAGGCTCTGGAAAGGAGCAGCACTGGAGCATGTTTTCACCCTTGCTCCTCACTTTCTTTAGCAAGGCTGGGAAAACTTGTGTGCCTACAGGGAACACTGAAATGGCTGTGGGGTAGACATGACAAGAGCTTCCTGAAAGTGAGGAAGAAAAACAGCAGATGAAGGAGAGGAGTAACCAAAGAGATATGGTACACAGTTATCTACTAGCTCTTAATAAATGAGGGAACCATGCCTTGGTGAATCATGGCACAGAGCATCACATCCAATGCACACATCCTTGCTAGCCTTTGTAGCTTGTCTTGGTAAATCTGTATCTGTATGAATGCTCTTCTTTCACATCAGCTTACACAGAAGTTCATAAATCACTGTATCACAAAACATTCCTCCATTTATGAAAGTCCCATGGAAGTAAAGTTTATCCTCTTGTCTGTTAGTCCTTTGTTTTCTAGGATCAATGATTATTAGTCTAACAGTTTTTAAAAGAACAGTTAGCTCAATATGCATTCCTGTTGTCATGCCCTGAATTCATTTGCTGGTAACTTTAAAATATTTTCTTTCACAGAAGAGTGAAGAATTTCTGTGACCTAGACTGTATTATTTCCCCTATGCCAGGCTGACAAATTCTAGTGAGGGTACAAAAAAAGTTTTTATTTCTTGCCTAACAGTAATTCACATCACCAAAAGAAAGTGTCTGGGATTTGAAAGGAATCTAAAGGAACTGTACAAGCAGCTCAAAGTGCAAAGAAGATAAGCACGTAGCTCCTCTCCAATTCATGAGATCACAGTTATACACTCCAAACTGTGAATGTTAGAAAATAGACCTGAAGAAGCTCTCAAAAGGTCATCTTATCCATGCACTTGACCCAAAGCAGGATCAGCACTCTTTTCTCATTCTTGAGAGGTGTTTATCTGCTCTATTCTTAAAAAACTCCACCGGGCAGAGACAACAAAACCTGTTCAAACAGTTGATTCCACTGTGTTACTTCCCTCAGACAGACAAAATCAATTTGCTTCTGCTTTGCAAGAGCATTTAGTATCTTTTAAGACTTGTTACGTCCCTGCATTCATCCTACCTCTTTTGAAAATAAAAATCTCAATTTCTTCTAAGTTCTTGCATATCACAGTTTTTTGAAAGCTCTGAACATTTTCGTTGTTCTCTTCTTGCCTCACTCTAATTAGTCCACAGCTTTCTGGAAGTGCCATGTGCAAATGAGATACAGTACCCCAATTAAGGCTCTGCAGAGTGGAAGATTATTTCACACATTTTGTTATAAGTCTACTAGAACTCTTTTCTATGGTAACTGCCTAGTTCACAATAGCACAACACTACTGACTCGTGTTTGGCTTCTTATCCACCATAATGGCTATACTATTTTTGGTATATTGCCTAGCTATATAAGCTGTCACGTACTCTTCCTTCTCGTTTGTTTTTTATTCTTATTCTGTCCACCCGGTGGGTGGCAGCACCTCCCATTTTGCTTTCATGTTACGCGTTTGTCAGCCATGCTTTCTGTTCGAGCATGGTTGGTCATTAATTGCAAATCCATCATCTAGGGCAAATCCTCTGTGGTATCTTACTCAGTACAGCCTGAGAGTCTGATGATAAATGACTGGTAACAGCTGTCTGTCTCTTAACTATCTTAGAGAAATTCTGTTGCTTGTTTATGTGAATGGCACTCTACTAAGTTTGGGATTTAAAAACAAAAGAAATGGGGAAGTCATTTGTGACCATCGCTTAGATTAGATTAGTTAACATTTAAATAAAAATACTAGACTGATTTTTTTTGACTTGTCAGTACTTGCAATAGCTTTACCATTGCTTGAAGTTCTCTTGTTATTTGTCCCCTCCAAGTAGACAAATTTTCTTAAAAGATATTTAACATATCTACACCGAATTTTTTTTAGATAATAAAAAAAAAATCAAACTCACTTAGAATTTCTACAGCTTCTGAAGAAGTTGTTTATTCTGTAATGCAGATCTTAATGTTCAGCATCTGCTATTGGTAAATACCTCTTTAAAACAGCTGTCTGAGAACACAAAACCCCTTCTGATCTGTCTTGAGCCTTTGAGCAGACTTAGCAACAACTGCAATATTCAGTGTGCTATGAGCTTTGGGCTTGCAGGATTGTGCAGGGACACTGCAAGACAGAATGCTTGGTTTTCTCAAGCAGAAAACCAGCTCTGCGCCCACACAGGGAGCGCAGAAGGGGAGCACGGAGTCCTGTCTCATTCTACTCTCACAGTTCTGAGGCCTGCAGTGGCCAAGAGTCATTCCTAGATGGGCTTCTCAGTCATATTTCCGGCAGTTTTGCTCTTATTGAGACTGTAATGGCATTATTTAGGTACATTTGCCCAATGAACCTCTAAGTGACAGTTTTGGGTTCATACAGGTTGCTATCTAAGCTCAAAACATATAATTTAAAATGAGGGTAGAAGCAACTGCATATTCTCACTATGATTCACTCAGGATGAAGCATGGTGAATCAGAGATCATTATTTTGACTTTCAGTGTATTTACGCCTTTTGGAAGAACTTTAGTACATAAGTGCATGGGGTAAACACACACAGCTGGCATAATAGCACAGATGCAGGCTTATTCTACACTCATCTTTTCTATCAACTTTTTGCAGGGGCTGAACATACAAATTATAGTCTCAGCAATTTTCCATCGTGAGGAAATCAGCGATGTCGCATTCAGAGACACAGATTCACAGCACAGACCTGCTTCAGTGGCTCCTTTCAGCAAGCTCACTAGCAGACTGTAGCAGTCAGTTAATAAGACAGCAACTTCATATTTGTCAGGAACCCCATTTCTTCCCTCAGAGCATCGCTTCCACATCCACTTTCAAACTCTATTCTTGGTGAATGTCCCCTGGGGAAAGTACAGGTATGGTAAGGTGAAGAAAACAGCAGGCCATTTTATTTCCTTGCTCACATTTTTGTTCTTGAAGAAGCGAAGAGTTGTGTCAAAAAACACATTTAACTGCCAGCATTTTTCCCAGGTTAAGGTTACTCAGAGCATTGGTTCCTGTATCTTGTTTTCAATCAATTTCAGATTGATTGCAACCACTTTGGGTTTTTGGTTTAGTTTGGTTTTTGTGCTCAGCAGGTGTTTCACTTCCAAGAAGTACTCAGTGTACTTCAGAAAAGAGGTACCATCATCATGCCATGTGTGATTGAGAGTTTTAGAAAAAGCTACAAAGTAAGGAAAGAAGGTACAGTGATAATTTTTTTGCCTTATCTTCTCCACACAAAACAGACCCAATGACCCAAGATCCCAGTCCAGAATAACATGAAGAATTCATACTGGAATTGCAGAAACCTTTAGGAGAGCTGGAATTCCATTAGAACTCCATCTTCTCTGCCCATGAGGGGTGTGAAGAATTGAAAAACAAAATTTTGATACTGTCAGTCAGTTTTCTCTTTTTAGAGCCATGCACTTGTAATGCTCCATTTGTTACTCATGGTAGAGTTTCCCAAAGTGTATTTTGTTTGTCCATCAATACACAGGGCTTTTTCTTGTGGACAGCAAAATTAAGTATTTCAAGAAGAAACTGAGTAGCAATTAGAATAAATATTTGCCTTGAATGAGATCTGTGCATAGTGTTACATAAAATCCAAAATGATGCTATGATACCCTGGAGAAATCCACATGCTTTCTGCGTCATCCTCTTTGAGAGACAGCCACAACATAAACCATTTCTGATACGCCAACATCAAATTATATTTGAGGAAAGTCTCTGCTATGGAAATATTTATCACTGCTCCTTCAAAACAAGAATACAGAGTTCTCTCTTGGTGGTCTGTTATGTAATGTTCTTCCAAAATCTTTGAAGTGGAAGAGGTCATTCTCATTTTTAAGTTTGGATACTCTCTAAAGAGCACACAGGAAACACAACACTACAAAAAAATGGTACATTTGTTAATAAAACTTTACACGAAGTACACTTTGGAGGCTCACATTTTGCCATGTCAGCCTAGGAGGAAGTTAGAAAATAACCTGCAACCACTCCAAAATATGCCAATGCTTCAAGATCAATTTCATCATGTAGCACCCTGTGGCTGCTTGGCTTTAACTGTTTTGGCCCTTTTGTAATTTAGCTGGCACCAGAACAGTCTATCTCAATGTGGTCAACTGGCTAAAAAAGAGCAGGGTAATTGGTAATCTTAACTCATAGTCATTTCCACTGCACTGACTTTTGTCAAAATATTTTTGAGGTCACTCATCAGGTATTTTGTCTCCAATTGGTCTGTAACGTAGACTCTAAAATATTCATGAGCACTGGAATTAAGGGGCAAAAAGTTGACTCTTGAGCTGCAGCAGTCACCATTAGTCACAGACCCACAGGAATTCTATTTTAACGTGCAAATAGTTCAGCGTGATGTTAGACACACACTCTTAAAGAGCCCACTTATTTATCCTAGTGTCACTTTTTTATCTAAGCACTTGTGAGGTAGCCTGCCCAGCATGCCATATCACTGGCTATTTCAGTATATAGTCAGATCCTCTGGTGTAGACAGAACTGCAGTGTGCAATGTGTGCATTGTGCAAATCCATACTGTGGTATGATGCTGTAGGAAATGGAAGATGCTGCATATTCTATTTAATCTTTTAGCTACATTTTGTGTCCAACTTGGAATTTTGAATATATATAGATATATATATGTGAAAGAATGGCAGCATGATTCTGGGCAACGGATGTCTGTGTGTTAGAGCAAAACCCAGGGACCAACTGATAAAATCTGGTGTGAAGGCTCTTCAAAGGTCCCCTCTAAGGCATTTGAAGTACATAAAATGTCTGAACGGGCTTTACTCCTTCAAGTCTCCAGTGGCCATAGTGTGGCTTCAAGGAGGCACACCAACACAAAAGATCGATGCATACTGGCTGTTCTTTACATATGTAGAGAGCTTGTGTGGTACTTGTGTGGAAAGCTGAAACACAGGGCAACGCAAATCATTTAAGCTTCCTTTCTATTAGCAGGAAAGGTGACTGCACATGCTACTTTTTGCAGGACAAGTTTGTGTATCACTGCTGCCATGTAGTGCAGAATGACAGAAGGGCAGCCAAGGTTGTGCCCTTGTTTTTATGAAAAAAGCCAAGTACTTAAAAAAAATAAAAAATAAAAAAGCCTCTTTCACATATTGTATTTCAGTCCCATTCCACTGAATTGCATGGTTGCAAGACTATTTGTATTGAAGATTTGATCGCTAGTGATAAACCTGTCAACAGCATGGCATTGCCACCTATAGACAGCAAAGAAAAGACAGTTTTAGACTGAGTGAGTAGCTTCACAGAGCTTTCTAAATTGTTTTGAGGGGCATATCAGAAATCTAACAGAGGAAAGCCATGTAAAGGATCTGGCATTTCCTCCCAGACTAGATGTCCTTTTTTGTCACTTAGATATGTAGGGCTGTGTATTACCAAGGAATATTTGTTAAAGCATGATTTTAAAAAACCAGAACAGTGCCCTTTCCATGTCACCCTCTATAGCACATCAGCCACTGGTGAACAGATTGCATGCTAGTTTGGAAAAAATATAGCTGTTCACATGTTTTAAAAATAACAGCAATAATTTGCAGCCAAACTAGTATTTGAAAGCTGTGGATAGAGAAACACAGGGAGAAAGTTTGGACAGCCCTAATTTAGCTTTATCAGAAATTCTCCAATTCCCCTCTCTTTCAGACACACAGAGTAGAAGAAGTTGGAGATATTTAGGACTCCAGCTCCTAGAGGAGGGCTGTTTCCATTTAGACTTTCTGATCTGTCATAGAGTGAAGCACCTCTCTCCCTGCCTAACTAGCAGGAGATTCAGCATTGCTTGTATAAAAAGATGCCTAACCTGGACCTGTCACTTAGATGAAGCATGGCCAACCCTTTCTGAAACAGTGCCACTGGCTGTATACACAATTTGGAAAGGTAGCATGTTATCAAAGGCTTTTCAGGAAAAAGCCAAGTCAAAAGACTACGGCTGAGGTACAAGGCTGTGGTCTGTTTGTATGCTGGTCCTCAGCAGGTGTAAGTCACTGTGTTCTAGCTTACCCTCTTCAGAAAGAGTCATGATTTCAGATGTGGCTGCTGATTTTTAAGCACCTACATTTAAGCACCTCCATGAAAAGAGCCTGATAACATTTAGGCTAGCAAGTAACCCAGATTTGAAGTTGCAGGTGTTTAGATTGGCTAATGCCAATTAAGAATCTTCTTGGTTGACATGATATCCATAGTTAATTGCATAACTTTTATTCCTCATGTAGACATTTGGGTTTAACTTTTCAATGCACTATAATTCTTTCATGATAGCCTAAGTCCTACTAAAAGATCTGTAAACCATGGCAGGTTCTTAGAGACATTTCAAAATAGATAAAGATGCACTGTTTCTGACAGCATGACATAATTCACACTCTAATTTCATTTCGGTTTGAGAATCTCTAAAATAACCAACAGTGGGTAAAGTCTGTGAAACCAAGTTTGAAAGCAATATAACTGAGTTTGTTTTCTCATGTTTCTGACACTAAATATTAATAAAACAAACCCCCAGAAAAGTTTCACAATTCTGTGATGTTCAACAGACAGAAGTTATTTCTTGAATGTGTTTTTAATACGCACTCCACATAAACAGGGAGCACTATCACACAGAGAGAGATGGCTTTGCCCTTCATGCATTTAATGTATAGTATGCTTCTCAAGCCCTATCATTTCAATCTCTACATGAAAATATATTATCATGAGTGTAAACTACTTACTTCAGCAAATTGCATAAGTAGTTCAAGTACTGCTGGACAGAAAACTGTCTGGGCCTGCTCTTTCACTCATTGAACTCAGGGTCTTTCAATGAGGAGAGGAAAGGGAGAGATCAGGCAGAAGAAGATAGTCTGGGAACTTATTTGATCTTTGAAGTCTTGCCTGGAAGACTTTATGAGATGAAGGTGATCTAGAGCTTCAGAAATACCGAGATGAACATTTTAGTAGATCTTGCAAAAAGTTTCTTGCTGACTATGTAAACTTGTTTAACGTTTCATTTTGTGATACTTCAGTTTTTACAGTGATGTGAATGAAGGGAGAAAAGTCCACAATAAAGAGATAATGAGAAAGGTGCTTGTTTAATAGGTGTATACAACATAAGATGCATTACTTTGGGCCATCATAACTGAGACACATAGTATTAAATACTGCACAGACTCTAGGGGAACTTGTCTTTCGACTTACAGTGAATTAACTTTGGTAAACCTGCGTAAACAATGGGAACCCAGAGTAAGAAAGCACAGGGAGGAAAAGGAGGGTCTGGTGAGTCCAAATGTGTTGACCAGGCATTCAAAGACAGAGTGTTTGTTAAAATGGAAACAAACAAATAAACCCCACCTGATTTATTGGGATCTTTTGCATAGGATGATGCCGTCATGAGAAATCAAAGCACTTGAATAGGATGGTCAGTCAGTGTCCAAATGGTGATGGGAGTCTCTGTTACATAGGTCCTGGAGTGGCCTATGGATTCTTATACATCAAACCAGTACCAGTCCCATCTGAGCATGTAGTTCCTTGTTGTTGAATATCTTAAGCTACATAAAACATGTATCCTAATTCTCTTAATTGTGAACAAAAGACTGTCCTACATGAGTGTCCCTGCATGTGCAGGATGGGACCTACTCACTACTTAAAAAACACGTACAGTTTTGAGTCTTTGCAGCAGGAAATGGTGCATGCATCTCTGGGTAGATGGTCATTCTGACCAGGATAACCACCATATGTGTACATGCAGATGGTGCCTATCCGTTGTCCTTCATACAGCAGGACTGTCTTAAATCTCTGCCTGCAGACTCCCACAGTTACGCACAGGGCTTCTTGCGATGAAGCTGTGCAGGCCCATTGCCTTGCCTGCACTCAGCCCATTGAGGAGAGGAGAGGTAGGGAGTTTCAGAATTAGAAAAAGTTTGCTATGAACCTGCATTTAATTAAATGCATTCAATGAAGTTATACTCCCCTAGCAGATTGCAACCATGGAAATTCCAATGGAAAAGAAATCCATCTTTGTCAACTTTCAGATCAGGATACAAATATTGAGGTCAAGGACTTTTTAACAGACTTGCTAACGACCAACTGTACATTTCACCATAACCTGTGTGTTTCCCAGCCATATGTCTCCCACAAGGCCTGTTCCTTAACTGCAAAGTGCACAGTGTGTATACTGAGCTGTTGTAGTATCTGTCTGCAAAATTAAAATAAGACTACCGCTGGCGAGTGTGGATTTTCCATTATGGCTTCTTATACAAAGGACAAAAGACAGCATTGAGTGGGATGACGTCAATTACAAATTGAAGGAGACAAAACCCAGGCTAGAGGGAAGAAACAGAGTGGAGAAGCCCAGGCAACGAAGCTAACTTAAAAATAGGGAAGCTCCAGAGTCCTTTAAATATCACAAGATTATTTTAAAATCTATGAGATTTTAAAAATAAACATTGGCTCTTTCTGTGCACATTGACTGGGTCTTAGAACAATTTGCAAAGGGGAGACCCTGCTATTATCATCATTTCTCAGACCTCTGAGCACTGAGAAGTGAATTATTCTGTGGTTCACAGTGAAACCAGAAGAACGGGCATGACCAAAAAATTGGCCACAAGCAAAATTGTGGAGTGTGTGTCCCTCCATGTCATGTAACTAGTTCCATCCTACGCCACCATTCCAACCCTCACAGAGACAGATGACCAGATTTGGAAATTTGCATGTACAGGATCCTGGTAGTTGGTACATAGCCACCATTAAAAATCACATTTCCCCCTCCAGCCATTAGAAAACTGCTGTAGTTACCCAGATTAGGACCAGACATTGGGCTTTCAGGTTGTATTCGTAACTATAAAAAAGGAAACAAATGTTAATGCCTATTCAATATTATATTGTATTGCTATTATTGCTATTATTGTATTGCATATAATATATATCAGATCATTTATGTCTTTCTACCACAGGGACAAATTACCCTTGAAACACAAAGTGAACAAATTATGGAAACTGCACCATAATGTATTGCAAACAAGTATAATCTAATATGCAGCACATTTGGAGGGTCTTGTATTTCACAAGGATATTTCAGAAACATATGTATTTATAATCTCTCTGTGTCAGCAGATAAATTTTTAGTCAATCCGCTGTTTTGGCTTTTACTTTATGATCATTCCCAGTCCTTACAGTGACAATTGTATGAGTACTGGGCAGCACTTCCGTGGCACACTTATATCCCTTATGGGTAAAGTTAGATTTCATTCATCATAGAGGAAAGGAGGAGAAGGAAGCAAGATTTACAGGACTCCTTTCAGGAGCAAAAGCATTTTAATTTACACTTGTGATTCATTTTCTGTTTAACACACTGATCCAAACTAACCAGGAGGATCCTTGGCAGTGGGTCAGCAGTTTTGGACTGGGGGTGGCCCCCAAAGCCATGAGTGGCAAAGCTCTGCTGGGGAAGAGCAGTGTGGACATGTGAACATATCCTTTCAGCAAGCCCCATGGGCAGGCTTCCATAACAATTGAATGCCAGTGCCAAAAGAGCAAGGAAGAGAACAAGGCACCAGTGAATGAAAAGCACTGGACACAGAGAGAACAATTAATTTCTCTGCAGGTTCACTTCAAAACCTTTTTTGGCTGAAAAGCTTTACCCTGAACTCTTCACTTATTTATGACACCTTTTTAAACAACCTTCACAGAAGGTCAAGAGCACATCAGATTGCTGTGGGTCTTTTGTTTCCAGTCTGGTGTCTCATTTCCCTCAAAGATCACTTAGCTAAAGCCTACACAGCAGCAGAGCTGAAAGGTTAGGAGGAGGAGGTGGAAGGAGAAACATGAAAGTTGGTAAAGAATCAGGATTTTTGTGATACCACAAAAATCCACAGAGTTCTACAGAGATCACTGCTTTTTAAAGTCAGTAGAAGCAGCAACTCTTATAAACCAGACCCTGTTGCATTTATTCTGCAATGTGCCCTTTTTCCACAAGTCTGCCCTCATGCCTGGCTGACCATTAATGGAGTCAAACCTTGACATTAGCTCTAGACTCTACCGACTGTCTTTCCTTTTATCCTCCCAGGACAGGACTCAGAGTTTTCTGTGTGCTAAATCTATGGACAAGTTCATTTCAAGGGTTCACAACCTTGCAAGGCAAAAAATCATGAAACAATATTTTAGATGGTTTCCACTGTATTTATGAGAAGATAAGAAAACAGTTGCTCTCTGAACACTCATGCCAACAAAAGCCATTCCAACTGACCTCTGCTTTTAATAAATAGAAGTTATTTTCTAATAGCATAAATGATTTAGGAGGAATAACAAAGCAACTTAAAATACAGTCAAAGAAAAGTTTATTTATAAATGGCTTCCAAGTGTTCCGGGACTTGCTCTTTCAATGATTTCATCTCTCCAATGTAATTCTTAAGCAGCTGAAGGCTTTCCAATTCCAACACTGTACTTAAAGCTACCTACTTTTAAGCACATATTCTAATCATTCAGACTTCAGTGGGACTGCTGTGTTTTGGGTAAGGCATGTGCTGAACTGCTGCATTAAATCAGGCCCTCAAGTGGAGGTCACTTTGCTACGCATTTGCTAAAGGACAAGGCCTTTCACAAGCTAAATGACTTTTTAAGCCAGCACCCGTTTTTAGGAAAAGCTTCTTGGCATGGGCAAAACATTTTTATAAAAATATTGCACTTATTTACAACAATGTCCCCCAAGCACTGTGTAAACGTCACAGGTCTACTTTCAGATGCCTTAGTATAGCACAGTGACACTTTCAACTAGAACGACTCAAATCTAATATCTAAAGGCATATGTAGCCACCTACATAAGATTTTAGCTTTACAGGAGCTTCTCCAACAGAAAACACAGACACACATCCAGTCTGAAAAATAATGTTGTATTTAAGTCCTCAGATACAGATTTTGTTTGATATTTGATTTGGAGAATTTTACTCTGAAATCTCAGTTAGCTGAATTTCCATTGTCTAAGGTGCCCCATTACCTGAACAAGGGTGTTACCCCCAAATGCCAATAAATTTTTCTAAAGATTGTCTTGATTACCACAGCTTCTCAAGTATCAGTTCAGTTGAAAAATTTAAACATGCTATTAAGGCATTGAAGGTTCCGTGTTGCACAGTGTTTTCTTAGTGTTGTAAGTCAACAAAATTTTAAATGTATGAGTAATCCTATAATTACAACAATTAGAACTATTTACATTTTTCATGTTGCTGCTGTAACATACAATTGAATGACACTGATCTCTTTCTATGTTGTCTTAGATATATTTGCATAAAAATCCTTCTTTCAGCTGTAGTATATCTTAGTGTTTATTTTGAGTTTTCAGATTTTTGAAAGTCCTTGTTATAATTCCATAGCTTTCTCCACCTTCCTTGTCTGAGGCCTTTATAAAAAGTGCAATATTTTGCCTCATTGCAGCAATTTAATCAGAAGCTCCACCACAAACATACCCAGGAAAAATTACTTTACAATAGACTGTAAAAGTGTGGTCACACTGTGGGCTGAAAATGCCCTGTATTGATTCATTTTATGTCAATCTGTTATTTGTTTGCAGTTTGTAATAGATATGAGCAATATTAAAAACAGATGTCTTTTTTGTTTCAGAGTAGAAACCTGGTCTGGAAGACACCACGTCTGCAAATACAATTCACCCCACAGACATGGGATACTTGGCTGTTTTCTGTAGCTACAGCTAGGGTCATCGCCATAAAGTCCAAATGACAAGGCCATAAAACACTTCCCTGTAAAAAAGTTGAAAGATTAAAAACTACAAAACATACAGGCCATCCTAGGAAGACTGTAGGAGATACCAAAGCCTTTTTAATATTATACACCAAAACAGTGACAGCTGTGAGTTCAGTCAGGATATGTATCTGAAAGTCTGTGTATATATAAGGCTAAACAACTACAAGCCCTTGTGTGTATATGCATTTCAGCTCAGATGGTTCATTTAATTTCAACACAGATCTTTTCCTGGTGAAGCTAAATGGAAATAAATTCCCTTTAAGAAGGGAAGAATAATATCTGTGTGCATCATTTACCATAGTTTAACAGCTAAGTCTGCTGAAAGTCATGTCTGAAATCCATGTTGAAGTATCTATGGACTGCCACAGAAATTGGGGAGGGGTGGTGTGGAGAAAATGGAATAGTAGAATTATAGAATAATATAGTTTGAATGGCACATCTGGAGGTTATCCATTCCATCTTTCCACCTGAAACAGGTCCAGCTGGAGTGGCTTGCTCATGTCCATGTCCAGCTGAGTTCTGAGTTTCTTACCTCCAAGGATGGAGACTTCACAGCATTTCTGGGCACCTGGTCCTGTATTTGGCTTGCTGTATGAAGAAACAGATTTTCCTTAGATCATAATATCATATTTTTCACCTTGAAACTTTTGTCTCTTGCCATCTCATCATGCATCTTTGAGAAATTTGTCTCCATTTTTCTTTTTAAGCTCTGTTATCTGTAGAGAGCAATATTGAGCAGGCCAGAGAAGAGTCTGAAAAGAAGAAAATTTACTGATTTTTTTTTGTTGCCAGGAGTTAGCTTCCTGTGGTCACAACAGAGGTAAAGCAGTATGAACTCAGATGTGGGAGACTGAATGGAGGGGTTTGTAATTAAGACCAGTGTGGCAGAAGGCCAAGAAAAGCAATAAATTGTCCTAACTGGGGCATTACAACCCTTGTAATTTAATATTTGTGCCCTGACGATTTACACATGTTTTGTTGATTGAATGTATAGGGTAGTTCATACATTAGGGGTTGAATTAAGGACATTGCAGCAGCTCTCCTACACACTGGTTGGGAGAGCACTTAAAATTACAGGTTGAGTTGTTCAGAAGGTCCTTCCCTGGAAAAAGCAACTTTACCTGAACTCTGCAACATGACAAGTAAGGACACTAGCCCTAGTCACCAGCGTGAAGATGATGAGCTAAGTTGAAGGCACCATGGCCCAGATAGCGTGGTTCAGCGGTTAAATGTTTCACCTGGGTCTCAAACTGCGTTTTGCAAACTGCCTCTCTGCTCTTTGCTTCTGCTGCTGAGCAAGGTCCGCGATTTGGTAGGGGTGTCCCTCTGCTTACCCTTCTTCTGTGCAGGGTCAGAGCCAGCAACCCTGTGTTGGGGAAGAAGCATGGTCCAGGGAGAGTCTTCATCCCCTGGCCTTGCCCCAGCTGCTCCCTCCACCCCCTGCACTCAGATTCTCTGCTGTTTCTTTGACAGAACACTTCTGACTTGGGACTGAACGTTCAATTTAGAAAAGCAATAGGTATAGGCAAAAAACAAGCAGATGGGCCTGGACAACTGATTTGGGGTCTCATTTGCTTTTTCTAGGACAAAGTTTAGAGACAAGAAGAGCACATCTGCCTCCTGCATGAGCAGAGCAGAGAGCCAAGCTTTGCAGCGCCTGAGGATCCTGGCTGGAATGCAAGTTCCCACACAGATTTTGTTAATTTGGTCATGTTCGTTTAAGGAAAAAAAGTGTGGGGAAAAAAAAAAGTTTACACAAAGAGCAATCCAGGCTTACATAAATGATGTCTGCTGCAAAGCCAGGCTGTAGCTCTGCCCTGGTCTGCTCTGGCTGGGAGTAAGGCCATGCAGACAACAGCTGTATTTTTTGTAGCCCACCTTTCTCAAGACTGACAATTGTCATTACTTATTGTCTGCCATGTTCCAGCTAGCCCATTGTGCCCTACAAATAATCTTTGAGCCTTTAAGCAACTGAAGATGGAAGAACAAGAAAACAAAAGTTTGGTATTGAAGCTGTTTTTCACTGTGAACCTGTCCTCCTGCATACACTGGAAAGACTTAGACCTCCCTAAAGAATTTGCTGAGATGGCCTGCAAGGAGCTGGTTGAAATAAATCAACACCATATTCTTCAAATAAATGTCTACACTAAAGTATGTCTTGCTTGAGAAACAAAGAGAAAGAAAAATAATTTTGTGATATTATTAAAAATTCGCCTACAATTTGTCAATGTGTTATTAAAGATGAGCAGAATAAGCATAACTCAAGTATATGCAAAGATTATAAATACAAATTAAGGTAATGGAAGCAAATAAATTTACTGCGTTTTCTGAAAAGGAGGTGTAGTTACAGGAGTTGTTGGTCAAATGCCATATAATGACACCTACAATATGTGACTTACGTATGACATGACAATCTTGCTCATTTTATACATTTATTTATCTATCTATCTATCTATTTATTTATTTATTCATTTATTTATTTATTTATTTATTTATTTATTTCAAAGCTCAGCACAGATCAATTCAGTAGTGTGTCTAAATAGGTGGCCATATGTACCACAGCAGCTTGGACCTGCAGTGGTCATCTCTTACCTGTGGGCCAGCACCTACCCCATGGCAATGAAAGATCAACATGCACACCTGGAGCCCTTGCGGGAAGAGGCTAACCCAGAGATCACGCTGTTTACGGTGCAAATCCTGTCACCTCCAGGTGTTATCTGTTGCAGAGATCTGAACTAAAGCAGAGGCACATCACAGAGACTGAGTCTAATATTAAAACCAACATTTTCCCATCTGCCCCAGATCTCATCCTCAGCTCTCCTGTGAGACAAAGGGGCACAAAATCACAAAATGGGATATAGAAACTTTTATAAGTAATTTTAAGTAATGTTAAGTTTGATGGCTTTGTAACAGTAGCAATGGAAAATTACTGAGGTGCATGATACATAGAGAAAAAAAAATAGAGTACAGCTAGAGAACATACTGAGAATTCTCACAAGATAAATCGTTATAGTTGGCCTAGTTTTAAGAAAAACAGTCTAGAAGAACAGGACACAGGGATAAGGAGTATCTGGGAACCACAGGTGTCCAGGATGGGCTACAGTTAAACTAACTGATAAGTAGGAGGATAGGAGGATTATTATGTCTCTGGTGCTAACGAACCAATTAAACTGGTTGAGCATCTACTGCGCGTGCTTCAAAGGCTGCCAGAAGTGATGAAGATTGTTGGAAGAAGTAAACGACCCTCAGCGACCACCACCACAATTCTGTACGCATGCGGGGAACTCTCTGGAAAATGATGTAATCCATACGTAGCCTCATGAATATGTCTGTATGCCCAGGGACTATATAAGGGTGGCTTGTATAGCAATACGGGGACACACGATAGGAGGATTTATCCCCCGTGTCTCCCGGCACCGCAATAAAGAATACCTGCTTGTCAACTTGAAAACTTTGTTGGCAAGTTTGTTCCTGGAGTTTTCTCCGAATCACCTGCCATCAGCACTGAAGAGTTTCAACTCTCACCTTTCTGAAGGACATGTGAATTTCAGACAGAAGTTAATAAATAAAGTAGGCCTCAATTGTATCACTGAGGTCTGAATCAGGCCAATATCTCACACAGAGTAAGGAGAACAGCAGGGGTGATCCCCTCCTCACTGCAGTGCAAACTGGCAACCATTAGAATGGCTGTGAATTATTTCCTTGAACCAGTCACAAACTGAATTTGAGCCAACAGTTGACAGAGAGAACAAAGAATGATCCTAATCTGTGCCACTATTTTCTGCTTCACAAAAGTACTGATTTTTATGCCTCTTCCATTGAATGTGTTTTTAACTAAGAAGAAACCCTTTTGACCTGCAATGCCACTAAAAGAGTAGCTGGTTTAAATCTGTCAAGTTACAGAAAACCTTTGCTTGTCAGTCCCAGGAAGACAGGACACCATCCCTTTGAAGAACAAGAGTGGCGACCCTCCAGAGTCAAGGAAACATCATTTCTGGTTGAGATGCTGGGAAAGACTACACTGGTAAGAGTCCTGCTACAGACAACAGTTTTGCACCAACCTCAAAGCCTGTAGCTGCAGGGAATCCAGCATGGGCTGATGGCCAGAAGTAGCACGGCACAGAGAACTGGAAGGAAAGGCAATTCCTTAGCAACAAATCATAGGATACAGTAGGAGTTGCTACCAGATGTACGTTCTCAAGGCCAGATTTGGCAACCATGTCAGTTTTCCACAGGCCTGTTGTTTTGGTTGGTCTGGTTTCTGTTTGGTTTGTCACTTGAAATAAAATTGCATTGCCATTTCTGGAACACTTAAATTAGAGCAAAGGACCCTTTGCATTTAGACCCCTTCTTTTCTGTAGGGTCTTACCAAGCTTCACTGAATCACAGCACTACCAGCTGGCATCAGAGGAGGTAAAAAAGTGCATAGCAGAAGAGAATTCCCTGTTCTGCTTCTCAAATCTGAAAGTGGCTTTGGTGAATCCAGTAACCCTGCTGTGGACTGGTACCAATCCACAGTATATCTTGGATAGTACCAGATCTTTGAGACTTGTGGCCTCTCATGAACTAAGTGGATTTCCTCAGTTTTATGTTTTCAGTAATTCAGTCTCAGTGTTAAAAATAGCAGTATTTATCTACCATTTTTATCAGTTCAAGGTATGGAAAGTGAAAATATCTGACAAAATAGTTTGAAGCATGCCTGCAAATCTGCCTACAAGATGGCAGAATACAGCAGATACTTGATCATCCATCAGGAATCATTACTGGGTTAATTTGTATGAAATGAAAGAAGTTGTGAATGCAATCTCTTAAATAGCACTCAGCTAAATGGGTTATTTTTCCACTGGTAGCAATATAACATGTATCTTTAGTGTACTGCAGGAGGAAATGGCAAAATGATCATAGTCATCTTCATTTTAATGCTGGAGAAACATGATGAGTGGTGAATGATTCTTAACATCATAACTGTCTACATAAAGGAGATGAAAGTGTAACTGGAGATCATTGTTCATTTTCATCCTTTCTGAGATCCATCATTCTAGCATGCTGTTTTCTGTTGCTTTCCTAATACCTTCACATTAGAGCCTGGAGAATCATTTCACATGGAGAAGCAAATCTTCAAATTTTTCTGACATGCAAAATGATTATTCCTTCAAACACCTTGAAAATCAAAGAAAACATTGTGGGCAATTTCAATAAAACAACTTATTAAATTAAAATGAATCTAAATATATTTTGTTTCCTCTCTTGTATAGAATAAACAGGTGTGCAATTAACTACATAATGTGTGCCATGCAAATGCATAGAGAAAAGTATGTTGTGGGTGGAATGTACAACTTGCCATGCAATCACCTAGCATTGAAAAACCACCACATTTTCTGAACACAGAGGCTTCTTCCATCTGCTGCAGCATTCAGCTGAAAAAGCTGCAGCTGTAGCTGAATCGCTCAGTAAAATATCCATTCTCAGCCCTGGGAGGGATATGTATGATACTGCTTCAGAGTAACTGAAGTTGCTTCTGATTTGGCTGTTGAACTGTGTTGATAAAGCAACAGGTGATAAAACAGAAGCTGAACAAAAGTATCAAAGTCATGTCCCACATGTTGACATTTATTTAGTGACCTGGTAGCACTGGTCTGCCAGTAACATTACCAGTTGGACGGGCATGACAGGGAGAGGCCTTGCAAACAGGGAACGCTATTGATGCCAGACCCTGATCTGTTCAACACACTGTGTATGGCTGCCTACATCCCCAGGAAGGTGCTCTGACCTCTCAGATCCAGCTTGTGTCAGAAGTGTAGCAGGGATGCACTGAGTTTCCCAGGGATCGGTCAGATACAGCATAAAATGGAAGGCTTTCATTTCTTACTGACTTCTTGGTGTGGCAGCTGAGGCTTTGCAGGAGAGCATGAATTTATTTCAGTGGACAACATTCCTTCTTATTAAAAAAGTCTACTCCAGTCATTCCTTTTCAAACATAAAACCTCCAAAGCAACCCTTGAGGAATAAAAGAGGGAGCTCTTGGAGTCTGCATTTCCTGGGCTGTATCCTGTACCATCACTGTCTTGCTCTTAACATTTTCCACTAAGACAACCCAGGCTATTTGGATGCTATCCGTTCCCCTTTATCCCTTACACCTTATATCGTTTTTCTGAAACAATGTTTCAAAGAAGCAAAATCTTCTTTGTTTCAAACAAAGCCAATGGGTAGTGCATAAATCTTTTTCAGCAATCATCATATTTTGGAAGACTACTGTAATGTTCACTCCTTCAGTTACACTCTTTCGACATAAGGAAACACAGCTCTTTCAATTTTTGTACAGTAGTACAAAATTTCAATTTTTGTACAGCATTTTACACATGACATTCTGACAGTATTTTAAAAAAATGGACTTCCCTTTTTTTTCCCCAGCAACAGCAGACTGCTGACTCAGTTTGAGTTTGACATCAGCTGTAGCTCACAATCCTTTTCCTGCATTATTGCAGCTTGCTAGTTTGTCTCTTCTTTTCTGCTCTTCCTGCTTCCTCATTAAAATACTTTACCCTTATGTCTGCAGATTTTAATGTTTTATTTCAAACTATTGCTTCATTTCATTAATAACTTTGATCCTTGATTCTTCAGTAAAATTCAGCCCTCCTGGCCCAGTGTTATTCATGAGTTTCGAGTACATTCTTTAATACCAAGTCATTAATGAAAATGTGGAATGAAGCAAACTCTGCAGAGACACCTATATGCTTGATTAGAATAAGCTGCTAGTTAGTAATCTATGAATAAGTCTTTGTGTTACAGACCAACAAGCTGTGTACATTAAGGTGATCTCTTCTATATAGTTTTCTTTTACTAAAGAGCACACCAGGCCCAACACCATGCAAAAGCCTTAAGAAAGTCAGTGTATGTCACACTTGCATTTCTTTATTCACTTGGCTAGTTGTATCCTCAGAGTTTAACCAGACTAGTCTTACATACATATTCTTGAAAACTCAATATTGGAATCATAGAATAATAAAAGGGGTTGGGTTGGAAGGTATCTTAAAGGTCATCTAGCTCCAACCACCCTGCCATGGGCAGGGACACCTTCTACTAGACCAGGGTGCTCAAGGCCACATCCAGCCTGGCGTTGGACACTGCCAGGGATGGGGCACCCACAGCTTCTCTGGGCAACCTGTGCCAGTGCCTCACCACCCTCACAGTCAAGAATTTTGTCCTAATATCTCATCCAAATGTACCCTTCTTCAGTTTAAAACCATTCGCCCTTGTCCTGTCAATACATGCCCTTGAAAAAAGCTTCTCTCCAGCTTTCTTACAGGCCACCTTAGCCACTGGAAGGCTGCTCTAAGGTCTCCCCTGAGCTTTCTCTTCTCCAGGCTGAACAAACTCAATTCTCTCAGCTCTTCTACATAGGAGAGGTGCTCCAAACCTCTGATCATCTTCATGGCCTCCTCTGGACTCACTCAAGCAGGTCCATGTCCCTCTTGTGTTGGGGGCCCCAGAGCTGAACACAGCACTGCAGGTGAGATCTCATGAGAGCAGAGTAGAGGGGAAGGATCACCTCTCTCAACCTGCTGAACACTCTCTTTTTAATGCAGACCAGAATACAGTTGGTTTTCTGGGCTGTGAACACACACTGCTGACTTATGGTGAGCTGCTCGTCAGTTAACACCCCCAAGTCCTTTCCTTCATGGCTGCTCTCAATCCATTTTCTGCCCAGCCTGTAGCTGTGCCTGGGATTGCCCCGACCCAGGTGTAGGACCTTGCATTTGGCCTTGCTGAACTTCATGAGGTTGGCATTGGCCACCTCTCAAGTGTGTCAAAGTCCCTCTGGATGACATCCTTTCTCTCCAGACTGTCGACTTCATCACACAGCTTGGTGTCATCATCAAACTTGCTGAGGCTGCACTCCATCCTGCTGTCAATGTTGTCAACAAAGATGCTGAACAAGATGCATCCCCAACCCCTGAAGGACACCACTCATTATCCATCTCCAGCTGGACATGGAGCCATTGACCACAATTCTCCGAGTGTGACCACCCAGCCAGTTCTTCATCCACCAAGTGGTCAATCCATCAAACCCATGCCTCTATAATTTAGAGACAAGGTTGTGCAGAACAATGTTAAATGCTTTGAATAAGTCCAGTTAAGTGATGTCAGTCACTTTTCCCTTATCCACCAGCACCATGGCTCCATCACAGAAAGCCACCAAATTTGTCAGCCACTAGATTTGCCCTTAGTGAAGCAATGTTGGCTGTCACCAGTCACCCCGTTATTATTATCCATGTGCCTTAGCACAGTTTCCATGAGGATCTGCTCCATGATCTTGCCAGGCACTGAAGACAGACTGACTGTCATGTAGTTCCCCAGGTCTTCCTTTTTTCCATTCCTGAAAGCGAGGGTTGTATTTCCTCTTGTCCAGTCAGTAGGAACTTCACCACACTGACACGACCTTTCAAATATGATGGATAATGGCTTGGCAACTACATCTGCCAGTTCCCGCAGGACCCACAGATGCTTCTTGTCAGGTCCCATGGACCTGCACACCTTAAGGCTCCTTGGATGATCTCAAGCCTGTTCTTCTCCTACAGTGGGTGATTCTTCATCCTCCCAGGCCCTGCCACTGCCTTGGCCCGTGTAGCTGGAGCTCTTGCTGAAGACCAAAAAAGTCATTGAGTATCTCAGCCTTCTCCATGCCCGGCATAACCAGTTCTTTCTGCTCTTTCCTTCTGGAGGGAGCTCACATTTTCCCTTGTTTTCCTTTTAGCCCCAGTAGACCTATAGTAGCTTTTGTTGTCGCCCTTAATGTTCATGGCCAGATTGAGTTCTGTGAGGGCTTTAGCTTCCGTAACGTGATCCCTGGCTGCTCTGACTATTTCTCTATATTCCTCCCAGGTTACCCATCCTTGCTTCTGCCTTCCATAGCCTTCCATTTTTTGCTGGAGTTTGTCTGGGAGCTCCTTGTTCATACATGCAGGGCTGCTGGCTTTCCTGCCTGTCTTCCTCTTTATCAGGAAGTACAGAAAGAAGTATTTTATGAAATTAATTCTCATGTAGATGCTTACTAATTCGTTAGGCAATTATCTGTTTTAGTATCTTCCAGGTATTAAAATTATAGGGGAGTCTATCATTCTCCAGGTCATATTGTTATCCTTTTACTAATAGTACCTACTGCATTCGACCTTCTACTCTCATTAGAGATTTTCTCAATCCTTCACAAGTTCTTGAAGATAATTACTAATGGTTCAGCAAATCCTTCATCTACTCTACTTTGTCTACTGTAGTTCTCTGGGTTGAATTTCAGAGGCTTCTTTACTTTGAGTGACTTTAAATGATCCAGATTTTTCTTACTATACTTTCTATCATTGTGTTAGAAGTATTTGCACTAGGGAAACACCCATTGCCACATCAGTTTTTCATCAGTAAAATGAAAAGAGAATTAGTTCTCCAAGGTCTAATTTAATATCATGCAGCTAACATGGGTGTTTATAGTTTCTTCATATTTTTTTTTTAACCTAGTGACAGCCTGCAGTTAACATAACAATATTTGGTACCTCCTGTTTTCTCCAGCTGTTTAAACAAGTTGTATTTTCAGCCTCTTTGAACAGATACAGATTTGTTTTAACTGATTGTTTGTAGAATATTTTTAGTCAGGATTTGCTGTTACAGTTATTAATGGTTTCCCGTTCATGAGCTACATCCATCATTATTTAATCAATCTTTCCCGATATAATTTTGTTCAGCCTTCTAGTACAACAGCTGCATAATTCTAATGTTTTGGAGACAAAAATACTCCAGAAAAAAGGACCCTGGGACCACGCTATTGTGGTTATTTCCTTAATCTTTCAACATGTGCAGAAGGCAATATGCACAACATACCTTTTCAAAACAATGAGGTTTTGTGTTTTGTGGAAGTATCTTTTAAATGAAGACCGAGACAGAAAGCAACATCCAGCTGAAAGGTTTCCGTAGTGTAGATGTGTACCTCTTAGCTGCACCAGTACAGCAGAAGACTAGTAGTTTCTGTGACTAGAAGTGAGGTGCCAGAAGGCTTTAGCTGTTCAGGTAGTTTATACTGGGGGAGAAATGCAACAATGAGCATCCTACGAAAAATCTCTCCTGGGGGCTGGCAAGAGGGGAGGCAAGCGAAAAGGTGGGAACAAATTTACCGGAAAGGTTCTAGACTCTCCATCCTTGGAAATACTCAAATCTATCTGGAGATGACTCTGAGCAGTCTACTGTAGCTAACCCTGCTTCAGCAGCTTGCTAGACTAGAGGGTCTTCAGAGGTCCTTCCCTATCTCTGTGTTTCAATGATCCTGTGAGGTGGCAGTGAGGCCTGCCTTTCTATTCATATGGCTACAAAAGATGCCATTCATCTCAGATGAAGAGGCCAGAACAGCTTCCATGATCATATCCTGTTTTCCGACACACGTACTTTCCCAAAACTTTCATTGGTTCCAGAGGAAGTTCCACTGTGCTGGGTTTCTTCGTTAATTAGAATAATTATTGTTCTGTGTTTTATTTAGAATTAATAAAATGACAATATATCAAAATTGATTCACAACATGGGTAAAGGCATTCCTTTTATCCTGGTTACAACAAATAAACTTCACAGTGTATACTATTTGGTATTTTTGCTTTTTGTTGCCCTGTTGTGAGCTTTTTCTTTGAGTGGTTGTTTCAATTAACAACCAGTTACTGACAAATTACTTTTATGCCCACACTTTCCTTTCAAGATTAATAAGCCTTTTCTTAACTTTTTACTGTATAATATCCCTCATAAATTCCAACTTATTTTTCTTTCAATTATTCTTTCGGAATAGGTCCATATCAAGTCATGTGAAGGAAATAATGACTCAATTGATCAGTTAGTTGGATCGATAGCTCTGAGTTCTGCATTAAGCAGTAACTAATTGCCCAATCCTAAATGCTTTTAAAAACATATCTAGGAAATCAATAACACAGTAACTGCATTTTAAACAGAAGAATGAACACAGCTATGCAGTAGGAAATGGACTGCCATAACTGCAGTAGGTGCCACAGCAGTAGGATTTTTTTCGCTGGTTTCCTTTTTGCTTTTGTGTGTCTTTGCTTACATTCTTTTCCTGACAGTCACTTCCATTTATACGAGGGAAATCAACAGCTCGCCCAGAGCTTTAGGAACAGGTGACCATAGGAGCTTTGGGCTTTAGTGGGAACTATCAAGGCATAAACATGTCCACTTTCTGTACCACATGGTCTTCCTAATTCACAGTGAAGAGTTACGTAGCCAGTAGATGTATTCAGCTGAGGCAGCACTTGATGGCCCAGCTTACCTTCTCTTCCCCTGTGTTCAAACTTCTTATAGTCACTCATTCTTCACATTTTTCCTCTCTTTGAGCAGTAATTTCTCCTGCCTCATTCAAGTAATCTTTCCACCTGTGCTATAACAAGGCTCAAAACATTCCTCTAGCTACCTGTTTTTGTGAATGATTCCTTTCTAGTATGCTCTTATCTTTACTTTTTGAATTTTTATGCTCTTTTTTAAAATTTATTGTATGGTTAGTCATTGAACAGTAACAGTAAAATATTATAGAATTTAAATATTATTATTTTAAAAAATCCTTCAACGCATTTTTCACATTTGAGCCCAAAGTACTCGGTTCATGATCCAGTAATTGCTCCTCCATCCCCCTATCAACTCAGGTTTTGTAATAATGAACTTTACATCAAAATACATATTAGGGAAGAAACAGACAAAACAGCTATACCCAGAAGTGATACAGTAAGCAGTGAAGTTCTCTGGTAAATCAAAACTCTCTGTGTGAAATCCTGACTTCATCAAGGCGTATAACAGTTCTGCTATTGATTTGGATCACTACAGCATTTACTCCTTCTGTCAGCTCAGCCACAAAATCTGGTGGTTTCTTTTTTCATAAGATGTACTTTAACAACCATTCTGAGAACCAGTTTACTGAGTTCTAGCACACTTGAGTCTGTGATATCATATTTTTGGTGAGAGATGCATGACACGTTACCAAATATAGGCATCATGCTGGATTGGCTCCCTTCCCTGAAGTGGGTTTTTCCCAAGAAACAATTTCCACAGTATTTTTTTTTTTTTGGTCACAGATATCTTCAATGAGTGAGGAATTCAAAGCAGTTCCACATAATATGTATCATCCTCATTTAATGATCAGATCAAGATGATTTTGTATGATGTACTGTAATAGAAGGTAAACGATCCTTTTGATTTTAGCTTTTTCAAAATCTTACACATTATACAAAATACATCAGAGATGGAAATTGCCTATGTAAAAGATTTGGACTTGCCTGAATAATTTAGCAATATTACAAGTTGGATTGGCTATTGAGCTGTCTGCTCCACGCATATGTATTCATACACTAAATTAATTCAGTAATTGGATTGCCAGAAAATAGGCCTAGGAAGAGTGAGAATTGAAACCAGATATATTCTCCCTAGCAGATGCTTCAGACACAATGCATGAGTTGTTCAATTTGATGCTTTTATTGCGGCTTCCTGATGAGCTCAACAAGTTTGGTTATGGGTCCAAGCATGTGGAGGAGCAAGGAATTTCAGTTAGGCTTAAAGAAGTCCCATAAGGAGAAAAGGGAGGCTAACTGCAGTGACTCCAGATTTGAGAAAGTAACTGAGAATTTAGCCCTTATTCAAGCAGTCAACAAACTGATTCCATAAGTAAGACAGACATTTTAAAATTTAAAAAATCTTTTCGATTATTATTTTTCCTGATGCTAAAATTAAATATTTATGTTAAGACAGTTGTTTGGCCTACTATGCTTCCCCTTGTTCACAGCTTCCTGCAGAGAGAAACTGGTTACCTTGTCATGTCAGACCTGAAAGGTCAAATATGGTTGTGTCTTAAGAGTCTGCTTATCTCGGGCCATCTAAGAGGGAATAATTCTAGTAATCTGCTCTGAAAAGGACAAAGGCAGAGATCTGAGATAAAGAACATCTAGAGATGCTGTCTCGGCCATCACTTTTCCAGAACAGTCAGCTAACAAGAGAAATGATAGACCAGATGATGAAGTGATGAGTATTGTACTAGTTAAATAGATCATTCTGTTTAATTTGAGCTAAGCAGTTTGAGAATTTGACATAATAGAAAGATACTGGAAAAACAAAAGTGGAAACTAGATAAATGTCACTGGCGTTTTTCAAACAGACCATGGCAGCTGAACCTCCAGAAAGACTGAATTAATTCTAACAGTTATATCAAATCACCAGAAATCAAAATATATTTCTTGAGTCCACCAAAATTCTCATATAATTTTTAAGGACACTTTGCAAATCATATTTTGCTAGACCTAGTTATATTTTTTATTTCTGTTTAACAGATTGCAGTGCTAGATCTTACCGTTTTTAGCTCCAGGCCCTTGAGACAGTTATAATTCAACATAAGTATGTAGCAATCAGGACAAAACAGGTGATTCCAATAAATTTCGAAGTAGTTTTTTCAGAACATTGCAAGTTTAGTTGATAAAGGCAGCCTGATACTTTCTGTGAGACTATCCTATGCAAACACAATGCACCCAAGTAGCATCATTTCAATGAATTAATTACTGTTCACAATAAACTTGAGGTCTCCAGTCACAAGACTTTGGAATTCTTAACATTTGGGTGTACTTTGGAAGGGATCCATTCATAGATACATCAATAGGTATTTGAGAGGAATGAAGTCAGTGCAGATAAAGTACATAATGGCTCAGAGGCTAGAAAAATTATAAATAACAGGGAAGGTACTATAGAAAGATACAGAAATTGGTGCAAACAAGTACATCACATACCAAATGAAAAACTTACATCCAGTCATTACTGAAGAACTTACATTCAGTCATTTAAAATGTACATCTGTACTTAATGACTGAAGCCTGTATTCTAGGAAACAGCAGCTCTGTGAAGAACCTAGCAGATGTTGTAGATAAACTAACATCAAGATCTCTTTTTGTCAAGGTCAGGTATCTGCTTAAAGAGCTTATTCTACCACTATCCGTTTTCCACTTATCCATTATCCACATTCCACTGGGCTTTCTGCAGGAGTCACTGAGCGAAATTTTAGGATAGGAAGAGGAGGTCCGAGCAGGGAATTACTAGGGCTTTCAGACTGTAAAAATCTATAATTCTATTAAATTAAATGCTCTGGTACCAAAAACTTGATTGCTTCAAAATTATATATTTACTAAAGACGGTCTGTCACAGGAGACACAGCATGCATATAATTATTTCTAGGAGTGCCCAGCTGTGAAGTATACAAAATTACTGCAGTAGATCAAAAGTCTTTCCTACAAAACCAAAACAACAAAAAAACCCCACCCAAACCAAAACACCTACCCCAAAAACATAACAAAAAGAGGTAATGAAGATGGTTTTACCAACAAAGCTCAATAAATATACTTTAATAAACACCACATTTACTGCAGGGATCATTTTATTCTGCAGAGGTGGAACAGCCAAAGATTAAGCCTTATTCTGCAAGCTTGAATCACTCAATTTGATTTTAAAAGTCATTTCATCTTTTAATAAGTATTAAACATGTTCAAATTTAACATGAAAAAATCATAATATTTCAGCTTTCTGCTCTCCCTTGGTTACACTCAATTGAAAGGCTGTAACCAAATATTAAACAAAAGGTCATCAATTTCCTGAAGTCAAATCAAATTGTGTTTTGTGGCAGCGGCACATAATTAAATTGGCTTTTATTTCATTGCAGAGCCTATTCTGAATTGATTGGTCAATTAAGCTATCGCTTGTTCTTTTTTTGGCAAAAATAACTGCCTTTGAATCATCTGGTTTGCTCCTAAGTTCACAAAACTGGGCAGGACACTGCACATCCTAGCCTAGCCCAGATAGAAAAGTAACACATCTGCTTGCCTTAAGAGCAAAGCAGAAGACTTTGAAGTAGATCAGGATAGCTGAGAGGATGACACTCATTTCTTTCTAAGTCCTGTCAGACCTTTGGTCACTAATAGACAATGTATTCAAGATGAGGGTCACCTATACAGTCCAAGTGTAAAGGGCACTTTCCTAAACTTTACCCTTGTCTCTTATATCATTGCTAGTGGCAGCAGACTCCATCCCTCCAGGCTGCACAGGCAACAACATTGTTTTGTCCAGCACATACCTGGTCTCTCACTGACAAATAAATGTCCACACATACACCCCCTAATGACTTGTTTCTGAGGAATGAACCTTGCTCTTGAAATTCCCAAGCCTGAGGTAGTTTTTGAGCACTGGGGCTCTTTACAGTGTGTGCTTTTAGCGTTTCATAGCCATTGCTAAGACCCACAGCTGGGATCTTCCTGGCTTCCTAACTATCTGCACAGCTTACACTTACAAGTTATTAAAGCCCAGAATAACCCAGGTCCCTTCTTGGTGGTTCCCATCAGCTGAGATTCTCTGATGGCCTAATAGCAGCCCAACAGAAGCAGAGATGTAGATGGCTTTCTGGTGTGAATCTACACTAATAGTCAGTACGTCATGTTCACCCTGCCTTGCAACGTATCTCAGTGCAGTCAAGGCTCAGATAAACTAGGCTGAGCTCAGCAGGGATTCTGGGACTGCATTTTGGACAAGCAGGTTTGATCTCATTTCTTTGGCAAGCAGGCACTATCTCCTTTATTTAGATGTACAGTTTAGCTGTATATTATCTCTGCTCCTTTTAAAGATGTAGTTTAGACAGGATCCAGGAGCAGCACTGAAATTGTGTAAGGTCATTCTCCAGAAAATGAAGCTGGCAAATGAAGTTGCTAAGCCACTGTTCATCATATTTGAAAAATCATGGCAGTCAGGTGAAGTTCCCGACAACTGGAAAAAGGGAAATATAACCCCCATTTTCAAGAAGGGGAAAATGGATGACCAGGGATTTACAGACCAATCAGTCTCACCTCCGTGCCTGGCAAAACCTTGGAGCAGATTCTCCTGGAAGGCATGCTAAGGCACATGAAAGACAACAAGGTGCTTGGTGACAGCCAGCATGGCTTCACCAAGGGGAAATCCTGCCTGACCAATTTGGTGGCCTTCTATGATGGGGGTACAGAACTGATGGACAGCGGTAGAGCAGTTGATGTCATCTACCTGGATTTGTGTAAAGCGTTCGACAATGCCCCACATGACATTCTTGTCTCTAAATAGGAGAGACATCAATTTGATGAATGGACCACTCAGTGGATAAAGAACTGGCAGGATGGCCGCATGCAAAGAGTTGTGGTCAATGGCTCAATGTCTGGCTGGAGACCAGTAATGAGTGGTGTCCTTCAGGGATCAGTGTTGGGACCGGTCTTGTTCAACATCTTCGTCGCTGACATGGACAGTGGGATTGAGTGCACCCTCAGCAAGTTTGCCGATGACACCAAGCTGCGTGGTTCGGTTGATACGCTGGAGGGAAGGAATGCCATCCAGAGGGACCTTGACACGCTTGTGAGGTGGGCTGATGCCAACTTCATGAAGTTTAACCATGCCTACGCCTGGGTCAGAGCAATCCCAGGCAGAGCTACAGGTTGGGCAGAGAAGAGATTCAGAGCAGCCCTGTGGAGAAGGACCTGGGGGTGCTGGTCAATGAGAAAATAAACATGAACCAGCAGTGTGCGCTTGCAGCCCAGAAAGCCAACCATATTCTGGGCTGCATCAAAAGGAGTGTGACCAGCAGGTCGAAGGAGGTGATCCTGCCCCTTTATTCTGCTCTCGTGAGACCTCACTTGGGAGTATTGTGTACAATTCTGGTATCCTCAACATAAAAAGGACATGGATCTATTGGAACAAGTCCAGAGGAGGGCCACGAGGATGATCAGGGGAATGGAGCACCTCCCATATGAAGATCGGCTGAGAAAGTTGGGGCTGTTCAGCCTGGAGAAGAGAAGGCTGTGTGGAGACCTCATAGTAGCCTTCCAGTATCTGAAGGAGGCCTGTAGGGATGCTGGGGATGGACTCTTCATTAGGGACTGTAGTGACAGGACAAGGGATAATGGGTTAAAACAGGGAAAGTTTAGACTGGATATAAGGAGGAAATTCTTTCCTGTTAGGGTGGTGAGGCACTGGAATAGGTTGCCCAAGGAGGTTGTGAATGCTCCATCCCTGGCAGTGTTCAAGGCCAGGCTGGACAAGGCCTTCGGTGATATGGTTTAGAGCGAGGTGTCCCTGGCCATGGCAGGGGGATGGAACTTGATGATCTTAAGGTCCTTTCCAACCCTAACTATTCTATGATTCTATGAAAAAAAAACCAAACACCAAAAACCCCACAACACACAATTGCTTTATTTGTGTAAATGTTTCTTTGTGTGTGTGTGCAATATCCTAATAGCAACAGTTTTGGATGGCTGCTGATTTCTCTTGTTCTCCAGAGTCTTGGCAGCTGGCCTTTAACAGCCGAAGAGTCACTCCCCAAAAGTCACTGAGATAATAGTGCAAAAGCCAAATTATTGCCTAGAAATACAAAATATTTTTGTCCATGTATTCTTCTTGGAAATTGCTCTGTCCTTTGGGAAAACAAAAGAAGACAAAACACACATACACACAAATAAAACCACCATGACAACAAACAAAACAACAAAACCCAATAAAAAAACCAACAATAGCAAAGACATCTGGCTGTAAAAAGGCTTGGGAAGAGCAAAGGAGTTTGGGTTTACCTTCATCTGTTATAGTAGCAACCAGAAACTTCTTGGTTATTAGAGGAAGATGCTAAATTTTGTCCTTTAGCCAAAGAATTGTCCTACAGCAAGGCTGTTGCAAAAGTAGACACTGCTGCCTGAAGAAACCAGGAGTCAGAGAAATCCTTTTTGCAGCCTGGAGGATGATGACTGAGTGGCATTAATTCACAACGGAGTAATTTTACAGTTTTTATCAGCCATGAACTGAACTAAGACCTTTGATCCTGGTTCATGCTCTAGGCATGTAATTGAGATAGCTGTCTAAGGAATCAGACCTATTGTGCTCCCCAAAAAACAAAGCAGAAACAGGCCCTTATGATATGCTTTTGGAAAATTCAGCTAGATACATTGTTATGCTATGAGCATACAGTACTTCACTGTACAGACATACCTTCTGGCAATGAGGACTCCTAATTTGGGCTTCTTAGGTGCCTAATACTAGCTAGGAGTAATCTTGACCTTACAACCTAAATCTTGACCTTACAACCTAAATCTTGCACATTCTGTATCTAGCTTTGTTAAGGAACTGCTGTGTCTTCTAAGATGGACTCATTTAACTCCTGTCTCAGTTTCTAAAGCCATAAAACACTCTTCTATGTTTCTGTAAGCTCAGATAATACCAGAGGCAAAAAAAAAAAAAAAAAAAAAAGAGTTACAGGTAGATGTCATTACAGAGTGCTAAATTATGATTTAGTTTTGAAAATAGTGATTGCATTTCTTATTTTGCAGCCTGTTTCTGTTTAAATCACACTGTTACTTCTTTTCTTACACGCTCACTTAAAATAGAAATATTTTGTTGCCATTAGTAATGTTTTTCCCTTTGTAATTCTGTTTTCAGGTTCACTGAAAACTACTTTGCATAGCCAGAATTCAGAGACAGAAAATTGTTTCAGATCATGTCCTCTGTCATTTAGGCAGCATGCAGCTGGTGTCTAAGTCATGTATCAGAGGTTATAATTTTTTCAGGGTTTTGTTTAGTGCCATCAAAAGTGATCTAAATTGCAGTGAATTTATAAAGAGTTAAATAATATAGCTAAATATTTTTTTCACTATCAACCTGATTTTCAATTTTCTAGTTTTCCCTGTTAGCACAGATAAACAGAGTCCACCCTAAAGAACTCATTTAAGTGTATTTGTCAATGATCAATATGCTAAAATTGAAGTTTGTAACTCTCCATCAGCTTACAGGATTTTTGTGACTGCTCTCAGTGTGTTCTGCTATCACCTCTGGCTCTATTTACTTGACTCACACCATTGGAAGATCTTACTGAAAATCTGGGCAAAGCTTTTCATGTCTGGTAACTGCCTTAGATTAAATATGTTTTTTATGTTCAGTAGCATGCAACTAGTGTATAAATAACAGGGCTAAAACAGGCTTGTAACTCCATTACACTGAACAAAAAGATGGAAAGTCGAATGAACTGACATATAACCAACAGGTGAGAGTAGCACAGACTGCAGTTATACTGCTCGCAATCATGTACCATTTCACAATGAAGAGTAGGAGTTGTTTCTAATAAAATGCATTTTCTTCACTTGTGTATTCCTACCCAAAGGCACTTCTTTAATATAATGTCATTTACAGTGCAGTGAGAAACCTGAAACATAGCATCACTGTCATCGGAAGAGCTGAAATGCACTAAGAGCTTTCTCCTCGGGGGAACAGGAGAGTGCTGTAGACAGACTGACTTGTTTTTCAGTCCTCAGAGCTTAACTACCCCCTGTTTGTTTCCAATATCTGCTTAAAAATACGCTTCCAAAACACAATGTCAGATGCGCCAGCAAGGCTATTTCTGCCAGTATAGACGTCTCTATCTGAATTGTAAATTACAGACGAAAACACAGCCTGGGAGACTTGCAACATTTACCTCAGTTACTATTTTATTCAGTTGACTTAAAAAGGAGAGAAATCTCTAATAGTAACCTTCTAAACAAGTTGGGCTTTAACTATGTCAAGGAGCTAGGCTAGCATAGCACCAAGCAGAAACTAGCTTTGTCAATAGTGTGGTGATCATTTAATCTCAGGATTAGATTAGTAGGGATGGTTTTATTACTGGGCATTTAAATCTGCCTGTTCTTTCTTTTCTGTCAACACCATGCTTTGAAATAAAATAATTCATGTTCATCAAAACAGTATTCTATCCACCACTATTGTCTGGATATTCAACACAAAACTGTATGGAGGAAAGAAATTGCAAATGCCTGAGACAGTGGGCTCAGGGCTGCTGAGCTTGAAGAGAAGGACATTGTTCCCAGAACTTAACTTTCGGAACCAGGCCCAAGAGAAGCCACTGGTGAATTTGCAGAATTCACCTGGTGCAGCCAAATCATGGGGCTTCTGCTTGCTTAGCACTGTGTGTTAATCTCCCATGTTAAAATATTGTCTCTTCTTAAAGAAAAGTAGTCTTTGAATAACCGAAGTCTGCAAAGTAAGTGCAGTAGCTGTGCTCTGAACATCATTATCATCATGCCCAAATGACAGCTTCCGGCTCTGTAACAACACAGACATCAAACAAAGAACTTCTTGCTGGTGAAATCATCATATACTGTAGTTTCAGCCAGGGCTTTGCAGTCAACAACTGTAGTAACTTCATATCCCCTGTGAGTTTGGCACAGAAGAGATGCCAAGCCCCATACACCAGTGCAGGTGTTTTGTGGGACCTTCAAATCTCCCAGTCATTGATATATGGCTGCCTTAAAGGGTTCACCTCAACCTGCTCTTTCTGTTCTGTCACCACTAGGTTTATTGTGGAAATATACATACTTATTCCTCCTAAAGGGTAAGTCTAACAGTTCTGCTTTATGTGAGGAAGCTATTAAAAGATGATGACTTCTGAGTGTAAGTAAACTAGCTGGTTTTGAGAATCCTGAAAATATAAATCATATACTTGAACAGTACCTTCCCTTCTTGCGTGCATGGTGCCTGACTGCAAGTTACATGTCCTGGCAGAAGCACACTTCCCAAGGGAAGTGAAGGCTTTGCAAACCAAATATTCCCATGGATCACTCGTAAATATTTAAATCTTGCCTGAAGAGTGATTTTCAGAGTAAAATAAATTCTGCAGATTACTCCTTCCTTCCAGTGAAAACATCAAATCACAAAAATCAGTGGTGTATGCGTGATGTACTCCCACTGTGTGTTGAGATAAACTTCTTTCACAATACAAATTCATTTTCCCTCATGCTGGCACATGGCAAAGGATGCTTCCAGAGCAAATTCTACTTTCAGAAACATACATGCAACCTCTACAGCAATCATACACAACCATGTAAGAATATAATTTGACTTGGAGCCCAGAAAGTTTTATTGCTTAAAGCAATTCTGAACCGGGGGATCAGGAGGAAGAAAATTGCTTTCTGTTTATCAGAACCAAGAAATAAGGGACAATGACTTTGCAAGTAGTCAAATAACACAAAACATCAAGTGTTCAAGAACTCTGTGTACATGAAAAGGAGGGGAGCAGATATAAACTTGTACTTGATTATTCCTAGGAAGACAAAAGTGGTAATGTTGATAAAAGGTTCCCTAGTGAAACAGGCTCCTGTACAAACATTTTGGAAGGAGAAAAATTATTTTTGCTGATGCAAAACACTTTTGTATTTCTCCCTTTTTAATCTCCCTGAAGTCCACGAGAGTGAGGGCATGCTGCTGCCCTAATGCTGTTTGGGACAGCCCGTATGAAAATGCAGCAAAAGCCTCAACACAGAGGAGCACCAGTCTGGTGTGGCAAAAGTAATAATAATAATAATAATAAAGGCCTTTTTAAACTTCAGTTTCTGAGCAGGCTGTCAGCACCCTTTACAAAACTGACTTGCAAACAGGTATTGAATTTCCAAACACCACTGAGACAGATGGGTTACAAACCTATAATGATTGGTACAGGTATCTTTGAGAAAGCCTGCTGAATCATCTGCTTGCAAAAGCAGTTCAAGGTGCTCTCAGATTCTTCAAGCACACAGCAATACCTGGAAGATCTGGTCCTTCACTGTGCATGGGAAATAACTTTCTTCTGTGTTCCTCCCAGAACCATCCAAATGCCTTGAATACCTTGGAGGAGCCTCAAAAGCTGCACTCATCTGGGCTACCTGTGCTAATGTGTGTGGGATTCTTGGTGAATAACTGTCCCTCCCTGTCAGTGAGGTACATGCTCCAAATATTCAGCCTCAGCTAAAGAAAAAAGGCCTACCACTTCTTTTCTCAGTTTGTTCTTCCAGCTTTCTGCTGTATCAATTACTACCATTTGGCTGTCCTGCAGTACTGTCCATGGATACTGTACAGACATTTTAGCGACTATACTACCATACAAAGAAATGATATCCAAGGCCTGATTTAAATCATTAAGACACTAGATAGCAGTCAGATGTAATGAGCAGATAGGAGGAGCAGAAGGCCCTGGCAAACCAACATAGATGAGCACAATAAGCAGCGGTTGCCCCACACCAGCTATTTGCTTAGCCCTTGTCATGTTTTTTGTCATGATGCAGAAGATTTTCAATGAGGGACCTGTCAGAGGGGAGGGTGGAGTGAGGTGGTCTCTGCAGGGAGCTTACTCTGTGCATGAAGGTCCTGGGGGAATGTGTAGGATGGTTGCTGCTGATGCCTACTCTAGTGCTCTTGTCCCTGCTTGCTCAGTGTGAGCAGCAGTCAAATGTATTAAAATTGCTTTTTAAAACAACTGGAGAAATTTAGATGTAAAAATCTTGCCCAGAGAGTGATTTTCTTTGATTACTCCACCACCCTGCAGAAAACAAAAGATAAATGCACACACACAAGGTGCAAATCTGCATCCCCCTTCCAAACAACAGAAAAGACATTACACACAGTTAAAGGACAGAAGCCAAGATATGGCTCAGTGAAGGCCTGTTCCCTTTAAAACACATAGTTAAGCAGTCACAGGTATGGGCAGCTGTCAGATAACAAGGATCTCCAAAAGGTCAGATTATCTTCAAGCATGTTGCACCTAACCAAGTAAAAAACCCTTTCAAGATTCTTCAGCATTAATAGAAACTTGCCTTTGGTGTTCTGCTGCCCCAGGCATACTCATTTCCTGTATTGTGGAAGATGACTGAGATTTTAAGTGCCTGCTTATGGGTTGTGTAAAAAAAACCCAACCCTGAGGTCTAATGATTTAACATTAAGTAGTAGTTTCAAGATGAATGTTGGAAACTGGAGAAATCCCTCTTAGGTATTTATGGGGTTTAAAGACTAAGTGAACTGCATATTTCTATTCAGTAAATCTGTGGTCAACTTGATCACTTTAATATGGCAGCTGAGGTGGCAGGACGAGGAAGTGAAGAGATTTATTGAAAAACCATCAACTTAAATACGCATCAGACCACAGAAAGTTTCCAAAGTCCCCAAAGGCCATTTTTGCTTTTTTTCTGGCCAAGTAAGTCTTTTTTTTTTTTTTTTTTTTGGTAATATGTCTCGCTGAAATGGCAAATAGTAAGTGGCAATAAAACCCAGCTGGTTCTCATTGAACAGCAAGTGACTGACAGGGCAGCTTCCATTCTGTTTTTTCGCACCAGCCTTGTCAGAGCTTCAAAGTTTCTGTTTTATCTGGTATATTAACAGCACTATTATGACTACAAATATTAAACCCCAAATCCTCATGAGGAGCAGTGCTGAACCAGATTTTTTATTTCTGCGGATGTGATTTTTCCAGTTGAGCTCTCATCAGAGCCATGGTGAGCATTCTCACATCAGAAATGCATGGCATGATGTGTGGGGCATGCTTTTCCACTTTTGACATGCACTTCCCAAAGCTCTAGCTGGTCACAGCTGGGGCTGTCAGCATTTTCGGTCCTCTCTGAATGCATCCCTGCACAAGACACTGTCAGAAACCTCTGTGTAAGTAAAAAATGGATATAGAGTTTTCATGAAAGTCTTCTGGAAGATGGAAGAAACATTAATGGTGGGTACTGCTTTTACTGTCATTGAATTTGGGAATTGTTTTCCCAGTAAAACCCCATCAACTTCTTGGATGTGCAGGATATGGGCATGTAGTTTCCACTAGCTTTTCTGGAAATCGAACCTTTGAATTGCTGGAAATACAGGGTTTCCTGATAATTTTGTTACAGGCCTGGTCCTGCATGACCAATGTTAATGGAAGCTTTACTACTAGCTGAGATGATGTTTTAGAGTAGCAGCCTTAATTTCCTAACCAGAAAATTTATGTGATCTTCTCTATACTCTGTTATTAAGAAGCTTGGTTTTTTTATTCAAAGCTTGTTAACTCTTCCAAGAAAATCATCATCATACTCATGATACTGCAGCCCTTCAAGATGCTGGGTTGTCTGGAAGGAAGGAGGTACAGAAGAGACTGAAGACTTATGCAATCCTTAAAGCTGGCACCGAGAGTCTGTGCAGGATGTGAGTAAGCAGTTGCAGAGTGGAATTCCTTGTGGAAGCGCAAGCAGCAGAAGCACAACTTCATTTCTGAATACACTCTGTAAATGTAACTTACAGGAGGGACCAAAGACCAGAAATGGCTGCAGCAAAGGGATTAGAATCTTTTTCAATACTTCCAATATGAGGAGAGCCCAGAGCCTTCCTTACTTAACAATAATAACTTACTTATACTTACTTCCCCAGAGTGTTGTGAGGCTTAATTAGTTAATGTTTGCAAAGTGCTTTGCAGATGCGAAGAGCAATATACACACACTAAGTATTATTAACTGACAGAAGACTTCCATGTGAGAAATCCCTACAGTCTATTAGAACTAAATTATTCAGCAAGGTCCCTAAAGTTATGGGGCAAGGTACTGAGAGCTTACCCGCAGAAGCACTACATGCCTGCTTTCACAGCCCCCCTTGTTTCACATCCCAAGGCTACAGATCAGAAATTGCCTCTGTTCGCCTGCACTACCACCCAAGAGAAGCCAGGAGGACAAGCCCCACTGCGCTGAAGGGACCTGATTGCCTGTTGCCCACCAAACTAGACAGGTTTTCAGTTTGTGACATGGTTACTGCCTAAGCTGTATTCCAACACCTTTCACGAGCTTCTACTCAGTGAGATACATTGGAGACCTGCTTCTCAGCCAGCCTGGAGTCTGTTATTCCTGGGAATCTCTGAGTTTGCTACCCCGCATTTGCTGAACAACTGTGGTTGCCAAAATGGAGTAATAAACTGTTGTGTGACTTACAGAATGATTGTTATGCTTTCATACTAGTACGTAAGCTGAACACTATGCACACTACTAACAAGCTGGAAATCTTCAGCTGACAAACAAGAACAAACAAAACAACAAAAATATCTCAGACACGGTTCTTCAGACATCAGGACTAGATGTCATCTGATGTATTGCTGTTTAGTTTCCCGTTTAACTTCCACCACAAAAAGTACTACTTGTACAATTCTTGGTTACAAATGTGTGATTTTAATTAATTTACTTTTTTTTTTATTTCTCCATTTTCCTCTTTTTCTTTCCTCTACATGCATACTAGCTTTCCAGATGGATATTCAATATTATCTCATGCCTTTACATTAGAAGGAAAGTAGATTTTTCAGGCATTTGAAATGTACAGTGATATAAAAATAAGGCATCTAAATAGTTGAGATTACTTTTCCTGCCTTGGATTCATCATGAATGAGGTGTGTGAAGCTCAATACTTGTGTTCCAGTACAGCTCATTCCTTTAGGTTATACTGAGACATACCCAAACTTTCCTAGCTCCTGCTTGTGCCACATACACTCTGGCTATCCCAAGTGGACTTTGGACTCTCTTCTGCCCCCTTTGTAGCTGTGGACAGTCATTTACTTTGCACTTCCTGTGAGTGTCACTTCAAGACTACAACTAGAAGAAAGTTGCCTCTCTGGTGCGTGGGGAAGATGGCACCCTAGGATATGGAGCAAGAGGCTTCTAGTTTACTTCAACCAATGAAGCAGCAGATACACATATACCAGCAGCCTTTATCCCGCTTCTCTCTAAGCATGGAAAACACTAGCACATGGCCAACCTGCTGTGTCATCCCTGATGCTGCAGGCAGAGAAGCACATGTGAGGTACCTCAGCCTAATACTACACTATCAATTGAACACACTACTGAGTAGCAAGCAGCTAGCTCTACTAAGTGCCCACAAACTAACAGTAAAATAAAGGCAGCCCTTAGGAGGCTTTCCCAAAACTATGTTTACTAATTGAACGTGTTTATTATATGATATTAACCATAGACGTAGAGTAAATATGCTTGGGACTTCCTATCTGCTTGGCTTGGTTGAATAATTGACAACTGAAGATACTGTGCGATAACCATATACTGCAATTAAAATCTGAGGGAATTTCTGCCATGAGTGTGTTGCAAAGTAGATATGCAATGCTTCAAATTTTATTTGACACAGTTGATAAAAGCAGGTGAGCTACAGGTTCCAACAGCATAATATTTTTTTTCTTGCCAACAAAGACTGGGAAAGGGATGTTCTCTCCTTCCCACAGAATCTGCATTAGCAATGCAGGCACGGCTGCTTAATACAGACACACAAAACAGCCTGTGTGAGATATCTTAATAGGTGGATTTTCTTCTTCAAATAGCTGTACACACTTCCTTTGAAAACCTATTTCTTTAAATAGGTCACCACAAGCTAAACAGCTGCCACAGTCCTTGTCAAAGACAAAATTGGTTCTTTGTTATTTTTTCCATTCCATCTCATTATAGATCAACTGATGAAGGCTCAACTTGTAACCAAAATAAATATAACCAACATGTACACATCTTCCATGGTACTCTGAGATCATCTGTTATTAACAAGCCTTGTGGTAACAAACCCTTTTATGATGCATTTATTCAAGGTTCATCCTTCCCAAACAGTGGGGAATACTTAATCTGTTCTCTGTGCTGTACTTTGTGTAACTAAATAATTAATCACATTGATATTCTATCAATACATCTTTCTTTAATGGTTAAACATGTCTTAATAATTCAAATATCTATGGGTGACCTCTTTGCACTCCTGTGATTTTCAAAAACCCCAGTGCTCTTTGAAGGCACTCTATCATTACCATGTACAGCACAAGTTAAAAGCCTTTTGTTCTTTCTTTTTTCTCTTCTCTTCCACTGGTATGTACCTTTCCAGGAGGGGTCCTGTGGGCCAGTAGCAACCTGGGGTTAGTTTTAAGTGAAACAGCAAAGTTCAGGGGTTTTGAACTGCTGATTCATTTGTAATACTTAAACACTGAGCAGCCATACTAATTGGGCAGATGAGTGCTGCGCTGCACAAACCTCTTTATACTCATCTGGCAAAGCTTTTCAATTGTGATTAAATTCATCAAGAGAGCCTGAAAACCTCAAAATTGGATGTTTTCCCAATTCACAGGTTATGCAATTATGAGTTATTAGAGTCCAGCAGCTCCCACAGAAGCTGGCTGCTATAAAATACTGCTGGCTAAAAATACAGTTACACAGTTTCTTCTGTAAGACATTTGCACATGCTGCCTACAACAACAGCAGCAAACTGGTGGCCCCAGTAATGATAATGGAGCTTAGAAACTGAAAAAGGGAGCTCAGAACTGCAAATACAGAAGTCTTCTCTTACATCTTGCAAGGAATTAATGGGCAAACCTTTCCATATATTCATTGGGAAGTATGTATTTTATTGTCAAGTTTTCCACATTTTACAGATGAAGAATAATGCTAACTTCCCAGAACTTACAGTGGAAGCTTATAGCAGAGAGTGTAAATTGCAATGAATAATTTGGCATTCCTACCTACTGCCTTAACATGAATAAAGCTGTCCTTGTTAAAGCTAAGATGCCATATGTCGAGCATTGTTTATCACCCAGTGAACCCTCACATGGACTGCTGCAGTGGTACTCCCAAATGGTACGTTTCAAATCTTGGGGACTTGATGCTGCAGATTCACACATTTTGGCAAAAGAAGCAGGTTCTTAAGGGAACAAGGTTTGGCCATTAATTCTGGGAATTCTGGGAGTGTTCTCTTGGCCAGTAAAGTTTGTGAATAGCATTCCCATCTTTTTTCCCCTTGTCAAATCCTATGCAAAATGAAAGCAGCGGCTGGGTTAATTTGAACAGACTGCCACATGGCAGTTGGAACTTACTTAGTTCTGTATAGGGAATTTTAGTAATGAAATAAATGTATACAGAGGTGAGTGGAAAGTATATTCTTAAATAACACATCTCATCTCAAAATCAGTCCTATTGAACATATCCCAAGAACATCTTTGGGGTTTTTTTCTCTGGAATTGCCTTTTATCAAAAAAGGAGTGGAATAATCTATGAAGTAACATAAGAAGCTTCTGTTAATTCTCATGTCTTTACCACTGTCTGGAGAAAGAAGAACACAGTTGTCTGTATACAACTTATACCAACTTATACCATCTATTGTTCTCATAGCATCTATATACGGGTATGCACTGCTGTATTTCTTATTTCTGGAAACCACCAAGAAATGAAGATAATTCTTCCAAGACAAATTCAAGAACACACGCATTTTCAGGAAAGCTATAAAGCCAGCATTTCACTCTTGTGCTTCAGTGGCATGTCTTACAACGAATTGCTTTCCCCCAGAACTGCTGGCCTTAAGCCATGCTTGAACACCAAGAGCCCTGTTGCTGGGTCAACCCACAGAGAAAAATGATTTACCATATGAGGTCCCTCTGAAGTGGCTCTGATGAATACTCTGATGCATGTTGCTACTTGGTGAGTACCAGCATGTTTCACTTGTTCCCAGACCTGACTGTGCCAGCACTACCTGGCTAGTGAGGGTGCCTTTTCAATACTGTGTGCCTCTCCCTCCGGTCTGTAGGATGCATGGCAAATATCTTCTCATGGCTTGACAGACTTACAGATGAATGGGGCTTTTGACAAACAAGAAGACACATGGCTGAGAAGCTCTGATTCTTGAACTGACAAGGAAACTTTCTCACTCATCCAACAGCATACAGTGTTTGGGTGTACTATAGAAGACATCAATTAGCCCTTTCTTTATCCTCTGACAATATGATAAATATTTGATAGTTATAAGCCACCTTATGCCAGGCAAGTTTCCAGGGAGAAGGATTGATTGAACTGGCAGCATGCACACATCACCTACTTGTAGTTGCTTGGAGGCAAGATCAGTCCCTCCTCTATCACTTGGGCCTGTTTGGGAAATTAATCTGGCAGCTTTGGTCCAGCCCATGGCAAATCGGCAGTTGCACTGAAAAAGACCTCAGTGCTGGAACTGGCACTGATCTGAAATTTCTGTGATACGTTCATCCCACATGCAAAAGGTCAGACTTCTCTATTGATTTCCAGAACTTCAGAAGATTTTGGATGCTTTTCCATTTTCAATTTTCTCTCCATTTTCAATTTTCTCCGCATAAAACTAATGCAGGAACTGTGGCATCCCTACTATTGTGATGTAAATACCACGTAATGTAGAAAAAGGCCCTGGCCTGGCAAGAAAAAAAAGAGTTGAAGTCAGTGGGAGATTTTTTCTTGTGAACTCTGACAATGGCTAATACTTTCCACTTAACCATTTTCCTAGTGGGAATGGAGTCACACATTTTGTACTTTGTGGGAGAGTGCTGATAGTTCCTGTTGCTACTGATGTTACTGATGTCTTGATTTTCTGTTATCACAAAAAATGTGCAAGAAAAAATTTGGGTTGAACCCACACATAGAAGTGACGCCTTGTGTTTCAAATTGATATTTCAGTATCTCATTATGATGAAATATAAAAATGCCATTACTTCAAAACAAGTCTTTTCAGTACAATTCCCACATTGGCTTTTCCAAAACCCTCATATTCTAAAAATTCCTGCTCTAAAAAAAGGAAAAAATCAACGTGTCTGAACAAATGCATTTGGGCATGTTTTTGTTACAATAACTGTTAATATAGTACAGTCTTTTGCTGTAGGAAAACCCTCTTCCAAAGAACTAGAGTGTATTACATTTGCATAACAATGTCCTTAATAACACTCACCAGGGATTTTAGCTCTTACCCTGCCCATGTTCCAGGAATTGTCTTCCCACTGCATAGAAAAAGTAATTTCTTCCATGAGGACTTGTTGTCATGGTCAGCATTCAAATAATCAAAGCAATTTATAAAAGAAAGATCAGCTTATTTTAGAGCCGTGAATGATACAACTGTGGTGTTGGGGTGTTGGGGATGCGATGTCTCTTTATGTCTGCTTTGTGCTTTACTTTTTCACTCTACCTGAAAATTATTCAGCTGAAGGACTGTGTAAAATTAGTTAAGCATCTCTTCCAAGACAGTATATTTGCAAATTGTGTTTGCTCTTGTTTTTAACAATGCAAAGTCAGTGGAACTGTTAACACTTGTTTAAAAGTTTGCAGGCTCTAGATCCTCTTAGCAGAGCTGACTCTTATCCATAGTACAAAATCTACTACACTGCCTTTTCCTCTTGCACAGGAAAAGGAAATCCACTCAAGGTATTTCTAAGAACTCTGGATAGCTCACAAGTCATCCTTGTCCTGCAGAATCATATTCTTCCTTAGCAGGATTACTCCAGCGCAATGAGATGACCTAGATTTTCAGCCAGCATCACCCATCACAGGTTTGGGTGGTACAGTGGGAATTCATTGCTATTGGGAAGTTTTGAAAAGCTAGATTACTGACAGGAGGACTCCTCGAGGACAACTCACTCACCTGGCCAGCAGAGGTGGCCTTGTTAAGTCCCAGCTTACCTTTTCTAAAATGCACATGATACATGCCACAGCAGCAATGCGACTATTTTTAAAGCAGGTCTGGCCCAAACCTAGTCCCATTAGGTTTGGAAAGGCTTCTGTAAGCTCATCACTGGCTCTGCTGTTAACAAATGCTACAAAGTTCCTGTGGCACTGATATACTGCCACTTATCTTGAGGCTACCATTAAACTCTACTAACACAACTGAGAAGAAAGCAAAAGGCTTGGAACAGACTGAACCGCTTTCTTCCAAAAACCACCTCCATTTTGCAGCTACAGTCATGCTTCTTCGTTCTGTTACTTTGCTTTGTCACTTTTAGTGCTAACCTGGGATTTGCTGAGTAACAATTCTCCTGTTTTAGCTTAAGCTCAGGATTCCTACGGAGCACAATGCAACAAAATATTCAGTCCTATGTGCTGCAGGAGTGTTTGGTTTTGCAGACATGTGAATACAACCTAGTTGTTTAACTTTTCAGACCAAGATATATTAACTGGTATACTTGTGTATGATTACATATATCTCATATTAAGGTCCGATCCATGCTCATTGGAAAAGACTCTTCTGAAGATCATCTAACTAGCTTGTAAGCTTCCACCTGTAATTTGACAGTTTTTCATTTTTCCTGACTTCTGCTCAAAAGGGCTTTGAATAGGAAAACCACAGTCAAAAGTCAGCATGTGAGCAAAGAATAGTTTTGCCTGTTTATACTTCCCATCAGAGTCCTGGAAAGGCACGTCTTCTTTACAGCCATCCCTACATACCCAATGCATCTCAGGCTTTTCTGCTACAATGCTTGCCATTCAGTGCTTGCTAAACATCACAGAATGGCTTTTATGCACTGTTTTGGGGAAAGGAACAAGTGAAAATGAGAAATCTCTGCCAGGGAGTCCTTGCTCAGGAATACTGAGCTCTTCCCATGTCACTGGTGAGCTGCATAGCCCACCTAATGCTTATATAAGCCATACAAATCACGGAGATATACTAATTTCTACCAGCTGAAGATCCAAGCCTGTATCTCTTCAAAAGCTTTTGGTATGGCCATAACCTTAGCCCATTTTTTGTGCAAATGGAGATACTTCAAAGAAATTTCCTGAAATACCAATAAAAGAGAAAGACTGGGTTACACAGAGCCACACTCCAATTTGTATCACGAAAGGATCTGTTCCAAAGACATTAATAGGAAATTCTTGTGTCATCTATGGTTTGTCTATAAGTTCTTGCAAACAAATGGTTTTGTCATTAGAGATGGACCCTTTTCCGTTTTATTTTTTTTCTTTCAGCCAATTCCCTGGAAAATGCAGGGTTTGGGAGGCCAGACTTCTCTGCAGATTCAAATGGTATTTGAGGAGGACTTACACCTGAAATAAAAATGACAATAATTCATGAGTGTTTTGAGTACCCCTATAAGAAAACATTGAAAAGATGCATTCTCAAGTGCATTTTCACGCCCACATAACAAAACACCTTCACCTGCCACAACAGTCATCAAAACCCTGAAGCAGGAGAAACTCCCAGGGGAACCCAGGTTTGCAGCCTTCACCCACTTGTGGTCTCCTACATCCCTTGCTTCCAGCATGGTTCTGCTCACTCTTGACCACTGATGCTTTTCCTTTTCAAGTGCTCAAAATCTTTCAGCCAGGGAGAAAACAAACATACAGAGGATTTGTACAAGGACCCCTGTGCACCCTGCAGGCTGGATGCTGCCAATCACAGCTCCCTTCTGACTTAGATGCAGCACTAATACAAGTACTGCTAGGGCAATGTCACAGCTTGAGTCTTCCATGAACCCACAAGCAACAGGGTCATTTCATTAGCTCACTGAACCAGCGGACTGAAGGAGAACTCAAGCACTCTCCTCCTTCCTCTTTTGCCACATGCCTGTTAATGTCATGATCCCACTGAATTGCCTGTGATAAAGTAATTTTGGACAGAAATTGCACTCTGACATTTTTCTAATGTATCAGTGATGGATACTCCATAACCAGGGTATCTACTCCTTTGTTATTTTTACTTTTAGAAGGTTTCTTTTTCTGCATTTTTTTCTTGTTATGGAGGTTTTTTCCTCTCTTTCCTGTAACATTTTACCTATCTGAAGACTATTATCTTTAAATTCTCTTTGCACTAACAATTTTCAGTACAGTTTTTCCATGAATTATAACTATAAAATGTTAAGACGATGTCCTTGGAGATGTGGTTTTAACACCTAGAGCACACTCATAGTGGGGTCTTCTAGCCATATGGCTTTGGGCAGCTGTTGAAAAGAAAGTGCAAGAGAATTTCTATGAAGTTTAGAAGTCCTGATAAGAAATCTATGATACCACTTCACCTTTGTGGAAAAATCTATTTAGAAAAATCCATAATTTAAATTCAAGTACATAACACCCATTTTATTTCAATCCCTGCTAAAAAAGCTAGCCTGTTGTATCCTGGGATGAAAACGGAATGCACTATTTTGGGTTGATCAGACTTTATGGTCAAGCTCAATCAAAAAATGTTTTCACTGTCGCTCCAGGAGAAAAAAATCCTGTAATCTGTCTGACTGACTGCAGGTTTTGGGCATTATTTTTCAGTAGCTCAATCAAAAAAAAAGTACAATTTTAAAGCCCTAGTCATCATATTCAGACACATTACCACTTCTATAGGTTTTAGAAAGATCAGGAAGAAGCTACTTTCAGCTACAAAAGCTAAAATCACTTTAGTCCTTATTTTACAAATTTCTAAAATATTCTTAGGGAAAAAACTTTACTAAACTTAACTTATTTTTCCAGGCAAAGATTCAAAATGATGGGATACGTCCTCATTTTAACCTGATTCATGGCATCTTACCTTTAAATTTAGAAGAAAGCCTCCCTGAATGAGTCCTGCAAGAAAGATTCAGCTATTTCAAACAAAGACCTTCTACAAACAAGCAGAACCGAAACACTACCTTTACCTCCTTGAAGATTTGCCCTTGTTATGCCAAATGCTAAAGACTGTCTCACTAGGCAATCTTACACTTTGAGCTCATTTCCTAAATTGTGTTTTGATTTTCTAGTAGTGTACTAGCATCAGAGAAAGGTTTACACTGTATTTTTCCAATGTTTATTATTTTCTCTTCCTACGGGAGCTTTCTTTTTCCTCATTGCATTTTCCCACTGCAAGTTTTGGTCAGGTTCCAGGGGATTGCTGCTGGGTTCTACAGGGATTTTTTCCTGATTCTCTGTCTCCATGCATATTTCATTTGCCTGTTACTTTAGGTGCTATAAACACAAATTAAAACCAGCATAATTTCTGTCAGAAAGGACCATATTTCCCTGGTCATTGATTATTTATGTTGCTTCCTTAAGTGGTCTTGTTCTTGCTTGTTTGTCTCTAGTAGAGGATACAAGTTATTTCACAGCCTTTTTCATTACTGAGGTTGGGCTGATCAGGAAGAGCACTGAACTGTAAAAGCAGTGAGGCTCATCTCTGCTGATAGATAAATCCATGAATAATGTCTGCTACTGAATGACCAGCCCCAGTCAACCACAGAAACCGCATTAACCTCACCTTTCTCTACGTGTTATGGGAAAGGAGATGATTTCTGTGCTCTGGGCCCATTTGAGCACCAAATGTTTCTGCACCTAGAAAAGAATATGAACCTGTATGGCACATACTCATCTCCAAGTATGAGTAGATAAAGAGCAGTCCTGTGCCACTGAGTCTGGTCTTGTAAACCCTGTGTTGGTGCAAGTTCAGAGGAAGGCCATGAAGATGCTCAGAGGGCTGGAGCAGCTCCGCTATGGAGATGAGTTGGGAGAGTTGGGTTTGTTCAGACTGGAGAAGAAAAGGTTTTGGGGAGACCTTAGAGCAGCTTCCAGTACTTAAAAGGGGCCTGGAAAGGCCTGCAAGAAAGCTGGAGAGAGGATTTTTAAAAGGGCCTGAAGTAATAGGACAAAGGGTAATGGCTGTAAACTGAAAGAGGGTAGATTCAGATTAGATAATCAGAAGATTTACTGTGAGGGTGGTGAGGCAGCGGAACAGGGTTCCCAGAGAAGCTGTGGGTGCCCCATCCCTGGCAGTGTTCAGTGCCAGGTTGGGTGAGGCTTTGAGCAACCTGGTCTGGTGGATGGCAACCAACCCATGGCAGGGGGTTGGAACCAAATAACCTTTCAGGTCCCTTCCGACCCAAACCATTCTATGATTCTGTGAACCTCACCTTCTCAGGAGCAAGTAAAAAAGGCATTTAAAACGCTATTTGATTTTCCTCTCCCTCTGCTTTTACAAGGAAACCTCCAGATTCTCTCTAATTTTTATGAGACTTCCTACTTCCATACTGTACTTACACACAATTTTGACCCTCCTTTTTTTTTTTTTTTTTTTTTTTTTTTGGTGACATTATTATCCTTCTGGTTACACAGCTCTTTCCACCATGATGCATTACCAACCAATGTTATCTTAGGGGAGCAGCTGCAGGCTCACACATTTTATTTTGTTACATTGAAAATGTGTCCATGCTGCCACAACATAGAGACAACTCCACTAATCTTAACCCCTGGCCATCTGAGGCCTGCAAAAATCATGAGACTAAAGTGCCTTCAATTTCCCTGGACAAATGGCAGGAATTTGTTCTCTGCCATCAAAGCCTCTGTTTTTCAGATTTTCAAGCCATTCCACACCACCAGAAATGCCGCACATTCCCTTTAAGAGAAGACAAAAGAGAGATGAGCTTCTCTTCATGTCATATGAATGCAAATGGTAACTTTAAGAAAGCCATGTAATGCTATGAAATTCGTAAGATTCTAAGACTTGACCATACCACATTCATTCTACTTTTCTTCAGGTAACACAACAAATGGATTGCTGGCTCTCTGTTTCTACAAGCTTCAAGGCCATCAGTTTCTTCATCCTAAAGAGTTGTAAAGGCATTTATCTGTTAGCAGAGTCAATGGGAACACTATCCAAATGCAGTATTCCCATTACAGGACATTTAAACAGGACATTTGAAGGGGATTTTATTTATCCTTTCTCTCTCCAGAGCTCTGTTGTTACGGACGTCTGGGGGGGAGGGGAGGGGGGGGGGGGAAGGGAAGGGGGGGGAGGGGAGGGGAGGGGAGGGGAGGGGAAGGGGGAGGAGGGAGGGGAGGGGAGGGGAAGGGGAGGGGAAGGGGAGGGGAGGGCCCCCCCGCTTCACACGGCGATCAAAGCTCTAAAACAGCGGAGCTCAATTAGAGCAAAGGAACAGTATTTAAAACGAATTAAGAAAACGACATTAGGCAGATTATGAGCCCCCAGTTGTGCGGAGCCATCATTTCCCCTCCGTGTTTTCTGCAGGCAGCAGCAGCCCTGCCTGCCAGGGCTGCAGACAGCGTGGGAGAGCACTGCCACCAAGTGCAAACCCAGCTTCTCCGCATTCCTCATGCTGGGAAAACGTTTTCCTAAAGCCCGCTCTTCAGCCCCTAGCCTTAATGAAACTGCAACAAGTTCCACAGGTGGTCGCATGGGGATCTTTGGACTCTTCAGGCTGTAATTACTCCATCAGTTCACCATATTTACTCTGTAAATTAATATTTCTGCCTGTTCTTTTACCTTTTTGATCACCAGCTTCTTAAGGAGGCAAAAGTTTTTAACATCGTAGACTTTTTAACAGCTGGTTAAATTAACTTGTGTGATAGCATGGCATGCAGCAATCTGTGAAGTGCAGAAATGAGAAATCTCCCAGTAGTGTTGAGAAGAGAAAGTAGAAAACAGCTTCAAGACTTAGAAAATAGGATTAGGTCCTGCTCATGTGTGGATACTGGGGAAAGGTAGGCTGATCTGAGTCAAGGTGTGAATTTTAATTGGTTGAGCACTAGACAAATAGGCACTGTCTTTGCCCTTGGCTTACTCACCTGCAGAATGGGAATGCTACTGGTTTTTATTAGTAAATAATGAAGAAAGTACTTATGAATTATTCTTGTCTGTTCAGCACTAAAAGATGTAAGATGATAAACAGAAAAAAAAAACAAACCATGCTTTATTGTCTAAGTAAGGACAGGTAATTTAGTTCTTTAACTTTCCTTTCTTGTTATACTATTAATAATAACATAAATGCTTGTGCTTAGCATTTAAATATTTGTACTACGCAGGCACCAATGAAATCCAAGCAAAATTCCCTATAAATATAAACCAGGAATAATCTGAGCTCTACATACTTGTCCTCAGACTCAGGCAATATGTAGGAACTACAGCTTAACTCTGCTTCACTACAGTCTTCAAAGAAAGTCTGTGCTTGGTTCAGTCCCCTGGATGCCAGCAAAACTGCAGAATTGCCATGAACAATATGTGTAGCAAGGCTAATAAGCAGTTTCTTCCTGCCTCAGTTTCACATCATGGTCAAAGTTAAAGGAAATAAAATGAAAGAAATGTTATAGGCTGTTAGTAGGCACTGGAGTTTACTCCCAGATTCATAATGGCAGAGAGAACTCTACTGTGATACGCTACCATCTGCTTCTTAGTGATTGGCTATACAAAGTCATGCAGCTACTTATTTTTACTAAATATATTCCCACAAGCACTCTCCAATTTATATATTATACATCAATGAAAATAAAAGTTCTGAAAATATTTTCTCTGCTTCTTCCTATTCTCCCTCCCCATATTAGCAATAATCAAATGGGGGGGGGGGGGGGGGGGGCAGGGAGAGAATCGGTGAGAACACAGAAAGTGAGCTGGTAAATTCCTTGATTTTTCTTCCAGAAAGAAGTGGCCCAGGAAACCAGTTACACACCAAAATGGGCAAAGCAGGGAATTTCTCATAGGCTTGCTGTGACATGGCCACATGTGACTCTGACATGCATGATCTCTGCACCTCACTCACTACTGTAGATCATGGCACCGCCTAGTTGTAAAGACATTATCAGTATTAACCACAGCCAAGACATGTCCTATGTGTTTCATGTGAAGAGCCCGGGTCAGGCAGGGATAATGCTGCTGAGGCTAAGTAGGCACCATAGAGAAAGCCTGTTTGGGTCTTTTAGGTGCCCTGCCCTGGGAAGAGGCCAAATACACTTGATTGTTTCCAGATAATATAGGATGGGGGGAGGTCCCTGAGGAATGTGCATTCAGCTCAAGCCATCGAAAGAGTTTCCAAATTCAGAAAGAATTTTTATAGTAGGAGCTGCAAAGAAAGGCAGGAAGAGATGGACAGTGTCTGACCTTAAACCACTTTCTGAATAAATCTTGTCTGTGTTTTAACACTAAGCATATCAGTGCTGAGAAGAGAGAGATCCCAGCCAGGCAGACAATCTAAGGACACAGTACTGCCAAGCAGGTGGCAATGCACAACAGCCCTGTAAGGGAGATCTGGGGGTAAAGGACCCATCCCAAAAGGGAGGCCAAAGGGTGGGCAGTACTTCTGGCACTGCTCCAAAGAGTCAGAGAAGAGGACAATGCTTCCAGATGCTGGCTTTTGGAAAGGAAAGGAAAATACAACAAAGGACATTGTGCAGCTGTGCAGAAATACCAAACACCTTTTTTAGTACAAAATTATGTCAGGGGAAAGACCCTGATTAAATCAGATCCTTTTTTAACATATTCCTAACCTGAAAAAGAATCCAGGGGTAAAGCAAAGATAGAGAAAGCCAGCTCACACAGGACATTTACATTAGGCAGGGTAAGCCCTTGTAAATGTGCAGTAGGGATTAATTGCACTTTGGCAGAGATGGACTTGATGACCTACCGTAACAGCTCTGGAGGTAGCTAACAGACAGAATAAGTCATCTTGAAAATGCAGTAGGGCAGCTTAGTGTCGCAAAGATTCACAGCAAAAATGGCTGCGTTCTTCTGCATGATAATCAGGAAAAGCACAAAGGGGTGAATTAAGGACACAGCGTTGGATTTGCATTTTAATTTCCTGATTTTTGACAAGGTATGTTATGACTTAAACATTCCTAAGAGGTTGTTGACTATGCAATTTGTATCTGTTTTATTTTTGCTTTTCTTTTTCTCCTGAGTAGGAGGGGGAAATACCTCATGATAGATTATCAAATCCTAAATGGCTGATGCAGCTTGTCAATAGGCATTTTTACAGAGAATAATGTATGGAATTTAGTATGCTTGGTGTGTGCTGTACATGGTTTATACCACAATTATTTGGGTATAATACCTTAAAACATGTCTTAAAAGAAAAAAAAAAAAGAGTCATTGTATGAGCATGATTTATTTACTGTAGAAACTGGAAAAGCTCACAGGGAAATGTTTATTTAGATATCTCAAAAAAATGACTTCTTTAGGAGTTCAATACATTAAATCTGGAGATTAGATGATTCACCTGACAGACATCAAGGCCTCCCTGGAACTGTTTCATCCTGATAAGCAAATGTGCATTTCATGCCTGCTTAGCAGGGAAAAATTGCTATATTCGCACAATATCTTGTAATGACTCTGAAGAGGTGTTTAAACATAACCAGCATTTTCAACCCCCTACACAAAAGGCAAACAAACACAAAGGCAGTCATTATTGTCTTTACAGGAGTGTATTCTGCTGTGCTGGGGCTTTGATTCAGGGGTGGTGAACTTCTACATCTCTGAGACATCTGCTGTCTCCAGACAGGCATTATGTCTTCAGTTTGGAGCAGGCAGTCTACAAAGAAATCGTGCTTCTTAAAAATGTTATTGAGTCCTTTTTTGTTTAAGGTATTCTGACTGAAAGCGCAAGGCTGCTGCTCATGTAAAGGAAAACAACCTTTATACTAAAGACAGGGTTGTTTATATAGGAAGAATGCTATTCCAGGCTGCCTTTTCAAGGAGGTTTGAAGAAACATTACGTGAAGTGATAACTGGGAGGAAAGGAAAATCAATGTCTTTGTTTAGCATTGGAAGCTAGATTGCCCCTACAGCCAGAGCTTGTATTTTTCCCAGATGGTTATGTTTCCCCAGTGACAAACTCTGAATTGATTTTTTCCCCAGACCTCTAGAATTGAGGTGGGAAAAAAGAAAAGAAAAAAGAAGTGTGACAAGAATTCAAGCAAACCATTCTGGTTCTCTTTTTTCTCTCCATGTGCAAAAAGGCTGAGAAAGTTGGGGCTGTTCAGCCTGGGGAAGAGAAGGCTGCGTGGAGACCTCATAGCAGCCTTCCAGTATCTGAAGGAGGGCTGTAAGGATGCTGGGGATGGACACTTCATTAGGGACTGTAGTGATAGGACAAGGGGTAATGGGTTCAAACTTAAACAGGGGAAGTTTAGATTGGATATAAGGAGGAAATTCTTTCCTGTGAGGGTGGTGAGGCACTGGAATGGGCTGCCCAGAGAAGTTGTGAATGCTCCATCCCTTGATGGTGTTCAAGGCCAGGTTCAGAGCTTTGGGTGACAGGGTTTAGTGTGAGGTGTCCCTTCCCAAGGCAGGGGGTTAGAACTAGATGATCTTAAAGTAATTTCCAACCCTAACTATTCTATTCTATGATAAGGAGGGTAGCATGCCATGCCAGGTCCAAGTTTCACCTTACAGACTTAATGTCACCCACCAAACACAGACTTGCTTTGAAGGTTGGCATTAAACACTTTTGCCAGGAAAATAGCATAATATGCCATCTTCTGATAGGCTAAACCTAAACCTTCTGATGGACATGCCCTAGAGAAGGAGTTGTTTCATAAGAACTGTTCCTCACTGGACAACAGCTCATAGCTCTCATATAACTAATACTATAATTAATACTCTGGCCAGCAGCAAGGTGGGAAAAATTGCTATATTCGCACAATATCTTGCAATGACTCTGAAGAGGTGTTTAAACATAACTAGCATTTTCAATGGTTTAGGCACCTCTAGCCAGAAGGTCAGGGGTCCCAGGGAATCTGAGTGTGAGAGTGTGGAGCCTGCTTTCAGAGAAATATGAGATACTTTGTTAAGTAGCAACAGGGTGGCAATTCGCATAAGAGACTGATGATAATATTGATGCTGTCAGTTTCTGGAAATGGCAAACCATTTTTAGAATTCTAAGTAAAAACTATTCAATTTTTATTGAGCGTATTATGAAACACTCACAGTAGAGGCTGGAAACAGACAGCAGTAAGAAAATGAGAGGAGACCGAAACCAAACAACAAAGTAAGGATGCAAAGGATACATTGCTATCAAATTTTTCACTCAACAAAACTTCTCATTTGGGATTTCTAAAGGGGGAATTTCAAAGAAACCCTTTCACATACTGGGAAAACAGAAGTAGTGGCATGGTAAAAGCCAGGTTTTTAGGCCAAGTTGAAATACAATGAAAATGGGATAAAATAAAACGCTGTAGTTCCCTTGGGTGTATGACTATGATAGGCGCAAGCTTTACTCCACAAGTAGAGCTCTGAATTACTCTGCTCACACAGACTTACATGTCCTTCTGTTCCCATGCACCCCTTCTCCAAGTAAGTTCTCCCACTTCTTCCTCTGCATCTGTCTCAGTCTGCATAACCAACTTTCAGTATTGTGGATGTCCTCCTTCAAATTTCTCAGTCTGATGGTTGGGGTCTTCAGCTCCAGTTCTGTCATCACCAAACATGGAAGAGAAAGTCCCTACACTGAATTATGTTTTTCAGTTGTTTAATCATAGTATTTTGCTCTTATAAAATACAACACTTTTCATTCAAAGACTTCTGAGCTTCTAAATAAGTCACAAAGTGTTCCTGTGATCTAGGAAAGTATTGAAACAGGTGAGTAAACTAGTATAGATGAGGAAAGTCATTAGTCAAGATGACTAACAGATGAGAAATGTACTAATAGAGGGTAGTTATGGTAGAAGAAAATGAGAAGAGAATGAATTAGCAGAGTGATTTTTAGCGAATGTTTCTGAACACCTACACTGTTTCATAGCCAGCAGAAACTGTGACTGTTAGGAATGTCTAAAAACCAGACTAGGTCTGACTTACCTAGGGACAATGGTAGGGAAAAACAAGACATTTTGAAACAAAAATGTGTATAAGGAATAAGAACAAAGAGCTCAATGGACCACCTGAGCTACTAAATACACTCACTTACCTAAATGGATAACCACAGAAATTATGTTCAGTTTAGGAGTTCCTAAAAACCATATGTCACTCACTGTGAGTATCCAACGTCAGTTGTCATTTTAGGTGCTATTGGCCCAGAAGTATCTCCTGGGTGGATCTCACCATCACCTTGCTCCAGTGGATGATACTGAGATCACTTTCTTTTATGGGCATCTTTACCGAGACTGCATAAGCAGATTCATTTTGATCAAGACAGCAATGGTTCTCTTCAGTCATTCTATGGTTGGTTTTCCTGCACACTGAGGACTACCAGCACCTTCTTGAGAAGTAACAGGAGAGAGAAGCAAGAGAGATGGTATCATTTATTTCTCCCATCAAACAGTGAGGGTACCAAAGGGCTGATGGACGTGGAGTAATGCTTAGGTAAGATTGACAACTATTTCCTCCTTCTTCATACACATAACCAGCACCCACCTGTTTTCCTCCCACCCAGAGATATTTTTGAAAGCTTCTTCTAGCAAATTTCTGCACCAAAATTAAACTAGCAGTCAGCCTTACTGTCGTGTTCCCACGTCAGCTGTGTGTCATGACAACAGATGATAGAAATGCTGCTATTCAGGCTTCAGGGTGCGTGTTTCTTTCCTTTTTTTTTTTATTTTAATAGCTTTAAAAAGATCTTTGAACAAAAGTGCTTGCTCTGTGATGCAGCACTGAGCTAAGGCACACAGGGCAGGTATACCTGCCCACATGCTAGTGAGCAAAAATAGGTAGAGTGGGTGAGGTTTCCTGTGGCACTGTCGGGGCTGAGGGAGAAACACTTTGAGGAGGAAAAAAGATAGCAAGAGAAGAGAAATTGCAAAAAAAAGAGAGACAAAAGCAAAAGTGCTCCCCCTTCCCTGCACGCGAAGCCCTGCACAGTCTCCTGTGGGTCTTCAGCAGCAGGGCGGCCCCATAACGCACACCTGGGTGTCCCTGTCCTGACCGGTGTCCTTAATCAGGTCAGACCTCCCCACCTTGGGGTGCACCCTGGTAGATGACAGCCTGAGCTGACAAAGGGGCCCTACCATGCCCTGGTTTCTTCCTCCTGAATCAAGAAGGCAAAGGCCGCTTGGAGACCTAAGTGGTAATCTGGAGGTTGCAACATTCAGCATCTACTAGCTAACAAGGATGAATTCTGTGCTCCAGATGAGAGGGCTCCATGTCCATCACCACTTGCTTGAGTTGATGTGTCGTACCAGTGCCACAAGCCATCTAAGGACAGTGAGCATTGATTAGGTCAGATAATCACATCTGTGCTTTCATTGCATGATCATCCACCCTCATAAATCTTACCTGTGGTGCAACAGATCAGGAGACCCAAGGGTAGGTGTTCTGACTGACTTCTGTTCTGTAACCACTGTGATTTTATAAGAAAGTGTCATCATATACAGAAGTAAAATTGTGAAAAATAGGACAGCTGATGTAGATTAGTAGACTCTTGGTGCCAGATATTTCATTTGTCCACAGTAGGGAAGAAGAAGTATTGACTGTCTTTCTTTGGGACAAAATCTACTCTGAAAGTTCTATGTCAGCAGTGTAAGGAAGCCTGAGAGAGGCAATTTTGAACACAGTCTGTGTTAAAGAGTTTCTCTCAGCCATTCTGAATGAAATGGCAGGGTAGATACCTCTGTAACAGCCCTGAGCTAAAAATCTTTCAAAATTTTGGGCCTTCAAAGGTTACTACCTAAATAGATAAAACAGGCAAACAACACCATGAACTGAAGAACAGCACTGAGAAGCAAAGCTGCTTTGCCAAGGACTCACAGTAAAGCAGTGGCAGAGGTTGAGATGAGGAGCAGTTTTGCAAACCAGTTTGAGCAAAATGCTTTCCCACCTAATTGGCTAGTGAGAAACCACTCCTTTTGCAACACTACGTACTTATTTTGTGCAAGTCGAAATGCTAAGGATGGATTGAATTTGGAATTGATTTCAAAGTGAGTATTTTAAAAACTTCTCTCATGCCGTGTTTCTGCAAAATGCAAAAGGCAGCCATGAAAAAGGCCCCAGCAAAACGCATAAGTCACTAGGCAAAAATGAAAAAAAAAAAAAAAAAAAGAAAAAGATCAGAAGAAGAATAGCAGATCTTGTGAGAAATTATCTCTCAAGGATCGTTGTAATAAGCAGAAGTACCTGATCTCATTCACCCACTTTAAGTATGTATCCTGGACAAGTGGAGGTTTTGCTATTGCTCCCAAGAATGGAAAGTCTGGATTTCCAGGCAGAGGAACCTTGCTGTATGGACATCAGGTGAGTTACTCCATGGGCATAGAATGCTACTGAATGAAAGCCTCCTCCCATGAGCAGTGTTAATCACACAAATACAACTTCTCTCAGGACAGACCTGCAAAAACGTCTTTCTACTCAACAGCTGAAGTATCAAGTTTGTATGTATGCCTTTTTGGTTTTAATTCACCACTAGATCCTCAAGGAAGAAAAAGAAAATCAGCTGGTAAAAGCAGGGTCCAAATTCCGTTGGGATGAGGTCGTGCAAGGGCACTCAAAAGCTCGGAAAGGCTCACCACTCACATCTCAGGAATCGTCAGAGTTTTTTCTGCTTCACAGCATCATAAAAGACTGAAAGCAACCCCTGAGCCAAGCAAGAATTTAAATATGTCTTCGAGGCCTTTCCCATTTAGAAAATCACTTGAGCCTGCTTGATACTAAGGGCTGTTTCTGAATATAAATGCTGCCCTGGATCAGGGATACACAAGTATCAGAAGCTTAGATCAAGAGCTGATCTGTCCAAATGAGACATTAGAAGCATGATTAAATGCTGCAGATTTTCCCTTTAATGAAACTTAGTTTATGAAACCCTTTAATAAAGCTGCAGTGAGTACATTTACATTCCCAACAGAGAAAAGCTCTCTCCTGAAACAGGAAAAAATTGCCACAATTAATAATATCCTGATATTCTTCATAATGCAAGTAAATTGCAAGTTTTTGTTGAGCTCTTCATCATTTTGAATATCCATGCATCTCTTTATTCCATATCCACATTTACACCCGCTGGGGCACTTTAAGGACTAAAATTTATTGCTGTATATTAAAAATAGCAAATGAATCTCATGATTTCTTTTGTACCTCCCCAGTTTATTCAGCATACAAAAGACAAAATTAATGGCATCCTGCCTGAGGAATAGGGTTATTTTTATTTTTGTATTTTTTTAATACTGCTGCAGATTTTTTGCTTTAACTGTGGTGTGCTGCACCAATACATTTTCACTCTATGAGTTTTCATCTGCATTTTGCTGTGCTAATCCCGGATGTTTAATATCAAGCAAAATAGAATTTATATCTCATTCATCTCTTTCTCCAGCATCTCCTGTGTATCTGCATGTTCCTTTTCCATTGCCAAGAGTCTAAGTTAAAATATTCAGAAACTATTTTTTTCTCAGAGGCACAATTCCAAATAAGCACTTACACCTAAGCTTACGTATCATTAAAGGTAAACTTGGACTTAGGAGGCTGAGGTGCTTCCTTAAACAGAGAGGGAAGCGAAGGAGGAAGGAGTGCCCCTATGGGCTCTATGCTTTGGGGAAACCTGGTACCCACAGAACCAGAGTGTTGCTTGAACTGGTCTGCCTTCTGGTTTAGAAAAGCAGTGGAAGACTTCCTTTCTCTCTATCAGCACCTCCACCGTTGCCCATGGTTTTCAAATACTTGTAAGTGGCAAAAAAATATTGAGGAAACAGTATCCTGAACATCTAACGCGTTTCATACATGTGACCCATATGTGCCCAGATTTGCTGCATCTTGTTTCACTTCTTGGTTTGTTCTTTTGGGTTTTTGGCTTTTTGTTGTAGTACTAGTAGTAGTAGTAGTAGTAGTAGTAGTGGTAGTAGTAGTAATGGTAGTAGTAGTAATAGTAGTAGTAGTAGGTTATTCCCTTTTGTATTTGCTTGGCTTTTTCCATTCACTTTGTCTATTATTTTTCTTCAGATGAATGCAAAAGCAAGTTCAGAGTTTCAACCATGGTAAGTGTCTGATAATTTAATCTCCACATGGATTTATTAACAGCAGGACTTTCTACCAAGTACTGCTATTTCCCCAGCATGCTGATAAAACCCTTTCCATTTTTCCTCATGTATGTGATGGAGGCAATTCACTTTATTTTAACTGTTCTCTTTTCTCCAAAATCATCGGTTACTTAATTATCTACCTGGGTTCCTTCAGTTTTCAACTGCCAGTCAGAAGTCTGAGTGGTTTTACTCTATTGTTCTTGATCCCAAACCATAAGGCTTTCAATTTTATAACAAGATTCTTTTGACTATAACTTTCTGGACATGTTTTACTGTTCACTTTACTTTCAAGGCAGAACAGAAGACACAGAGAGTACACTTTTTTCTTCTTTCACCTCTTTGGTACCATTTCTTCTGGGACTTTTCCCTGAAATGTGAACAGGCTTTTCTAGTAAAGCAAACCAGATGTTTTGCAACTGTTTTCACAGTTAGAAGTCCCTGACAAGCTATATATAATACCTGTGTCCTTTACTGCAAGCATTGTCTGAATACCTTAATAACTAATCTCAGTGAAATTAATAACAATATGTACCCAGTACACTATCTTCCTGTTTGGGAAACAATAAACTTCCCTTTGCATTTTCATGTATATTTTCCTTTAGCAAGCTGACTACATATACATAATTACAGTGCACCTTGTGCTTTGCAAGGATTTGATTTCTACCTCCGGACTTAGGGCTCAGGTAGCTAAGAGATGTGTTTAAACCAACTTTAACTAAATGAATTTAGAAAAAGTGGATGCCTAATATGAGCTTACCTTGTATTTATGTCAAGAGTACTTCAGATGCAGTACTTAACTGGATTCCACCAAGCATAAGAGCAGTCATCCTTGAAAGACAACCGCTTGACTTTTCCTTCCTTTAGAAAGCACATACGTTTTCAGTTCACTTCAGCTGCCTTTTTTCTGCCACTGAAGCAATGTTTGTTCCGTTTATAAAATGGAGACAAACAAGGCAATTATATGAGTCATCAAAAAATAGCACCAGCAGTAGATGGTCACTGATGGTGATCAGCCTGAATTGTTTCTGGCTCAGGCCAATCCCAAGTCCCAGTGAAGACTTGTTTGAGGAGTAGCCTTGGTGCCCATGAGGCAATACACAAAACCAGTTGTATCTGAAATCTAAGCTGTCATTCCCAAAACACTGCAAGTCTAACACTGCAGACAACTGACTTAGCTGACTGCAATAACATCAAAACTGGAGGCATTCTTTTCTAAGCGTAATAGAGAATAGGTGTATTCACGCCTAGCTAGTCATGAATACACCTATATTGCTAGATGCTAAGAGAGATGTCATGCTGCCACATAAAAATGCATTCTATTGTCCTTAAAGTTGATAGTTCAATCAACCTGTCATCAACTAGTATAAGTATCCTTCCCACTTCTATCTCATAATGGAAGAAAAGAAAGAGCAGATACATGTGGCATTAATTTTCACATCCCATGACATTTTTTTGGTATGAAGAAATAACATATTACCAGAGCAGAGGTAGGTAAAGAGAACAGGAGAAGAAAAATGAGTCTGTTTGTGGTTTTAATATGCAGAAAATCTCTTCTTATTTCTCTGTACCACTTCCATACTGCTATCTGAGTTAGAACAACACATCGTTGTACAGTTAGGCATCTGGCAATAGTTGGAGTGAGAAGATTTTTGAGGCATTTGTCATCAACACATATATAAAAAAATAAGAAAAACTAAACATTTCCAAACAATGCAAGGAAATTACTGAAATTAAAAAAGATTGAGAAATGTGTTCCACTTCTTTAATCAAATGGTAATATGAAAGAAATTCAGCAGACCTCAGCAAGTTTACACTAGAGAAAACATTCACTGATGTGCTCTGTAGTTTCTCCTACTGAGAAACGAAGTTTTTCCTCATTCTGTATTTTAAAACAGGGGGAAAAGGGTAAATGCAGCATTGACTGGATCAAAGTTTTCGAGCACTTCTTTTCGGCTCCTAAACAGAGATTAAATACAGTGGTAGCAGCAAACTAAGAGCAGTTAACGCATGTCAGAAGTCATAAAAGAGAACTTCCCCCATCCTTCTAACGGACATGATGGAGGCAGGGGTTGGCAACCGATATTCCCCCCTAGATGGTTTATAAAGGCGGGGTTTGGCAGGAGCCCAGCACGGCCGTGGAGCGCCCTATACCGGGGAGCAGAGGGGCTCGGCCTTGTGCAGCGCTCTAACAGGGCACTTGCTGCTGCTGCTGGCCCTGCCACCGGTGCTGTCTATAGGGACCCCGCTGTGCCCCTCTTCCCCCCGGGTGGGTGGGGGCACAGAGTTCCCACCTCAGGAGAGCCCCGAAGCTGCCCTTCACCCCTGCCTGCTCCAAGCAGTGCTTATTTATCTTCCCTGGTCGGGGAGAGTAGGGAAGTGCCTGTGAACTGGGAGATTTTGCAGCGTGCTCTGCTCTCCCAATGATTTTGGCAGGGTCTCATCTCCTCAAGTTGCTCCGGCCGCAGATGAGTGCTCTCAGCCAAGAACATTTTGTCTCTGTGTCTCACATGCTTCCCTCTTCATTGTTGTGCAGTCCTGGGTGTCAATGGTGTCTCAGCATTACAAAGAGGCTGGCAGTTTCTTTGGTGGTCGGGTCCACCTCCGTGGAGAGCACGAGGACAAAGCCCAGGGATACTTGGCGAATTGCAGGCGGCAGAGATGGGGACAGCTCCAGATGACACACACAGTGGACAAGCTCAGTGCAGATGGCCTGCCAGCAGCCTCAAGGCCTTATAAAGAGCAGCTTTGGGAAGCCGGAGCTGTTCTTGGCGATTCCTTCACTATTACAGACAAAAGCTCTGGTACAAAAATATCAAGCATAATGTAAAGGGACTGGCCAGAGATTTTAGCTGAAATTTAGACATGTTGCAGTCAAACACACAAAGCGATAAATTCTTGGGTGAATAAGGAGGGGCCCAGCTAAATTGTGTCCCCCCTGGTAATCGCTTCATCAATGTAGGCACTTACAGAGGCCATTTGTATCTTATGGGCCAGGGGTAGCCTACATGCTGAGGGCTCAGGACACCTTCACCCACTGCATTCAAGGTAACACCGCTTGCCAGCTTCTCTTAGCTTAGCAGAGGTGAGCTGTCACCCGTGCTGATGATAGGTACTGTAAATCCTCAAAGCCACAGTTGCCATGCACTAAACTGTACTCTCAGTCCCAAATACACAGCTCCTGGAGACACTGCAGGCACCAAAACCATCCCCAGTTGGTTTGCCTGCACAGGAAAGAGAGACAAGAGAGAGGCAAGGGGTGAGAGCAAGTCTGTATCTCACTGTACCATCTGGAGCCAGCACTATTGTCAGCAGCAGTCAGCAAGAGGGAGGGGAAAGGCAAACGATGCCATGCTCACCCTCTCCTGCTCAACCTCAACCTGCTTACACCACCAGTGGTAATCAGGCTTCTGTGGCACTAGCAGCCTCTGAAAAATGGCCCATTTTGTGGGCGCAAGCAGAAGAGCCTGTAGAAAAAGGGCTATTATTAATTCCCATCTGCTGAAAGGAGGCTGCAGCTGGTTTGAGAGGTTTTCCTGCAAGCTATGCAGATCTGCTCAGAATTTTAATGGTTGTTTACCAACCAAACTCTGCCACTGAAAGAGCAAGACTTTTCCAAGCAAACAAGATGTGAACGTCATTTCAGCTGGAAATAAACCTGTTCCTTCTTGTGAACAGTTTTCTGGGTGAGCAAAGACGTTTTCAGTTTTCAACTGTTCTTTTTAACTCATCCTCTTCCATCTAAGAAGGATACAGAAGAAGAGATTCCTTGAAATATACAAAGCATTTTTACACATACACAAAGCTACACATACACAAAGCCCTTTTAGGGGAAAAAAAAGGATTAAAAAAAATAAAATAAAAATATTTTGAGTGGCCTATGACTGAAAGGAAGGGTAGCCCCAAAAAACATTGATCAACAGTTGAAGTAGTATTCATGTATTGGTATCTGACCAAATATCCTAGCAAACCCTGAAATAAAACATAGCGTACAAAAGATTGAAGAAGGGAAAAATGAAGAGGCTTTGTTGTATTCTGGAGACTGACAAGACATACGGCAGGCTTTTTACCTTACATTTTCTGCAGTGGCCATAAACTTCAAAAGGACTGTTACTGCTAAGAAATTAACATTAAAGAGAGTCTTTAACCAAACTCTCTAGTGCGTGTTATTTATATTAGGAATTAAGTCTGCAACCATGCCTGTGCTTTATGGCTGTATGTAATTGTAAGCCCAGCTTCTGTGGTATTAATCATGAAACTTCTTTGCTACATATATGTTGTACATTGCTGTAAGAAGACTGGAGAAATGCCTCAGATAGATGCAAATAAAGAAAGATTTCTCACTCCAGTGCATTTGCAATCCAAGCATTACTTTACCCCGTGGACTTTGAACTGTCTGACCTGCGGAGGGTATTTACAGCTGAAATGACAGTCCCTGAACGCAGCCTAACATTCCTGGTATCACTGCTGCAATTGAGGGAGAGGAAATATAGTCTAGGTTCCACCATTCAGCCGAAAAGTTATGAGACCCCTGCATTTAGAGAACACTATGCCTGAGAAACTGAAAAGACAATGGAGTTAAATAAAGTAGTAAATGGTGGCCAGGAAATGACCAGGAAATGAACAGAACATTGGGGCAGTGCTAGGGAGAGGATTGGACAGCCTGCTGCTTTTCCATCAGGTCAGGCAACTGAAAATATTAGTGAGAAAATTAAATTATTCATCTTTCACTAAGACAGAAGGGAAAAATGATCTGGACAGTCTGACCTTCTAATCTGAGTTAAGTCAACACATAAACAATAAAAATGGACTAATATTTCAAGGAATTTCTTTTTAATGACTGTAGCGTTTCAAGTTACCATGAAATATTTTCCTATAATATAATGGAATCCCACTAAATGGTCATCATTTGACTTCTGGTAATGGAGACACCAAGGCTCTCTGTGTATTGTGTGCTTCTATTACAGGAGTCCAGAGGGTAGATTCTGCTACTAGGATGACTTTCACCCATATAGGCCTGAATTTATTCTCTCTTACTAAGTGATAACCTTCAGGTTTGTGCAATGGCGGTGCAAAGCAAATTTCTACTTCAGGCTAGCTAATTCATGGAACAAGCTTTTAAGACAGTATGTGACTGCAAACAGTGTGGACTGTTAAATATCAGGGATGATTAGATACATTTTTTGAAAAATAGTACACTTGCCTGTTCATTAACAAATACTATTCCTGCTCTGCAGTTCAGCCTACAGCATAGCACAAACAATGTGTTGAGAAAAAAAAACATGGGAAATCAGAGGAGGAATAAACATGGTAAAGTTAATAGCATCGTCTAAAATGGTCAGAGAGAGAGCGCCAACGCTTTCTGAGCTGCGAGCTCGCACTGCCAGCTCCTGTCCAACTTTTCATCTACCAGTACCTCCAAGTCTTTCTCCACAGGGCTGCTCTCAATCCCTTCATCCCCCAGCCTTGGGGTTAACTGGGGGGTTACCCTGACCCAGGTGCAGGACCTTGTACTTGGTGTGTTGAACCTCATGAGGTTCACATTGGCCCACTTTTCAAGATTGTCTGGGTCCCTCTGGATAGCTTCCCCTCCCCCAGGCATGTCAACTGCACCACTCAGCTTGGTGTTGTAGGCAAACTTGCTGATGGTGCACTCAATCCCACTATCCATGTTATTTATGAAGATATTAAACAGTACTGTTCCCAGTACAGACCCCTGAGAGACACCGCTTGTAAGTGATCTCTGTCTGGACATTGAGCTGTTGACCACTGCTTTATGGACAGTCAACATCAGAAAGAATGTGGATTTTATGTCATACTATGTTGAAAGTCAAGTGCTTCTGTATTTTTACTCCTCATCTGAGCAAGATTAAAATTGACCACTTGAGGTAAAGCTAGTCAAAATAAATTTGATTTAACAGACAACAATAATTTATTTAAATGCTAGAAAATTTCCTTAGTGGAAGCAACTTCTTAAAGAAGATGCACTGAAATTACCTCAGCAATAAACCCAGCAAGGGTACAGCACTACCTAATCAGCATCAGGCAGTATGACATGATTAGTTCACACGCTACTCCTCCTCTGTTCCCAGTGTCATATCAATCTGTCATATCATATCTGTTCCAAGGTCATAACAATGTATAGGTCGTGCAGGTCTAATGTATAGAAGTCCTGCAGAAGTCAACAATATAGCTTACCTCTTGCTGTTCTTACTTGGACACTTGATCATACACTCAGAGACTCACGAAGATGCCCACAGGAGCAGACCTGTTGTGTAATTGACCACAGGAGAGGTGGTATATTAGATGTTCCTAAAGGCCCTTATAGGATGGATTTCATCTCCTGTGCTCTCTCTGCAGTCAGACAACAGTGGGCTGATGGCTACAGAAAGGATGGCACCACATCATGAGAGCTGAACAGACTGGGATTCCTAGGCAACAGCTTGCCACAGTAGGGAAATCCATGCTAATTTGATTAATAGGAGAAAAATACTTGGGCTTGTTTGCACAAATCAGAATATTACAAATGCACTTGGGCTGATCCTATCTGAAGCATCAATATGACGTATCTCAGACAAACTGAAAGCTCCCTGATCCAATGCTGTTTTGTAGAAACTGCCCTTTCTATTGTAAAACTATTCTAAAAATCATAACCAACTTATTTAACCAAGAAGAATCTATCAGTTTCTTGCTCATGACTCACTATTTCAAATGCTATGAATATGTAGCAATAGGACAAGGGGTAATGTGTTTAAACTTTTAACAGCGGAAGTTCAGGTTAGATATAGGAAGAAGCTCTTTACTGTGAGAATGGTGAGGCATTGGAACAAGTTGCCTAAAGAAATGGTAAATGCCCTGTCCCTGGCAGTGTTCAAGGCCAGGTTGGACAGAGTGCTGAGGAATATGGTCTAGTGTGAGGCATTCCTGCCCATGATAAGGGCTTGGGACTAGATGATCTTAAGGTCCTTTCCAAGTCAACCATTCTATGATTTCATGATTGTATAATTGACTTTGTCTTGGAAGATAGTGTCACTTTAAAATTCTAATTAAAGCAAACAAGTGCTGGGAGTGCTCAACATAAGTCTTATAATTTTATATTAGCCAAGTCATCAATCTGAAATACGAACAGACCAAATAAATATGACAAAGTAGAAATGAAAAATTGTCTTTTAGGAATACTCTGCCATTTATTCAAAACAGACCAAGCAGAACACCTGGCTCCTTAATATAGAACAGTAGTTGGGTCAGCTCCATTAGGGGAAATTGATTTCAGCAGAGATGGTTTTGGAAAATGGAGTCACTTCCAAAAAAAAGTCATAAGGAACCACTTGTTATTCCTTCCTCTTCCGTTTCAAATCTGCTTCAGGGAAAAATCTTTGAGGAGCAAGAGCTTAAACATGGCTTCCTTGTGTCTGCTTCCAACAGAATTTTTATGCTCTACTTCTGATTAAAGGATCTGTTCTCATCAGGTTTACACAAACATCACATTTCATGGTTACCAAATTTTAGGTCTAACTCCTTTGGCTACAATTGCTCTCCTCCTTATTCTTCACCTCTTGTAAAATGAATAAGTACCTCATATGAATCACTTGTTTAATGTCCAAATTAGGTTAAAAGAGTTGCACCAGGCAAGAGAAATGAAAATTAGGATCTTGAAGTCATTGAAAACAGTTATTACTAAAGGCTAGAGCTCCTTTATAAATAGCTATTTCTTTCTATGAAAAGGTGCTATCATTGGTTTTTTTTAACCATTGAGTGTGGTTCTGTAAAGAGCCAATGAAGAGCCTTTCCCCATTCATTAATATCCACAGCTGAATTCAGTTTTAATTTCAGTGGCCGCATCTTGTGGGGTAAAATGTTTTCTTGGTCACATAAGCAGAGATGAGTTTGGGTAGGAAACCATAACTGAAAGCAGGATGATAAAACTTCTGCTTTGATAAAAAACAAAATCCCCAGCTCATGAAAACAGAATCAAGCTAATTGTTGTCATGATACTTCAATAAATCCAGATTCATATCTTAGAATTGCTTGGGCTTCATGTAACAACCTTCAGTAAATCATTACATTTCTCTGTAAATACAAAAGAAATGAAACTACACCTTTTTGTGTATTCACCCTTTTGTGTCCTGCCTTCTTGTCTGTCATGTCTCTATATATCATTCTTAGAAAAGACAGGTCAAAATTTTTTCACTGTAAATTTCACAGAATCACAGAAGGGTTGAGATTGGAAGGGACCTCTGAGGTTATCTGGTCTAACACTGTTGTTCAAGTATGTCCTACAGCAGGTTTCACAGGACCATGTCCAGAGAGCTTTTGAGTATCTCCAAGAATGGAGCTTCCACTACCTCTCTAGTCAACCTGTGCCATTGTGCAGAGTATATACAAACTTCATAAATATTTTATAAACTTCTTATGTAAGCATATACAAAATTTATACATTGCCTAGCACAAAGAGCCCTGTCCTTGTCTGGTAAGTGGAAGCTACCTAAAATAAGGAACAAGAAGAGCACAAAGGTTTGTAAACGTGGGAATATCTAGGATCCCAGAGCAAGCAACAAAACACTTCAGTACAAAATTATACATGTAATCATATTGTCATACATGAGGGGTCAAAAAGTGTTTTATCTGCTTAATGCTATTTGAAGCACTTCAGTGACTCCTGAAACAGCATGAAAATGGTCAGCAGTAGGATGGAGACTTCAGTGCATGCCTAATGAAGAAGGGCTTGAAAATCACTGTTCTAACATTGTGCAAGGAAACACATGCATTACTAATATGAAATGGTGTATACCACGTTGTACTGCTGTATAAAATACAGCTCATGCATTGCCTTGGGAATATCTGTGTTAGCTCTAAGTCTGGTTGAAAATCAGGGTGTTTTCTGGCCAGGCAGAGGTCAGCAGGAAGACAGCTGTTTTGTTGGAAAACTATGCTTTATTTTCTTCCTTCACACATTTGACTATTCAGATTGCATGTAACTTAGGACTGAGTTTGCCTCACAGTCCAGGTAGCTTTTAGCAAGAATTCTGGCTTCAATCCTTCCTTTGTAATTCAACTAGTTTCCTGAAATGATGCACAAAATACAAAGCTTTTCCAAAGCTTTTTTTTTTTTTTTTTTGACTGAGGCTTTGGTTTTGTCTTAACAAAAACAATCAACTGGGCAAACAAACATCCTTTACTAGCTGATTTGGTATAGAGGGAAATAAAATTTGCATAAGCATAAAGATTGCATTTGTTTGGCTAGTCTGGGATTAAATTGTCATGCACTCACCCTCCAGATGTGGATAATATAGAAGTATGTATCTATGCCTATGTATGGTTGCTAAACATACTACAAAGGACAAGCATTTCATATTAATTACTGATCATTTACTCAGTTTATATCTGTTACCATGTTGGTTAACCAGCTCCAATTCCCATAAACAGCATCATTAGCAGCATTATTGCAAATAGAATCATCGAATAGTTAGGGTTGGAAAGGACCACAGGATCATAAGTTCCAACCCCCCTGCTGTGGGCAGGCACACCTCACACTTAACCATGCCACCCAAGGCTCTGTCCAACCTGGCCTTGAACACCGCCAGGGATGGAGCATTCACAGCTTCCTTGTGCAACTCATTCCCGTGCCTCACCACCATTACAGTAAAAACTTCCTCTTTATATCCAATCTAAACTTAGCCTGTTTAAGGGGAAAATAGGAGGAAACTTTTGCTGGGCAGTGGCTTTTTGCTAAGGGTAGCCAAACTCCAGAAAACTAGCTTTAGAGGAACATTTGTGGTTCTTTTTTTTTTTTTTAATTTTTAATTTCAATGTAACAACTTGATCATAATCTGCTGAATATGAAACAAATTCAGTAGATCACATAAAATCACTCCTAAATATTTGGGAGGTGTAAAGCACTTAGCAGTGCTACAGTGTCCTGGCTCAGTGACTCAGAAACCTCCTGTGTCCCTGCAGAGATTTCTTGGTGTCATCATCATTTGCCCACCCAGGCAATACATATGTCTCACACTTGCTGTCTCTCTCCAATGCACATCCAAATTAACTCAGAATTACTGAGCAAGTTCATTCTCTCCACCCAACCCTATAACCTCCACTCACTTTTCTAATGGCTTCCTGCTGACTAATCCACCCTAAAAAGGATAACATGAGAACAGAGAACAAAAAACATCACTTTTTCACTTGCTGGACAGGTAAAAATCACAAAATGCTAGTGAGTTTGAATGCGTCTGCTTGACCTAAACTGCAAATTATTCTGAACCTAGTAACCAGTTTTGTACACACAATGCACAGTCACTGAAATATGCTCACACACAACATGCAGTCAGCTTTGTGTGACTCATAAGCCAAATCTTTATTGATTTTTCACAAAGACAACAAGGCTAAAATCATATTCCTTCCACTACATTTCAGAGCAGAAGCATGTCCACCTTTTAGTCAGTGACTATGGAATCTGAACGCTTTGCACTGTCAAACAGTGAAGATGGTTTAATGCACACAGAATTTTTTTTTTAAATGATGGAAAAAGTCAGTTGGAGAAATACCTTTGCCAAGATGAAGTTCTCAGTTCCGGAACTCTTTCCATGAAAACCATTCTGACCCAGAATGTAGCCCCTGACATTTACTAGAAACCCCTCTAATTCTGCCTGAACTACTGAGACAGTGTCACTGCAGTACTTACTGAGCCATGTGAGCCTCAGCTAAAAATTAAATACTTTGGAAAATTCTACCTTTTGTTAGCCCGATATAAATCCACATGAGAATAAAATCAGTGAAGCTACTGTTTTCTTACATCAGAGGTTCAGATTATGCAGATCATGCTACCCAGTGCTAGAATATATATTTCATGAGTATTTTTAACTGTATTGTTATGCAGCTACAAGAAAAATGACAGAGAATGAACCTTTCTCCTGCCACTATATATTTCATATGTATTACCTTTCAACTGCATTGCTGGTATACGTATGCAAAGAAAAATAAAGCAGACAGCTCTGATCAGTGATTGTTTTATATTGTCAATCATGGGGGAAGCTTCAGAAGGAAGAAAACATTTTAAGAAGGAAGCAACATTAGTCTTTTCATTTTTACTTCAGAAAAAATGCTGGCAACATACGCAACACAGTTCTCTGGAAATCCTTAACTGTTGCCCATCATTATTCAGCATAAGCACCGCTAAAAAAAGGGCACATCTAAATATTTTATTTTGTCTTATTTGTTCTTTATTTGCAAAATGCCCTGACACAGGATGGATAAACATCAAAAGAGCTGATGACAGGTATTGATCCAGTTATATGGATTCAAGTTAACATGGAATAGTTCAAATTAACACTTCACAGTACAAGTGCATAAACAGGGCAAACCCACAAAGTCACAGTTTATAGTTTTCAGACAAGCTGTTTGTACCATTATTAAGCGATAACTTTCTCTAACAAGTCTTTCCCATGAAATGCGTTATAAGTAGCATAAGAAATACCTTCCTTCAAGTTTTATTTACTGTCCAAGTCCATTGTGCTGCTCAAAACATACATCTTTCCATATAAATTTAGGGTGATTTCAGCCATTTTAATCAGTGCTGGGGAAGGACATCATCTCTGATTTAATCTATGATAATCCCTTCATTTATGGCACAGCAGCACTGAATTTCAACCCAAACCAGGTGAGCTGTATTGTATTTTTAGATACAGAAATCAGCCTCCAAATGAACTCAAGAGGTGTGTGCTTGCAGCCAAGGGCAGGTTTTGGCTTTGAGACATTTTCAATACAAATCAGATAAAGCTGGTTTTCTGCGACTTCAGCAGTTTGAAAGAAGAATTATGTCATCTTTGTGTTAGAATTAGACATTTTATTTGTCTCACAAGTAGAGAGTAAACTCTGAGCAATCAGTAACTAACAAATAATTGACTAACAAATCGAAGATTCAAGCCTTCTTGTAAACTGCAAACACCTCTTTACCTTTATTTAGTTAATTGTAATTAAAGTGACCTTGTGCTTATGCTTTGGTAAAGCTAGGGCCAAACTTAAAACAGCAGCAGGAAGCTTTTTGGAACTGTAAGAAACAGTTTTAATTTCATTTATTTTTAGTAAAGAGACTAACTAGCCATCCAAACATGAACAAAGCATATGAACTTCTGCGGGAAAGTTGGCAAATCATGATTAAAAACATTGCTACGGTTGGAACTACTGAAATGATGACTTTCAAAGGCTCGTTTTTGCTAAATCATAGCCATCATTCACTGAGACAATCAGTGGCTCTTATTATACTCATTAAGCCCTTTCTTAGAATCAGAAATTCAGACGTTGGCCTCATGTGGCTTTGGTACTACCAGATGTTCACATAAAATCCCCAGGACTCATTTGCTCATTGTTTGTTTAGGACTCTTCCTCTCATCTCACATTTCAACATGGTGTAGCTACAATTTTTTTCTCCTCAAACTTTCAAAAACAATTCAGCCTCAGGCAAAGCCCACACACACAGCTTCAGGCTGGTAGGAGACAGTGAAAGTTAGGAGTGAGTCACACCAGGGATGTATGTGTATGACTGACTGGAGGGCTCTGGCTGTGGTTCTGCATCAAGCTTCCCAAGTGCTTTTCCTCTGTAGATCTCATAAAAGTTCACAGATGTTAAAAACAATTAGTCATGCTGAAGGACTTGAAACATGTTAAATGGATGTTAAACGCTTTTCCCAGACCTCATCGCAGCATTACAGAGTTGAAGCTAAGGCCATATGAAATCAAGTGCCAGACAATTTTCTCCATCATGTCTTTGCCCCTCAACACACTGCTGATGATTAATTTTAATCCATGTAAATATTGTGTAGCATGCAAGAAGTGTACATTCAAGTCTCCTGAAACCCATTTAATGTTATACTTAAATAAATAACTACACTTGTGAATACTCTACAGTAGGCAAATGCTGACATGAACATTAGCCGAATAGCCTTCTCGCTTCCTTCTAGGTGAACAAAATTCACCCCTCACTCTACTTTCCTTTCTGCACTCCCCTCTTTCTTCATTGCACCAGTTTCATACTTCTTACACTTTTCTTCAACACCCTTACTACTACATAAGTCCTTACAAGTTCAATGGTGGTATTTTGCCCTCACATTTCTAAAGTGCCAGTCCAAAATGCCTTCGTCTTAGCTGCAGCCATCTCTCTGCTTTGTCTCTAGTTGCCCCATGCTTTAAATACCCACTTTAAACTGTGCTTCTCTTAGGCTAAACAAGAAGGTTGTGACCAGTATGCTCTTAAAATCCCTCTTCCAGACATCTTGGAGTAAGAAATAAATCAGTTGTCAACAGTGGGGTAGAGACTCCAGACTGGAGAGATGCTCTCTTCTTCAAACTTGAACTTACTCCTCTTTTCTTCTTTTCCTTTTCTCTGGCTTTCATTCAGTCAAATTACAACGAAAGATTCATACTGTCTATGCGCAGTATCTACACAGTTTGTGTTTCTACACTACTGTGAATAATATTTCTAACCACTGGAAACAGTTAACTTCCCCTGGAGCTGCAGACATGAGGAAAGGGGAGAGAAGTACCTGAGTCACTTCTGCAGGTACTTAACAGCTGGATCAGATATCCTCCGACTGGATCTGTTATGCTGTGCCTAAGGATTTACATTCAGCAAAGGTCTGTGACAGCACTCTGCCTAAAGTACTCTGGTGTATAATAACAGAGACCCTGTGAGGATGAAATAATGCAGATTCCTTTACAGATGTTCTTCCTGCTAGCAGCTCCTTCCATATGAGCAGTTTACCCAGGCATTGCATCCTGCAGATTATTATTTTCATGACCCTTCTCCCCTGGGGAAAAAAAAAAAAAAAAAAGGCAGCATCTTTTCATGTTATTTTCTTTCTTACTCAGCACCGGATCCAGGCTCTTCCCAATGCCAAAGGAAAGGTTATAATAACAAGGGCTCACAGTGCTTTTAGTCTTCATTGAAACATACAAGGGGATGTGTCAGCTTCAGGGCAGACATGGAAGATGCAAACACAGTATTTGACTGTTTTGTGTTTATATATACCTAGGTATGCTTTCCTGAAGGGTTTGGAAGTCTCTCTCATATGCAAAGACAGTTTATTGGTTGCAAATATTAACCTCAAAAAACTTAGTTATCTGTACAGCTTTTCACACTTGCATAAAGCAGGTATTGCTTTCCATAACAACTTCTTCTGAAACGAAAGAGAGAAGAGGTCATGCCTGTTTTCAACAATATTTGTAATATGTTGGCTTCTCTGTAAACATATTCACTGGTATGTCAAAAAGAAAAAAGAGGAAAAGACAACCTTTTGTTAAAATGGGAAAGCCTAGCTGTCAGTCCCTAAGGCATCAATCTCTAGCAATGTCGTGGTTTAAGCCCAGCCAGTAACTTAGAAACACACAGTCGCTCGCTCACTCCCCATCATTCTCCCTCCCTGTTCTTGGAGGGATGGGGAGGAGAACTGAAAGAATGTAACTCCCGTGGGTTGAGATTAGAACAGCGTGATAACTAAGTTATAATACAAAACCACTGCTGCTGCCACCAATAATAACAATAAGAGAAAGAACAAGGGGAGAGAATACAACTGCTAACCACCCGCTGACTGATACCCATCCTGACAAGAGCAGCGATCTAGCCCTTCCGGGTAACTCCTCCGATTTTATATAGTGGGCATGACATGCTGTGATATGGAATACCTCTTTGGTCAGTTTGGGTCAGGTGTCCTGTCTCTGCTTCCTCCCCGCTTCCCCTCCTCCCTGGCGGAGCATGAGACTCAGAAAGTCCTCGATGGGAGTAATCATTACTTAGCAACAACTAAAAACATCGGTGTTACCCTTACTATTCCCAGCCTGAAAGTCAAAAACACAGCACTGCACCAACTACTAAGAAGGAGAAAAATGACTGCTACTGCTGAACCCAGGATAAGCATCTATCCTCCAAAGCAAGAGTATCATATTTATGTATATATCACTGATTATAATCAGACTAATATTTAAACAAGTATTTTATCTAAGAGTCTGAACATAGAGAAGAGATGGAGATAACACCATTTTACTAGTCCAATGACTTTTACAGGTGGGACAGCTGAAACACAAAGACACTCATTTCTCTCTTGCTCATGGAAGTCAGAGGAAGTGCCTCAATGAGGTGGAAGTCTCCTGGTTTTCCATCCTCATGAGATTTTATCAGTTCTGTTTTGCCTCTTTCTCAGATGTTTTGATCCACTCTTTTGTGCTCATCCTTGAGGAAAAATACAGAGAAGCAGGTAAGGTAGATGGTAAGGCCTGGTTTAGTTAATCCTTGTTGCCAAAAGATCTCTCAGTAGTAGGAGAAACTTCAGACAGAGGAGAAATAGGGGAAGATGGAAATACTAACTTGGAAATTTGAGATCTAGTGGATCTTTATTCAGTGCAACAAAATTGAAAAAATACTGTAATATAGCATCAACTGTTCTGTGCTGTGCAAGTATTATTTTACATTCAAAGTACTGATTAGAGGGCTTTTTTCCCCTCGGTCAGATGAAGACACTCATGTTATTCGGCAAGAGTGTCAGGAAACGAATATAAATGTTATTGTGAGCAGAAACCTGTTTCAACTCCCATGATTACAGTTTAACACAGCTGCACCCCAAGAGAACAATAGTAAGATTTATTTCTTTTATAAGTCTCAATTTTATAAAGAACAAAACAGTCCTGTTAAAGAAAGCTGTGAGCACAAGAACTGTCTGGGAGGATGTGAAGACAAAAGAGAGGAAGAGAAAGCACAAGAGAGCAGGGATTCATATGTACTTATGAAAGGGGAAATAAACATGTTTCCATCTAATACTTATCTATTTTAGGTACTTAAAGAAAATGAATCATAAACCCTTCATCATTCTAAGCAGAAAAACTGCATAAAATGTAAAGACTATCTTACATGCTTGCTATAGGCACTTAATAGCAGTGTGCAAAGTATAAAAGGTGGGAACCCAGGCAGAGGGTCTGCTTGTGTTTTATGGGCAAAACCAGGTCCCAAGGGTGATTTTTTATTTTATCATCTCCTGGTAGTTTACCACAGCTCCCTTATATCTCACTTTAAAATGTGTTTTGCTCTTGCCACAGGACGAGCAACTTTGAATATCTTACCTGCTCATGTTGTGCTGGCTACATGTATGTGGGGCAAGTACATGTGCCTTGGCACCTCACCTTGCTCCAGGGAGATGATTGTATGTCCAGATCAGCCACTAAGGATGCAGAAGTGGGGGTCAAGGATGCTAGGATGTATTTTGTGTCTTGCCAGTCAGTACCTGGGGAAAGTCTCAGCAATTCTCTTAATCTCTTCCACCTTTAGTGTACAGCCTTCTATATAAATCTTTTCTGAATCAGTGAACTTCCTCTTACTGCAGGTGTCTCCCTAAAATGAGCCTCCTCCCCATGTGCAATTGCTGGTGCTACCAGTCTGATTAAGAAGGGCTGCTGTTCCCTACCAGTGACCCAGCACTCAGATTCCCACCACTCATCAACATGCTGCATTTGCAGCCAACCCAGAAAGGTCCCCATGCCTGGGGAGGAGATTAACCGATGGGAAATCACATTCAATGCAGTGACCGTGTCAAGTCTGTAAGAAACATCCTATCCCAGTTTGCTCTTTTGCAGCTGAGACAAGCAAGTCTGCTTCTCAGCTGAGAAAACAGAACAGCCATTCATGGGTATTATGAAAAATGAAAGTTGAGGAAACAGAAACAATAAAAAGAAAAGCCCAGCCACCAGAAACAACCACTAAGCAGACTACAGCCTATGAAGAGACATCTTCCCTGCATTTATTTCACTAATACATAACCAAATTGTATATGTTTAAGTTGCTCCCACTAGTCTGAAAAGTTATTGTTTTGGAGGAATGAGAGAAATTATGCCATTTTATGAGAAAGACATAAAAAGAAATGCTCAGCTACTTTCTAAATACTGCATTAGAAATGAAAACTTATTCCAGCTCCTTTAATTTGGCAAATGTTTTTTTCCAAAGTGTATGGCTTTTCTTCATCACCTATCCTGAACTACCAGTATCATGCTTCTCTCTGACAATGGTTTCTGTATGTCAGTTCAGAGATATCAACATTCAAAAGTGAAAAAGTTATACATTTTAACAGAGTGCTCAGTCAGGAAATTCAAGTTTTACTTCCAAATCTGCTGCGGACATAAATCCCTTTAGGAAATCCTTCAACCCTTCCGTGTTTCAGCTTCCCTGACTGTAAACAGAGAATCAGCTATTTTTAAATTGCTGTGGGAAGCCAAGATGTATTCTTCTGTGTACAAAACCAAAATACTGGCTCTGAAATGTGATCAGCTATCACTCTCTGTTGTTAGAGGCTACATATTATGATTTGTAAGACACAAATATCTGTGTGCTACTGTTTAGATGTAAAATTAGAAGTATGATAATTCTATGTTAATTTTTATATGTTATATGAAAAAAAAAATCAAAAGGAAGGTAGGAAGGTAGAGCATTTGAAGCACATGCTAGCCATACTGTGTTTCCTAACAGTATGTTTCTGCCATAATTCAAAGTGATAGCAAGGACATTAAATTAAGAATGAGTTTGGTCCAGAACTTAGACCAGTCTGTTCCTAATGGATCCTGTATCAAACACAGTATCCAGATATTCTTCTTTGGAGTGGATATTTTCCATTCCTTTGCATACAAGGTCGCCAATATATATGATGCAATATTTTAGACCAACAGTACCATGAGCTAAGGATGCATCTCTAACCCTGGCTACTAAATGCACACATCTGTTTTTTAAAGGTCAGTGCAAGCATCATCCACTTACACAGAGAAAAGGGGTGTCTCTGCTATCTCCCTGAGAACATCCTTTTCCTGAACCAAGATTGTCCCTCAGACTTTAAGCTGAAGAGAGGAGAGACAGAGTTCTCCTCCACTGTGGTCATGCCACATGGAGCTGGGCAGAGTCCCCTTCAGTGCGGCCCTCATGGGGACATTAGCAAGGAAATCCAACATCAGTTTCACCCAAACAGCATGACAGAGAGCATGCCAGGAGGGATATCTGTAGCTGCCTCTCAGTCAGTAAGATGGCAGCTCTGGGGGCTAAAATTCTGAAGTATTTTCTGTAAGGAAATATTCTCCTTGTTGGGAATACCCCTTATTTAGCTACCCAGCTCTCAGAGCTTTTACTGAGTGAGAAACCGCACACCTTTATTCTGTGGGATTTGCAAACCCAAAATGAAACTCAGAGTTTAAACAAACAAAAAAGTCAAAAGTTGCCTTAAAAAAAAAAAAACCAAAAAAAAAGAGAAAGCCAAAAATTGGTTCAGAATTCTCTTAACCAGTGGAAGATGTCATACTTTTACTGTTTCTAGAACACTCAGAAAAGCACCTTTGCTCCCTTGTCTCCAGTCTTTCCAGTTTAGATATCTACATATTTATGGCAGAAATCACTTTTAAAGGAGAGGAAGGAAGGAACAGAGAAGGAAATTTCTCACACCCTACATATGCTGCATGAGCAACTAACATTGTCTTCCCAGTAATTCCCAGTTTGCATCACTATCCATAGTTTTCAACTGCCACCACAGTTTTAAAGTATTTGTGCTGATTTACAGATTTAGATCCTGAAATTGCTCTAATTTCTCCTCTTACAGGTGCAGCTACCATCTCCAAGGGCAGGATCGCTGGTAGTAACAACCACAACTTGAATTGACTGCCAGCAGCCAGCCTTTGGGGGTACGGGTAAACACCCAATAGGAAAGATTACTCCATTCCTTTGCAGTCAGAGTTAAAAACAGACCAGCTACTATATGAACCATCATCCTCCTACTTGCTGGAAGGATTACTCTGAGAGATGCCAAATATAAGCTTTTTTCAACAGAAAAGATGCATGATATCACATTATTTGGTTATTACAAGTTGTGTTAGGCACCCCTTACCCAGAATACAGACTATCAAAGAAAGTAGGATGAAGACCCTCAGATAGCCATGGTGCCATTTGGAAGACAGGTACCTGCTGGCAGAGGGGCCAAGTGTTGTACAGGAAGAAGTTGCAAGAAGGAGCAAGAAGTGGAAGATGGATGATGGTACACCTCATGAAGAAGGAGGGAAATCATGAGCCTCTGAGATGGTCAAGAGACCCTTTTTGTGTCTGTCTCAAAGCAACTCCAAAGATAGAAAGAGCTGAGGGAGGCTGAGAGCCTGTTCATGGTCAGCAGTGTGTTGTTGCTTGGGCAAAGAGCAGGGAGCAGCACATGGGATTGTGACCCACCAAGGTGGGGAATGTTTTCTCTCTGTTGCCTGAGGTCACAAAGATCAACTGCCATGGGAGCAAGCTGCCTGAAGACAGCATGAGACACTAAGGCTGCACCACACTGTTGCTGCACCCATTGGGGCACAAAGTTAAACTTGGCCTGGGGGCTTACCAGATACCATCAGTTGGAGAGGTCCAGAGCAGCTCACGATGCTTGTGTAAGCATGGAAATGAGTGGGAGGATCGGGGGAGAACCTGACCCTATAAAAAGGCAAACTGTCCTTCAGCCACAAGGCATGTGTCCCTCCACCTCTGATCCCAGTGAGGCTCACTGACAGCAAGCACTGCAATTGCAAGGACTGCAGCCTGCTGACAGAGAAGGCATTGCTGGATCCACATTGTGGTTATCTTATTTCTTTGTTTTCTCTCCTTTCTTTTCTTTCTCCTTTCTCCCACTGCTTTATATCTTTTGTAAGAATAGGAACTTACCAAGACTTGTTGCTCTGGACAGTTTAGGGAAGTTAACGACAAAATTAACCTCCAGGGGGCCTATGCTTTCTCCTGCAAACCAGGCAGTGTGGTAAACATTCATCACCAGCAGAGTGGGATGGCACACTCTTCCTAAGCAAAAAGTCCCACAGGGCGAAACCAAAGATGTTCACTCAGGAGTACTCCAATCTATGTATTGGGTTGGCTCAGTGTGAGCATGGTACAAGAAACACAGCCCCTGAAATTCAGGTTTTCTGCTGCTCGCACACCAGAAACACTGTGGTCAGGAGAGTCATGTTCTAATTTCGTTTACAGGGAATCACTTATAAACTATTGCCAGCCAGCTCACAGCTGTGCTGGTCCACACATCCAAGTGACTTGGAGTCATGATAGCTTGGACAAATAAACAAGTAACAGTTGAGGAGAGAAATCAAAGGCACAGTGGAGTAATGAAAGCCATGTTTCTTACTATTTTTCATACAAATCATCAGATGCTGAATCCATCTGCCTGAAAAAGGGAAAAATACCCTTTTTTCTCCAGGGCTTGGATGAATTTTTGTGTAGTTTGCTAATTATGCTTCTTCTAGTTTTTCTTTGGGTGCCGTTTAATTGTTTGTTATAAGCAGAAAGTAAAGAAAACATCTTAATTTTGCAGGATATTTTCCTTTAAAGTCAAATGAGCTAATGGCACTTTGCAGTAGATACTTACATCATCTTTTCTCCCTAGGACCTTCCTTTCAATCAGCACTGCTTCCTTTCACAATGGTTTTACTTCCCTCCTTGGGTGGTTTTGAGATTGCAACAGCTGAAGAAACCCTTCCTTCAAAAATCCATTTTGAAAAGAAACATGTGGGTATATTTCTTCTGTGTTCTAATTTGGAAACTGCTTTTGAACCTGAGGTGTGAGAAAAAACCCAAAGGTCAATTTAAAAAAATGTTTCTCCTAAACCAGGTCCAGCCTGTTCAGGGAACCTTCTAAAACCATCAAGCCATTGCAAAGGTGGTAGTGTTAACAGTATTAAAAAACAAGCACAGCTTCCCCACATTCCTCCTTCCTACACAGGGATTGTTATTCCAATACCACTATCAGGGAAACAAAAATCAAGAATGCAGTATAGTTATTGACATATTTCTCATGGAAAATTAGCTACACAATTAGCATTCATAACAAATAGGAAGTTCCCTTGTGTGTAGCTGTTGTGGTTTAAGCCCAGCTGGTAACCCAGAAACACACAGCTGCTTACTCACTCCCCCCAACCCTTTTCCTCCCCCTGCTCCTGGAGGGATGGGGAGAAGAACTGAAAGAAGGTAACTCCCATGGGTTGAGATAAGAACAGTCCAGTAACTAAGGCATAACACAAATCACTGCTCCTACTACCAATAATAATAATGATAAGGGAAATAACAAGGGGAGAGAATACAACCACTCACCACCTCTGATTGATACCCAGCCCAACCTGATCAGCTATTTAGCCCTTCCAGGTGACTCCCTCCAGTTTATATACTGGGCATGATGTGCTGTGGTATGGAATACCTCTTTGGTCAGTTTGGGTCAGGTGTCCTGTCTGTACTTCCTCCCAGCTTCCCCTTCTGTCTGGCAGACCATGAGACTCAGAAAGTCCTCGATGGGAGTAATCATTACTTAGCAACAACTGAAAACATTGGTGTTATCAGCTTTGTTCCCAGGCTGAAAGTCAAAAACACAGCACTGCACCAGCAACTGAGAGGGAGAAAAATGACTGCTACTGCTGAACCCAGGACACAAGGGAAGAGAATACAACTACTCACCACCCGCTGACCAATACCAGCCCAACCTGAGCAGTGATCTAACCCTTCCAGGTAACTTCTCCCAGTTTATATAGTGGGCACGACGCGCTGTGGTATGGAATACCTCTTTGGTTAGTCTGGGTCAGGTGTCCTGTCCCTGCTTCCTCCCAGATTCTCCTCCTCCCTGGCAGAGTATGAGACTTAGAAAGTCCTTGGTAGGAGTAGACATTACTTAGCAACATCTAAAAACATTGGTGTTATCAGCATTGTTCCCAGGCTGAAAGTCAAAAACACAGCACTACACCAGCTACTAAGAAGGAGAAAAGTGACTGCTACTGCTGAACCCAGGACAGCAGAACTGTAGAAATACAGCTAGAAGTAGGAGGCTGCAAATAACATTTTCAAAAAGCCCAGATATATACCAGTTTCACTAGAGAATGTGGACCCAATTATCCCCCATTAGTCAGTACAAACTACAGGGTGAATGGAAAAGGACACAGGATTTGCTCTGATGGACAATTTTCAGTAAAAGGGATTTGTTTTATTGTCAGCATTTCCATTTGTGCTTGGAACAATTTAAATAATGGTTTTGTGACAGAAGAAAGGAGTCCAAATTTGGGGAAATAAATGTAATTTTATTCTGCATTTGGGGAAAAAGCAGCCACAGAACCCACTGAAAACTCAGTCACTTACCTATAGGTTAATAAAGGGTAGAAAAATTGTTGCGGCAATCAGTTCACCAGAGATACTATTGTTAAGCAGGTTAAAAGTCTGTTGCCTGTTTTGTGAAGGCTAGTTCATTGAATATCCTGCTGAGAACTGCATTAGAGTTCCAGATTCTAAACCGAATAGTTTTGGCTGGCAACCAGACCCTTAAGATGCATTTTTCCTGAATTGCTACTTTAGCTTCAAATCCCAGGGTTCCCCCTTAAGGCACCTGAAGCCAGGCTGTAACTTCTGTTGTAAACACCTAGCCGCTAAGCAAGTGTCACCCACAGGTTTCTGTGTCAGAGGCAAGGATCCCTTCATCCTTCTGGGATGTGAAGATATGCAGACATCTACAATTTTATATCTGTAATTCCTTCTCTGAGTTCACCAGGAAAGTGGTGTAATACTATACCAAGGGCTGTATTATTGCTGAACCGGCAATGACCACAACAAACAGAATTAAATTTATTAAACAGCTTTTGTTATAAACCTTTGCTTTGAGTTATACTGAATTTTACCTTTTAGTCAGAAATTCCCCAGGGTTGCCTTTTTGAATAGTACTACATATGTAGAAAGTTTTTTGAAGTAAGTGACTGAAACAAAATGCTCTCATTTTTTGAATAAAAGGGAAGTAGAAAACCATGCACTTGCCTCAGTCACATGTAACAGCCATAGCTTCATTTTACACAACTCCTGTGAAGGTAAGAAAAATAAAAAAGAAAAGAAAATCTCTTCAGAGGACAAAAGTCAACATTTAACAGGGAGGAAGTTAAATAAAGAGTACCATGCATTTAAAGATTAGTTTAGTTTTATGGAAAAAAACAAACACTCAGACTTCCTCTGGAACACCATATATCAGGCATGAGATGTACACCTGCTTCCTCTGTCATTCCTCAGGGGAGCAAGGCAGAGCAGAACCCAGTTCCTGCTCTCCAGCTAGCCCCAGGGGCATTTCACCTCTGGCTCTTCTTCACTTTCCCAGGGGACAGCCACCAGAGTACCTTTCAAGAGGACTTCTGGCTTTGCCCCGGTCCTGCTTTGCTTTCCTTTCCTGCAGACACTCCCATTAGCTAGTGCTGCCATGCAACAAGTGCACCTCCAAAGACACCTTCGTTGGTAGCAGGTCTCCAGGAAAGAGGGCACCAATAAGCCAGTTTTTATCAGGTCCCCTCATCCAAAAGGTGGATTTCCTGGCCTGCTTGCAGCTCTACTGAATGAAGTTGCTAGGGTATTACAGCTTGTCTGGTGGATTTTGTTACTGCAGCCCTTCCCACTGGCATCTGGCTTGAGACTACCAAGTTGCTTCCCAGCAAGAGATTACAAACAAGCCAATATATCAAGTCTTCATAATTATTGAAAACAGCAAGCTGTCCAAACTAATGAACTACATAAAAAGGGGGTTTAGTACATTAACAGTTCCCTAAACTGCACACTTAGCTTCTTTTGGTATGCCTCTGCTAATGGAAAAGTGGCACAGCTCACATAACAGTAGGATATTGTTGATTTGTAATGAAGGATGTTGGAATTCTGCCCTGCATAGATGCATACATCTCATTCATGTAAGAAAAATAGTAGTCAATTTACTGCATTGACAAACAAAACTTTTCTTGGCCTACAGAATTACTTACTATTACATTGGAGAAAGCTGTGTGAAACAACATGCATTAACTAGTAGTTAAGAAAAATAATTAATATACTAAAATCTGGACCTGAATCAATTTTTTTCCTTCAGCTGAGAAATACTTACATGGCCTCTCACAAGCTGTGACTTCTTCCTTGCAGATCCTGCTGTTCAGAGATAATCAGAATTTTACCTACATTTTTTTGCCCCATCAGAAATTACCAGTTGCTTAAAATGGCAAAATTTTACAGGAATATTCAGTACTGATCCCAGTTTTTATAACAAAAAGAAGGTGAAAGAATTTCCATTAACATTCCTTTAGACAACTCCAGAATGAAGTAATTCGTTGTTGTTGTTTTTTTTTTTCATTTTGAAAAGAAGTTTGTATGAGCTTAATTTTAAAAATTTATTTGCAGGGTGTTGGCATCTTATTTTGATTACCACAAAGGATCTCTTTTTCATAAGGGTTATTTTCAGAACTTTCTCTTAAACTTGTAAAATTTGCCACCAAACAGAAAGTCTGGTTTCTGTACAGTCACTGTCACAGAGTCTATTTTCTGTTGTACAAGGAATCTGTCTCTTGAAGAGCTGAACTGATTTCAGCCCATGGATGTGAAACACAAAGATGAAATAACATTGTATTCGTGAAGCACTGTATCTACAAACATTGCATTTATGCGATAATGTGATTACTCTCACATTAGATGCAAACTTCTGTGATTTTAATTTTCTCCCCTTTATTGATAGAGTCCTGCAAAGGTGTTATTTGGAGTTATATCTCATTGCATTGAATTAGTATGCTAGTTTGTGGCTGTGAGTCATCCCAGTGAGTTAAAATGTTGCTGATTCTGAGAGTTTTCTTAACAGAATGTTAGGAGCCTTCAGGGAAACTTGATGTCCATATAACCCTCTAAGTCAAAGATACGTACTGGTAGGTACAACATACTTCTCAGCAACATTTAGAAACATAGTACTTGCTCAATAGAATGTTTTTTATTCCTTGATTTGCTAGCAGACTAAATGACCTCTGAAGAAGATGGTGAAGTCACACAGCTGCAGTACAAGCGATCAGCTTCTGTTCGTAGTTATGCCTTCACTTTCTTTCTAGTTTCTTTTACATGTACAGTGATCAGTCTTTAACCAGTTTTGGTTTCATAAATAAATACATACTCCACTGCATCCTTCTATTTATTTTAAATAGCCAGTGATGAACACATGGTATTAACTGAAAAGACAGACAACTGACAGAGAAAGAAGGTTACACGACAAGCGCCACATGTGGTTTTGTGCTACTGAATGTATCAGGGAGATTGCTATCCAGCTCATCTGGGATCCCAAACCTCCAAATTTGGAGACACATCAAGATAGTGCTCATAGGAAAAATTAAAGGCGACAGACTTCTGAATTTGCCTTTGTGGATACAGGGAGTGGCCATAGCTCCTGCTGGTCTCTGCAGAGGTAACATTGTCACATACATGCAAGCAACAGGCAATTCTAGCATTTTTCCCCAAGTATTTGAGGGAAAGTTTGGCTTCCATTTACTATAAAACTTATTCTAGGGAGAAATTTTGACTCATATAGGCTACATATATTGCCATACAAATGTTAGCCCTCCCTAACAAACTCAGCCTCACAGTTATTAAAGTTGGGTTTACATAGCTAAGAAGAGTAAATCACTGGGTTTGGTTTATGAGCTGACAGGGGAACATCAAAAAAAGGATGGTGATTTACCTAAATGTCAGATGGTAACGGAGACTGTAATTGCATTGTCAGTTTTAGAGAGAATAGATCACTTCCCTGATTGCACATCTGTTCTGAAATCCTGTAAGTAATCAGGTAGAACAGCAAGCCTCTTCCTCATAACCTGTCTGTGAGGCCCTCCTTACTGGAATCAGATTTTACTTGCTCTGGAATCCCCTGTCCCAAGGGTGATATTAAAGTAGCTGCTAAATGAGGGACATAACCTTTCCATTCACTCATGTTATCCATCGCAGATAATTACAATGTTATCTGTAAATGAATAAGGAGGTTTTTATCTTTTTCATTGCTCTTCCAAATGCTGCAATGTCAACAGCTGAGATGTCAAAAGCAACATCTGTGACTTTCCTTGTCCTGGGTTTAGCAGTAGCAGTCATTTTTTCATTTTCTTGGTAGCTGGTGCAGTGCTGTGTTTTGACTTTTGGGCTGGGAACAGAGCTGATAACAATGATGTTTTGGTTTGGCCAAGGACTTTGTCAGCCTCATGCTCTGCCAGGGAAGAGGGGAAGCCGGGAGGAAGCGGAGACAGAACACCTGACCCAAACTGACCAAAGAGGTATTCCATACCACAGCATGTCATGTCCAGGAGGTAACTGGGAGTTACCCGGAAGGACAGGGGGTCTGTTGGGTGGGACTCATTGTTCAGCAGGTGGAATTGTACTCTTTTCCCTTGTTATTATCTCTTATCATTGGTGGTGGTGGTGGTAGCGGTGGTGATTTGTGTTGTACATTGGTTGCTGGACTGCTCTTATCTCAAACTGTGGGAGCTGCATTCTTTCGATTCTCCTCCCCCATCCCTCCGGGAGCAGGGAAGGGGGGGAGCCCCCGGAGTCGGGGACACGGGCCTCGACTGCTTCCAATCCAGCACCACTCACTGGGAGTGAGTGCACAAGCTGTCTGGCTGGGGTTAAACCACTACACCTGTATTTACTATTAAATTAGAACAGTAATCCTGCATGACTCAGGAAAAGAAACAGTATGAAAGAGAATATTAAACACATGCATCAGGAATGATAAGAAAGAAAAGACAGGGAAGTTAAGGAGGATATCCATGTCCTAAGTGTTTGAAAGTATATATACATGGCTTATGGAGCTGTGTGAAATACAGAATATCAAACTCCATAGACCTACAAAACCTGTGGTAACCTTGATCATCCTTTTCAAATACAGATACTTTCAGCAAGTCCTGAAAAACATTAACTTTGTGAGTCTAGAGCAAATTGAATCAATTTTCATTTTGCAGTACATTGCAAATAATCAATGATGTTTTCCTTGCTGTATGCAATCATTTTATGAATTATGACTCAGATGGTACATTTTCTGCTAACTGATAGTAAAATACATTCTGTTTTCATGAGAAAGCTTAACATAACACTGTAGGGCTACAGGATATTGCTAAAACCCAGGGCATATTCTGTTATGAATATAATCATCCCCAAACCTCTAAAATTGCTTCCCATGATTATCAAGAAATTACAGGAAAGTTTATTTCTCAGAGAGCAGATCTGGCAAATCTGCTACCTGGCAGATTAACCAAAGTCTTTCTGCAGTGCCCCTTCTAGTCAGACAGAGACACTGAAATCCTGTCACCTGCTGTTGTTCCAGATTATGATGCGTATTAGCAATTCATAGGTGTCACTCTGGTGTTCTGCCAGTTATAAAACCAAGGACAAAAAGAAAACAAGTGAGTGTTTCAGGAAATGAACCAGCTATTTACTACCACAAACTGCCCAGGAGCATTGACATCATAGCAAAGAAAACATGCAAGTTGCCATAGCACGAGAAAAGCCATGTTTGAGGGCAAAAACATGTTCATCTTGCTCTGCTCAAGCCATGAGCTGAGCACCATGGGGCTTGGCCCCGGTTCATGCGTGGCCTCTTCATCCTGATTGAAGTGCCTTGCCAGTGCAGGAGCCAGGCCCCATGGCGGCTAAGGCAGAGCAAAGAGGGCTTGGCCAGAGACCAGCCCCACTGTAGCCTGCTCCAGGAAAGGGGTCATTCCAGGCTATCCTGCCAAAATACAGCAGAGAGGCCCTCCATGAGCAGTGGACAAGGCCTTGTGCTGCTTTAAGGCTGCATGGCACCCTCAGGCCTTGTGACAAAGAGAATATGCAAGCATCCATAACATGAAGACACATGGTGCCTGAATGAGGAGAAAGAACCCTGCATGAGAAGAGGCCCAGGCACCATGGTCCTGGGGCCAACAAGCCCAACACAGAGAAGGGAAGAGTAAAAATAGATGAATGAAGCAGCTCCTCTGTTAGAGCTGGTCTGGTTTTCCCCCGCTCCTCCATGCTTGCCCCAGTCTGGCTTTCCCTCTGAGGAAAGCAGAAGTGCCTTGGCAAGGGCATCCCCAACCCCTTTGGCTGTCCCTCCGCTTCCTCCCTGCAGAAGCCAGAGAGCAAGAGCAACCTGGAGCTATTGCCCACTCGCTAGCCCCAGGGTGTTGCCTGCTGGCATGAGGAACCCGCCCTGACAGTTTCCCACCTGCTGAAACATGGGCTCCTCTATCTCCACCAGGAGAAAGGTCTGCACTAACCTGCCATTGGACACTGCTCTCCAGACCACACAGTCTAGGGCACTGATCACCTCCAGCGTCCTCACCACAGGATGGGGTTGGCAGATTTCAGGCTAAGGCTCACTCTGTAGTTTTCATAGTTTTATTTTATTCTGAAATTAAATTAGTGCTGAGAGCCCCCAATCCCCCTTGGGGGCCAACATGTGCCCCAGTTCCTGGCCTTGCTTGCTGTTGCCAGCTTCTGGGCGCACTCCTAGTGCTGCTGGTTGGGTGTTTTCTTGCATGGTCGTGAACAGGCCTGGGGACTGCCAGCCCTCCTTTTTGGGGGTCACTGGGCTCCCCCATGGAAGTAGTCCCTGCGCTGGCTGGGAGAGGAAGGACCTGCAGCCCTCTTGGGCAGCTCCTGGTGGGGCTCCTCATGGGGTGTGCCCTGAAGGGCCTTGACTGAGGTGCTGGGGAGCTCACTGATGATGGGACCAGGAGGGCTGACAGGAGGGCTGGGCTGGAGATGGGAGCACGCCCCAGACGAGGCAGCACAGCAGAGTGTGGCAGCACAGGGGCCCTCCTGCCCTCCAGCAGCCTGGGAATCCTCTAGTCCAACCATCGGCGAGCCTCCTCCCTGCACCAAAGCCCGACAACGTCAGGCAGGCAGCGAATGAATAAGACTGTGTTGTCCTGCAAGGAGTGCTCTGGCTGCTGGCCCAGGGTGTCCTCATTCAGCCCAGAGATGCTGGACACAGTGAGTTCCTCCGCCCCAGCCCAGTTGTTAGCCCAAACAAACCAACCCACCAAAAACCAACAGAGGAAAATCAAAGGGGAGACACAACCCCTCACACCCCCCACCCTCCCTCAACCAGGTAATTGAATTGTGTCAGATTGCTGAAGCAGATTGCATGAAAGCATTGCACTGCTCAGCTGGGTGAGGAGTACAAGATGTCATGGTACCTGAAGGCGTCTGCTTTCATGCAGCATGTAGTCTCAGGAGAGAGCCTTTGTCCTGCAGCTGGATTCTCCTCCAAAGGCAGACTTTTGCACCCTGTACAGCCCCAGCATGATGGGGCCTGGCCTGCTCTTGCTGCTTTTTGCCTGCCTGCCTGCAGAGCCTCACCCCATCCTGCTGCTCCCCAGGTTCCTGCTGCATGCCTGAGGTGGCCCTAGCGCTATGACCTCACCATTTCCAGAATCCCTGTCCCAGCTGCCCAGCTTGTGTTTTCCCAACACTGTTCTCATTCTACACACCCAGCTTGCTGAGCATAGAACCTGACTGTGGGTGGACAGCACTTAACCCTCCATGTTATGTCCAGCATGTCACAGCCTTACAGCCTCTGCACCCTCTTCCGAGAAGGAAGCCATCTCTCTGGAGAGCCAAGCCAGTGAGAACACTATGAAAAACAGGCTGAACACTTCATAAATTCCATTATTAGAATTCTAACATTCTGTGCTGGGTAGCTTATATTATAATACATTATTTCTCAGAAGATCTCATAAGTAAAGCAAAAGCTTCAGTTTCAAAAATTCTCTACAGAATCTAAATTCAGAGCAAACAGCTTACTCTGCTTCCACTCAGAACACCATTAATGGAATGATGTTTCCTTTGCAAAACTGAGAACAGTTGAGGACAATAATTACCTTGCTTTTTTCTTATAAAGCCACAAATTACCTCAGTCTTGGTTTTTAGACATGCTGAAATTTGTGTAGCTATCTTCTGCAATTCTCTGCTAATTTTGGCAATTTATGTAGGGAAGAAAATAGAGGAAATACAAGAATTTCACTTCTCATGTTCACCTTACAAACATCCCAATCTTAATTGTTTACATGGCCCATTTCTAGAGAGAATTACTTTTACCACTTGTGACATTCGAAAGAGCTACTTCATCTCTCATAACCTCAATTATGATGCCAAAGAACAAATACAGATTTCAAGTTTCCAATCTGCGTTCTGCTTTCTTGAGTTGTGCATCTTCCAAGATGCATGGAAAGAAAGAGCAATTATTTCTTTTTGCTTTGACATAACGAGCAATCAAGAGTATGAATAACAGCCCATATAGAAACCTTTAAAATAAAAGCAATATATGTTCAGGGCATTTAACACAAGGGGCATTTAATACTGGAGGTAAGTTTACTTTGAGCAAGTTACTATTTTTTATTATGCTTTAAACACAATTATTTTGCACACTTTCCTTTGAAAATAAGCACAGGATAAAAACAGATGTTCGAATTCTTGCTTGGGGATATTTTAGGGGAGTTTGAGGGGTTTTATTATGTAAATAACCTAATGATATTTTACAGTTACTCTGCCAAAACATCTATGTGCTCTAATATGTTAATAGAAAGATGAAAAAGTTCTCATCAAACTTTCATTGTTTTTTCAAAATGTGTAACTTGATGGAATCATTTGAAGACAATGAGATTGAAACAACATCTATTTGGTGGTGGAGTGCAGTGGAAGACTTAACTATATGCTCCATATAAAACTGCACTAATGTAGTAATAAAGCTGCATTCAAGAACTCCAAAGCTGCCTGTACAGACTCTGTTCAGCACACATATGCTTATAAATGATTATACAGATTATAAATCTGTGTGTGCAAACTTTTTTTCCTTGCATCTATGCCTCATTCACTGCAGAAAAGAGACTATACCCTTACTGAGTGACTATTTGATATGCTGTTTTATCCCTATTGTCCACTGTAGGGTCTCCTGCCTTATTAAATTCACACTATTCAAAACATTCTGAAACCAAAATCCCCAAGTTCTTTGCAGGACTCTTAGAAACAGGGGTGGTTGGTTTTTTAAAATACAGTGATGCTCATCACTGTATTTCTATTTAGCAAACTCAAAAGTGTTTAAGTAAGAGGGTGGGGAGGTTCCTCCATTTTTTAGCTGAGACCTGGAGTGCTGGTGAATTTAAGATGAAAAATAACTACAAATACTCAAGTGCCTTATGAGTACACTCCATGCATTCAGAACCAGCTCCCCCCCGATTCAAGTGTTTCAGCGATCTCAAGTCAGGCTTTCAAGAACTCATACCAGCTTTAAGAAACCAGGAGCAGGGACCTGGCTAACTCCACAAAGCAGAGGCAGTGGTGGACATCAAATCTAGATCTTCAGGCTGGAACTGACATCGAATCTAGATCTTCAGGCTGGCATTAACAACTGATGCTTTTTTTGGTGTCTGATCTGTGCTTTAGTTTCCATGCAACTCCCATGGTTGACAGAGAGGGATCCTTCCTACCTACATTGAGCTCACTTATGACGTACTCTTTCCCATATCACTAGCTCATAGTTTTCAAAGGAACTAGATGTTAAAATAAGTTAGAGTTAAATTTTTAAATCGCTTCTAGAATCTGCTTAAATTTAGATTGACATAAGTTTGCATTGAATTTTAAACAGGCGCATTTTGAAGTGAAAAATTATGCTCTGTGAATTTTTTAAGTTTCATTTAAATTAAAAATCTGTATATAAGTCTCTACTTTTGCAAGAATAATAGAGAGCATATTCTCCAAAATGAGAATGCTTACCAGCTAAACATAGAGTAAACTGTAAGATTCATTGAGCTCACAAGTCTTCCTGCACAGAAGTTCAAGGTCAGACATCTGAAAAATGAAAACTTGTTCTGCAATACCGTCTATAGTTTTGGAAACAGTAACACAGACAAAGAGGTTAGAATCAAGGCAGATAGACTGTGTGAAGTCTCAGAGCCAGGAAAAGGTTTAGTAGAAGCAGAAAAACTAGTATAGCAGTACCCACAGGATCAGGAAATTTGTGGGTACATTGCAGGACTACTGTACAGTCTCTCATGACCACTGCTGAACAGGAGCCCATGACCCAGGGATCACTCAGAATAAACTGTGAGTGTAAAGCCAAGTTTATGAGGATGCTTTACAGGAAAACAGGCTGAAGACATGCAGTCCATTAACTTCAAGAAAAGACTGAAAGAAAACAAGCTTCCACAAAGAAAAGATAACTTTGTTGTAATGATTTATGAACTGTAAGCAGGTGAAGACAAAGTGAGATCAAGTGCTAGATATCAACAGTCAGATATACTAATATTAGAAAATGGGATTTTTTCCTTGTCAATCATCAGAAGTAATAATTAGCAATTTAAGAAGTTCCCTCAGGATTCAGCAGCTCTCAGAGTCTAACTCAGGGCAGAACTACAAATATGGCTCTCAGCCACCAATGATCAGCCTAAAACAGCAGCTACTTTATGACCCTTTAAGCAGCACTAATGAAAGTAAGGTGTAATCGTGCCTCTTGTCCTGAAAATCTATAAAGTCTATGCTAATTTGCAAGCAAATCATACACATTATACTTAAAAGTAGTGTCAAAAATAGCTCTTTTGAACATTTACTGCACAGTCTCATGCCACTCTCCCGAAAGTTACAAAAACATGGATTAATGCAGATCTTTCAAGTTTCCCCAGAACGGGAAACTTGAAGAACCTTCAGGTATTTGAAAAAAAGTACAGAAGGGCAGATTTGTGGTGTTAGCTGTAATTTCTTTCCAAGATAGCATTACTGCCAGCCTGCAGGTCAGACTATTCTGAGTGCTTCTGTCCTCCTCTTCCACTGTTTTACCAGCTTAGATTCCTACCTGTTAACTCTGAATTCACTATGGTGCTTTAATGGCATCACTAGCACACCTATTAAGTCTTGACAGGCATGCTGGATTTTTCCTGGCTTGTGACTGTAGCTCTTTCCACCTAGAAATACAGGACTTGGCCTGTGGCCAGTTATTGTCTCAAACACAACAAACATAATATTTTATAGGATAGAAAATATGTAGCACAGGACCTTCACAGGGATAAACGCGCCACAGTGCTTCACTAAAGTGAAGATATTAAACAATACTGAAAACAGCAACAGCATACATGGGGTATGGCCAATTAATGAAGGGGGAAAATACCTCTATCACAGCACGGTTTGGGGCAATCTGGTTGCTAGGAGCTATTTTGTTCTGACTAGATAAGCCAATAAATAGCTCCTCATATCTTTCCTAGAGCTGTCAGCACTGGATAATGGCAGAGATGGGGTTACAAACCCTTCTCCTGGTTCAGTAGCACAGGTCCCATGTTTCTTCCAGTCTGCGAGAAAAGAAAATCGTTAATCTGGAAATTGGGCCAGTGTATAGTGGATATTTTTTCTATAGCAGTGTATCTTATTCTAGGTTATCACCTATATTCTATAATATAGGTATACCTGTAGTATACCTCATTTGTAGATTAATCACTGACTGTTCAATAAATAAAAGACAACAGCATAAATTAAACCAGAGGAAGAAGGTACAAGAAAACATTATTTCAATGATTCATGGTAGCATTTCATGGCCAATACCTACTGAAGTACATCTCCTTCACCACTTCATTAGGACAAAGCCTGCCTCATCGTTAGAGACATCTCATTTGAAAAGACCAGTCATGAGGGAAATACAGTACAAATACCTCTAGTTGCCGCTCATTGGGCTGCCTGGAAATGCTCCTGCTCACAAACAAGGAGCGACATTTTTCGTCTCCTCCAACACTTCCACAGCTGCAGTGTGTATCTGCTGGTGTTTATTTGGTTGTAAGACATTAACCAGCAGCCAGATGTGTATGGTGAAAATAACAAAATTTAAGATGCATACACAGTAACTCTGTGCAAAAATAAGATACAGCTTCTCCCCAGAACAGTCTTGCAGCTATGAAACATGCTACACTGCTGAATGCCATATGGACTGCTTTTTCACTTTACAAACTTTCTCAAAGGATTATTCTGATAACTGGCATCATGTGGGGATGTGAATATTTCACATATGTAATACTATCGGGCAATGCATTCTAAGTGTACTACCAGTCATCATAGCTTTTATTATAGCAATCAATATTTGGTACCCTTACATGATGTAATATAACTGCCCTTCCCAATTACAAACCTTGGGCTGGAAATGGCACATTTATTTCACAATATTGACCTACATTATGAATGAAGCTTTAAAGTACATGTTTAAAAAGAAGAAGAAAAATGGGCTTGGGTTCATGCTACACAAGGCTCTAGCCTGGAAGTGTCAGGTGGTGTTTTGTAGGGAACAGTACTTCCTCTTTTGTCAGTATACGAGGACAAATATTTTCCCTTTCAAGACAGTACTGAAATTTAATTAGCTTAAAAATGAATTATTTTGAGAACCTGAATTTTAGAATTCAGACACAATAATTACTTTGTTGTACCTAAACTGTGTTTGTGTTACATCCCCTGTCTGTTTTTTTTTTGAGGCACTGAAAACAGGTACATTTAAGATATCTGAAATCTCTTTGCCATCTCCTTAATTTTCAATCCATCACCACTTCTCTTCCTCTTTTGGCATAGTTTAAATCCTTAGCACTTAGAAATATATATTGCTTTTCAGCTGGGAATGAGAAAATGGCTTTCCAAATTTCTTGAGAATTACTCAGCCCCCAGCAGACACATTTGGCTCATGTCTCTTTCTGCAAACCCCAGAGCTCAATTAACACATAAGGCTTCCCGCACCTAAAGCTGGGGTCTCAGACACATTCTTTCCACCCTCAAATTTGACACATACTTCTGCAGTTTTGTTGAAGTACTCCATTTATATTATTCCATTCACATGAGCACCTGATAAGGGTGGCGTACATCATTACATTTAACAGTGATAACTTTGTGGATCTGGGTTTAAGGTGATGATCTTAACATATATGGAAGGCTTATATCCCATTTTTGTAGGGAAAAAAATTGCTTTCTCAGATGGAGATATTAATGATACAGCTGGCAATAATTAAAGATCTGTATGAATACAGGACGAATGGTAGAAATAGAACACAAAGGCCATAACCTAGAAAGATGCAATTACTTGGGGATCCCTAGCCCTCTTGCTCACAGAAACATATCGAATAATCCTGCTTCTGTAGACTCATGGCTCTGTTCCTGAAGGGCTAATATTTTGTACAATTCACCCCAGTGGGTTTATGAGTGGTTATAAGACATGTTAGGACCCTTCTTTGGGATCTGTTTGTTCACAACTCTAATGCTGGGTGTAAACAGGATATACACAACATAAAAGGATAAGGCAATTACCCACTGGCTGGCATGTATGAAACACAGCTGGGATTTAGTGAGCTGCAAGGCAAAGTGCTAGTAGTGTGCTGACCAGCCCAAGAAGGCTCTGGGGGCCAGGCAGGCATTAGTGCCACAGGCAGGGTGGACTCCAGTGGTATGCTCAGCCCCACAGAGAGGTGCTGGTTGCCCATACACTGGCAATGGTGGCTCAGCCTGAAGACTGCCACCCAGATGTCCTCTGTTCTTTCCCTCACATTTCTAGGTTGGTGTTTCCATTCTTGAATCATTGACTCACTGGTGATCACACCTCAACAACCCTGCCTCTACATCCAGCCTTACCTTTCATACTTCTGTGGGGATGCTTTAAACCAGCCAGCCCCCTGGGGGAAGCTCACAGCAGGGACTACAAAGGGGGAATTTCACAGGCAGCCAAGGTGCCCCTTGGGACATGATTGCCTCTGTTGCCCACAGATTAGAATCAAAGGAGGCATTCTCTCTGTCCATCTTCTTCAATTTTCTTTCACAATCAGCGAGTGCTTTCTCCATAGCCACCTTGCCCTGCTGGTCACTCTTAAGCACTAACCTATGCTACCCTTAACATTGGCAAGTTGCAATTTATCCTTCTCTCTGAGCACAGCTCAAAGGCAGAGGAAAATCTGCCCACACATCATTAAGGTCTGTGAGGTGGACACAGCCACATGAACAATGTTAAGGTGAAGACTTCTTCCTCTGCTGTGAATAACAGCATTTTCCCCGCAACAGGGAGCTGTGTGAGCGGAAATGCCAAATGAGTCAGCTTCCTTATAGAATTAGCTGACCAGGAGCCACCCCTGCTTGCGTACACCAGATTTGATCTACCTCCCTATTAAAATTTGGTTCCTGGTGCTTAGCATAAAGGGATTTGCGTAGTTAATGTCTTCCTGAGCTCACTCACAGATCTGAAAATATCTTTTTCTTAAATTACGGTATACTTGTATTTTAGACATTCAGACTTTGGACTAAAGGAACAAGTACCTGAGACACGAAGTAATGAGCTACTGTATTTTAAATAGATTATTTGGGGCTCCTTCTTTCGTTCTGGAACACACACAAGGTGTACATTTGATAACATCAGAGTTTTTAAGTGGTCATGATTGATGTGGTTTGTAACAGAAAGCACTGTCAACAGTGAAGTCAAACCCAAAGGAAGAAGGAAATGACACTAGCTAATCACAAGCTAAAGGACTGACTTGACCAGACGGGATGCTTTAGAAAAACAAAGTGACCTAGAGCTGATGTGGATTAAATTGAACTTGTGTAGAAGTGTACACAAGCGCAAGATCCATGCAAATTAAACTTGTTCCTTTTGTAATGATACACAAACTGTAACAGCAAGGTGACTGTTGTAGAGCATCTGTAAATTTTGCAATGGTCTTTACAGGACAAAAAAATCCAGACATATATTATTTTGGAATACAGTCTGACAAAGATTAGGACTTTTCATACGGCAGTGTACTGTAGTAAATTAAATTAAGTGTGATGCTGGATCAAAGCCAAGTATTAAGGCAGATGGTTGGCTGAGGGTTTGCGTGAGATACTGCATTCCAGTTTGTCTTCACAAAATGTACAACTGAGCCATTTTAATCTGTGGGGTCAGCTGGACTGCTAGTATCACTAGTAAGATTTATGTAAATATGCTACAATTAAGAAAATATTATACAAAATGTTAAAGATCATCTATCTCCCTTACTCTGTGTTTCATGCCTTATTTATGCTGAAATCTTTTCATGTTCATTTTCTTTTGGGAACGAAGTGAGCACGAATACTATGCTGCCACCTAAAAGCAGTTTATGTTGCCTGAATAATTAGCTAGAGAAGACAACAGTTATGATTTAAACTTGAAAGGCTAAGTGAGACAGACTTGCTAAGGAACATGGTCTGCAACCAATCAAGTGATGAAAGACCACCCTAGTGAAAAGCAATTCCACTGTGAAATCCAGTAGCCTCCTAGAGCTGTTTCAGGTGCTAGGTTAAAGTTAAGAAGACTGCAAGCTGTAAATGAACATGAGTTTTGGATTTCAGCCTGTAACACTTTTCCTGGAAGGCAAATAACCTTTGTGCGGCTCTCAAGTTTGAAGGGAAGCAAGACTCTTGCTTTGTGAAAACTAAGCCCCTGCCTTGGCCATTTCCTGGCCAGGGACCTACATGTTCTGGGGGTAAACCTCATTATGACCTTGAGAGCTTTTCTAATAAGGTTACAACTTATCTTTAATTGAGACACCTTATGCATATTAGTTGTTAGAAGAAGACAGATGAAGCTGGAAGTCTTCTGCAATAGTATTACATCGGTATTTTTACTCCAGTAGCCTTTTTCAGGGGGGAAAAATCCCAAACACACAAAAGAATTGAATAGTAGAGTCAAGTATTCTCTAAATACATGACAAGTAAATCTAGACATTTTTCTTTTCAAGTGTGTAAGACAAAAGATAGGTAACAAGAGTCTAGGGTTTGGAATAAAGTTCAAAGTCTGTACTAAATTGTGCAGAACCTTTTGTACATTTAATATCTTACTTTTTTAAATCTGCAGGGACAGTGCAAAGAAGAGTCCTATTTCAGGTCATTATAAGTCAATCTCCCACTCCATATTAACAGCAGTATTTCATGTATGGAACTAGTATTGTGGAATTTTGTTAGCCAGGTTCTTATTCCACATTCAGGCCAGTAAAAATTTACAGTAGTGCTATGTGGTACTACTAGCTTGAGTATGTATTCTTTCAATCTACCACGAAAAATGATGCATGCTAAATAACCACCTTCCAAGAAATAAGGGCACACACTAAGCACAAACATCTTGTGCCAAGAATGCTACATAGGCAGCAAAAAAACAGTAGCTGGTTGGCATTTGGTAACCACGTAATTTGGATCAACAAATCCTATGGTGTGCTTATTCTTTTGTTGCTAAACCCCTAATTTTCAGTGATGATTCTTTCTGAACTGCTTCAAAGACAGCACTAACAATATTATATTTTTTACCACACACACACAAAAAAAAGAGTATTTGCAGCTGACTTTTTATAATAAAGGAAGAATTAAGGGCATGTTTTTCATAGCTATGAAGTATTTTACAGAGACTAAACAAATTCTATATATGATACTGTTAAAAATATCTAACCCATCCAGAATGTAAAATAATACATTCTTTACTAGGTGCCAAAGCTGTTGAGCATGTCGTATTTTGAAGCCCTTCTTTCAAAGCAATCTACAGTTAGTTTATTTAAGCAAACAAGAGGTCACATCTCAAATGCTTTACATCATAACCTTAGACACATTAAGATTAAAGAAAGATATCCTTAGACTAATTTAAGAGTCACTGTGACTCTTATACACCCTGCAACAGTTCAGATAACAGAGTTTGTGAAGGAAGTTGTTCTACTTAAACACAACAGACATATTATGTAACCTGCATATGTAATTGCAAAATTGACACTGATGATTCTTAGTAACCACTTGCTCGCTTCAGACAGCTTCAGACAACCAGAAGATCTGCTTACATATTAAAAGCTTTACCTCAAAAACATTGTCTCAAATCTTAAAATTGCCACTGCAAAAATATAAATAGTAAAAATAAATTAACACTCAACTGCAGCCTGAGTTGAATTGTAAAGGAATTACTTAATGAGGAATTAACTTGTGGCTTCCCCAGATCAGATGAAAAGTCTATTGGCTGTGTAGAAGGGAGAATCTCACCAAAAGACTCTCCTCTTCTGTGTGCTCTGTAATTGGTCTTTATTGTGGTTCATCAAAAGTCTTCCTTAGTTTTACACACATTAATGAATATTAAAATTTTTAAGAGTTGTAAGTCAGTTTACTGATCTGCAAATGGTACTGTAAGCCTGCAGCATGCTGACTTTGACAGAGAACAAAAATATCCTACTTTCTGAAATACACCCCAATTCTTACAGGTAGGTAGATTGCTGCAAATGCTATGATGAGAAATCCTTTAAACATTACTAACCAATAATAGGGAAGCAAACTGATCATAATTAATTCTTTATTAAGTATTTTTATTAATAAGAATTTTTATTAATAAGTATTGTTACTTGGGCCATGCATAACAACACTGTAACAATTGTATCTATCACAGCATTACAATAGGAACTATCTGAAACCTTGAATTTTTGCATTTTGTGAACAGTGTTTACTGCTATTGCAGTCTTATTGAGATTCAAACCAGTTCTCCCTGATAAGTCAGGTTGATAAAGCAATCCACCTCCAAAAACAGTCAGGCAAGATTTTGGCACAAACTGCAGTCTCAGTTGTAAGTTACATTACACCAGGGTATGTCACCAGTGAAGACACAATACCAAAATTTGTGCTGCAACTTGAATTATACCTGGGAACAGAATAAAGTAATACAACATCCAGCAATTATTTAGAAGCAAGACAGTAAATAACAGATGTAGTTACAATATTGTTATTACTGGAAAAGGATACAAGAATATGTTCTCCTCCTAAACAGAATCGGTCATGCTTATAGTAACAGCATAACTTAAAACCAGAAACACACTGGATTGCCAATGCATAGAATAAAAACAGTCAATTGTGTGGACAGGCTATGCTAGGTGACTGATCTGTGACAGTCCAAAAAGCTGTCATTCTTTGCTATCCATTCTGCCCATTTATTCTGGATGAATGTCATAGAACCAGAAAGTAATGCCTGCCCAAGCCTCAGCTATTCCATTTTCATCTAAATGCCAAACTCCTCACCAAAAAAGATAAAAGGGAAAACCGGTATGCGTCTGCCAACACCACTGCAAGAATGGCAACTTGTAGCAGTGAAGTATAAACAGTCATATGAACAGTCTGAAGCCACTACCACTGCGGTAGCTCTTCCCACGAACCGTCATCCCTGTGAACTCAAATGGAGACGCTGCCTTTCAAAAAGCACGTTAAGAAGTGCCACAAAATGTGTAAAAGGTAACAGCCTTTGCATTTTCAACAACGTGTAAGGTCAGGGTAAACCTTCACTCTTGAGTCAAAACTCAGACCCACACCTGCCAGACTGACATCCCACATAATCAAATGCATACATTTACTCTAACGCATAAGTGCATTAGAATCTAGTGTAAAAGCACACTATTGTTTTAGGAGAGTGACTACTAAACTGAGCCATTATAAAAGTTATGAATAACTCCTTTGCACAGACTAAAAGCTGTAGAAGATACGAGAAGAACAGACATGCATATTTACCCATGATGAAAACATGGTTTTGTACTACTAAGTCACAGTTCTTTTTAAGGGAATAAAGTACATTTCTAGTCTGGCCTGTAGTATGAAAATAGTGTCCCAGGATTAATACAGGTTCATATGAAAACTGAGAAATGTAAGTAAAAATTATTTATGTAAGGTACTGAAGTACAAATCCTCAAGGATGAAAATTCCTTTACACTTCCAATGCAGAGGGCTCCTCTTCAACAGCGTATTAAACTTTCTTATTTACTGTATGTAATTCATGGAACACCAGCAATGATAATTTTCACTAGAGAGAAACTTATAAAGGGACAAGAATGTAAATGTTTCGTTATACCCTTACTTCTCAAATCTGTGTGAATATAAATTTAAGCCTTTAAACAAAAATACAGTAGTATACCCAAGGAATCCAAAACCCTTCCCCAGTTTCAGAATCAGGATAGTATGGACAGGCATCACCAAAAAATGCTGCATTTGAAACAGCAGATCCTGGTCAAAATCTGTCTCCTGATTGAGAATCGACAACTTTCTTTCTTTAATACTTCTACCAAAGGCACACTTCCCCTCCAAAATACAGTTTGATTTGCAACAGTAAACATTCACAAAGTTCTCATCAGTTAAAAACCTCTGATAACTTAGAAGTGCTATTCTTCATGCTCTTAAATCCCTTGCACATGTAGCAGAAAATGTATGCCACAATTGGGTCACATCAAGTAAAAATAATTTGGGAAAAATATTTTTCATTGCAAAACATATCAGTTCTGCAAACAGGGTACAATTTCATTTCTCTATTAGATCTTATTCTAAGCAGAGGCAAGAGGCGATGAGAATTAGCAGATGACAGGAGATGAAGAAGTGTAAATCCCATGCCTGACAGCTTGACTTTAAACATGAATACAGAGTCACAGAACAATTATTCAGGCTGGAAGAGACCTCAGGAAGTTATAGTTCAATCTCCTTCTCAGAACAGGGCTAACACTGGATTGAGACCAGGCAAAAGACGGTTAAACCAAAAGGCACCTTCCCTCTTAGAGCATTTGAATTGGGTATATAGTTAATGTGCCCCCAGTTAAGTGAATGCTTTTTAATGACATGCATATTGGATGAGAAAAAAGGAGCAACTGGGTAGCTGAACAGCATACATATATAACTGGGTCTGGTAGTCACGTACACTTACAAAACCCAAACCTCCTCATATTAAACCATGCCTATTTAAAGGGATTGAGTTTTATACAGTGTATAGTTCTTATAAGCACAGGCTGTATTGATCAGGGTACAAAATTGCTAAACTGAATTCCTAAGCTGAAATCACTTAGTAGTGTGGAAGTACAATATAATCCTCAGAAGCAAGGAACAAGTGAAACAATTCATACATCACTTTTGCATTTTTAATTTAGTAATTATTGAATGGTTCCAGAGCAGACACTATATTACCCCAAACACAATCGAGTATCTTTGAAATAATGTGAAAAATAACCTCTTCACCTCAGTATAAAGACATACATATACAGACACATACATAAATTAATTTAGAAAATCTGTACATATATATTTTTCAGAAAGCAACTCATAGAACTATATATAAAAAAAAAAAATCTGTACTCTGACACACCATAAATTATAATTATTTTTTCTGAAGACAGGGTTTAAGGACACAAAATGCCATGCGGTGATACTTAGTAGAAAATGAACTGGTAAACATCTATTCAGTGCTAAAAGAAAACACAGAACTCCTTAAATAAAGTAAATGCCAATTTATCAGAAATATTTATTGTCTTTGAGCGAGGCACACCCCAGTTATCTGTGTTTCTTTAAGTATATCCCCATGGTAGACAACATCATGGAAGTATTTGACTACAAAAGCCAAAATATTTAACTTTCTATTACCGGCTGCAAAGCTGGTTCAAGAAAGAAGTATCCTTGTTGAATCTGAGTCTGAAAGTCCATCTTCCTGATTAGTTGCCTCATAATCACCCACATTATCAGCTAATTCAATGTCTTGATCATCATTACTTTCTGCGCTGTAATCAACTTCTTCAAGGAAGCGAGGTTCATCTTCATCCAATACATATGTAGTGGGGCTAGAACGAACAAGAAGTTGCATGAATCATGTTAAAAGTTTTACTTGGAACATAGATTCAGACCATACCCAGTCCATACCCTGATATACAAAAATCAAAAAACTACGGCAGGAAAGGGACAGCTTACCTGAAATAGTATTGAGCTTTTAATTGCATGTAAAACAACTGGGAACCAAAATCAAGTTTGTAAGACCCTGAACTAGTCAGACATAAAATTCATTATAGAAACATGCCACAACAAATTAGCTACACATTACAGACCTACACTAATAGCCTGTAAGGACTTCATATAATTACAGCAGGATCAGAAGCTGTTGTAGAAGGATACAACTACATAAAGAAACAACAGTTGCTAAAGGTTATAGAAAACTGCTAAAAACTAGGTGAGAATCTAAAAATTCCATTGGGAAATGTCTGTATTTTATTAAAACACATTTTACTGAAAAGCATTGTGAGCAATTACACTGTACCTATCAGACATCACAAAATAAGGAGTTATGTTTATGCCTACAACTAAGATTAAATTCCCATATGAATCCCTGCACTCAAATCAGGCCCTCACACATGCACACAGCTAAAACTTGAAATTTTTATGTTAAGCCTTGCAACTCAGAGGCAGCGGATTTAAGGAACTGAACCACTGCCTACAGAATGGTCTTTCCCCTTATCTAGGGATAAGAGGACTAACACCTTTAGCGTTAACTGGAGAAAGGTTAAAATACAACTTTCTGATCTTCTCCCATCCTTAATAGAGAGGAGAGGAAAAACGTATGAAAGGAAGAGGAAAAAAAACATTTTCCAGATCCGGTTTTCTAATCTCTCTTGGGACATAAGAAGGTAACTGCTTGAAAGCACTAAGTATTCCTAAATATTTAATAAGTAATTTTATATTCAGATGAAGTCTTAAAAAGTTTTATAATGGATTTTACCTAATAATTGAATCATACAGAACTCACACAAAACAGTGAGGATGTTCTTGTTGAGGGTACCTGTAGAAATGTTTTCATAGTAATTTTTGTGGGTTTTGTCTTAAGACACACAACAGCCTTGTCCTGCAGTAGCTCTATAATTAAAAGAATTAATTACTGCTTCTTTCTAAAGGTCTTTTAGGAGCTTAAGTGGACCACCTGAAATCTGCGGCGCAATCTCTTTTCAATATACATAAATTTCACAGTATTCTTCCGCTAGCCTCAATGACATTCTATACTGTCACATTTTGTGTTGTTGACAGTTAATTCAAAGACTGGCAGAAGAAAAATTAAGAATTGTTAGTGCCAGCTTGTGGGAAAAAACAAACCAAAACCACACACACACAAAAAAACCCCAAACCAAACCGCAAAACCATAAACAGGACAAAAAACCTAAACCAGTAAGAAAATTAGTTATAAAAAATTCAATTCAGTCATGATCTCTGGATTTACATTTAAAACAATCTGAATCATGGCTCACTAAACAAGCTCTTACTCATTAAGCCATGCAATAATGAATGCTCCACAAAACTAAATGCTGCTAAAGATTACTTAAGCTGTAACTAGGGCAACAACCCACTATGTTGGTTAATGAACTGGTGCTTAAAACAAATTTGTTTCCATTTAGGAGAGACAAAGAGTGAGGAAAATCACCAGTACCTTTGCAAAGATGCCAATTTCATTTTACAGGTGGGGAAATCAACATACCCTAAAGATACATGCTGTGCATGAAGAACCTGTGGTAGAAGCAGTAAAGGAATACAGTTTTCCTGTGCTTCCATCCTATGACATTTTCTCCCATAGGGAGTCACTACCTACCCACACTTCTTCTAAGGAAAAAAAAAGCTGGGGGAAAAAAATTAAATTTTAATTTACTTAAAGAACAAAAGGAAAGGAACTTCATTAAATGTATCATATTCCAACAAGTCCACCTTTTTCCTTTTTTTTTTTTTTTGCAACTTCTGCTTCTAATCAGTTAACACAGATACTGATTTGTTTGCTATTATATGCAAGAAATCCACACTGCAATTGCAGGACAGATTGTGTAATTCAATTCACAGGAAACTGAGCCATTAAATCTGAATGTTGGCCCAATATTAGCTAATAATTTTGAATGCTGAAACAGAAAACTATAATGAGCTATGTGAATAACAAATATTTTTGTAACCACTGACAATGGGATGTTAAAGTATTACAGTAGGCACTTATAAAAATTCATGTTAGTGAGATATAATATAGAATAGTAAAGCTCTTAAAAAATTACACCCACTGTTTAGTAAGTGTCGTTATTTGGAAATTAAACTCACATAGCTGATCCAGTTAAAAAAAAAAACAACAAACTACAACAAAACTTATTTTAAAGAAAAAAACAGAAGAGGACACACAAGCAAACCACATAGTTCACCTCTTTGAAGTGGCTTGTAAAACCATACAATATGTCCTATTTTATAGTCATAAAACCATACAGTATCTCCTATTTTATAGTCTTGAAAAACACACTGGTATATGTATTCAATATATATATTTATGTTTGTATAAATTTATTTTACTTATTCACATGTGTGAATAAGTAAATGTAGGCATGCCCTGACTTCCAGAAATTCAGACACTGTGCACATTCTTGAAGTCAGTGGGTCAGATGTAATACATCTGCACTGGGATGTGTACATTCAAAGCTCTCATCTGAAACCGAGAGTTGGCTTTTACCGACATTCCCCATTTAATAAGAAATAAAAATAAATTACTTTTTATATTCAATAAAAGTGCCTCTGGAATATACGAACAGGTCTTATTTTCAAAGGTACATAAACCTTTAACGTAAAAACTGGCTCTGAAATGTGCCTCATAATAGTTGTAGCTTTCCACTACTATCCAGGACAATACACCACAACTTCTCAATCATTTATTACTGAAAAAAATTATATTAATATGTATATATTAATATATATATTAAAATTAGTTTTTTCACTTTCCCTTTCTTGAGTCTTAATTCCTTACAAAATGGTACTTTCTTCAGTCAAAGGAAAAACCTGTGTTGCATAGCACTCATGTATATTTGCTTTCCCATAGCGTGTCTTCTTCTGATGTAGCATTAAGCATGGATATTTAACTTTCCAGCAACCTTTATTCTAATGGTTAGCATGAATCTGCAAAGTGGAATTATTACTTCACTGTTTACTGAGTCTGGATCACAAGAAATGTAGAAATCAAAACACCTGAAAGGATTTCTTGCAGCTTAATCAAATTCGTTATTCTCCTCCCTGCCGCTCCCCACACTCAGCATAACTTGCGACAATATATTTTTAGCTGTTGTCATGCTGATTCTATGGGTTTTAATTTCCTAACTTTTCCCTTGGGCTGTTTCTAATTAACTTGCTCAATAATCCCTCTTCCTCTACTGCTGAACCTCCTACTTTTCCTTTTAAAAGGAAACCATCATTTTTCTCAGGTTAGCAGAGGTTGTTTATCACACAGCTACACTTCTGTAATGTAAGGGATAAAATAATCTCTATTTTCTTTGAAGTCATGGCAGTTAAAAGAGAATACTATATGAAAACCTGAAGATTTGCAGATTCTAGTCAAACAATATTTTATGGTTAAAAATATGAACTCCTAGATACGTGATACAATCCTGTGGTATTCATGTTTACTAACAACTTTAAGAATGACCCTTCTATTTAAAAAAACAGTATTTTCTACAGCACCTGCCACTGAATATATAAATGACTATAATTTTTTTCTAAAATGTCTTTTAATTCATATTCTTTAATGACAATACCTTACGATGGTTTTTCTTATTTACATCAATCCTCCAAACATATTAAAAAAAAACCCCCACTTATCCTCCAAACATATAAAAAACCCCAGCTATTATTTTTTTTTACTAAAATTGTATTTGTCCCTTAAAAGACATACTTGGATTTTTCATTATCCATAGTGTTTGACACTGTCCCACACAACATCTTTGCCTCTAAACTGGAGAGACATCAATCTGATGGAGGGACCACCCAGTGGATAAAGAACTGCTGGATGGCCTGTCCTGGGTTCAGCAGCAGCAGTCATTTTTCTCCTTCTTAGTAGCTGGTGCAGTGCTGTGTTTTTGACTTTCAGACTGGGAACAATATTGATAACACTGATGGTTTTAGTTGGTGCTCAGCAATATTTACTCTGACCAAGGACTTCCTGAGTTTCATGCTCTGCCAGGGAGGAGGGGAAGTCAGGAGGAAGCAGAGACAGAACACCTGACCAAAACTGACCAAAGGGGTATTCCATACCACAGCACGTCATAGAATCGTAGAACAGTTAGGGTTGGAAAGGACCTTACGATCATCTAGTTCCAATCCCCCTGCCATGGGCAGGGGCACCTCACACTAAACCATGTTACCCAAGGCTCTGTCTAAGCTGCCCTTGAACACCACCAGGGATGGAGTACACACAACATCCCTGGGCAACCAATTCCAGTGCCTCACAATCTCACAGTAAAGAACTTCTTCCTTATATCCAATCTAAACTTCCCCTGTTTAAGTTTTTACCCATTATCCCTTGTCCTGTCACTACAGTCCCTAATGAAGAGTCCCTCCCCAGCATCCCTATAGGCCTCCTTCAGATACTGGAAGGCTGCTATGAGGTCTCCACGCAGCCTTCTCTTCTCCAGGCTGAACAGCCCCAACTTTCTCAGCCTATCCTCATAGGGGAGGTGCTCCAGTCCCCTGATCATCCTCGTGGCCCTCCTCTGGACTTGTTCCAACAGATCCATGTCCTTTTTATGTTGAGGACACCAAAACTGCACACAATACTCCAAGTGAGGTCTCACGAGAGCAGAGTAGAGGGGCAGGATCCTCCTTCGACCTGCTGGTCACACTCCTTTTGATGCAGCCCAGAATATGGTTGGCTTTCTGGGCTGCAAGCGCACACTGCCGGCTCACGTTCATTTTCTCATCAGCCAGCACCCCCAAGTCCTTCTATGGAGGCCTGCTCTGAATCTCTTCTCTGCCCAACCTGTAGCTGTGCCTGTGATTGCTCTGACCCAGGTGTAGGACCTTGCACTTTTCATGGTTGAACTTCATAAGGTCGGCATCAGCCCACCTCACAAGCATGTCAAGGTCCCTCTGGATGGCATTCCTTCCCTCCAGCGTATCAACCAAACCACACAGCTTGGTGTCATCGGCAAACTTGCTGAGGGCGCACTCAATCCCACTCTCCATGTCACTGATAAAAATGTTTAACAAGACTGGTCCCAACACCGATCCCTGAGGGACACCACTCGTTACTGGTCTCCAGCCCAACATTGAGCCATTGACCGCAGCTCTTTGCGTGCGGCCATCTAGCCAGTTCTTTATCCACCGAGTGGTCCAGTCATCAAATTGATGTCTCTCCAGTTTAGAGACAAGGATGTCACGCTGGACAGTGTCGAACGCTTTGCACAATTCCAGCCAGATGATGCAAACTGCTCTACCCCTGTCCATCATTTCCATAGCCCCATCATAGAAAGCCACCAAATTGGTCAGGCAGGATTTCCCCTTACTGAAGCCATGCTGGCTGTCACCAAGCACCTTGTTGTTTTTCATGTGCCTTCGCATGCCTTCCAGGAGAATCTGCTCCAAGATTTTGCCAGGCACAGAGGTGAGACTGACTGGTCTGTAGTTCTCTGGGTCATCCATTTTCCTCTTCTTGAAAATGAGGGTTATATTTCCCTTTTTCCAGTCATCAGGAACTTCACCTGACTGCCATGATTTTTCAAATATGGTGGACAGTGGCTTAGCAACTTCATTTGCCAGCTCCTTCAGGACCCGCAGATAGATTTCATCAGGTCCTATGAACTTGTGTACGTTCTGGTTCTTAAGATGGTCTCAAACCAGATCCTCTCCTACCATGGGCCTAGGGTCTTCATTCTCACAGTCTCTGTGTCTGCCTTCCAAAACTTGAGTGGTGTGGTCAGAGCATTTGTCAGTGAAGACTGAGGCAAAGAAGTCATTCAGAACCTCAGCCTTCTCCAAATCCAGGATACCCAGTTATTCTGATAGCTTCCGGAGAGGGCCTACATTGTCCTTACTCCGTCTTTTATTCACTACATACCTGTAGAATCCCTTCTTGTTACCCTTATCATCCCTAGACAAGTTTAATTCTAACTGGGCCTTAGCTTTCCTAACCTGGTCTCTAGCTTCCTGGACAACATCCCTGTACTGTTCCCAGGCCGCCTGTCCTTGCTTCCACCTTTTATAAGCCTCCTTTTTCCTTCGAATTTTACTCAGCAGCTTATTCATCCAAGGAGGTCTCCTGGCCCTCCTGCTGCACTTCCTTCTAGTTGGGATGCAACACTCCTAAGCTTGTAGCAGGTGATCCTTGAATACTGACTTAAGAGTCTTGGGCTCCCCTGCCCTCTAGGGCTATATCCCATGGAATCTTACTAAGCAGGTTCCTGAAGAGGCCAAAGTCTGCTCTCTTGAAGACCAGGGCAGTGAGCTTGCTGCACGCTCTTCTCACTGTCCTGAAGATCCCAAATTTGACCATCTCATGATCGCTGCAACCAAGGCTGCCCTGCAGCGTCACATTTCCAACACCCTGTTGGTGAGCACAAGGTCAGGCATGGCACCTCTCCTTGTCGGCTCCTCTATTACTTGTAGAAGTTAGTTGTCTTCCACACAATCAAGGAACCTCCTGGATTGCTTGTGTCAGGCTGTACTGTCCCTCCAACAGATGTCAGGGTGGTTGAAGTCCCCCATGAGCACAAGGGCCTGTGAGCGTGAGGCTTCTCCTATTTGTTTATAGGGTTCTTCATCCACAGATTCCTCTTGATCAGGCGGTCTGTAACAGATCCCCACAGTAATGTCTCCCATAGCTGTTCTCCCTTTAACCCTGACCCACAAACTCTCTGTTGACTGCCCACCTGTCCCCAGAGTTCCATACTCTCCAGCCTATCCCTAACATAAATAGCAACTCCCTTCCCCACCTGCCAGGCCTGTCTTTTCTAAAGAGTCTGTAACCTTCCATTCCAATGCTCCAGTCATAGGAGCCATCCCACCATGTTTCTGTGATGCCTGTTATATCATAGGTCCATAGACGTGCGCACATCTCTAATTCCTTTTGTTTGTTGCCCATGCTATGGGCATTCGTATAGAGGCATCTGAGCCAAGCTCCAAATGAAGCCAGCGCATTGGCTGGAGCATCTGGAATATCTCGATATTGCTGCGAGCATTTATTATAGGTGCTGGCAGCTGACTGAGTGTGTTGGGATGGAATGATGTCCCCCTCCCCCAACACACATAGTTTAAAGCTTTCTTGACCAGTCTGGCAAGCCTCCTACCAAAACTGCTCTTCCCCTTAGACCAGCTCCACGAGCCCCCAGTAGACCCGGCCTACTGAATTGAGTCTCATGTTCTAGACACCCAAACCCCTGACTATGGCACCACTGTTCTAACCCTTTATTAACCTGGCCAATCCTCCTAGCCTTTTTAAGGTCCTCCCTTGTATTCTGGAGAATTGATGAAAAGACAATCTGAGCTCCAGAGCCTCTAACCACCTCTCCTAGGGCTCTGTAGTGATTCTTTATGTTCTCTGGGCTACTGCTATCTATATCCCTAGCACCCACATGGATCACTTGAAGTGGGTAATAGCCAGTGGGAGTTACCAGAGCAGGCAGCCTCTCTGCAACATCCCTGATCCATGCCCCAGGTAGGCAGCACACCTCCCCTGAGACTGGATCAGGCCAACAGATGGGTGCATTTGCTCCTTTCAAAGTAGAGTCCCCTACTACTATGACCCGCCGCTTTCTCCTGACAGCACCAGTAGTGATCTTCTTTACCAGTGCACCAGCCGGTTGTTCATGGTGTTTCCTCATCAGCCCCCTGCAGGACAGCAAAGCGGTTATGGGAGAGGACAACAGATTTAGGAGGAAGCCCTTTGCTTTTAACTGTCCTTTTCCTCCTTTTTTTTTTTTTTTTTTTTCTTTTGTTGCTGTTTCCCAGCTTCCTGGGTTAATGCCCTCCTTCTTTCCTCTATGAGCTAGAGGGGAAGCTTGAGGCCCCTGCACAGTTTGGGCCTGGAGCAAGCAGTCCTGCTTCCTCTCAGCTTCCCTGATGCCTTTCAGTCTATTGACAGCATCCTGCAGCTCAGCCACCTGCTGCAGGAGGACCTCCACCAGGGAGCACCAAGTGCAGCCCTGCCCATTGTGTACCTTTCCCTCACCAGACCAGTGCAGGCACTCTCTACACCCCGAAGTCTGCACTGCAGCCTCCCCTCTCAAAGGCTCTGCCTGGGTGCCTACGGTGGGCACCGCCGAGGCAGCCAGAGCAGAGCTCCCAGGTCGGGCCCCGGTCATACGGGGAGTGCTCACCACCGCGCTCGAACTGCCGCGCCGCGCTCCCTGGGGCAGGTTTTTAACCAATCAGGGCTGGCGCCGTCCCTCCTGGCTCCGCCCTCTGTGAGTCAGCTGCTCGCATCAGCTGAGCTGCCGGCTCCTGGGCAGGTCCTGTCGAGGACTTGAAGCTCCCTCGGTGGCTCTTGCTGCTCTGAGTTGAGGCTCCTGGATGCTGATCTCCCCCTGCTCCGGTGTTCAAGGTGTCCTCTCTTGAGCTACTCACCTCAGCAGCTGACAGAGTCTCATCCTCTGCCAGGGAGGAGGAGAAGCCGGGAGGAAGCAGAGAGAGGACACCTGACCCAAACTAGCCAAAGAGGTATTCCATACCACAGCACATCATGCCCACTATATAAACTAGGGGAAGTTACCTGGAAGGGCTAGCTTTGCTGCTCAGGTTGAGATGGATATTGGTCAGCGGGTGGTGGGCAGTTGTATTCTCTCCCCTTGTTATTTCCCTTATCATTATTATTATTGGTGGTAGCAGCAGTGGTTTGTGTTCTACCTTAGTTACTGGACTGTTCTTATCTCAGCCCATGGGAGTTACATTATTTCTGTTATCTTCCCCATCCTTCCATGAGTGGGGGAAAGAAAGATGCAGCAGGGGAGTGAGTGCGCAGCTGCATAGTTCTGAGTTACTGGCTGGGCTTAAATGACAACATGGCTGCATGCAAAGAGTTGTGGTCAATGGCTCAATGTCCAACTGGAGACCAGTAACGAGTGGTGTCCCTCAGGGATCAGTGTCGGGATGTTCAACATCTTTGTCGCTGACATGGACAGTGGGATTGAGTGTGCCCTCAGCAAGTTTGCCAACAACATTGAGCTGTGTTGTTCGGTTGACACACTGGAGGGAAGGAATGCCATCCAATGGGATCATGACATGCTTGTGAGGCTGATGCAAGCCTTATGAAGTTCAACAAGGCCGAGTGCAATGTCCTGCACTTGGGCTGGGGCAACCCCAGGCACATCTACAGGTTGGGCAGATAATGGATTGACAGCAGCCCTGAGGAGAAGGACTTTGGAGTGTTGGTTGACAAGAAGCTCAACAGGAGCTGGTAGCATGAGTTCACAGTCCAGAAAGTCAACTGTATGCAATTTCCTATATAGTTTGTGCTCATTATCTCCTGGCCTGTTACCAGAACCACCAGAAAGAGCCTGGTTCTGTATTCTTTACAATATTCTGTATTCCTTACCTCCCTTCAGGTATTTGTACACTTTGACACTCCCTGAGCCTTCTCCAGACTAACAGTCCTGCCCTCTGAACCTTTCCCCCTCTGGGGGATGCTTCAGTCCCTTTATCAACTTAGGGGCCCCTCCCTGGACTCTCTTCTGCATGGCCACATCTCTCCTGTACCTCTTCTACTGGGTACCAAAAACCAGACACAGCACTCCAGGTGTGGCCTCACCACAGCTGCAAAGAAGAATCACATCCATCAGCATGCTGGCTACACTTCTAATGAAGCCCAGGATATCACTAGGCTTACTAAAGTCAAGGCAGGCAATTTCCACTTCATTCCCCACATCTACCAAGCCAGTCATTTCATTGCAGAAGGTTATCAGGAAGCATGACTTCCCTTAGCAAATCTGTGTTGACTATTCACTATCTCCTCCTTCTTCATGTGGCTGGAGAAGCTTTCCAGGACTAGCTGTTTCATCACCTTCCCAGGGATCAAGCTCAGGCCAACCAGCCTGTAGCTCCCTGGGTCCTCCTTGCTCTCCCTTGAATACAGGAATGACATTTGGTTTCCTACAGTCTGCAGGCACCTGTCCCAATCACCATGATCATTCAACGATTATAGACAGTGGCCTCACACTGACATTAGAGCACTTCCTTAGGACTCCTGGATGCACCTCATCAGGACCTGTAAACTTCAGTAAATCCAGTTTGCTTAAGTATTCTCCAATCTGTTCCTCTTCTACCATGTCCTGCGTTCAGCTGTAAGAATTATTTTTTTCCTTCTTACTACTGGTGTGTAGCACCAGCTACTAATTCTTCCTTGCTCCAGATTTTCTCTAGTCTTGGGGTCCTTGATTACTGAAAGTTGGTCTTGTTAGTAAAGACTAGGGTGAAAAAGGTATTCAGTACCTCAGCCTTTTTCATGTTCTGTGTCAACAGGGCTCCTACCCCATTCAGCAGTGGACTTACCTTTTCCTTAGTCCTCCTATTCCTACTTACATACTTAAGAGAAGCCCTGCTTGTTGCCTTTGATAGCCCATACCAGATTCAACTCCAGGTGGACCATATCTTTCCTAGCCATGTCTCTGCATACTCAGACATTGCCTCTATATTCCTCCCAGGTTACCTGTCTCTGCTTCCACCTTCAAGGCACTTCTTTGACATGTTTAAGTTCTGACAGGAGCTCTTCATCCACCCTTGCAGGCTTCCTGGCATTTTTGCCTAAACTCCTGCTCATGGAGACGGACTGCTCTTGAGCTTGGAGGATGTGGTCCCTGAATATTGCTTACAGGTTGTTGTCCTTGAATATCCACCAGTTTTCTTGGGCCCCCAGTTCCAATGTGCTCTCCTCAAGCCCAGGGTTGTGATCTTTTCCCTGCTCCCTCCCCTTTTGGGAACAGAACCTGAAATCCATCAGCCAAGACTACATTCTGTGTTCACTTCCCCAATAAGCGCACCCTCGTTTGTGAGTACCAGATGCATCAAAGCACCTCCTCTTGTGGGTTCTTGTGTCACTTGGGTCCAGAAGTTGTCATCAATATCACCAATCCAGGGACATCCTGGACTGTTTATGCTCTGCTGTGACTGTCTTCCAGCAGATGCTGTGGTAGGTAAAGTCCTCCAAGGGGACAAGGGCTTGCAAACAAGAGGCTGCTTCTAGATGTCCACAGAAGGCCTGACCCATTTTTCATATTTCTATACTATTCTTCATCTCCTGTAGAGACTCGCAGCTTCCCCAGATGACTATTTCTGAACTTCATTTTTTCTTGCCATATAGAATTTTTGCCTGAAGTCTAGACTGACTTTTCTGTGTAATCTAGGGCCATTAATCCTGGTCCTGCCTGCTCTAGAGAGAACAGACTCTTTGCGTCTGTCTTCCTGTATTTGAAGGCAGCTATCATAGCTATCATGTTCTTTCCTCCTTCTCCATTGCGTAGTTTTCCTTTTTTCTTTTTGATAAGGGTCTTATGAGAAAAACTGTAATCAAAACAATTGATTTTATTTGCATAGTAAGACTTCCTGTATCATAAAGATGGAATTTCATCTGGCAATTTCTCTCAAGAGCTTTACAGCATCAAATATTGCCCCTTGCTCTTCAGCTTTATGTCAAGGAAAATATCTACCTGAGGTGCATTGTACAGCTTTTTTAAAACATCTATACGCTTCCTTAGCAGTTACATTCTTCACTTCTCAAATTTTGGCCTCTTCTGTCGACACATCTCATCCCAAAGAACAACTGAAATGTCTGTCAGACAGTAAGCCTCTCATATATATAAGAACCCTAACCACATTACCTTCAGACAATAGATATTCAGAATCCCTGGCAACATACATAAAGCGATACATAACAAATTGATTTTTTTCCTCCTTGGGCTGATCCCCGTCCATAAGACAAAACTGCCTGTATCTATGTTTTCCTGTTCCAGGAGTTTAGGGCAAGACAGCTGCCTTCCACAGTTACCTGATGATCTTAGCCCTTGGCATAACCGGGTGGAATCAGATTTTCTGCGCTAATCTCTCACTCTGTAGTGTTTCCCATTAAACTAATATGCTACAGAAATGGAAAAGCATGAGACCAGTTTCTAAAGCAAAGCAGGTAATTACATTAATTTATTCTAATGGACAACCAATGCAAGGAATAAAAGACTTGAAGACCATTAGCAACTACTAAAGATATTGGTGTTATCAACTTTGTTCACAGGCTGAGAGTCAAAACCACAACAATGCACCAGCTACAAAGGATTAAAAATGACTACCACAGATGAACCCAGGACAACAACTTAACCCCCCCAAAGTCCCCCCTCCTCCCCTGACTTTTTTTTTTTTAAACACACTACAGAGATAGGAGAATGTAGAAGAGAAGGGAGTCCAGGAGGCCTGGTCAATATTAAACACCACTCCCTCCAAGCTCAAGACCAGTGTATCCCCATGATGAAATCAGGCAAAGGGGGCAGGAGACCTGCATGGAGGAGCAGAAAGTTCTTAGTAAATCTTAAACTCAATGAAGAAATGTATGGGATGTGGAAATGGGACAGACTGAGTGGGAGCACTACAGGAATACCATCAGGGTGTGCAGGGATGTGACAAGGAAGCCCAAGGCCCACTTGGAATTGAGCCTTGGTAAAGGATGTCAAGGACAACAAGGAGGGCTTCTACAAGTGTATCAGCTCCATAAGGAAGATTAGGGAAAATGTGGAGTCGCTGCTGAGTCAGATGGGTGTCTTGGTAACAGAGGACACAGAGAAGATAGAATTGCTGAAAGCCTTCTTTGCCTCAGTCTTTACTGCCGAGGATGGCTCTCAGGAATTCCAGAGCGCAGAGGTAAGAGAAGGCTGGAGAAAGGAACACCTCCCCTGGGTTGTAGAGGGCTGTGTTAAAGATCAGCTAGACAGACTCAACACCCATAAATTCATGGGCCATGATGCAATGCATCCACAGGTGCTAAGGGAGCTGGCAGGTGTTAATCTGCCACTCTCTATTATCTTTGAAAAGTCATGGAGAACAGGAGAGGTGCCCTGTGACTGGAGGAACGGCAGTGTTACTCTCATCTTCAAAAAGGGCAAGAAGGAGGAACCAGGAAACTACCTGCCAGTCAGCCTTTCCACCATCCCTGGAAAGGTGAGGGAACAGGTCATTCTGGAGGTCATCACCAAGATCTGACAGTAAAATCTGGACATTACAAGCATGCTAATCCTGTACTAGTGAGCAAATGATACTGGGGGATCCAGCCATCACTGAGTAATAGATATCTATACATCACAACTGCTCTTTTAACCACTTACTTAAGACACTCTTTTATTGTTACTCCTATTATTATCATCACCATCTAGATTAGACTTCACTTTTCATTGCTATCTGTGAATGCCAAGCATTAACACAAGCTCTAGTCTTTCTTAGTTCTCCACATTCCAATAATAAAGTGTGATCTTCGGGGGGGGGGGAAGAAAAAAGAGTAGTAAGTATAATAAATGTGTGTTACCTTGTCACTTTACAACTTGAATCCATCAGCTCATTTTCAATATCCAACAGACTAGAAGGCAGACTGTATTCCAAAGGTGAGGACATTCTTTTTAAACGCAGTAAGCCAACACAGAACTTTGCTCCCATCTCCTCCAGTTCTCTTGTCCCTATCTGCAATCCCTAATTTAAAAATAAGATTTAAAAATACAAAATAGGTATATACAGGTGGACCCACACATACTGCAGAATTACTACTGAAAACACACATTATTTTATTTAATACACTTTCTTGTTCTAGAGACAAAACAAATAAGATTTGTATAGTAAACACTTCGCAAAAGTATCAGAGAAAACTCAGACAATAACTGCAGTATTCCTCTAAGGCTGAACAGACATTTCTGAACACATCCACATTTCTTTGGAGCTTCCTAGTGTACACATTAACAGGATTTTACCCAGTGACACTGGAAGAGAGACTGAGATCATATGCAAGTTTAAAAGTATAAATTGTAAAAATCTGAGACAAAGTTTGTACAAAGGAATTTCAAATACAAGATTGTTCAACAGAGGCTCCATCAGAATGAAGATGAGTAAATTCACACTGTAGCTGTAATCAAATTCATTGCTGAGGGACACAAATAAGACTATTTAAGGCAACAAAGTTACTCCTTGACACAAACATCTCTTGCCTCCTGTAATATAGAGGCTACATGTGTTAATTCTGAAAGTGTTCATTCACACATTTAGTAATTAAAACCAACAAACATGAACTATCAAGAGCCATAGGTATTTTCTAACCTGAATGATATACCAAGGCATTTTCCTCTGCAAAGAGTGTTTAGGAAATAGAACTTATATGATATTCTCCAAGTTTCCATATGTGATAAACCCTCCCTTCGGATAAATCTGTATTTCTCATTTAGCCAGCAGTGCAGTACGGAGAGACAGATTCTCTAACCTCAACTACTATTATGAAGAGAGAATGATATTCTAGATTGACCCTCAACAGTTACAGAATTGGCTAGTACTGACTGCATATACACTAAAATTCAACACCACAACCAAACTCAATCTTCCCCTTTGCAACTTCTGTATCTCAGGAGAATTTGAAAGGAATTTAGTTTGGATATTCTAAGCCTCTTAATGTAAAGGATAGCTAAAAAGGAGCTTTGACAAAACAAGCAGGAAAGCAGGAGAACCAGTAATTGGTAGTAAGCTAAGTCATCAAAGCAGGAAAATACATAAAGCAAAAAGAATGGATTAGGATTTTTTTTACTATAAGCTAAAAAATGGGCACACAAGCTGCCACACGGACACTGTATTTTAAAATGCAAGATTTAAAGGAAGTGTTATGTTGTTCCAGAAATGGTAGAGTCCATACATTTAACTGTGCGAAACAGAACTGCACAAAGAGTGGAAAGTTTGATTTTATCTATCTTGTGAGTTTTTTCCTTAGTAGTCTTCATAAACAAAGTGTATTTCAGCAGCAAGAATGCTAAAGCTATATCCACTATACTAAACAGGGCCATCCTGCAGCCAAAATGATACAGAAACCTGTTAGCAGTGAACAAGAGTTGGGTATTTGATTATTATTGTTAACAGTAATACTACTTACCTCTTTTATAATGCTTTTGTGCTGTAGGTTTCAAAGCACTTTATTAATAAAGGAAGAATTATCCTCACTTTACTGATGGAGAAATGGAGGCAGAGAGGGTTGAAGCGATTTGCACAGTGTCTCACAGCATGTCACTGACCCCGCTGGGAACAGAAATCAGTTCTCCTCACTCTCAGTGCAGTACCTTATCCACAGAAGCCAATTTTATGTTTTTGTTTTGTATTTGTTTGCACGTCAGAAACATTCGAAGACCCCAATCATAGCTGGGGCTCCACTATGCTAATCACAGGAAGACACAGTCCCTGGCCCAAAAAGATTAAAATAACATTAAGGACAAGAGGCAACAAGTATGCAGAAGAGGAGGAAGGGTAACAGTAATCTCACTGTTACACAGATTACTAATGTGTACAAGTTGATGGTTCAGAGACTTTCCCAATCATTTACTTCATCTGCTGCTGAAGAAGTTATCATTAGTTGGCAGATTCCTTACAGACAATATAATGGAAGTGTATCTAAGTAAAAAATGGACAAGGGTACAGTATGACAGTGCAAAGACAATTGTTAGAAAGATAAATAGCGTGTGCATGTTCTGTGGCTTCTATTTTCAGCACAGCAGAAAGAGGATATAACTAATGGGAGACCTAAATGCATCCAACTGGAGGTGGATAACTGTGAAACTTCTGGACAATAAAACTTTGAACTTGCTATACTGAGAGGCCTACATACTTGCAGTAAAAGCCCATGCCAAAACAGATCCGCTTCTGTTATTTCTTTATATCATAATGGAGAATGTAATGCCACACATCTGAGAAATACTGGATTTCTTAGTCCATTGGTATTCTTCCATCACCCAAATCTCTTCATTTCTATGAAAAAACAGACCCAAATTCTGTTTCAGGAAATAATAAACAGTTGCCCTAAGGGACCTGAGGTGAAGTTCATTTTCACTGAAGCCTTCATTAGATTCCTCTTCTTGATCTCCCAATCACCTTCAATTGTTGTTTCAGTACCTTTAACTGTGGCCTATTGAAGTCCCTTAAGTGTCATGAGCATTGTTTAGGAGCACAACGCATATGTAAGTTGCTGGGTTTTGGTTGGTTGGTTGGTTGGTTTGGTTTGGTTTTTTAACATGCACTGAATTTCATTCCTTTTTCTTTTGCATTTTATACAACTGTCTTTTTTCTAGACTAACATTTCAGGTGTCTGGTTGAAGTCTTCCTTACTAACCACATCATGAAAATACATAAATAGAGTGTCTCGGGGTGAACTTTGCTACCTGAAAGCAAAGATGCAAAACAAAGGCACAACAGACTGCAACCTCAAATTGAGAAGAATTTTCCTGTCATATTACTTCAGAAATTGAGAAAAGCCATAGAAAGATTTGGAGAAGCTAGTTGGACAGTGAAACATCATCTTCTTGTTCTGCTTTCTTATTTCGCAAAGGCCACAAAGATATGGTAGTTTTTGAGAACTCAAAATCTAGAGATCAAAGAAGCACAGTAACGGACAAAGTCTGTTGACTGAATCATTGTCTCCTCAACTCTTCTCTCCATATGCGTCATATAATTGCCACATAATCTTTTCAATTAACTTAATTAAGCAATGTTCCCACTGATTTCAGCTTTCAGGTTGTTTGAATTATTGAAGAAATTGTTCTTTTGTCTGGCATCTTAATTATCCTCCATAGGAGATCTTGGCACATCTTTTCATCTGAACGCTTGCCTTTCAATATCTTGAATTGCAGATGACTAACCAGTATTCGCAGCACTAATTTTCAATGCACTACAAAGACCCCATGCAAGCACTTTAAACAAGACTGCTTCCAGAAGTAAAATAAAAGAATAAAAAGAAAAATTGATGTTCTGATATTATCCAGCTCTGGCAAAGACTCAGCATTACTTTCACATAGGATGGTACCACTGAGTGATACGAACAAAATTCAGTGATAATGCAAACCAGAAGACAGGGAAAGTGCTTCAGATCTTTATGCAAAACACACAGTCCAGTCCCTCAAATCTGAACAGTCATATCCTCTGTGGTGGGAAATAGGAGGGGAGGGAGTTGCTACAGTTTAACTCCTATCTGTGCTTTGACATAACGTATTATGAAATGTGTCATCTAATTTATACTACAAGTTTACCCAGAGTTGCTGACTCCACACCCTCTAAAAAAAATCGAAAAAGACTGCACTGTTTCATCTCTTTGACCTTCTCTCTGGAGAAACGTTGCTCTTTTCTTATTCCGCTTACTCATCTTGGCCTTTTAGATACACTTTCTTAATAAGTCCAAGCTTCACCACAATGAAGGAAAAATGAAGAATTTTCCGGTATGTTCAGAGGATGACTAAGACCTCACAAATTGTTTTATTCAAAACAAAATGAATGACAGAACCAAAATCTGATGTCAACAGGTAGTTTACATTATATAGAAGAATGCTCTTCCCTTTTAAGTAAACAATTTTCCCACAGAATTCAGATATTTCTTCCCTCCCTTACTGAAGAAGGGCATTTGCAGGCTAAGCATCTTGAAAGTTAGTCCACGAAGTATCTTCAATTCACCTTTGTGAAGAACTTTCTGTAGCAACACTGTTAAAGCCATGAAGGTTCATGTTTAAGAATATTCTGGAAGTTTCAAGAAGCAAGTTGGTGAGTCATTATTTTGAAAGTTCCATAATTACGTCAATCTGAGGAATAATGGAATATTCTTACAAAAGTAGGAATGCTTCTGTTGTTAATTGTCAAAATTAACTCCTTTAGTAGTTACAGACCTACTGAAATGCCTGCCAAGGTACCTGTCTTCCTTCTGCCCAGGGAGTTAAGGATGGGTACTTGAGCATACATTAATACATTAAATACACCTTGTTCTAACTGTTTGGCTTTGAGGTTTTTTGCTCCTGCTCTGCTCCCTGCCCTCTCTTGGTTCTAGCCTCCTGACCCTCTTTTTGCCAAGCACCTTATTTGATCATGTGGTCATTTGCTCAATTAGCATTCCTAAACTATTTTTAAGCAGAGGAAACAGGGTCTTCTTCAACAAATGTTAATTTTGAAAACTTGCTTCAATATGTATCTAGTGACAGGAGTTAAAGATCAGATGTTAGGGTGGTGGTTCTCCTTTTTCCCCCTACAAGTATTTTCTTTGAAATAACTTTTCTACCAGTGACAAACTATAAGCAAGATCACCTTCTGTTTTCAAATATTCAGCCCTGTTGACACTTGAGAAGGAGACAAACTGAAAATAAGTTTAAAGTCAAGAAGCCAAACAACTATGATGAGTTCAAATATGCACTGTAGTTCTGGTAACCTGGTATGAAAATGTTTTGACTTATAAGCCTGTTTCTGCAACTACACAGGAAAATTCTGTAAGGGACACTACTAAATATCTGCTGAAGAACCATGAACAGCCATTTGCCATGTGTAAAGGAAATCTTTATTCTAGTATTGGCACTACTAAGCAATTTAATAATCTACTGGAAAGAACTGTTTAGATTTTTTTTAACTACATGCATACTTATGTGTTACAAGCCATAATTAATATTAATTTGTTAAAACAGCCAATAAGCACAACATATGGGGTCAAGGATGGTTATGTGACAGATGAAGACTATTATGCAATCTGTAATATTATACATTATGTAATTTCATTCCAACATTAGAGTACACAGATCTTAGAAGAGCTTTAGAAGCTTAAAGCAAGCAAGCAGGGTTACAGAACAAGATACCAACCCAAATGGAAGAAATTATAAAGCAAGACCAATGTAACTGATCTATTTTCTTACCTTATATTTGCCCTGGTCACATCCACATAAAGTGCTTTCCATTGTGTAGCTCCTTTGTACTCCTATCTCTCTCCAGACAACAACTCGTGCTGTTGATTCCTTGGACTTTTCCACTACAAAGCTGCAGCTGCCCATGCAGAAAGCTGGGGCAGTCTGACTCAGGATCTTGGGGAGTACCTGCAGGACAGCAATTTGAAATATACAATTCTTTTATTCCACTTATGAAAGCAGGGGTGAGGGTAATACGCAATCACAAATTATTGTCAGAAAATTTTGCTGCAATTTGAATTAAGAAAACAAGAATAAAAACATTTCTCCATCTGAAGTTTTCAAAGCCCAGTGTGTTCAAGTGACAACAGGTCTGCCACTTCCTACCTACTAAAATGATCTTTTCCAGACTCAGTCACTGAAATTTACTGTTAGTCATGTGGGTAAGAATCAGGATATGAAACAATTCTTCAGATTATAACCATCTCCTCAAAATTCACCAAGCTAACTTTTTCCAAATTAAGTGTACTTCATATTCCATATAATTAACTAAATTAAGTTTTAGACTGCTTCAACAATCCAGTTTGCAGATCTAAGACAGGCAATACGTTATTAATACATAAAATTCATTCACATTTAGAAAAGGACTAGGTGCATATTTAACTTCCAAGAGTGTCAATCGAAGTTCAATGTAACAAATGCAGCTTTGGAAAAATACAAGTTAAGCAAATGTAGGTATGTATGTAATGCTAAATTATTTCATTCTTTCCAGCTCTTATTTGTATCAGTTGAGCCAAAGCACCTGGCTACTTTGAATTTTCTATTTCAGTAGCATATTATCAGCATAAGCTTGCCCAAACATTTCAATATGCCTTTTTGAAACCCAAAAGGGTTTTTCTCAGAACTCTGACTATTGTCTTCTGTGTGCTATGGAAGTGCAGGCTGAAGTGTTGAGAAGCAGAACAGCAACAGACTCAGCACCCAGGAAATCACACAAAAAAAACTGAAGAATAGATTTTACGTTTTAACGTGTATTTTCACACTTTTCAAGCTTAACTTTGGATCTTCCCAAAAAAAGGATTTGGACGCATTAGATTTTACAATTAGGACGCACAGGTTTACAATTGCCACAAGGCGGCAGCGGAGTTCTACAGGACAGAAGACAGCGGCAACACATTCTTTAAATTTTGGAGTTTTTTAAAGCTTATACAATGTAGTGGATGTTGTTTGTTAAGTTTATTATGTATATGTATTAGGGGTACATGCTTTAATTACACCTATTTATAAGAGGAATTTCCCTATTTCCATAGACAAATTTAAGTCTCTCAGAGCAATCCAGTATTTTTTTATTTTCCTGTTGCTAGTACATTCTTTGCCATGCATAAATGATCTTCTCATGTAGTAGTTATAAATACACGGAAATATATTTTCCATGTATTTGCTATAATGGTAACACTGAACATTGAAAAAAAAAAAAAACAAATAAAAACCAAACAAAACCTTCACATATAGTTACAAAGACCCCCCCGAAAATGAAGCACTCTACTAATATTAAATCCCTAGTTATGGTAATATACAATGTTTAAAGCTCTCAAAATACTTCCCAGTACACTTATGAGCTAAAAAGATCATTCTAAGTAAGTCTGTTTATGCTATAAAGTCACTATGTGCACACAATAATATTGGGAAGTTATTTGTAAATACAAGTTATTTGTAAAGAATATTCCAAATTCATGCCAAGTGAAAAAAGATATAAATGTCAAACTTACCCTGTAACAAGGGTCCTCCATCAGGTCACAAGCAGCAGCATTAACATTAGTGTGCCACATTGTCTCTTTGATACTGCAGCCATACATAAATACATTCTTCTTACGAGAGTGACCATGATAATCACAATAGACCTAGAAAAAATCATTTAGCAAAATAAAGACAAGGCATTTGGAATTAGTATTTTATAAAAGCAAGAGAAGAACAAATAAAGTTATTTATACTAAACACAGCTCCTTATATAATTAACTGTGCATTAAGACAAAAAACATAGGATTCATTGAAGGAAGGTTTAACCTTCTATCCTAGCACAGGAAATAGACCTAGATCTAAAGATTTGCAGAAGACCAGGTCTCCAAAACAAATTTGAGTGTGATGCAGCTTACAAGACTATGTTAAAATATTTAGTTTACAGACTAGCTACATAAACAAGGTTAAAGAGATTCAGAATTGTTTACACACACATACTCACCAAAGGTAAACGTTTTATAGCAGCCAGATATTGAAGTAACCCTTTAGCATGGTAAATAGTGGGATGCAGATCTGGATTTGGATTTTGCCACTGTCTGTTTAAATCTTCTCCACTTAAAGAGCAACGGTGGCTATTGTGGAGGGTGGAAAAATGCATGATGTAGTCTGTATTATTGTACTTTTAAATAACCCTCCCCCCACCTCAAGTTTTCCTTGTCACCACTGCTTCTTTGGAAGAGTCTGTTAAGAAACAAACCAGCTTTCTAACAGGCCAAATAATGTAAGTGGTTGGGTTTTTTTAAGTTATGTCATAAAAAAAAAAAAACCCACAAAAAATAAATTAGAATTAGCTCCTTAAAGAAGTCAACTGTAATGTTTCTGAATTGCTGTTGAAACTCGACTTCTGATTCTATTCAAATGCTAGTTCAAAATCAGTAATTTCAAATATATGGTATCTTTACAGTTCTGGTGTTTTGCTTTCTGCAATATAAACACTAATGTCAACCAGAAACGTAAGACTTGAAACATGAAGTTGTTAAGAGAGAAGTAACTGTAAGAAAAAAAAAAAAACAAACAAACAAAAAAAAAACCACAAACAAACAAAAAACCCAACCAAACAAAAAACCCAGCAAGCAAATAAACATCATCTCCTCATTCTGTCAACAATCAGCAAGAAATTTCAAAGTTGCAGAAATTCATGTTCAGGCAGTCGTCTTCATTACATTCACCTTAAGACTGTGCGTGCTGGGACAGATTTACTTTTCCCTGTATGAAAAAATTTCACTTGCATGCTGAATGATTTAATTTCAGGTGCTATGTTATATACATGTTTTTTACATATTTAAATACATGGTTCTACTAAAATCTATAATTGGTTTGATTTTTATTTTATTTTGTTCATAAAACGTTTTAGAAGACTGTCCGTAACTAGGTGAGAAGGAACTCACAGTGGTATCAAAAAGTTCTGAAATATCCCTTGAGTTCATTAAGAAAGGTCAAAGAATTACTATTAATAACTTTAAAGCAGGATACTCTTACCTTTTCTCCTGTACACCTATTAACTTTCCCCTTTTTAATAACATTTACAACAGCTATTTCTGTAACAGCCTTCTAAATACTAAAATTTAAAAAAGCAAAATTACATAAAAAGCTCAGCTAGCACTATTATTTTTTCATGAGAACCATGAACTTGTTTTGCTTTTCCTAAAAGTAGCTGTGCTCTCATGTAACATTCTACACATAAAGATTGTAATTCAGAGACAATTAAAATTCTATGTAAAATCACATAGAAATTATTATCGTCCATGAACAACTGAAAATACCTTTTATAAAACTGAAATTCATTGAGCAATGCATCTGCCTTTAAAAAGCCAAAAAATTGAAAAGTCCTAGCAATTTTGTAAGCATAGACTTTTTCATATTAAGTATTTTATTTGTGTGTTTCTGGGATTAGGTTGGATTATTTTTATTTACTTTTTTTAATAACAGATGCAAAGACTTAGTAATACAGATACATATTTGTGAGTAAACTTATGCTTACTTTCCATTGATGACACCATCTGGATTGAGCATGGGAATAATTTTGAAAATATAAGATTCTCGTAAACACTGGGCACTTGGATTATTGCTCATAAGGTATTCCAGCGTTCCCTTCATAACCCAGCTTGCATTAGTCTCTCCAGGATGTACACGAGCAGATAGGAAAACATAAGGACGATTCCCTAAAAGAAGCATGCATAGATATTGCAAAAAAAATATTCAGCTTAGGTAAACCATTTGTTATTTGAAAAAAGAGGCAATAGTTAGTTTCACTTATTACAACGCAAAATACAGTATTTGGCAGTTGCGTATTATTAAGAATCAGTATTATTTATAGAGCTTGCCAGAATATTATTATATGGACAGCTAATCACAGAACTTTCACAATGGAATTTTGAATTCAATCATACAATTATATAGCCACAACTAGTCTGAGCTGGCAATTATGATATGATGACTTCGATCACTATTTTTCAAATAGCCAACAAAAATACTGGGCTGAAGGAACAAAGCAGGAACACTGCCATAACTGAAGCTTACTTAAAATTGCAGTAGCTTAGATGTTGGCTTTGTGAACGATTTTTTGACAAGCAAATAACCTGAGCATTTGGAGAAAAAAGTTACTCAGAAATCAGGTATTCTTTTCCAAGAAGTGTTGTCTGCCAAATGTAGCAATTGATTTAAAATGTATGAATATATATATTCTTAAATATCCAGATATAAATATCCATGACTGCCACAAATAAATATTAAACACAAAGCAAATCCTGAATATTAACAACTCTAAATTTAATGTAATTCATTAAACTTATGATGCACAACAGTTAATTTTTTTTCATGCAGAGCTAGTTTTAGATTGTTTTCAGTTGATGAGAAATAAAAATCATACTTACTGAACTGACAGATATGCTCATAGTAATTAGACTCCGGCATGGCTGTAATAGTGACTAAGGGACAACTGTTGCCAGCCAGAGTCTCACAGAGAACATCTTGTCGAAAATATATCTGTTGCGGGTTGTGCATAGATTCCAGCTTCTGAAGATGCATCTTCATCCCCAAAATAATGAAAAAATACTTGAAACCTTTTGCAGTCACATATTACAACATATTCCATTAAACTTTCTTTTTGTTGTTCTAAAGTTCGATCATCATTTTGACTACAAAATATCATTCTCTACACCTCGTCTCTATAAAATCTACTCCTCCAACTGCTTTGAGGAAGATAAAGGCACAGAGGGTATTTTATTTTCTACCAAATGATACCATAAGGGTATGTGGAAGGTAAGAACCTCTGCTTCATTAAGATTATCTGGTCAGGGACTTTTCAGTTTTGCACTGAAATAATAAGTATAATAAGTAATGGGAGAAGCAACAAACAGGAATAGAAAGAAACAATCCTGCTAGACAAGAAATAACAGAAACAATAGCAAAGACCAAAGTCTCAAGTCTCTAACTGAAGGCCCGTTAAGAACCTACAGGCAAACCTTGAAGAAAGACACATAAGGGACAAAGAGGAAACAAGAACATAAGGACTGGAGATATTCAAGGGAGGCCTGTGGGACTACACAAAAACTTATGCACCTGATCCCTGCAGTCTGCCCTTGATTACTCTCTGGGCAGCCTCACCCTATCCGGTGCATGCAAGTGCTAAGGGGACTAGGCACAACTAATGAGACAGGTGTGAGCAGGTTTTGGATTAGCAACTGGAGTGAGCAAATGTCTCAGCATCAGTAGCTGGAGAAGCCACACCTCTTGGGAGCATCTCTGTGAGCAACACAGACTTTGTGTCCAAAGTTCCAGCTACTTTTGGCAAGCAGAGCTGGTGCCAGCAGCTGAAGCTGTAGGCCATGTAGGCACCCTCCAGTCTGCAATGTCAGCAAAAGCATGATGGTGCCTCAGTGCCATGTACTGGGGTGGGTAAGGGTCTTGGTGTCCAGCCACTGCGGCAAGAACAGTGTGTCCCCCAAACATGAGCTACTAGGGTGAGAAGCACAAGTGAAACAAGGGAAGTGTCTCAGTGCCAGCACGTAAAGTAAGGACATGGGTTACAAGCCAGTGTGCCTGGTGCCAGCTGCTGGGGACAGAAGCAGTCATATGCACCTTCCCCAAAGCTACTGTGCAGAAGGGCTGCATGTGCAATTTGCTAGCAAACTTCAAGGTGGACTATGACTATGAGGCCACAGGTGGAGGCAGGGGTATCAAGTGAGCAGACAGTCCACGCTGGCATCTGAGGGGAACCACAAGTGTGAAGTCCACATGAGATGAGTGTGCAAGTACAGACGTCTGTTCGATACTGAGCATAAGGCTAGACTAGCCTGCCAGTTGGAAGCCTGTGCAGCAGGTTAAGAGAGACGAAATTTCGGCAGGGATTTGGCATGGATGAGCCATGCCAGTCATCTGCAAATGTGCCTGTGCTTGTGATTCTAGAGAGAGGGTAGGTGTGTACTTTTAGTAGCAAACAGCAATCAGTACCAGCTGGAGAGACAAAAGGGACTTGGGTGTCTGCAATTACCTTTTAAGCAAGCCCTGGTAGTGTCACATACAGGTGCAGTTGAAGGCAGCACCTTGTCTGTGCCAGTTTGTGTAGCCAGCCATGCTGGAGGTTGAGTGAAGTGCCAGTGTGTGTGTGTGTCTGTCTCTCTCAATTTGGGACACACAGACCCACTAGTGGTTGAACTTACAAGCAAATAGGAAAGCAGCAGCTGTGCCTACCAGCCTGGGACAGAGACCCCCAGGTCCCTTGGCTGGGCTTCAGCAACCAGGCAGAAGGAACTGCCAAGCCCCAGAACTGCTGAAGGCAGCAGCCTTTTATAACATCTCTTAACAGGTAGCACTTCCAAGAGCAAACATGGTCTAGTAAAAACCTTTATTCAGTGCTCTTGCACACTGGCCTCTGAATTACCAAGTTCGCTTTTACTGCTGCAACAGAAAGAACCAACAGATATTCAAGCTAAGAGTCTTGCTTAGTACCAAAAGCTTCAAAACTGTTTTTTGACAATTCATTATCCTAAAAATGTCTCTAATTCTCTTAAATATAGTAACTTGAATAGGTCAGTTATGAAGAGGTATGTGTAGAACAGCAGGATATGAGTCATTTGACCAAAACATAAATGCTTTATCCAATTAGCGCTGTTTCCAGTCAATTATGAATTACAATTCCCAGAAAGCCCATTTAGCCTACAAGTATCTATTTTATTTTTCTGAGGACTGTTCTATAAAATAACCTGTACTCTTCGGCAGTGTAAACACTCTCATTTTATGAAAATTCTCTATTTTAAAGAGCATTTTAACCTTTATAAAAATAAAAAAGAATAATTCATTCATGAATGCTTACGTTTCATATTGCCCAAAAGTCCACATATTTTTCTATGTTACAGATCATAAACTTCTTACCTTTAAAGTTGAGTATGTATACGGATAATGGTAAGCAAAGTAGCAGACATCATCTTTATGTTGGAAAGTCACTGTGAATGTAATTGTGTAGTAAGATTTTCCTTTCTGACCTCCAGCAGCAATTGAACTCCTTGAAAAGTGATTCCTAAGAGTAAAATGAAGGTAACAAACACATCAGAATATTTTTATTTTTTTTTTTAGCGATTCTTCCCGAATACATGTTTTAAGAGCCAGGAATACTTTTAGTGATTGTGTTTTTCTGCTATGTACATCCAGGTTAAAAACACTGGCTACCACTCTTTGTAAAGATACTTTATTATGACACACATTCATTCATACAACCAAGAAGGGTAATGCATGCATATGCTATACTATCTCATCCTGTGTTCCAGGACTGGTGCACAATGATTGCATCACAGAATGTAGAAGCCTAATCATAAGCATGGGATCCGTATTACTGGAAGTCACTATTAAGATTCCAAATAAGCATGCACGTATACATTCTCTTAAAAGCTTCTCTAAACACTAAACAATCTCTAACAGAACTATAAAAGATGTTCAGCTTAAATATTAGTATTATGCTAACAAAATAAGACCCTATGTATTTTGATCACTTCTGTTGTTTTCAATAGTAATTCAGGAAGAAAACTCTGCTCTCAACAGAACTACTAAAATAGAATTATCAAACTCAGAAGCAAGTATTTCTCCTTAAAAATTGTCCCTCACATTAACCTTCAGTGTTTGCTGCATGTTTGATTGGTGTACTTACTTATAGTAACAAATATCTGTCCCAACACGAGTCCAACATGGCCGAGAATTTAATGCTTCTTGAACAGAATACATGAGGGGCTGCATACCTTGAAAAATTACATCTCACTTTAATACATAACATTAAACATCAAGATCTTGGCAGCAATAGACCGCATCAACACTTTGAGTTTCCAAACTACCTATACTGATTTACTCACTATCATAGAATATATTTCATGAATGACTGGGCATTGTACACTCTTTCAATCAGCTGACCAAATACCCCCCCCCCCATCTTAATTTTCAGAAAATAATAAATTAAAGGAAGAAAAGAGACCCACAGCAGACAAATATTAAATGTTTAAATGAAAGCTGTGGTTAGCATGAATAGTAATCTACAAGAAGGCTTGGGTCCCACTCTATCCACCTCACCATTACCAAAAAATTTCAGAGAGAATATTAAAAGTTGATACTACCCATTCACCTGGATAGCTGGAAAATAACTGATGTTTCAGGACAATTACGTATATTTTTAAAAATTAACTCCTTAAAGTTTGTATTTTTTGAGAATATATTTAAATTGAATTATCAATATGAAGTTAGAGTAGGAAATAATACATATTAATTGAGCATTATTTACTAGCTAGTCAAATCCATTTACTGATTCTGTGTACTTACACAAAAGTAATTATCAAGTAAGTTTATGCAACATATGAATGAAGATCTAAGTGATGAAAATTAGTCAATAATGTAAAAGCACCTTATTACTGGCCAAACTGCCTGGTATACCTGGATTTTATCAGTGTGAATTGCACAGCTGTGACAAAGAAGAATATGGTGTTACTGTATTCCAGTAGTTTGAGACTGGGGGTGGAGAGAGGGGAGCTTTTCCTCCTCCTTCTTAAGAACAAATACCAGCAAATCCAGAGGAAAAAAAACCCAACAAAATGAACAAATAAACAAAAACCCCAAACAAACAAAAAAACCCACCACGAACCAAATGTTTTTAAGCTGAATGACCCACACACACCCCAGACAAAGTAGAAGACAGGCATATTCACTAAGAAAGTACTTTTGCATGAGCTACAAGCAGCAAGCACTACTCGCTGGAGACTGAAAGGGTCACATACGGTGCCCAGCATTTCCAAGGAGACTTACTTTCCCTTCTCAAATAATATGCCTCTCTTCCAATCAATCAGACAATACAGTTTGAGAATGTCTCCACTTACTTTCACATCTGAAAATATACCTCTATTCAGAAAGGGATTAATGATGACAGCTGTCATTCTTCTTGTGCCTGTGTGGATCAACAGGCTTTGGTACCTACCCCCCTCTTCCCCACCACCCAATGAATGATCTTAGGACAAATTTTAGCTGCAGCCACCAGGAATTTTCTTCTGCTTTTGCCTCCCTTACGAGAAAACTTCATTTTAAAAACAGAGAGCCATTGTTTTAAGATACTTCTTTTCTTTTCAACTGAAACTTGTTGAAACATTTTCTAGTAATGCTTTAAAAAAGAATCTGATCTAACAACACAAATATACTGCTGATCTCAGGGCAGAGGGAAGAAAACAGCTGAGCTAATACAGATATTTTTCTGCATATTTCTTCTCAAAGTATCGGAAATGTATCTTACCGTAGTTAAACTGACTGTTTGACTTTTCACAGTTGATGATGTTAAACCGGTAACCAATGCCAGTTTTCATTCCACTGACTTCAAAGTAAAACCACTGATGATAATGATTGCTATTTATATCCGAGTTCAGAATTAGATCATATTCGTTTCTAAAGATTAACAAAACCAAATAAATCTTTTTTTAAGAAGCAGAAATAAAAGGCCTTCTGTGTGGAAAAAGAAAGTTGAAATATCTTACTTTCTGATCTGAATAACTTTGCGCAGGTTTCCAGATTCAAATTTGGAATTAAACTTCAGAACATCTGCTTCCTCTGGTACCAAACAACTGTAAGTAAAAAAAGAAAAGGGACCAAAATGAAAAACCTTAAATAAAAAAAATAAATTAAAAAACCCCAGACTCATTAAATTTATTTTAGCCTTCACTAGATAATTCAGAAATTATTTTGAACCTTCCTCTAAAGTACAGCATGGATAGCATTAACACTGTTACATTAGATTAAACATTCATTGAAGTCCATCATAATAGTACTGCTTTAAATATTACAAATCATATCACAGAGAAAGTAGAACAAGCTTAGTGTATTCACTGAATATTGTTTTCAGAATGGTAAAAAAACTTACCTCAAATTATCAAGGTCATAAACAACTCTGTCTATAATGTCACTTTGATGAATCAGTCTTTCAATATCTTGAGATATTTTTGTCCTGCAATATCAAGCAGAGTGTTCATTTAAATTGTTTAATACTGTTTCCAACTACAAAAGAGGAATTGCCGCATACAATGATGAAAACTACAAAGTTGATATGAAGATAGTGAGACAGATTTTCAGAGATTGCAGCATCACCCCCCTTATGTGCACAAACTTTAAGTGTTCTTAAGCTTAAACACCTGCATTCACAGCTGACTGAGTCCACTATTTGTATGTGAGGGAACTGAGTTTTCATGCACACAATGGGTTTTATCTTATGCAGAAAAATGCACCACTTCATACTTTATAGTAGAAGCACAAATTACTCAGACATTACTTATGTTAATGCTTTAATCAAGGACAGCACTTTATAACATTAGTAACTTAAATGAGTCCTACCATAACTAAAATTAAAGAGTTTTTGAGAGTAGGCTGTACAGTGAGTGTGTTAGTGCACTAGCTTTTCACCTCTGGAGATCTAGGTTCATTTATCAACTAGGTAACAAGTAAGAGTGAATTTGGTGATGTCAGCCAAATGTCAGGTGTATGTTTATCCAGATCATAAACCATTGCACAACTGGCAGTATCTAGGTCCTGGTTTGGAAAAGTAAGAATGTGTTGCAGTTCAAGAATGAAATATAGTGGCAGAGCTGTGTGGAAAAGCTTGCACAGCACCTGCAATAAGAAGAAAAGGAGGCAGATTAACAATGAATAATACAAGAACAGAGCAGTAAAGTACATTCAGGCTGAAAATTCTCTATTTAATTAAAATAAACATTGTTAACAAATGATAAAAAGAAGGTAACTGTGTAAGTCCAGTGCCTCTTATTAAATTAAAACTGGAGAACAGGTCACAAGTCTAATGTATCGACAAAATCGTAGAGGCCGACTCACCACAACCTGTCTGATCAGGTTCCACTCAGGGCAGAACTAAAGATTTTTGATCTTGCACTTGATCTTACAGAACTCCGTCGATCACAGTGTGCCTCAGCTCTAAGGGGTCATAATACTTCCTATCACCCCAAGAGTTTTGCCAAGACAAAATCCATTATTATCAGGCATTCAAAACCCACAGTAACAATCAGTGTAGACAAAAGAAAAGAAATAGTATCCAAGATGTACATGAAAAGGAAAAGCAGTAGCTGACATTTTCAGGTTCCAAAAATCAAGATGAAAGAGAAGCTATTTAAGATAATTAAATAAATAAAAAAACCCAAACAAACAAAACCACCCACTGGTTTTGATGTGGAGCTCTCTGTTTATAGATTAGTCCTCTGTGGATCCTGATTTAACTGGTAATCACTTCTAAGTGTGAGATTATTAGAAAAAAATAAAATGTGGAGCAAAAAACAATGTAAACCTTCAGGAACAGAAAAAAGTAGGAATTTAAACCCAAACTTATAATTTCCTTCCCTAAAAGGCTGAATAATATAAAACACTTCAGTCATTCTCGATGACGTTTTTCCAAACAATAATAATTGGGTGACACATTTTGTGAAAATTAGATGTTACTAAATGTAAATGAAAAAACAAAGGCACTCCAAAGCACAAATTAAAAAACATTGCAACTCCAAGTATATTGGAAGACTAAAAAAACAAAATAAAATAAATAAAATATCCCACATCACATCTGTCTAACAAAAGTATAAAGAAAACCCACAAATGTCCCACCTCAGCCCTCCTCAACATTTTTTTATATTACAAGGATGTATTAAGACAACTGTTGGTTTTCTAAAGAAGACTTAGCTGAAAAACTGTTTACATTAAAGAGAACACAAATCCTACTGAATGCCAAAAGTTCAGACACAGCTTTGCAGAAGACTGAAAAGCTTCTGCATGTCTCCTACCAAATTAATTTTCACCACCTTCCTATAAACTATAAATTCCTAAAAAAAAATTAAGCCCTTTATAAAAAGGTTCCATTCTCAGAAATTTCTCATACTATAGTAATGAGACTGAGTCACTTGTAGAAAAATGAATTCTTGGAACAGCATACCCTAAAAAGGTGATGCAGGATTTTTTATTCAAGTTTAGCAATATTACCTGATATTTCATTCTTGTTTCATGCAAGATCTAAAAAAGTTACTTTCAACACAGAAGATACAACAAAAAAAAGAGATTTTTGAGTTAAAATAAAATATACTCCAGAATTACCTTCATGGTATAGAAATCAGCTTTATGTATAAACACTCGTGGGTTTGTGGTTAAAAGTGAGAATTAATACAGTGCTTTACATCTAAGAAGAACAAGCACCAGAATGCCAAATTCCATCTGTCTTCACTCAGTTTTACTCAGGAAGATTCAGAATTACTAAGTACTACAAAACCATCATGACAATTTGCAAGATTTTCTTAAAATGCAGTTCTTACATGATTTTTGATTCAAGGCTATCTCTTGTCTTTATCAGAATCTTTTTAAAAAATAAGCTTATAGGAAGGATTCTTCTCTGACAAAACTGGTGATTTCTAGAAATGGTATATTATATCACTACTGTTTCATTATTTGGTCATTTCAATAGAATGATCACTTTTTTATGACACGTGAAACACCTGGAGGATTTTAACTAGACAACCTAAAGACACTTCATCTCCTAATCACTTTAATACTAAAATATGAAGGATCTCATAAAATTGGTTAAATTTATAAAGCTGAAGGCATTCAATCTAATAATTAAGTAAGTGGCAAGGTCTCATACCTACTCCTACATGTTCTGCTAACATGTTAATCTTTTTCTTTTTTTTTTTTTAGAACTTACTGCGCATATGAGCCAGCTCTTCATACTATCTCTGCAAATTATTCTTAAGAGTCACATCACCCTCCACCATCTTCTATTATCTCTTAGTGAAGAGAGAAGTGAGTGCATCAATGCATTGCTTTTTGTGGTTTGTTTTATTTTTCGTTCTGTATTTATTGTGCGTCACTCTGCAGGACCTAACACAAACTGCCTCCTCATCCTTTGTTATCTCTAAAATCTGTTATACTGCAAACACTAAAACCAAACATTTAAGTGTATTTATTTTTTAATTTTTCCCACTACATTTTTTCTGAAAGACAGCTTTGTTAGCAAAGAGAAGAGCTAAAATATTTTTAAACTATTAACTGTCATGTCTGTGTTAAGACCTGAAGAGAGCATTCAGGTATGTTATTTGGTTTGTTTGCCTGGCTTTTTTGCAAGTTGTTTTGTTCTTTTACATACTGCAAACTTAAACGGGCATAATGAGGAGGCAGAAAGGGTGACTATAAATTAAATTTGGTATTGAAACTGAATTACAGAATTAACAATTACAGAATCAGATTGTGCTCTTGTTTATGGCTCTGCACTGACCAATGCGTACCCACTTACCTCTAAACTGCTTTTCACTGAAAGTAAATTTAGATGCCAAAGTAAACGTTATATATGTGCCTGTTAATCTTACCCTAAAGATTGTTTCTCAAACGAACGAAAAAAAACCAGAAAATGAGTGCGGTAACTCACCTCTGCACCCCATATAGCCTTTCCAGAATAGGCTCCTTAAATGGGGGTGGAATATGGCCAAAATAATCTGGATAGGCCACTTCTGAATATTCAGGAATAGACTTTGTGGTTTTTACCATTTCAATATAAAGATCACAGTCATGAACTGGTGATACATCAGAAACTTCAAGCATAACTTGTTCCCCTGATGAACTAGATCTGGAATCCTCATCCTCTGAATCCACTCTAGTGCAGCAAAGTTTTCCCAGGTGGACAGATGATCCTTCAAAGAGGCTACTTCCACAGGGTGAAACATGTTCACAAGGGTTACTACAAGCAAGTGTGGTAAGACTAGTTTTGCTTTCCTTTGTTATTACGCATGCTGTACTGTAATACTGATCATTTTCTGCACTGCTCTGCAAACTCATTCTGTCTAAGCCTTTCACAATTTCTTGGCTTAGACACTGGCAGGATGGAGATAGATTTCTTTGATCATTTTGCTGATGTAAACTGCTGTCTTTGATGCTATCTTTCTTTGGTAGTTCCAGAAAGGCTGGCCTGCTATTGTATTCCTCTATCAATACAGGATTGCTCTCCTTCAAAACAACTCCTTTTGTTGACGGTTTTGTTTCAGCAGAGTACTCCTCTCCCGCTGTAGGAACAACAATAGGTCCACTCAGATGTGCACCAGGTATAAAAGGCTTTGGTTCCTTGGAAACTAAGTCACATTCCTTGAAAAATAAAAGAGAAAAAAAACCTATTAAAAAAAAAAGTAAACCATTCCTAAAGTTTCATTTGTATCAGAAACCTCTCAGAATTTCTGATATGCTTTGCAATAGTCCAAATAAGTGTAATTTAAGAAATGACAGTCATTATATTTTAAACTTACAAAAACATAGCAATGAAGTTTCAACTTTTACAAGAAGATAGTGTCAAAGTGACAAACAAGTAGTTCATCAATATCAAATTATCAACTCAATGCAATTCGACAGATATTTTAACCAACTACTTTAAAGAGGTGCACAGCATTTATGGAAATACCTAATACAATGAATCTTTGCCAAAATCCTATGTCCTTTGTTACTTTCTGCTGTACGCCATAATTAGACATCAGAAAAGTTTTCCTTTGTATCTGCCCACAGTCCCCTTCTCACTCAGATTAAAGTAACCAGTAACATTTAACTAAATAACTTTTTAGCACTCTCATATGCAGACTCTTATTTTTTGTCTACAGGAACTATCCACCCAAAAAAAGAATGTCAAAGTGTATTCCACAGACAACCCATCATGATGAGGAATGTCCTGGGAATCATATACTCTACCTGAAAGTTTTCTGAAAGTTCTGGAAAGAATCGTTCATACATTTTCAGTTCTTCTAAGGGTCTTCCCAATTCCTGTCTAGGTTTCAGTTTATTAATATCAGTCTCAATATCGTCATTCTGAAAGAGCACCAGAACAAATTAATCTTGCATCCAGAATTAATAAACTTCTAAAATAATTATATTTACCTTTACTTCTGACATAGCCATGCTTTAAAAGTTGAGTAACACTGTTTTAAAACCAGCTGAACTGCACTTTTCACCATGAAGGTTTAAGCAGCTCAGTTTTATTAGCATGCCAAAGCTTCTATTTCAACAGAACTGTTACAAACATCTCAATTTTCAATGTATTATACACAGACATCAAACTACATGATAATCCAACTATTGCAGCCTCAAATGTGTAGATTTCATCTGACTGCAGTGTCAAAGAAGTAAGTGCTTCTGTAGAAGATACTCTCTTCATAAGGGCTCATGACAGCCTTGAATACAATTTTCCATTCCAGTCCATGGACAGACAATTCAATTAACTCCTGAGTGTAGGCAACATAAAAATACAGAATAAGGTAGTTCTGACCCAATGTCCTTTGATGTCCTGACCAGCAGCAAAGACTTTCCAAAGTGATACAACAGATGTCTACCTCTACAGTTGGATGAACTTCAATATTACCTTGCTAAAACACTTACCTACTCAATCCCAGTACAGACTGATGGAAAAAGTTAGAGCAACTACTATATACTGAGCAGCTTAGGTGGGAAAAGCAGGTTGAGAGAAATACAAGTCATAAAAAGAATACTGCTAAGAGTTTGCAGTTCTGTTCCACTGTACTTCAGTCATACTGTGTGAAGCAAACCATTTTTGATAAAAATCTTGAAACAATCTGAACAATAAATGCTGATATTTTCAAGAAACATACACCTTTCTTAAGTTTCAGGAACTTTTTTAATTTTAGAAGCTGCCCTGAAAACTTCATCAAAATCATTTTAACACTGAAAACATAGCTGTATGCATCATTCAAGCAATTTAAAAAAAAACCAAAAAAACTGTTATGCCTGATTTATGCTTGTTAATTTTTTCTCATACGAACCTTGAAATGTCGGTCCATATCATCATTTTCAGTTTCCATTTCTGATTCTGTTTCTGCATCATCATTATCATCACTTTCATCTACTACATCATCCACTGTGACAGAGAAAGTTTCAAGGCAGATTATACACTTAATCCTATACATATGTTTAAAAAAATTTCTATCTTCTGGGTTTATTTTCTTTTTTTTTTTTATTTATCACTTGAAAAAAAAACAATGTGAAAAACAATCAGTAAATATTAACTACTGTTACCAGATTTAAAAAAGAAAACAACCCTCTTTTGTTTGACAATAGTGCAGACTCAATTTATAACATTTCCATACAGTTTTCAGTAAAAACAAAGACCTCTGGTTTAAACAGGCAAAACAAAAATCAAAAAACACCCAACACCCAAAAAAAACCACCTCAGCAAGTCAGGAGATAGCCATTATAAATACTTTACAATGTGGATGTGCCAAGAATATCTCAGTATGTCTTGAGGACAGCACAGAATGAGATAGCTCTCACATCTTTTCCCAAAGTTAGTAATAATGACCACATCCAAAAATAGTTGATGTCTTTGCAGCTTTTAACCGTACTAGCTGGTATTGACCTAGTCAGGGAACAGTGGGATAAAGCACCCTCTTCACCTTTTTTATCTTGCTTAAATGGGCCCTACTAAGGAAAACACTCAAGGAGAGTCCTCACTACAGCTACTTAGTATGACTTGTTTGGAACTAAATTTTACCCCCAAAATACACAGCAAGATGTTAATTTTTTATACATGTGAAACTATTTGCACACTAATGACTAATTTCTACTGGAGTTAGAGACCGAGTACATTGAAGGACCTAGGATTTCCTCTTTAACAAAAAAAAAAAAAAAAAAAAACAAGAAGCAAACTAACTGTTTACATGCCTGATAAAAATTGAACTAACACCATAATATGTGAAAGTGGGCATTAACTGGTTGTTCTGGCAGATATTCTGCTTACTAGTTGCATATTTTACCTTTTTCTAAAAGCCCATGCAGTTTGAATGCTGGGGTTTTTTTATGTTTTCTGAGACTGTTTTCCATGCAGGAAATTTGCTGGTTTTCAGTAAAAGGCTCACTTGGGTGTTTACAAATTATACTGATTTTCTAGTGTATTCACAATGATTACACATACTGTTTTTACCGTGCTGATTACATACTATTATACTTCTAATAAACTCATAGGAGTACCCATCCCAACGTACTACATGTCTTCTGGTACGTAAGTTTTCCCTAAAAACATAATCCTACGTATTCCATTTCCTTAGGCTTTTTATTTCTTTTTTGATAGATAACAAACCTATCAAAAAACCCCCAAACTATCAGTAGTCTACTTCAAAATAGATACTATAGAATATAAAAAAAAATACTGTACTAAGTAGAGGCTTAATTCCCATTGAATTTTGGAACACACTTCTAAATCCATTTTCTACTTTGAAGACAAAACATAAACTCTAAATTCCTGCAATTTGAGTCTGACCCATTTGAATTGAGCCAGAATCAGTCAGAAAGCTGTCTTCTTTCAGACTTACCTACATTTGTTTCAGGAGATATTGTGAATAAGAAAATATCAAAAAGTCTGACTTTGCCTCTTTATTTTAAAGTAACTTTCTGACAGCAACTTCATCAGTTGCTTACCCAAGTACCAAGCTGTTTCACCATATCTGAAAATGCATTAAACATTAATTATCCAAAAAATACTGAAAGGTGCCCAAAATGGATGAATCTATTTCATACAAAGCAGCATACAAATGTTTTGCAAACAAGTGCTGCCTAAGAGGCTGCAACCATCCAAGAAAGCAGCTCTACCTTTTTCATCACACAAATGAAGGAATAACCTCAATAAACCAGAAAACAATGCTTCAAAACAGCACATTAATCAAAACTCACCACATCCAATTTATCAGACTAACAGCAAGAAATGAAGGAATATACATGCCTTAAAATTGGAATGTACACTACATTACAGACCACATGGGAGAATGCATAAGAGAGTTAAAAAGAGAGCCCATTTAAGTCTGTAGGCTAGTATTTACAACCTACACTTCAGAGTTTGATGAAAATCACATTTTTGTTCCTGTTTCATTTTTTTGTCTCTCAGAAACGTGACCACATACGTGTGGACAAAATTTTCATCTGTTAAAACTTAACATTAGAAATTGGCACTCCACACTAACAGCCACAGACCCCTTGCTATCTGAGAAGAGTCTCAGAGTCCAAGTTTTAGTGGAAAACACCAATAACTGTGATTGATTCCACATACTCAAAGACAAAACATTATAAAATTACCATACCATCAGGAGGCAAATTGTACAGCTGAGCCACAGGACCACTGACAGGAATAACTGGGAGTTGGAAACGGAAAGCACTTTTAATAGTTGGCAATGGAAGACGATTTTTAGGAAAACATTTTCTCATTATTAGGCTGGATGTGTTCACAAGGGGATCGAGAGTTCTTACTGCAAGGCACTCCTATTAACAGGAAAATAATGAAGAAAAGAGAAAAGAATCTCTCAAACTAATAGTGAAACTACATTTGTTTTACAGATTTCTAGAATTCACTTACAGTATTTTGTTTACAATAATTTTTACTAATGTCTTCTTTGAAGGCCAAAAGAATTTCAATCAGCTCAAATTCATACTTTTTAAAATCTTAACTTCAAACTTAAAAGACATTTTTAAAAATTGATATTTACAGCCCCTCCCAGAGATAGTCACAGCCAAATAATAGCAAATATTAACCTAATTCTCTACTCTTTCATTCCACTTTAGTCAAGTACAGAAAATAATCCTTAACCCCATAATCAGCCATGACCATGAATATAATAAAAGAAGTATGACACATATGAGGTACAATCTATTTCCTAAATCAAGGAGGCAAAAACAACACCATAAAAATCCAGCTGAGATGGACTTACCTGTGAAGTGTTATAAAGAATTTTCATCCCATTGGCATCAATGAATGCTTTTCTTCCCAATTTGATGTTTGTAACACTTTTAATGCACTGTAAAACACCTTTACGTATCAGCATATATCTGTGTCGACTATCATGACGGTGCCAATCAACATAAATTGTTAAAAGCAGCTGCACATATCCTCTGTCTACTGCTCTCCTGGAATTTGTTTCTTTATTAAAAAGAAAAAAAGGAAAGAAAATTAAAAATTGCTTAATTACTTCAATATTACTTTCAAATAAAATCAAAATTCAAATCAAAATTATTCATTCTACCCAACTGAATTGTTTCATTTAAAGTTGTATTTTAGTCATGTTTAGCAGTTTTACGTCAACCTAATTAGCAATTACTGAATAAATGAGGTTAGTAGTCTACCCTACATTCTTCAGAATAACATATTTTTTTAACATACCTGTCCACACAGACAGTGTAGATACAAGACTTGAAACAAATGTCTTAACACTTATAATTCATACAGTTTTACAGCAACTATCATTCATATTTGATAAAATCAAAATACCTCTACCCAAAATACTGTGTAACCGGTATGACAACTGGTTCTCTCACATCAGAGGTTAGTGGTTTGATGAAAAGATTTACTTATATAAAGTGCAGGAAGTTGGAATGTCAAAATCCCTCAGGACTGAGTAAGACCTCACAATAAATTTATTTTCTTTCCTTAACATTAAAATTTAACTGCCAATTCACAGGACAGAATACTGACAATAATTAGGAAGTATTTGTTTCCCTAAATTTTCCAAGGAGACAGTCCAAAATTAGTAAATACATAAATCTGTAAATCCAAGGTATCACACTGATCAAACATGAGAAAACTCAGCACTTTTTAATAATCAGTAGAGAATTTTACTGTCATTTGTCTGAAATGGCTTTCTGCAAATCTGATCACACATCAGTTCTTATCCACTAAAATTAGGAATGCTGTAGCTCTTACACGACTATTTGGAGAGAAAGATATTTTAATCCCTGACAGTTACAATGCTGGTACAAAATCTGGCGAGATGACATTTGTCAGGATCCCTTGCTGCCAGCCGAGACAGGCAATGTCTGGGAAAAGACTGCTGCTCTGTTACTCTTACTTCCACTTCATGAGCATCACTGACACAGTTATCATTAGGACCCAAGACCTAATTACTCAGAAAGGTACCTGAAGAAAATCTGTATTTTCCCCTGCCATCCAAGAGATATTTTCAGACATACATTATAAAGATGATGCACAGGAATTAAGCTGTAGATATCTGTGGAGGCAGTGTTCTCTCAGAAGAATGGATATTTGGTACATAAACTCTGAATAATCCCGAAAAATACAGCAAGGCCATGAGAGGCCCGAGGAAGCAGTGCAAGCAAGATAAGAAGAAACTGGACTGTGCTAAGACACAAAATAGTGGACTGTTAGCACATTTTAAAGGTTAAGTTCTCATACGCTTACCAGTTGCTGTGTGTTGCAGGAGTATGTATCAAAGCATAGTATACTGAGCTATTGTATATGTATTCAATCATCATACAACAAGCTATTGAACATGTATCTAATTATATTACAGCAAGCTATTGAAGATATATCCAAATATTGTACAGCGAGCTATTGTAAATGTAACTGTAGTTGCAGTGTATTACAAGAAAATATATCCAATTACAATACAGAAAGATATTTTAACCCGAGGCAGAGAAATGGTATAAAAAGAACTGATGTACTATAATAAATGCCTTTTGTCTGATCACATTGATCTCTGACTGAGTCCATAATTTTTCTGCGGCAGAGATCTATTATTGAAGAGCACTGAAGAGGTCAGTGACTGTAAGAGGCTATTTCTTCACCTTATATTCAGATCAGTTCTGCAGAATCAGCACTGGCTTTCTGCTGCATAACTGTAGAAACAGTAACTGATTTTTAAACATATGTGTATATAACACACAAATTTTAGAGCACCAGGGACTGCAGATAAAATTGTAGCCTTATTTCTAAATTTCATAGCCTTGATTTTCTTTTGGCCAGAGATTTAATATTAGTTTTGCTCTGTATATATAAATACATACATATATATGTATCTCAACAAGACAGTTTCTTGTATCACTTACTTGATTTTAGCAATGCAGCAAGTGTGTCTAAAGCAACCCTGTCAACATAAAAACAGAAGTCAAAACAGCAACCAACCAGTAAGCTTAATCAGCAACACTGTAAAGCTATACAAAATATTGACTTCTAATATATTTATTTAGCACCTATCCTCATGTTGTCTGGGTTGCATTGTATCACAGACTTTGCTTTTAAAATTTTATTTCACTAAAATATCATGCATTTCTGCTATTACTGAAATTCAGTGGTGAAATTTCAAAATACCAATGCAACGGCTGTACAAGCTTTGAGCCCTTGCAAAAAAAATACGACAATGTAATGTTTATGAACAATACTCAGTAGGTGAGGTACTTCTGAAAATCATGCCTTTATGCAGCAGCAGAACAAGTACTTCCACACACCAAAGGACATTATTTTAGAAAACCGTAGGTGAAAACTGGCACTGTGTGAATATATTAAAGAGTAACGCTCATCAGTCTGTACTACAATACAAGATTGTCAGTATAAGATTTTTCTTGTACACAAAGATCTTGCCTCAATTAAATCAAGTTGTACAACTCGAAAGCATATATACTTATTTTTACCCCCTTTGCCTAGATAGTCTAGAATAAGATGTGCGAAGCCTGTAAACAAGGATATCACGATTACTCACATCATGGAATAATAAGTTCATATGCCTAATTTTAGCTGGAGCTTACAGGCACAGGGCACTTTTTAAAAAAGACACTCCAGTGATCACAAATACCAGATTCACGCAACACAGAACTAATTTTTATTTATACTGAAGTCAGAACATGAACCATGTGAGAGTATTATTTTGCTAACAAGATGAAAACTTCCAATTACATAATTCAAAAAGGTGGTAGTGTACAAAGAAAGGGCTATCCACTTATTTATTTTTACCTTAAATTCTTAAAAAAATAAACCAACAAAAAAAACCCACCAAAATGGAGGAGGGGGCAGAGGAAATTAAAATCACCACGTTAAGATACAGAATGATTTTTTAGTTGTTTTTCTTTTTAAACACATTAGCCAACCGACAGATATTGTAGATATTCCTATTCTGTTTTATGGTTTTGCTCTGAGAGTCTAGAATTTCTCTGAAGGAAAATAGAAGGAAAATTCTATTACAAAATAAAATAGTGTCACTCTAAATACACAAAGGAGATGTGGCAGCCAATTCAACAAACTGAATAATGATGGGACTGTCTTGACCTGTTTGTCCTGATCTGGGGATTACTATTATATGACTTCCATGCAGGAACATTATGGACAAAAAGTAACATTTATATTATTTTACCAGTACTGTAACTAGAAACTCAAATATTTTGTGTTACTCTACCGGATAAAGTTAAACTATTAGATTTGTGGTTCTCCCTCTAAATTCCCTTTAACTTTCAAATACAAGTGAAATTTGATTTCTCTAATATTATTTTTCATTTACAAGTTTTGAAACATATCTAATAGTTTTCTATATGTTATATTAAAGAGACCTTACTTACTTCATAAGGCTAGTGTTCTTTTTACTAAAAGGGCCAATGATCTTAAACATCAATTCTACAACTCCATTCTTTCCCAGGGACACTGCATTTACAGCTGGAAGGGTTAAAAACAATCCATTTTAAGACAGTATAAGAAAGGCAAAAGGAAAAATCCATCTACTTAAACTAGAATACATGCGAGTTAATTCTGAAGCACAAAAATGTTAGACATGTTTGTGCTCGAAGACATATCATGACAAACAGACACTACTCTGAACATAATGAGTGTGACAATCCAATCCTGATAAAACTTGGAAAGGAAGAAAAAAATTATTACTTTACACATGAAATTATGTACATATTCCAGCTCACACTTTTGCTTTCTTTGTTATTAGATATATCATAAAAAGAATTTTCTTCCGAAATATCTCACAGTTTATCAAGACAGCAGGGTTTCTTCAATTTCAAGTCTATTGGTTTTTATAACTTGCTATGATCCTTCAGTATAGTGATAAGAGAGCTACGTCCACCTGGATTTGAAAGCCAAGTGTTTGCTGTAAAATTTAGAAATGGCAATATATACAAGACTTCCTGAGCTGCATGTTATGCATATGTGTTCTCAGGAAAAAAAACAACAACCAACCAACCAACCAACCAACCAACCAACCAACCAACCAACCAAAACCTATGCTCAAGAAATGGACACTGGATGTTTGTATAGCTGAAGCCAAATGCTCACTGAAAATATAAACTGCTGAAACAGGCATAGAAATTCAGTTCCCAGCTGAGATTAGGAATATGCACTCCTAACGAAACAGAGAGAGAGCAACTAAAAATTGACTTCAACATAATGCAAATGTTGTTATACTGCAGAATTTAGTACCTGAACGCAAGTAGCAATTTCATCATCATAACCAGCATCACACCACTGATACCTAAGAAGTTAGAACTCTATCCTGGTCGTAACCGCACACAAGATTTTAAACAAAATTTAAAAAAAAAACATACATCAGAATGTAATAAACACCTACTTTTTTCTGTTTAGAATGAGTGGGAAACACAGAAATATACAACTGATCTAAGCAGAATCTAAATTAGAGACTCAGTTCAATCTCCTGTTTTCAGGATGAAGCAAATTTTCAGCTAAGCTATGTAACTAAAGTCTTAAATTTTGAACCATATTAGATCACTGTCTGACAGCCCAACAGAATTAAGTCTTTCACGTTTTGAAAGTATTTGGACTTTATGAATTATAGGTGCTTATATGAATGTCCTGAAAACATAACTTACAGATCATCAAATCAAATCTCTTGGAGGAATGCTGTCATGTTTTCAATTTCTCACAATTTTTAAGAGGTTTAAAGGCCATTTGGAACTCAAAGGAAAACTTATGAGAATCTGACAGTAGATATACAGCAAGAACTACATTATTTGCATCAACTTCCTACTGCCTGCCCAAACAATGAATTAGGTTCTTGTGGAAGAACATCAGCCCACTAGTAGGGCACTTCAATACAAGGAATAAAGGAAACATTAAACAAAGAAGTAAAGTATTTCCTGTTTTAATTTAGCAGTAATTCTTACTTCAATTTAGCAATCAAGAATGAAATAACGAAAAGCAAAAGAATCATGAGCATGTATAATAAAGAGAACAATTATTTAATTTGAAGTGCTTCTGCAAGCACAATGTTAGCATTTCTACTTTAGATCTTAAAGCATCACCATTTATACAAATTAGATGACTCAGAATTCCACACATCCAATACCACTGTTAACCCTGACAACTATATAAACTATATATACACACACATAGACTGAACAAAAAAATGTATAAACATGCTTCACAGTTTTTATTAGAATTTAAGCAATTTGATGATATAAAAAGCAAATTCTCAGATTAAAAAATATTAAAACATCTAACATTAAACAAACATTTAGATCCAATATTTAAACCATGTCTAGATAAAAAATTTTATATCATGTGGGAAAGAAAATAACTGTCTGCAATACTTACAGCTGGTTGAGTAAACTCTTAATACTTGAAGACACGGCAATATTAGTCTGTGGTTCTGCAAATTCTGCTTCACTAAATTCAGTGATATGTTTAGGGCACCATTAATTCTTGCTTTCATGCCAATCTTTTTGTCTGACATCAAAGAAACACAAGATAAATCACACTAATTTTGATTATTATAAAGAAATGAAAGCTAAATAAACTGTGAATTCCTTCTACTGATAATGCCAAGGCTGGGTATCTATTTTTCACCACTCTTTCCTCCTCTCTATTTTACTCCTATTGCTCTCCTCTACTAATTCTGAGTAGACGATGCTTATACCATAATAGAAAGAAAATTTTCTAAAGTGTCAATACTAAAACTGTAAAGTATTAAGCCATATTATGTAAGTGTATTATTATCACCTTTTGGACCAATTTTTGCAAGAAGGGTATGAAGAAGCACCATTAATTCTTCATTTGGTGGGGAGTCTTTGCTGGCAGTCAAAAGCAGCTGCAATAAGATCTGTGTCCCTCCTTTAGTGACCAAGATGCTTGCCCTCCGACCACCACCTAGGAATTAAAACATAGCTGTATTTCTGAAGCCAAAGAACAATTAAGTATCTAAGTTAAAGTTATCATAAAGGAAGTCTTTAAAACAGCAATATTTTCTTCATATGTGAGTACACTGTGCAAAACCATGCTGGATTTAGGCTTATAGCAACATAAGTTATTTCTGCCTGATTGTTTGAATCGTGACTTCAGTTTTTATGCACTTTTTATTCTGCATACAAATCAGCTTTAGCAAATATCAGGGAAAAAAAATAAAAATCGAAAGACAACAAAACCAACCAAAAAAACAAACTTTAAAAAAAACGCACAACTCTACAGAAGAATAAAGGAATATAATCACAAATTATTACTTAATGAAAACTTACCAACTGAAATTACCTCTATGAGAATATTCAATATATTTAGGATAGTTTGAGGATCTTTTGTATTCTGCAATAAAAACACAGAGATTTCTTTGCTTAATATAGAAGTGTAATACAGTGGTTTAGATGCTTAAAACTCAAAAGAAACTGCCACCACTAAATCAAACAACTTACGATGTAACCACCCAGTTAACCATCCCACTATGCAGTCTGAATTAATGACTTTTTTCCAATTAAAATCTGGTTTGTAGTATGGAGCATTAATTAGAACTTATAGTTGACAAATAATTTCTTAGTATATTATTTCTTAGAATATTTATACATAAGTGAGAGACTGTATCTAATCATTACAGTCCTGTTTTGAAGACTATCTAGGATAACAACATACTTAATAATATGAAAACCAGTGGTAAAATGAAAACTTCCTATGTACCCATAACCACATAGATTAAAAGGATTTACCTCTAGAGTTGACAGGAGAACTTCTATTCCATTGGAGCCCTTAGAAGTCATCTCCTTCCTGGTTTTTTCTGCCAGTGAGAAAAGACCATTTCTCTTTTAGTATACTAGCTTGCAGTAGGGGGAGGGGGGATAAAAAAAAATCAAAAAAAAATCATATACAGATTGATCAGAAACCTGCACTGTGCAAGTAACAAAGACTACTGAAAACTGCATATATGTATATAAAACTGAAATAAGTAAAAGACTTAAGTAATTTTATAACTGATTTTTTCTTTCACTTATTCAATAATCTTGTCATGCCCTAAGGAAAAAGAAAAAAAATACACCAACTGTAAACAAAAGAAAATGTAAGAAATCTCTCTTCCAGACAATTCTACTTCTCATTTGTGTGAATCATTATTATTATTTAAATTATAGCTGTTTGAGAACAATTTGTAATCAGTACTTTACCAGATGGCATTTAAACATGACCTTAAATGGGCACTTCAAACAATCAGTGACAAAAACAGGATAACAAAGTTTACCAAACAGAAATCAAAAGTCCCGCAACGAAGAAATAGAAGAAGAAAGGCTCAAAAGGAAAAGTACTAAAACCACAAAACTTGGATACTTACCTTGACTCTGAACCAGATGAAGGATCTTTGAGGTAACATATCTGGCACTGTCTGCTTCTCCTAATACAGAGCCCAAATTGATCTTCTCCAGCTGTGACAGCAGAGACATAGTCCGAGAACTAGTAGAAACACTGTAAGACAGATTTTTATGTTCATTTTTCCAGAGTAAGGGGAACAGCTAATCTACCTTCATATTCTCTCTCTATTGGAAACCAGTCTCAATTCTCCTTAATTTTGGCAAATTTAAAGATTTTGCAAAGCCTGCATTGCAGTTAACTAAATTTATACAACAATAAATTTATACAACACCATCTCCATAAGCAACTGCAAATAGGGAAATTGGTTGCACTGCGTAACAAACATATATGTAAAATGTTGTTTACTTATGTCAATTAGAGTAACTTGTACCTTATAAAGTTTACCTTAAGTGCCAGGATACTGTATCAAATTTGCCATTAAAAGGAAAATTGACTACAAACAGTGCCCAAGATTGTTTTTCTTCAGGCCAGTGTTTTAGAAGTAAAAGAAAAGTTTATCATTCATGAAGTGAGCAAAACAACACCCACCAGCTGAAGAAAAATAACACCATTTTGAAGAAAAAAACCTCACTTTTGAACATGTCCGAAGCTATCATCAGAGTTTGGATTCACTTTGAACATAAGGGTATTTTGACCTAATGTCATAATATTCCCTTGAAAATGTATTTTAATATATGAAACAGTTTCAAACCAGACATCCACATAGACAGGTAGATTACAAACAATGAACAGTCAGCCTAGAATCGTTTTATCTGTTCTTTAGTTTTAGATCACCACAATAATTACGAAGAATAGTTTTGAGATTCACATTTCTACGTGAAAGTAATTTTTAGACAAACATTTAACATTTCAATTATAGCCATGTCATTAACTACAGGAAATCATGATTTCCAAGGATTAACTACCTTGACTTTCCAGTTTTGTAACATTAGTGTCCTGCAATAATCTACAGTAATTCATTTTTACACATACACTGTTCTATCTGCAATAAAACTAAAGTATATAAGATCAGCTTTATAAATATTGTCAGTTTTGTTTATAGCAATGAGGCATTATTTCTCCCTGATTTGTATTTTATACCTGTGAAAAGCTTTCACACTTACAGTTAACTCTACTAATAATTAGTTTAAATTTGAACAAAAAAGTTAAAATCAAGAAAAAAGGCAGGTGATGGCGAAGGCTGTGAAAGCAAACTGATAAAGCAGCTGTTGAGGAATCTGCTTCCACTGCTTTCATTTTTTCCACACTGACATCTAAATGAGAAGCATAACCCAAAAACAATTACAGATCAGAGATGATACTTACAAGCTGTCAGCATCAGTAATAAGCAATGGTTACAGTAATTATAGATCTTAAATAAAATTAAATTTTATCTTGTAAAATAATTGTACCACCTTCTCAGTTATTTGGTTTTGATCTAGAAGTTGGTTTTGATCTAAAATAAATCTGTCTTGGTCGCTGAAATATTATTTTCCTTGTGTAAGTGCAGCATAATCTCTCTAATCCTTTCTTATAATCCAAAATAATAAACAATAAAGCCATTATCATTTGCATAAGCTTTGTTTTGTTTATTTCCACTTGTTTATTTATCCACTGAATTTGAAATACTCCAAAATAAACCCAAGATTTTAATGAATTCTACAAGCTCTGTTGATCTGGTATACAAACTGACTAATTTCCAAAGCATACTATTTTCACCAGCTCCACAATCAAAACAAGAAAGAGTTCAGCCAGCCCACCTATAATCCAATGTATAAGAGAACTGCTGCTTCAATTTGTATGTGTGTGTTTGTGTTTATAATATATACACGTATAATTTCCACTGTGGTATATCACTGCTTTTGAAATAAATGTTGTTTCAAAGCTGGAAGCACTCAACAAAGCAAAAATGATCCTTAGGAACAAATAAGTTTTTGTAAAGAAACAAAATTTGTTTACAGGCATCAAAATTTCAGAGCTAACCTCAGTTTTGACTGCTGCAGCCTGCAAAATTCAAGCTACACTGACACATGGAAGTAATATACCATGTACAGAAAGTTAGCATCTAATATAATTTCTTCATACTTACTAAAAGTTCTAAAAGGTTTAGAAAGGGTAAGTTGTTCTCTGCACTGGCGGACACAACAATTTAAACTCTAAGATTCAGAGGTACAATCTCCTCCTGGGGCAGAGTTTCTATCAAGAGCAACGAGCACTCATTGCAGCGTTTAAAGAGATATCTTTAGAATGGTTTTAGGTTATTTATTTTGGATGAAGTCTTTCAACAGAAATATAGTATATGCACTTCACGTCTTCAGCACACCCAATAAAGTGTTCTTGAAAATAACGTAAGCCCAGAGTCTATGCTGAAATGTAAATTAAAGTCCTTATTTCCTCTTAACTATAACAGAGTTTTCTTCTTGAAACAAGAATTTTATTCTTATTTATTAATAGTCTACACTAATAAACATAGTGGTTATACTATTATGACAGCTTTCCATGCCTGCATGGTAAATCAAAAAAGCTGTAGGACAGGAATTATAGCAGCCAGTCTGACTGACTCTGATCCTGTGCAAGATACTGCTGGGTGAGCCCATCTGACCTAAGAATAAAATGGGAACCCAATGTGCAATGGGATTCTTTTTAATATTTGTAATATAAATATATACGTTTGACCAACAAACCATTCAGGATCCGAATCTAGAAAATAGCTCTCCAAAACAGAGAAGCACCATGGAATTCAGTATTTTTTTATCCAACAGCTAGGTGAACCACGGAAGAGTCAGAATGGCAGAATAAAAACTGTTCTCTCAGAGGTAAATCTCCTCCTACACTGCTGACTTTGCAGAACTTCACATGAACACTCTGAACACTGTGTCCAGCCTTTTGTACAAGACCTGTTTTCCCACAATGTGAAGAACTTGTTGCAAAAAGAGGCATTTTTCACCCCACCCATTCTAAAGCATTCCCATAAAAACACTCTGTAGTCACCAAGGGTTAGACTGAGTGTCTAAAATTTTTAGTTACAAAAATCATGACTAAGGAGCACAGGAAGAACCTTCATAAGGCCATATAAACTATTCAGAGTTGGATGAACACCACAGATGCTCTTCGTGACAGACCTATGACCAACCAGTCCTTAACTGCCTGCAAAAATGGTGATTAAATAACCAAAGGCAACTTGATTCTAACACTTTTATTTCCTTCATTTGAAAGTCTACAAATCTTACTATTTCTGGCTCTCATGACTACAAATGCCCTTTATCCATTCCAGTTGTACACCCGTCTAAGTACAGTACCATGTACATATTTCCATCAGGTATCAGTTTTTGCATTTTGCAAGAGTATTTTGAAATCTCTTGGTCCTCCAATATTTTTGCAGATCTTTCCAGGTTCAAATTTTCTGCAATTTAAACAGTAACTCTTTCTTCGCTTTCAGACCATTAGTCAAAGCTCAAAATATTTTCAGGCATTAACTAACCACAGACTGAAAGAAAGAGCACATCCAGAAACAAATTGTGCACTATTTTCTTATGACAGCACAACTGCCTCTGGTATACAGTCAGTGATGCAGGGCACTTGGATGGAGCACTTTCCTTAGCTTCCTGATGGCAGTCAGATGCAATGGTTATGTCAGTAAAGCTTTAAGCACATACGTGGTATTTTAATGTCACTTTCCCACTCATCAGACCTGTTACTCCCTCACACATGAAAAATCGGATGTATTTTCAAGAACTCAAACTACCTTTGGCTGTTTGACGCCTCACTCATTTGGACAGTTCTTCCAGGATCCTTCTGTACAAAGAAGAGAAGATGGCTGATCTACTGCTACTCAGTTTTTCCTCCCTGACTCCCACACACACAGCCACTAGGTTTGCCATTTATGTCTTTCACTACTTAACCCGAACTTCATGAGTTCTGAAGACAATGGACAATTATTATTTTGGGATGAATTTAGATTTTCTTTAAGCACCCCAAAAAGTTTACCACACTTATTTGATCCTGTACACTGCATGGCTCAACACACAGGAAACCTGTTTCTCCATCCCACATTCAAATGCCACAGTTCAAAACACCCCTCACACCATCACCTTACTTGCAGAAAGCAACCATGAACAACCCTGCCATTATCTCAACTGTTGCCAAAGCATACAGCATGACTCTAGCTAACCAGACTCTAGCTAATAAATAATTGTGTATTTCGTTTTCTGGTTATGAAAGCTACGAGTAGAGAGGAAGCAACTGCTCAGACATTGAGGAACACAAGACATAGGGGTTCATGTTTGAGAGAACTCACTCAAAAAGAAAATGCCTTCTCAAAGAAAGTTCCTTCATTGCAGAGACATTTCTTCCAGTCTCACCAACTATAAAAATGTTTCAAGCATTTTTTCTCTGTTTATGAAGATGTGCTAGATTCACAACTCCCCATTACTCACTGGACACTACCTTTGCTATGCAAATGCTACACCCTTTTAAGCATCTGCTCACAATGAAAAAGATAACTCTACTGGCTGTCATGGCAGCTTGTAAAAACTCTGTTATCTTAGAATAGTTTTAAGCTATTCATTTTTCAAGAAGCCTTGCAAAAGATAACAGTCAAATTAAAGAAGTCATCAGAAACTTTCAGTTTCCCAGCTGTACCCTCCTTCCTCTGCAACTTCTATCTGCACTCAGTCAGCACACTGACGGTATGGCCCAGCACAAGCAATCCAGGAGGTTCCTCGACTGTGTGGAAGACGACTTCCTTCTGCAAGTAACAGAGGAACCGACAAGGAGAGGTGCCATGCTTGACCTTGCACTCACCAACAGGGAAGGGCTCGTTGGAAATGTGGCACTCCAGGGCAGCCTTGGTTGCAGCGAGCACGAGATGGTTGAATTTGAGATCCTTAGGACAGTGAGAAGAGCGTGCAGCAAGCTCACTGCCCTAGAATTCAAGAAAGCAGCCTTTGGCCTCTTCAGGAACCTGCTTAGTAAGGTTCCATGGGATATAGCCCTAGAGGGCAGGGGGGCTCAAGACTCTTGGTTGGTCTTCAAGGATCACCTGCTACAAGCTCAGGAGTGTTGCATCCCAACTAGAAGGAAGTGCAGCAGGAGGGCCAGGAGACCTTCTTGGATGGATAAGGAGCTGATGAGGAAAATTCAAAAGAAAAAAGAGTTTTATAGAAAGTGGAAGCAAGGACAGGTGGCCTAGGAAGAGTACAGGGATGTTGTCCGGGAAGCTAGGGACCACGTTAGGAAAGCTAAGGCCCAGTTAGAATTAAACTTGGCTAGGGATATTAAGGATAACAGGAAGAGATTCTGCAGGTACATAGCAAATAAAAAACAGATTAGGGAGAAGGTAGGCCCCCTCAGGAAGCTCTCAGGGGAACTAGCTACACAGGATTTGGAGAAGGCTGAGGTTCTGAATGACTTCTTTGCCTCGGTCTTCTCTAGCAAAGGCTCTGACCGCACCACCCAAGTCTTGGAAGGCAGATGCAGGGACTGTGAGAATGAAGACCTTGGCCCCACTGTAGGAGAGGAATTGGTTTAAGACCATATTAAGAACCGGAACATCCACAAGTTCATGGGTCCTGATGAAATCTACCTGCGGGTCTGAAGGAGCTGGCAAATGAAGTTGCTAAGCCACTGGCCATCATATTTGAAAAATCGTGGCAGTCAGGTGAAGTTCCCAATGACTGGAAAAAGGGAAATATAACCCCCATTTTCAAGAAGGGGAAAATGGATGACCCGGGGAATTACAGACCAGTCTGTCTCACCTCTGTGCCTGGCAAAATCTTGGAGCAGATTCTCCTGGAAGGCATGCTAAGGCACATGGAAAGGAACAAAGTGCTTGGTGACAGCCAGCATGGCTTCACTAAGGGAAAATCCTGCCTGACCAATTTGGTGGCCTTCTATGATGGGGCTACAGAAGTGATGGACAGCGGTAGAGCAGTTGATGTCATCTACCTGGATTTGTGTAAAGCGTTCAACACTGTCCCACACGACATCCTTGCCTCTAAATTGGAGAGACATCAATTTGATAGGTGGACCGCTCAGTGGATAAAGAACTGGCTGGATTGCCGCACACAAAGAGTTGTGGTCAATGGCTCAATGTCCAGCTGGAGACCAGTAATGAGTGCTGTCCCTCAGGGATCGGTGTTGGGACCGGTCTTGTTCAACATCTTTGTTGGTGACATGGACAGTGGGATTGGGTGCGCCCTCAGCAAGTTTGCCGATGACACCAAGCTGTGTGGTTCGGTTGATACGCTGGAGGGAAGGAACGCCATCCAGAGGGACCTTGACATGCTTGCGAGCTGGGCTGATGCCAACCTCATGAAGTTTAACCATGCCAAGTACAAGGTCCTACACCTGGGTCAGGGCAATCCCAGGCACAGCTACAGGTCAGGAGGAGAAGAGATTCAGAGCAGCCCTGCGGAGAAGGACTTGGGGGTGCTGGTCGATGAGAAAATGAACATGAGCCGGCAGTGTGCGCTCGCAGCCCAGAAAGCCAACTGTATTCTGGGCTGCATCAAAAGGAGTGTGACCAGCAGGTTGAAGGAGGTGATCCTACCCCTCTGTTCTGCTCTAGTGAGACCTCACTTGGGAGTACTGTGTGCAGTTCTGCTGTCCTCAACATAAAAAGGACATGGATCTTTTGGAACAAGTCCAGAGGAGGGCCACGAGAATGGTCAGGGGACTGGAGCACCTCCCGTATGAAGATCAGCTGAGAAAGTTGGGGCTGTTCAGTCTGGAGAAGAGAAGGCTGCGTGGAGACCTCATAGCAGCCTTCCAGTATTTGAAGGGGGCACATAGGGATGCTGGGGATGGACTCTTCATTAGGGACTGTAGTAATAGGACAAAAGGGTAATGGGTAAAAACTTAAACAGGGGAAGTTTAGATTGGATATAAGGAGGAAATTCTTTCCTGTTAGGGTGGTGAGACACTGGAATAGGTTGCCCAAGGAGGTTGTGACTGCTCCACCCTGGCAGTGTTCAAGGCCAGGTTGGATGAGGCCTTGGGTGATATGGTTTAGAGCGAGGTGTCCCTATCCATGGCAGGGGGGTTGGAACTTGATAATCTTCAGGTCCTTTCCAACCGTAACTATTCTATGCTTCCATGATTCTATATCAGGGAATGTGTCCTTCTCCCACAGAAAACAGATCTTCTGTTTTTCAGCACATTAAAAAAACTATTTTAAAGTAGGTAGGCTTCTCATGAGCTTCTTTTCATTTTATTCTAATGCAATCCATTTCTTTCCTTTTTTTTTTCCCTCGACCACATCCACAGTTAACAATCTTTAGAGAGCTGGTACCTCCGATTAGTTCACAGCTAACTCTGTACAATGAATTCACGGTAATTTATTCACAACTTAGAGAACAACTGAACTGCAGGGATGGAAACCTTAATTTCAACTCAAGAACTAAAGAAGAATACAAGACACTGAAGTTGCTACTCCACAAAAATCTAACATTCTTTGTATACTTTATGTATTATAACTGGCAGGATTTCCAGAATACCCATTGCTGATTAAGAGTTTGACTTTGCTTATTGGAATGCCTAAGGAACTAATATACCCGAAGTAGAAAATGTAATAGTTTCTTTATATTTCTTTTGATCCATGTCTCACACAAACAGGAACACAGACTCTGATACCAAGCCATTCCACTCTGAGTCAGCAAAAGCAAACACGATTCTACATGCAAGCATTAAAATTAAAGTTTGAAATTCATCCCAAGATATAAAATTAATCCATGGTAGGGCATGTCCTACATGCAAATTCATCTATTCATTTAGAAAATAAACAGTACTTCAAAGAACTAAGACTGAAGCCAAAATTCTCTATATTGCTCCCTTTAGATTTATTTTTTTTTTAATCTGATAGATGGTTTAACCTTTGCTAGTTTAAGAGAAGAGCAGGACTGAAAGTCTGTCAACAGTTTCCTGATGCTTAAGAGACATGGTGTTTTCCATAGAAAATTTATTAACTTTTTCCACATATTTGCTAGAACAAGTTATCATGAAAATAACACACAACTTTTCAACTCTTGAAATATTCTGTAATCTCACTCTTGTTTATCCTACCTGTGTTGGATTGCAGAATTATTGGAGAACTATACACATATTATGACAAATTCATGGCTTGTTATAAACTTGCCTTTGATTCCTTCAGTATGATTTTTTTATGTTTTGCCCATATTTGCATAAAAGAAATTACCTAATAATTGTTTCAATGAAATCTAATGTAGACTTTATATTTGAATGTGTCTAACAGTAACTGAAAATTTTAAATTTAGAAAGTAAAATATCAAATGTATAAAATTTATGTTAACCAATATTGACTCCCTCATTTTTTCAGTACATCAGTTTACACATTCTTACTAAGGACCCATAATGTATTATTTATCTTATTATTAAGATAAAAACTGCTTTTTCACAAATATCAAATAACGTGATGTTGAGAAGTCACTACAGTTTCGAATTTACCTTTTTTCAGATGTTCTTACTTTGTTCATATCGGAAAGTTGATTCTTCAAATCACCATCTCTGATAACCTGGAAGATATTAAACAACTACAGATTATCAGTATCTTTTGTTCTTTAATGATGAAATGCTACCACCACATTGAATGTCTTTACACTAGAAATGTTTAGTAATTTAATTCACATTGATTGTGCTTCTCACAAACTATCACAAGCTCTTGTCTCTTAAATCTATTTGATCCAGCTTTTAAAATAAACTATTGCAACAGAAGTATAGGGTATGATTCTGCATTATAACTGAGTACCACCAAGAGAGTATGATTATAATAAAGGAAAAATTTATCTAAGTTACTTAATAGACAGTATTTTTATGCCTATGACAGAATTTCATTGCACAAATTTCACTGAACAAAGGTTTTGCTGAAGCCAGTAAATACCCTTCTTTAAACTTACTTGACAATGTTGTGAAATGCCACAACCCACTTATTTCTGACTGCCATTTCATGTATCTATGGGATAACCAGAACTAAAACCAAAGAGAAACATGGAGTGATTGGTGCTTTTATTTAAGCAAGACCTTAATACATTTCTTGGACAGAAACCATATCGTGTGAAGAACTCAACTTTCCTATCCATTTAAGGACATAGTGTCCTCAGGGTACACTGCTTCCTCAAATCGTGGCTCCAAGCAATTAAGGTTGAAGTCTACAGGACCATTAACTGAACCTCTCTACTTCCATTTGAGATCTAGTATGAGTGACAAATATGCCTACTGTGAGAAAAACAATCATGTCCTTAAAGGGCACAGTGGTTAGAATTTACTGGTTAGAAGACAGTAAAGGGAAAAAGGATATTCAAAACTGTGGGTGAGGATGAAGAAGACAAAGCGCTTGCTTTTTTGGGGAAAGCAGGCGAGAAACTCAGCCAAGCACACATACACAAACACAGTCACCCCCAAGAGAGATTTGTAACTCCTCTCAAAAATCCTTGTTGTTCAACACATAAAGAGGCTTTTATTACCAGCAAATTTCACTCTGCAATTGCTAACATCTTAAAGCAGATGAAGTATGATGGAAGCTTATTTCCAGACCTACCTGAAAGCAGGATGTTTTCCCAGCAGCCAAAACAAGCAAATGTTCAGCTTTTCACAAGATTTCACAGCTTGAGTCAAGTAAACAGGTGTCCTAGATTTGTCCAAGTACTCTTCAAGTATAAACTACCTTGACTTCCTTTAAAGGCAATGAACAGTTAGAATCGTAGAATCATAAAACAGTTAGGGCTGGAAAGGACCTTAAGATCATCTAGTTTCAACCCCCCTGCCATGGGCAAGAACACCTCACACTAAACCATGTCACCCAAGGCTCTCTCCAACCTGGACCTGAACACCGCCAAGAAACAAGTATTCACAGCTTCCCTGGACAACCCATTCCAGTGCCTCACCACCCTTACAGTAAAGAACTTCCTCCTCATATCCAATCTACACTTCCCCTGTTTAAGTTTTTACCCATTACCCTTTTGTCCTATTACTACAGTCCCTAATGAAGAGTCCATCCCCAGCATCCCTATATGCCCCCTTCAAATACTGGAAGGCTGCTATGAGGTCTCCACTCAGCCTTCTCTTCTCTAGGCTGAACAGCCCCAACTTTCTCAGCCTGCCTTCATACAGGAGGTGCTCCAGTCCCCTGACCATTCTTGTGGCCCTCCTCTGGACTTGTTCCAACAGTTCCATGTCCTTTTTATGTTGAGGACACCAGAACTGCACACAATACTCCCAAGTGAGGTCTCACTAGAGCAGAACAGAGGGGCAGGATCACCTCCTTTGACCTGCTGGTCACACTCCTTTTGATGCAGCCCAGAATACAGTTGGCTTTCTGGGCTGCCAGTGCACATTGAAGCTGGCTCATGTTAATTTTCTTACTGACCAACACCCCAAGCTCTTCTCTGCAGGGCTGCTCTGAATCTCTTCTCCTCCTGACCTGTAGATGTGCCTGGGATTGACCCAACACAGGTTTAGGACCTTGCACTAGGCATGGTTAAACTTCATAAGGCTGGCACCAGCCCACCTCATAAGCATGTCAAGGTCCCTCTGAATGGCATTCCTTCCCTCCAGCATATCAACTGAACCACACAGCTTGGTGTCATCGGCAAACTTGCTGAGGACGCACTCAATCCCACTGTCCATGTCACCAACAAAGATGTTAAACAAGACCGGTCCCAACACCGATCCCTGAGGCACACTACTCATTCCTGGTGTCCAGCTGGACACTGAGCCATTAACCACAACTCTTTGCATGCGGCCATCTATCTAGTTCTTTATCCACTGAGTGGTCCATCTATCAAATTGATGTCTCTCCAGTTTAGAGACAAGGATGTCACGCTGGACAGTGTCGAACACTTTGCACAATTCCAGGCAGATGATGCCAACTGATCTACCGCTGTCCATCACTTCTGTAGCCCCATCATAGAATGCCACCAAATTGGTCAGGCAGGATTTCCCCTTACTGAAGCCATGCTGGCTGTCACCAAGAACCTTGGTTTTTTTCATGTGCCTTAGCATGCCAGGCACAGAGGTGAGACAGACTGGTGTGTAGTTCCCCGGGTCATCCATTTTCCCCTTCTTGAAAATGGGGGTTATATTTCCCTCTTTTCCAGTCATTGGGAACTTCACCTGACTGCCACGATTTTTCAAATACGATGGCCAGTGGCTTAGCAACTTCATCTGCCAGCTCCTTCAGGACTCACGGATGGATTCCATCAGGTCCCATGGACTTGTGGATGTTCCAGTTCTTAAGATAGTCTCAGACCAGTTCCTCTCCTAGCATGGGCCTGGGGTCTTCATTCTCACAGTCCCTGCCTTCCAAGACTTGGGTGGTGCAGTCAGAGCATTTGCCAGTGAAGATTGAGGCAAAGAAGTCATTCAGAACCTCAGCCTTCTCCAAATCCAGGGTACCCAGTTATCCTGATAGCTTCCGGAGAGGGCTCACGTTGTCCCTAGTCTGTCTTTTATTTGCAATTTAACTATAGAATCCCTTCCTGTTATCTTTAACATCCCTAGCCAAGTTTGATTCTAACTGGGCTTTAGCTTTCCTAACCTGGTCCCTGGCTTCCTGGACAACATCCCTGTATTCTTCCCAGGCCACCTGTCCTTGCTTCCACCTTTTGCAAGCCTCTTTTGTCCCCTCGAAGTTTCCTCAGCAGCATCTTATTCATCCAAGGAGGCCTCCTGGCCCTCCTGCTGCACTTCCTTCTAGTTGGGATGCAACACTCCTGAGCTTGTAGCAGGTGATCCTTGAATATCAACCAACAGAATAGTGGTGTCCACTACAATGCAGACAATTTCATAGATTATAAAGTCTGGATTATTTGAACCGGGTTGAGGTTTTACTGTGGGAAAAATATTAGATTCTTGAATTCAAGTACCCAAGTGCTGTTTTACTTGCAGGGTTGACCCGCTGTCAGGCAGATCATGGAAGTCTGCCAGTGTCAATAGTGTCTACATACTATAGTGTGATGAACTGCTGTACAAGTGGAGCCAGCTACAGAGCTGAACTACCTTGAACTGCAAGGCCTTAACTTGTTTCACTCCAAATTCACCACAAAGTATTTCAATCAGCACGAATGCGCAAATGCTACAGGTCAAGGGGAAAAGACAAGTAGGTAAGAAAGCACAAGAACCTCTGGGGGGAAAAAACAGGGAGAAGAAGGGAGAAGAAGAGATAGAAATGCATATATCAGCAATTCAGAGAATTCTGATGGAACACCTATGCATACTAAAGTATGCACAAATCTCAACAAACAAGAAAACCGCCAACAAAATATGTGTAAATCTCAACAAACAAACAAAATCTCTCTTCAACATTCTCCCAGAGGATGCAAAAAAGCCACTTTCAAACTATGTTAAAACTTTTAATATGCTTATTTTGGGTAAAGGATTGGTAAAAAGGTAACAGCAGAAGGTGCCGAAGTCTCAATTTACGCATACTTTTAACCACATTTAATGCCACTTGCCAGCCAAAGGGAGCAGAGCAGAAGGTAATTAGTATCAGTTCTTCTGCATTTAAAAGACTACCACCAAAAAATAATAATTAAAAAAAAAAAACAAACAAACCCAACCGAACAAAAAAACCCAAAGAACCCAAAACCCCAACCAACCAAACCCCAAGTTGGAAGGGAACACAGGTGACCAGAGAGCATTAGGCAGTTAAGCTTCAAGCTGATATATGCTGGATTCTGTGCAATCTCCCTTTGTCTTTTCACACTGTCTGTGGAACATTATTCCATCTATACTTCCACCCTCAAAGGGGAAATAGGGAGCATATTCATAGAAAATTTCTCCAGACAGGTAAAGTTCCAAATCAGAAAGCTGCACTTACTATAGTAATGCTACCAACACTAAGATAAACTAAATGGACTATAAAAAGTTTCATATTATTTTCACCTTTTCCTTTCTCTCCATAAAAGCAAAGAGAAGCATTACGTGACATGTATTTGCCACCCTCCTCTGTGAATTCTTTGTCACTGAGCCACTGACTCACCTTCTCCACTGATCAATATTTTCAGCCCTGTGAAATGTAGCCACTCACTGGCAAAGCTCATGCAAAAGGGCAGAGGATATTCCCCCTATATTTACATGTAAGTTTTGGCATGTGCTGAAATGTAATGGAGTAACACGGAACCCAGACTCCTACTTCTTGGATAAATACCCTGACTGCAAAGATCCGGTGCAAAATGGTAAGCACTATCACAAAGTGATTGTCTTTTGCTCAAAACAATGGCTAAAGAAATGAAATAGCACCATTTCATTCAGGCATGTCTATTAGGTGTTACTGCGAGTGCCTGTTCAAGGCACAAGTCGAGAGACTTGTAAGGACACAGCCTCCCTGAATATTGATTTATACGCATTAGAAGAACACCAAGATGCTCAGCCTCTCTAAGCCAGCAGTAATTTACTGACACAAGTTAGGGAGTGACCTGCAGGGGAGTGAAAGATGAATTAGTAATTGTGGTAGTTAATGCTCCATGTTAATACCATTCTGCTAGCATAGGTGACTGGCCCTCATGGTTTCTGCAAGAAAACATGAAGGGATTATGACCAGGGTCACAGAAGCCAGATCACAGAATCAACTGGATTGGAAAAGACCTTTAAGATCATCAAGACCAACCATTACCTCAGCACTGACAAATCCACCACTAAACCATGTCACTGAGGGCCTCAACTACATGGTTTTGAACATTTCCAGGGATGATGATTCCACCACATTTCTGGGCAGCCTGTTCCAATATGTGACTATCCTTTTGGTGAAGAATTTTTTTCTAATATCCAGTCTACACTTCCCCTGGTGCAGCTTGACGCCATTACCTCTTGTCCTATCACTTGTTACACGGAAGAACAGACAAGCCACCTCCCCTCTCTATCCTCCTTTCAGGTAGTTGTAGAGAGCAATATGGTCCCTCCTGAGCCTTTCGTCTCCAGACTAAACAATCCCAGTTCCCTCAGCCGTTCCTCACAGGACCTGTGCTGCAGATCCTTTACCAGCTTCATTGTTCTTCTCTGGACCTATTGCAGCACCTCAATGTCTCTTGTAGTGAGGGGCCCAGAACTGAACACAGGATTCAAGGTGCAGCCTCACCAGTGCCAAGTACAGGGGCTGGTCACTGCCTGGTCCTGCTGGCCATGCTATTGCTGACACAGGCCAGGATGCTGCCAGCCTTCTTGGTTGCCTGGGCACAAGCTGGCTCATGGTCAGCAGATGTCAATCAGTACCCACGGGTCCTTATCTGCAAAGCAGCTTTCCAGCCACTCTTCCCCAAACCAGTAGCGTTGCATGGGGTTGTTGTGGCGCAAGTGCAGGACCTCACAGCTTGCCTTGTTAAATCTCATGCAACTGGCCACAGACCACCACCACCACCAACATCAACAGCCCAGCAACAGCAGATGTTGCTAGTTTTTGTTATTAACAGCCTGAGCCACAGTTCTCATGTGAAAGAAGCAGCTTACAGGTTTGGGCTCCCCTTTGCTGACCGCCAAGTTTCAGACTTCCTCACTTACCCCTCAAAATCACACACCAAGTACTTACGTACATGTTTCTCATCCAGCCAGCAACTCAGAAAGCGCAGCCGTTCACTCACCCTCCATCCCCCTTCCCCTTGCTCCTCCACGTGGGATGGGAAGAAGGACTGAAAGAATGTAAATCCCACAGGTTGAGATAAGAACGGTCCAATAACTAAAGTATAACATAAAACTAGTACTAATAATGATAATAATATGGGAAATAACAAGGGGAGAGAATATAAAACTAAAATGAGAAAGGAAAAGAAAACAATAAACACAAGTGATGAACAATACAATTGCTCACCACCCGCCAGCCAATAGCCAGCCTGATCTGAGTGGTGGTCTGGGCCTTCTGGGTAACCCCCCTCAGTTTATATACAGGGCAAGAGTAGTATGCTGTAGTATGGAATACCTCTGGTTAGTTCAGGTCAGGTGTCCTGTCTCTACTTCCTCCTGGCTTCTTTTACCCCTTCTCACTGGCAGAGTGCGAGACTGAAAAGTCCTTGTTCAGGATAAGAGCTACTGAACAACAACCAAAACATCCCTGTGTTATCAGCATTATTCTCAGACTAAAGCCAAAACACAGCACTGCACCAGCTACTAGTAAGGAAAAAAAACCCAACAACCTGCTACAGTTGAACTCAGGATGTCACTAAAAACAACAAACCCCTTTCTTTTTCTTGATCTCACCTATCTGACACAGTCTGAACTGGCTCCTGATTCTTCCAGAAAGCAATGTCTCATACCCATTTTAGGCATTCATTTAATAAATCAACTTTTAGGGGAAGAGAAACCTAAAATGCCATCTGTTTCAAAAAATAAGCAAATAAAGTCTCCTTCTCTTAAATCATGCCAGTGCCTACCCACTTCTGTTTGTTTTCTCTCTTAGAGGGATCCTTTGTCATCATGCAAATATCAGGAATTTCATACCACCACAGAAAGCCACCTAATCACCAAATTTACCCTCCATCATCTACCTAATAATGGAAAGAGATAATTTAAAAAAAGTAAATGCTACTAGCCAAATGCTTTGCATGCCCTGTCACATAGCTCTTCTTGCATCTTCTTTATGATTCTGTTACTTAAATTGATGCATGTATTTCAGGGAAAAGTGGGTACATCCGTTACCTATTGCAAGGCATTCAGGTGGAATTTCTATATTCCCTGAGCTTGCAGCCCAGAAAGCCAACCGTATCCTGGGCTGCATCAAAAGGAGCGTGACCAGCAGGTCGAAGGAGGTGATCCTGCCCCTCTGTTCTGCTCTAGTGAGATCTCACTTGGGAGTATTGTGTGCAGTTCTGGTGTCTTCCACATAAAAAGGACATGAAACTGTTGGAACAAGTCCAGAGGAGGGCCATGACGATGATTAGGGGATTGGAGAACCTCCCGTACAAAGATAGCCTGAGAAAGTTGGGGCTGTTCAGCCTGGAGAAGAGAAGGCTGCATGGAGACCTCATAGCAGCCTTCCAGTATCTGAAGGCGGCATATAGGGATGCTGGGGATGGACTCTTCATTAGGGACTGTAGTGACAGGACAAGGGGTAACAGGTTAAAACTTAAACAGGGGAAGTTTAGATTGGATATAAGGAGGAAATTCTTTCTTGTGAGTGTGGTGAGGCACTGGAATAGGTTGCTAAAGAAGGTTGTGAATGCTCCATCCCTGGCAGTGTTCAAGGCCAGGTTGGACGAGGCCTTAGGTGATACAGTTTAGTGTGAGGCGTCCCTGCTCATGGCAGGGTGGTTGGAACTTGATGATCTTAAGGTCCTTTCCAACCTAACTATTCTATGATTCTATGAATTAAATCAAATTCAGTACAGAAATGCATGGCTCAACTGCACCAGAACCTGCAGTTGAGTGTAGTCATTGTAAATTGTTTTCCTTTTAATCACTAATAGACAGTAAAGAAGGCTGACATGAAACCTAACTCCATCCCTTACTTTAATTTACAATCATAATAAGAAAGAAAAAAAAATGCATAGTCACCATTACAATACATCAGCACTGAGCACTTTCATGAGTGTTTTGAAAACATCACATCGGAAAGAGATTGTCATATGTTCAATACAGTAAGCTCACATCTGAGGCTCGAACCCTTTATTTTAACAGCAACTCTACTTTCACAGTTGTTTTTTCCTCTTTTTTTCTTTTTCACTGAAACTGGAGGGTTTGTAAACACACCTTTAAAAAAAAACATGTCTATATTTTGGAGTCATACCAGACTATCTTGCCATAAAGCCCATTTTCTTGCAAGGGCAAATCTCCCCAAAAAGTTCCAAACAACTCCCATGGAAGACAAATCTACCAGTATCTGGCAAGCTAATGGCAAGGAAAATGAGCAGTGCTAGTTCAACAGGTGTCGTGGTTTAACCCACAGCCAGACAGCTTGTTACCCACTCCCCCCCTTCTTGCCCTCCCCCTACTCCTGGAGGGACGGAGAGGAGAATCAAAAAGAAATGCAACTCCCACAGGTTGAGATAAGAACAGTTTAGTAACTCAGGTATAACACAAATCACTACTGCTACCACCAATAGTAATGATAAAAGAAATAACAAGGGAAGAGCATAAAACACCCCATCACCAGGTGACCGATAACTTGCCCCCCCACAGCCCGATCAAGCACCGACTCATACCTCCTCCAACCCTGCAGTCCACCCAGCCCTTCCGGCTAACTCCCAGTTACATCCTGGGCATGACGTGCTGTGGTATGGAATACCTCTTTGGTCAGTTTGGGTCAGGTGTCCTGTCTCTGCTTCCTCCCGGCTCCCCTCCTCCCTGGAAGAGCATGAGGCCCACAAAGTCCTTGGCCAAACCAAAACATCATTGCTTTTCAGCTTTGTTCCCAGCTGAAAGTCAAAACACAGCCCTGCACCAGCTACCAAGAAAGAGAAAAATGACTGCCACTGCTAAACCCAGGACAACAGGGCAAAATGATTCTGCCACAAAAATCAGACGTGCTCAGAAACAATGTGTACAGATAAAGCCTATCTCTCTAGACCATGGAGGCTGAAAAAAAAATTAATAAAATAAACCTCAGTTTTCATGTTACAATGCTTCTATTGGAAATCTCTTAGGGAAAACGAAGCCAATCTGACTGCTACTGAAAATAGAAGACATTCTGAGTTTACATAACAGAGTTCACATGCTTCAACTAACCAAAATACTTAACATGGACAGGCATGTCTTGGAAGAATAAATGTTACTAAAAAATGTAAACTATCTTTGTATTTTATTTTCTTAAACCCCTCTTCCACTCAAAAAAACCTTCACATCAAACACACATATCCCCCCTTCCAAGAAAACAAAACAAAACAAAACCCACCACATGAAAACTCCTGAGAGGGCCAGAGACCTCTGAAATTTGAAATTTACCGGGGTAACACTAGACTTCGCAGGGAAGTATTTTGTAACTATACTCCAAAGAAGTCAGCTATTTTTACCAAGTGAAACTAAAAAAGGCAAAACAAAGTATCAATATGCACAGTTTATTGATACTACTAAATCTTCTACTTGCAATATATTCTATTTTCTGTGGTTTTATTTTCAGAAACCTGTTTTCTTAAAATAATACACTTTATTCAGAAAGGCCTATTTTATGAGTCTGTTTGCTATATATTAAAATATGTTGTATTATCATGAACAAATGAATTGCAAAAACCACATATAAAATCATATTAATGAAGAGACAAAACAAAGCTTCAGTTTTACCTTATATATCTACCCTAGTAAGTCTGCAAAAACCTGAAAGAGTGTTCTTCTACATATATTTTCCTGTTTTGCTTTGTATCCAAAGCTAGCATTATGTTATTTTCAAAGCCAGAACTCAGTCTTCACTTACACTCATCATAGAGTTACTTGATTTGAAAGTTTAACAAAAGAAAGCATTAACAAGTGCACAGCAAATAAGTAATTTCTTTACTGTGTACTTATTTATCAGATAGTGGAAACAACTAGATGAGCAAAATCTTTGTAAATCGTACATACAAAATAGTATGAAAAAAAAAGGAAGGAACACCAAAGTTCAGGGCACAGAACTGCGTTAAAAAAAAAAAAAAAAACACACTGAACTAAAAATGAAAGAGAGAAAACCCTGGGTATGAACTGAGAAAACATGTAATGATTTAAAATTTCATAAATGCTAGGCAGAAAAAAAAAAACAAAATCAAAATCTCCATGAGATCAGGTGATTGCATTCTGGGGTATGCTTTCAAAAGACACTTTTACCTCTCAAAAGTACATGTGGATTCTCCCAGAACACACCAGAAACAAACTGGCCTTTGATAGCATATCATTTCACATGCTCTGAAATCTCCGAAGCTGTTCATAAGTTGAAATATTCTTTTTCAAGACACTGAAAAGGTCTGTTTGAATACAGCTATATAAAAAGATTACTGCAGTCTTTGTGCTCTAGGTAACCTTAATTCCAAAATATGGCTTCTGGTTTACTTTTATAAACACAGAAGTAGATTGTTTGCAGAAACAGACTATTTACCTAAATTTACACTTGTAGGAATAGGTATGTTCAAAATTTAGGATGAGCAGCCAAAACCCACAAATATTTCTGCACAATATGGAAAACTGCAGTATGGGACATGAGACTACATAAGAAACATTTGCCAGGGCAGCACAGTGCTCTTCCTTTGGCCAGCAGTAAGAACTGGCCACTGTTAATAGTCATGTTGCCTCCACCATCCCACCTTGTACCATAAGGAGGACTGTGCCTTTCAAAATGGCTTAGAAATTATACCTTAAATAACCCCTCTGACCATTTAATAATTTACTCTTTCACGTATGACACTGTTTCCCAATTCAGTGCCCCAAAAGACAACTTCCATGAGTATTTTTAACTGTTTTTTGACAGAAAACATTTTAGAGCTATACCGAGTAGCAAAGTTACTGGATGTGAACAATCTCCTTAATAAAAACATGAGGCCTCATGTTAGATTAAAACTTTCACAGGCTATTTTGAGATGCCACAGTTACTGGCACAACCCGCTTTGTATCCTGAAAGCTCAATCCACAGTACAATACATAAAGGGTTTGGTTATCTATAATCCAGTTTGAAACTCTAGTGACTGACAATCTGGGGAAATCCTTCAAACTTCACAACTAAGTTTCAAGTTGGCAAATCCTACACTGTATTCTACCACAACTAGAGATACTTTTCTTCCAGATGTAACTGTAAGACTTTATAAGGAAATGGCAGAAAATAACCCTTTAATAACTAAAGCTAACCAACTCCTCTAAGTAGGGAAGAAAAAAAAAAAATCAATCTTCAGTTTTTGGTGGAAAATAATTTTCAAATTCGAAGTAAAATGAAAAAGCTAGTCAAAGAAAACACACTTCTGAAAATCACCTACTGTCATTTCCTTGTACCTTTGCTATAAATATTTATTGCTATAAATATTTTTAGGAAAAACAAAAAAAAGTCAGCTGATTAATTTATCCATTGCTGCATTATAGCAAAGTGTTGACTTTTTGACATAACTAGATAAACTGCAGTATAGACTCAGACATTCAAAAGGACATACATAAAGCTTCACAGAAGACTGAAACCCCAAATCCCCATACAACAGCTTGCCAACTATGCAATGCATCTGATTACCACCAGTCCACTTAGCTGTAAAAAAAAAAAAAAAGTCTGATACATGTCACCAACATTACTTCATTTCTTGCCTGGAAAGAAGCTCCTGGAAAGTTACAGACATGGCAAGCATAAAGTTACTCCTCAAAATACTACAAACTTGCCATTTCCAGGCTCACAGAGTATCACATTCAAAACTTGTGTGATTTAAATTGACATAAATACTGCAAAAGTCAGCTACTTGTTGCCCAGCTAGCATAACACTTTCATCAGGTAGAAGGTCAACAGCACAGAGAGGGAGAGGAGTGCAAAAAAAGCCAGGAGGGAAAGGACATTCATGGCAGAAACTAAACATTTCCCTACAACAAAAACTGAACAAGAACTGGAAATCCAGTAACTTTCCCCACAGCTCTTGGAAATGCTTCACTAGCACAGTGCTAAATGTCAGAGGTGCTTTCCAACACCTAATCCAGTGACTCCTCCCTTGGCTTACACCATCCTGACGGCTAAGGTCAGTCTGGAAAGAAATCAACCCAAGCATCTAACCTTGCCTTTCACCAGCTGAGTTAAAGCAAATCTTCCAAGTCTGGTTTTAAGGCAATAGAAATAAACAACAAATAAAAATATTCAGCTTCCTGTTGCAGATTTATCTACCCAAATACACTTCGAGCCATTCTACCTCATTAGTATGGAGAAATACAACCATCTCACAATCCATAAAACTCTCGATAACAACTCTTCACTTTCAAAACCTTGATTTATACCATTCAGCTTATGAAATACACCTGAAGCAATTAAAAAGTATTACCTACCTCCAGTACACAAAACCCTGCACATCCTGCTTCTCATAAATTGTAAGAGGTTTTTTTAAGATGTAGTGAAAAAAAATATGTGCCCTGTAATGTGTTAAGGTTTCAGGGTGACAGTTGCAGGATGGCCACCTCTGCAGCTGTTGCAAAAGGAAGGAAGGATGTTTGGGTGCTCCCATCCCACCCCAGCCCCCCCCCAGTCTTTCTACATTGAACTGTTACAAAACTGTATTTCCAAATGTAAACCACACTGAATCATATTCAAGACATACAATGAGCAGCTCATAATCTTCTTGATACAGGATATTGGACAGCTAAGCTGCGGATAGTGCATGGCTTGAAAACATACCTGTAGATACACTGCCATTACAAATCCCTTTTAAGTGCCCATACAAGCAGCTGCCTTGTTCAGTACTCCCACACTTGGTCCGACAACCATGACTTCCCTCTAAGTTGGTTAAGGAGTGAAACACTTCAGTTACTGCAGCTATACTCCAGGCCCAGGGTGACTTCAGCAGCATTCAGATCTTTTGGACATTAGCAATTCATGTTGCAGGAGCAACCTCCTAAAAGCAAGAAGCTTGCAGATACTGGAATTCAAGGAGGAGTTTCAAGTAACACACTGGGAGCCAAAAGCAGGTGGTTCCCAGCAGAGTATTTCATGAATTTTAAGGACTGCAAAGTCTCTAAACATAAGATACGTTGCTGACAAGTTCCTGAGTGACAAGATGAATGTTTTTCCTAGACTAAAACCTAAACATGAGGTGAAATAGCAAGCTCCTTCTGTAAGCCAAAAGGACTTCCTAACACCTTCTCCCAGGTTTTCCCTTGCTAATTGTAGCTTCTCACACATAATTTCAGGGAATCTGCTCCTAGCAACAGTAAGCTAACCAATATAAACCAGTGTTTTACCATCTACTACCACAACAACTGACTATTTTTCAAGTTCAAAAGCTTCCCTTTGAGAGACAATCTGTGACTTTCCGGAATATGAAAACTTAATTATGAACACTGCCATCTCCAAAACTTGAACTGAAAGCTAAGCCTGAGATCAGATGTCACTTCACACAAACGTAGATAAGGTATCACTTCACACACCAAGACTAGTCGTGGCTCTGGGATTCTCTTCAAAAAGACAAAAAAAGAAAAAAGAAAAAAATAAAAACCACAACACAGACAAAAACCAAATTATTTTTATAAAGCTTTCGGGGGGAGAGGGGGGAATACTTCCTTTAATTTATGTTGGCATTAAAAAAAATCATAATTAATTGAGACATCAGAGACTAACAATAAAAAATTGTTCTGCTGAAACTGGGGTATGGGATAAAATTATCTTGACCTTAAATAGGAAGGTCTCCAGAAAAGGAGATTATCTTGCCACTCCCCAGCCAAAAAAAAAAATAAATACATCCCGACACAGCCTTGCACTTGCATCCACAATGCTCATCATGGGGTATAATTTCCAGAAAAACTCTTAGGTCACGAGTATGATTTCACTGAAGGATTAGCCGGAAGGTGGGGCCGGTCAGTCTGTTACCCATCATTACACGCAGCAATGAAACAGGCTGAAAGCTACCTGCAAAACTGGGAAGCCTTTTCATTAAGTATAACCCATGAAAGTAGTTCGCAAATCTATTTTTCTAACAGAACATTACCGGTGAGAACACACTCGTTGGACAGCTAATTCCCTCATGATGCAAAAACAGACACAAACATTCATACCACAAGGCTATCCAGAAGTTTCATGAGTTTACACCATACAGGTACATAGAATTTCACCTCTGCCTGTAACAAACCACAGAGAGCCTACAGCTGCCAGTGTACATAACTGAAGTTCACCCAGGTCAGGATTCCTAAGCATCTGACAAAACCCAGTGCCTGAAAACAGTTCACACTGAAAAGAAACACCACACCACTCCTTGATCCACAGCCTATTTCTCAGATTCTCTCTGTCACGCACTTGAACCGACACCTAGAGAAGCATTTGCTGTGCTAGATTTCCACAACTGCAGTAGGATGCAGGAAAATGAAAACACACCCAAATACTAATAAAGGCCTCCCCAGAGAGCGTTAAGTTCAGCGGCCGTTCAGCAGAAGCCATCCCGGCCGCCGTGTTTTCCACGCACTGCCTATGACAGGTTAGCCGGCCGGGCCGGGCAGGAGCCACACAGCTACGGCCTCACCGAGAGCCGAGGGACAGGGGTCACCCGTAGCCTTTCCGCTTCGCGGAACGTTAAAGTTGTGTTGTAATGCCGACTCGCTGTAATGCTGAGAAGAGCCTCTGAGCGGACCGCGCACCGAACCGTGCAGTGCGAAGAGTAAACGTACCCCCCGCCGCGGGCAGACCCGACACCCCTGCCAGGCCCCACGCCAGGCAGCGCTCCTACCGTAGGGCCTGTACTACCTCCAGGGCGCGGATCCCGGAGACAGCGGCCGTGGCCACGCGTCCCCACGCACACCCGCCCTTCTCCGGGACGGATGATACGGCCGCCCGGCACGGGACGACTCCGTAAGGGGGAGGCCGGGCACCGGGTAGGTCCCCGCCCCACCCCGCCTCAGTCCCGGCCCCGGTCCCTCCCCGCTGGCGCCTAGCCTTGCCCCGCCCGGCCCTGCCCCCACTGCAGCTTTGCCCGCGCTACGGAGGACGGTGGCTCCCCGCGGGGCTTCACCTCTGGGGCCCCCCAGCCCTCCTGAGGGGCGGGTGAGGCTGCAGGAGGGGTGCCCCTCACCCGCGGCGCTCAGGCGGGGCCGCCCAGCCGCACCGGGCCGGGCTGGCGGCTCCACCTTGTATCCCAGCCGCTTTCATGCAAGCGGCGGCAGGAACCTGCCTTCACCGCAACGCGTCGGGGCCTCTCCTGCCGCGCCCCGGCCGTGCGCAGGCGCCACCACCGCCACCGGGGGGAGCACATTGCGAGGCCTGTGCGACAACTCTGCCGGCCCGGGAAGAACCGAGCGGAGCCAAGCTGGCGGGCGGAGGGGGAAGCGGGAAGGATTTTCACCTGGCCGCGAGCAGCTTTCTCCCGGTTCGCCTCAGGCGCGGTGCTGCTGCGGGCTTGCCCCGCGGCACGGAGTTGCCTGGCCTGCGGCGAGGAAGGGTGCGGGCTGCCTCAGGCTGCAAGAGCTGGGGGGCGTGTGGGAATGCGATGGTTGCAGGATTAGCGCGACTACTCGAGTGAACCTGCCTTGCCGGGTCACCTGTCACACCGGCCCCGCGCACCCGGGCTTCCTTCCTCCACTTGCACGGTGCGCTGCCCCTCGCCCGGGGGAACTGTCACACCCTTTTTTCACGGCAGGGAAGTACTAGCAACATCAGTGAACCCACGGATCATAGAATCATAGAAGGGTTAGGGTTGGAAAGGACCTTAAGATCATCTAGTTCCAACCCCCTTCCGTGGACAAGGACACCTCACACTAGCCTCGTCGCCCAAGGCTCTGTCCAGTCTAGCCTTGAACACTCCCAGGGATGAAGCATTTACGTCTTCTTGGGCAACCTGTTAAGTGCCTCACCACCCTCACAGTCACAGGATCCCTGCTGCCTTGGGCACTGAGGGAGATCTGGAGCAAGTAAGAAAACTCATTAGTGATTTGTAAAAGCCAAAGGCTTCATTTTCTCCCTCTCTCCTCCCCTTCCCCTCGAAGTCTTTGCAAAAGAGAAAATAACTTTATACATTTAAACGTATAAACGTGCATGCCCAGGTTTGAGCTACTCAGTATTACTGCAGACTTCTGGAAGTGAGCAATTTAATTCTCACTTCTTGACACTTGTTTATCTGCAACAACCAAAGAGTGATATTTCCTTCTTCATTAACTTCTTCAGATGAAGAAAGGAAACTGCTTAGAATTCTGAGGTCCTGTATACAAAGGAGAAGCAGCCCTTTAGCGGAAGCTGGTAAACTGAAATTCAGTTCAAATCTCATTTCTACCAATAATACCAAATGATAAAAGCACAGTCCCCAATAGAAATATGCAAGGTTCTTTTCCCAGTAGCCATCTGCAACCATGGAGATACCTGTTCTTACTCATCAAAAACCGGATTTCAGGTCCTTTACACTGTCCACATTTTTATTTATCTTGTCTTTCAAAATACATACACCTGGATACAGAACTTGCAAATACTGTCTTATACACTACAATTTATTCCACTCAAAAAGACAGGAACAAAGGTACCCAAAGCAAGTAGATGTGCATTTTGGGTGACAGTTGGCAGCTCTTCCTTAGGCCTGATTCACCTGAATTTTACAGTTACTGCTGTTACTCCTTTAACACAGATGGTGTTTTAGTGTTATAAAGGTAAGTTCTGTTTGTACCATCCATGCAAATGTTCACAGATAATCTGTGCAGGAGACATATCCAACTATACTTTCTCAACACATAACAAAGACACTTTAGTGGCAAGTAAGCAGAAACCACACAAGCTGGGGGCAGGGGACTACTGCGTAGTTATTGCAGACAGGAGATACCAGTCCTCCTGCCTGGGCCTGGTTAAACACAGGGTGAGCTATAGCCAATCAGCATCAGCCAATTTCTACCCATTAAATCAGGAAACTCAACTAGAGTTCTGGTGGAGTTAATTCAAGTTTGAAGCAGTATAACGGTTTCTTTAGTCCATTATAATAAAATCTATGCATAAACACCTGATTACATTTATTAAGTTCCCTTCCCACCATATTAATATGAATGAGTGATTAAGGTATCATCCTTGATTTGATTAGTCTCTTGGTCTTTCTCCAGCAAATTGAATGTTCCTAGAAACTGTAAACCTGTGGGTTACAATCAGAAAATACACATGTATTTGGAAGGAGATTCCTCGCTCACCTGCCATACAGCTTTCTCCAGTCACCTAGTCTGAACAAGAAGAATGCAGATAATCAGAATGTGGGAATTTACCAGTACACTGGCAACAGGTGGGGCCAGTCTTGCTTCTTCTGTAACACTAGTCAGGCTGGACAACAATTAAAAGAGAATACTTAGAACAGCAAGCAGTACAGCTACAAGTTTTCTGTGAAGTTCTATTCATGGAATTATTTTAAATGCATAACTTTGTTTAAAGCCAAGAAGAAGACATGGAATCAACTCAAGTATGACTCAGGCAAAGACAAAAATAGCTTCATGCAGGCTCTGGCAAGTAAAGCGATGTAGATTAAAATCTCTCAAATTTTTTCAAAGTTGAAGTCAAAGTTAGTTTACTTAAGTCAGTTAAGAAAATAATGTTTTTAAATGGATCTGTATGTGTCCTGGTACATGACAAAAATCAGCTCAAAATATGGTAGTTCTGTGCTAAAAAAAAGAGGACACAATAGCAGATCCAAATTAAGACTGGCAAAAAGTGTAACTTCATTTCAGAAAAAAACAAGTGATAGTAACATGCCTAATGCAGCTACTTCTATTGTGAAACTCATTACTTTTACTCAATGTAAACAAAAAATGCAGAAGATATACTTCTTAACAGGACAATCCAAACACTTAGAAAAAAAGTAATAAACCTATGTCAATCTACACACAATGTGGAAAGGCAAGGACATCAGCAGTGTCCAGTGTCGTAAACATATAAGCTGCCTTTTTAGTTTACACAAATCACATTGCATTCATTTAGTATTTTTGACAAGGCAATACAAGCAATGAATCAAGCAACACTGCTGACGTTTATTCAGACGCAAGTTTTCAGACAAAGACAGGCTCCCCACTCCCGACTGTATGTTTATAGTCCATTAAATCAACATTTGCTACTATGTAAGCAGTATAGTATGACTTCCAGGATCAGACCATACAGCTAAAATAACCACAAATAATGTTAAAAGTTAATGATTATCCCCTCTGGGAGCACGAAAAAGCAGGGAGAATGAGAAAAGGCTCTTCAAAATACTGTAATGGGTAGCAATGCGTAAGCATTATTGAATTCTATCCTCCTCCCCTGTAGTTATCACCTGCTTACTCATTGTTTCCTATTAAATCTTAAGCTGCACTAATTAAGTGTACCTCACCAGTTGCCATACCTCTACCTACTGAACATATCCAGTCAGTTCAAGATAATGAATGCAGCTACCAGCTCTCCTTAACTCTGTAAAATAACCACTTCCTCATTTGAAAGCAAATACTTGTCTTCACATACACACTAGATAATTTGTTTTGGCTCTTTAGATATGCCATTCCTCCGTAATCATTAGAATACTTGGTACTTCTCCAGCTTCTGCTCTTTTTTACCTCTGAGAAGATCTTTTGTGCTCTGTTACATGTATATTTCAATGCATACAAAAGCATTTCAGTTCAACTTCACATCTGTGGTTCATTCATCTACTCTTGCTTTTATAATATTACAAATGAAATAATAAATCAATATTCTTTGCACAATGTAATTAAGAACATACATATTTGTACCCTGGTGGGTATTTTCGTAAGTGTTCTGGCGTTTGGGGGTGGGAAGGACGGGATGTTGGTTTTGAAGGAAGGAAGGGGACAAATGTCTAAAGTGATACAGAATGTTTTGAAAGCTTGAACCAAACCATATGCCTATTGACAATCACATTTAATTTACATAGGTAGGGCATTAACACAAAAAAAACCTAACCAAAATCCAGAGCAAATCTCATGTGCTTCAGACAAACAAAAATCTCCACACTCACAGTTAAAATAAAAATGCATGCATGTCATTTCATTTGTGCACTGAGGGCAATATGTTGCTACTTCTTCATACCCTGACTATTATTTTTAGTTAAATCAATACACCAGCTTCTGACAGCTTGTCTTAGAACAAAGGTGTCAGGTAAGTACTGTGAACCTGCAAATTGTGGCAGTTTTTCAGGTATTTTGGTTTTGTTTTAAAACAGATCCTTAATTTGAAACAATCTGAATCTTGTAATTTTATTAATATACAGGCACATTAAAGAACAGCAAGACTTAAAATAAACTTTGGCCAGCTGAAAAAAATCTTTCAGTTTGTGAAAGTATTTGCATACTTTCATATGCCTCCATTTTCCTTTTCTCCCTGCACCAATTATTTCTGTTAATAAAGGCATCCAAATCAATGGTAAGCTCCTGAAAAATCAGCGGTACTTTAACTAGTGTAAAAGATAAAAAATAATCTTCAAAAATAACTGATCCCTACTTCTGGGGGTAAAGCTAACTGACAGTAACTTGCAGTAGGTGACCTCTCTTCCCATGATGGACTAAAGATGTTTCTGGAGGGACAGGGAAGGTTCTCTGTGTTTTTCAGAAAAGTATAAACAAATTTTGTACAAACAAGTCAATTTGGGACTCTCTTAAGATTCATGATTTTTAGAGTAAATGAAGATTTAACTATTAAACCTGCTTCCATTTATTTAGCACATTTTAAGAATAGGATGCACAGCATGAGAATACATTATAAAAAGACAAAACTTATTAGTAAATTGTGGTTTCCATTTTATTTCACTGACCTTTGTGCACACAGTACTTCAAAGACTGCCTTTTTGCTTATGCTAGTCAAAGCTCCTTTTACAGGATTTTTTTTTCTTAAACTGAACAGCAAAGGACAAGTTTCCTCGTTTTTCCTCTTAAGCATCCTTAAGAAATTCACCATGCTTCAGTATGAGTTTCTGCAGTGTAAAAATAGGCACTCTGTATTACAAACTCATACAAAATACATCAGTACCTTCAAAATTAATGTAACATCATTTTGAAAAGACAAAAATAGCAGGTAGTCAACTGATTACACCCTAAACCAGTATATTGTTAGCTGAAGCTTTCTTAAACTAAGCAGCCTATTCAAGTATATGATGATGATGATGATGATGTGTTCTTACTGTATTACAGAAACAAAGATATTTAATTAATGTTGAAGCAAGTTCCTCATAACTCTTACACTTTATGTACTCTCCCTTCAAGAAGGAAGCACACATTTTAGACACAACCACAAAGAATTACCTAGTTGCTTTTCTGTTTTGCTGAACACTGAGGCCTACCTTAAGGATCCTACACGTATGTGCTTGACTAAGGAAAACAAGGATACTTTTGCATTAAACACCAAGGCATTCTAAATACTAGTAACTTGTCATCTATTAAAAAAATAATAATTCTATGTGTGGAACCTAAAACTCAGTAAAAAGCAATTTTATTTCTCTGGATGTTCCCATGTGAGTATCAGAAGTACCAGAACTTAGATCAGGCCTTTACAGCGCTCTATCAACACGCTTCGTTGTATCATATCAAAGTGCTTTGACATTCTCAAAGTATCTCAGCTTAGCGGTTACTGCAGTGAACATATGTTAACTTTTAAACTGCTACAGTCATTTGACACACACATAACCAATTTGCTGTTCATTTTTGATGCTTAGTATTTTTGCAAGAGAAGTGGCAGTTGCTTAGAGCTAGTTATGAGACCTCCCTTCATTGGTTTGTTAAGAATTGGACTGAGATCTCCACGATTACTTCACAAAAGCCAGCTCATAATTGTCACCATTTAGCCTGTGCACTAACACAAACATGTATTTGGTAATGCATTTGTGACAAGCTTTAAACATACCACCTTTTCAGAAACTAATTTTCATTATATATGGGGGGAAGGTTGTTAATTTCATAATTAAATGATTATTACAGATTATTATATGGGCTATAGTCCTTCTCTTTTGAATTTCAGAATGGAATTCCCCAGAAAATCAACAGTCTTTTTACAGAACAGAGTGCTGGTCCAAGTACGACTGTTTTCTGCATTAAAGATACAACTAGTTTTCATTTACAGATGTTTTAACCACTATCAGGTTTAACAATAATGATCTGCTCTTTGCTGCCGTAACCTTGAGATCATTACAAGATGGAGTTACATATATGGGGAAGAGAAGGCTGCATTAAGAGCTCATAGCAGTCTTCCAATATTTGAAGGGGCCTACGAGGATGCTGGAGAGGAATTCATCAGGAACTGCAGCAGTAAGACAAGGGGTAGTGGGTTTAAACTTACACAGGAAAGATTTAGGTTAGATATGAGGTAGAAGTTCTTAACTGTGAGGCTGGTGAGGCACTGGCACAGGTTGCCCAAAGAAGTTGTGCATGCCTCACTGCCTCACTCCTGGCAGTGTTCAAGACTAGGCTGGACAGGGCTTTGAGCAACCTGATACAGTGTGAGGTGCTCCTGACCATGGCAGGGGGCTGGGACCAGATGATCTTAAGGTCCTTTCCAACCCAAACCATTCTAAGATTCTATGATTAACGCAAAAAATTAAATGTAAGTACAGTTCAACTATGAACCATCAGGCATTTCCAACAGCCACTGAACTAAATGCAATGCTGACATATGAAGTAGGTACTGTCATTGGTTTAACAGGAGTTCATACTGAGCTTTCTCCTGTTGCTTTCCTCCACATACAAATGCTCTGTACTTTGAGCACACGATGAATAGAAAGGGTGATGGGAGAAGTTAATGTTTTAATTTTAAAATCTAGCTACTTCTCATAACCCCAAAGGCAAAATCTGCTTAAGCTAGCCTCTATTTGGTTAGTAAATTAGATTAGCCGCTGTCTTTTGCTGGCGATCTTTGCTAGAAACACTGCAAGCATTGTTTATGCATTTTGAAAAGAAAAATAAAATATCCAACCCACTGTAAAACCGGCTCTGAAATGTAGTTCCCTTAGACATCTTTTGTCCGCTGGTTCCCCCCTGACAAAAGAGATAATCAGCATATCCCAGTTCACTCTGCAGAGAAACAGTTACGTAATCTCTAGCAGATCTGCTTCATTAAATCAGTGAGGACAAAAAGAAAAAGAGGAAACGTCTGACACGGGAGAAAAATAAGGAAAAAAAAATCGCCTTAAGTCTTCTTCCAAATTCGGCAGTTCAAATTCGGCACACTGCCAGAAGGACCGCATAGCTGCGCCACCCGCCCCGCTCACCCACGACTCCCAAAACCCCGCAGTCAGCACTGCGTCTTCGGCAAGCTCCGATTCGCAGCGAGGTGCGACCAGCGGGCGAGAAGCCAGCAACGGGACCGCGATCGGGGACCGCGGATGCCTGCAGAGCCGCGAGCTGCCAGCGGGAGCGCTCGCCAACAGCATCTGGGTCGGATCTATGGACGGAGCCCCTGACCCTGGCTCAGGGAGCGCATCCCACCCGCCCGCACCGCCGTCAGGCACCAGGCTCCTTCTCAGTGTTCTCTCAGACCAAGCCGAGCGTTCCCAGGTCCCTGGTCTACGGGGAAAGGCTCCCTCTGTTCCTCCCTTCTCCCCCACCCCCGCGCCGCTCCCACACAAACGGGTGGCTCAGGGCACCCTCCCCAGCACCGAGCTCTGCAGACCCACGGCTTCCGCGTACCGACTAGCCCCAGCCCACCCCTTCGTGGGACTTCCACCTGCCCTCCTCACCCCTGACAGCCGCATGACCGCTGCCGATTGTTGGCGCACGCGCGCACGAGCCCAGGCTGGAGGCGGAGTGCGCTTGCGCCGGGAACACCAACGATAGGCTCGCGGGCTGGCAGCGGGGTGCGCGTGCGCGCGTCTCGGGTTCGCTCTGAGGGAAGGAGGGAGCTGGCGGGCGGTGCCGGTGAGCAAGAGACCGAGAACGGCTGAGGCGGTGAGTTCGGCTGGGCCCCTGCCCCGCGCGGTGGCGGGTCGCCGCCTCATCCGCTTGGGGTAGAGCCACTGCTTAGCGTCTTGCCAGGCAAAAACAGCCAAGGAGGGAGCATGGAGTGAGCCCGCGGCACTTGTGCCCCGCAGCGGTTTTGCCCCGCGGCGGGGCAGGAGGGCCCCAGAGGGTGCCTGTCCGCGGTGGGGTAGGAGAGACCCGGCATGATTCAGGCTGGCTGCCGCCTCTGTGCCTCGGCAGGGCCCGGGGAGCGACCGGGCAGCCGGGGACGAGACAGTGCCGGGCGTGGGGACGCGTGACATGTGGGAAGGGGAGCGCCGGGAGGGTCTGGGTAAAGCGGCCGTGGCGGCTTTGGAGGGGCTGTTTAGAGCTTGCCGGGCTCGAAGGTGACCCTTGGAAGATCTCCGACCAGGTAAGGGGAAATTTAGCGCTGCTGGTATCGATCGCAGACAGACTGACCGGCAGAACGTGCAGTCTTTCGGGGCTGCCCGGCGTATCGCAAGATTGCAAAAGCACAATAGCCGTTTGAGATAAGTAGTCGGTGGAAGTTTGAAAATTATATGTTTAACATTCCTGCGGTAATTCTGATATTACTTTCTTCTGAAGTCCGGGGGAATATGCCTGTTTTCACAAACTTGTTCAGATACACTTTGTGCAAATAACAAACGTGGTCAGTTTTACAGTTCCCTCTTTGATTCCTCGTGTATTTCTGATAGTGTGAAACAACAACAAAAAGATTGTGTTATCTACATCAAGAGGATTTGATACTGTTGCCCATTTAACTTATGATTTGATAAAACACTTTGTAATGGTTCTGTTAAGGACACTAAAACTGCTAGAGTTCTGGTGTCTTTAGTGACAGAGGTTTCATAGCCTATAGGGTAGGTGCAGAGAAATAGTGACCAAGAAAACTTTAAAATCAGTTTTGTCTTTTTTTTTGGGGGGGGGGGGCTGAAATCGGGTTAGTTAGCTTTTCTCACCTGATTCTTCAAAAGAGGAAAAAAGTCTCATAAGCACTTTCTCTAATTTGTACACAATGTGCATTGTCTCTGATATGGATTTAAAGGTGCAGTATCATGGTTATGAAAGCGACAGTAGAAGATGATGATTCAGGATGGGAACTTGGTATGCCTGACAAGATGGAAAAGAGTAATACAAGCTGGGTAGATATAACACAGGATTTTGAAGAAGCTTGTAGAGGTGAGTTGTACTGCTGTGTTCTGAGAAGACTTGGAATTGTCCTTTGGAGAACTGAGTATAGTTTTTTGAGGTGTTTTAAGCGATAGTTTGGCTCAGGTTCAGGCTCCAGATGAACAGAGTACGTTGATTCTGTGTTTCCATAGAACTTCCTGTGTAAGTTAACTGTGAGGTTGAAAATATCAAAAGAACCTCACCTTGCTTACTCTTCCAGGTTACATAAGTATCTTTTTCAAGTTGTATTTTTTCATCTTACCTACTTTCACACCTGTTTTTATCTTTGTGTGGTGTGGGGTTTTTTTTTGCAATCTCTTCTGCCAAATGGAAACCTCATTCATCCATGCATAATCAACACTGTTTTGTCCTGTACGTTTTCTGATCTTAGTGATCTCCTGTTTGTGTACCTACAAAACACATCTAAAGGCTTCATTAAAAGTAAAGAGGAAAAGCAAGTCTTTCAGTAAACTTCCCTAGAAAAAAATCTGACTTTTGCATGGAGAAGCACAGAAAATTGTTGTTCTGTGTTCCAGGCTGTTCAGATGCTACTAGGTAATTCTAAAACCCCTTTAACTGTTGGAATAGCAGAGAGGGATGAGGAAAGACTGAGCAACTGGGCTTCTTAGACTTGCAGTCTTGAAAGAGCTTTCAAGTGAAAGTAAATTAAGGCAGAGTAGCAATACTTGGTCTGTGTCCCACACCTTGTTCTGTATTGGTATAAGACAGTTTGGGAGTGACAGGTGTATCCTGGAAGATTTGCACTAAAAGGATGACTTTAATTGCTTATCCTGTTCTCTTTCTTTGTAGAACTGAAATTAGGAGAACTGCTTCATGACAAGCTGTAAGTATGCCTGTGGGATAGTTCTGATTTTTAGATAGGGTTAGTGCCAGTATTTAAATATTTACTAATAAGTCATGCAGTATCAACGAAGCTTTTTTAAACTTTTACCTTAAATAAAACAGTTGAAGTATATCATTTGCCTTCAGCAGTAGGTACACAATACACCTCTTAACATGCTGAACATTTCTTATTGTGCCAGTATTATATTTTCAATTAATCAGTGCAGTTTAGAAGTTGGTAACACATATTATGATCAGTGGTGTTGACACTTATGAGCTATTTTATTTGGACATACTTTAAAAAAAAATGCCAGAAAGACTTTAAGATTTTAAATTTGCTTGCTTTAAATGTCACTAACAAGTTTAGGGTAAAAATCGGTATGCTTTAAAATAACTCTTAAATGACATGGTAAAATACCAATGGAAAGCTCTACAGATTAAGAAAAAATATATTAAAGAAAAGCATGTGATCAGGTCTTCTTGAATTCATTAAAACATGATGCAAGATTAACATACCTTAAAGATAAAATTGTTTAGCCACATGAGTCTGCTGAATAGGAAAAATTGAATAAGAAAAATGTGCTTATTTAGTAGAATGGTTGGAATTGGAAGGGACCTTAAAGATCATTCATTTCCCACCTCCCTGCCATGTGCAAGGACACCTTCCCTGGGCAGGGACACCTTCCACTACACCAGGTTACTGAAAACCCTGTCCAGCCTGGCCTTGGTCACTGCAAGGGGTGTGTCAGCCGTAACTTCTCTGGGCAGCCTGTGCCAGTTTTAGGAATAATAGATCAGTAAACAGAATCACACTGTTAGATTACTACAAATTAATAATTGCAATTATTAAATTACAAGGTAAAGTACAAGATCCTGTACCTGTTTTGGGGCAATCCCAAGCACAACTACAGGCTGGGCAGAGAATAAATTAAAAACAGCCCTGAGGAAGGACTTAAGGGTGTTGAGACAGCAGTGTGTGTTCGCAGCCCAGAAAGCCAGCTGTGTCTTGGGCTGCATCAAAAGGAGTGTGATCAGCAGGTTGAGGAAGGTGATCCTGCCCCTCTGCTCTGGTGAGACTCCACCTGCAGTACTGTCTTCAGCTTTGGGGCCCTCAACACAAGAGGGACATGGACCTGCTTGAGCAAGTCCAGAAGTGGGCTACGAAGATGCTCAGAGGGCTGGAGCACTTCTGCTATGGCACAGACTGAGAGCGGTGGGCTTGTTCAGCCTGCAGGAGAGACCTTAGAGCAGCTTTTGCATACCTAAAGGGTCTACAGGAAATCTGAGAAGGCGGCATTTTTTACAAGGAACTGTAGTGACAGGACAATGGGGAATGGCTTTAAACTGAAAGAGGGCAGGTTTAGATTTGATAATAGGAAGAAGCTTTTTACTGTGAGGGTGGTGAGGCACTGGCACAGGCTGCCCAGAGAAGTTGTTGCTGCCCCATCCCTGGGGGTGTTCAAGGCCAGGTTGGATAGGGCTTTGAGCAACCTGGTCTAAAGAAAGGTGTCCCTGCCCATGGCAGGAGGGTTGGAACTGGGTGACCTTTAATAACCCTTCCAACCAAAACCATTCGGTGAAATGCAAGCCTGCTTAAAGATATATGCAAGAATGTCACCACGTCGTTACTTAGTAGAATCAATGAGAGTTTTGAGATATAATTTTATATGAGGCCTTCTACAGGCAGCTGAGAGCGGCCTCACAGTCACAGGCCGTGGTCGTCGTGGGGGATTTTAACTTCCCTGATGTTTGCTGGGAGGACTACTCAGCAATCCAGCCGCAGTCCAGGAGGTTCCTCCAGTGTATGGATGATAACTTCCTCATGCAAATGGTGGATGAGCCAACAAGGAGAGGTGCACTGCTGGATCTCATCCTCACTAACAAGGAGGGTCTGATCGAAGCAGTGAAGGTTGAGGGCTGTCTTGGTTGCAGCGACCACGAGATGGTGGAATTCAGGATCTTGTGTGGTAGGGCCAGTAGAATAGCAAGTAGAATTGCAACCCTGGACTTTAGCAGGGCAAACTTTGGCCACTTCAAGCGATTGCTAGGGGAAATCCCATGGGCTAGGCTGCTTGAAGGTAAAGGGGCCCAAGATAGTTGGTTGACGTTCAAGGACTGCTTTTTCTGAGCTCAAGATCGGAGCATCCCGACACGTAGGAAGTCAAGGAAGAGGGTCAGGAGACCTGCGTGGCTAAATAGGGAATTGCTGGGTATGCTCAAGTGGAAGAGAAGAGTTTACAGGTCATGGAAGGAAGGGCTGGCCACTTGGGAGGAATATAAGGCTGCTGCTAGAGAATATAGGAAAGCAGCTAGGATGACTAAGACCTCCTTGGAATTGAAGCTGGTGAGAAGGGTCAAGGACAACAGAAAGAGCTTTTTCAAATACATGGCAGATAAAACTAACACCAGAGGCAATGTAGGCCCGCTGATGAACGGGGCGGGTGCCCTGGTGACAGAAGATACAGAGATGGCAGAGTTACTGAATGCCTTCTTTGTCTCTGTCTACTCTGCCGGAGGCAGTCCTGAAGAGCCCTGTACCGCTGAGACCTCAGATGAAGACAGGTCAACGGAGCGGTTTGCCTTAGTCGATGAGGAATGGGTTAGAGACCAGTTGAGCAATCTGGACATCCATAAGTCCATGGGTCCAGATGGGATGCACCCGCGGGTGCTGAGGGAACTGGCGGAGGTCATTGCTGGACCGCTCTCCGTCATCTTTACCAAGTCTTGGGAAACAGGAGAGGTGCCTGAGGACTGGAGGAAAGCAAATGTCACTCCTGTCTTCAAAAAGGGCAAGAAGGAGGACCTGGGTAACTATAGACCAGTCAGCCTCGCCTCCATTCCTGGGAAAGTGATGGAACACCTTATCCTTGGTGCCATCTTAAGGCATATCAAGGATAAGAGGGTTATGAGGGGCAGTCAACATGGCTTCACCAAGGGGATTGGACTAGATGATCTTTTGAGGTCCCTTCCAATCTCTAACATACTGTGATACTGTGAAGTGCACATAGCTTTAGTAGTGGGATATTTGGCTCAGGACTGTTCTTCAATTTTCAGAAAAGGCTGTTTTCTTGTAGCCATCTGTTGTTTTTTTTTTTACTTGTGAAGAGGTCCTCAAATTCATGAAAAACCATGATCTCTGAAGATCAGTAGTGATGTTCAGATACCTTTCTTTATTGTCTGTAGCCAGGATACAGTGTGCTCAGTTTGTTGACATAGGTTCTTTTACACCGTTTTATAAAGACTGTCTTGTATACAGTAACTTCATTCAGAACGTATTTTTATTGGTGTTTTAGGTTTGGTCTTTTTGAAGCCATGTCTGCCATAGAAATGATGGATCCCAAGATGGATGCTGGTATGATTGGAAACCAAGTGAATAGGAAGGTTCTTAACTTTGAGCAAGCTATTAAGGTTTGTGTGACTTCCCTGGTTTTGATTATACTATCTGTAAAAGTGTGATACAGTTTTGTTAAATGGCAGTTAAGCACAGTTCAGCATAATTAGTGTTTCCAATCTTTACTTTAAATTTGGGTTTTCTTCTTTAATTTAGATAGCTAAATAAGAAAATAGCTTGTGATATTTACCTCTTTTCTCACTTACATTATCATAATGATGATAACTCTTCCAGTGAAAAGTACTGTGAATTTTGGTGGTATCAATAACTCAGATAAATACATTTCAGAACTGGTGTGGTTTTTTTTTCAAGTTACCTTCTGCCTCCCCAAATGTGTCTTTTTTTTTTATGAAGATGTATCAGTTAATTCCTCTTTAAGCTGGATAAAAACCAGCTTCCTTACAGAAGCTGGAAATTTACGCTTTATGAGACATAGTGGTTCATTAGCCTTGAAGAGAAGCTGGCTAACTTAATAACATTATTAGTAATGCTTAACTATTGATGCACAGTCAAGATAAATTGGTGGAGGGATGTTGAAAGACTTTGTTATTTTGGAAAAAATAATGCATTCACAAAAGGAAAGATATTTTTTATTGTGGATCTTATTTTGAATGGACTAAGCTAACTTTGTCTAAAATATTGGCCATCTAAGTCATAAGAATGCATGCAGAGTTGCAAACGCTGGACAGATAAAATGAAAGCAATAGGATTGCTGCTGCCTTGGTCCATACCTTGAAGGCAATAAATCTACAAATATCTGCAGTGTAAAACTCAGTCTTAAAAGAATGGGTCCTATATATTATTCTTTGTTCAGTCTTTATTACAATTATACATACTGTTTTGTAATTTAAGTGTTGACCATTAACTACCTTTGAACTTTTATTTGCTACTCACAAATCAGAAATTTTATCTTAGCTTTCTCTTTGGATATCTTTATATTTGGTCAGTGTTCAACACGGTGGGAAAGCAGATTTTTTTCAGAATTTGAGGTACATTATGAAGCTGATCAGTAAAGATAATGGTATACAGATCTTAAGTCTGAACTGAATTGTAAAGTCCTTTTTGGCTTTACAAATAATAACTTGTATTTTGCCTATAAACTTCTACAGTCTTAAGGGGTTTTTTTTCTTTGTTTTCTAAGGATGGCACCATTAAAATAAAGGATCTCACTTCACCTGAGCTGATAGGAATAATGGATACATGTTTTTGCTGTTTGGTAAGCATTTCCAGCTCTTAACATTAGGTGATTTTCCTTACAAAGTATAATCCTTTAATCCAGTGTAAAAACTGAAAAAAACCCCAGTAGAACTCAAGAAAAAAAGATTGACCAAGCAGAAAACACATACTTAGAATTTTAATTGCCCTGTAGATATTTACATTGGCTATTATAAGATGCATAATTTTAGTTTTGGGGTTTTGTATTACAAGAAATCATTATGGAAGAGAACTGGTAGCATTTTTAATTCTGTAGAAAAGTTTTACAATATGTGGATTTTAAATGTATGCTATCTGACTGCCTGCTGTATATTGGTGTTTGAATGCGTTGGAAAGTGAATGTGCAGTAACCCACAGCACTCTTGCTCGTTTCTGTGCAGCCAGTATTGACTGAGCTTACAGAGGCATTTTGAAGAAAAAAAGAAAATACCTAAATCCATTCAGAAAAGAAATAAGCAAATTATCAGTTATTTGTTAATTGTGATTGTTTTCTATGTATGTCTTAATTTCCTCCAGCAAATTATACAGATTATTTTCAATTACTGTTTAAAATCACATCAATAGAATTACTTTAAAAAAAGAAAAGAACAACCAATATTTAAAATTAGTTTAGTCCAAAAATGTACGTAAAGGTCACTGTATATTTGATATGGTGTAACATAATTCATCTTCTCCCCCACTGCCCCATACTGACCCATTTGAAACAGATCAGTGGTCATTAAAAATCTGATCCTGCCATGGTTTACACTGTTTCAAGGTAGAAATAATTGTTTAAATTACTGAAGCTTTCCCTGTAGCTTAAAGCAGCATGGAAAGTAAGACAGGATCATGAAAAGAAGCTACAAGTTGCAGAAGAGAACATGCAGAATGTTCCTGAGTTGTATTTTTCTGCCAGTTGCATTTTTCATTCTGTATTTGTATAGAAGAAGTTTATAATTCTGTAGATTTCTTAGTATCATGTCTAAGTCACTGAGATTAGACCTAACTATGTGAAAGAGGTTCATCCAGCACAGAATTTCATACTGTGGGAAGGTTTAGTAACTTACTGCCTGCCACAGCTAGCAGATGGACAAAGGCTGAGAGACCTTCTTGCCCATTTTTTTTGCTAGGTGGAAGGTTGCCATGTTAGGGACTTCCTTAATAACTTGCTGAAGCACAGTAAGATGGGAAAAGAATGGAGATAAAACAATGAGGACTTGGCTTTCATGAGTAAAGCATTTAATTGCATTTTCTTTTCCCTAGATAACCTGGTTAGAGGGACATTCCTTGGCACAGACAGTATTCACTTGCCTTTATATTCATAATCCAGACTTCATAGAAGATCCTGCTATGAAGGCTTTTGCTCTAGGAATCCTAAAAATCTGTGACATTGCCAGAGAAAAAGTTAACAAAGCAGCTGTTTTTGAGGAGGTATGTGTTACAGTGGTTAAATATGTAATGTTATACATAGCTCCGTAATGCAAATAAAATAATATATTAGAGAAATTTGTTGCAATTTGATTGAGTACTCTAGGGGCAACAATACATCTTCCTAAAAGTATTAGACTTATCTCTTTAAAATGCAGCCTTTTTCAATGAAGGCGTTTCATAATCTTTCCTGTAATTCACTTGAGGAATGGAGTCACAAATACTTTACTCAAGAAGCAGTGCAGGTCTTGTGGCTAACCATTTGAAATCAGTGTGACTTGTGGTTTTCTTCCTGTTCAATTTTTTATTTTCCTACTTTAGGTAGTCATGATTGACTTTGGTCTGAAATGTTCATCCAGCAGTGGAATCAGAGTCTGGGTTTCTGTGCTTAGAGCAATTTTTGTTTCTTGTGATCTTGGACAAGTCAGTTCTTACCAACTGTATGTAAAATTAACAGTATTTCACATCCATAGTTCTTGTAACATTTTGATAGGGTGGTGCTTGATGAAAATGTGAAGGGCATACTGGTATTGAGAATTTATTTAGAAAATAATTACCCCAAGCTGGATTTGAACAGGAAAGTCACCCAAACCACAGATATACTTAGTTGTGCAGAAGAAAACCAAACTTTTATACTTGGTGTAGTTAAACAAAAACACTTGAAACAAATCAAACAAAAACACAACAAGAACACAACCCCCCCAAAAACTAAACCAAACAAAAAGAAATCCCCAAATCCCAACTTGAAAATGTAAATACTACTGTTTATATTTCACTACATATTGCTGCTTTGGTTTTTATTTTTTAGGAAGATTTTCAGTCAATGACTTACGGATTTAAAATGGCCAACAGTGTAACAGATCTTAGAGTTACAGGTACAGTTTGTGCTTTCTGTGTATCTGTCTCTCTTTTGAACATGTTAGTTACACTCACCCAAGCCTAGTGAATTGTTAGAAATCTGATCTTACGTTTTTTACTAGTCTTGTGAAAATCGGTGGTTTAGTATTAAGACATGACAATTATTTTTCCTTTAAGAAAATGTTCAGTTGTTTTTGTTAAACGTCGGAGAAGTGGAAGGAGTACTTTCAGATGTACCCACCAGTTGGCTGGGCATGAGCTCATCCAGGACTGAGAGAGACAGGCACCACTGCGAAAGTGCATTGCTTAAATTCTTGTCTGCCTCACTATTTGATCTAAACAGATGGCTTTTGAGGGAAAAGCAATCTAGTAGTTCTAAAGCTATGAATATGTATGTTGTTAGGTGCATATGTAAGTGTCGATGCTGGCCTTTTGTTGTACTGTTTTTAATAAATGAGCTTTTTACTGAATTATTTTTAGAAAATTTGTGAATGCTTTAACTTTGGATCAGTCAGTCCAAAGTAAGTATTCTGATTTGTCTATTGTTGTAAGACATCCCTACCATTCCTCACAAGAATATGTTCTGTCTTGTCTTTGGATAGTGGGTATGCAAAGTACTAAAACTTGATTTCCCTTGAATACTTTTCTCACCTAAGTGGTGCAGGTGTACCTAGGAACACTTCTCAGCTTTTAATTGTACTGTGACTTTTACAGGTATGCTAAAAGATGTAGAAGATGACATGCAAAGACGAGTGAAGGTATTTTTCTCATGTTCACTTAGTCAGTTACACTGACTGTTCAGTTACAACTAACTGAAAGATTATGAAGAATGGGGCAGGTTTGTGTCACTAAACGGTGGGGGTTTGTTGAAGAAATTCTGTAATGCTGGTAGTTTGCCTTCTAGCTGAAGATGCTGAAGTTTTCAGACCTTTCTAAACTCTTAATAGTTGCTTCACGTACTAGTAGGTGAAATCATGATGTAAAATACAACACTAGGCTGGGCACAGAAAGTATGTATTTCACTTCTGGCTATTATGCAAGTATGTTGTGTGATGTTAAAGTCACTTAATCTACTTTTACCACAATTGACAATATAAAATGTTCATACAATTTCATTGTCTATTTGCAGAGTGGGCTGAGATAGGTCTCATTACTATAGAAGAATCTTGGATCATTCAAGAACCTAGATTATATGTTAAGAAGTTTTGAACTTCAGAACTGCTTTTTTAGCATTATTTAAGAGATGAATGTTCTGAAATAGGTAAAGGGATTTTCAGTAACTTCCCTTTGCAATTTTTAAAAAACATTTGAAATTTCTTTACCTTCTAGAGCACTCGAAGTCGACAAGGAGAAGAGAGAGATCCAGAAGTTGAACTTGAAGTAATTAATTGTTTACCTTTTTTTATGGATTTCATGGATTAGTCTATCATTGCCTTTAATCAGTAACAGCTTGTGAGAATATGTGTCACCAGTGTTGATGCATTAAACATGGCCCTGAACAAATACTAGGCTAGCCGATACGTTTTTATACTTTGAAGTATACTGTTCTGGGTTTATTCTATGGGCAGAATAGTGATGCTGCTGCAAATTTGCCATTTATGCACCTACCTCTCAAAAAAAAGCCATTAGCAAAGTAGGTGGTCTCATCTGTCCTGTACCTTCTTCCCTCTGTCTCTTCCCAGCAGCTTTTACTGCTGCTGGCAGACTCCCTGTCAAGAAGAAAGTAGGAAAAGTGAGTGAAGGCAGTGTTAACTCCTTCCAGAAAAAGTGGTAATTGATGGATTTGATGTGGCTGATTTAGAGGGATGTGGGTTTCCTTTCCCAGTAATGTAATTTTCTTCGGAAGTCACTTTTAACAGATCCTCAGCAAAAAGGAGAGAAAATCAGTTTAATAATTTGTGGTTGTTCACCTAAGATGAGGTTTGACTGTCATTTGCATATGAGGTAGCTGTACAGCCAATGGTTGTGCTTTACCTAAAGTATCTTAGTGTTTTTTGTGTTAGGGCTTTTCTCACAGCAGTAGAGGTTTCTTCTATAAATCATATAACTTTTCTTTAGAATTGTACTAGATGCCATGTTTTTAAGGTGAGAGAGCGTGCTTAAGTAAATCCGTAGATTTTTTTTTTTAATAACTTTCAGGACTTAATATGTACTGCTTAATAACTTGCAGTGTATTTTTATTACAGCATCAACAGTGCTTAGCTGTGTTCAGCAGAGTCAAATTTACCCGGGTACTACTGACTGTTCTAATAGCATTTACCAAAAAAGAGGTACGTTAATTTGGTCTTTGTGTTCACGTTGTGATCGTGTGAAATACACATTTTTCATTCTCTGTGGTCAAGCAATTATTCTGTAGATTATGTAGATCTGAATTGATGTTGCTGTAAGTAAAGCATTTCAGTGGCAACCATGCAGTTTTGGTTCATTTTTTTTTTTAAACAGGGAAGGCTAGTTGCTGACATTATCGTGGTGTTGCAGAGAAATATAATATTTATTCTAGAACACTGATAGAAAAATATTTGAGTTTTGGATTACTATTTCACACACAAGAACAAACCTTTTCTTTCTTGAGTTCAGTCTCTTTCTGTGGGGTTACTTGGCATGGGGCAATGTTTTATCCAAGTCTAGAGAATTGTTAGCTTTTCCTTCTGATGTGGTATCAAATCCATATCTAGACTTCTTTGGTCTGAGGAGTGGAATATAACTGCTTTCCAAGCAGGCAATTTCCCTGCCTTTTTGCATATAAGGTTTCCCATTTGTTGAGGGGAGAAGGAAGGAACTTCATGTTTTAGGGCAAAGGGGTGGAATCACATAAGACAAAGCTTTTTGTTTGAATAGCTTTGTCTTCATACAAAGATAAATATCTATCTATTGCTTATTGTTATTTCCATTTTCATAGAGAAATAGACAAGTTTCTTAAGTGGCATGGGTTTTTCCGACATATTTTGCTGTTGGAGCAGCTGCACTGTACAGTTTAAAAGACCTTGATTAAAGTGAAAGATTTTGCAAGTATTTGTCATTGATAAATATCAGTGTTGAGGAAAAAGTGGTTGATAGAAAGTAGTTGCATTCTGCACTAGTTATATCACAAATTGAACTGACATAAAAGTGACATACATTGATGTACAACCAAATTCTGTGCTGCTATCAGTTAATTATCTGTGCAAAAATCAGATTATCTCAGTGTCACTGAAGTATGATTACTTATACTTTATTTAAATCACATGTTATGTTGATTTGAATTAGATATGCTTAGCAGTTTATTCTTTTGGTAGATTTGTGGATACTATAGTCTGTGAACGTATATTATGCAGAGTTACAGATTTTGTTCAGCTTCTACAAAATCTTCAGAGGGTTTTAAACAATTTTTTTTCTCAAGTCAAGCTTCAGTTTGACTTGAGATTTCAAATATTTGAAGCTCCATCAGTCATTTTTAGTCCAGTATCCTTAAAACAAGATTTTAAATTTTATTGAGAGCTACTTTAAATGGTACCTAGTTTGCTAACAGATTTGGATTTGTAGGATGCCAGAAGATAACAGCAGAACATGAATCAAGTTTGCTGATGGACATCTGGTATATTCTAATACATCTGGTATATTCTAATATTATATAGTGATTTAACTTCAGTTGATAGGTTGTATTATGTCTATATTCTCAAGTATTCTGTCTTTTCTAATAATAGGTGTTTGGTGGTTTTTTTTTTCCTCTCTGCAGTTTGGATTTCTGTCTTACATGGCAGAAGGGTTATGTGGGTTTTTTTTTTACACTCCCCCCAAATCAAAAGTAGAGGCCTTGCGTGTAATATATATTAGACTTTCAGCTGTAGTTCTTGTTAAGGCTTATCTTATGTAGCGAAAAATACAGTGTTAAATGTATGTATAGATAGGTAAAATATCAAGAACATGTTATTGCACAAAAATCTGTTTTGGTCATTGGTTTGGTTTTTGGTGGTGTGTTTTTGTTTTTGTTTGTTTGTTTTTTTTCCCAGGCCTGGCTGTGCACAAACATTAGAATCCTAATACTCTTCTTGTTTTTCCTCATTCTAGCATTAATTCTATACTCAATATATATAGATACATAATATAAATAATGGTTACTTGCCTTTCAGACTAGTGCAGTTGCAGAAGCTCAGAAACTAATGACTCAGGCAGCAGACTTGCTTTCTGCCATCCAGAATTCATTGCATCATGGTATCCAGGCACAGAATGATACCACTAAAGGAGGTACATCAAATTTTACCGTTTTCTTTTTCTTAAATGTGTTGTTTTGATAAACTTTTAGTATCTGTGTGTATTTTTTAAAAATTATCATTATTCACTTTGAGCTAATAATACTTGTTATACAACCTGTTAGATTTGCATTGTTTTATCTTAATTTTATTTCACTAAATGATGGTTCTTGTGAAACTAATACTGTCACTTCAAAGCCAGAGATAATGTGAACTTTAGATTACATGCATTGCACTTGAATCATTACATATGCCATTTTAAAATAGGAAACACCACCTCATTGTCTGTACAGGTATACACTGAGGTGCTGAAGGCTGGGGTTTTTCTAGATAGTAATCATTGTCTTGGTTGGGTAGTTAGTGTCTGTGGGAAGTTAACTGTCAGCTAAAAAGTTCCTTCTTGCTGTTTAATTTATATTACACTTTCAAGTTTGAAGTGAGTTCTTCAAACAGCTTATCTGGAGAATTTTTCTCTCATTTTCTCTCCCTTCGTCCTTCAATAGATCATCCTATTATGATGGGCTTTGAGCCCCTTGTTAATCAGAGACTGCTGCCACCTACTTTCCCGCGATATGCAAAAATAATTAAAAGGGAAGAAATGGTCCACTATTTCTCCAAACTAATAGACCGAATAAAAGCTGTATGTGAAGTAGTCAACCTGACTAATTTGCACTGTATACTGGTAAGCATGAACATTTCTTACTTAGAGCAAAAAATAAGATCTCAAAGTGTAACTTGTAAAAACTTTCCATATATACTTGGTACTTCTCATTGGAGAAGAAAGTGGGCTGTATGTATATATCTTTTGGTAATTCTCATTTTCGTGTGCAATTTCTTTAATATTTTTTTTCCAGATTCAGTAAGCAGTAATCTGCCTGTGTACCTATTACACAAGATAACACTTCATATATGTTTTAAGTATGAAATTCCTTGAATAAGCATAAAGTTAAGCGCCTGCTTATGTTTTTTCCTTAAGTGATGTTATTCTCAATTACTGCCTACATTTATAAAAAGACACTTATGTGCTTGAAATACTCTTTACCATGTAGATGTTCCCCAACTAAAAGCCACAGTTACATCAGAAGATCAACTAAAATATTTTGCTTTCCTATTTCCTGTTAAATTAATTAAGTAGTGTTAGCTTGAAGCTTCTGGTACCAGATAAATATAGAAGTTCTGTTACATACCTGTTTCAGTTACACCATGATATTAACAGTATCTTTTTTTCTATATTATTATCCTTCTAAATGTTGCATCTGAAGAAAGTTCAGAAGCTTTTTGTGCTGTTAAATAACGAGTAGTTTAAGAAAAAACAGATTTAGCTTCATAGCATGTTCTTATTTGTTCAAATTATTCATGCTTTTTTTCTCACAAGTTGTATAAGCTATGTTATCTGTATGTATATATGTTTGTATACACAAAATACAGGTGTATTTACATAATTTGATATATGCATTTGCATTTTCAGTCTGTCCATTATTATGTGTATAATAACAGAAATACGTGTGTATATATAAAAAATTTGGCATATTAACACGAACAGTTTTTTTTTTTCTCTCTAAATGTAAATTAGGACTTTTTCTGTGAGTTCAGTGAGCAATCACCATGTGTTCTTTCAAGATCCTTGTTACAGGCAAGTGTTAATATATTGTCTTTGAGTAAAATACTTCTACATTTGTCACAAATATGGATTCATCTTATTTTTTCAAATATTATCTGCATATCAGTAATATATCTCCAGAAAATTATTTTCTATATGGAAATATTAGGTATATGGAGACTTATGTTCCGAAGTAATTTTTTTAAGCACTTTTAAATACTGTTGTTTAGATAATGTTAATACATGCTAATTAAATCAAAAGGTGTTAAAAGTTTTTCTCTGCCATAAGGCTGGGCTTGTACGGGCATTTTTATGCTGTTCTCCATATGCTGTCTCAGTTTGGGGCTGGGTATCTTCCCTGTTTCAACTGAATTTCATGTATAGACTACTTCTATTCCTGTAATAGTAAAACTGATGGCTAGAGCAGAACAAGCTATTACTTCTCAGTGCTTTGCTTAACTTTGAAAGCATATTGTATATTTCTGAACTCAGAATAAATACCTCCCTGTAGGAGATTTTTATTTGACTAGGGTGTCCCAGGATGTCAGAACTTCTTTACATTTTATCCCAATTAAACCACATATGAAGCCAATTAAATGTAACTATTGGCAAGTAAAATATTTTCACTCTTGTGTGTGGTCTGGCTTTCCACTGCATGTGTTTGTGCAATCCCTTTCGGGTGCATGGCAGCAGAGCTTCTTTTCCAGCTGCTGAAAAACCATGTAACAAAGGGACATGGCACTTATGGAGAAAAGTGGAATGAGCATCACATATAACCAATGAAAGTAGTAGTATATACAGGGGCAGGAAAAAGTCTACATTAGTCTGAAGATCTACATTTATCTGCCTCCAGGGAAACCACGTAACTTATTTTGTTAATCTTCAGAAACATCTGTCCGATAAATCATCTTTAAAGTCCAAAAAATAAAATCTTTTCGCCTGCACTGTCTTATGCAAATAATAGAGCTGTATTTTGTTATGGGAACACCACAGAAGTGGCAGATCTTAATATGCCTCTCTTTCTGTCTGTAGCTTTGTACCTACGTGAGCCATTTTAATTCTTAAAGCAATGTTACAGGTTTCTGATAGAATACAGGTGCCATAAGAGCTTCCTATGTGTAATTCCTAAAGCATTACTTTTAACTTTAAGCATGTTTCTAAAAACACATTTCTATTTTTCAGACAACTTTTCTGGTGGATAACAAGAAGGTGTTTGGCACACATCTCATGCAAGACATGGTAAAAGATGCTTTAAGATCTTTTGTCAGTCCTCCAGTACTTTCTCCAAAGTAAGTGGATCTTGAGTTTAGTTGCATGTGTTTACATGTCTGAAAAAGTATTTCTTCTGACAAAATCAAGGACAGACATACAAAAAGCATATATGTTTTGTACTTCTTGTGTATGTATGTATTAGTTCTTGCAATTTGCTGTTGCTGCACTCATGTTTCTTTTTTAATTTCATGCTATGTAGACTGGTGACATTTGTGAACATATCTCTGTATGTGGATGTTTTCCTTTTAGGTGTTGTCTTTATAATAATCACCAGGCGAAGGACTACATTGATTCCTTTGTGGCACATTGCGTTCGGGTAAGCATTCATTCCAATTGCAGCATGTTTATGCATATATGAGAACTTCAGAGGTTTGTTTGTGTTTGAAAATGAGACTAATTTCTTTAGACACCTGAAATGAAGGCAAAATTATAGAAATTGGCTATCTTAGAATGGTATTGCTTTTTATAAGTCAGTGTAATTTTTGTTGTTTCTTTCCTGTACTATGCTTCCAGACTCTTCACTAACACTAGAAATCTGCTTTATTAAAAATCTGCACCTACTACCTCTCTACAGGGTAGTCTCATGTCACAGAACAAATGCATTAGCACCGGTAAAAACAAAATTATTTTTACACTCTCCAGTTTAAGAAATTTTAAAAATGGTTTAGAAGATTCAGTTATTAAATGACAGTGAAAATGTAAGAGAACATAGAACTATTTAGGTTCAAGAGACCCTTCATCAAGTCCAGCCATTAACGTGGCACTGCCAAGCTCGCCTCTAAACCATACCTCTAAGCACCACATCTACAGTCTTCTGAATACTATCAGGGTTGGTGACTCAACCACTTCCCTGGGCAGCCTATTCCAATGATTGAAAACCCTTTCAGTGAAGAAATATTTCCTAATTACCAGTCTAAATCTCCACTGGCACAGCCTGAGGCCATTACCTCTTGTCCTATCACTTGTAACTTTGGAAAAAAGACCAGAAACCTCCTGGCTCCATCCTCCTTTCAGGTAGTTGTAGGGAGTGATAAGGTGTCCCTCTGAGCCTTCTCTTGTCCAGACTAAAAAAAAACCCAGTTCCCTCAGCCGTTCCTCACAGATCTTGTGCTCCAGACCCTTTACCAGTTTCATTGCCCTTCTCTGGACCTACTCCAGCACCTCAATGTCTTTCTTGTAGTGAGGGGCCCAGAACTGAATACAGGATTTGAGGTACAACCTCACCAATGTGGAGTAGTCCTGCTGGCTGATACAGGCCACTTGGGCACATGGACTTAGGCATAAGAAATCTCTCCCTCACCGCAGCCATTCTCTTCTGAATTAGATTACTAAAGGATGCTCTTTCAATCTTGTTTACTTATGTACAGGGAAATGGATACTTCTTACATCACTCCAGAGATCTTGCTTGCCTGCTAGCTTGCACTCCATAGGGAGCCTTAAGGAACCTACCTCCTTATATGGATGTATAAAACAGATGTCGAAATAGACGTCATAGATACTCCTCCTGCAGCTTCAAAGTCGTATTGAAAATTTAAAACTATCCTTTTTTTCTTTCAGCCATTCTGTAGTCTGATTCAAATCCATGGACACAATAGAGCTCGTCAGAGAGATAAACTAGGTCACATTCTTGAGGAATTTGCTACCCTTCAGGATGAGGTAATGTCCAGGCAGCAGGCCAGCAAAGTTTTCTTTTCAGGTATATCCCAACCAGTGGAGTATGTGGTAGTAGATTCTAGGTGAATGAAGCAACTCCTTGGTCCTAAAACCTTTAGGACAAGGTTTCCTAAATTGCAGCCCAGGAAGTCTGTAAGTTGCATCCAAAGACTTTTTAGGTCTCTTGGACAAATGAATTACATTTTTAAGATTAATTTCATGTAATTCCACTGCTTGTAGTCTCTATCCTGTTCGTAACTGGCAGTCTGCAAGATGTAACCAGGGTGAGATGGATAAGCTCTGTTTATCTTTTATTTACCTTTGAAAATTCAGTCTTGCAGCTATGTAAGATGTAAACTGAAAAATTTTGTAACGTTTCAAAATATATGTATAAAATAATAATTCAAAAATGTGCTCTGATTCTGAACATTTTGCAAGAATGGGGAGTGAAAGATTCTAGGGAAAAGTATATTTTCACTTCCTGGAAATGTATTTCTTCAGCAGTGAGAGGCATTAAATAAATATTTTCCAAGATGTGTGTGCTAACGAGAAAAGTGAAGGAACTTGGAGGGTGGTGGGGTGGGGCATGAGGTATTTTGTACTTCAGCTTCTCTCAAGGTGATTTTGTTGAGAGTTTGTTGCAGACCTGCAGCTGAGACACACTGCTTTTTCGCTTTGTAGCAGGTTATATTGATTGATTTGTTCAGGACTACTGATAACCTTTCAACTGGGGGACTTAATGTCTTCCATAAAACTACTTTTGAAGGCTGAATTGGTCTTAGGAATGGTGGGCCACTGTGTGTCTTACATGTTAAGCTTATAAATTCATTTTTTTCAATGCAGGGAGTTTTGATTTGGTTTTGGGTTTGGTTTTTGTTGTTGTTTTTTCTTCAGGTAATTATTGCCAGTATAGTAAAATGAATAAAAGCTTGAAGTAGATTCTTGAGTTTCACTGTTAATGTGACTGCTAACAATTTATATGTAAATACTTTTTTAAAAATGAAATTAAAAAAAACTGTTATTACTGTCATATTATTATACAGAGTGGCCTTTTTATATCTTTGTGCAGCAGAATTTACTTATGTGAATAGCTTTCCTGTTTTGTGACAGCTCTAGACTACGGAAGTGGCAATATCTGTAAAAACATATTTCTATCTCATAATAGGGAGTGTGGCTTCACTGACCCAATTTGTATTCAGTTTTTTATTTCTGGCACAACTTGGATGCTGTTTCTGTTAAATGCACTTCCTCCTCTGTCTCTTTGCTCTCTTTTTCAACAGGCAGAGAAAGTAGATGCAGCACTTCATAGTATGCTATTGAAGCAGGAACCACAAAGGCAGCATTTGGCTTGCTTGGGCACCTGGGTCCTATATCATAACCTTCGTATTATGATACAGTATCTTCTGAGTGGCTTTGAATTGGAACTTTACAGTATGCATGAATATTACTACATATATTGGTAAGAGGATGCTTTATTTGGCAGCTGTTGGAAGAGAGATATTCCCACAGAGCTGCAGATATTGAAAGGAGAGACTTCAACTGTGATTTCGTTTAATATTGCTCTACACTGTATTTAGTTTACTTATTCATAAAATTACAAGTGGAGGAAAAAAAATCTGTTGGTCTCTTTTCTAGACTTACTAAGTAGTGTACCTGTTTTCTTCCCTGAAAGAGTAACTTGCTGTCACATAGCTTTTAAAAATTGTCTTCTGATGACAGTGAATGAAAAACACGGCGATTTTTCTCAGACAAGAAAATGCAGGATGAAAGCAATTCCCTTTATTCTTTTCTGGTTTTGCAGTACAAAGATCAAGTCTTGTTGCTCTCTAGTATTTTGAAAAAGATCTTCTGAGTTGTGACTTTAATCTGAAGGTTGATTACATAAAAACATTTTTATCCTGTGAGCAGATTTGAGGAGATGTCTGCCTGTAGTGAAAATGACTGCACTATGTGGATTCAAAATTCTCTTTATTTTTCCACTTCCATTCACATTACTTTGTAGTTGATGACTTGATCCAAAAGATAAATGGTGGTTCATGTCTGATTCAGCATTAAAAATTTCAGGTTGAACTTTCCTATGTTAAGGGTTCTGTACTTTGCTGGTTTTGGATGTGTTTTTTTCTGTAAACCTACCAGTAAGCTCTTACTATATAAGCTGTAAGTGTTCTCTCTGAGAGATCAGACTGGTTCAAATGACTTGAACTTCAGTGCATTTCATTATGTTTCTATGCTGTTTCATTAGTGGGTTTACTATTAAGTGAGAAAATGAGTACTCCAGATGATGGCAATATTTTTTAGGTATACCTCAGTTAAGTAATAGCAAGTTCTCTGTAAGACAGTATTTTTTACCTGTATTTCCCCCCACCTTTTTAATAAAAGCACTGTTAACGGGAGCAATCACATCAACTGCTTTATCTCCTTACTCAGAGAGAATAGAAGAAGGACAAAGGAGGAAATTTCTGACAGGGAATGTGCAAATGAGATTCACTATTATTACTCAGTAATTTTCATTCTGAATTATGACTTCTTATTAAGTATTATGTCTTCATGTGCTCCAGATCTGTAATTTCCAATTTTTTATCTTTTTCTTTTCCTATTCCTTTTGGTTTGAAGTCAGTCAAGAGATTGGACCCTCTTCTGCTCACTAAGAAATTGCTCTTAAAGATTTATTTTAAATCTTAAGGAATTGCATGGATTCCTCAAAAAAGTAGTTCCTAACAAAATTAGAAAAGGTATGAACATAGTACCTTTTTAAAAAATGCTTAATTTGCTAGCAGAAGGAAGAATTCTAGAAAAAATCTGATCTTATACAGGTTTGGAAATAATAAAAAGCTTAGATTTTACTTAGTAAATGTGTAAGAAACTCGCCCACCTTGAGCTGTGTCTTTGAATCTGTGTAATGTCTTATTTGAAAAGCAAACAACAGATCACAGACTAATCTGTTGGTTTCAAACAGGCAAAACGGAGTTGTAAGTGCCCTAAAAGGTGTCCTTCACTATTATTTCTTTGAGTACATGATGTGGCATTCAGTGAGCATGTGTGCATTATGAATATGTTTTTCACTGTAGTATGTAACACTACGTACTGTTTTTACTGTAGGTATCTATCAGAGTTCCTCTATGCATGGTTGATGTCAACACTGAGCCGCGCTGATAGCTCTCAAATGGCAGAGGAGAGAATAATGGAGGAACAACAGAAAGGCCGTAGTAGTAAGAAAACAAAGAAGAAGAAAAAAGGTATCCGTACGTAGAGTGTAACTCTAGACTCATTTTTCCTCTGCCTTTATGCAGTCATGTAGAATTAAAATTCATAATTTAGAGTCAACACTGATGTGGTTAGGAAAAATGTCATGAAGTTTATGAAGGCTGTATGTAAAACTTTTTTAGTTAAAAAGGCAGTGGCTGCGTAAGAGTTTCCTGTTTATGTATTTACTTACTTTTAAATATGTCTTTCAGAAAAACCCAGGCTTGTAGTCACAGCTTCACGAGTTGTGTTGTATGTTTGATCCTGTGAGATGTAATTAACAAGTTCAGTGCAATTACCTCTACCTTTCGCTGGTCTGTAATTCCTGTAGAGTTGTTCTGGTTTTTTTCTGTGACTGTAGCTAGATTCAAAGACTAAACTTTCTGTGTCTTTCTGTAATTTCTCTTGTTTCAGAAGGTATTAAAGCTGGTATCACCAGCTTTAATAAATGGTTGTCACTGGTTTAAATGGTATTTTACAACGGTGAGTTGCCATGTTTTAATTCAGTGGTAGTACTGATTTGCAAAGCTCCTTTAGAAATGCACACTTTCTCTGGTGTACATGCGTAAGAGGAGATGGGAATTTCCCTTCCTATGCCATAGCATTCTCTGCGATCGGAAATGTAAGCCTGCTACCTAAAAAGTGCACGCAAACCTTTTTGATACAGATTTAATACAGATTTGCCATGCCTAAGTGGCTACTAAGATTGTAGTATGTTGGAGTTAGCATTAATATTGCAGATAAACACCATGCAGAAGCTTGCTTCTGTTCTTTGCTCTTCCTTCTTGTATGTTTATCCTTGTCCCCTTTTCAAGGGGAACAAACAGATGTGAATACCTCAAGATCATGTCAACTAAATTCCCTTGTATCTCAAAATTTAAAAGTTACTACTGTATTTTATAGGTCTTAAAAAGGTGCCAAGTGTGGGGCAGTTTGGCACTAGTTAAATGCTGGAAGGTAAAGAACAGTTTATTATCAGGATAAAAATCCTTTCTTATTAGGGTAAAAATGCTTTAACCTTTTAGTCATCAAAGTCTAAAAAACAACCCATGAACTAAGGAAAAACGCCTCTCAACTACAATCTTTAAATTCTAGATTACTCTTTAGCTGTCTCAGCTGGTTTATTTCATGGATGGCAGTGTTGTGTTAATGTGACTGCTAAGTATGTCTTAAGATTCAGTGTAATCAGGAGCCAGGTGAGCAGAAATGCACATCCATGGATTTTATGCTTCAGTTTTCTTTATTTTGAAATCTAATTGAGAACTTTATAATTTTCAGAAAATTTTAAAGAATTATTTCCATCTGAAATTAGTGTATGTACTTATATTGAATTAAAAACAGAATTTTTGTATGAAATTTTCAGTTCGCCCTCTCAGCAGAGAGATCACCATGAGTCAAGCATACCAAAATATGTGTGCCGGGATGTACAAGGTAATATGTGCTTGCCAAACACTGGCTTCAGTTTTTTTTTCTCTGTAATAAGTATCAAGCAGATGCTGTATGCCTTTTTTGGTTTTACTGGGAAGGGAAATTAAGTTCAGTTTTACAGTGTGATATGGTAAATTTTCTACTATTTTTCTATCTTACCAGTTACAGCTAAATCAACTTTCATTTTGTTCACAGAAAAATACAATATAAAGCTAACACTCCTTTATATTTATCCTTTCCTTTTTAGACAATGATTGCATTTGACATGGATGGCAAAGTAAGGAAACCTAAGTTTGAACTAGATAGTGAACAAGTTCGATATGAACACAGGTTTGCTCCATTCAACAGTGTTATAACACCGCCACCGGTCCACTACTTGCAGTTCAAAGTGAGTACTCTTAAAATGTGGTGCCACTCACACTTTAATTAAGTAAGTCATTTACTCACCTGCTTTGGACATTGTTGTCAGTGTAAAAAGAACCTTTAATATCTCAAAGTTCGTATTGAAGCGTAAGTTAAAATGACAAGAAGTTCTAGCTTTAGTTGTATGCAAGAAAAACTCACTGCTTTAAATCCTTACGAAAATTAGACTTTCAGATATTTAAAAATTTGTCTGGTGGTTTGAGATGCTTGTGTTGGTTTGCATGAAAATATCTCTTGGAAGTCTGTTGTCAGACTTTTTAGCTGCAGTTCATATAGCAGCATGTTTCTATTACTACAGCAAGCAAACAGGAAAAGGAAACTAAAGTAATTTTGAGTATTAAGTAACATAAGTGTTGGTTGAAAAGGACTGTTAGAGGCTTGTCTTGTCCACTCTTGTCCTTGAAGCAGCATTATAGGTCACATCAGCTGTGTCTTTTTCTACCCAAATATCCAGTCTGAATTACCGAAGTTGCAGTTTATGGCCTGTCCCCCCATGTTCTGTTGTCTGCTGTTAACAAGAAGCATTTGTCTTCTGACAGCTCTGTAACTATCTTTCAAGTAGTCGTCTGCTATTAAGATTACCCATCAGCATTCTGGGCCATTGACTTCTCCTTGTGGGTCATGTGCTCTAGACTCCCAGCCATCTCTGCATCTTAGCATCTTTCTTGACTTCAGCAGATCCAACATTGGATGCAGTATTTTGGATGTTACAGCACAAATATGGAGTATAGAATGATAACCTTCCTTGAACTGATGGTTGTACTCCTCCTTCATAGTCCTATATGAGACTTGTAGGTAGAGCACCTTGTGCTCTCTAACACAGTTTGGTGTTCACAGTAACCCTGCTACTCATCCAGCTGGTTATTAGCCTCTACTGATCTGTGGGGTTATTCTGCCTCAGGTGCAGAAATTTGAGTGTTTCTTGTTGAACTTAGATTTCTGGTGGCCAGACTTTTGTTTTTACAGGTCTGTCTGAACTTAAATGGTGCTATTTTATAATGCCAGTCACTTTCCCTAGTTTAATGCTACAAACATTTGTAGGGGAAATTAAGACAATGGTGACTTCCTCGTTGTCATTGAGGGGGTTTTTATCCCTAAAGAAAAAAAAAGTTGGAAGTATCAAAATTGTATAAAATTAACTGTTCATTCATTTGAACAGTTATCTTACTTGCTATAAACTTGATTTGAGTAAATAATACTGTATACTTTTTATTTCTCCTGTTTTTTTTCCTGTAATTTCATACCCTGATGCATGGCACTATTAAAGCAAATTAACAAGTTCTTCAGGAGATAGATTGTTTTACAAAGAATATGGGAAGTTTATTGTATTTTGTGGTACTATAATTAAGCACCGTATTGCTACTTGGTTTTTGCTATTTTAAATGTATTCAGCTGAAGTATTCTTAAAATATTATTTAGTTAACTGAACTCTTTTCTTCAATATCCTTCAGTATATATGTTAAAAGAAATTTGTTGGCAACTGATTTTAATGCATGGATATATATTTCTGCAACATGCTAGGAAATGTCTGATTTAAATAAGTACAGCCCACCTCCTCAGTCATCGGATCTCTACATGGCAGCTAGCAAACACTTCCAGCAAGCTAAAATGATTCTTGAGAATATTCCTAATCCAGACTATGAGGTAAGACTGAAATACTGCAATTTATGTTCATAGTAGAATAAATATTTGTTTTCAGCTGGATCTGCTTGGGATCCAAAATCTACTTCGTCAAAATGCTGAGCAAAGCTGGGTGCTTCGATAAAGCAATGGAGAGAGGATAGTGATGGTGTCTTATGCAATGGTCTGTTTCAGGTACATTAGATGACATAATCAAGGTTGTGCTTACTGTTCCAAAATCTCTCCCTGCTAGTATCTTAAATAGTAGATAGCAGCTTAGCTCCATCTTGCATGTTTTCTTCTGGTCCTGTTGTAAAAGTGTATCAGTTTTATCAGGAAGGTGACACATGCCTCCCTCACTTACTTGGAATCTGGTAATTCAGATGTATTCCTGAGAGGTGGGAAAAACAGGTTTAAATGTCATCAGGCTGGAAAGAAGATTTTGTCTGGCACTTGTTTCCTGGAGCAGTTTTCTCAGCACTGGGCTGTGAACATAGGTAGGAATTTCTCCCTCTTTGTCCATCACTTAAAAACTAAGTGTCTGTGACTGTGTTTTGGAATAAAGAGTATGTTGCATCTCAGAGGGTTAAAAACAGTTATGGGATTATGCTCTCCTGAGAATGTAGGAATCCCTGCCTGTTCCCTGGATCCTAGTTGCATTCACACACAGGTCATCTGATTGAGGCTAACCAGGGTAGTTAGAATAAGTTCGAGTGTGCCCAGAGCACTTCCAGGCAAAAAGCCACCAGTCTGATACTTGAGTTTCCCCTTCTCACTGTGTCATAGTTGGGAGTAGCTGCCTAAAGGCTGTCTAAACCTTTATTTGGATGAGTGCCTTGGAACTTGCCATAGCATGGAGAGCACTGGTTTCTATGGTCTGTTGAATTAAAAAAGTGAGTATTAAAATAAGCATTCCCTTTATTAAATTTCATTAATCCAGCTTTTATACTTAAAAGCAAATCCAAAACACCTCTGATCTCTGTTAAACTCATTCTGTAAGAGGACTGTTGTAAAGTATGTAAACATTTTGAGTATTATCTCTGAAATACTTCTGAAGTCACATCTTTCACTTGAAAACTTATTGCTGTCTTGCGTTTAGGTCAATAGAATCCTGAAAGTTGCTAAACCCAATATTGTGGTCATGAAGCTGCTGGCAGGAGGCCACAAAAAGGACTCCAAGGTGAGAAAATGCCAGTTGAGTTGAATGTGAAATGTATTACACACGGTGCTACGACAGGTCTCTTACAGCTGAATGAGCAGATTCAGGTCACAGTTACTCTAACTCTTAAAAGAGTTGGGAAAGTAAAAATCCTTTTTTCCCTTGGAAATAGTTTGTTGCAGTTATTTAAATATGGAATACTCTCATTTCTAAACGTTTGGGAAAAAAAATTGGGAAGTGCGTGTGAGAGGACGTGCGAATATGGGCATTCTTCAAGAGCGGGAAGAACACAGTGGGGAGAGTGCTGGTTATCAGGATTAGCAGGTGCCATGTGGGTCAGAGGGAAGAGAGGGCCTTCAGACTTCCTGCAGAAGGCTAAGCATAGAAGAATGAAGGAGCAGACTGAAGAGGCACACCAGCAATCTACAGCTGTGTGCCCAGAGGCACACTACTGGAGACTGACTGGCATACCCAGAGCTGGGCTGGAATATTTTCCAGGCATTAAAGAGCTAGGATTATTTTTTTCCCATTTTTTTTGTGTTTTTACTTTTTTTTTCCTTCTAGATGCAGGGTATCCCTTATTTAGAGCATTACATTCAGTAGTACTGCTGTGTGATGTTTTTAAATATCTTATTTCTAGGTTCCTCCCGAATTTGACTTCTCCCCTCATAAATATTTTCCTGTTGTGAAGCTTGTTTGAAAGACAAGGGAGTAGGATACCTACTACAGAGAGTAGGACATCTGAGCATAATCTATGTATCAGTTAACATCTGCAAGATGAAATTATCTAGTACCGTACCCAGACTGAGGGGGATCTCCAGGATAGAAGTACTTTTACATGGAATATCTATACTCATCTGTTATGTGTTATCTATCGGAATTACAACTGCTGTTTAAAGTGGTTTGTATGAAGTTTTATAGGTGAAGCTGATTTTAATCAAATGCATTGTTGAAGAATGTTATATTGATTACAGATTTATTCTTTTTCATTTTTTGAGCACTGACAAAGTGGTTGTTTAGGAATTTAGTAACATTTGGGACAGAGTAAAAATAATGCAGTAGAGCCTCATGTCTAATAGGAACAGCAGAGTTACTGAAATTCTGCTTTGAACCAAACCACTTGGAGAGATTGTGAGGTTCCATTATTTTTGCTAAATTGCATCAAATTGTCTCACTTTGCAAGTAGGAAGACTGGGTTCTTTTCTTGCAAAGTCCTTTAAGCTAAAACAAACTATAGAAATTAAGAGCAGACAAAACCTAATAATTTAGCTTGTACTGTGCTGAATTCAGTAATTTTTGTTTTACTGGAGTAAACTGTGTAGGAGGTATATTGTCTCAAATGTAGAAGTTGTACTTGAAGACAGTGAGAAATGGAGTAAGTCACTCCTAGTTGCAGTTTGTTCCTTTGACTTTAATTGTAATGGTACTGATGAATCTGCATAGCTGAACACTGTGATAGTCACTAGCAACATAGGAACACAAGACATGAGGACCGTATTTTTACTACTCTGTGATTATTTTGTTTTTTGTAATCCTTCTGTTACTTTGTCATTGCGAAAGAGGAACTGCTGATTTGTTCCATTGCTCAGTCAGGTCTTGCATGACCTTCATTTTCTTGCTCTGACTGCAATGCTGCTGCTGGATCCTACTGCCTTCTGTAATGGTTGGTATAGGTAGAAATCCCAAACAAGAAGAGCCCCAAACCTACCCTTTTCTTCCTGGAACAGGTCATTCTCCTGTGTGAAATAATGAAGGCAAGGTTTTGTGCTGAGCAACCTTCTGCTACAAGAGGAAAAAAATAAAAACTTTAAAAAGCTGACTTGCTCTTTGATAAACCGTACTACCCAGTCTTATCTGGGCCATACAAGGAAATCGTCCTGGTCTCGCTGTTTTGGACAGGGCAGTTCTTCATTTTGCTCCAAAATTACTCCTTCCATAGTGATGGGCTTTAATTCCTCCTTGAAAATGCAAGACATTTGCTCTTCTTTCCTAGCATACAATTGTACTGTGGAGTGATACCATTTCAGCTCCATCATCTGGGCAGCAGCACTGCTGAGCTAGAGCTGGAAAGCAGTGAAGATACTCAGAAGTGGAACACCTGCTTGCCTGCCAGCAACTGGCATCTTGAAATTGAAATAAGCAGGAGTACTGCCCTGAACATATTTTTCCTGGTTTCTCTGAGGTTGTATACCATTTTAGATGTTTGCTTATGATTAATGTACTTCTGTATTGCTGTGAAAGTAATCAAAATCATGGAAAATGTGGCTGTAAAGTTGGCAAACTGGCTGTAGTGCAGGCATTGAGAATTCATCTGGCTTTTACTGCCTTTCAGTGAACCATCACCAGTCTTAACTGTCTTAAAAATCTTGACCTACATGACAGCAGTTCAGGGGTAGCTTTTAGTATTTCTCCAAAGGAAGGAAGGAAGCAGAAAGTAGAAGAGAAACCAAGTTCCACATAATTTACAAAACTAAGGAAAAAATTACACCTTTCTAATTTTCATGAACATTAAAAGTATATAAACTGTACAGAATAAGGTGTTCACACAGCAACAAAGACTATTTTTATTTTAAAATTCTTATCTAAAATGAAACTTTTTGAGAAACAGCGAAGACTAGTGTTACTTAACCCCAAGATGATTACAGCAAAGATCTTTCCCTGCCTTAGGCAACTAAAATCTTCAGTGATAGGAAACATTATGTAAATCACAGTTCCAGTGAATCTATTGTTTTGTTCAGCTAAAACTCCTTTAATTTAAAATTGCAGGTATCAGACATACCTCCTTTTCTCTCCAGATTACAAGGATTTGTTTTCCCTGCAGCACTGGCAGTAGTAGCCCAGAACCATGGTGTCTGACTTAAACAGTGGAAAAAACAAGAGCAACAAATAATTTGGTAATGGCAGTTAGTCCTTTTCTTACAAAAATTCAAGTTACATGTAGCAAGACTATCAGTGAACTGTTTACATATTTAGGCTTACTAGGCACCATTTGACTTGAGCTCTGCATTTCATCTGTGACAACTCATATTCTTTGTATACAAATGAACCAACCTTCCATGTGCATATTTAGGCAGCTGAAGTAAGGTACAGGTGTTGTAAACTAATACACTAAGGAATGACACCCCACAGAAACAGTTACACAATGAAGTTCATTGAGAGAAAGCCAAGAGCCAGTTGTGGGGTTTTATTGTATTTTTGAATTCCTGGTTAGGAAGCTGCCATGCTGCCTTGACAGCGGTTGGTTCATATTCATAAAGATTGCTCTGAACACAGGTGTCAGGCTTGAGAACTTCCAAAGAGCTGGCTATACACTGCAGGTAGCAGAAGGTATTTCTAGGTTATCACAAATAAACTAGTTTCCAGTTTACATTCAACGAGTTACAGAAATGACAAAGGCTACAGAATATTAGCAATAAGACACACTATTACATAACATAGGAGTTCACAGAACTGCAGCTCCACCTGTGAAAAACATAGAGGTGTCTCGTAAATGCACAGTCTCGTTTACCTTCGTCAGAAGTCCAGCAGAGAGTATTAGTCACTGAACAGCTGAGATGATTGCTGTTCTACACAGCAAGCATTTGCCTTTTTGCTTTTTAGCAGAGGATAGTAGCTGGTTGGAGTAAAGGGTAGTTGTAGCATACCATTTCAGATAGCTTCTGTCATGAAAAGTTCAGGAGATGGAATTTTTACTCTCTATAAACTTGTGCAAGTTAGCGGTAACTGAACCATACTGTGGCACACATCTTGTGAACAGAGGTCTAAACCAGCTTTCTGGCTTCTCTCTTAATGCGAGGACACTATTGTCCAAGTCTTTCTTTCCTTAACCCAAAAGCTGAGAACACAACCAGATTCTTGTAGGTGCTTCAGCTGGTTACAGTGTAAACCAGTAATTTCTCTTAAGAGGCCCAGGAAAATATATCATACTGGAAGGTATCCAAGGATTACGATCATGCTTTTGAAGTCTTCCCACATTTCAATAAAATGCGCCAGAACAGGCAAACAGTGGTAAACAGCAGCATGGTTCATTTTTCATCCTTCCCATTTTATGTCAAGTTATCTGCTCTTAACCTCCTTTGAAAACTAGGCTGGAATTTCTCTACTGCACTGCTCAGGGGAAAGATCTGTCCTTGGCAGAGGACTCTCATCTACCACCAATGCACAGATACTGTTTCTATAGTATGACTGTACAAGTTAGCCGACTTCAAAGTTACTACGCTTACTGCTAGCTGGTTTCAAATCTGTAATCAGTAGGAAGAAGTTATGCAGAGGTCAGGCTGCTTTTATTAAACAAGCCTCCAGAGATTTAAGATTTTTTTTTTTACCCCTGAAACAGTACTAAAACTTCACAAGAAAATACTACTTCATTTAGGCTCTTACTGAAGCCTTGAGAACATAATCAAAAGATTCTCAGATCACTTTGCTCTCATCCTTGCTGCATTTATATGAAGAAGTGACTTAAGCTGCATCACAAACTTCCTGTGTTCACAACCTCTGTCGTTCTTCACTATGCTAAGTGGTTCCTCGTATCTTGGTTTTGAACTAATTAGGAAAAAAAAAAAAGGTATATAAATCTCTTTGAGAGGTAGAAGTGATAGTTCTTCATGTGGAAAATAATCTAGAACACAGCAGAAGAAATTCTGAATGGACTGTTAAGTACCATACAATAAAGGTGCAGATACAGTCCCTCCCCAGTGCATGTTAAACAGTAACTTCGTGATGCTAGACAGAAAGTAGGTCACACTGTCCACATGAGGGAGAGTTCAAAAAGAAACAGAAAATAGTTACTTATATCTGCTACAGGATATAATGTTCAAAATATTGTCTCAAACTTTTCAGCATGTAGTACTTGGGTTAAAACTTCGTTTCTTTTTTACCATTTTCAATCCCTGCAAGTGCTGCTTGCTTGTCCATTTCTGATTCAGCTTCATTCTCATGTAAGTTGTAATCAACTTCCCTATCTTGTTTCAGTGCTTCATGTTCCTGTTTGTCTGGAAAAATATTAAAATTAATTAGGTTTATGCTATACCATGGAGTTATCTGCACAAGAGACAGTTACTGTAATAAACTTCCAGAGAATTTGCTTTGCTGCTGACTGAATGGCTGTTTACAATAAGTTTTTATATTATTTTTCCTTTTAAACTGTTAAATTTCAGAGCAGCTTTTCCTGTAAACCTTGTCTAAAGAACTAGGGAAAAAGAATGTTTTGGGATTTAGGAAGTGTAATAAGACTCAGATGGCACTCAGGTAGACAGAAAGCAAAAGCATTAAACAACTTCAGAATATATTAAGGGACAGCCTAAGTAAAAGTAAAACCTGAAGCCAATGCTGAGAACTTGACTGTGGTGTTGCTTTGAAATGTATTGCCACCACCGCTAAAACTTGTCTCAGTTTTCTGCCTTCCTTTAGTTTGTCTACCAAGCAGAAAGATGGGATTATGGCATAAAAAAAAAGAGTAATGATGTGCTAACTTGAGTCAGAGTGCTTTTACAGTGAAGATTTTCTTCCGTCTGTCTTTAATTCATCTCAAGTAACTTTTAATCACTATCTTAAGAATTATTTATATAAAGAACTCAGAAGTAGATGGAAACATTATTTCTGATTGCCAAACTACTACCCTTATTTTTCAGTTAACCAGACAGAAAAAAAACCATACCCTAGAAAGAGAGACAGGAGTCTGGTTCTAAATGTTCTTAAGCCAAGCCTTCTAATTAGTAACTGGCTTAGAAACAGGCTTCAAAAAATTTTAGCCTTAAGTTGTCCATGTTCAGACAACCATATCAAATAGATGTTTACAGTTACAGACCTAAAGGTCTCAAACTTTTAAAAGAAGATTTTATTGGAAGAGAAAGGATGTTCAGAGAATGTAGCAGAAATCTTTTTATACCTTTGTCTACAGGGAAACTATGCAGTAAACTGTGTCATTTTTGTTAATAATCAAGGCGGAAGAACATCCTGCTAGTCTTCCTAGCTCATGCTGACATTTCACAGGCTACATGGCAGAGCTTTTTCTTGCACCAATTAACAGATGGGGTTTTTTTAACCTAATCTTTCTGGTATCTTTTTCTGTTAAAATGGAAGCAGTTTACATAACTTCTATTCACATCTCTTTTGGGGACAGAACAGCCTGCGCTGGGCAGCATCTTTTCAGAGCAGTTGGAAAAATACTGCTTTAACAATGCAGATAAGGTTATTTATCCCTGCCAAGTTATCAACAGCATTAACATCACTACTCGTGATTCTATGAGTACGTTTACTAGAAAAGCACAAGCAGCATTTTTTGTGGACGTCAGTTCCTGCTCTGACTGCCGTTAAGTCTTCCTCTTGATTACTCTGGGCTACTGGGTCCACCTGAGACCAAGTTCCTCAAGACAGAGAGATGCCCAGATCCTGGTCAGCTTTAGGAACAACATTAGTACTCTGCTATAGAGACACATGGTTCAGGGTCATATATGGCAGATGCCAGAAACTGGCACCTTTGCAATATTTGATCTCCAGTTTGCAAACTCACAACAATAAACTGTAGATACCTGAAGCCTTAGGTAGAGTTGTATGCATGCTAGCTTATTTTGAAATAGGGACAGCTAGCATTTATACAACACTATAAGAAGACTATATGCAAAACATTATTACATAGTGTCTCTCTTCTCCATCAGTGCTTTGGATGGTCAATATCTCATCCTTCTCAAATGCATCATTCTTAGGAAGCCTCAATACCAGTTTTGGGACTGATTTCCCCAAATGCCTTGTACAGCTAATCAAGGAAGACAGGAAGGCTACTATAGTGATGCAGAAGAACGCATCCTGGTTAGCTCCATGTTTTACAAACAAGCTTCCATCTTTACACAGACTGTAGAATAGTGCTGGAGGCTAACTTTTTACATCTTATATTAACCTTTAAGGAACCTTATACTAAGTCTGGCCAGCTGCCACCACTGTTGCAGAATCGTGCCCTATTCCACACTTTCATGTCTTTACTGCTTAACAGTGTGGCATGCTACATACCAGCCTTTACGGGGGGTGAGTCCTGCTTAGCATCATAATTCAGGAGCTGCTCCCTCTCAGCTTCTTCACTGGCAGCCTGCTCTGCAGCCAGCTGTAACACATCTTGAGGCAGCATCTCTTCATGACCAGCAGCAGCCTTGAGTGGATCCTGCAGGTCTTTCACTTGACTAGAGAGCTTCTCCTCTTCTACCATAGGCTCCTGTTTTCTGATGTCAGCTAGGCCATTTATTCTTTCTGTAAACAATAAAAATGATTCTGAGTTAAAAAATCTAATGCCTTTCAGTGGTGGCGCAAGTTAAAAATCTTTAATACTGCTTCATCTTTCTCAGTCCATTCTTGTTCTTCCTCTGAAAGATATCTTCCAACCACACCGGGTAAAGGATGAGCCATTGTTTGTTGTCAACAGTTTCATACTTCTACCTACTTAAAATTTTTATATGTGCAGTTAATAAATTGGGCAGGTGTAACAAGCACTTTAAATAAAAATTGCAGTGTGCTATGTAAGTGTGAGGTTCCTGTCGCATTTACTTACCAACAGTAAAACCGATCTGGTGTTCAAAAGTAGCTTAAGACAAAGCAGTCACATGGGCAGATTTGCAAATAAATCAAGGCTGCTCTAATTTTTAAAGGGGGAAGTGCAGAGGGCTGTTACTTTTAGCAGACATGACCATACTTTTTTTCCCTGTGTATCTGTATTTTTAACAAGGTAAAAAAAAAAAAATCTTGCCTGAAGAAACTATGTATAGATGTTGTCTTCAGTTGCTCGTCTCTAAAGTGGAAGTTGCATGCTCCCCAGACTGTTAATTTAAGATAGCATATAAGAATAATTAAATAGGAAATTGAATTTTTATCACACACAGTACTGTGCGAGGCTGACACATGAGAATACATCTATTCAAATTCAAGTTTCTGCAAGTTTAGTACCACAAGCAACATTAGGTTAACTAACATGATTTCCTGTGTATCATTTTCCTTACTTGCATTTTGCTCATTGACAACCCAGGGGAAGCATGGATGTGTGTTTTTTTTAAAGCCTAACTTTCAGCTATTCCATAGGGAGGAGTAGCAGGCTAGATGTGTCAAACGTATTAATAAAGCAAGTCTTTTAAATGTGATTGAAAATCATTGCTTCCAACAGCAATTTCTCCATATTAAATGAATATGACTTCAGAGTTGTAAATATCTGTATTTTCCTTTACATGCAACTTGTCAATTAAACAAAACTGAAGCATAGAAATGTTAGTAATAAAAATGCTTGAACAAATATTGTACCTCTCCACAGCTGGAAAATTGCTTAAAGTTCAGTCTACTGGTGTTGGTTTTATATCTTGTGTACAAAAATGTTTTTTAAATGTTCAATTAAATTACAAATGTTCTTAAACAACTGATTGTCAGATTGTGATTTCCGTCTCACCTTTAGCCTCCAGCAGGTCTGTCTTTTTTATCGTAGGTACTGCTTTAGCTCCATCTTCACTGGGTTTCTGGTGTTCCAAGTCAGCCTGCTTGAACTCAGTTTGCTCCAAGGTTGGCAGTTGAATACTGGCCTATAACATGAACGTGCACAGATAAGCATTGGTATATATAACTGTTCCTAACTATTTGGAAAGAGAAGTGGAAGCCAGATAAGGATTCAGTAGGAAAAAAAAATCCTAGCACACTCAGAAATACTTGGACTGAAGTTTCTGTTGGTGATGGAAGTACCATATGATTTTGAACATGCAATGATGTTTCTATATAACAGCACAACATACGGTGAGGATTTAACACACTTTCTTTAATATAATTGCAGATAATTATGAGGTTACTGTTCTTTGTTAGCGTTTCACAAAGGAACACTACCTGTTATACTCCAAGGGTCACAGAATGGTAACAGCACACATCTCTCTCCGCTGTTGCCCTGCTACCATGTCAAGGTCAGCAGAGCAAAAAAAACAGATGGCATTAACTACTGTTAGTGATCTACAGGAACAGGTAAACGCAGTTTCAGCATAATGAAACTTCAGTTAAGCAAGCCTTTACAGAACTGGAGTAAGCTATGTTGAATGTAGGATTAAGAGAAGAAAAACTTAACCAACTAGACACAACAGTATCTGTTTAATGTGATGGAGCTTACTTAGAATGTATTAAATACTGGTACTAGATTGCTCTCAGCATCTGACCTTTTAAAGATTAAGGGCTAAGTTGTACACCACCTTGAAGATACTCCAATATAGGATTAAGATTCTGTTTTACTTATATTTAATTGGCTGAGAGCTATGCCAATTCAGTCACACCAACACTTGAGCATGAAACGTGCCTGGAGCTGTGCTGCACTGTACCAGCTTCAGTGCAGACAAACAACTTGTTCTGAAACTGTTCTAAGGCTCGCTTTTTTCTTTATTTTTTTTTCCCCCCGGGATTGTTTTGTTAAAAAAAAAAACAAAAGATGTAGAGAAAGAACAAGCACACAGACATTATAGACATAAACCTTTTTTATACCTGATAATGTACAAATAAATTGGAAACTTTATGGTGGAGAAAGTAATATGGGTAAAGTTTTCTGTTACAGTTGTTGGTAAGACTGTAGCTACCCATTTTTCTACGTAGGTTAATAAAACACTAGGTTGTTCACACAGTCATTCACAAATATGTCTGTGGAAAGAAATGGTTAAATAGCTATGAAAGCCAAAGCTGCAGATGATTTATAGGATATTACTTGGCTGTTTTGAAAATGTTTAAGCTTAAAGCCAGGCAGAACTGTGTCAACACTTTGAAGTCCCATGTCAACAACAAATAATCTCGCATTAACTCTTATGAAAGCGTAAGCAGCAAGTATCACCACAGAGTATCTGATTACTGCAGTAAGGATATTCAGAACTCCCATCTTCCTTCAATCATGAAAACAAAAATGTATTTAAAAATGCTTCTGTTTTATAAATAGTTCAACCTCTTGAGATCAGTCACTATAGTAGAAATCATCAGAAACTGAACATCAGATCATTTTTCACTTTACGCAGGACATGAATTCTGTAAACATACTGAGCCTGCACTTAATAGCAAGAATCTACCTTGTAATTATACATGCAAAAGCCCTTAAATTTCTAGATCAGTAATTTTTAGTTAACTTAAAAGGATATATGCTGAAAACTTTTTAAGTTGGAAGTGACTGAATAAAAAATAATTGGAACATGTTCTGTATTCCTCAACTGAGAAGTATACATCATTCTTTAAATGCAGAGCTGTAAGAAAAGCTGTGTATTTATTAACCAGACTCACATTTTCTTTGTCTTATTTTAACTAAACCTTTCCATTACATAAGAACATACATCTTACAAGCAGGAATTATTCCAGCTAAGAACAACAGCTTGAAAAGTACACAGATTTCATCAGGGCCACCTTGCAGTAACATTAAGTAGCTTTTGTACAAGCAAGAAACTCCAATCCTTGGCCAAACAAACAACTAAGAAAGGCACAGCCTGACATAAGAAACAGTGTCACAGATCCTATGGAAACAAGCAGAGAGAATTCCATTAGGCTGTTGCTATATTAGTGGTTATGTCATCTGGACCATCCCATCTATAGATTAAAACGAGAACAAGTAACTTGCCCCACCTAAAACCACTGCCTAGCTTGAATAGACTGCCTTCAGCTATGGGACTTGTTGCAGGAGACTGAAGTTCTCCTGCAGAAGGGCTTCAGCCACACTCCTCAGGTTCCTTCAGGGATGATTTCCCCTCCAAACTGGAAATGATAAAAGATAAACCAAACCACAAAACAAACAAAAATCTGGCACAAGTAATTGTAATGAAGTCTGCTGCAAGCCACAAAAGTTGACCACCTCTCTGTGGTCTTCCCCACATCACCTTTTGAAATAGCATTTTTCACCTTGACATTAAGCCCTCTCAAAATGGGTTTTTTGTTTACTTACTACAGTATATTCACTATTATTACTTTTTATTTACTTACTTGACACGTGATAAAAACTACTGACAAACAAGAGCTTTCACCTTTTTTTTTGCCTAGCATTTCCTGTTTCTAATGCTTCATCCATCTTGCAGCTCTCAAACAATGTAGGTTTCCAGGATCAAGCTTCAGCAGTTTTCTCTTCCACCATTTTACATACAGGACTGGACACAAACTGGAACCATTTCCAGGGTTCTCTGGACAGATGTTGCAGCCATTTTCCCCCACCCATTTCCAGCTATTTGCAAAACCCAGCTTCAACCCTTGTTGCATAACCCTTTCCACTTCTGAAGTCACCAAATGCTTTCTCCTAATAGCCTTTTCCTAGCCAAGAGAAAAGGGTCTATACAACCAAATCCCCACTGTATTTTGCAGTAAGAGTTGCCCACCAAGATGTGGGGGAAAGGCCCCACTGCAAACAAGTAAGCTTTGTGACTAGCACTCACAGTGCTGAAGGAAGGGCTGCTTTGGTGCAAAGAAAGAAATTAGCTGCCTTCCAACCCAGGATCCTCACTGCATGTGTCCAGGGCCATCTGTATCAATGTGGGGAATCAACAAATGGTCACTGGTGCCACAACCAGGGGTTTGGCTACTTAGACCATGGAACTCACTCTGAGAAACATGCTCTACTGGGGGCTGATGGGGTCCACCTTTGGAGAAAGGGAAGAGTGTCTTCAGTCACAGGCATACCAGGCTGCTGGAAGTGGCTTTAAACTAAAGTTGCTGGGGGAAGGGAATCTCAATTCATCCCACTCCTACCAGTTTGATTCTGGTGCCAATAGGATATGCCTAGAGCCTGGAGAGGGATCACCGGTCAGCAAAGGAGCACCTGAAGAGCAGTACAAAGGAATACCCATCACTCCAGACAGTAAGTAAGCCAGCTTCATCACGGGCCCAACTGAAATGCCTCTATGGCAATAGCATGGGGAAAAGCAAGATGAGTTAGGGAGGTGGTGAAGTTCAACACGGCCAAGTGCAAGGTCCTACACCTGGATCAGGGCAATCCCAGGCACAGCTACAGGTTGGGCAGAAAATGGATTCAGAGCAGCCCAGCGGAGAAGCACCTGGGGCTGTTGGTTGATGAGAAGCTCACCATGAGCCGGCTCCAGTGTGCGCTCACAGCCCAGAAAGCCAACCGTATCCTGGGCTGCATCAAAAGGAGCATGACCAGCAGGTCGAAGGAGGTGATCCTGCCCCTCTGCTCTGATTTTGTGAGACTACACCTGTAATGCTGTGTTCAGAGCTGGTTCAGATCCCCAACACAAGAGGGACATGGGCCCACTTGAGTGACTCCAGAGGAGGCCATGAAGGTGATCAGAGGGCTGGAGCACTCCTCCTGTGCAGACAGGCTGACAGAGTTGGGCTTGTTCAGCCTGGAGAAGACAAGGCTCCAAGGAGAACTTCGGGCAGCCTTCCAGTACTAAAGGGGCCAAAAAGAAACCTGGAGAGGGACTTTTACAAAGGCACGTAGTGACAGGACAAGCGGGAATGGCTTTAAAATGAGAGAGGGGAGATTCAGATTAGACATCAGGAGGCTGGTGAGACACTGGCACAGGCTGCTCAGAAAAGCTGTGGATGCCCCATCCCTGGCAGTGTTCAAGGCCGGGCTGGACGGGGCTTTGAGGAACCTCACCTACTAGAAGGTGTCCCTGCCCATAGCAGAGGGGTTGGAACTGGGTGATCTTAAGGTCCTTTCCAACCCTAAGTATTCTATGATTCTATACCCAATCCAGTCCTATCCTTCACTGAAGAAGCATCAGTAATTCACATGCCAAGGCAACAGCATGATCTGACATTTCCTTTTCTCAGGATTTCCCCTGACCTCTCTGCTCCAGGAAGAAAGAGTCAGCTGGCATGCAGTCACTCTGTGTGGCAAGCCTGCCCTACCCTAACGAGCCTTCTCGGGTCACATGGTTCTCTGACTCAGAATATCCCAAAGCAAATACCTGAAACATTTGATCTTCCCCTTGTCCCCACAGTAAAAGGCTGACGTTACGATTCCTGTGAAAATTTATAGCCAATGCACCTCAAAGACCTTTGGACTACAGTACCTTACTCACAGCTCATTGCTGCTCTTAAGTGTTAAGAATTAATCCTCATCTTTAACACACATCTCCAACATACAGAGCAACTAAGTCCTTTACAAAGTCAAAGGGAGCTGTGAGCCAAAGCTCAGCAGCGTAAATATTCTTTAAGAGGCTCCACACCACTGCTAACATCACCTCTCAAGTTCTGCCCCTCTCAGAGGTACAGATTTGAAGTCTCCTGCAGAACCTTTTGCCTGTTCTGTCCTTGCAATCACTCAGTTTCTCGTCGATCACAAATACCCAACAAATGTGAAGGAAAGCAGTGCAGAACTTACTGAGAAGGGCTAAGGTTAGTTGGAGATAGTGGAAAACTGCCCAGGAATCACAAACAAAAATATTTTTAAGAAATTACCCAACCATACCGGGCTATTTTTTTTCAAATCTTCTGATAAGTCTTTGTTTTCTTTGATTTGTGGAGCATCAGTAACCTTTTTTGTAAGCTCATCTATCCTTTCTTCACATTGTTCCTTTAATTCTTTCATCTGGTTGATGCATTGTGACCTGGAGAAAACAAAAAGCCGAGCAGTTGTCAACTTTCACCCACACTCTTCTAAAATGCCAAAATACTCTTTTCTAAAATGATCTTTTTTATAATCATTTTATTACTTTTTTAGTCCTATTATCTGTGCTTGTATTTGAGAAGTCAGAAGTAAGAGACTGAATGACCAGCTAAGTCCTAGGGACAAACATGTTGCGAAGATGGCAAAGTTCTACTGAAAAATTTATTTAAACTGCTTTTGTTAGACCGGCTCAACAAGCTACATGAATTTTCTTGTCTTCCACTAACCTGTCGATTTCAGTAAGTCAGGATCAATTTTCATCCTTGAAGCATTTCTAGGCAACAGAAATGAGTATCTGGAGTTCAGCTAGGAAGGGGAAACAACCAGGTAGTGGCTGAAATAAAACATCGATGTAAGCCACTGCTAGCAAAGAGAGCACCCTTTCTCCGTATTTCACTGAAACGCAGTGCTGGAAGACTTAACGGAGCATACGTTACAGAAACGGAGTTCACCAGTAGTTCCAAAAGCATGTCCTAAAGATGCAAGTATTGTGATCTTTTACATGCTTTCAATAGTTACACAATGCCATTAGTGCCGTAACCTGTGTGACACCAGAGGTCTTCTGTTTGCAGTTCTGCAGTCTGCCTTTCCCTCACAGCTCCATAACCTCTAGGTAGGCTGTTGCAGAAGGGTTTTCCCCGAATCTGCCAGGGCACTGCTTTCTCCTTTGTGCCTGGGCAAGCCCCAGGTCAAGCTGGGTTTTTCAGGGTAAATGGCTGCCATGAGGAAAAATATAAAACCTTCTCCCCCACTCTCTTCATAACCTGTTTGTAACTTTCGGTTTATATTAGCAGAAGAACAAAACCCAGTGAATAACAAAGCAGGTAAGCATTACACCGTAACAGACATGCAGAAGGCTGAGAAACCAGTCCTCACAGGACCCCAAGTATGCTTTTGATCCCACTGTGAACAATAACAAGCAATAGTGTGTTTGAGTGGGGATGAAAAGTGTATCACGCTGGGACAAAATGTGGTGAAAAACCATTGCTGTCAGCACCCACTGCTCTGGAGAGCATGCCCAAGGATGAGGCTTGGCTGGAGACCGGGCTGTTTCGCTAACAGTGGCAGAGGAGTTTGTTGTGTTTTTTAAACTTCTTTTCCTCTCTCTCATTTTTGTCCCCTCTGAGATGACTTTGAGTTCTATGTATACCATCAGTTACAGACTCTGCAAATAGATCCTTCTACATGCAAAAGCTTTCTTGGCATCCCTTGTGCAACAGTATGGTCAACATACTGCAAATTTCACCTCCCCTTCACTAACAGAATGGAGATGAGTATCTTCTGAGCCTGGTTCTGGCAGTGTTAGTACCTCTGCTGTAGCAGCAGTTGGTTCAGATGGGCATATTCCATTTCTCATGTTGCAAATAAACCACTGCCTAATCCAGAGGAATTCTCAGACCGTGTGCCCTCTACAACAGCAAGTCATTCTTACTGCACTTTCGTCCTTCTCCACCCTGCTTTTTAAAAGCCAACAATCCGTTCTGTAGTTCACATCCAGCAAGGAAGAAGACTGGCAGACAGGCATGCTATGAACTGGCAAATTAATTACCTTTGTTACCACCTCTTTTTGACTAGACATTACTCTGAAGTCTTACTTTGGTAATGCTAATACATAAAGGAGTCACCAGAATAAGTAGTCCTTCCTACGTCAATGAATGTCAGAGACAATAAAACAACATAGACTGGACTTAAGCACACGTTCACTATTTCTAGGAAATAAAAGAACATCAGAATACCTGCACCTCAGCCTGCAAGCTTGAGAAAGCTGCCGCGTACAGACAACCTGAAGTTGGAGATAGCGCAACCTCCCACAAATGCCTTTTCATCTCACAATGCACATGAAAATAAACTTCATTTAACATCTGTGGCAAATCCTCACCCTTTTGAATTTATTATCTGTGAAGGCTTGTAAAAGTGATTTCTGGAGACTGGAATGCTCTACCCATGCATACAACAACTTCTGAAGCACAAGAACAGCACTAGTTTCTCCAATTCATCCTACCAATGTGACGCCGTTCAAATTGCAAAACCAGCACTTTAAATTCAGACTCTTTGACATGTTTTCCCTCTAGAGTTACTTTCTGTGATAAACAGCTCACCTGTGCACACACAAAGGAGATCAGTCAATAAAAAAGGAGATCAGTCAATACCCCCCCCCCCCCCCCAGCTGCTCTCAGGCCCATCACAGCAACCATCAGCCCAACCAAGGCCCACTTCCAAGAGCCTAAAAGAGCACAGAGGCATAAGGGCAGTGGGGAGCCTAAGATATGAACTCAGGCATCCAGTCCAGACCATCCCACAGGCCCAGGGCTGACTCCAGTCAGCCTCAGCCCCTGTGCCAGTGTGAAACCCACTGAGATGAGTCAACAGGACCAAGGCATGTCCTGCCCAGGGTAGGGGACACATAACAGATGCAAGGGGAGAACACGTCAGGATCACACAAGACGTATTATGGGACCATAAGCAGGGGAAGTCATGGATCTCTGACGGGAACAAACACGCAAAAAGAGAGAGAAGGCGATAAACATTAATTGCACGTAAGCACATTGCTGGTCGGTGTGCTTGGCTGGCCTTGCCCTGCACCTGATCAGGACAGGCTGTCCCACTTTCTATTAAATGCCTTTTTAATTCTTCCCTGTTTAGTGTGTGTGCCAATGTATGAAGGCGCGAGGGCAGCAACTGGAGTCAGATCAGGTCTGAGTACGATGCCTGGATGGTGCAGGGACTGGTGCCAGCCAGTACGTAAGTACATGAGCACGGTTTGCACTAGCAGACCCCTCCTCAGAGCAGGGTTATGATACTGGTGTTGTTCATGCTCATGTGCTCCATGTGTTCGTGTTAACCTGTGTACTTGACCATGTATAGGCATGCTCTGCATGCACAGGAACACACGTGCAGCCTCTTCCCTCCAGGGCTGCTGGATTTTAGGCCTGCACAGTGGAAACAGAGCACAGTTCTCCAGAAGCATATAACATCCACTCTTTTACGGGTTATGAATTTTTCAAAAGAAGTGACTGTGTAACAAACAAAGCTCCTCGGAATCAAAATGCACCTGAACACTGAAATATAATCAGAAGATCACAGAACTATAGGATCATAGAATGGTTAGGGTTGGAAAGGACCTTAAGATCATCAAGTTCCAACCCCCTGCCCTGGGCAGGGACACTAGACCATGTCACCCAAGACTCTGTCCCACCTGGCCTTGAACACTGCAAGGGATGGAGACCAGCCCATAGGCTTCCATTTCTCTCTGGCTGCTGCAGGAGAGAAGGATCAGTCCTGGCAGTCAGTCTGTGCTGAACCAGCTCTGCTGTGAGCAGTGAGCACTGCGCACTGTCCACCAAGGGTATCTCAGTATGCTGTCTGCTGAGGAGCGTGCACTCTTTTTTGCACACAAAAGCAGTAAGCTCACAAAACTCCTGGCAACTTGTGCATGGAGACCACTAAACCTGCTCAAAACCAACCAAACAAAAAGCTAAGATGAAACTTCAAGACTCAGGTATGAGGAAAAAAAAACAACTAATTTTGTGCCTTCCAAGTTAAAAGATTGTATTATTACTTATTCCACACACACAACCGATTTTATCACTGTCTTCTACTGTGCAATACCCAACTGTATTAAAAAAGTGATTATAAAACCATATACCACAATACCACCTCTTCCTTTATCCGCTGGGCAAAGTGTACATGATACTTAAGGTGCAAAACCTGCACACCTACAACGTGACATCAAAGGAAGAAATACTGGTATAACAGAAAAGCAGGTCTAATGTCCCCTCCTGCCAAGCTTTACTGAAGATAAACAGATGTTGGTTTACTCCTAATACTGAGGGGAAGAAGTAAGACAACTTAAAAGTAACATTTTGAGTCTAATACTTGTTTTTCTAGGCCCATAATCACATTGGGAAAAGGTTGTAAGCAATTAAAATTACAGTATTAATGAAGCATTTAGAGGCAGCAGAGGACTGTATGTAACCACGTACAATCAGATGTCTGTTTCTATAACTAACAGAACACAATGCATAGTAATGTAACTTACTACAACAGTGAAATATTAATGTTCCAGCATCCCCCCCCTAAAAGTACACAACAAACAACATTTAAAAAAGATAATTATATGTTCCTGCTAAAATGTTGTGAATGCTGCAGGGTGCCCAAGCTATAAATCATTCCATGAAAATTTGAGTGCAAAGTTTGTTTTCCTCAATTGCATAGCTACAAAAATACCCAGAAACAGAAAATGAACACTTCAGAGTTATTCAGCAAAGCTAGTGAAGAAAGCATAGTCCCTTGACTGAGATAATTGCTTTTATGGATTCCTGTGAAGAGACTGCAGGAAACAGTGCACCTGCCTCAGGACCAACTGGAGACAGACTGGAGGCAGACCAGCTAGCAGAGTCCCTGTTCAAACTAGTACATGGTTGAATTATCACGTCTGTCTCTACATCTACCCTGACACAAGCAAAGTCATCTTCAACACTGTAACTTGGTTAGCTTTCCACGTTGAGCCAGCCTTGACCCTAAAGCTGTATTCTGTATGCTCAGAACCCAACCTTCTTCTGCTAAATGAAGAGGGATTCTGTACAGTACACTCCCACAAGCAAGAAGCTTTGCAAATGATTCCCTCAATAGAGCTATACTTAAAAACATTTCGCCAGACATGGACATAAGTTTTCAGAAACCAGATTGACTACATTTGCCTTGTATCACTTCCCTGCAAGTAGCTATCCAGTGCTTCAAGGATGTACCTCTCATGGACAGAGCAACTGTACATACAGCATGTATATGTGGCTACAGATCCATTTATTCGTGCTGATTTCAGCCTTACAAGGAAGATGCTGGCAAACAGAGACTCTAAATAGCAAAGAACTATGAACAGAGGTCCAGGAGTCCTGGCCCTGTCATTTAACTAAACAGCAAAGAGATAGTGCTTAACTACAGTACACAACAAACAAAACTGCACTAAGACAATACATCTGCGTCATCTTTATTAAATGAGTAACAATGCCTGAGGTGGTGGGGAAGTAAACAACTATCTAATAATTGGTAACTCATAAGTATCCCAAAACCACTAATACTAATCCTTAACTCTTATACAGAGCAGGAGGAAGAGGGAGAAGGAAGGAAAGAAAAAAGGTATTTTAAGTTTGGCCTGCAGAATTCAAATTCTTTGATTGCCATGTTAAAACTTTTAGATGTAATTCCTATTAAATTTGGCTAAACAAGGGCTGCTGGAAAAATACCTGTCACCACAGAAATTATATTCTTGATGGAAAATAATTATGAGAACATAAAAACAACAAATTCTGGGGTTTTTTTGTATCTGTGCACCAGAGGGAAGATATAATAGGATGTGAAGACAGGTGGAGGGAACAAGAACTTTACTGACAGAAAGAACATAGGAGAAATTCCTAATGTATTTCTGATAAGAACTGATAAGAAAACTGGCAAGAATTTCTGTTCAGTTACCCAAGCCTTATAATTCAACGGGAAACCTATAACAAAAAAGATTACTAGGTATGAACTGAAATGCAGAACACATGGCCCTGACCATAACTGAACCAGAAATTCTCCCAAACTTCTGGTAGCATAATGAGGTACAGCTTCTCATCAGGTATCCCCATACCTTAGTTCTTAAACTTCTTCAGAGTTCAGCATCTTTGTGTTCCAATTTCCTCACCCCACTCTTACATGAGAATATCGCTACCTTTCTCCTGCAATGGAAGGAACATCAGAAATGTGGGAGAAGCGTCTGGATATCAAGACGCCAAGCATTGCAAGGTCAATGCTTTTCTCCAAGATCAACTGTTAGCGATTTTACAACATGTGTCATATGTTACTTGATCATTAAAAATGTACATTTACTAACAGGGCTATCACAAGTCAACTACAACTCCAGAAGCCACTTTTATAAAGAACATACTCACAGGTCATATGAGAACTTCCTCTGAAGGTTAGTCTGGTTCTTCTGAAACCAATAAACATTCAGCTGTAGCTTTCCATATTCTGTCTGTAACTCTTTCAATTGTTCTGACCAAAACAGAATTAAAATATACATTAAAACACATGCACACATATATACCTACATATATTACAAGTATCAAACAACAGACAAATAGTAAGCACAGTAACTCCATCCATAATTTCTCACTATATTTTGTGTACAAATGCACAGATACTTATTAAATTTATTCATCACAGATGCACAAGATTGAGTAGGAAGAGCCTTTCAGCCTAACTTAGTAACAAAAATGGTGCAACAAAGATTTCTGACATGTGTTTCTTCATAAGGAATACTGCAATTTGTTTACAAACACTTGCTTTTACAGATTTCAGCCCAGGAAATCTTTAGGTCTATGAAATACTAATCAGAACATAGTATGAAATGGCATTCATGTTTATTAGCTTACAATAAAGACAAGCTTCCAGTGCTTCCCTGAATAATACACAGTTTACAGTTATGTTTCTCAAAAACAGTGGGATCTATGATTTACAGTTTTCTTTCTGATAGAAAGCTCTGTGTGAGAACACAAGAAGAAGGCCCCATGTCACATTTACCTGCTCCTGGAAGTTAGGATCATTCCCTGGACTTCCTGAGTAATAAACTGCTAACAATAATTTTGAAGCACCAACATGAACAGAAACTAATTAGACTGAGTTTTCCTTATTTAATATAGGAGTCTGTGAATTCCCCCCATGCTAAAATGCATGACCCAAACACCTCAGGGAGGAATGTAAGAATATGCTGCAAAAAGTAGCATGAAGAATAAATGTATAAACAATGCACATAGAGGCTAGTTTGTTTCCCTATTACTCTATATCATATGGGTCAGGAGTTCTACAACAAGCACTACATGGACAAATCTTTCTACTACTGAGGTAGATTAGTCTGACACTTCAGTGAACTGGAACTATGCAGATGCAGGATCTAAGTCACCACAGCTCCAGCACCATCCCCATGACTTGGAAGAAAGGCAGGATTCTCAGAAGAAAAAAAAAAAAAAAATGCAAGTCTTAAAAACAGGGGACTAAAAAATGTATATGAAAACGATGTAAAAGGGTATTATGTATGTACCTCGTAGGCTTTGGATCAATCGGTCATTTACTGTGATGTTACTCATCAGCACTGCCTGGAAGGAATGAAACAGAAACCACTGTTTTAATTGCAAAGGACCTGCATTACCAGTAGTATTATAAACAACATCAACCAAAGCACTTGTAACAAGATCTTTTATTTCTGCAGTGCTGGGTTACAGCCAAACACAAAACCTTCTAGCTGCTCTAAAGGTTTAGTAGATTACGAACACTCATTTTTACCCAGATTTCCCAGTAAAGAGCAGGGGAGAGATATCACTACACTTTAAAAACAGGAGGAATTTAAAGATTCCAGCCCTAAAATTGCTTGCTGCTTTATTCTGGTTTAATCTCATGCTTGCAAATCACAGTTAGATTTACTGTATTTATCCTTGAAGGAAGAATACAGCATAGCACAGCTTGCCATCAACAACCTTCTCACCAGGGAATCAATACACCTGCATTAAGGCATGTAAGAATGAGCTATGAAAGCATTAATCATTCAGCATAAAAGAACTCTACAAAAGCAACATGAAGCCCTTGCATTATACCACTTTTCCTCTCCCTCTTTGATGACAACCTTTCATTCCCTCACATTGTTCTCTCATTCTGAAGCTGCAGTCAACGTACGAACATTTGGACCAGTCTTTCACCAAGCTTCCTCTATCAACTCATACATACACGTGCCCCAAAACACCTGAATATTGACAGAATTAAGGCAGGCCTAAATGAAAATAATTCCTGCACGCCAGAGGTCAGGATAATGCAGATTTATATTTAATATTCATAAAGTCTGGTGCACAAGAGTCTGCTTAAGACTACAAAGAGATGAGATCCACTGACCCTTCAGAAACAATCCATTCCAATCTTAGGAGCACTTTCTTGCACTTCACTGCCAGTTTCCTCATTATTCCCCTCCCAGGAAAAACCAGTGTTCTGCAGGGGTCCCAGATCAGGGTATACCAAGTCCCCAGCTTCCACTCAGGTACTGATGTATATACGTATGTCCACACCACTTCATCGCAAAGAAGTAACTGCATCCATTCTGCCTGCCTGAGTCACTCTGAAATGCTGTCAGTGTCTTTTTTCACTAAGACTAAAGTAATAAGTGCCACTGATTAGAAAAAGCTACGCTTTCAATCAATCAGAGTGAGACAGCACATAGGAGAGGGCTAGATTTGTCTTTTATTGACCCTTTAAAGAGTCCCAGTTCGGAGGCAGTCATTCATGTACTAATGAACAGGCAAGCTTTTTCAACCCTAGGAAAAAAATATTCCCATGCCATTCTATATATAGCTGGTCCATGAACACCACTGTGAAACCTCAAGAGCAAAGGCCTTGCTACTTTGTTGAAAAGGAAAAAACAGTAATAACAATGTGAGTAACAACATATACTTAGGATTGTTTAATACCTCTCCCTCTCCTTTCTCCTAGGACAGGTACAAAGAGTACTCTTATTTGTTTTCAGTTTTTTGGGGAAATGAAATTAATGTTTCAGTGGAAATGACATGTTTTGCTAATGCATGGGCAACATAATCAAGTTGTTCCATGATTATCACACCTTCAGGGTTTCCAGCATTAGCCATTACCACAAACTGTCAATGGACCAGAAAAATCAGTGTGATGTGGAAATTTTATGTTCCTACAGCTTGTTCTGCCTTGGTTTTGGTTGGTTGATTGGTTGTTCCCCTCTTAATACAAAACTCCGAAATACCAGGACCACTTATCTGGTAGCAAAACAGACAAGTATCAAACGTTTTGTATATTAGGGCAATAATGACTATAATTAGCTGAACTGAATAAAATTATGTGCCATATGAAAAAGGTTCCTTATATCACAACAGGAAGAAAAAGGAAAAAGCATGCTTTGGCCTGTACGAGCTACATATAACACTTTCCCATGGCAATGCCACACCCACCTCCGTGAGTCTGTGGGTAAGAGTCCAGGAAAAAAAGGTCATGTTTAAAAATACTGTTAGCTGTTAAACCTGAAATACTGCTTACTAATTTACAGGGCAGTGCTCTGCCTGTCAGTTTCCAATCCAACTGTACCCATAACGTCAGGCTTTCCATGCCTCCTACTGCCATCCAAGAGTCAACTAATCTTCACCTCATGGCTGTGAATTTGGCAGACATTATTTTCTTTTTGGTTTTATGCACACCAAAAAACAACCTGCTGGGAAGTACTAGCAAACACATGCCAAAACACAGCTCTAGGAAGAAACTGGCATTTTAAACCTCATTCAGCCCACAAGGTAACACCTATGATCCCTAGAAGTGAGAATCCAGCACTGTTATCACAGTATCAAAATGTTACCTTCTGTGACAAAGCAACTCCGTGACTCAGAGCCAGCTTATTTTATTTGCAAACCAGTCTTGCAGAGAAATCCTTCTGATCATCACAGAGGAAAATTCAGTTTCCCGTCCGGAGTCAATGCTACAGGCAGCAGATCTCCAGAAATACCAAAAATAAAGCCACACTGCCACCAACAGTGATGGAAAAATCTTGCTCTAGCTGGCTATAATTTTTTTTTAATGACAACCATCAGAGATACATTTTTCTTACTCTTACTCTAGTCTATTTAAGTCACACTCTACTTCAGAAACGAAAATTAAAGTTATTATTTAAACAAAACCCAAAACATAGGCGAAGTACTTGTGAAGAAATCATTTCAAAGCATATGTTTTGAACACACACATACTCTGATACATGCATTTGATCTGATTAATGCCTTACACAGTAGTGTCCTTAAAACATTAAAAATCAGCAAATCCAAGCACATTGAGTTCATGTTTGTGCTTTCTAACAATGACTGTACGTGCTGTATATAAAAGCGTAAGATACTGCAACAGGAAAAAGGAATAAAATGACAAAGAACTTGATGACAGTAAACACTGGCTTCAGAACTAAAACCTAAGAAAAATGTGTATGCATTCACAAATATAGCTGTCACACAGAGAAAAAGATGAGCTACACGATCAGTAAATCAGCTGATTATGAACAGAACCAAGCAGGAACACAGCAAGCTGAAAGATAAGATCTATACATCCAGAAAACAGCAGAAACAAGCATCTATAATTAATCAGGGAGAAAAAGGGCACCTATTTAATGATTAACTATTTAACTCAAACTGACCTAAGTCCTTACTGCAAAGAAAAGGAGCTGTCCTGCTTTGCACGCTTCTGCTCTCCACCACCATTCTGGCCATGCAGCACAAACCACATTTTGATTAGTTGTTGTTCATTTATTAATTGTATCTGGAGACTTCCACCCCACTTCTCTATTTTTGCAAGCACACCTCCCCACACACACACTTGCCTAGTAACACACATCATCAGTTGTTTTCTTTGTACTCTTCTTCACCATTTTGAAATAATCGTCAGGAGTAAAGAAACCATTTATAACAGCCACAAAAAGGCTTTTTCATTCTAGGACACAAAATTAATGGCTAACTACATACTAGCAGCTGGGGAAAAAGTTCATAAATAAGATCTCAAAGGAACTATTTCTCTTTTAGGTTGGCCTGTGTACTGCACACTCACGTATACTTCAGTGAAGGTGCGCCAATTGAAGCACGGCCAAAACAAATTTCAAGCCCAAAATGGAGGAGACATTGTTCATTTAAAAGTACTTCTCACTGAACTGAACTCCATTCAGAAATTACAGACTTTTCCTCACTCTCAACAAAGGGGGGGGGGTAGGGGGTGGGTGTGAAAATTAACCAATAAAACCAACCAAACCTTCCAAAACCCCAACCGACTCTCTTCCTGAAGAGTGATCCTGGCAAAGATTAGGGACGCTATCTGGACTCTATCACACCCTCTGCTATAAGCAGTCTAGACTCTCTTTTTCCATGATGAGGGACCATGCACCATGATGTGGTGCAAGTCAGCCCTCAAAACTGCAGAAACCATCAAAACAGTAAAGTTGACAATTTCTTACACTCTCAGCGGAAGAAAGAGGAATTTGACACATACGAGTAAAAAACTACTTTTACAAGTGCAGGGCAATAGCAGGCCGAATGGAGAAAATAAGACCTGTACAGCTACAGGACTTCCATGTCATTGTTATATTCCATTAAAACCCAAATAATAAGCAGTGTAAACAGAACAGAATCCTGTTACGTGAGAATCCTGATAGAAATCTGTACAGGTATACATAATGTACCTTCTGCTTTCCTTTTTGTCCATTCATTTTGCTATAGAAGGGGTAGAAATGTGCCAGTAGTTAACTCTTAAGCTACACATACTCTGAATTTCCACACTTATGATGCCTACAGTTCAGATAGACCCAGGCCATCCGTTTTTTTTCTTTACCATGTGAAAATGTATTTTAAACAGAGGTAGTGTTCTAAACCTGTGCTGTAGCAGTTACAAGTAAGCAGACTGATCTCTTTTGCTAATTTAGTAACATCATGCTATGGCAAGCAGAGCAGGGGACAAGGCAGCACTTGCTTTTCCTTAAAGCTTTTTGAAAACTAGAAGATGCAACATCGGTTTATAAAATAAAAACAAAACACACATAAGCATCTTCTTTTCACAGCAGGCTTTCTTCTCGCCCTCCCTCCCTGCCACTGTCATCTCTTTTGAGTGGAGCCAACTCTCTGCATACTGATACGTATTTTGTTTCAGAAGCTGTGCTGGGAATTTAAATCTTCCCAGAGGGACGAGATCCAAGAGCAGCTGTGGTCAGTGTTAAAAGACACTGAGCAACAGGGAAGTGACGTGCTTCACATATAATGTACAAAGCTCGGCCCCTCTCCTCAGCAAAACAAGATGTAAACTGTGGGAGAATTACATAAAACCAAAGAAAATTAAAAAAAGTATACTCTAGCTGTTAAAAACAAGAGAGATGACACATATTGTTCTCCTATTACACTCTTCAAAATTACTATCACAGCTGTGCACATCCCAGAAATTACGAGTCCTGAATAACAAACATACAGAATATTGTTCTTTAGAAAATCACTTACAGATTACAAACAGCCCTTTGCACTCCTCATTACTTATCTGTTGTGACTAAGAGTTCATGTAAGCTCTCTTATCTCTTCAGTCTATCTCTGTATGGATTTCCACAAGCCATCTGACGAACCTGTATTAGTCCTTAAAAATTCAAGCAGATTTTTTAAAAGCAAACTGGTGACTAAAGTGTTTCATACGTACTCAGACCTAAGAGAATAATGATTACAACAGCAATTTCCCAGGATTACATTGGTTCAGTGAATGGTGAGCCCACAGGGTATTTCAGGCTCTGATTTCCTCCTACCTTCTATGTCCTCATCCTTTAAGTAGCACAGAGACAGTTCTACTGGAAAAGAAGGCAAATTTAACTCAAAATGGTTGTTCCTGTATAGATTTTTTCTATAATCAGCAGAACTATATTTTTATCCTGAAACAGATGGGTTTTCAAGACAGACCATTCACTCTTACACATCAGCTGAAAGCATTTTCATTTTTCTTTAAGAGCATGTAGAACCAAATAAAATCACGTTTATCACTCAAAGATCTGTCTAGTTAGTTAAACAGTTTGTATTATTTTTAAGGCAAGTTGAGAGACTTGTGATTTGGATTTGCATTCATTCTCCTTGACTAGGTAAATATTTGCTACTAACCCCCATGGAGTAAACAAAGTTTAGTTCAAGCACTAAGTTTCCAGTAACTAGAAATGATGAATTCATTACTTGCCTCTCAGGAATCCTGGATTCCACTGAAATCCATGAAGCCAAAAAAACAGATATGCGTGCTCATGTATGTTACATATGCACACATTAACATACAACACACACTCACATACCAATATAGATACACAAAAAAAGGACTCAGAAATAGTCTTTTCTTATATCCTACATCCCTCTGTAGAATAACCTCTGATCCTGGACAGATTCTTCAGATCAGGATCCTTAGCACAAAGAGCTAAGTTTTCCCTCTCTTCCCTATCACCAGCATTCCTAAATGAGAGGGGGGGAATCCATGCCAACTTGGCTAATGGCATCTTTTGACAAATACAGAGGTTCCCAGTAAAACAACTCTCCCTACTCTTTAATCACAGCGTTGGAAAACAAACTACTACTGTGCAGGATACTTGCTCATGCGTTACAAGAGCAACAAAAGCAAAGCTTGAATTTGCCACAGAGTGGTGCACAGGCACACACATACTCGTCCTATCACTTGAGGCTCCTGAGACATGCTCTTCTCCAGTCACAAAAAAGCAGAAGACAGTAAATGAGTCCACCGTACCCTTTATACCTAATGCTTCCTATAGCATCAGCTCCTGGGGTTTCAACAGCAAGCTTCATAGACTACTCCATTAATGAACAATTGCATTTTAGGATGATGGAGGAAAAAGCACTTAAGAGAACGTAAGAGCTACCAACCCCAAAATCCACCTTGCCCAGCAACCTGGATGCCAAATAAACACCAAGTATCGGTATCTGCCAAACAGCATCTATTTCTGGCTGAGGAACATCTGGAGCCAGACTTGAATGCCTTTGTATTGGGCAGTGGCACAGAGTTTGTTCAAGGTTAACCAGTCACTTTTTAACCCACAAAGACCCACTGCAACTGGGAATTATGGATGTCACACATTTGCAGCTTCACTATCTATTGCATGAAGAGCACTTCTGCTCAGTCTGAACTACAACTTGCTGACTGCATTTGAAGCCCAACAGTGGATGGAGAACAACCATTCCTCGCCTCTCCCAGCCATGAGCACTTTCCACACGATTCATGATCCTAGATATGCCCACAACAGCTCTCCTCAGCTGGCTCTTGTCCAGCCTGGAATCTACACTGTGGATTCCTGCAGAGAAACTCTGCACAGCTTTGGTCACCCTCCTCATTCCCTCTGCCTGGCTTTCCCACAATCCAGAACTCCACCAGTGGCCTCCGCACAGTACAACTAATCCAGTTTATTTCTAAGATGCCTTGTAATTTTTTCCTGTAACTTTTGCCTTATCATTCACCCCTGTGGTAACGGTCTCACCAACATAGCAGCATAATTTCTCTACAAGCAATTAATGTATTTTCTTTTGCATTTCCAGGTGTGAATGCGTTCATTAATCTCCCTCCTCCCTGTCACCGACTTTCAGAAGGAAACTCCAGGAGACTTTAGAAGCAATATCTGCTTTTCCAAGAACCACTTTGACTCTTTCCCAGACTACCACATCCACCCACACATCCAACAGCAGTTTTGGTTTTGTAAAATACTCTCCAACTCTTTTCCTGGCACAGATGCCAGGTTTAATGGACGACAGCTCCTACATGTCCTTTAGACTCAAAACCACCACCACTACAAGGCAGATCACGTAATGTCAGCTACATTTGTCTAGTACCACAGTAGTTTGAAGCAGAAAGGTAACACACCATAGTCTGGCTGAAACATTTCATCCACCAACCTTCCTTAAAATGCCTGGGTGAGCACCTGTCAGCAGCTCTCAACATCCATCCTATGCTGTGAACTCTGTGGCCAGCATGTCCAGCTAGCTGACTCCTAACACTTTTGACTAAAGGAAAATCTGATTATAAAAACAAAACTTAAACCGTATTTCGCTTGTAAAAGAGACTGTAGAGTAAATTAAGCAAAAATTAAGCAAATACTTAGTTCTGTTTGCCCTCTCCTCACCTTTTGTTTGTTTTTTTGTTCTGTTTAACTCGTGAATGTGCTTTTATTCCTTGCGGGACAGAATTGGAATGCAAAAAGATGCCAAAACAGATGGTGAGTTTCACCAACATGTGAACTGGGGGAGAGGTTTTATTCCAGTGTTGCTACTTGTAACTTCTAATATTTCATGTGTTATACAATGAAAGCTATAACGTGCATTCAATGTGCAATAGCAGACAATGACACATAAATAAAATGTTTTGCCACACCAACACAGACCATATGCCCATCAGCTGGAACATTTGAGCAACCTTACTCTGTTGCAGAGAGTGTATTGGTAAACCACAGTCTCGGAGAAAACTGTGAACAGGTATAAACACCTTTGGGCCCTACCTTCTCTTCCTGGTGTAGCTTGTTGGCATTTTCCATCTGAAAGCTGTGCAAGGACTGAATTTTGTCAATCTGCTGCCGCTGCTTCTCTAGCTCCCCTTGGAATTCATTCTTCTTGAGTTCCACAGCACCCCTCTCTGCTGCCGCACGGCGGACTTTGCCTTCCAGATCCATGATCCGACCCTGAGAAAGAGCAAATTAGCCCAAGAAAATAGAAATTACGATCCTCCCATGAAAAATGACTATTCTCAATAGACTCTCCTCCAATACAAAGAATACCAAATTTCACAGAACTAACAATTCTAGTGTCATCAAAGTGTTGTGTTGGCCAGGGACACCTGCCACACACGTAGACACACTCTTCCCAGTTTAAATAAATTAACAGTATAGTATATTTTTCAGAGACTATAAAAATTTCAGTTAAAGATAAAAGAATTTAATCCAAACAATTCTGACATCACTGCACTTTCCAGTGTTGGTCTTAAACTGACTTACAGGGAAAATTCATCTCTCAGATCAGTATGTTTTCCCGGAAGACTGTGGAAAAAGCAGGAGGAAGACAACACTACCTAACTTTCACGAACAAGTGACATATAGCTGTTACACAGAGACACATATGAGAAGGATTCATTTATTATCAAAAGATCACCCTTCTTCTTGATTGGTCAAACAGCAGCAACAAGCAGAGGAGAGCTGGGGTCGTTCAGCCTGGAGTAGACTCCAGGGAGACCTTATTGTGACTTTTCAGTGCTTAAAAGGGGCCTATAAGATGGGAAAAGACTTTTTGCAGGGGCTGTTAAGACAGGACGAGGGGTGATGGGTTTAAACTAAAAGAGGGGAGATTCAGGCTGGGTGTGAGGAAAATATTCTTTACAACAAGGGTTTTAAAACACTAGCACAAGTTGCCCAGAGAGGTGGTGGACACGTCATCCCTGGAGGCATTCAAGGCAAAGGCTGGATACGGTTCTGGGCAGCCGGATCTAGTTGAAGATGTCCCTGCTCATTGTAGGAGGGCTGGACCACATGGCCTTTGAAGGTCTCTTCCAACCCAAACTATTCAATGATTCTAGGAATGGAGAGTTAGATAGCTGAATGCTTTGTGTGAGCATAAGTAACAAGTACCATACATTCAGGCTTTCAAGTTCTGGGTTTCCCTCACCTAAAAATCAGAATTCCTCTCACCGCCCCATCTCCCACTCCTGATAAGCAACTGTAGTATTTATGAGAATTCCTACAACATGCTGAAGCTCCTTGCCCACCACATGCAGGAGAGGCACCCTTCTTCTAGACTATACTTTTAGCCACACAAGTACAGGACAATATGCACAGCAACAGGCAAGTTACCTGCAGATCCACGCTGCGGGAACTTGCAACCCAGTAATTGAAGCCCAAAACAATGATGCACGCCACGAGCGCAGCCACAAGCAGGGGTGGAGACTTCATCCCTCGGCAGCTGTTTCCTAGTCCTACCATTTCAGGAAAAACACAAACCCAAAGAACTGCAACAGTGTGGAAACCTGCAAATTAATATACGCACATTAGATTGCATCCTCCACTACAGCTACTTTATACATGCAATGAAACTTTTACTGCAGTAACAAAACTGCTCTCTGCTGAACGGGCTATACCCAGGCAGGAAGGCACACTGTCTAGATACTTCCATCTGAAAGACCAAGAAAGGCCATCTTGTGCCATCACCTTGTACATAAAGCTTCACATGGACTTGAGAGGGAAGCTTTGAATATTCCTAGCAATATAATGAAAATCTGCAATGAACAGAACAAACCAGTCATGCTTTTATCATATATTACACCCAGACTTGGTCAGGTAACACTGGTCTACAGATAGAGGATAAATTCCTTATTATCTCTTTTAGTCAGAAAATAAGCCTAGTCTCACTGTTTCAGGAGCAATTTGCACTGTGCTTCCAAAACTCAGGCAATTTCAACTTACTCCCTCTGACAATATTATTTTAACTTTTGCTTCCAGGTTTATAAAAAAATAAATTAGATTGAATCAAATTACTTTAAGGATAATCTAAATAATAAATAAATAAATAAATAAATAATTAGCATACACTCCGTGAATACAATGGTAAATTACATTAAATGATGCTGGTTTTGATCCTCAGCTGCTGTCTCTGATCCTAACAAAAACCAAATAACCTTGCTGTAACGAATGAGCAGTATGAAGGGTACTACTGGTTGCTATGACACTTGGGTTGCTTCTGCAAAACAGCCCATCTTAATATAAAAGTGTGAGCAAAGGGCAGTCACAATTCTGTTTGAAATAGGCTGTGTTCATCCTGTGACATGATAAAATCTGCTCTTAATGAGTGTAATAGCAGGTAGCTCAATGAATGCTCAAACTCCACTGGGAACCTTGGGCACAGTTCGTAATAGATTGCTCTCTTGTACACTGAGATCAATGTTTTCTCTTTTTGTACTCCTGCAGACAAAAGCCCACAAAGATGAGCACAGAAGATGAATCAGATAGCAAGCATAGACAGATACGTCAAAAGGCATTAACTAAATCTGAAATGGGTACATTTACTACTAATACCTTATACAGCCTCTCAAGGTACATTCTTTTAAATGAACTGACTTTTTCCCTACAGATGCAATTCAGAGGTTGTCATATACTTAAAAATTAATACATCATAGCAACTTTCAAAGGGTTTCACATGCACATAGACTGTAATCACAGGGGAAGAAAGTGATGCCAGAAGTTAACAGGAACCAGAAATGCTGATTCTACTTACGGCCAGCACTTTAGTCTTTTAACAGCTCACCTGTACCTAAGTCTGCACATGCACCCTCCACAAAATCCCCTTTGCATTCAGTTTAAAATATAACCCATGTTCCTTCCTCAGCAGGGAGTGCACAATACTGTCAGACTGGTGAAAATCTCAAATCTATGCAGTCCTCTGAAAAGTCTGTGAATTTGTTTGTATTTGGGAATGGGGTACATATGGACCCTAAGAGTAAAACATGGATTCCTGAAAATGCTGCCTCTTTGTGTACATGCACACACACATACACAAAAAAAACCCAAACAAACAACGAAACAACACAAACATCAAATCCACAGAAAACCCCAAAGCAAACAAAAACAAGTATGCATGACTGCACAGGTCCAACACTTGAGATTCTTGCCTAAGGAAACCTCAGCTATTTGAGCAAACTGACACATGCTGTAGAGCTCCAGCGGACACCCATGGGGCCATGTGCAGCTGAAGTAAGGTCAATAGAAAAAGCAAAGGCATGAGGAGGGACCATGCACTTTTGTTGTTAAACAAAAAAAATCAAGATGCAGTAGACTAAGACACACAGAGATATGCACAAATTTCCAATACAAATCTAGGAACTGCAGAAATACATACATCTTGCACAGACTATTCTCCTGCTGTGCCATCCTAACAGGAGCGCCTGAGAAGTACAGAGCTGCCTCACTTTACACAGATCCACTGAAAACCAAGAATCACAGATCTCCAGAGTGGCAAAAATGAGAGGTGGAAAATGTGGCAGATCAGCACTGCCACATGAGCTAAGAACAAGATAATTAGTTTACTTTTATTTACTGGAATAAAATACTACATTTCAAATAATGTGTATTGGAACTTGCCATGAAGTCATTTGTATCCTGTTATTCATTGTAAGAATATTAGCTGATACACTTGAAAACGTGGAAAAATACTAAACATAGCACTGCAAGATAGTGAGTCTTTCCAAGTGTTACTTGAATAAAATAATTGGCATTTTCCTCCTAGTGGTCAGAAATAAAGTCATTTATGTTATCAGCAGTAACAACTTGCACTGGAATTTAACTACTGGTAAATGTATGGGACTAGCTATTTAGCTCAATTTTCAGAGCTAAAAGCAAACCATATTGTTCAAAGGAAGAACAATTAGTTCAACATGTAGGTTAAAGCACAAGTGCAAAACCATGTTAAAGGAATGCTGATATACCTACTGAGTACGCAAATCCAGCAGTCTTCAGGAACTCTTCCACTGTTTTCAGCTATTAAAAACAAGCAGGCAAGAAAGCATTGATTTCCCAATGGAATGTCTGACTGCAATATATTGCTCTCTCTGGAAAATCCAGTGTTGTTTGCTCTTAAGTAATTTATGTTCATTGGGAATATATTTTTATACTCAACAGAAGGAAAGGCAAAATACAGGGGAAAGAGATGAAACCTGAAGAAAGATCTTCTATCCAAATAGAGCAGACCCAAAACATTGCCTCAGTTGCAAAATTGATATTCCCTTTCTTATCAGTTTAAAAATTAAAACTTTTTAACTTTGGATCATGGATACACACACATGTACCCTGGAGCAGCCTGGAGAAGAGAAGGCTGCGTGGAGACCTCATAGCAGCCTTCCAGTAACTGAAGGGAGCCTATCAGGATGCTGGGGAGGGACTCTTCATTAGGGCCTGTAGTGACAGGACAAGGGGGAATGGGATTAAATTTAAATACAGGAAGTTCAGGTTAGATTAGGAATCCAGGAAGTTAGGAATTTAGGAAGTTAGAATTTAGGAATCAGAATTTAGGAGGAAGTATTTTACTGTAAGGGTGGTGAGGTGCTGGAATGGGTTGCCCAAGGAAGTTGTGAATGCTCCATCCCTGGCAGTGCTCAAATCCAGGTTGGAGAGAGCCTTGGGTGACATGGCTTAGTGTGAGGTGTCCCTGCTCATGGCAGGGGCGTTGGAACTTTATGATCTTAAGGTCCTTTCCAACCCTAACTGTTCTATGATTCTGTTCTATGATTCTATGTATTTTGGAGGACAGATAAGCAAATCAGCTCAGTTAAACACATTTACATGAAAATTATTTGTACATGCTGTTTTCCAGGAAACATCTGGTTTGGTACAGTTATCTGAGTTGAAAACAAAATACATTTATGATTTTATGGGTAAGAAAATTATTTTACTCAACATGAAGGAATATATCATTCCTGAATGTTTACTACAGATGCAAAAATGAGATGCTGTATCTTGTGCATAATGCTCTACATTTGGTAAAGCATAAGATTCCAGAATTTTGAACAGCAGATTTCATTCTCCTGTTTTGCCAACTTAGCAATGCTTCATCAAGAGGGAGATGTTTTAGCCTCTGAAATATTCAAGCAAATTAACACACAGCACACTTTTATTTCCCATACTAATACATTATCAGTCTCTCTGATCAATTCCTTCTTTTATTGTACTCACCTGAAGTAGGATAGCTAATATTCAGTGATCTTCCACTACAGATAACTAACAACCACGCTGACAAAGTCTGAAGACTGAGACATTCAAGGCAGAGTAAAACAATTTGTGCATTTCAGATTTCCAGAAGGAAAACCAAGATCTGCTCACAAGATCCAGCTCTGTGTATGTGTACACCACCTGCCAGCCAGGAATAAGCAGAACAGATAAAAATCCCAACAAAGCAGCATGTAGACAGAGTGGGAAGCAAAAGGCGTCCCATAACCCCTGCCTGCAATAGCTGCCTACCCACTGTTTCCTTCACCACCTAGCTTGCATAAGCCAGAGCAGCACATGAAGGCCATGTACAGATGGAGCAGCCACTGAAAAGTGAAGGCGCATCTTCCTTGGAGGTCTGCACCTTGGATTATGGACAGAGCCTTAGTAAAACCCCTTTGGAAAGGCAGGACCATAACCTCAGGCAAAAGGGACTGAAAAAACAAGGACCCGAGGGGTACCAGACAGAACTGAGAGGATCCACTACCCCATCCAACCAGAGTGCCAATAGGTAACCACTCTGTCCAGGCTGAGGAAACCTCCTCCAATCCAGGGGCAGACATAGGGCTATTCCCACCTTTTGCAGATTCATGCCAAATTTGTCAACAAGACTCTGGAAGAAATCACCTGTCCCATGACAGAGAGTGTTGGAACTAGATGATCTGTAAGGTGTCCTCCTACCCAAACCATTCTATGTTTCTATGAAAATTCTTATGTCTGACTGTTTGAATAAAAGTATACTAGATTTACCAAGCAAACTAATCAAAACCTCTTTCACTTACAACAGTTAGCTAGTTATACCCAGACATGACTAAATCAGACTAAAAGATACCAGAAATTGGATTTTATTTAACAAAAACACTTAGGCAAAGCTTTTAAAAACGTAATTCTTAGAAAAGCGAATCACACACAGAGGAAATACTTGTGCACCCAGTCTTCAAAACAAGGTGATATTTTGGGTGTGGGTTGAAACAGAGAGGTGACAAAAATAAGCCAAAACCTTTTATTTTCAGTTTTATATACGGTTAACATGCAGTAGTGACCATCCGTGAAAGAGAAATCCAGTTGTTGGGTCTCACTCACAGCTGGATGTTACCCAAAGTATCACCATTCACAGTCCCACAGCAACCTTCAGGCTTTCAAGGGTGCCCTGACTGCTCTAAGAGGTCAGAGACATGGTATAATACACTGCCACAAAACACAGGAGGTTTCTCATCATCCTCTGCAGCAACACTGGGGGTGGGTTTTTTTCGAGTTAGCAAGTCAGAAAAGGTCAAACAAAATGCTCTTCCAATGGAGATTCAAAGTTTGTATCATGAACTCAAGCCTGCTGACCACAGACTTTCTAAATACCATGCACAGGAATCCACAAACTGCAGGCTCAAACAACCAAACAAATTAAAAAAAAAAAAAAAAAACCCAACCAACCACCAAACAAACCAAAAAACACAAAACCAAAACCAAACAAACTGACAAAACCTCCTGGAACACTCTGCTCCAGCCACTTTTCAAACTTCTGTACTTTGAATGACTGGCTCACTTCAAAGCACCACCTCCAGAAAAAAAAAATCGAACACAGATGCCACAGGATGTCATTGAGTCACTATTTGTTCAAATTACCAAGTTACTTTTCACAGGAAGGGGAGAAGCATTTGCAGCACAACACATTGAGCAGCTGCACTCTCACCCTTCTCAGGAATAACCATCATTAGACACTCAGTTCAGAAAAGGTCTTCCTTTTCTAATGCGTTTTCAAATAGAAGTAACAGAGCAGAAGAGTATGAAGATACTGAAGAAGCACTATCTTTTCAGGGGGAGGATGACTGTTATCACTCGTCCTCGAATTATTTTTCAGCTCAGGAAGTATCTCATCTTTCAAATGACTACATTACAAGAAGCTATAACCAACACCCACGATGTCCTGCTCTTTATCTGATTAAAGAGGTATCCCCAAGAGGTGTGTAGCTAAACAGATGCTAGAGATTTAAGGTAGGTATTGATTCTGATGAAGGAAGTTAGGTGACCAAAGTTAACTTGAGAAAATCTTCTAAAATACCCATATCTGAAGTTACTGGACATGCTGTCTAGGTGTACTTGTTGACAATACTATAACCACCTGAAAATACTGGGCATGAAAACGAAATCACACAAGCAGCTCATATACCAGAATGATCCCATCATTTCCTCAAAGCGTTCATTTATTTTAAGGAAGATATTCTGTTGCCAGTATTTTTCTCATAGAACATGAACTATCTTGTTAGGATCACCATTAACAGGCCACCCTCTTGATCTTAAAAACCGCACCAACATTAGGAAATGGAGTACAGTACGTTTAAGTATGTGGCGAGAAAACCACTATGCTCCTGTCCCCCCCCACATCTGTAACACTACATGTATGGTTTCGCTGTAAAACACACAAACCTCCCCCTAGAAAAGTAAAAAATAAAGATTGCAAATAGCTCTTCATGAGGAAAGTTCTGTCAAGACGTAACATGAAGCGCCATCTTAAAGGAGTCAGCACAGGGGCCAGGTTAATTACAAACGTGACCAGTTACATCTGGAAGGTGACAAGGGACTCCAACAAAGCAAAGTGAGGTTAGCCTCCAGGGTGCCTGAAACAAACACAGTGTTTACTGTCTAACCTGCAGCTGAACGAAAATTCCTGAGGAGGTGGGTGAAACACTTCACCAAGCGTAACTGGGAAGGACTCTGGAGGCACGAACTTGTGAACAGCCACCAGCCACCCCAACGGGAGTGAGAACTCCACAGCTCTGCCTGCTGGGGAGGAAAAGCAGGGAGCCGCTTGAGCAAGGCTGGCTCAGAAGAGGTAGAAGAGGGTGAACAGTTTCAGGTCACAGCCCTGGCTGGAAGGCACCTGGAAAGACTATCTGGTCCCACCTTTACCGTTGAGCCTGGAGGAGATTACCTCACGCCCTGCCTTGTTACAGCCCTTTCTGATTTCTAACATCATCGTTTCTACCTCCACTGTGGAAGTCTGTCTACCTCCATTTCTACCTACCAGAACTGTTCAGAGCTAAACACGCTTCTCTCTATGCTAAAGACCCAAAAAGGGAAGACTGACTGAACAAAGAAAGACAGAGTACTACAATAAAGCGCCTTTAGTTCCAGGTATGCCCGCAGGCTAAGCCCAGACGAACCTGACATCCACCTACGGCGAGCAGCGAGCTCCCGCGGGACGGAGCCCGCCCTGGCCGCATCTCGCCTCCCGCCTCGCACACCGCGCGCCGGCGCCTCCGCTCGCCACCCGCCGCTGGTGGAGCCAGCTGAGCCCAGCCCGGCGGGCAGCGACAGCCAAAGGACAGGCGGCAGGCCGCGGCCCGGGGTCCCTCACGCCCCGTCGCCCGTCCCCGCCAGCCGCCTGCCCTAATCCCGGCACAGGCCGCCGTGCGGGGAACGGGACTCCAGGCAGGCCTGGCCGCAGCAGCCCCCAGCCCCGCCCAACAGGCAACAGCGAGGACCGCGGCCGCTCACCTCAACTTCCCGAGCCGCCGCGTCGAGGAGGAAGGCGGCGGCCGGTGGCGCGCCCCCCGCAGTCCTCGGCGCCCGCTGCGAGAGAGCGCGGCGGTCGGAGGCACCGCGGGCAGTGAGGGGAGGGCACGCCTCGGCACAGCAGGGCAGCGCTGGCAGGAAGTGTGGGGCGAAGAGGAAGCCTGCCGGCCTCCTGGGCAGCGGGAGCTCCCGGGCAGCCCTCGCCCAGCCCCGCCCCGGCCCGCCACCTCCCCCTGCCCGAGGCACCCCAGGCCAGGGGCCGCCTCGCGGCTGCCACCAGCGCCCCGTCCCACTGGCGCCTGCCGCCGAGGGGGCACCCGCGCTGTGCCGCGTCGTCGGGGCAGCGTCAGAGCCGTGCGGTGAACTGCCGGGCAGCGGCGGCATGTGCGGTCCTCCCGCCAGCCCGCGATTCCCGTATGGGTAGCTCAGGCAGAGCCCTTGGCCCGCGCCTTAGCTGGGGTCCGAATTCCCAGCCCTCATCACAGGCGTTTGGGTTTCTGGAGAGTGACTTGTGGGGAAAGCTGAGTGTCCGAAATCAGGGACGAGTGAAATAAAGCTCAGGAAGGTTGTTTTAGTACTTACTTTTGACAGCCAAATGGATGCAGTGTGTATTTTCTTTGTTCAAAACGTCAAAGCCAAAAAAAAAAAAAAAAAAAAACACCAAAAAGGAAGGGTGGTAGGAAAGGAACAATAACAGTTGTAGGCTAAGAAAGATGCAGGAGAATTTATTAATCTATGGGAGAAGTTACTGCTTCTAGATCAGTTTCCTTAATGACATGGTATAATGACATGGTAGAACAAACAAAAACCAGAAAATTCTAACTTAACAAAAAGCACGAACTTAACAAAAATGATCTAGCATGCCAGAAGATAGTGTTGAGTGTGAAATGACCCTCTCTTCCAGTCCTTGAAGACCATTCAAAAATTGATCAGTGTAAGACCTGAATTTTAGCTTTTTCATGGGAAAGAACAGGTTTGGTTTGGTTTGGTTTGGTTTGGTTTGGTTTGGTTTGGTTTGGTTTTTTTAATAACATGTACAGTAGCTTTGTCTAGCTCAGAAACAGACATTTTTATTGCAAGTTCAAAGCCACGTGGGATCACATACGCCTGGTTAGACAGTTGTGTGATTTCCCGAGTGAGAACTTTTTTTCCTTCTTTTCCAGTTTTTAAGGAAAAGTGGGTCCTTGTTTAGTAGCCCAGTATATTCAAGGTCTAGAATTACAATTTGACTAAAAACAGGGTTTCAGATGTTTAGGGAACTGAACTGTTTGTTGATATTCATAAAAACACACTGAGACCCAGGAAACAGCTCATTTGTCATAGTAAGACAAAAAAGACATTAAAAATAAACACCAATAAAAATATCCATTAGGAAGAATTGCAAGCAGAAAAAAAAATGAGGACTGTCTGCAGCCTCAGGGACCTCAGCAGTCAGAGACCACTGACTGAATAATTTTGCCCTGCTTGCTTACAGTCATCTAAAAATTCTGGAGACATAGCCCCATGTTTTTCCCTGTTGCATGAGGTTGTCTTGAGGTAAGGCAATCTTCTGGTTCTGTCCAGAGGATTGTGGAAGAGATCATTTAGAAACAGAAATGGCCAACAAATCTCAAAACCTTATTGACTGTAAAGCCTAACTCAAATAGAGAGAGTGTCTGCAGTATGGATCCTATGAGAAGAAATTCACTTAACTGAGTTGAAAAAACTACATCACTTTGCAGTTTGCCAAGAGCAATTAGAATACTGTTTAAACACATTCAGGGTGACAGAATCAGTTCAAGATGTTTATGAGCAGTCATCGCGTAACAGTGTTTCGGAAAATATCAGCTGAGAAAGGCTCAGATGCTGCAATGGTTTTTGCATAAAAACCCGAACTGCTCTATTTAATTTTTACAGCCATCATTTATTTCCCTACTAATTAATACTTCAAACTACAACTATGTTATCTTGCACAAAAATTAGTAGAATGTGCAAATTATTGACAATGTCTCTTCAGTTCAAAAATTTATCACCATATATTTTAACAGAGAACTAACAAAAATGAAAGTTTTTTCTTTAAATGTAAATGTGGTAAAGCAAAGAAGTCTTGAAAGAAAATCCCTCATTTTGGTTTATGGATGGCATATAGTAGCCAGGCCACTCAGCATGGTTTCCTGTTTGCTATATATTCGCAATTCTACAATGGTCTTTCAAAACTACATTCTAACACTGCTTTGAAGCCAATAGGAATCACCTCTCTATACATTACACAGCAGAAAAGTTGAGGGTCAGCAAGATCTCTTGGGACCAGTGCTAGAATCAATACACTTGATGAGAGATTCCTTAGAGGGACTTCACAGGACAGGGTGACCCTCGATCCAGGACAGAGCTGGCCTTAAGAAGGAAGACAGCTTTGTACTTGAAAGCACTTCATATTAGGACTTGCCACTGCCAAAATACTGTGCCTGAATAGCACAGTCTGTAAGTAAAGCAATTTGCAGAAGCCTGCTGGAGGTTGATTGCCTGAGTAATTGGAAACTGTTCCAGAGGTAGATTTGAAAATCAAAACTACTGTTTAAAATGAAGTAAGAAAATCAAATGTGCTTTGCGAAGGAAGGATTAAAAGCACCCAAACCTGTATAATACTGATTATTTATCATTAGATTAACTGGAAACACAGCAGTAGATGTGTGATTATTGACATATGCATATATTGGCAGAGCACTGAAATCAGGGTACATTCATGTGCCGGAATTGTAAGTCAGCAAATTAATGAATGGTGAAAGAACAAATATAGTTTTATCTGCGTCAGAAATATTAAAACTGATGGTGGTGCATATTTTTTTTAAATTGAGTGTTACTCCATGAAAGGTAACACTGTTAAGCATGACTTTATTATACAAGTTTTGTCGTGTTTCTAGGACTCTACAAAGAAACTATGGTAGGTTTTGATAGACATTAAAATGTTCCTAAAGAGAAAATAGCCAAACTACAAAGTACTTTGCAGTCGATGCTATGGATATAGTATGTCTGGTTTTTCTTGAACTCCCGGACAAATAAACCAGGAGAGTTAATCTATGTGAAAGAGTGTTCTGAAGTGTGGGAGCACTGTGTTTCCAAGGGGTGATGTGACATGCAACTGTTTGACGGATACGATCTACAATTTTTGGGTATTCTGAGCCCAGTGTTATGTGTCTGTGCTTTATGTGGTGTTTCTAATACCTCCAAGAATCATAGAATCATAGGATAGTTAAAGTTGGAAAGGACCTTAAAATCATCTAATTCCAGCCTCCCTGCTATAGGCAGGGACACCACATGCTAGACACGTTGCCCCACTCTGTGTCCAACCTGGCCTTGAACACTGCCAGGCATGGAGCAGTCACAACTTCTTTGGGCAACCCATTCCAGTGTGTCACCACCCTCACAGTAAAGAATTTCCTCCTTATATCCAATCTAAACTTCCCCTGTTTAAGTTTGAACCCATTACCCCTTGTCCTATTACTATAGTCCCTAATGAAGAGTCCCTCCCCAGCATCCTTATAGGCCCCCTTGACATACTGGAAGGCTGCTATGAGATCTCCACGCAGCTTTCTCTTCTCCAGGCTAAACAGCCCCAACACTCTCAGCCTGTCTTCATACAGGATATGCTTCAGTCCCCTGATCATCCTCGTGGCCCTCTCTGGATTTGTTCCAACAGTTCCATGTCCTTTTTATGTTGAGGGCACCAGCAGAGTAGAAAGGCAGGAATAAACAAACCTCCTGGGGGGGAGAGGCTGCACGTGTGTTCCTGTGCATGCACAGCATGCCTGTACATGGTCAAGTACGCAGGTTAACACGAACACATGGAGCACATGAGCATGAACAACATCAGTAGCGTCACCCTGCTCTGAGGAGGGGTCTGTAGTGCAAACCGTGCTCATGTACTTACGTACTGGCTGGCACCAGTCCCTGCAGCATCCAGGCATCATACTCAGACCTGATCTGACTCCAGTTGCTGCCCTCGCGCCTTCATACATTGGCACACACACTAAACAGGGAAGAATTAAAAAGGCATTTAATAGAAAGTGGGACAGCCTGTCCTGATCAGGTGCAGGGCAAGGCCAGCCAAGCACACCGACCAGCAATGTGCTGACGTGCAATTAATGTTTATCGCCTTCTCTCTCTTTTTGCGTGTTTGTTCCTGTCAGAGATCCATGACTTCCCCTGCTTATGGTCCCATAATACGTCTTGTGTGATCCTGACGTGTTCTGCCCTTGCATCTGTTATGTGTCCCCTACACTGGGCAGGACATGCCTTGGTCCTGTTGACTCATCTCAGTGGGTTTCACACTGGCACAGGGGCTGAGGCTGACTGGAGTCAGCCCTGGGCCTATGGGATGGTCTGGACAGGATGCCTGAGTCCATATCTTAGGCTCCCCACTGCCCTTATGCCTCTGTGCTCTTTTAGGCTCTTGGAAATGGGCCTTGGTTGGGCTGATGGTTGCTGTGATGGGCCTGAGAGCAGCTGGGGGGGGGGTATTGACTGATCTCCTTTTTTATTGACTGATCTCCTTTGTGTGTGCACAGGTGAGCTGTTTATCACAGAAAGTAACTCTAGAGGGAAAACATGTCAAAGAGTCTGAATTTAAAGTGCTGGTTTTGCAATTTGAACGGCGTCACATTGGTAGGATGAATTGGAGAAACTAGTGCTGTTCTTGTGCTTCAGAAGTTGTTGTATGCATGGGTAGAGCATTCCAGTCTCCAGAAATCCCTTTTACAAGCCTTCACAGATAATAAATTCAAAAGGGTGAGGATTTGTCACAGATGTTAAATGAAGTTTATTTTCATGTGCATTGTGAGATGAAAAGGCATTTGTGAGAGGTTGCGCTATCTCCAACTTCAGGTTGTCTGCACGCGGCAGCTTTCTCAAGCTTGCAGGCTGAGGTGCAGGTATTCTGATGTTCTTTTATTTCCTAGAAATAGTGAACGTGTGCTTAAGTCCAGCCTATGTTGTTTTATTGTCTCTGACATTCATTGACATAGGAAGGACTACTTATTCTGGTGACTCCTTTATGTATTAGCATTACCAAAGTAAGACTTCAGAGTAATGTCTAGTCAAAAAGAGGTGGTAATAAAGGTAATTAATTTGCCAGTTCATAGCATGCCTGTCTGCCAGTCTTCTTCCTTGCTGGATGTGAACTACAGAACGGATTGTTGGCTTTTAAAAAGCAGGGTGGAGAAGGACGAAAGTGCAGTAAGAATGACTTGCTGTTGTAGAGGGCACACGGTCTGAGAATTCCTCTGGATTAGGCAGTGGTTTATTTGCAACATGAGAAATGGAATATGCCCATCTGAACCAACTGCTGCTACAGCAGAGGTACTAACACTGCCAGAACCAGGCTCAGAAGATACTCATCTCCGTTCTGTTAGTGAAGGGGAGGTGAAATTTGCAGTATGTTGACCATACTGTTGCACAAGGGATGCCAAGAAAGGTTTTGCATGTAGAAGGATCTATTTGCAGAGTCTGTAACTGATGGTATACATAGAACTCAAAGTCATCTCAGAGGGGACAAAAATGAGAGAGAGGAAAAGAAGTTTAAAAAACACAACAAACTCCTCTGCCACTGTTAGCGAAACAGCCCGGTCTCCAGCCAAGCCTCATCCTTGGGCATGCTCTCCAGAGCAGTGGGTGCTGACAGCAATGGTTTTTCACCACATTTTGTCCCAGCGTGATACACTTTTCATCCCCACTCAAACACACTATTGCTTGTTATTGTTCACAGTGGGATCAAAAGCATACTTGGGGTCCTGTGAGGACTGGTTTCTAAGCCTTCTGCATGTCTGTTACGGTGTAATGCTTACCTGCTTTGTTATTCACTGGGTTTTGTTCTTCTGCTAATATAAACCGAAAGTTACAAACGGGCTATGAAGAGAGTGGGGGAGAAGGGGTTATATTTTTCCTAATGGCAGCCATTTACCCTGAAAAACCCAGCTTGACCTGGGGCTTGCCCAGGCACAAAGGGGAAAGCAGTGCCCTGGCAGATTCAGGGAAAACCCTTCTGCAACAGCCTACCTAGAGGTTATGGAGCTGTGAGGGAAAGGCAGACTGCAGAACTGCAAACAGAAGACCTCTGGTGTCACACAGGTTACGGCACTAATGGCATTGTGTAACTATTGAAAGCATGTAAAAGATCACAATACTTGCATCTTTAGGACATGCTTTTGGAACTACTGGTGAACTCCGTTTCTGTAACGTATGATCCGTTAAGTCTTCCAGAACTGCGTTTCAGTGAAATACGGAGAAAGGGTGCTCTCTTTGCTAGCAGTGGCTTACATCGATGTTTTATTTCAGCCACTACCTGGTTGTTTCCCCTTCCTAGCTGAACTCCAGATACTCATTTCTGTTGCCTAGAAATGCTTCAAGGATGAAAATTGATCCTGACTTACTGAAATCGACAGGTTAGTGTAAGACAAGAAAATTCATGTAGCTTGTTGAGCCGGTCTAACAAAAGCAGTTTAAATAAATTTTTCAGTAGAACTTTGCCATCTTCACAACATGTTTGTCCCTAGGACTTAGCTGGTCATTCAGTCTCTTACTTCTGACTTCTCAAATACAAGCACAGATAATAGGACTAAAAAAGTAATAAAATGATGATAGAAAAGATCATTTTAGAAAAGAGTATTTTGGCATTTTAGAAAAGTGTGGGTGAAAGTTGACAACTGCTCGGCTTTTTGTTTTCTCCAGGTCACAATGCATCAACCAGATGAAAGAATTAAAGGAACAGTGTGAAGAAAGGATAGATGAGCTTACAAAAAAGGTTACTGATGCTCCACAAATCAAAGAAAACAAAGACTTATCAGAAGATTTGAAAAAAAATAGCCCGGTATGGTTGGGTAATTTCTTAAAAATATTTTTGTTTGTCATTCCTGGGCAGTTTTCCACTATCTCCAACTAACCTTAGCCCTTCTCAGTAAGTTCTGCACTGCTTTCCTTCACATTTGTTGGGTATTTGTGATCAACGAGAAACTGAGTGATTGCAAGGACAGAACAGGCAAAAGGTTCTGCAGGAGACTTCAAATCTGTACCTCTGAGAGGGGCAGAACTTGAGAGGTGATGTTAGCAGTGGTGTGGAGCCTCTTAAAGAATATTTACGCTGCTGAGCTTTGGCTCACAGCTCCCTTTGACTTTGTAAAGGACTTAGTTGCTCTGTATGTTGGAGATGTGTGTTAAAGATGAGGATTAATTTTTAACACTTAAGAGCAGCAATGAGCTGTGAGTAAGGTACTGTAGTCCAAAGGTCTTTGAGGTGCATTGGCTATAAATTTTCACAGGAATCGTAACGTCAGCCTTTTACTGTGGGGACAAGGAGAAGATCAAATGTTTCAGGTATTTGCTTTGGGATATTCTGAGTCAGAGAACCATGTGACCCGAGAAGGCTCGTTAGGGTAGGGCAGGCTTGCCACACAGAGTGACTGCATGCCAGCTGACTCTTTCTTCCTGGAGCAGAGAGGTCAGGGGAAATCCTGAGAAAAGGAAATGTCAGATCATGCTGTTGCCTTGGCATGTGAATTACTGATGCTTCTTCAGTGAAGGATAGGACTGGATTGGGTATAGAATCATAGAATAGTTAGGGTTGGAAAGGACCTTAAGATCACCCAGTTCCAACCCCTCTGCCATGGGCAGGGACACCTTCTAGTAGGTGAGGTTCCTCAAAACTCCTTTGAGCCTTCTCTTCTCCAGGCTGAACAGCCCCAACTTTTGCAGCCTGTTTTCGTATGGGAGGTGCTCCAGTCCGCTTACATCCTGGTGGCTCTCCTCTGGACTTGTTCCAAGAGTTCCATGTCCTTCTTATGTTGAGGGCACCAGCAGAGTAGAAAGGCAGGAATGAACAAAGCTGATGCTAAACCTTCCCCCCTTCCCAGCCCCCATTTCCTCTTTCTCTTTTCTATTGTAAACATTATTTTCTGATTCTGAATTTTGCTTTTCTCTTTAACGGAAGTACCAGGATGTTAGTTACTTACGTTTCTAACATCTGGGGAAAGAGCTAGAATGTTTTTATATGCCATGTTGTGACTATTAAGAAGAGATAGGTCAGGCCTTGCTAAATAAGACCTGCTTGAGTATTTCAGGTCCTTCTGAAAGTTTATTAGTTAATTAAGATGCATTGTCTCAGCTGCTTGGGTGTAGAGTACAGCTCTAAGACAGAAAGTGCTTTCTTTTTCTTGATTCCGTTCGATCTTGTATGTTGCCTGAATTCCCGAGTGCCTGTAAAATGGATTGTAACTGTAATTGTAAGATCAGTTGATCATGCAAGCAGGTGATCTGTTCTTTGATCTGCACTGTTTAAACACGTTTGAGAGATGTGGATACAGCCTTTACTTCAAATTCCAAATTTTTCTGCCTTTTTTCTTGAGGGAAAGTGAATTACAGTCAGAAGAGAAAAATAAATATCTTGCTACTCTTTGCAAAACCAGCAGTTTCATGATCTTGATCCTGAAGAGTTCACTCACAAATTTGTCAGGTTTTTTTTTTTCCCTTCTCTATGGCTGTTTGCACATACATACAAATGCACAGGTAATGCATAACTGCTGTAACCAAATTTTCCCATGTACACTAAAGCATTCCTATCTGAACACATATATTCCCTAAGATTGTTAAATATGAGCTCCACAAATATTCAAACTAGTCAAGAAAGGCATTAGCCATGTCTTGGTAGGAGTAAGGTCAACTGCTTTAGTATACTATAACTCCTAAAGATCCTAAGCACTGGAGGTCTAACTCCCCAGAACATCCAGTGAAGTTAAAGGTTTGACACATTCTCTTTTTAACACATACCATGAACCTAACTTGCCAAACATCTCTCTCTACTCTTGACAATCAGTGCAATGTCATACATTGTAGAGTTTGAAGATCCTACCTATGAAGGTGTGATCTAACCAGAAGCAATGAAATTTTGTAGTCTTAGCATCCAAAACATTTATAGAATTACTAAAATGAATTAGCATGAAAGCACAACACGGTCTCATTTTGTGTTTTAAATTTCATCAAGTCAGGGTTATACACCGAAACCAGAAAGGCCTGAGTGCTGAAGCTAGCTGCTGGGAGATGAATTATCTCCCCTACCTCATCTCACACTTTCAAGGGAGAGCTTCTTAAAGCCCCATTTTGTGCTTCAGAGGTGAGAAGTATATTACAGGATATGAAAGACTGTATTCACAACACATTTCTCAATAATGGACAAAAAGTAATATGAACTGTATCTTTTCTTCTGCATGATATGTGTGCATGTGTATATTTGTAAGTGCATACTGACTTAAATGTACATTCAGGATCTTATATTTTACCAAACAAGCTTATGGGCTGTCCAGTTGCCATTCTGTGGCCTGCATTTTAACAGATGTGCAACTTAATGATGTCATTTGGCATTTAAACTATATATCCCATGAGTCTTAAAATGGGTACAGGCTGAAACACTGAATAAAACCTAATCCTTTCACAAACCAATGAATCTACATAAACTTTGAAATTCACTTATGAAGTGAGAATTTTCTAGTACATATACTGCAAAAAATGGACATTACTACTTAGGTCAAGCAGCATGCCTAATGTTATGCATGTTTTAATTCTTTTAACTCTTTAACTGAATTTATGCACGGTGCTTTGTGCTGAGCTGAAGGCAGCTGCTATTTGGAAATGGGAGTAATAATGCGCTTATATAGGAATTAGTATTAGGTGGTATTTTCTACTTCCATTTTAAAAGAAATCATTCTGAGAGGATTCCAACTCATCTGTGCATTTGCAGAGATAGAAACCTTTTATTTAGGTAATCACGTTGTCATGTTAAATCAAAATAAGTCATTCGCAAACAAGCAACAAATAGGAAGCAGGGAAGAGTTCATTTGTCTATACAATGGCTCTCAGCTGAAATCTGCAGCTTGCATTACCAAAGCACAGTCATGTTATCACAGCTCAATGATAAGGGGTTTTCTTTGCCTTTCCCAGCTTTTGTATGCTCTCTCTGAGTAAGCGCGGATGCTTGCCCTGAGATAGCTACCCTAAATGGTAGCATCATTCCGGCTTTTTCAGGTCTGCAGTCATTGTCTCAGAGTATCATCTCTTGCTTTACTGCACAGCCTCATTTAGAGAAAATGCCCAATATGCTCTGATGTGAGAACATACAGCTTCATGGGAAACCCACGCTGACTGTAAGAATTACAGTTAGGGACACTGTTCTTGCTAGAAAAAATCAACATCTACCTATTATCTGCAAAGGTAGTAAAATGTCGCCTTAGCCAAAGAGGCGTTGAAGAGCTAGCTGGCTATCTCTGCCCAGGATCCTTACCAGATTAACTGTCAGGTTCACTGTGTGACTTTCCTCCTTTCACCTTACTTCTGTGTCTTTGATAAGTTGACAGATCCCTAGTCCTGCTCTGGGAAATAGATTTTTCATTCACAGGATATGAAGGTGACTTCAGAAGGTTCATTGATTTATGTTACTCTTCGGTACTGGTTGCTGCCATTTTCTCAGGAAAAGTGGTATCTGCCAGCAATGGCTGTATTCATTCTCGATGGCTCACCATGGATACCTGTGTAGCCAGAATTAACTCATTCTTTTCTCTTCCAAAAAAATATGTAATAGACTAAATCCTTTATTTTCAGCCTTTTTAAGCTTCAGTATGTGTAAACCAGTAAGAGGAATACAACACATTTTTTCCCATAGATGTTACACCAATGGACAGATTCCTACGATACCAATTGCATATGCAATAAAGGATGCCAGCTTTTCAAGCATTTGCTGCAACCTTGTGCATAGGTATAAAGTCACACACAGGTCACAGGCTGAACCTGTTTTTCCTAGAACATGGGCTGCCACTTGCAAAACTTAGGTCTATTTCACTGAAATTCAGAAAGTGCAGGTTCTAGCCTGACCTGTGCACAGTTGAAGTCAAAGTCAATTTTCTCTATTCCTCAACAAATCAGAACAATAATGATTTTTCCACCTAATGAGGGCACTGAGAGGCATAATCTATGAGGGTCAGCACATGGTTAGTCCAATAGAGATACATAAAAGATGTGAAGATTACAAAAGCTCTCTCCAGATCTTGAATGTCCACCCAGGAAACAATGATCTTAATTGGTATTTTCTAGAAAAACTGTCAGTGACAGAAAGCTGCAGTTCTGCAGGGAAGGGCAGTGGTAACTAACATGATAACTAAGTACAGTTTTAACTAACTTGCCTTACTTCAGCTTTTAGGAAGCTAGAACATACAGGGATCATTTTATCACTTCCTTCTGTGTACTGTGACAGGGATTGCAGTAAGTAGTGGAATACAGTAATATCTGTGTAATTATCTGTCAGCCACAAGACTGAATTGTGATGGTGAATCTTGGTGCTGGGGGCTGGTGTCTATAAAGCACAGACTGATTTTTTCCTCTCTACATGAATTCTTTTTACCTTGTACACAATACATGCACTACATCAGCAGGTACAGTGCAAAAAGAGAAACAAGGACAGAGCTTATGTGAGAGCTGCTAGAAGTACTTTGGAAATGCAGATGGGAAACTGAGGATTATCCAGCAAAGCAGGCAATCTACAAATGCACGAGTAGTAGCAAGACAAAAGAAAAAGTGTTTTCTGTTGAATTTACAGAGGTTCAAAGCACAGGTTTCAGAAAGCAGTATTCGTTTATGGAAGGTAATGCTGTGTTTTCTGGGACAAGTATCTGTGTATAAACCTGATTTGCCATCTCATGAGTCACAACAAGTGAGCTAATGGAGAATGACAGACTTATCAGTGCTTTAGCACCGAGACAAAGCAAAGCACTGCCACTAGGATTGTCCGCACTTGAGCTGAGACTTCTGCCAACCTTAACTCAACTGCTGCATGAGTCAAATCTTCTTTGCTATCAGCAGTTCAAAGATGGTGTGTGCAGGATGCCGCTGAAGTTGAGCAAATGGTGTTTCTACACACACAACACAGCAGCAGGAATAAGAATGTGTCATATAAAGAGCATTTCCTGCTTTTGCACTGTAAAAAAATGGGTACCGTAGCAGTCTGAAGGTTCAGGTTAGACACAGCCCTGACAGTCTGTTGCTTCTGCAAATCTGCAAGAATTGATACTGCACTACAGGCACATTAAAAAAAAAATCATTAATTTGAAGAGACAGACATAATTAGCAAACAAAATGCAGTGTGTGGAGAGAGCCACGAGATGGTAGCAACCCCATAGGATGGGTGTCTGTTGAATTTTCTCAATTACGCTGTGTCAGAATGTGTTTATAAATGTGAGCTGGACAGGCTAATCTGTAAAAATACTGCATAAATTGTGAACAACAACTCAAGCTATATCAAAGGACACCAATGAGACATATCCTCCACAGTTGTTTTGTTCCAGTTGGCAGAACACATCCTTTATGTTCCTTCTGACAGACAGATGAGACCAAATTAGGATGTTCACAAAAATCAGCAATATGGTGGACAGTAGTCTTCAGTCAACCAGTTCTCACACTGTCAAATTTGATTCTCAATCTAAAGTCAAGAAGTCTCTGGTGCTTACTAAACTTTTTTTCCTAATAGTTTCTGCATAAAGGCTGTAAAAATGATAGTGTGCAATGGAAGAACCTTTTTCAAGATACTCATCCACTTCTCCATGATAATATCTGCTCACCAAAGCTATAGTGAGACCCTGGCCTTTAGACTGTTCGAGGCAAATATAAAAGTCCACATAGAAAAGTAAGTACAGAACTCTGTATATCGCACCTCTCCTCTTCACTGGTGGCTACAGAGAAGAGGCATTGCTTAGTATTATGTTCCATCTTTTCCCTAAAATACTGAAATATTTTGTGGGGACTACTGAGACAGACAGAAGCAGTGGTGGAAAGTACAATAATGCTGGCAACGCTAATCTTATCATTGAGTTTGTATAGGAAACAGCCTATACAAACTGCTCCCTATTTGAGAACAGCAGTGATGAGCTTATTATGCATGGCATAGAGATGCGAACCTGCTGCTGTTACCTTGGAAAAGGAAGCTGTGCAACAGTTGGGGGTCTGTTAGCTTTTGCTGGCTTGTGGCACGCTAAGGGTAACTCCTAAGGTCAGTTCAGCACTCCTTTGCAAAACCTTGGTTCCAACAATAAACTGCACATAAGCACCTTTCATGAGCTATCTTGCCCTGCAGGGCAGAAAAGCACAGCTGCCCCCAAAAATAGTCCAGGACCTCATTAGATCTGCATGTCATCTAGTGCACCACCCTGAATGCCCCTTTGTGGCCACCACTTTTATAAGTGCAGTCAAAGCTGGCCCTGACCCAATATCTATGGGCCTTCACAGCTTTGAAGGCTCTAAAAATAATGCACTCGAAATAATATACTCAAAGCAAGAATGTGACAGCCCACTGAAGCACAGCTCACCCCAGACTGTCTCTCTTGGTGCCTGAGGAGCAGTAAGCAGGGAGTAATGGTATTGATCATTTTTCTTCCCTCAGTGTATGGACATGATTTTTAAGAGCCTGGGATCAGCTGCAAATACAACCAATTACAGACTTGAGAACCAGTTCCCAAGCTGCTGCTGCCAGCAGAGTTTTTCCTGCCCCAGAGTGCTCCAGGGCATTTTGCAATGCGAAATGAAAACACATCCTACTATTTTTGCAATGGCTGCTCAGAAGTGCTCCAAGTGTCCAGACCTACCTTTCGGCATGACCTGTGTGCCAGTCACCCTGTCACCATTATTACTCTCCCATCCCAGAAGGAAGGAACTTCTCAATTTCTTCACTTACACGAAACAACCGTAGCAGGAAAAAAAAAAAATAATAATCCTAAAGTCCGTTGCAGAAAGCAGCGATTTCCCAGCTAGTCCTGTGATACTTTCCTATGTCTGCTTTTTGAGTGATTGACATTCCAGGTGGGAAAGAGGACTCAGGCTGACTTGAGGTGTCTCCATTCAAATTTAATTATATCCCTTTTCTATACAGAAGACAATGCCATGAAGCAATTGAGGGAAGAGCCTAGCAGGTGTCCTGTTGTGAATCACAGTGTGTCTGCTGTGATTTGTGCCGCATTTCTGACTCTTGCGATGCTTCAGGCCCTGGCATTTTATTTATTTATTTATTTATTTTTAATTTCCCAAAACCTGCAGCCTCTTACTCTATTGTTTGCAGTCCCTCAAGAAACCACAGGCAGGGTCTTGCACCTGTGCTACCAACAATTTATAATTGTAATTTACAAATTCTGTGAATCATTTACATTTTCATGCTACTCTGGCAATGCACAAGGACATCTGCAGTCAAGAATAGCATAATTTACATTTGCTTTGGGGCAGTGCATGATTTGCAAGGCATAATGAAAGAGCCTAAAGAGAATAGCTCTTCAATATTATTTCCAGCTGTGATACTTTGTGTAACCTTGGGAGAGCAGGCTCTGTGTTTTAAGTTTCCATTCACGTGTGTGTTCTGAAGAGTGGATCTAATGCTTTTTAGCTGGTGAGTTCAGCAATTGTCCAGCGTGTGTATGTGCATAGAACACAACAGAAATGTTAAACTATAGCAACATACAAAACAAGCATATTACCAAGCTGAAAATTAGAAGATAGGAATATTCACTTGTACAACAGGAAAACAAAACAAAACAGAACAGAACAAAACAAAACCCAACCAAAAAAAAGCATATTACCTTGAAAACGTTTTTGAGACTTTCTTTCGAACTGTCCTGTTCATACTCACAGCTGGACTCACCAAATGCCTGTTTCTGAGTGCCTGGGAACAGCCAGAGAAATCCCCACTGAGGGTGCATGAATTCAGGAGAACACTGTCACTGTCAAGCATTAGTAAAAAAACCCGAAACAATCACACAAAGTAAAAGCAGCAGAAACTTGTTACCTCCTAGAAGAAATTGTTGCATATTCTAATTTGATTAATACTACAGCAGACCTGTACAAAACAAATAGTTATTCCACTGTATAACAGAGGGAAACTTCTGCTGCATCATGCCACCACTGGATGTTACTCTTGACACATAATGACAAATTCCTGTGAGGACTATGAAATTCTGACGAAGATGGACCACTTCTTCCCAATGTAAGGAATGTCCCTGGTTCTTAGTGTTTTACATATAATTCACAAAACAGCCTGGACTTCTGTTACCTGTAAAGTATAATTATATGTGTGTGCAGATGTGAGAAAAAACAACCCACTGTGACACTGCCATTCCTAAGTATGCAAGCTATTACAGTACTGATCACAGAGCAAGCAAAACTGGTGTTGCAGAATTAAAATGTCACAAATACTCTTTATGTATTCTATTTGTTGCATGGGAGCCCATATCAGGTTTGTAAGCCAGAGAGCTAAAGAAAACTTGACTTGATCGACTTAGGGGAAAAGAGGGAAGAGAGGGGAGAGGTTTAAAATCAGCTCTAAAGATGTAACTTCTAATCCTGCTTCACAGCAGAATTCAAAGACCCACATTAGATAGCAAGGCTTCCCCTGCAGCGTGCAGGCAGAGAGTGGTGAGCCAGCTCCAGCACCCTGCATGGAATACAACACTTCAGAACTAAATATCCAACGTCACAGCCATCATTGAAAGTTAGCCTCTCACATCTTTTAATAAAGATAACTACAGATGAAGGGTAATAGCTCCAATTACTCCCTAAAAGGCTCAGCAGATACTGAAAGCTTAGAAAAATAGACTATTTCTCCCACATAGCTTTTGGTTACTCAGTTTTAGCAATGATGTTAGAATAATTTGTATTAAATTCCTCACTGTAAATACTACTACATCAATAAAACCTTTGATACAAATGCACAGATTAGAGTGCCTTCCACCTCCTACTTGCTTTCCCTGCACAGACCAAAGGGCTCTTAAGCAATTTTACTTGGTTTAACTTGTCTGTGAATTTTAAACATCGTAAGTAAAGAAAGCCTAAGCTAACCTCCTGGAAATCTGTCTTTCCAGCAAATTACAGGCAGCAGGTTATTATGATACTGCTACAACTGAAACACGAGCACTAGTTTTATTTTGTAGGCACTTGTTCTAAGAGTAACCCAAGTTTTAATTTTTGTTACATGTTCTACTCCAGCAGGATGAATTTGTCTACACAGAGGTGAGATTCACATTTTGAGTGTGTTTTTATGAGCAGAAGGATCATGCTGTGATGCAGGAGTCTCCAGCAGTTAAGGCAGTCTTGCCTTTATGCAGCATTAAAACACCTCCTTTTTCTTTAAGGAATAATTTTTTTACAGCAAATTTATATTATTCTCCTCCAGCTAGAGGAGGCAGTGTTTTTCAGAGGCAGAGCTTTCTCCCAGCAGTATATGGCTGGGGAATAAAGCTATGTGTCTTTTCGAACTGAAATTCTAAAGCAGGGACAGCCATTATCAGAAAATGGCCAGGATATTCAGTGAATACTTATCTTTCTTATGTCAGGAGAAACCCATTTCATGCCTTATGGTCCTAATCCAAACTTCACTGAAGCCTTCAGGTTTTCATTAACATTGATGTGTTTCAGACCAGATAATTTGGAAAAAAAAAAAAAAAAACCCAAAAAAAACCCAACCCAAACAAAAAAACAATCCACAAAGTAGTATTTCACTACCTAGCTTTCAGCCTCTGTGGGGGAGATGCAATTAAAGCTGAGCAAAGTAGAACCTGGCTGAACTCAGGTCTTTCCCACACGCTTTATGCATCTGAAAAGAATACTTTACAGCTTTAGAGGAAATCTGAAATTCTTACATAGTTCTCACCCAGTGTGATTTCTGAGAGAATGACTAGTGATGGGTAGCTAAGGCAGCTTCGGCACTCTTTCCTCAAATATCTTCATAAACACCATCTGGTGCAGCAGCACTGCACCCATGCTTGGTGAAACGGCTGTTTCCATCTGCTGTGTTCAAGAGTCACATGTGCCTCCAGAAAATAACATATTTGCATGCTGAAGACAGAAGAAAAGCACAGTTACCGGGCAGCTACCGGCAGTGGAAACCTCTGAGTAGCTTGAAGAGACTGGTTGTGGCTGTTCTGGGCACCTGGGAAGAAGGGAGTCTTTTTGGCAAGGCAACACCACTGAACTGCCTGATTAGCAGTGACAAACAGGCAAGCGAAAGATATTGCTATCACTTGGAAACAGGGTTGTGGGTCTGGCAGAGATATCCGCTTTGCAATCAAGACTGAGGGAAACCTGTCATAGAATAGGAGAGTAAGGTGGGTCAAAGGAAAGTGGAAGACGAGGGATGAATACAACTGGGAGATCCGTACCCAGAGCAAAGCAGACTGAAAGAACTGATTTTCCCATGGCATTTGGAAGCAAAGACTGCTTTGTAACCGACAAGAGTAGACACTGAGAGAAAAGGCAATTAAAAAAAACCAAGGCATTGTTTGGAAAGAGGGTAGAAGACAATGGAGAAAATGGAGGTGCAAAAATAAGGAGAATGAGAAATGAAATTATGAAAGAAGGACAGTCTTCAGTTCTTTAGTGTGGGCAGGGCACAACCTCTTTAGATGAGTGGTCTGATTAATCTAGAACATGGCTATTCTCAGGATCCCATCTGACCCATGTCTTCAGCAGTTAATTGAACCAGTTAGACTGGGAATTACAAAGAACAGAAAAAGACATACTACCTATTATACAAACAGCAGCTCACTGCACTCCTGCAGAGACAAAGAAATACATGTACTTTGTCTGTCTGAACATTTAGTTTCCCTCCAGCTGCTCTGCATCTGAGAAACAGTAAAGCATTTGGGAGAAAAAGTAATTTTGTTCTGCTGTGTTTGTACAGCATGAGGAGGTCATGCTCTAGGCTCAATTTCAAGCAACTACTACAGTCTGAAAAACAATTAAAACCAGTGATAACTCTTTAATTACCTACAGCATGTACACTTTGCTTTCCCTGCTGAAATGCAGTTATTCCCATTTAAATTTGTGACGCAGAACAGGATATGCAGGATAAACAGAGAAAATTGTTGAATCCTTAAAAATAAAAGGGAGAACATAGAGTGCTTTCTGAATTGTTCCCTCTAGTGTCTTGAAACGTCTGTAGTGTGTTTCTCTCAAAAAAATTCAGAACATCTCTTTCCTTTTCACAGTGGCTTTATACAATTCCCATTGCAGTCCCCTCAGACTGTGGAAGATCACATATGATATTTCTGATACTGGCAAAAAAGTATGTGTTATTTTAACACATACGTAATGCAACTTCTCTAATGCAAGCAGAGTACACTCTAACAAGGGAGAACCTTCTTGTAAGACCTCTGCGTGCTATAATTTTAGCTGACGTTCAGGGCCCAACTCTTGCAGTGAGGTATTCACAATGATAAACACCTATGTTGGTCGTTCCTGTTATTTAAACAAACAAACAAACAAACAAATAAATAAATAAAATGGGCCTTGTACTGCTCCACAGACAGGAGTAGAGAGATCTTTACTGAATACGAAGGGGAAAAACAATTCACATGTCATCATCACTGTTTGGCATTCATACTGCCAGTCTCAGTCACTGTGCCAAGAAGTTACTAGATGACAACATTAACAACTGTGCGCTCTTACACATGTGGGCTGCTGGCAGACCACAGAAGACAGGTTTGTGCCAATGCTGCCTGCGTTGCACATGCTATTTGAAGTAAAAAAATCAGATCCCATTTCATCTTGTTTCATTCTGTCACCGTGTTAAAGCCTCCTTGGTCATCTAGGCATGGGTTTTGTCACTGTTGGTCTGAGGACCCTCTTGGAAGAGACAGTATGAGAACCAGTTGAAACTAGCTGCCTACACAGCTTTCTGCTTCTCGAGGGGCATAAGAAAGTAAATGCTACGGCAGTCTTCAGGTGCAGACTTGCCTACCCAGAAATATTGTAATGGTGGAAAAGATACAGCCTCCACCAAATTGTTCCTTGGAGACTTTAGGTTATATGTAAGAGTCCAGAAGCTATAAAAATTGGTTTATTTTTTTCCCCCAGTTATGCGGGAAGGCCATTCAGAGCCATTAAATGGTGTTTTCCTTAGATGTAGGTGTGCACACACACACACATGCAGAGTGATATATGAAAAATTGGTAAGAAGCCATAAAGTACTTCGAAGTCATGAAGATGAGGAGGAGAGGAGAAATACAGGAAGTGTTGCTTTGGCGCAGATTCTCCCCTCTGTTTTTCAAGTGGGATCAAAGATACTCTGGTGTGCTAGGCTCTTCGCAAAGAATTCTTATAATATATGCAAGCCATTAGGTGAAGTAGGTCTGTAAAACAGGCTGTTAATACACTTCGAGCACATATAGGGTTAAAAACCAAATCATCATTCATTTGTGAATCCAGTGCTTTGCTCAAATAAGGAGATAATAGTTTATATGAATCCAACTCCCATCAAAATCCAAGCAAAGTTTCCTAATGAATTAAATGTCAGCAGCAACTAACAAGCTTGCATGAGTTAACTACCTCTGTGCACATGGATTTGAGAGAGTTCCTAAATGCCTGTCATGATTTTCTTTAATTTTTTTGTATTTCTTATAGGCTTTTGTCAAAAAATAAGCATTTGGTATAAAAACACGTAGCAAACTGTTGACTTATTTTTGCTTTGGCAAACTTTGATATTGGGCCTACTGCTGTTTAATACTTTCATAAGTGATCTGGAAGATGGGATCAAGTGTACCCTGGAAACTTTGCTGATGATACCAAACTGAGTCAGTAAATGGACATTTTGGAAGGAGGAGCTGGTCTGCACGAGGACGTGGTTAGGCTGGAAGAGTGAACAAACAAGATCCATATGAAGGTCAACAAGTAAAAGTGGAAAGTCTTGCACCTGGTTAAACACAGTGCAAGAGTGCAGCACAGGCAGGGATCTACCCAGCTGTGGAACAGCTCTGTGCAGAGAGACTGGGGATCCTGCTGGACAGCAAGCTCAATATGAGTGGCCAGTGTACAGCTGCAGCAAAGAAAGCCAACAAGATGCTGAGTTACATCAACAAGGACATTGCCAGCAGAGATAAGGTCATTATCCCACTATACTTGGCTTTTGTTAAGCCTCACCTGCAATACTGTGTTCAGTTTTGGTCCCTGCTATACAAAAAATTATGTGGACAGGCTCAGAGAAGGGCTACAAGGATTACCAGGGAACTGGGGAGCCTGCTGTGTGAGGAAAGGCTGAGAGAGCTGAGCTTGTTCAGCCTTGAGAAAAGAAGGCTTAGGGGAGACTTTATCACCATGTTCCAGTATTTAAAGGGTGGCTACAAAGAAGACGGAGACTCCCTTTTTATAAGCAGTCATGTGGAAGAGACAAAGGGTAATGAGCACAAGTTGTTCCTGGGAAGATTCTGACTGGACACAAGAGGAAAATATTTCACAGTGAGAACAATCAGAAGTGGTGGACTCCCCTGTGTTGGACACTTTTAAGGTTTGGCTGGACAGGGTGCAGTGTGCTAGTCTACATCATGCTTTGCCAAGAAAGGTTGGACCAGGTGATCCCTGAGGTATGTTATGACTGTATGATCTTTCTCCATGTCCCACATATTCATGCTTCTATTATTTGGAAGTTATTTCATAAAATCACAGAATCATAGAACAGTTAGGGTTGGAAAGGACCTTAAGATCATCATGTTCCACCCCCCTTGCCAGGGGCAGGGACACCTCACACTAAACCATGTCATCCAAAATACTAATTTCAGAATATAATACCTGAGTTCTTTTATTGAGGAGCTGTGTCTTGAAATTTGGGCTTATTTTTTTTTCTGTTGTTCCTGGCTTCTCCAGTTATGCTACTCTGAAACGTTCATAAATAATTATCAGTGCAGACAGCTCACCATCAAAAATGTGCAATGTAGAGATGGAGGAACACTCAAAAGTTGGCTGGAACCTCTCCTCTTTCCTGAAATGTTGTGTCTTGCATAGTAACTCCTCACTGAAATGTTGGTCTTGGATCAAAGAAACTGGCATAGGAAGGCAGTATTTTATCAAAACCACATAAGGGAGTACAAGTTTTTGTAGTAGGTCACAAACATCAGCTTTTTTGTGCCCTCCAGCAACAGATATTTTTTACTTTGATTTAGACCACTGTTTGACATCTTTCAATATAAAACTGTTTGGGGTTCTTGTTCCTGTTCTTGGTGAGTTAGTGTTTCCAACTTCTCTTTGTGCACAACTGCTACTAACAGTCTCATTAGAAAGAAAGCACTGTTTGTTACATGCTGCAGCATCCGAACTGTTAGATCTAACTGCTGACTGTGTAGTACAGAAGAGAGAGATGTGTCCTTGCTCTTACAATGATGGATACTTTTGCTATTTGTTTTTAATATTTGTGAAGGATGACAACAGTTCTGATACCTGAAATGAATATAGAAATTTTTCACTTTAATGGCACACAACTGTAAAAATAAATTTTATTCATTATTATAAAGTTTTCTTTTATCAGTATTACTATTACTTAAATGTTTTAAACACAAGAAGTTTTGACTAGAGTCAGTGTTTGGTAGCCATTGGTCTTCCTACAATACAAACAAATCATTTTTGCTGTGAAAATTTTACAATCTACACAAAATATAAAAAGCAATCATGGGCTAGGTATGAAGATAAAAGCAAGATGATTGCGCAACAGATCACACAATCATAGGATAGTTAGGGTTGGAAAGGACCTTAAGATCATCAAGTTCCAATCCCCCTGCCATGGGCAGGGACACCTCATACTAAACCATGTCACCCAAGGTTCTGTCCAACCTGGCCTTGAACACTGTCAGGGGTGGAGGAGTCACAACCTCCCTGCGCAACCCATTCCAGTGCCTCACCACCCTTACAGTAAAAAACTTCCTCCTTATATCCAATCTAAACTTCCCCTGTTTAAATTTTAACCCATTATCCTTTGTCCTGTCACTACAGTCCCTAACGATGAGTCCCTCCCCAGCATCCCTATAGGCCCCCTTCAGATACTGGAAGGCTGCTATGAGGTCTCCACGCAGCCTTCTCTTCTCCAGGCTGAACACCCCCAACTTTCTCAGCCTATCTTCATATGGGAGGTGCTCCAGTCCCCTGATCATCCTCGTGGCCCTCCTCTGGACTTGTTCCAACAGATCCATGTCCTTTTTATGTTGAGGACACCAGAACTTCACACAATACTCCCAAGTGAGGTCTCACAAGAGCAGAATAAAGGGGCAGGATCACCTCCTTTGACCTGCTGGTCACGCAGATGATGAACTGATGCAGAGGGGTTGTACAGGGGGGTTGTACAGGGGAGTTAGAGGAATTTGCTTGCTTAAGCAAAGGTATTGTCTGTACCTATCATGCCTACTAAGCAGAACAAAGGCACTAACTATTGATAAGGAAGACACTTGTTTCTATTGACAAGGAAAAGCAGACACCTGATTCTACCGATAAGCACCTATTGATAGGGAAAAGCAGACCCCTGAATCTGCTGTTAAGGGGGAGAAGCAGATGGTTGATGGCTGGGACCAAACCCTAAGGCCATACGTGAAGACTAAAAGGTGAAAAGTTCAAGAAGAGGAAGACTCGTTTACTTCATCTTGAAGACCCCTACCCACAGGAGGAAGACTCATTTACTTCATCTTGAGACCCCTGCCCATGACCAGAGGGGGCACTGCGCAGGCGCAAAGGACCTTCTAGCTCACTGTAATACGAAGCAGGGATAGGACATGAATATGTATAGGCGTATGGTGCAACCTTATAAATGTAGAGGGAAACAACACTGGGGCACGCATGACTTTGAGGAATTATCCCCGTGTGTCTCAGCGCTGAATAAAAAGCATACCTACTTTACAACTTCAACGAGTTGTGGAGTCAATCCGCACATCAGAACCATCTTTCCAGCACTCCACAATAATGACTGAATACATTCCCTTTTGATTGATTTGTATCATTATGCATATACTTTCTAATATTTGTAACAGACTGTAGATGTCAACTGCTCCATGGAAAAAATTCCACATCATGCCTTGATTTGTCCAAAAATTTGTCCATGCCTTTAATTGTCCAAATCTATTTTAAAAATGTAATTTGTCTGGAACAATGCATAAGGGTACAAGTATAAAACAAGTCACTAGGAGGGAGAAAGCGAACCTAAGGAAGCTATACAACTGTGTACACCTCTGCTTGCCTGATATCGAGCACCAGCCAATCTCTTACTAGGTGCAAAGACAATGTGCCAAAACACCAGAAGGATGCACTATTTGCTGTCCTATAATATTAAGTATTCAAATATCATGCATTTAAAATAATTTTATTTTACTGAAACTCATGAGAAACTGAGCATTTCTATATAGGCATTATCAGTATTGCTTAGACTAGAAACTAGTCCCGGGAGAATGTCTGTTGTTAGGTTTGAAGTGGCTCTTTGCTTCATTCAAAGAGTACTCAAGGTTTATAAAAAAAGTCAAGTGAGCTGTTTTCATGAAGATAAATGACTATTTAAGGCCACACAATTGAAGGGACAAAGGAGAAAGGGATACCTTTCTCTTACTGATCTTCTGACCAAGTGTACTGATACATACACCAGGACTGAGAAATAAAATCATCTTTCTATTTATGCCATGAAGGCAAGACAAGTACTTTCTTTTTTTTTCAGAATAGGGAAAAATGATAGTTGCTGAAATTCTATGCTCATAAATACCAGACTTGAAATGTTAAATTGCTGTAAATTCTGATATAAATTCTTTTTTCCAGTACAAACATACTGGTGGCTCTTAGCCCAGAATATCTTATATAGTAGAACTCTGACAGTTCTGCTATACATACCAAAGAGGTTTTTGAACGAATACAAGTTTGGCACTGTAGCATTACCTAACCAATTGGTCCTTTAAAAAAAGAGGGTAAAAGAAAGCAGATGACAGCAAAACCTGTGAATGCTTTTATACTGTTAAAATACTCACTTTCAAACCAAGAGAAAATGACTGCTTCTTCTGCTTTATAATTTCCAGCAGTAAATGTTCCCCATTTCAATCCACTGTGCCTTCACTGTGGTGAAAAAAGAAAAGCAATTTTAACTAGCAATTTAAAGACATGAAAATGATAGAGAAGCAGGATTGACTGAAAGCAGGAAAGATTAACAGAAAAAAGTACAAGTACTCATGCAGAAGTCAATACCTCCTTCCCCAGTGTCTGGTCAGTTAACCATTGTGAATCTGTGTTACACATCACAGCCCTTTGACCACTGCAGTTTAAAACCTTCTCAAAGATGGCAGGATTTGTTGCTTTCCTGCTGAGAGGATTCTCAGACCAAGATATTTCAGCAGCAAGCTCATCCAAAATACTATATTCTCCTTAGTTAGTGTCATTCTTTTTTTCCCCTAGCTTCCCTTTTTCTGCATTGATAAATTCCCTTCTTGCTTGAAAATGATCATCAGTAAATGGCAGCTCAGGCTGGCACAAGGACATGTACAGCACTTCATGATCTCAACAGAAATTTCATCTTTATTTGACTAAACATTTGACTACATATTTTTAACCTGGGTGAAAAACTCCCGATTTTGTGCCTATTCTGGCTCTTCTCTCACCTCCTGTCTGAAGAACAAGAATTTCTTGAATTAAAAGTACCATGGTCTCTGGCGGACTTGCTTTATACAGTGGGTGACTATGAGGGAAGCTACTCGAGCTGGCCAAGCCAGAGGTATCAAGCAGAGCAGAAACAAAGCCACAGCCTTTGCTGCACACCAGTGCACTGCCGACGTAAAACTCAGTGCTGGTGGGTTCCCACCAAAGAGCTGTTTTCCAGGAAATATTTTTCCAATTCGTAACAAACCAAGGATTCCATTTTTAGACGTGTGCACATGCAAAAGCTTCCTTAGTGGAACATATGGACCTGATTATAATGCAGGGTTGTTTTAATCAGTTTAAGTACAGCCTTGGCAGCACAAATTTCACTAAGATGCAGGATGGCAAACGCGTAGATCTAACATGGATAGTTTTCTTTGAAAGCATCAAAACCTGGAGTTCAAAACCATCTTCCTAAGTCTTTTTTACCTGCATTACAGTTCCACAGAGGGCCATGTCCATCAAATGGGAATGGCAAAGATCCATGTCCCATGTTTAACAACCTTTGGGCTTAAGGATTGCAAGAGCATCTTAATGTTCTAAATTATTTGTAGAAACCAGAGCTTCTTCATGAAAACGATATTCTGGGAGGCAGCTTGCAATATCCTTGCAGCAGGTATTTCAGGCTCCCTAACACAATGGCAGAAGATCTCTGGATCCTCTTGGTAGGGAAGTTTAAGTAAGGTACACTCACTATGTAACTGCTGCTCACTTTGCTGGGGTTTCCCCACATTTCATCAAGACTAAACAAGTTTCTTTCTTGGAGCATCTAAGTGCTCAGAGCAACACGTTAATGTAAACTCACCCTCAACATGTCCTTCACTAATCTGCCATAGGAGTAGCAGCCTCAGACAGAGGGGGCAAGTACAGAGGAACTTTCTAAAACCTCTTCAGTAAGATTTGCCAGTGTCTGGTTGAATTTCAGTTTATAGTTCAGCTGGTAAAGGCAGAATTTCAGATTATCTCAAGGAGAAGCAATATGTTTTCTCTTCTCATCAAGGTTTCCAAACGGTGGTTTTACATCATTGCTTTTTGTACCCAATTATTGCATTTTCTGTTTATTTATTTCAGGAGATAATTCATTAAATATTCACAAGAAATGAACATTGACTGTACACTTCAGCTACCTCTCATTTACAAATGGGTGGGCCACATTCTGCATATGTCTTGTGAAAATGCAGGTTGACAGGAGGGACTGGTCCTGTTCCCTAACACCGACGTGCTTCATAAGAGACCACAACATTCATTTGTACGTTGCCTTTTCTCTTATTGAGAGAGAAAAGCTTGCTTCAATTTAGGCTCTTATGTGAAACAAATGCAAGGAAAAAATATTATTAACAGCAAAGCAATCTAATTTAAACACAGTTTTGCCATGCTTCATACCACTATTTAGTATTTAATCAGGACTACTGTGATTAAGAATGAAAGGTCAATGTGAATGATTCACTGTGAACAAATTGACGACTAAACCACACAGTTGCAAAAGGAAATGCCTGACTGCAAACCCTCTGTGTGAACAGAATTGTGCTACTTAGGTTATTTCAAGTGTTTGGAGGCTGTCTTGTTTCATTAGCTAGTAAGGGGAATTTACTCCTGCTGTCTGGACCTAACTTCAGAAAGCTACAGAAGGAATTTGTCACTAAAATCACATGCAATAAAATAATCATGCAAGCAGTAAAAAAACCCCAGTTACACAATCAGTAAAAATCCCCAATAAGTAAGGTGTAGGGGGTGAGAGTATTTCTGTTGATAAGAGACTATACTGTTTAATGAGACTCTTTGTCCCACTGGAACTTCTGTTACCGTAGAGGTTAAAGCTAACTGATGGAAACAAATCTGCAATAATTTGGAACTGGACACAACAATAATGAAGTACACTAGCACACTAGTAACAAGGGGAGGACTGGTGAAAAGAGCAATGCTTCAGTAGCCACAGGTGGTCAGGCAGCTAGCTATGCTCTGCTCCTCTGCTTCTCTGCATCAGGAGCTCTGAAGTGTTTTGGAATTTTGCATTTCTGCAGCCATCTGCATCCCTTAGGAGCACTGAAGTACAAGAAGGACGGAACAGCAGAGCTGAAAGTGTTTAAACCAGTATAAGTAAGAATACTCCGGTATTCGGGATTATTTGTATTTGTTCAGGAGTTTAGAATATGGAGTTTTGAAACGCTTAGACTGGAGATTTGCTGCCACCCGGTGGCAGCGGATACCCGCTCGCACCCGAGCATCCCAGGGCGTGAAAGCAGCATTCTGACCCTACCTGACTGCAGGCAGCCATGGTTCGTGGTGGGGATCCGGGGCTGCGCCGTGTGAGGAGCTCAGGGGCCTCTGTTGCCAGCGACAGCAAGCACGGCCCGAGAACCGGCCAGCTGAAAGGGACCGTAAAGGCGAGGACGAAGATCTTGCGTATATTCAGTGATTTACCTTACTTTGCTGTCTCCCAAAGCAAAAATGCCTGTGCTGCATGTCAAAACGTACATTCAAATGCTGCTCAAACCCAAACACATATCAAAGTGTGCTGAGCACTCCTGCTGTTGCTCACTATGTTGAATCAGTATATCTCAGCACAGGAAAGATATGGACCTGCTGGAGAGGTTCCAGAGGAGGGCCACGGAAATCAAGGGGCTGAAGCACCTCTCCTATGGAGATAGCCTGAGAAAGTTTGGATTGCTTAACCTAGAGTAAAGTCTGGGGAGACCTTATTGTGACCTTTCAGTGCTTAAAAGGGGCCTATAAGATGGGAAAAAGCTTCTTAGCAGGGGCTGTTGCATCAGGAAGAGGGGTGATGGTTTTAAACTAAGAGGTGAGATCCAGGCTGGGTGTGAGGAAACCATTCGTAACAGTGAAGGTGGTAAAACACTGGCACAGGTTGCCCAGAGAAGCAGTGGATATGCCATCAGTGGAGACATTCAAGGCCAGGCTAGATGTGGCTCTGGGAAACCTGATCTATTTGAAGGAGGTGATCCTGCCCCTTTATTCTGCTCTTGTGAGACCTCACTTGGAGTATTGTGTACAGTTCTGGTGTCCTCAACATAAAAAGGACATGGATCTGTTGGAACAAGTCCAGATGAGGGCCATGAGGATGATCAGGGGACTGGAGCACCTCCCATATGAAGATTGGCTGAGAAAGTTGGGGCTGTTCAGCCTGGAGAAGAGAAGGCTGCGTGGAGACCTCATAGCAGCCTTCCAGTATCTGAAGGGTGCCTATAGGGATGCTGGGGATGGACTCTTCATTAGGGACTGTAGTGATAGGACAAGGGGTAATGGGTTCAAACTTAAACAGGGGAAATTTAGATTGGATATAAGGAGGAAATTCTTTCCTGTTAGTGTGGTGAGGCACTGGAATAGGTTGCCGAAGGAAGTCGTGAATGCTCCATCCCTGGCGGTGTTCAAGTCCAGGCTGGAGGAGGCCTTGGGTGATATGGTTTAGAGTGAGGTGTCCCTGCCCATGGCAGGGGGATTGGAACTTGATGATCTTAAGGTCCTTTCCAACCCTAACTATTCTATGATTCTATGTCCCTGCTCATTGCATGGCAGGAGGACTAGATGGCTTTTGACGTTCCCTTCCAACCCAAACTATTCTATGATTCTATGATCTCATACACATTAAAAATGGCAATAAAGACCAAAGTTGGCTGAACTGCTCACTATCTGGCAGACCACTTTATAGAAAAAATGCTGTACTGATCATGACAAAAGTAATTTTTCAAGTACTCTTTTGAGGGCTCATTTTGGGATAAACACAGAAGTCCACACTCTGCCCCATCTGGCAACAATGGAACTCTTCTCTCAGAAAAGACTGCAAGATTGTAGTGTCATAAACATTTTATCTAATAAATGGCCAGGCAGCCAGTGTAAGCAAAATAGCGGCATACCTGGGGGATTTTTCCGCTAGTGAAGGTGTTGATTTAGCTAAATGAGAAGAAAATAATGAACAGATTTTAACTGTAAAAAAAAACCACCCAAACCCGAACAAACCAATAAACCCAAAATAAAACAAATAAACACCCCTCCCTCCCCCGAACTTCCAAAAACATGCTTCCTTAACATTAAATTTCACGGTCTCATTACTTGCATCTGATTTTTTATTTTGGAGTTCAAATTCATTCTGTCCCTTCAGGATGACTCACATATTGATCTGTTTAATGTTTTTCTAAACATTTGTCCTTGAGCCTTTCAAAGTGAGCTATAAAAAGCGGTGGATCAGGAATCCTGACTTGCTTGTGCAAGTGTTTCTTTCTCCACAAAGTTCCATAAGAACTCCGACAGAAAGGTAACCGTTGTTCTCCCAGGCTCCTGGCTGCATGAAGGGTTTGTTTCTCTCTCCCCAGCATCATGAATGTGCAACTCTGTATTACAATCTCTAGCATTCTTCCAAAATGTATTATTTCTCCCCCTAGCGTTCAAAAACTTCACCTAACAGAAAAAGGAAATGTCTCAGCTTTAGAGGTGGAAAGACTGCACCTAGGAGAAAACCTCAAACGTGTCATAAACCTAATCCACTATGGCATATTAGTGCCATTATACAGCAACTACAGTGGACTGGCCACGAATGCCCTTTGACTCTCAAATTGCCTAGCCAATTAAAAACCTTTTGTGCCAGCAGTTGGACCAAAATCATCCTCCTACTTTAAACATACCACAATGACTTACTGACAAGTAGAAACCTTCACAGTAAGCATCTTGCCTGTCAGAATTTTTACCAAGAACAGTGTGTCACAAAATTTAATAGAAGTTTGACCCTTAGCAGCCCACCCTTCTGGTACGTATAAATACCTTTCTGTGCACAGATGGGGGCTTTGCCATGTTTCTATGCTATTCCAAAGCTGTTAGTATTTTGAAATACTTGATATTCCTGAGGAATATGAAGTCAGGTTTGTAACCCCAGCATACAAACCTACTCTCTCCCTCTAGTCCTTGTTACTGTAAACAGAATCATTCAAAATAGAAGTATTTAATGGTTACCAGCAGGCAATATTTATTATTACAACTGAGAACTCTACATACAGTATTGCACAAAATTATAACAGACTAATCATGAAAACCATGTTCCTGTGCAACTGTAAATAGCACTTTAACAGAAGTTGACCACATTGTGCGTTAGGTGTCTTAGTAAAGTGACAATTTAGAGGATTATTTCACTGGAGTACGAAAGTGCAAACTTTCAGTCAAGGCATATACACAAAACGTGAAAAGATTGCTATACATGCCACAGGTCTTAAAAAAATCCCCAAGCCAATCCCCGGTACTCCAAAACACACCAAAACAAGTTAAATGACTAGTAGCACTCAGAGCAAGCCCTACCAGTGCTACCACATCTCAAGTCTTATCCCCTAGGAAGAGGCAGAGGAACATGATCTGAAGAAATGCCCTTTGCTTGGAGTTTTAGACATATTAATGCAGCAGTACCACATTAACTGCATTTTTTGTTGTTTGGCAAGACAAAGACTTGTGGCACTAAAAATGCACATAGACAGTGTACTACCAGTAATTCCTGAATTGCTATATGAAGTAACCGTGTACAGCAGCTGTTGAAGGAAATTGCATTTTTACATCAAAAGGTGACATAGCATACAACCAAAATTCAAGTATTTAATATTGAACTGTAATTGTGGGAATTTTGACCTTCTGTTCCTCTGCACTACATAAAAATGAAAAAATAATTCTCGATGTGTTTTATTCTTCCTTCTACACCATTTTGCAGGTGGCTGTAATCCTGAGTCTTCAGCATGTTACTATTCCAATGTGACTGCAAGGTATGTGGGTACAACTGTGCAGATCAATGTTACCTCTGGATCCCTAACATGCAGCCTTGAAGCTCTCCCTCCACTCCCACCTCAACGATCATCCTGTCTTTGACTGCAAGATCCCAGTCCTTGTTGTCCCCTCCTTTGGATTTGCACCCTTTTCACTAGCTGTTCCCATCAGCTGCCCAGGAAGACATTATCTTCTCTTCAGCACAAGTGAGCAGTTTAGCTGCACAATGTCATCTTCAGACAACCAGGGAAACATGGAAATAAAAGGATGGAAGAGTACTTCTATGGAATCAGCTTTTGGGAGGGCCTGGGGAGACATATATACTTCTGCCTTAGCACCAGTGCATAAGTGCTGAAGACTTTGTAAGCCTGAAGAACACTGGTGTAAAAACTAAATTCTGATCAGGAGAAAGTCCGAATTCCAAAGAAAAAATGGCCTCCTATAATCATAGTATTTTAATTACTGCTTAGATTCATTTAACAATTACAAAATACTAGGGCTTTTTAAATTAAAAATGCCTTTTCCCCTGTCACCAAGTTAACTTTAAGAGAGTTAAACAGAAGCTATAAGCTTTAGAGAAAAAACCTTGTACCTGCACAGTTTCAAGAGTTCGAACTGTAACAAAAGTAGTAGCAGACATAATTACAAAAAAGTAATGAGAAGTGTAAGAGTCCTCTGAAAAAAACAAAATAATCTGCAGGCAGTTTTACCAACTTTTCAATTTAAGTCAAGAAAGACAAATGACAGAAACACAAGAAACCATGCTCATGTGTATCTGCTTTAGTAGTCCACTGCCCAAATGTACTTCATGTTCTGCAAAATTACTTTCTAAGTACAGCAGAGACTGTCCCTTCAGCAAGAAAAGAAAGAGAATTAAAACTGGGTTAGTCCATTCTGAAGTATTTCTACAAGCAGTGCCATGGTAACCTACCACTATACTAATACATGAACGCATTCTTGGACCTCCCCAGATTTATAGGAAACCCACATGTAGAAAGATTAAAGCATCAAAAAACTACAAAACCAAAGCAAGCATACACATAATCATAGCGAACTCAGAAGCTGAGGTCTTCGTATATAAATTTTTATGAACAAGCTCATGTAAGTGACTGGGGGTTTCATTTTGGTGGTGTTTTTTTTCCTCCCCACATCAAAGCAGAACACATAGGTAATATATTCTTTCAAATAGGTTTTGGATGGGGAAGTCTGAGTGGACAAAGAAAATAACAAAGGAAAAGAACAGACAGATTTTATTTCCTTGGTACGTGAAAGTACAGAGGTGTTACTATAGCACTTACTGCTCTTACCTTTTGAATCCCAACTCATCACAAATTAAAGTGTAACTACATCAGTGGTCGAATCTAACAAGCAATTTACTTTTTCAAAAGGGTTTATTTTTCTTAATGGTACCCACACTTCACACAGCCTACAAACCTGAAGAAAATGCATTTGCTTCTGAAAGCCATAGCAGTGTTTTGGGGTGTTCAAAGTCAAAGAAGTAGTCCTGAGATTTCAGATGTTAAAGCTTTCTCCACAGCCACATGTTCCTTTGATGTTTGGATTATTGAATACAAATTCACTGGATAGCTTGTCTTCTACATAGTCCATTTCAGTTCCTAGAAGTGTCAGCTGTGCCTTCTTCTCAATAAACACTCTAACCCCTGGAGGACATCAAAGAAAAAAAGAAAATATTTACATATTGCAAAATCATCACTCACTTTGGAACTCTCTTTAAACTAGTGATAGAAAAAATGGAAGCTAAATATGAAGGCTATCAGTATAGATTAGTTTCCCTGGCCTAACATGGGACATTTTCATCACTGTTTTTACTGTACTATACAAGTCCAGCAACAGTTTAGAACTATTATTATGTGCATTTATGAGTCACATACGTATTTTTTGAGGGAATATTTAAAAACATGACACCTAGGGAAAGAAGCTGTAGAACCTGAGAACGGATCTCAGCTTCAATACTTAATTCCCATATGTTACAGTCAGCAACCCATTTCCTACCATTCTTAAAGTCTGTGCAGCTAACAAGATGCCCAAAGACCTTGAAAACCTGTATGTTTCACTCTCAAAATTATTATTTCCTGCTCTGCCAGAAATATTACCTCTACATTAACTATTAGCAATACTGAATCTTATAAGGAGGCAAATGAACATTCAAATATACCACAACCTTTCAGATTAAAAACTAGCAGTTCATGTTGGTAAGTAGAAAGAGCTTTCTTTCCTGAAGTATACAAAGTCTGTTTCTCTTTGGAATAAAGTTACTAAACTTTAAAGCTGCAGATATGACACAAAGGTGCAAGTGGACGGCTTTAGCTATCCAGAGACTATGAAATACTAAACATGTAGAATTGTACCAGTACACAGCAACAAGACCTCATTAAGGTAGAGGAGAGATTGCTGGAAAGCTGCTTCATCATAGCAGACACTGAGATGAAACATACTACTATGATAACTCAAGTCTCAAGATTCAGCTGAGCTGAATCTACACTTTTTTGGGGTCAGTTTGGACAGTAACTGACAGTGAAGGTTAAACCTAATAAAGAGTTTATGGACCCAATTCCTGAAGCTTTCACTTACTACCTAAAAGCAGGCAAACCTGTACTGGGATTCAAAGCCACCACTAAGCAGAAACCTGTATGAAAGAGCCTTTACTGGAAGTCTATCTAGAAGCAAGTGAAGCAAAACAGAAATGACACAAGCACACATGAACCGCTGGTTTTGGAATGTAAGGTCTCTGACCTGACTGAGGGAAACTGCTTTCCAGTTTCCTTAAGACCCAAATCAGGAAATGCTTTCTGAAAAATGTGTTTCCAGGCCTATAAAGCTAGAGCAGCTTTGAATCAAGCAGGACAGGTTAACTCCAGAAGCCAGCTGAATTTGGAATCAAGAGACAACTGAAAATGAAAACATCCCTGCTGATGGGAAATGGTGAATTAATACCTTGTTTTGCTTCACTTGCATGTGTGGCTTTTGCTTTACCTATTAAACTGTCTTGATATCAAACCATGAGTTTTCTCACTTTTACCATTCTGAGAAAGTTCAGTGGGAGAGTGAGTAGTTAAACCACAACAGGAGCTTTAGCAACAGACCTATCATGTGATGCTTACTGTAATTATGAGGCAGAAAGCATAAATATCAGGGTAGGAAAACAATTTTTAAAGTATTCTTCAATAAAAATTGTAGAACCCGTTGTTACAAACCAATGCAAAGGTCAAAAGCACAAAGAAATTAAAACCAAATTATGCATCAGTGAAGAATAAGACTAGTTAGAAAAAGTAGTTGGGAAAATCCCTTGCAAATAAAATCTTTACTTTCCCAAGCCTTGGTTTACTTATGCTGATGAAATATTTCATTATATATGCATTGCTCTGTGTTATTCTCTAAGTATCTGCTATTAGCCACCTCTGAAGACATGAACGAGGGACTAAACTATCCAGGTGGAGTAGCCTCTGATGTAGATACTGCAAAGCTGCTTATTTTAACTAACTGGTTACTTCAAACCAGAAACTAAGGTGACAATTCCCATACAGAGGGACCTCTTACTGTAACTTGTTATTTCAGTTAAGTTCTAGCCTGTACCTTGGCAAACCTGCAACAGCTTATTCTTCACCACCCCCACAGAAGTTTGTTCTGAAACTTACCATCTTGAACTACCTCTTCATCAGAATCTCCTTTTGATTTCGTATATTCTAACGTGTAGGAAAGCCCATTGCATCCTCTTGTACGAACACCTACTTTCACACCCACCTAAAAACACCACAACCAAACAACAGAACATGAGTTTTTTTTTAAACTTACTCTTGAACACCAAGATAAAAAGTATGCAGAACAACAAAATAATGACATTTATTATGTTGTTGTTTATGTTACGTTTATTATGAAGTTGTGGATGCCCCATCTCTGGCAGCATTCGGATGGGGCCTGGAGCAACCTGATCTAGTGGAGGGCTCCCTTGCCTATGGCAGGAGGTTAGAACTAGACTATTTTTAAGGTCCTTTCCAACTCCAACCATTCTATGATTATTCTCCACTGCCTCAAACCAGAAGTGAATAACTTTCAGATTAAGAGGTAATTTTTTTTTTTTTTACAAAGTTGACTACCAAGGTGAACGCAAACATCAGATGTTTGCTATTGTGGATCAAGCCATAAACTATGTTAAGGTTTTGAAGTAATAAACTGTTAGAACTCTTACAGGTGCCTGGTCTAAAGAAACTCGCATTTCAATGACAGGTATTTTTGTGACTTAATAGAATAGAATACTTAGACGCCAATTCTGTCCTGACAGCAATATGAGGCCAAGACAAGGGCAGTTACTGAATTTGCACAGAATTCTTGTAATAACACCATCAGAAAACTTACCTGAAACACGAGTTGTGAAAAACATTGATTTCTTCATTACCTCTATTGTGAGTCAAACTTAAACAGCAATGCCCCCTTAAATCAACTGTTTACTGGCTTGCTATTTTAATCAACCTTATAAGCCAACCTAGTCAATGTTTGTAATATTCACAGTATCCAACAACTCTGTCAAAAAGAACACTGTATAAGAAAATATTTTAAAGAAACAGAACTACTTGTGCACAACAGTCTTTCAGAAATATCTACATACCAATGCTTGGTGGAAGAGGAAAATTATACTGCCTATCTCCATAATCAATCTTGTGATAAAAATATATCGAAACATAGCACATGTCATCAAGTGGGATCTCAGACAAACACGTTTTATCTTTTCAGACTAAATACCTTTCTCTACAAGAACTGCTACAAATAATGGAACAGAAAATGTAAACACTTATAGCAAGGGGATGACTGACCACCTAAGCTGTAGGGTTAAGGCTTCCTTAAGTTAGTTTGAAACATTAACAAAGAGTCCACTCAGTTGCAGATGTGCAGGAAGCAGAAAAAACAATGGAACTCACTCGTAAGAGAAATACTCTCCTTCATATAATACTTACTGTAAAGAAGAAAATCTAATGCTTGTTTTTTATAATGGTTAGAAAGCAAGACTCCTGCATTTTTGCCCAAAAGGAAAAGATGACAAGCTCAGTTACTTAGAGAAATGCTGATTACTAAAACAAAAAGTTTCTGTTCTGGCAATTTTCCCGAGAATTAGATTTTTCCAATGGGCATGAGTCTAACTTTATTATACTTCAACATGAGAATTCCTATAAGAACTTAATTAACAGCATCTTACTATCAACAGCTGAAGATCTCTTTCCATACCTCACCTCCATAACTCACCACTATGCCATGTTAAAAGGCTTCATTAAAATATATATCAAAAACATTTTAAGCTTAAATTTTTTTAACTTTTTCCATCTCAAAAGTAGTTGTAAAGTGAAATGTCATTACCATCAGTTATTTTCTGAATTTCATTTTATAAAGAAATGAAGCTTGATGTATCAAAGAAGCTCACATATTCCCTAAAAAAACCCAAAAAACCCCCCCAAAGCCACTATCTCTAATAAACACATTGGTGCTTATTTCAGACTTCTAAGTTAGTTACAAACGTTTCATGAGTGTGCTGATACCTTAGCACCATCTACAGGTTTGCACTGTTTATACTTACATGTTCAGGTTTATCTTTCAGAAGCTGTTTTATCTTTTGAACAGCTGATGGGGTCTGAAAAACAAAAGCACAGACATTAATTCGAAAGGGATTTCTGTTTATCTGCAGCTAGTGCTTGCACATATTAAGTGTGCAACATACTTAGCTGCACTATAAAAATTCCTATTCCAACCCTTAAGTCTACTGAAGTTTTCTTAGTTTACATTTCTTTCCTGTGTGCGAAGCCCACCTTCAGCATCAGCCACCTGTCAGTATTGACTTGACCGAGTTCTACTCAAAACTGGACTCTTATCTGAAGATAACACATTCTGCTGTGAAACAGATGACTGCTGAACCTAACCCATACAGAAAACAATGCCTCTCACTCCCCTCCAGATCCACACTGACAGCAAGCAGGCAGCTCAAGAACTGCTATCCTTTTAGAGTGGTTGGGTCCCGGGGGGGCCCCCCCCCCCAGTCACTACCACAATGCAATTAAGTAATTCTTAACACATACACATCACAGACAAAAATCAATTAGGCATATAAGTGCTTATGGCCTACTTCTCTCTTCCCACTAACCTAGAGGGGAAATGGGATTTTACAGAGGGTAAATTCGCTGTTCATGCAGAACTACTTGTTGCATAAATGTAAGAACACATTAAACACACAGAAATTTCCATAACATGCTTTTAGGTTTCTAAGACACTGAGAAAAGGAAAGCCATTAGCAACGTTTAGCTCTTACCATGACCAAACAAAACTACAAGGAGACTTACAGCTGAAAACCTTATCTAAATACCGCTATTAATCTTTATTTGCAGAATGAAGTAAACTCACTACGTAACAGGAAATGACCTGCTCTGACAAACGACTGAACTATATGCACTTTGCCCCTGTTCCTGCAGGGAACTGACTGTGTTTTCCTCTGCAGTAATTCCTCTCAAAAGTACAGCTTCCAAAACACCGCCGCTAGTAGCAAACGCATTTCCTCAACTGACAAAAGAATATAAAGCCTCACTGGGAAGAACTCGTCAGCGGCTATAGGTAATGCTTAACGTTTATTTAATTTTAAGGAAGAATGCAATTCTTCGAGTGACTGCGCAAAACGGGCCCCGCACGAAGGGGCCGCACCGCTGTCCCCGCTGCCTGCCCTCCGCAAGGCTGCCTGCACAGGAGCAGGGACGCGGAGCCTACTGCCGGCGGCATCAGCCAGGAGTAGCGGCTCCCCGACAGCAACTCACGGAGTGGGGTGTGGCTGTCGGAGACCCCTCAGCCCTCTCCTTCCGAGCCCAGCACAGAGCCGACACAGCACGGGCTAACGGCGCTGGCCCACGACTACGACACTGCCCCGGCCGAGTCCCGTGCTCGTCCCGCCCCGCTGTCACCGGCAGCCGAGGGCTGGCCGCGCGCCACCAGCCCCAGGATGGGCGGCAGGCCGGGGGAATAGGAGGGCGGCGGCGCGGCGCGGCCCGGCCCGGCCCTAGTCGTGGCGCAGCTCCCGCAGCCGTGAGGCAGCACGGGCCGCGGGGAGCCCTCCCGCAGCGGCGCGGCACTGACCAGGGTGAGAGCGGCGCGCGTAGCCTGGATCTTCCGCTTGCTGACGGCGCGCACCGTTGCCCTCACCACCGACGAGGCCATCGCCCCCCTCCGCCCCGTCCGCTGCCCTCTGCCATGGGCACCGCCGACGTCACACTGTGACGCCACGGCGCACGTCGTATTTCCGGCGCCCGTTCCGATTGGGCAGCGGGCTGTGAGCGGCAGCTGCGGCGATTTCGCCCCGTCCCACAGCGCCTGGCTCGGCTGAGGCCGGCCCACAGCCTGCGGCGGGGGCAGGGACTGCTCGCCTGTTTGGCAGAGATAAGCGAAGCCTCGGCCAGGGCAGCGGAGGTGGGGGGTTCTTCCCTGTAGCTCTATCCGCGGACACCACCGCTGACGGCAAGGAGGCAGCTGAATGGGAGAACATGGAGTCTCCGTTCACCCCCGCACAAGCGGGGAACATTAGTGTGTAGCGGCAGTCACGCACACAAGCACTGCAATACAGCAGGAGTTTTGCATGGGCAAGCCCCCCCGGTGTCAGTGACTGGGGGACCCGTCACGGAGGGCGCACCATGAGGGGCCGGGTGCGGGCTGCTCGGCCCTGCTGCTGCACTCGGCACCCTCCTGCTGCCACGGGACCACGGCGCGGAGCAGCCTCGCAGGCCGGGGGTGGGGGGATGGGGGGAAGAATGGGACTTTGGGGCGGCCTGGGGGCACCTTCAGAGAAATCCGACAAGGTCAACCCCATTACTTTGAACTGAATGACGGCTAGGCCAGAGGGAAAGCAAAAGAGCCGTTGTTCATTATCTCTGCCTGACAACAATGCTTTAAACTTAACATTTATGAAGTCCAAGCACAAGCAACAAGTCTGCATCATAGAATCAGAATGGTTAAGGTCAGAAAGGACCTTAAGATCACCTGGGTCCAACCCCCCTGACATAGGCAGGGAGGCTCCTACCAGAGCATGTTGCTCAAAGCCGCCTCCAACCTGGCCTTGAATGCTGCCAGGGATGGGTCAGTCACAGCTTCTCTGGGCAACCTGTGCCAGTGCCCCACCACCCTCACAGTAAAGAACTCCTGTTTTAAGTTTTAACCTGTCACCCCTTGTCCTACCACTACAGTCCCTACTGAAGAGTCCCTCCCCAGCATCCCTATAGGCCCCCTTCAGATACTGGAAGGCTGCTATGAGGTCTCCACGCAGCCTTCTCTTCTCCAGGCTGAACAGCCCCAACTTTCTCAGCCGATCTTCATACCGGAGGTGCTCCCATCCGCTTATCATCACGACACCTGCTTTGGGTACCTCATTCTGGAGTTAGGTGTTTTGAAGAGCCTGGTAGTAAACATGCAGATGTTTTTCTTTTTTACATACATAATTATGCCACTACTGTTTAATGAGGCACAGTATTTCTCCCGCACAGATAAAGATAGCAAGTGTATAAAGAAATTGTGTATTCTTCATCTACACAAACATGTCTTTCACACACCATTACATACAACTTGGGCAAACATCCTCAACTAAAGCACAACCACTGAGAAGTATGGGGCTTAAATGCCCCATCACCCTGAAGCTGAAGTCAGCAATATATATGCTTGGAAGTGGGAGGCTTGTATGTGAATGCAACTAGTACCTTCTTCATCAGTCATGGTCTACCATGCAGGCACAAAGACCTTTACCCTCCTGGACTTCTTTAGGATGCTTCCAATCATCACTCCTTAGTCACCTGTCTGCAGACTGAATCTCAGCATTAAAGACTGAGCATGGGTTGGAAAAGTAGCCTTGTTCTAAGGTGTTTTTCATGGTCAGTACATTACCAACGTAACATAAAAGCAAAATTCAGTATTAACATCTATATACTTCAAGTAAATAACAAGAAAATTTTTTGATAACTTTATCAGTATAGGAAAAATTTTAAAATAGCTTGTTTGCTAGTAAGTTCCCATTCTAAGCAACTGTTTCAGGCCCCAAAAGGTTACCAGCAACTTCACTTTTTATGTGACTTCTGCAGTCCTTATAAAAATGTGATAAGGTTTATAAATCAATGGGTATTTAAATACATTTACATAAAATTTTGAATGGATGAAAACCTGGTTTTATTCATAGCTATGTAACAAATCCCACCAGAACAATTAAATTAGGGGAGATGACACGTGTTAATCCTTCTCCGTTTTTCAACACTGATAACTAACTCCCCACAGGAAGTTTTCCAGCTTTGGAAACAGCATCTGAAATTCCTGTGAAATAAGGCAGCAGCAATTTTTTTTTTTAATTTATTTTTTAATAAAAACCCAGCAGCACAAATAAAATACAGCAGCAGTGCAACCAGCTCAGTGTTCCCCCATGTCATTTCAGGGACCGAGAATACAGGTGGTTCAGAACAGGTCTTTTAGTTTATTAGTATTTATTGCTACTTTTTCTGAGGATGAATTTAGTTGTAATTTATTATTTTAGTTTATTGCTATTACTTCCAATACTGTTCTTTTTCTAGAAGCTTTTTATTAATGCTGTGTGTCCTTTCCAGTTTTCCTTTGTATGTGGGAAGTTGCTCTCTTGAGGATATACTCCCATAAGGCAAACACGATCTTGGGTATCCAAAATTGTTGTGAAGAACATACTTTTCTTCAGTGTTAGTTTTCAATTCATTCCCTGAATTTTACAACTTAATGTAGTAGGTATGTATGCCTCCTCAACTATGTTTCTTCTGTGTCACATATTCTGTAAATTATGGCTCTGCTCTTACTACTTAAGCAAACAAAGGATTTATTGCTTACTGGCTTAATGCTTGTAATATATATCCCATTTTAGGGCTATGAGATTAGTGGCTATAGAGAACGTGTAGTTGCAGCAGCTTCAAAGTGAGAAGATAGGTGGAAGCAGTTTTCACTCTGATGCGGGTTTAGACTTTTCATTGCTAAACTACAAAGTATCACAAATGGAAAGGGTACGTATGCAGAAATCTGTTTGTTCCTGTCTCCCCCTTAAAATAACTTCTGTTCTCGAGATTATGACATAGTCCCTTAGAAGCTTACATACTTCATTCTCATCAGCAAAACTGAAAGTAAGTCTGAATAGAGGGTTGAATAAGGAATACATAATCATGTCAGTCTGCGCTGGCTATTTTTTTGGTGGTTGGTTGGTTTGGCTTGTTTGGTTTTTTTTTTTCTTTTTTTTTGGGGGGGGTGTTATGAATTAAAATCTACAATAAATATCTTATTTTTGAGGGAAAACTGACTTTATTTCATATGAATGACAGTGGGAAGTATTTTCTGGGTTTTTTGCTAGCTAATATTTTGCTTGAAAATATGCTGAAAAAAGTATACAAAAAAAATATTTGAGAAAGCTGCACATCTAAAAGTTCACACACAGCTGGCTATAGATGCATTAAAACCGAAAGAAGAGTTAAGAGTCCCAGTTCCCTAAGACTACTTTAGGTCAATTCTAGCTTTCAACTTTAACAGATGAATATGGAAAAAAAAAGAAACATGACATTTCTAAACCCACATAATTCTAGTAAGTTGTCATTAATCCTACATTTAAGTCAGGAATACTAAAAAATACAACCTAAGAAGAAATACAGAAACTTAAGTCTGATTTTAATTATTATTATTTTTTTTTAATTTATTTCGAAGTCATAAATAACAGTGGTTTCAATTTCACAATGTAACTAATTCTTTCCTGAACAAGAAAAGACAGTACGTTGCCAGCTCTGGAAGCACTTCAAGTAAAGCTCAAGTTCATACTCCTAATTAAGTTTGTGGCTAGTATAAGGATCTCTTCACATTTTATGAAAATGGACATGCGTTTTCCCCAGTTGCCAAATATAATGCCTCTATTCTTTAAAGCATTTTTATCTGTATCCTCAAGGGCTTTAAAAAGATTCTTAGCAGCATCAAACAGGACTGACCTGCTTCTTAGTTTTTCTTGTTGTACACAGCAGCTAATGAACTCCCATAAGAATTATGGAACAGAAAACCCCCCAAGAAATCTCAATGGCAATGCTTGTCCAGAGATTGTTTTATGTATGTTTACTAACTTCTATGTTTTTAGTTCTCCACAGGGAAAAAAAAACCACAACCCAACAAACCAAAAATGTAGCAGTCTACAAACATTTAGAACACTTTTAAACAAGGATTCAGTATACAATCAACATTAATAAATATTATTTGCTGCTTCAAAAAATCAATTTTTGAATATAATATATTTGGCTTGCACACAATTTTAAAATGTGCTTTTAAAATGATCAGATGAAACGACAAAACCTTAACAGTCCATTTTTAGTACGTGCCCTTTTTTATATGATTTATAAAAAAAAAGAAAATTATGGCTTCCTATTTAAATACTCCAACAATCTATTTCAGAGCAAGGGTCAGTATTGCTTGTACTAGCAATCTAAAATAAACCACCCATAATTCATTAAAATCAAGTTGAAGGTTTTCTATTCTGCTGTCCTGTGAGTCCAGATGCTTTAGACAAAGAAAATTTTTCAGATGAATGAACGGTCTGTATTGCAATTTAACAGTGATTAATATCCCTCATGATTCTTGTTGGGTCCTCTTCTGTGAGGCTTTTCCCTGAGTCATGTATTTGTTGGAAAGGCTGCCTAAGATTGGGAGTTGAATGAAAAAAAGAAAAAGACAGACAAAATGTAAACAACTGAAACAATCAGGAGAAAATTGTTAATTCAAACTATAATGAAAGCACACATTTTTTGCACAACTTTAGATCATTACATGCTGGAAGACAGTATGGAATACTGAAGTACTAGAATACAAAAGTGAAAAGTAACATTTTTTCAACTAAATACCTAGCCAAATGACAATCACTTTGCTTAAAAATCCCCAAACTTGGACTTGAAAAAGCCTTGCACTGGAAACAGAAAACACTTTATCTTCCAGCAAAACTGAGAATTTAATTTTGAGTTAATTAATTGCAGTTTATTTTTCCATAGTTTGCGAAGACTACGTGGGTTCCCCCCTTCAGATGTCCCAGAAGATATTTATATATTTTATTAAAAACCCTTTTAAACTCTTCATTATACCTCTTAGTAAGGTTGTGAAGTTACTGAAAAGAAGCTGCATTTGTAACCATGCATCTAACATAAAACATCTCCAGAGAGAGTTCATAAAGGCCTTTATACTGTCATCTGAATGCTACTTATAAGTGCAATTTTAACTTCCCTGCATTTTTTCAGCTCAGACCAAAGATGTGCTTTGATAATCTCTCAAGTTAGTTGATCATACGGAATTCTAGACAATTACTTTGAAGAAGCCTTAAAAGAAAGTGCTTCACATGTTGTCCCTGAAGAAACACAGAACTCCATGTATGCCAGAACAGTAGAGAGGTGAGAGACTGATAAAATCCCACCATACCCTTCTGCAAAACAGATCTATGAGAGTTTAAAAAGAACAAATAAAATGCACAGAACTGACATGCCTAAGTTTTGCTTCCAAAACAAAACTGAAAAATTGCTTACTTTTCCAGTTAAAAAAAAGACCAAAAGAGTGCCTTCACAGAATTACCTAGCAACTTGAGCAGACTGCTGCTGTATTCAGCCATTTAGGCAGAGTTCCCAGGACTGATGGAGAAAGCAAGTTGAAGATACATGCTTTTACACAGAATTTATGAATTGAAATGAAGATATACAAACCTGACTGGGGACTCAAAAATACTTTTCCTTTTTGTTTCTTTTTTTCTTCATGTATAAGCACTCCCTGTAAACAACAGATACACATTGATGAACCAAGAAAATTATGTCATTCCACAGCTAAGAAAAAATCAGGTTCTCATTGAAAGCTTAAGTAAAGCTATTTTTAATTACTTTTTATGGACTTTAGAACATTTAAAGAGAAAAAGATCAAAGAAGAAGGACACTTAGAGTTTACCTGATTTAATCTACCAGCATGTTTGGAAGCACTGGGTAACAAAGGGGATCCATATAATGCTTCTGGTTTTGAAACACCTGAAAAAGTTATAACAAAGATTTGCTAATTTAAAACTAGTTTCTATTTCAGGTATTTTAAGATACAAAAATACCATGATATTTACAATCTACCTTCATAGACAGTAGAATGTAGGATATTGCTATTTTTCTTATTTCTGTAAAATGGAAAACTGGCACAATGAGATGAGATGCTGTCCTGGGTTCAGCTGTAACAGTTATTTTTCTCCTTCCTAGTAGCTGGTGCAGTGCTGTGTTTTGGCTTTGTACTAAGAACAAGGTTGATAACACACCGATGGTTTTAGTTGTTGCTCAGTAATACTTACACTGATCAAGCACTTTTCAATCTCATGCTCTGCCAGTGAGCAGGAGCGCAAGACGCTGGAGGGAGCAGAGACAGGACACTGACCCAAACTACCCAAAAGTGTATTCCACACCACAGGATGTCATGCCCAGTATATAAACTGAGGGGAGTCACCTAGAAGGCCCAGATCACTGCTCAGGTTGGACTGGGTATCTGTAGTCAGATGGCGAGCAATTGTATTGTGCATCACTTGTGTTTATTGGTTTTTTTTTCCTTTCTCTTTTTAGTTGTATATTCTCTTTGTTATTTCCCTCATTATCAGTGGTAGTAGTAGTTGTTTTATTATCAGTGGTGGTAGTAGTAGTATTGTTTTATACTTTAGTTACTGGACTGTTTTTATCTCAACCCATGGGGTTTACATTCTTTTGATTCTCCTCCCCATCCTGCTCAGAGTGGGGGGGAATAAAGAGGGAGGATGAGCAAGCAGCTGCATGATGCTGAGTTATGAGCTGGACTTCAACCAGATGCATATATAGTTATGCATCTAAGTTAGGAATTACCATAAATTAAGCTCTGTACCCTACTCCACAATCAGAGAGACACAAGGAACTTAGAAAATGAACAAAGATAATTGAACAGGTAATTGAATTGTCCACAGTCTTACAAAATGCAACACAGCAAAAAAAATATAATCTCTTAGGTCTACTTGTTCACAGTGCTCTGTTTAATTACAGAGAATACTCTGGGCACAAAGCACACACAAAAAAGACAAAGCCCAACCTACAGCAATTCTCTTCAAACTCAAGTATAGTAATTTGCAAAATACAGATAACAGACAAAATCCACCTATTCTGTAATTCATGAGCTTAGACTTATGTACGGTACCGCCTTAGCATAGTTCTCATATGATGTTATGAGATACAACCATGTCACTGACTACAAAACAGTCAGGCATATGCCCCTTCAGCTTAGCAAATTTAGCATCATGGAAAATGGCATGGTAGAAAGAAAAGCTCAACAAGACAAGGTCAAATAAGAAACTCAGAAGTTAAATTTAGACTTGACATACAGCTTCAAAAGGTCAAAAGCTGTATAAAACATGGCATCAATTTTTAACCACCTTTTCTGTGCAGCCAACACTTCTAGTGACCTATCAAACTAAGAACACTCCTAAGTATATTGGCACCATTTTCCTCCTGCTTCCAGTACTTTGTTATCACAGTCTTATGCTCTCTTGCACCAGTTACGTCTGATTAAGAAAAGTCTCCTGATCTAAACCAGACAGAACATTGTTGCTAGTACAGTTCTGAAACTATGTTTATACAAAGGATTCCTTTGTTACTTTCAGAGGTCAAGTCATGACTAATCTGTAATTCATCATATTATAAGCAAATTAATGCAGCATAAATTTAAATGTTCCTAGGTTTACCTACAGGGAAATAATAATACTACCTTTCTTTGGAAGCTAACTAAAAGTACCATTCACTGCCTTAAGGAGTGTCATTTATCTTGGAATGATATTCTTTACAGCACAGAAGATATGAGATCTGGATTATCTGAAGGATGACTTAGATGTTGCTAAGCAAGTATTTAGTTACTTTGTTCAGATCTGTCAGGATCTGTATTTTGGGGCATTTCTGTAGTTAAATTTTTTAGTTTTTAAAGTCAAAGTTGCAAACTGACTCTATGAAAAATAAGATTGCTGTATCCCTCCTGCTGCTGAGTTGGCAGGAACATTATTTCATTCACAATATTCTATCTTGTGTGATTTCACAGTCTACAGAATAATTCTGGTTTAGGTGATGTGAAGAGCTATAAGGTGAGTTTTTATTGCAATTACGATGTACTGAAAGAGAAGCTGTAATTTGAAATGTTAGCAAACTCTTACACAGCGAAGACAATGGAAGCAGTATCAACATATTAGACATTCGTATCTTTTATACTGCAAGCACCTTACGTGCTATGAGAAACTATGTTAAATGTATTGGGATATGGCAAAGTTCTGAAAGGTCGATGAAGGAGAAAACTGGCTAATGTAAGTACATTAAAAAAAAAAGTTAGCATTTGTGTAATGCCATTCAAAGCAAAAGCCTTATGTGTCAGCCAACCAAAAATCAAAAACCACAAGCTCTGTTTAGACTGCTCAGCTTGATTAGTTTCATACCTGCAGCTCCTTTATACTGTGGGCATTCCTTTTTAATATGACCTTCTCTTCCACAGATAAAACACCGTTTTTCTCTTAAGTCTCTATCTTCCAGGTGCTTCCACTTCTCTGCTGATTGCCTTGGAGTCTTTTCTCTTCCAGTTTCCACTATTGCCCTACCTAGTTTCCTCTTCTGAGGCGTACAGACATGCAACTTTCCCTCCTTGATTGAGCTCTCCTTTTCTGTTGTTTTAATCTGAGTTTCTTTGTCCTCATTGTTTCTTTTCTCCTTGCTTTCTGTGTACCTCTGGTTTTTTGTATCTTCGTAACCACGCCGCCGTCTTAGTCTGCAGGAGCAGAAAAATGCTGTAGAGTTCATAGGGCTTACATATATATATACATGGAGAAAAAAAACCCAATATCCAACAAATCAAGTGCTGTCAACTGATAAAAGATGTATTTAATGTGTCTCTTGTGTGGGTTAAATAAAGTGAATTAATGCACTTGTCCCTTTGACCCTTCTACCAAATAATGCTACACTGATGTAAAATGTATTTAATAATCTAACTTTACAGTGATATTACAATACAGCACTAAATTCTAAAATATCTCAAAAACATGAACACAACAGAAAATCTGTATGAAAAAGATAGGATTATAGGTTGTTGGAGTTTTTTGTCTACTTGTACAATTCAGTCAGAACTCCCTTCTCAAACTGTGTATTTTTACAGTATCTCTAAGTCTCTTCTACTGGGAGAAGCTTCTAATACTCTACGTGATTTTGTATAGGACATAGCTGCTTGTGTGCAATGAACTGAGGTTTCTCTCCAGAATGCAAGATTAAAAATCCATTGTATCTGATACAGAAGTTTAGACACTGAGTAGGTTTTCATACCACCACCTCCAGCATTCTTTATTTTAAAACTACTATCAGCTACTGTACTTGAGTTTGCTAAAGTTGAATAAATTCCCAAATTAAGTCTCAAAATATAAGCTCACAATTCGCTATTGTGCAGCAAAAAGATGACTGCATCTGATCCAATACAAGTAGCTTTTTACCTACTTATGTAAGATTGCAGGTTATTTTAAAATACAGCTCTTAACATAAACAGACCCTAAGCAAAGGGTAGATGTTTCCATTCACCTTGTAACTGAGCACAAAGGCGTTCAAGATTTCATACTCTTGAAGTTTTATTTGCCAATTTTCAATATTTTATAGATATAAACCTAATCTTTCTTCTAAACAAACCCAACAAAAAGTTCCACACACATAGCAAAACTATACTCACTTTCTTCTCATGGGACAATCTCTCATGAAATGGCCAATTTTACCACAGGTTCTGCAGCATCGATCATTTGGTGCCAGTTCTCCTTCTGTTAGTACCTCAGGATCAAAAAAGTACTCCTAAGGAAGAAATAACACATTTTAAATGAAAATCCATACACCTAGGAATCAAAGCAGGTAGGCAAGCGCTAAACCAGCAGAAAGTTACAGAGAAGAGTAAGTGCGGTGTGTGTAGCTGAATTCCTGAAAGATCCAGTGATGTGAACTGACTGCTGGCCTCTTTTCTTTACAGGCAGTGTGCTGACCACTAGGTCTGCAAGCTCTGTTTTAAAACTACACTTTTAAGAAACTGTAAGCTGGTTTTGATAGGGACTAAAATACGTAAGCCTCTACAACAGACCTTTGACTTGATTAGTATTCTGCATGCCAACACATTTTATATGCAAACAACACAAAACCAGTACTGAGCAGTAACTCCCAAAGATTTTTAGTGGACAGTTAAAATTTAAGAGAGGAGAACTTAAACAGAGTGTAACATTACTCCTGCAATTGCTAAGTTATATACTCAAGAGCAGGCACCTACTGATCTTAGAAGCAACTTACCATTTTTGATGGATATTCTTTTGGAAACACTTTTATAGGGGTACCGAATAACCTTCTGCCATTGATAAAAGCCTTCATTATAAAATTTGTCACTAGGAAGAGAAAAAAAAAAAAGAGGAAAACATCAAACAAACCAGTAAAGTATGATCTAAGATAAGATCTTCATTGTAACCAAATTTGTTAACAGAATACTTACTTTTTCTTGATAGTCCAGCTCCAAGATTGTGGTTCAAATCAAAGGGGTCTGTACAAAAAGCATTACAGGCATTAATTAAGTCCAGGTCTAGATCAACAAAGTATACATACACATTAACAACCCAAGGCAGCTATTTCCAATGCAGAATTGAGATACTGAAATTGAACTGTTTGTAAATTTGTTGGAAATAAATTAACTCCATGGAGAAAGGATCACAGTCATCTAGCTCCGAACTGACTCAAGTATGGTAAAAGTTATTCTGAAAGTTGAATGCAGAGGCAAGAGAGTAAAAATTCTTTCAGTGAAAGTCACAGAGGCCAGAAAGTTGTTTAGGGAACATTTGTAAAATGTGTCACTGTATTTTCTTGATAAGAGACCACGGTATTACTTAACAGTGTAATGAAACATACTTTTAAATCCCTTGTGTAAATATGGACTCAGCTAAACTTGGTATTTGAGAGAAAACCTCAACTACAATACAGGTAATTTCTTTTCCAAAGGATTTGGTTTAATCTATTTCTCTTTCAGTTGCTGTCATCATGAAAAATATCATGTCTGTTTTGCATGTTCTTTTCAGTAGGGAAAAAAAAAAAAAACCCTAAGAGTAATTTTTATCACTAGTGAAACTCGATGGAAATTTTGCAATGATTTCTAAACATCAGCAAATAAAAAATTATAATTTAGTAATACAAAAATAAATAAGGCTTGTGGAGCAAAATTTTTCACGTGGGCATTAAAGAAACTCCACATATTCATGTACTTTATATTTTTACCTTCAATTACAATGTATTTGGAGGTCCACTGCTTTTTGAAGGTTGTAAGCAGATTTTTACTCCGAATGCAGATAACATGTTCTTTAAAATCAAATTCTTCTGTGTAGAAACGGAGAAGCCCCAGCCACAGTTGCCCAACAGATTCAGTGTTTTTGCCGTAATCTGGCCAAACAACTGACTGAAAATACAGAAATATTTTTACTTCCAGTACTTACATTAAGCAGAGTAATTTTCATAACTTGGAAGCTCAAACAATGTAAGTCTTATTTTATAAAGAAACACAACTGAGTTACACCAGAGTACTTACTTTCATAACTGGTATTAATAATCCAATATCAATTTTTAAATGGTACACATTTTTAAAGTAACAACAGAAGTGGAGAATTAATATAACTTCTAATACTTGGTCTTGCCTATTATACAAAGAATCTATTAATGCATTTTATGTGCCTATTTAACATAAAATTATTCAATGGGATTAAGCAGTTATGACTAAACATGCAGCTGGTATTTGTAGGAATGATCTTCACACAGTAGCGTGATGCACACAGCAATTAATCATCATTAGCATCTTACAATACTTTTTATTATTTTTTTTTTGCAGATTTCGTAGATTCCTCCCCAGATGAATTACAACCAACCATATTCTTAAAGATTTACAGCTTGGTATTGGGATTTTCAAAGCAGTAGCTATTCCACTTCCATTTCTATATTCAACCACCACATCTGAGGACCGTATTTCTTAAAAGGAATTCTTTTTCATTTGAAAATTAACCTGATTTACTCACCAACTCGTCTATCTTATCAAAGAAATAAACATTCCAGCCATCAACTAAAATTTCAGGCTTCTTCGGTTCTTTGTAGATCTGAAATCATAACGTTAAACTCATTAGAAGAGCCCTACAGGTTCAGCATTAACATTCTTCTGGTCAATACTGTGTACAGATAGTAATTTGTTTCCTGAGATACTGTACCTCTTGAAGAACAGGGATGACAGGTGGATTTCTCTGTTGAAGAAAATAAAGCACCATAAGAGTATATGCATAGGAAGAAAGGCTACCTCGAGATGCATCTCCAATGTCACATATCTAGAAAAAGAAACACCATTTGTATCTTTCATTGTGGTAATCTCTTGCTGCAGGAACTACTGCTTCTAGAATGTCTGAAATATACTTACCTTTGTAAAGACTTTCATTGTGTAACACAGATACTTTACTCTTGGATCAATGGCTGCATATGATGACAGGAGTCTTGTGTTATGCAAGGCCTATAAAGAGAAGGTCATACGCAAGATACAAGAGCTGTGAAGAAATGAAGTAGTAAGCTGAAACACAAAACCCAAGAGCTATAAGTTGCATGCTCAAGAAATGCAGATGCGAAGCCCTGCATAGCAGAATGTATATCGAGAAAGGGAGCGCTTGATGAAGTTGTCACCTGCTCTCTTAAAAAGCTGATCAACATCCTTTATCTGCACACAAAGCAGTATTCACAGAACAGTGCTTCAGAATGGGAAGCATTAATCTACCACCTCATTTTCAGTGTTTGGTAGAAGGTAGGTTCTTGAACTAAACAATTTCAGCCCAGAAAAGTGAAAGCTAATCAACTGACCCATATGGATGCATAACTTCAAGAAGAAAACTCTGTGGTTGAGGTATCTTTCTCAAGACTTGCCTTGAGCCCATATAAAAAACTTCAGAAAGTTTAACACTGGGCTCTAAATATTAGTTTCCTATAATATTTCAAGGAACTGGCTTTTGAAGTTCAGAGGTACTGAAAAAAGAAACAGATCCCCCGCAAAACACACTCCACCCAAAACTAGTTTTTATAGTATCTTCCCAAAGAACTTGTGGCTTTTAATAAATTCTAACATTTTCCAGTTCAGGCAAGCTAGGTACAAAATCATTATTCCAGGTCTCAAGGCAAAGCAAGAGTGAGCCATGATGAGAACTGGAGTGTTAGAATACTGAAGCGATATTATTTTGTCTCTCATTTACAGAAGGACTTAAACACCTAAACCAGTAGTTGTTGGTATTACTGAAGAATGAATATATTTTCTTAGGGAAGTGGCAACTGTAAAGACACAATTGTGCACTGATCCACTCACGATCAAATAAAAAAAATAAAAGGTTGAATATCTAAAAGTGCAAGAGGTAACTGGAAACAGTTGATAATCGAACCTTAACAAAACAGTCACTTCAATCTTAAGGTGACGATCCACACTTTTCTGGTAAAAAATAAATGAAAAAGGCAATAACCTTACCAGAGTATTATATAAACTGATGTCTACTTCAAGACCACTTCTGACATGGAAAAATTTGACAATTGGGACTTTAGCAGTTGTTATAGGCAAGACACTTCTTAAGCCTAGAATGAAATGTTTAATTACTGAATGACTGCAATACAAGTAACTCCAAACTGTAGTAAAATGGCTACAAAATCTTGGTACCAAAACTGTACTTCTATTATATTTTAATGTTGATTTAGGCATTTGTCAAACACGACTAATTTGCTAAATATATACAAATATACATTTAGCTCCCCAATAAAACAAAGATCAGTCTAAATGTTATAGAAAAATAAGCTTAAGAGATCACTGACAGTTCACTTCAATTACATTAAATTCATGTGAAATACACCAAAACAAGCACTATAAATTGTAATTTCTTCTAGAAAAAACAGAATCCTCATTGCAAACTTGCATCAGCCTACCTTTTACTATTAACTTACTGTGCACTGAGCATACATTACTACCTTGAAGCCTGAAGCTTTATCCTTATGCGTGTAGGTTACAAATACATTGTATGTCCAGTTCAGATGCGGTCCTATAAGATTATAAACTCATAGACTTATGTATGCAAACAAAAATAAATTTGAGTGTTCACAACATATAGCCTCACTCTTTCTAACGTTACGCTCTTCAGTATAATTTTATCTTAACGATTTTAATCCATAGTGCCCCAGAATGTTGTCACTATGTTGTCACTACAGCAACTGAAGTCACATAAACAGAACCACTTATTTTAATTTTCAAGAAAATTACCTGGCTGTTTCTTGAGAACTTTTGCTAAATCTTCAATGATTCTGATACAATCAAGTCCCTAAGACATTAAGAAAAAAAGTTCACGGTTGTATCTGCTACATTTAGGAAAAACTTTTATTACTTGCCATTAATATTAAAGCTGTATAACTGAGTTTCATATTATAAATAATTATCTGAAGACCAGAAATAGTTTCAGAATAGCACCTGAAAAATCAATGATATACAGTATCTTAACAAGCTTTAAAAGTTTGTATTTTGCCTAGACCAACAGCAAAACCCCCTAAAATAATCTTTGGGGCACTGATTTGTGCTTTCTTCCAATCTGAAAAGCTTCTATAAAATAGTTTGTTACGCTATATATACACAATATAACCATAAAATTTTGCATGTTATAAAACAAAACAAACAAACAAAAAAACCACAAAAACCAAAAAACAACCCCAAACCCAAACCACTTTTTAAACTACCTCAGCAGTTTCCAGCCCATCAATTGTCATACAGATATCAAGGTCACTTTCTTTGAAGCCAAAGCCATTTTTTGATGAGCCAAACAAATTCAGCTTGGTTCCTGTAAGAGATATGATGGGTTATAACCCCATACCAACACCAAATCTCAAGTTGTATGTAATTTCAATCCACTGAATGTCTTTTAATACAGGCATAAAAGCATTACTATCTGTGATACATCAAAACTAATTTTCTCATTAACTTTGCTGATGTGGAAAATATCTCTACTTTCATTGGTTCAAATGAGCAGTCTGACAAATCCAGAAACAAGTCAGGTTTTCCAATAATTAAATCATCAGCATGCAGCAACCAGCTGATACCTGATTGGATAAAAAAAAAAAAGTAAGACTGTTCTCTACAGTGATTTTTAGGGTAAAGGATTATCTGACCACATACCAAGCTCCAACCAAAAGTATCTGTTGCTAATTTTAAAAGACCATGAGCCAAAGTCCAGGTGTTACAGAAACACCTGGTAAGGCCTCCAGAAACAAAGCAAAACAAAAAAATTCCAATAGGTAGGTACTGCAAATACAGTACCTGTATTTCGAAATATTCCAAAATGAGTAAGTTTCAGTAGGAAGGATTACAAAAAGCTTGTTGTTTTTAAGAGTAGATGGAACAAGAAGTCTGGCTAATGAATATGGCTAAAATAATTACAGGCTGTTCCACTACTGTGCTGATAGTTTTCCCCTTAACTTGTCATTGTTCCTTCCTACAAATGTGTTGTATATATGACTAAGTAAAAAAACAACTTAAACCAAAGCCTTAAAAAACATAAATTAATGCAATTAATTATAGCAATGCTGAACAACAATATAGGTTAAGTGTTCAAACCTGAAGTGTTTATTACGTTGATGTTTTCTTGGAAAACACGCAAGTGCAAACACACCAAAGTATAAATAACAAGCTGAAACTGACTAATTACCTGGGAAATCATGTCTAATGAAGTTTTCCAAGTTTTGTCTTATATGTTCCCGAGCCTGATCCTCCACAACACTTGGAGAAAAATCACCTTAAAAAAAAAAAAAATCATAATTTAGGCAAACTGATCTGTAGAGAGTCAAAAGCAAAGATTCAAATGAGAAAAAGTGAGGGTTTTTCAGCAAGGTAGGGGGAAAAGAAAAAGCAAGAGAAGATTCACATGTGAAGGAAAGCAAGCAAGGATGAAGTAGAAGAAAAATACCTGTTAAAAGAAAAACATTAATTAGACAAATAACACATTTTGTCTGGTAAGAAATTGTGAGAGAAAGGAGGAAAGCTGGTCACTCTGAAAAGAACAAAAGTGGAAAATTGTTATAAAACAGTATTTTGACTCAATTTTTTGTAGAAAACTGAAGTCATTGCTTACTACTAAAAAACACAAGGAATAGTTAATTCAGATAGACCTGTAAAAGCACCAGTCAAAAAACTCACCCAAAATTAAACTCAATATAATTCCCAAGATGTTTAAATGAGTAATCAAGACAGCCACAGTGGGGAAGATAAACCTAAACATTCTGTAGATAATGATAAACATATAAATACAAACTACTGTTCTCTAGATACAAACTACTCAGCAGTCCCATTAAAGCCCTTACAAACCTGAGAATAGTATTTAAGAGGTGGATGCAGTGTGGTAAATAAACTGCCCCCTTTTACAACACCATTAGCGTGATTATTTCATTATTTTTTGCACTATTGCTACTGCACAATATTTATAGGAAAAAACTTACGGTAACATTGGACACAAACTTGATCTAGAATAACTGAGAACTTGGGTGTCAGTTCTGGCAGGGGGTCAAGCTCAATTTTCTTCAAGTCTTCTGGACAATCCCTCTTTAAATGACCTTCCCGTTTGCACAGGCTACATACAACTGTAGGAGACTGCATGAACAGAAAGCGAGACTGGTTTTACTTCACTGAATTTGAGCAACACTTTAATATAACTGATAATAGAACACAAGCAGTATGTTCTTATTCAGTTTGCTTACCTTGCCCTTTGTAAAAGCTGTTTTACTGAATTCATAAAAAAGTTCATATTCTAAACCCTGTTCTATTGCTGTGTTCTCTTCAAAAAGACTTCCCTTCTCAGTAAGATCCTCTTGACTCAAATTGCTTCTCAGAAGTCCATCCACATGTTCTTCAGTGTGTTTGTTCTCACATTTACTGGGGAGGGAATAATCATCTTCATCTTCCTCTGACAGTGCATCATCATTGCCAGATCCAAAGTATGCATTATCTTGTTCATCTCCAGCTCTTGTAATACCATACTCTCTCTGGTTTAGAAGACCAGATTCTTCCTCCTCTTCCTCCTCATCATCCGAGTCAATTATTTGGGATATTTGATTCCATGCTAAATACGTGAATTTCTTCACGGATTCATGCAGTTCATCAGAACCTTCAGTGCTTGCCTCATCAACATCCAGCTTGTCTTCCATCATATCACTGCACTCTAAGGCAAAATCATCAATATCTGCAAATGCAGCATTTTGAAAACCTTCTAAGTCTGAAGTATCACATGTCTCTATATCATGCTCATTTACTGTAACAGGGGGATCTCCAGTATCACTGTCTTCATCTATTTCTTGCTCAGTAGTCAAGATACTATTCCACCTTTTTTGTTGTTCATGTTCTTCCTCTTCCTCCTCTTCATTTCCACTGTCTGTCTTCTCACAACTTGGTTTAAAATCCTCATTATCTCCAGAAATAAATTCCTCAACTATACAGTCTGAATCTTCATAGGCAATTCCCAAATGATTTATATCATCAGCTAGTTCTTCTTCTGTGAAACTTTCTGAGCCATCACAAAGTTTTGAAGCATCAGTTCTGTGTGTCTGGGGCATGCCTGTAGTCTCTATTATGCAGTCTTCCACTACTGGTGTGCTTGTTCTACTATCCAAGTTTTGCAAATCAGCATTTTTATGCTTTATAGCATCTTTTCCATGGTGCAGCATTTGGGATTTCTCTTCATGGGCATTTAGAATAGACTTTTTGCTTGGTTTTGAACTTTTTTTGTTAGGCAAGGCAAAATATTTGTAAGTTGCTTTCAGGCAGTGAAGAATATACTCATACACTAGCTGACTGTTCAGAGTTCTTGCCACATTCCTTTTGACTGAATATGGGTCTAATAGAAAGAAGAAGTGAGCCAGCAGTGCAAGAGTCAACTTTATAAAAAAGAATAAACTTACATCCTTATAAAATTTGAATATACTAACATTAGTTACTCTAAAACACTGTGTAAGGATATAAGATCTATGAATTGTGCTGAAGGCAATTTTTAAGCCCACTTAATTACTTTTGATAATGTTGAAAAAAAAATCCCAAGAGAAATATTAAATGGATTATTTTTTTTCCAAAACAATATTCTCCTTTAATACTGGGAATCACAGTCCAATATTGAAAACTTCTAACCTATTACACACAATGTCAAAGGTCAAGATAGTACCCTAGAAAATTAAAATAACAATTATTTGAAGTCTTATGATATATATATATATACCTTCTACAGCAATGCGCTTTTTAGGCCAGTCCCTTGATTCACGAGACACTGCTTCTTTGAGTCGTATACTAATAATAAAATCAGCCATATTGAACTCCAAGGCATAGAAACGAAGCAGTTCTAGCCAAAGCTGACCAGCAGGCGCTGAACACTGCTGTCCTGAATCAAATACTAAGGGAACCTGTAAATTATAGAAGAAAACTTAAATAATATTTAATGCATAGGTTTTTTGGTTGTTACACTTCCTTGTATTTCAGCTGTAATGTAATATTACAAAACTCATAGTTGCTTCTATATTTCTGCAATTGCAAAAAACCCTGCAATTAAAAAATTGAGAGAGGTAGTATAAACTCAGATTATAAAACTTCAAAACGAAAGACTGCAACAATGGCTGTGAATAGCAAATGGTTATGAATAACAAACGGTCATTAATAGCAATGATTAATAACAATTGCTTATTTGTTTATGCCATAATTCATAAATTTCCAAGAAAATATCACATCCAATCTAATTAGACAGAATGGATTATACAGCCTGTTTTTTACCAAACCTAAGCTGTATAGTTAACTGTCATAACATGAAATAATATAGTGATATCGTTTCTTTCAAAGTTGTTATAACTTGTAAGAACAGTTCAAAGAGGAAATATTTTTCATATGCTTAAACTAATTCTGAGATAAAATTGCCATAACTCTATAAACTCTAGCACCAAGAGTTAAGCATAGTAAACCTTGTATCAAGCAGTCATGCAATCTCTTAGTTCAGCTCATGGTTTTGCAATATAAACACAAGACTAAACTAGAAGATGGTTCTTTTTTTTTGACAACATAATTAAATTAAATAGTTCAGACCTTGCCCCTTCTAGGGGAAGTTTCTTGTAGCAGATCAGAATCATCAGTGGGATTATGTTCCCAAACTACCGCATCATTTTCAACTTCTTTCAGATGAAAATTAGTTAATTTGTTTAATGAGAATCCTCCAATCTAAAGGAAACAGAAAAAGAAACATACTAAACATCACATGAACTTTAAATCTTACCTCCCCATGGTAGTATGACAAACTAAAACAGAACAAAGTTTAAAAGTAGCCTGTAGTATGTGCCAATCTGCTTCTCTCTTCTCTCTATACAAAAGGCTCTCAAAAGTTCAGTGCTTTTGGAAGGGCACCCATGTGTCATAGAAACTTGCATTTGCATGTTACACAAGCATCAATATGCATTTTTTAATTATATGAACATATACTGTGTGACATTTCTACTTCACTGCAGAGTGTAGAGAGGCTTTGGGAATGAGCCAGCCATGTACTGAAGGAAAACGTTAACTACAAGGCCCATGTAATTGGAACATGCACGCTAAATACAGCAGGTGACGACAAGAATGAAAGTGGGTGTCATGAATATAATACTTGGACCATGTCCTGGTGAACTGGATTCTGGATTTGTGTCCATAACACAACTCTTGATACTAAGATGCACTTCAGGTTCTACACCCAAGAAATACATGCTCTAAACCCCTAGTCTGATCCCTTGGGCAGGTATCATACCAGTGTGCTCCCCAGCTGTGGTCTACATTTTGAAGAATTAGGTGTCAAAATTGAAGACACTGTTTTGGAATGTAGCTATGTAAATTCAAAGTTCTCAAGAGTCTGGAAGAAAGGCTGAAGAAATGAGGAAGCAGACTGTTATGAAGTGCATTCAATGACCAGCTCTCCTTATTTACAAAAGGGGCAAGCACTTAGTTCAGTGACTAGGATTGTGAACTGCATCCTTACAGGCAAGCATACAGATGTTATGTGCACTCTGGCTGAATTAACATCTTTCTGAAATCCTGCAGAAATGGCTTGCTTATGGCTTGTTGAGAACAGCAAAAACCTGACAGGTTACAATACACCACCACAAGTGATTCGTCCTCGCACTCATACTATTCAGTGTATTAATACACATACCCATGATCCCAAATATACAGGCAGAAAAGGCTGTTTCCTCTGTTGTAAAAAGAAAATAACCATCAAAGCAAACACATATGGTGACAAGCCTCCCTCTTCAGGACGATCAACACAGCACAACTGTGAAAATAAATTGTGCAGTCATTAAGGTTTCGAGTGATACTATGAAAAAATACTCTTTTCATTAACTGTTCAGAAGTCTGCCATGTTAAATACCAACAGAAACTCAGACATCTTTAAGCTCTACTGGGATGGACTTTGTTCTCAAGGCCTGAGTATTTACTGGTGTCTCGTTATTGCCACAGTATTTTCATTTTAAGAGCCACAGGATGCAGACTGGCAAAACAGACAGCATACAGCACATATGCAAAAAATTATGATTCATTTTACATAGATATAGTACAAGCCAAAAGTGTTTCTTAAATACTGTTCTTTTTCTTAAATCATGTTAGTTGCAAGCACACGAAGTTTTGAAACAATTTATTTTAATTCACAATAAGGTTTTCATCTACCTATGGAAAAAGCAGCTTTTTCCTATCAATTTTTCCCACAATGGATTAAGTTTACAGGAAACTTTTAATTCCATTTTATATAAATTCCATTCCATATACATTCCCATGAATTATTTGGTACCAGAGCAGGATACTTACTTTCTGCATGCTACTGGCTGAAGCTTAAAATTCCACTTTGAAATTCACTGGAATCATACAATACACAGATGACATTTACATAAAACTTCAAATTTATAAAAAGTTTAGAATCCCTTTTCAAACTCTTTTTTGAAAGACAGTTTTAACAACTATTTTCTAAACCACACCGACAGTCTTATGAAAGTAATATCAATGTTCAGTATTTCTTTACAAATGGGAGAATACAAATTAGTCTTACCTTTGCCCAGTACCTGAAGACAATCACTAAAGTTACTACAGTAGGTTCCAGTTTCCCAAGTGCAGCCAAATGGTTTGTTGTCAGACAAGCATTCTCATTCCCTGCACTCACTTTACAAATAAGGCCACTAAAACCGAAAAAGAAACAAAAGATCCTGGATGTTTCATAAGAACAGGCACAGGTCAGGTAACATCTCACAAAACAGTTCAGCAGGAGGCTGTAAGGTAAGACTTAACAGCCTCTGAAAGACACCTTTTCTAAATTAAAAGCAGTATGGAAAATCATATTGTTTTACTGCATTATAGTTTTCTGTAAATTTTTTCAAATACAACTCAAATTTAAGTATTTGTTTCTAATGACTAAGTCACTGAACTAAAAAAAAATTACAGTACTAATTTCATTCATGAATCAAAAACATCTTCCCATTCCACACGCATCAGAAAACAGTTTCTATGCTGATTCTACAGCAAAAGAAATATTTTAAAACACTGAAAAATTGAGGTAGCAGCAAATAACTGGTAATACTTCTGTATCAGTAGCTGTTGATAGAATATTTCATGAATCTTAAGTGATACGCATTGAATGGGCAAAATAAAAATCTTTCACTTGTTCTCAAAATACTAGTGAGGCCAAGCAAGCTGATCTTGCCCTTGCAGTAACCCATAATCTGCACCACCTACGCGGAAGGAAAGTTTCTGTTTGAGCAGTTATCCCAAATGGAAGAAGGGTAAGGGTACATGCTGGAAGCCATAATGGTGGAAAGGGTTGGGAAATACAGCTGAGGACAGAACAACCCTTACCCTCTTATTCTAGGCTAGGAATGACTTGCCCATGAGTGTTAGTTTGTGTTTCAAGATCCATGGAACTGTAATAATTTAGTACAGAAAAGTCATTTTTCAGAGGTTGGTACATATATTTTACATTGCTATATACTATTAGAACACACAAAGTGACAACTGAGACCTTTGCTTTTCTCTGCACACCACCACTGGTATTCTAGCATGGAAATCTGCATCAACTTCCGTAAAAGATTCTAGGTGGAAGAAAGAAACAGAAGAAGCAATGTTAAACATGATGTTGACAAAAAAGTGTATTGAACTGGATGCAACTAGGAGTACAGCTAGAACCTCAACTTTTTAATAAAATGACTGATTTTGAGTCAAATAACTCAGTGCCTCCAATAAATTAATCCTGCCATGCTTTTAAAGCAAGTTTTTATATATGAAAAGTATGGTCTAGACTGTATGATAAGCACTGTTAAGAAAATACTCAAGAAAAAAAAGGAACTTTTCATAATTCATATACGAAGTAGGTATAGTTAAGTAAGTATATTCTGGTTAAGTGCTGGCTTGAATGATCCAGGCATACACAGGCCAACAACATCTGTGAAACAATGTTAATGTGAAAGATGAGAGCATTATGTCAGTACTAGACAAAGAAAATATCCAAGTTTATTTTCCCTGGTAATCTAGAAATATTCCATGTACGTATAGAACAGGCTTACTGACATGATGTGATTTCTTCTTGCTATGCTTTAATTTCTTTTCTTATTCTTTACATGGTTTCCAAATACAATTCAGGTACATTTTTATCTTAACACTAAAAAAGTTCAGATGCCACTGTAGTCCTTTCTCCAAGTGGAGTTTATCGGCCACTATTCCACTAGGCCAGGTAGAGAGGAAACTGTGAAACAATTTTAGATACCCAGATCAAAAATTCTGGAATGACAAGGTTTTCTTGATGTTACCTAGCCAATTGGACCCCTGCTTTATTTGAAAAACATCTTGCTATTGCCACTGGGGTACCTCAAATGCCTAATGCTCTGCCCCTAGATTTTCTGACTCACAGAAAAAGACTTTGCACAAGATGTTAATCCAAGCATTGCTTGTTTCCCAAACACATTAGGGATCCTAACTTCCTATGGGATCTGGGTCCTCATTCCTCCAGTCTGGTTCGATTATAAACCCATTCTCAGAGACTATAATGGTTATCTGACCAGAGAAGAAGACGCACATACAATGGTGGTGGGGATGGAGATGAGAATAACCTAGATTAGTAAATATATTCATGTTTAATATACATGTTTGGAACCATATAGTCTGATTTCCCAACTGTGGGCATGAAGCAAGGGAAGAAAGTAGTAAAGCTACTTTTCACAATCTGCATTTAAAAAGACAATTTCTTTGCCACCCCCCCTTTTTTTTTTAACCTGCATTATGCTTGAACTGGTTTGAGTAAACACTTTTTTTTTTTTAAGATCTTAAATTTCACTTGCCTGTATTAGGGCAGAGAGTTATACTCATTACCTAAAACATGTATTTGTATGCAGTCAGTTATATATGGTCTCACTGCACTAACAAGCATGTGCACATTATAGGAAAAAAGACCACAACCTGAAAGGTTAGAAGAGTTTGGGCTACTTTCTGTTCTATGCATGGCTAATTGAGAAGTCTAGGGAATGAAAGGAAACACTGTTTACTATAAGTTCGATGACATCTTCACTCATAATGTACACAAAAACCTCCCACTAGGAGTTTCTCATATCAACACAAATAATGCAACTTCAATACTCATAAAAGTGAATACTAAAGTAAGTTCTGACAATATATTATTTCCTGCAGTACTTTTCTGTCTCACATCTTTCTAAAAAACACCCAGAATAGCACATGGCTTACCTATTCAGGGCAGAATTCAACAATACTAAGCAGTAATGCTTTAACAGAAATGAAAAAGCAGCAATTTTTTCTTACCACTGTTCTGAAGACTTTCTTGCACAAGTAAGAGAACATCTGGTTGTGTCATCTGCCAATAAAAATAATAAAGCTGTTTTCATAGCTGTCAAAAAGGTGATTTTCCACAACTCAAAAAAAATTAAAACATCAGCCCTAGGCCACTTCTGTTTTCCTTCCACAGAGAGCAGCAAAAAGGGAACTATAAAACAGCACCTGAGAAAAAGCTTCTTAGTTTTTGGCTATTGCTAAATTCTATCGAAGGAACACAGTTTTGCTTTTTTTTGGAAAAAGAAAAAAAAAATCCTGAAGTAATTGCAAGTGAAGCTTTATTTCTGACAAAGGCATATCTGTGGAAAAAGCCCACCAGCAAAAACACTATTCCAGTGTGCTTAAATATAATTGCCTTCTGACACAGCGGATCTGCAACATGTCAAAGATTGGAATCATCAGCCTTTTGAATAAGCCTTTTTGAATTATACGCACTTTATGAACTTTTTCCTACATTTCCATCTTTCTTTCCTAGACAAAATACTAAATTTTAACTATAAGACTGCCAAATGAATTACTCCAGGAATAAGTTTAAGTCTGGAAACAAAAGCTTTTCACAGTCTCTAATTTCTTTTTAGTGTTCATGCATAAAGATATATACAAAACAACTAGCATGACAAATAAAGACTTTAAATTACTTCAGGTATAAATGACATAAGATGGTTTCATGGCTCAAAAATATCCCAGACATCAAAAACTCTGATGCTCATGTATCAGTACAGAAACAAGATCATGGAAGTGCCGTTTATTTATTCCAGCTATAAGAGAATGTAAATAATGATCTGTCCCACAGGATTGCTAGGAGTATAGATGTGTCCTGGGTTCAGCAGTAGTAGTAATTTTTTTCCTTCTTAATAGCTGGTGCAGTGCTGTGTTTTTGACTTTCAGCCTGGGAACAACACTGATAACACCAGTATTTTTAGTTGTTGCTAAGTAATGATTACTCCGATCAAGGACTTTTGGAGTCTCATGTTCTGCCAGAGAGGAGGAGAAGCCAGAAGGAAGCAGGAACAGGACACCTGACCCAAACTTAGCCAAAGAAGTATTCCATACCACAGCATGACATACCCAGTATATAAACTGGGGACAATTACCCAGAAGGGCTAGACTGCTGCTCAGGTTGGGCTGGGTATCAGTCGTTGGGTGGTGAGCAGTTGTATTCTCTCCCCTTGTTACTTCCGTTATCATTATTATTATTGGTGGTAGCAGTAGCGGTTTTGTGTTATGCCTTAGTTACTGGACTGTTCTTATCTCAGCCCATGGGAGCTACATTCTTTCAATTCTCCTCCCCATCCCTTGGGGAACGGGGCGGGGAGGAAGAAGTGGGGGGAGTGAGTGAGCAGCTGCATGGCTCTGAGTTACCGTGTGGGCTTAAACCACGACAAGACGTTTCAATTTTTGAGAAGGAAGATTTGGTATAACACAAAGCTGTATTAACCTCCTGACCATTACTAGCGTACAAAGCAAGGAGTGTTATTTTAAGACATTTTAATGTGATAGCTCTCTTGTACCCCTATGCATTTCACAAAAAGTGCTACAGCCACACCATAAATTATATTTAAGCTATAAACTCATAAAGGTGCAAACATTTAAAACCATTTAGGCATGCTTAATAAAATGGTCTTACTTACATTGACAGGAAACTGGATATCTATGTTTATGTCTGAAGTTTTGAAACCAAATCTGCTATAGGAGGAGCCATACAATCTTAATGAGCACTCTGAAACAAGAAGAATTATACTGCATTTATGCTATACCTATTTCTAAGTCTGTAACTATTGTACAGCACTGTCAGTAGATTTTAAGCCTTACTTATTGCTACTCCTTATTGCTCTGGACTTGATGAAAAGTCTTTCTTGTTGAAATACCCCAATGAAACATACACCAAGAAGAATACACACAACTAGTCTACGACAATTATAGAACAGCAAAACAGAACAGTCAGTTGGTACCACGTTTTTATTGTACTTCAATCACTGCTAACAAAATATTGCTGTGTCCTACTTTAAAATAAGGACATATATGAATAGGCATGAAAAACTACAAATTAAATTCCAAAGCTGAGGGTGAAGTCAAAGTCCAGCTCCCAAGTTTACTCAGTTTACTCTTTTTACTGTTATCATTAAGCAATAATAAAGTTTAAGTAGATTTTAGCTTTGATAACTACAAGAAATTAAGAGTCTTCCAACAGCACAGAGCTGTGTTAGTAAATCCCACCTTCCATGCTGTTGCTAGCAAAGAGTTACCATGAAGATCAAATGTCTCACATGTCCTGTTCATCTTCACTTTCTACTACAGGTCTGGGTCATGAGAACCATGGCAACTTAATTCTTTTTCGGTCATCTCCTCTCCCCCCTTTTTAATACTATATTACAGTTGGCATAGCTAGCACTTAAACAAATTGCAAATAATACCTGGCAATTTTTGATGCAGTAAGTTTTCCATCACTGTTTTAATGCTGAGCCTTTCTTCTAGATCTTCGTTACTTAAGCCAAACTCCTGCACTACATTTTCAATGGCAACACCAATAGCTTTTATCTGGGAAGGTGTTGGAGGAGGCAGAGCAGTCAGCAGCTGTTCTTCTTGTTTTTCCTTTAAAGACAGTAACACCGGTGTTTTAAAGATTTTCTTGAGACGCTTAGTATGCGAGAATGAATGCCTTCAACTCCTCACAAGTCAAACACTGCATATTATCCAGATAGTGGAGGTAATTGGAAGCAAGAACATCAAGAGAGAAACTGTGACAGGTATAAAAAATTAGATATTCCAGAAGGCTTCAGTAATGTGCAGAGTTACATATACACATACTCGGAACATTAAGAAAAGTCACCAATTCTTTCAACATCTATGAGGTGGGAAAGGGTAAGAATTAAAGAGGAAGAAACTGAAAACCTGAAGACTACAAATATTTTTATCCACTTAAAGCTAAGAAAGTAGAAGGAACGTATGTTTAACTAGAAAAAAAAATATTTCAATTCTTGAATTGAGATCTTCACTATGACATACAGGTTATAATTTCTAATTCTGTCATACCAATTGTATTTACTTATTGCTACTCCTTATTGCTCTGGACTTGATGAAAAGTCTTCCTTGTTGAAATATACCAATGAAATATACACCAAGAAGAATACACACAACTAGTCTACGACAATTATAGGACAGCAAAACAGAACAGTCAGTTGGTACCACGTTTTTATTGTACTTCGATCACTGCTAACAAAATATTGCTGTGTCCTACTTTAAAATGAGGACTTATATGAATAGGCATGAAAACCTACGAATTAAATTCCAAAGCTGAGGGTGAAGTCGAAGTCCAGCTCCCAAGTTTACTCAGTTTACTCTTTTTACCATTATCATTAAGTAATAATTTTAAAGAAGATTCAAACATAGCAAAAGAAAAAAAACAGTGCAGAATGATTTTAGAAGCAGTGCAGTCTCACTGTAATTAGCAGGGTGAGGACAGTTTCATAAAAGCACATTTTGAACTTTTTCTTGTCTTTAACTCACCTTTAGGCTTTTCTTGTGTCTTTTTTCTCTAATATGCTTATGAGCAAAAGCCACCGACTCAATCAAAACATCACACAAACTGCAGGCATATTTTGCTGATGGGTAGCTTCGAGATTGCTAAAATAAAGACAGTAAAAAAACCTAAAATATAGAAAGACATTACTTTCATTTCATTCAATACCCTTGCTAAATTGAATGACTAACTCTGAAATCCAGAAATACTCACTTTAGCCTTCCTAATTCCATCTTTACAGTCAAAAAGGTCATGTATCAAATATAACATCCGAAGAATGGTGGACCTTTGTCACTCAAGATCAACACATCTTTCACAGTGGAAAATACCCAATGCTCATGGAATATAAAAACTGAATGTCCTGGGTTCAGCTGTAGCAGTCATTTTTCTCCTTCCTAGTAGCTAGTACTGTGTTTTCGACTTTAGCCTGAGAACAACACTGACACCACCGATGTTTTGAGTTGCTGTTAAGTAATGCTTACTCCCATCACAGACTTTTAGTCTCATGCTCTACCACTAAAAAGGGGCACAAGAAGCTGGGAGGAAGCAGAGATAGGACACCTGATCCAAAGTAGCCAAAGGGGTATTCCATACCATAGCATGTCATGCACAATATATAAACTGGGGGGAGTCACCCAGAAGGCCCAGATTGCTGCTCTGGCTGGGCATCGGTCGGCAGGTGGTGAGCAATTGTATTCTCTCCCCTTGTTATTTTCCTTATCATTATTTTTATTGGTGGTAGCAGTAGCGGTTTTGTGTTATACCTTACTTACTGGACTGTTCTTATCTCAACCGGTGTGAGCTACATTCCTTCTGTTCTCTTCTCCATCCCTCCGAGGGAGGGAGAAGTGGAGGGGAGTGAATGAGCAGCTGCGTGGTTCTGAGTTACCAGCTGGGCTTAAACTACGACACTGAACAAACACACAATAAAACTTTTCTGGTCCACTACCCCAGCATGTAGTGATATAACATTAATTCATGAACTAAAGGAGCACTATTTTTTGTGCTTAAATTGCAGCCAAGTGAAGATTATAGTAAAAAAAAATACCCAAAGCATAATCTACTTTTTCTTAAGAATTCATTAACAGCACCTGTTTTATACATTACAGCAATTCTGTAACTAAACTTTCTAGCTACAACAGGAGTATAGTAAAAAAATACCCAAAGCATAATATACCTTTTCTTAAGAATTCACTGACAGCACCTTATATGTTACATCAATTCTATAACTAGACTTTCTAGCTACAACCAGAGAAATTGCTCAAAGTGTACCCCTTATGTAGTTCTTATAGTCAAAAAAAGAAGAGGTCTACAGAAGTAAAGACAGTGGCACCTTCTTCAGTCTATAAATGCAGTCTCGCTTCAATCGTTCTTCAGCTTGCTGCAATCCTAGAAGTTCTTTCTCTGACAGCACAGATTCATCTATGACTGGACCATCCACTTCGTCTTGATCATACTCAGCTTTTCTATTTCTTCTCAATCTTCTTGGTTTCCTAAGCTTCTTCATTTCTTATAAAGAGTTATGAGAGCAAATACGTCAAATAACTTCAGAGTACCACACAGCATTTTTTTTTTCTTTAATTTACCATTCTACTTACGTGCAAGTCAAAGCTAAGATACGAATCATCTACCCTGCATGGTTGCATAATCTGCCATGTACAAGTGTGATAACAGCAAAGTATATTGTGTCATAACATGTATTAACTTTGTTTGAAAGTACTATAAAACACTGCTTTGTCCCATTGAAGTTATTGACCTTATTTAAATAGCTTTGTAAAAACTGGCTAAAAACATACAATTAAATGCATTTGATTTCACTGCACAGGTGAGACACACCTGTAAGCAACTATATTGAAAAAATAGAAAATATCCAAAGATTTTAGGATGCCTGATCAGGCTGAGGTAGATGAACAAACTAGAAAGTGAACTGATCCATAGAACACTATGAGTATCAGAGAATTAGTGAGCATAGGCCAACCTGAATGATTTGTATGAACTAACAGCATTTCCATGGCTTAGGTGACATAGAACAATTTATTATTGCCAGCAATAAAGCCTGTCAATGTTGCCTGCCTTTCAATTAAACCAGCATATGGATCAGTGAAAAACAAAACGAAAAACCAAAACAAACCACAAAACCCCAAAACCAACCTCTATTGGCTACAGAAATTAGTAAATAAAGAACTTGCTAAGTATCTGCACACATAGCTTAATACAGCTATAAAAGTGGCAGAATAAACATGCTTAGAAAGCTTGTTACCTTTACAGCAAAGTTCTGGCACAAATTAATGTAAATACAGCTTCTACTTTTAAGCAAACTTTGTAATCATTCTGAAGCAGAAATTACTATTGGTCCAAAGAATACCTGCAAAAAATAATCCCAGGTATGAATATACACAGGCCACATCTTCACACATTACTTTAGATCACATCTTACCACTCACTTGAACAGCTACAGAGGATGTCCAGATGCATGGAATACCTAAAGTTCCCTGCTTCTGAGAAAGTTCATGTAACTTCTTAGACTACAAAAGCCCTACCATAGCATTAGGTTTTAATTTAAAATAATTAAAAGGTAACACAACTGCTCTAGCAAACACATGTAAAAAGTTTCTATGCTGGGACCACAGTTCTTGCCTCTAATAGGTGGCAAAAGGGAAACAATTTGGTCGTGTATTTTCAACCAGTTGTTTGACTCAGTTCAGTAAGCAGCATGCATGTGCTAGTGTTGTAAACAGGACCAGATCAAGAATGGCAATATAATTTGTTTCAGCAGCAGCACAAGTTTATGCTGGAATAAACAGAAATAAGGCTGTGAGGGTTGCAGGAACAGTACTCCAAAAGAAGTTCAAGAAGCAGAAACAGAAATCCGAGTTTCTAAACTTTACCCACCCCTTCCATTTTTCACATTGATTCTCCTGCTCAAACTCCAAAGACCTGCCCCAGTTGTTTGGCTTCAGTTTTACTGAGCAGCATAGACAGAACTTAAGACAAAAAAGTTCAATGTCTTTGCAGGAAAGTGTGTCACAACTACCTACTCATCAATTTTTAGTAACCATGAAGTAACTTAAAAACAAACTTCCAAAGTAAACAAACACTTCTAGTATTTGCTAGTTATGGTAGTGACAATCTGATTACAGGTTAATGACTAAATAAAGTACCAAAGACAAGTTAAAGTTAAAGCTTCTGCAGAAAAAACAGTGCCTCAGAGATCTGGTGAACTTCCTTATAAGCTACAGTAAAAAGGCATAAAGGGAAGGGACAACTGCATAGAAGAAAGAGTTCAAGTAAAAGGAAATGCTGAGAGACGCATTTTTAGTAATTGCTTGCTACTTGATATAGAATTAGAGCTTTTGAAGAGACCTCAAGAGGTGGGCTATGCCATGCCTGTGCTTCTCAGCAGAATGAAATGAACTTTGTCAATCCTGAGCAATGCTCACCTAACCTGTTCTTAAAGGCCCTCAGCTCCTGAGCTGCCCAGACAACCTCTCCAGTACTTCCTCTACCTTTTATCCTAAGAAACATTCCCTTTATTCCCCTCATCTGAACCTTTCCTGCTCAATTTTAGGCCCACTGCTTTGTGTTCCATGTATTGCAAAGACACAAGGCAGGTTACCTCATCAGCTTTTTAATACCTTTTCTAGGCAGTTGGAAGACTGTTATCATGCCTCCCTATGCTTCCTTTTTGCAGAGAGAATGGTGATTGTTTACAGTTTCTGTAGTTTTCCTCCTCTATGTGACCTGGCATTATTTTAGCTCTTCTTTGGTAAATTCAGTTGCAGTACTCTGTCCAGCTTTGCATCCTCATTGAGTAAAATGGAAACAGTCCAAAGACTTAACAGCAACAGAAGTACTTCAGGCTGTGAGTCTGTTTACACGCCTCACAGTGCCATGACACTAACTACTAGAGAGCATTTTTTGATTCACTACAGTTTCAGAATCTTCTCTGAAAAAAGAAAACTACTTTAAAATAACTATTCCTCCTTTATTTGTACAGTTGACATCCCTACTTAAGCAATGGCATTTGCACAGGTGTTTGGTATTTCATCCTGTATGTAGGTCATTTTGCCAATTGTGCAAAGTTATTTTAATTGACCTTCCTGCTTTTCTGCATTCTGTTCCTACCAGCTCCACAGCATACTGAAATTTAAAACCACACAATTAATAAGCATGCTGTCTTCATTCATCATCAGACTAATGTAATAAACATTGAACAGAACAGAACTCTCATAGATGCTTGCACTATTTTGACAAAATCTTTGGTAAGTATTTGGTATATATCAAACTACAGCTCTGCAAGTCTCTCGTACTAATTTCATCTGGAGAATTTTCCTCTACTTACAGAACTGTCACATAGTGTCTAAAGTGCTACTGTGCCAGTAACAGCAGTATCTACCAACTGCTTCTCCCACATCCACAGGGGACTGATCACTATTTTAAAGAAATAAATTAGAAGGAGCTGGCATACCTTCTTCTTGACAAATCCATGTTTACTGCTACACATCCCTTTGTTCGTAGAATCAAAGAACAGTTAGGGTTGGAAAGGACCTTAAGATCATCTAGCTCCAACCCAACTGCCATGGGCAGGGACACCTCACACTAAACCATGTCCCCCAAGGCTCTTTCCAACCTGGACCTAAACACTGCCAGGGATAGAGCAGTCATAACTTCCTTGGACAACCCATTCCAGGGCCTCACCACCCTTACAGGAAAAAAATTCCTCCTTATATCCAATCTAAACTTCCCCTGTTTAATTTTTAACACATTACCCCTTGTCCTACCACTACAGTCCCTAATGAAGAGTCCCTCCCCAGCATCCTGACAGGCACCCTTCAGATCCTGGAAGGCTGCTATGAGGTCTCCATGCAGCCTTCTCTTCTCCAGGCTGAACAGTCCCAGCTTTCTCAGCCTGTCTTCATATGGGAAGTGCTCCAGTCCCCGATCATCCTTGTGGCACTCCTCTGGACTTATTCCAACAGTTCCATGTCATTTTTATATTGAGTACACCAGAACTGTACACAATACTCCAAGCAAGGTCTCACAAGAGCAGAGTAGAGGGGTGGGATCACCTCCTTCAACCTGCTGGTCACACTCCTTTTGATCCAGCCCAGGATACTGTTGGCTGTCTGGGCTGCGAGTGCACACTGAAGCCAGCTCATGTTAAGTTTCTCATTGACCAACACCCCCAAGTCCTTCTCTGCAGGGCTGCTCTGAATCTCTTCTCTGAACAACCTGTAGCTGTGCCTGCGATTGCTCCACCCCAGGTGTAGGACCTTGCACCTGTCATGGTTAAACTTCATGAGGTTGGCATTGGCCCACCTCAGAAGCATGTCAAGGTCCCTCTGGATGGCATTCCTTCCCTCCAGGGTACCAACCAAACCACACAGTTTGGTGTCATCAGTAAACTTGCTGAGGGCACACTCAATCCTACCGCCCACATCACCAACAAAGATGTTGAACAACACAGATCCCAGAGGGACACCACTCATTACTGGTCTCCAGCTGGACATTGAGCTATTGGCCACAACTCTTTGCGCATGGCCATCCAGCCAGTTCTTTACCCACCAAGCGGTCCTTCTTAACTAAAATAAGACTTCACATTAACAGGCAGCTGTCCCATGTTAGCAGCACCTCATCTACGCTTTAATCATTATTTAATTATATTCTCTTCTTTACAGCTTCCTCTATCCACTTACACTTCCTTTAGTACTCACACTCAATGAAGATATTTTGATATTGATCACTTTATCCTCCCTTAGCCTGCCCTTTCTTGTATTTCAGTACTCATGGCTTATACTCTCACTATTAGTATCAACTGCCCATAGAGAAGTTCAGTATGCATGGAGAATTAGTTTTGTGTTATTGCTGTATTACTATTGCTATGCAGCATTGTCTTATATCTTTGTTAACATATGCTGTTACAGACCTCATCAGTAGCTATAATCTCACCCTCTTGTCCTGGTTTCAGCTGGGATAGTTATTTTTACCCTAGTAGCTGGTGCAGTGCTGGGTTTTGGCTTTAGTGTGAGAAAAAGGCTGGTAATACACCAATGTTTTAGTTGCTGCTTAGCAGCTCTTACCCTTATCAAGGACTTTTCAGTCTCTCATGTTCTGCCACTGAAGTGGTGCACAAGATGCCAGGAAGGAGCAAAGACAGGACCCAAACTAGCCAAAGAGCTATTCCATACCACAGCATGTCATGTCCAGTATTTAAACTGGGGGGAGTCACCCAGAAGGGCAGATCATTGCTCAGGTCGGGCTATCCATCAGTGGGTGGTGAGCATTTGTATTGTGCATTGATTTGTTTGTTTTTTTTTTCTTTTTGTTTGCTTTTCTCTTTTTTGTAATTTCACATTTTGTTGTTATTAGTAGCATGAGTATTACATTATACCTTACTTTAATTATTAAAACCTGTTCTTATCTCAACTGACAGGCTATCTGATTCTCCTCCCCATCCCACTGGGGGAGAAGGAGGGGTGAGTGAGCTCTGTGGCGATTAGTCTCTGGGCTTGGATTAAACCACAATCACCTGAACTTAAATATTCCTTATCAACCTTAACAGATTCAATCACATCATACCTGGAAAACTGCAAACAGGGGCACTGCACAGATGTGGCGATCTACCTACTCCTACCACTTATAATCTAACAACACAATTTATAGAATAATTCCTGTATCATTCACTGTAACAATTTAAATAATTGTTTAAAGTGCTGCAGTAGAGTCCATAGTTTGCAACATTTGACAGAGCAAAAATTATTTTTTTTTTGCTTTAACAGTGAATCTTGAAATTTTACTTTTCAGTAACAGACACTGCAAGCTACTTTACCGGACAGTTGTGCAAAATACCCCTGAAACCAAACACTGATTACCAGAGCTTCCTTTCTGCATGTCTGGCACATCTTCACTCATGAAGTCTTCCTGAAATTGTCTTCCATTTCTGTTTCCAGCACCTTCAACCTCATGAAGAGAGTCCCTTCTTGTCCTGCTATGCAAAGGAATCCGGGCAACAGATCGGTATTCTCTCCAGATGTCGTAAGTACCACGGTGGTCATCAGACACCCACTTCTTTATTTGGTCTCTTTGGGTATCGTTTAACTTTGACTTTTGACTGTATATTGCATTTTTAATTGGATTTGGGCTACTAAAAACACTACGTGGCCCTCGTCTGGGAATGCCTCCGTAGTGACCCGATGTTCCCTTTTTTTTTTGCAGGCTGGTATATGTTTTCTTCACATGGCCATTTCCGCATTCGTCCATGAAGTCATGGTACTCTTTCTGTAATGAACTTCCTTTTAATTCTTCCTGATGTAAAATTTCCTGTTCCTGATTTTGTTTGGCAAAGAAAGGTTTTGCAGCATCTCCCATGGTTATTGCTGTTCAACTTAGTAATTCACACCTAGAAATAAAAAAGTTAAAAGTTGTACTTCAAAATGAATCAAGTGATAAACACTGGTTAACATTTTTACAGAAAAGTGAACAATCAAAGCCCTAGCTCTGTAACCATAAGCAAAGCAGGTCTTTGAGGAAAACAGAATTTTCTCCAATGAAAGGCAGTTCAAAATTCTCAGTTATTTCTCTCGAAATGTCTAATGTCTATGGCTGGTTTACTAAATATGGAGACAGCTAATGGCTTTTTTGGGCATAAAGGTCTAGATGCCATTAGCACAGATGACTACTTTCAGAAGTCCATGTGACAGTCTCAGCTCAGCATGGGAAAGGTTTGAAAGAATGACCAAAGGAATTCTGTAACATGTTGAATATGTAAGAATATAAAAGGGAGTAACAAGGGTGGCCCCAAAACCATTCTACATCATCTGAGTATTCCCCTCTCCCCACACTAGACACTGTTCTCCTTGTTAAGAATGAAAATTGTTATCAGAGGAGGTAGGTTGCTACTCAACTTCCACATGTCTGTCAGGCAGATGTGACACAGTGAATGAGAAACAAGGCTTCACTCTGAGTGTACTCTGCACATTTTACCCAGACCACCATTCTGAAGTCTCACATTATCAGTATTACGCATTCATATTTTATATTTTAGTATTCTCTAAAACACCTGCTCCTCCTCCCCTCCCAACAGCTGGTGACATCCATGTTCTTTTTTGTAAAACATTTCCAGGCAGCTATAACTCCATGCTTGCATAAACCTTTTGTAGATTGTGAAAGGGGAAGTCACCTGGAAAAGACACAGGCACACACATAAGAAGGAGTGGTCACATCAACAGTGAGTATTGTATGATTTAAATATAGCCACATACAACCAAACAAAAAAGGTTTCCTCTTTCAAAAGAGATGCATATATTATGGACACAAAAAAGGCTGAAGGGCACTTACTAGAAGTGCTGAAACAGCGGGAAATGTCCTGTTGCCTTTAATATGGGAGTAGGGTACCCTTAGGCATCTCCGTGTCTACTTTCTGTAGGCTTGAGGCTTTCAGTGTCCATCCCCCCTTAAGCAGCAGCAGTTTTTTTTTTCTCTCAAGCAAGCGACAAAACAAATAGGATTCCTATCCTAATCACCTGAATTCACAGCATGTTATGTAGGACTGCAGAGAGGCAGCTATTCCAGGTAGGATCTGAAAGAAAAGTTTCAGCTACACAAAGTGGATTTGCTTCCTATTTTAGGAGAGAAACTGCTGTCACACGTGAATTTCAGAGTGACCTGAAACCAGCCTGTTTTAAGAGTCATTCCCAGAAGCAACGCCCACACCCAGCTACCAGCCGGGATGACGACACACTGCTGGCCCTGGAAGGGAGCAAAGAGTCCTAAGTTCATGCTCGCCGCTGGCTCCTAACCACGAAAAGAGAAGTTGGCTAGGAGCTGGGATGGGGACACACTGGGGTGGACTGCCCCAAACAGTCACAGCCAAGCCGCTATGGGACAGCACGGCACCACGCGGGGCCAGATCCAGGAGGCACCACCAGCCAAGCTGTTAACGGGTCCCTGACGGTGGTGCACGACATCGGCTTCCATCACCACAAAGCAGGAAACACGTTCCGTGGGCCGGGGCTCCCTGCTGCATCCCTCCCGTCCTCCCCCCGGCTGACGAAGGCCTCCATCCTTCTCCTGCCCTCCTCACCCCGTACAACTCAAGGCTCAGGGAAAGGCCTAAAGGAGGCGAGGTGGAGACTGGAGCAGGACAGTGGCGGCTCCTGTGGTGCAGCAGCCTCTCCACCCCGGGCCAGCCCTGCACCGCCGCCCCAACCGGGCAGCCTGCGAGGCGAGGGGCCGCGGCCCCGGCTCAGGAGGGGAGGGCAGGAACGGCCCGCTGCCGAGCCAGGCGTCGCCCGGCCACCACCCACTAAAGGAGGGACACTCACCGACCGCCGACGGCCCAGGCGCTACCGCCTCTCTGCCATTGTGCCCCGGCGGAAACGACAGCGGCTGCTCCGTACGGCCCAGCCGCCCTGGTCTTCCGGCAGTGCAGTCCCGCCCCGCCCCGCCGCCCACGGGGGCGTGTCGTGACGCTAGAGGCGGGCCCGAGGGCTGGGCGTGAGGGATGGTTTCGAGGAGCTGCAGCCTTGCGGAGGCCTGTGGGTGGTCAGGCGGGCCTGAGTAGGGAGCAGGGGCGTAGTCATTACAGAGGAAATCTTTTGCTCGCCAGGTGGGGAGCTGAAGTCACCGCCACCCCGCTGGATACCAAACCCAACCTCATACATCCCGCGTCTCAACAAGTAGCTAATGCTCAGAGCTAATTATTCACGGGAACCAGAAACAAATACAGGAGTGGGAAAACCCGGGGCAGGTGGGGAAGTGGACACATACACGTAAAAGAAAAGCTCCTAGTTCCCGTATCACTAAATGGCCCTTCTTACCGAATTGGGTGACCTGTTTTTTAAAAGTTGCTTGCACTTGCTTAGCCATTTCTTCCTCCTTCTGCATGCCCTCTTCATCACCCCCTTACTAATTCAGGAGGGTCGCTTCCAAATTCTTTCCTGCTTTCATATTTATGGATAAAAGGTGCTCTTAACCTACCTCATCATATGGACCTCATGGAAATTCTCCTTCCGGTGCTAATCCACACTTCCTTAGCAAAATATGTACAAGTATACAGATTCTGAAGGGATATACATAGCAAAAACGTTCCAGAATTACTTATGGTACCTTTCGAAGACAGGTCATGATGGCTTTATAGCCTAGTGCTTTGCATCGGTGCTTGGAAGTTACCTTTTGCCTTCTCCTATATGACCCCTTCAAAATAAGAAAGAACTCTGGGCAAGACATTCTCAGGAGAGGTCCTGGTATGGGAGGGTAGCTTAACTTACCAAACCCACTGTTGTGAGCAGATGTGGCTGGAGAAGCCAAACACAGAAACATTTCTGAGCCTTGTCTTTCCTCCTACTTCCATAAAGTTGCTTGAGTGGCTGCAGGCTTGACATGTTTCAAGTCATAGTGACTGAAGTGGGTCAGACAGTGTCTAGTCTTACGTCTTAGGGTCTGGTGTCACTAGTACACACATGCAAGACTCTCTCGAGTTCCTGTGGTTTTTTTGAACTAAAATTCCTGTTGTCTTTATGAAACTCAAAGATTCTGTTTTAGATTTCAATTAGGAAAATAATTTACACTTACTAGCATTTTCTATGATCAGATTAATTCAAGAGAAAGTAAGCTAAAAAGGTCATATGTCCTTAATACACATGATACTTGGAAGACCCAAACATTTCTTAGCTGAGATTTTGTTCTAAATAGGTAGCATCAAGATATAATTAGTCAGCTTTTGTGACAAAAAGTAAACTTAGCATATTGAATACAAGTATACTGAAATGGGAGAGTGAATTAGCAAATTTTGCTAAATTTACCTGGAATTAAAACAAGAGGGAGAAATTGAAAAATGTTATAAGAGTACAACTCACTAATGTAAAATGAGCTAGATGCATATAAATGATAAGACTGAACACAAAGAATACATCGCAGTATTGGGCATCACAGAATAATTTTTTTTTTTTTTTAAGAGATGTAATCTCTGGCGTTTCTGTGCACTGATCTTGAATCTGACACAGACTTTTTACTCCAGTTTACAGCAATTAATTGGATTTCCAGTTTCTCTGTAACTACATTTACTTAGCTCTAACAAGTATTTGGTACGTCTTTTAAACAGTTTTTGTTTTGAGTTGTGCAACAGATACTCTTTTCCTTTATGAAAACTTGCCTACCAAGACAAAAAAAAAAAAAAAGAAAAAAAAAGAGAAAGATTGAGGTTTTCTGTGGATTTTTTTGGAGACTGGGCTAATTTGGGATCAGAAACCTGCCAGACTGGTACCAATGGGGATGGGGTTACCCAGCCATCGGATTGGTAGGAAGCAGAGGTGGAGTGCCTGTTTTGATTGTGACTCAGCCATCTCCTGGAGCCTCACCCCATAACTGCTGTCTGTCACCTCAGCATGTCACTAATGTAACACTCTGCAGCTTGGAGAGCTACTAAGAAGTATTGAAAATGCTGCTGCTTGTCTACAGCAGTGGAAGATTGCATCACTGTCATAGTTTAACCCCAACCAGACAACTTGTTCATCCACTCCCCCCCTCTTCTTGCCCTCCCCCTACTCCTGGAGGGACGGAGAGGAGAATCAGAAAGAATGGAACTGCCACGGGTTGAGATAAGAACAGTTTAGTAACTAAGGTAAAACACAAATCACTACTGCTGCCACCAATAATAGTAATGATAAAGGAAATAACAAGGGAAGAGAATACAATACCCTATCACCAGGCGACCAATAACTTGCCCCCCCAGCCCGACCAAGCACCGACCGATACCTCCTCCAACCCTGCAGTCCCCCTGCCCTTCCAGGTAACTCCCAGTTACATCCTCCCTGGGCATGACGTGCTGTGGTGTGGAATACCTCTTTGGTCAGTTTGGGTCAGGTGTCCTGTCTCTGCTTCCTCCTGGCTTCCCCTCCTCCCTGGCAGAGCATGAGGCTCACAAAGTCCTTGGCCAAACTAAAACATCATTTTTATCAGCTTTGTTCCCAGCCCGAAAGTCAAAACACAGCACTGCACCAGCTACCAAGAAGGAGAAAAAATGACCGCTGCTGCTAAACCCAGGACAATCACTTGCAGATAACTCAGGAAACCTGTCTGCCAAATATTTATGGTGAAATTTTCCTGAAGACAGTGTAGTTGACCCACTTATAGCTGAACAGATCTTGCCCAGTGTTGTGTCCCCTCCCATGCTTCTTGTACACCCTGAGTGTACTCGCTGGTGGGGTGAGGAGCAGAAAAGCCCTTGACTCTGTGTAAGCACGGCTCAGCAATAATGAAAACATTCTTGTGTTGTATATGCCTTTTTCAGCACAGATCCAAAACATAGCCCCATATGAGCTGTTGTGAAGAAATTTAGTTCTATCCCAGCCAAAGCCGGCACATTTACATACCTTATTCCACACCATTTACATCATGTTCAGGTCCTACCCTCTCCTCTTTAACCACCCTGTTCCCCATAAAATGTTTGTGAAATGTCCATAAATATCCACAAAATGTCAGTTGACTTCATTTGGTCCAGGACTTTGGGCTTCACCTGTTACGGTATTCAGTCAGGCAGGAGAGGTGGGTGTTGTGCAGAGTTACTGGGCACAGGAACTAGCATAAGTTAGGTCACTGCTGCACTAGCACTGATTCTTGTGAGGTTCATCCTTTTTTCATTCAGGTGGTTTAAAAAAGGACATGGAACTGTTGGAACAAGTCCAAAGGAGGGCCACAAGGATAATCAAGGGACTGGAGCACCTCCTGTATGAAGATAGGCTGAGAAAGTTGGAGCTGCTCAGCCTGGAGAAGAGAAGGCTGTGTGGAGACCTCATAGCAGCCTTCCAGTATCTGAAGGGGAGCTATAGGGATGCTGGTGATGGACTCTTCGTTAGGGACTGTAGTGATAGGACAAGGTTCAAACTTAAACAGGGGAAGTTTAGATTGGATATAAGGAGGAAGTTCTTTCCTGTTAGGGTGGTGAGGCACTGGAATGGGTTGCCCAGGGAAGTTGTGAATGTTCCAGTCCCTGTCAGTGTTCAAGGCCAGATTGGAGAGAGCCTTGGGTGACATGGTTTAGTGTGAGGTGTCTCTGCCCATGGCAGTTGGGTTGGAGCTAGATGATCTTAAGGTCCTTTCCAACCCTAACTATTCTATGATTCTATGTTACTCAAATCACAGTTTACGACAATTTAAAGATATATCCTTTACATTCTCCAGCCCTGGTTCCTTTGGAGTGGGGCATAGCATTGCAATAAATTCCTCCTCTTGCCTCTATTTTGCCTAGTAGTGAGAGTTCCTACTGTAATACAGCATCATGTAACACTATAATACAACTTAAATCACGGATTATTTTTATCCAGGTTTAAATCACACTGGACTTCCGCATTCTTCTGCATTACCTACCTAAAGTGCACCCAGGTCCTTGAGCAAAAACAAGCCCATGAATTGGTCTACCCTTTCCTGAAGAAGGAATAACCCACACTGCTTTTTCCCACCCAGTTCTTTTTATGTACTGTGGGGATGTACTACTGGGATCTTATCTCTGCCCACAATGCACAGGGTTTTTGATTGGGCAGGGTCAGGTCAACTGGCAGATCCTCTAGTGTTAACTAGCCAAGTGGCTTTGGTAAGTGTGTATCCCAGTGTTTGAAAGTCCCACCACCCATTGCTGTCTGTGTAGTTTTTGACAGCCCGTTGTACCATTTGATTTTCCCAGAGGATGGTGCCTGGTAGGGGATGAGGAATACCCATTCAGTACCATGTTCTTTGGCCCAAGTGTCTATAAGGCTGTTCTGGAAATGAGTCCCACTGTCTGACTCAATTCTTCCTGGGGAGCCGTGCTGCCATAAGACTTGTTTCTCAAGGCCCATGATGGTGTTTCGGTCAGTGGTGTGGGGCACAGTGTACGTTTCCAGCTAACTGGTGATTGCTTCTACCATTGTAAGCACAGTGCTTGCTATGGTGGGTTCATGGTAATGTGATATATCTATCTGCCAGGCTTCCCCATATTGATGCTTCAGCCACCGTCCCCTATACCAAAATGGCTTTGAACACTTGGCTTGTTTGCTTATGGCCCAATTTTCACAGTCATGGGTAATCTGTGCAATGGCTGCAATAGTCAAGTTCACACCTCGATCATGAGCCCGTTTATACGTTACATCTCTTCCTAGATGTCCTGATGTGTCACGAGCCCATTGAACTATACATAGCTCACCCTTTGTTCCCAGCCCAGATCCACCTGATCCACTTCAGTTCTAGCAGCCTGGTCCACTTGCTCATTGTTTCAATGTTCTTCAGTGGCCTGACTCTTACGTATGTCAGCATCTACGCGACATACTTTTACAACCATCTTCTCCACCCAAGCAGCAATACCTTGCCACAATTCAACAGCCCAGGTGAGTTTATCTCTGCTTTGCGAGTTGGTCTGCTTCCACAGCTGCAACCACCCTGCTGGGTGTTTGCCACCATCTGTGAATCAGTATACAGATGAAGTACTGGCAGTTTTTCTTGTTCAGCAGTATCTAAAGGCAGCTCGTTATTTTTCATTTCCACAAGCTGCCTTGATTCACCTTTTCCTTCAGCAGTTTCTGTGACTTTTTGTGTAGGACTCCACACAGCAGCTTTCCACCTTTGACGTTTTCCCACAATATGACAGGATCCATCTGTAAACAGTGCATATTGCTTATCATTTTCTGGTGATTGGGACCTCCAGCACAAGTCACCTCCTCTGGTGCTGCTCCAAAATTGGGCCCTCTGTCCAGCCCACAATCAATTGGAGGATTCCCAGGCAGTCAGGGTTTCCCACTCAAGTCCATTGCATTATCAGTGCAACACACTTACTCCAAGTTTTGACATCAGTTGCATGACGTGTAGAGGGGACTTGGCCTTTGAATATCCAGCTGAGCACAGATAATTGGTGCCAAAAAGAGCTGAGCTTCAGCACCAGCTACTTCTGAAGTGGATCGAACTCTTTCAAATGCTGCTAGTGTTTCTTCTTCAGTGTTACGGCCTTCATCCTCTAGATCCCCAGCTCCAAAACGCTAGAGGTAAACCTTGAGTCTCTCCAGGAGCTTTCTGCCACAGGCTCCAGGTGGGGCCATTGTCCCTGGGTGAGGTGTGAAGCACGTTTTCCTGTCCAGACTAGCACAAGTGCTACTGCACGAGCTATCCCCCATTTAATTTGTTCAAAGGCTTGTTCCTGCTCAAGGCCCCATTCACAGTTGTTCTGGGTATCTCAGTAGAGACTGTTTATGGGCAGACTGTAACCATGAATAAACATTCTCCAAAACCCCACAATACATAAGAAAGTTTGTGTTTTTTTCTTGTTAGTTGGTGGAGATGTTGCTGTTATGTTGTTGATCACATCCACTGGGAGGTGCCAATGCCCATCTTGCTATTTTATTTATAAAACCTGGATCTCCTACGAAGGTCCTTTGACCTTACTTTGTTCTATAGCAAAATCAGCTTTCAAAAGAATCTGGATTATTTTTCTCCTCTTCTTAAAAATTGCCTTTGCTGTGTTGCTCCACACAATGATATCATCAGTATACTGTGGATTTTTCTGGAGCTTCACCTTGTTCTGGTGCAGTTTATATCAATCCATGGTAAATAGTAGGGCTGTGTTTCTACCCCTGGGACAGTCAATTCTAGGTGTATTGGATACCCCATCACATGAAAGCATACTGTGGCCTGCACTCTGCTACCAATGGGATCAAGAAAACCACTTTGTTTTAGCAGTATCAATGGTTGCATACCATTTTTGACTCCATATTGAAGTTCTAATGTGTCTGTTAACTCAGTGGTGGTGTGACTTTGTTGAGGTCACAGTAGTCCACTGTTAACTTCCACTCTCCTTTAGATTTTTGCACTAGTTGTGTGAGACTATTAAAGGATGAGTGAGTCTTGCTGATCACTCTCTGACTCTCCCAGTTGCTGGATCTGCTTATAGATGGGAATTATGGATACCTGGTTGGTGTGATATTGCTGCCAGTGTACTGTCATGGTAGCAATTGGCACCTGCTGTTCTTTAATCTGCAGCAACTCCACAATAGAAGTATCTTCTGAGAGACTGGGAAAGTTAGACAACTGTTTAATTTTCTCTGTGCTCAAGGCAGCTATACCAAAAGCTCATCAGCACCCTTTTGTGTCCTTGAAGTACCCTCTCCTGAGGAAATCTATGCCAAGGACACATGGAGCCTCTGCACTAGCCACAGTAGAATGCTTCTGCTACTCACTTCCAGTTAGGCTTACCTTAGGTTCCAACATAGACAGTTCTTGGGATCTTCCCATCACTCCAGAAATACAGATGGATTCTGCCCCTTTGTAATCTGATGACAGTAGAGTACTCTGGGCAGTGCTGTTCACAGCCCTCCCGTGGGGCTTATGTGGTAGACGATCAAACTGACATAGTTCAGTAAACCCAGTTGTCCCTTTCCTCCACCTGGCCAAAGGCAGGACCCCTCTATTCCTGGTCAGAGTCTTTGTTACTTGAGTTTTGTAACTCCAAAACAGAAGTCCGTTCATCAGGGTCCAAAGTGTGATCAGCTGTTCTACTCTGCCCAACTGGAGCAGTAATTTTACTGAATTAATGCCTTTTGGCTATTTTTTTTCTGTACATGAGCTTATAGTCTCCTGATGTTACCATCCCACTTCCTTGTGTCCTCCCCCTGATCATGCAGGAAGAACCACAGCGTTCCATGTGGGTACTACCCTCTCCCTTGAACACAAAAAGGCTGACTCATAATTGTTAAGACATTGGTTGGTGTGGGTGAGGAAGGCCTATCCTTCTTGGATTGCTCATACTATTTTTGGGTTGGTTCCTTCACAGCTGAGACACAGGCCTGTAGGAAGGCAGCAAGATTGTGTTTTTATTCTTGGAGGTGTCTGGCCAATCTATCCATTGTTGGTGCCTCCATGTGGAAAAGAAGAAGGAAAATAAGAAAAATAAGAAGGAAAAGTGGGGGAACCTTCCCCCATGCTCCTTATGATGCAGCCCAGGGCACAGCTGGCTTTCTGGGCTGTGAAGGCACACTGAAGCCAGCTCATGTTGAGTTTCTTGTCAGTCAACACCCCCAAGTCCTTCTCCTCAGGGCTGTTCTTAGTCCATTCTCTGCTCATCCTGTGTCTGTGCCTGGGATCGCCCTGACCCAGGTTCAGGACCTTGCACTTTGGATTGTTTAGCTTCATGAGGTTTTCACAGGCTGATCTCCCAAATGTGTCAAGGTCTCTCTGGATGGCATCCCTTACCTCCAGCATATTGACCACACCACACAGCATGATGTCATTGCCCCCTAAAGGGAGCCTACAAGAAAACTGGGGAGGGACATTTTACAAGGGTATGTAGTGACAGGACAAGGGGGAATGGCTTTAAACAGAAATAGAGGAGATACAGATTAGATATTAGGAAGAAATTCTGTACTGTGAGGGTGATGAGACCCTGGAACAGATTGCCCAGAGAAGCTCTGGCTGCTCCACCCCTGGCAGTGTTTAAGGACAGGTTGGACGGGCTTTGAGCAGCCTGGTCTAATGAAAGCATCTCTCCCATGGCAGGGGGCTTGGAAACAGATGATGTCTAAGGTCCCTTCCAACCCAAACCATTCTGTGATTCGGTGATTCTATGTCCTAGAAAATAAACAAAACAAAACAAAACAAAACAAACAAACAAACAAAACCAAAAAAACCCAAAACCGCTGCTGAACGCAAACTCCATGCATTTCAGCTTGGTTTCTGTTCACTAGATGGCAGCAGATTCAAAAGAATTGCGGGAAAACTAGCGCTCTGAGTTGCCCGTGGAAACAGGGTTTAAAGACGGGCTTACGTAGTGAAATAAAGGTACGTTACTAAAATATGATTAAAAATTAAGCTAGTCTGGGTTAAGACACAACGGGCAGCGATGGCAGCACAGCCTTCATCTCGGTCTGGCAAGTAGAATCTTCTGCCACAGTGCTTTGTCTGTCCTCCTGGGCTGGGATTTCTGCCATTCCCCAGGCTCACAAGATTAAAGCTAGCACGCCTGTGCCTCCCTGTGCCACATCCGGGTGCTCATTCTCTGTGTCAAAAGCATCTAAGAGAATATTGTAGAATCGGTTCCCATTCTGTGGAAAACTTTTTTATTGTAATGTATTTTCACCTGAGTACTCTCTTACCGTGAAGCACAAAGACTGTGAAGGAAAGGCAGCTAAAATAATATTTAGCTAAATATCAGCATTATCTTAAAAAGCTATAGATGACCACCATATCTGATCTTTTCTTGAGAATGGATTCAGTTGCCTCAGGTAATACAACAAGCCTATATGTATTATAACATCAATAACGTGAGAAATAAGGGGACTCAGAAGAAATTCATATATGGAAAGGGTAACACCTGCTGGCACAGATGGAGTTAGAAGAGGTGTCTGTCCAGGGACACAGATCTGTAAAAGGCTGAGTTTGGAAGGGATCACATAATCTACCTGCCTCTCTCAAGCAGAGCCACCTGGAGTAAGTTACCTAGGACCATGTCCAGTTAGGTTTTGAGTATCTCAAAAGATGGAGGTGCTGCAGTCTCTCTGGGCAACCTGTGCTGGATGTTGACCACCTTCACAGTAAAAAAGTGGGTTTTTTTGTGTTAAGATGGAATTTAATATATTTTAATTTGTGCTCATTGTCACTTGTCCTGTCAGTGGGCACTGCTGAAGATAGCCTGAATCTGTCTTCACTGCTTTCTCCCAACAGGTATTTATACACACTAATGAGATCCCCTTGAGCCTTCTCTTTTCTAGCTGAACAGTCCTATCTCTCTTACCCTCTTCTTGTATGAAATATGCTGCAGTCCCTTCATCATCTTTGTGGCCCTTTGTAGGACTTGCTCCACTATGTCCATGCCTTTTTGATTTTGGGAAACTCAGAGCTGGGCCTAGCACTACAGATGTCTCACCAGAGCTGAGTAGAGGGGAAGGATCACCTCCCTCTACCTGCTGACGATGTTTTTCCCAGGAGTTGCTCACCTTCTTCGACACAAGGACACACTGTTGGCCCATAATCAGTTAAGTGAACACCAGGCCCCCAGGCCCTTTGCTGCAGAGCTGCTTTTCAGCTGGTTCAGCATCCAGCACATACTTGTGCCTGGGGTTGTTCCTCCCTATGGGTAGGACTTTTCACTTCCATTTGTTGAACTTCATGAAGTTCCTCTGGGCCAATTTCTCCAGCCTGTCCAGCACCCTCTGGCATATCAGCCTTTCCTCCTGGTTTTCTACTGTCTGCAGACTTGGAGAGCATGCACTTTGTACCCAATGCCCAGGACATTCATGACAACATTTAATGTAGTGGCCCCAGGATCAACCCTTGGTACACACCACTAGAAACTGGCCTCCAACTGGACTTTGTTCCAGTCATCACAAGCCAAAAGCTAGAAAGTGAGAGAGAGCTATGCAGGCAAATCCTGCTAGCAGAAGCTTACGTGGCAAACCTGTGCACAATATAAATGGCAGAACTGTTCATATGCTGGCACAGCCTGTGGTCATTCCCCACATGAACTAAATAATAGTGGCAAGGGGACTTTCTAATATGTAGGACTGCATCTACAACAAGGCTTTTGCTGGCGTAGCTGAATGTGTGATTTTCCATGGCACTGTAAAGTGTAAACTAGGCTTAATGTGTGAAGGGGTAATGAAGCCTGGTTGTGATGCCGTCTCATGCAAACATTCCAGGATATGCGCTCACCCCATAAAACAGATGTCTCCTACTCTCAGAGCAACCAGGGGATTTTGACAAGATTGCTGATGTTACGGAAAATATTAAGCAATAGTCCCTTCCATCAACCTAATTCCAAGGTCCTCAGCTAGCTAAAAATGTTGTAAGTCTTTTATTATAGTGGATAGTTTTACAACCCCCACATTATTTTTAGTTCCCAAGTTAACGCATTTTTTTGAATGTTACAATAAATTAGAGGTACAGAGCATGACAAGCTGCTCATTGTGAGAATTTCTTATTCTATAAAGTATATAGATAGTAGTAAATTCCCTAATTTACTGTTTATAAGAAGCACTACTTTGTAGAAAGAATTAAATAGTTTCATTAAATACAGCTTATATACATGCAGGTAGATGTAGATACGTGTGCATATGTGAATGTGTAAATATGAGGGGTCAGATACTCAGTTCATTTGAACTGATGTATTTCTATTGACTTCAAAATCAGAAAATAACCACAATTCAGGAAACAATAGAGACTGAAGATCGTCTTACACCAGGATTTTCTCAAGCTGATTGCTGATAACAACTGGGCTGTAAAGTTCAAAATTGTGAATTCTGTGTAGTCAGAAGCGCTGATCTTCCTGTAAGTCAGTTCCTCCTGCATTCGGTGGCAGTACTTAGAATCTCCAGAAATCAGGCTAGCTATGTAAGAGCCACGTGTTATCTGGTATTTAAAGTGGAAATGTTTAGGTCCATTTTAAAGTAAACTCTATGTTGTGCTTTTGTACTATAACTTATATAGGTTATAAATGAGAAGCTACAGGCAGATAAGAAGGAGTAAGTCTTTGTAATATTGTTCATTTTGGGGAGCATTTCCAATGTTACTCCTCCAAAACACATTTTTGGGACACTAACAATGTACAGTTACACAGCAGGGCAAGACCCATAGTATTATTCAGCTCTGAGCAGTATCCTGTGGGCCATGAGGCAGCATGGTGGAGGTGCAGGTGAGCAGAGCTATGCACCAACCCCTGAGGTGGGGCAGCATGTCTTCTGTGCCACTGCAGCTGTAGCTCCTCTCTCTGACCACTCAGGATAAATAAGGATGGGCTTCCTGCTGCACATTGGAGGATGGATGCTGGATGCCTTGTTCATGCCTGAAGAGCATATGGAGGGCTTTTAGCTGTCCATTGGGAACAAGCGCTTCCACTCTGCTAATGCTGTTAGATAACCTGGAAATGTAATGTAAATATCCAAAGCTCCCCAAAACTCCCCTGAAAAGATTTCAGGGTGTAAAAGAGAGCATAGCTGAGAAAATCAAAGACCAGCTCTGTTTGAAGGTATGAAAAAGGAATAAAGAGAACTACTGAAAATGTAACTTTTTTGAACTAGTTTTCCCTTGCAAGTCTATGTATTCTTAAGAGGACAGCTGACATGAGGAAATGTGGGTTAGCTCCAGTCAGCTATAACTACACAATGCTGGCATTTAGGGAATTGTTAGCATTGTTATGGGGTGGTTTTCCAAGCAGCGGAGACACATTATGTGGAAAAGGTCTGCTTTCCTCCTAAAGGAAGCAGAACAACAATTATGCATAAATGACAAATTCTACTGTGTTCTTTGTATTCCTATCAAAACATTCCTCACAGAACATCTAGTGTTAGAAATAGATTGTATTATCTTTTCATACACATCAAGTTATTTGTATTTAGGGAAGTTTAAAAAGCCCCTTGAGTATATGGGGAATGTAGGAAGACGTAAATATTTCTGAAACGGGGAAACCAGGAAAGTGGACAGCCTTAAGCTGAAAGCTTTGAGGTTGCCTTTCTGACGCTGTGTCATTACATATGTGGATTAGAGGATTATTTGAAGAAAACAATGAAGTTTTTAACTGGACATATTATATATGCATATTGATACACATAGTTATTTATAGTTTCCAAGAAAGTGTGTAGGCAGCTTGGTTGCCAAAATCGGAGATGCACATTGTTACACACAACACTACCGGTTTGTTTGCTATATGTACTAGTACATTTGTCCTTATTCTGAAGCAAATAATTTCTGCCTTTAACAGTTCCTTTGTGGCAAGTAACAGTGAGCCAACATTATATATAAACTCAGAGTGGTTTAAGGCTTCTCTGTAGTGTAGGCAAAATTGAATTTTGCTTCCCTACAGCTCTTTTGCAGGCAGAAAAGTATGTACATGTTTTAGTCAATGGAAATAATAGGTATGTTTTTATGTTTATGAAAGTAATTTCCACCAGGAGGTGGGAGGAGATAACTAGGGATTATTTTACTGCAGTGACAGCTCCGTGGTCTTCAGCTGAAAATCTGATGCTAGTGAGTGGTAATGTGGTAATTTGGCATCACTGCCAATGACAGAATGCTGTAATGAAGTGCTGCATCTGGGTAGCATCCCTAGTCTGAGATCAAGTTGAATTACTGTTGTTAACAAACCCACTTGATGCATTCTTGGAGGAGGTAATTCAGTATTACCCATGATTTACTGATAGGACAGGTGGACTTAGGAAGTGATTTGCTTTGGGTCAGGGAAGAATAGGACTGAGAACAGTCCCATTCTTGGCTGGGAAGGAGACAAGGTGGTCTTCTCCACATCCTTGATCTTCTGCTGTCACCCTTCTAAGTAGCCTCTCCAGGCTGAGAGGTGCCTCAAAGCCATATACATACTTCAGTTATGCTTTCTCTGTGGAGATACTGCAGGGACTTTTCTCTGTCTATGCTGAATTCCATTCAACACAAGAAGGCTGCGAGACGTCAGTTTATATTTTCACATATATATTCCTGCATACAGGCACTATACAGCATAAAGTGCGATGATAAACTGACATTAGAGACGGTTCCCTTCCCTCTCTGCTTTTTCTGGCAGCAGCTGAACATGCACCGACAACACACCTTCCATTACTAATATTTTGAAACCTAGAGCAGGAGAGTGCCTCAAACCACAGCCTTATAATGTAATGAAGAATACACACAGCTGCAGTAACAACCACATAATTATTTAATTAGTTTTTGACAGCTTCAAATTGCACAGGCAAAGGAATGCATAAACCACACATGGAAATGTGCCAGCAAAGGTTTTACACGTGCACAGATGGTTTTAGCTATTGTAAGCGCTAAGCCAGGTTGCTGTTCTTTTACTGCAAAACCTAATAGCACATTGTGCACTGAAGAAGTTGTATCAGGGGAATGAAAATGGCACATGTAATTATTTTTTTCTCCTTTATCTCGTAGTGTTGCTTTTGTTGTATTTAACTTCCCAAAAGTGAGCCTTGTGAGACCAAAGATGGGACTGTTTTAGCACTAATTTAAGTAATCTGTAAAATAACAGCTTCTTTGGGCTTTTGGAATAAGCATTTATAATACTACTAATTAACATTATATAGAATTTTCTATTTTAAAGTCCTCTTATGGATATGAATGCAATAACACCTCTGTTGGGAAGTTAGGTATTGGTATTTTTATTTTGGAAAAAAAAAAGAAAACTGAAGCTCAGAGAAGTGTAATAATTTGCCAGAGGCCACAGCATGACAAAAGAGACATCAAATTAAGAATTTCTGCAGTTTTCATCTGACTCTGCAGAGAGCTAGAGAGCAAGAAATTTCAATATAGAAATGAAGGAAAAATAATTGCCTGCAACAAAATGGATGAGGAGGGCACTAGCATTAGTAGTAATCTGTTTTTGGAAAAAAGATTATTCCAAAGGGGAAGATAATAATTTAGAAGTGAAGCAGAGCATAATGTACTGTAAATATTTGCTCTTCTGCTGCTGCAAAGCCAACACCCATCTCCCAAGTCACTCCAAAGTGTTTATAATTTCCATGTGTCCCGAGAACCAGGATTTTATATTAGAGGGGAAGTGATTTCTCCTGAGTGCACCTAATTAAAGCTAACAATTAAAATAAAACACAAATTAATTCAAAACTTCACTCTGTGCTCTAAATGAAAACAAACATTGTCTGAGGTTTAAAAAGTTAAGTCCTTGTTTTTTCCACATAATTGTAGTTTTCATATTTTCCAGCCTTTGCTTTTTATGGTTCTGGCTAGGATAGGAAATGCTAAAAGCCCACAAGAAAAGGCTGTTCCCATAGAGCTGTGTAAGATATTCACAACAAAAACTTAAAACATGTGGAACACATGTGGTTTCAAGTTTCACAAGAAAGTCAAAACCCAGACTCTGTTGAAGTTTGTAACACAGTTTGAATGAAACTGGGCCTGTTTTCAAGAAAATTTTGTTAAATTCCTGGTTTTGAGCTGAAAACATCCAAAATGTGCAGTTTGGCAGGGTCTGAGAAGAAGTCTTGGGCCCTGATCCTGCTTGCTGTGGATGGGTGATGAGTGGAGGGGATGGCAGGGCAAGGGCATCAGCTGGGGCTTTGGCTGGGGCTGTGAAACAAGCATAGCACTGGTGGCTCTTCTGATGTAGAGGACAGTAGTAAAGAGCAGCTGTGTGAAAGATATGTGGCTCACATCCAGTGTGAGATCCTGGAGAGCTCCAACACACCCCTCAAAAAGCACCTCACTATGCAATTTCATGTACTCCCAGCATAAGTCTGAGAATAAAGGCTAGGAGACCTCAAATACTTGAGGACTGTACCACCACTACATTGCATTTTGTAGGGTTTATGTGGATATCATTGCAGCCACAGGGAAAACACAGCTTTATTTTACTTACAGAGATCTCTCTGACTAAGGAAATGAAAGACTGTGAAGAAATACTTAGCACATACGATGAAGCCACCCACAGAGAAATCTTTGAAACGGCTAATTCCACTTGAGAGTATTTGCGTCACTGTCCTGCAGTAACACCTTGGGAATTAGTGTCAAGAGGTACACACGTTTCTAAGAACTGTATATAGTAGTCACTTGTTGATGCCACAACCTCAATTTTTAGAGATGCTATCGACATAATAATTGTGAGCTAAGTTCTGGTATTGTGAGGATGTCTATCAGAGCAGAATTTTTTCTTGTGTGCTCTGAGAAATGTCTTTAGCTGAGCTACTAATACTACTGATTTATTGAAACTAAAAGGGTTTAAAATCAACCCTTAACTTTCTCTGCTGCTAATTGCTTTTAAATATTGTGTCATTGTTAAGAGTGAGAGTAGGCTAGAAAACTTACAAGCAAGATTAAAAACAAGTAATTGCTAGAATGGAGTATTACCCTTGTAGATGGATTTATTTCTTGATCTCATACACACACATACCAGTACATTCTTCCACATATATTGCTATGTTTGCAAATATTTAATGGTGAAAATAAAAGCTGCTTTTTTTTTTTTTTTTTTTTTTTCTGAGGCCAAAAATTAAGCAAAGAACAGGGCAGATGGTTTCTGAGTACATGGAAAACCAGCATATGCCTGTGTACAAGATAAGCTCTGTATCAGAATAATGAATACTAAGTATAGTTTCCCTGTTTTCTTTAACAGTATTTTGTATGTGCAGTTCCACGAGTTAAGCACAGTGAGGGTGATAGTTAAGCTCACAAATGAAATATAGCTCATTACAGCTCCAGTTCTTCTGTATGCACTCTCTTTGATTAGCCATAGATCTGTCCTGTGCATGATAATTATTTAGTACCCTTCTTTTTTTCCCTCAGGTGTCCGTGTTTTGGCTTTAGGTGGTGTGACAAACTCCTTTTTGACAACAAATCTTTCAATTCAGCATAATTTTGCTCTGAATCTTAAAAAATGTCCATGGTGTGCAACTTTCATTATTCACACCTGCTGTGGTTCCTCTTAATAAAAATACTAAAGGAAGCAGACACCATCATCCACTAGTTTGCTTCCCCAAGATCCAGTCTGACCATACATTCATCTTGTCCAGAACTAGCTGAAAATGTCCCAGATGACTGGGGTTTCACCACTTTCCTCAGTGACAAACAAGTGCCTTTGTGGTTTCTGTCATGGTGCTGTTGTTCAAAAAGAGCTTGTGGGAAACACCCCCAAAGCAGCTTTGTTTTCTTTTAACACCATCCTTTTCCCTGATGCCTGCAAGACAGCAGTTGAGCTTTGGGGATGTTGAGACTACTAGCAAGTTACTGCTGCCCTGCACCAGGCTGTCTGCATTCTCTGCCAACCTCTTTTCTGCAAATTCTTGCAGGCAGAGGCTGCTTGGACAGTGGTGTCCCCACTGTAATGAGGAGCAAAAGAGCATCTACTGCCTCATGGATGTCCACTCCAATGCCTTGCTTGTCTACACACTGCTCTGGAGCATGGGGCTGGTTCTGCACTGGACACCCATCAGGCATACATCTGGTTACACTGTCTTTCTTAACAGGGGTGCAGAAGCAAAGTGCTGCAGGGGTGTTCTGAGGCTTTTACGGCATGGGATATGAGAATTGCAAATGCTCATCTGGCCTCTGCTACCAGGGAGGGTAGCCTGAGAAAGTCCCAGAGTATGAAAATACCCTTTAATTCATAGGACAGTGATCAACTTGCATTTCTTTAGGAACAGAAACAGAAAATATAAGAGTCTTATTTAGTACACCATAGCAGAGGGGAAATGGAAAATTCCACCTGTTCTGTTTCACCACCAGAATTTATTTTATACTTACGCTTCAGCATTTGTCACTCTAACAAATAGAAAATTATTCAACAAGCGATTACAAAAACCCAGGAAAGACATATTGCTTTTAAAATTGTATTAATTTGTAATGGTTGCATTGCAGAATGGCAATATTTCTGTTTGTAAAGTTTCTTACTCAACTCTAAGACTCAGGTATGCTGAATTACTAGTATCTAACAGTAAGACCAGTAGAGCTTAAAAAAGAGAAAGAAAAAAAGCAGAAGCTGCTATGGATACTGCCAAACCACTTCTCGGCTTTGTAAAATCAAGCACATGGGCAAAGTTTCCCACCACAAAATCAGCATAAATACCTTTTCAAATTGGTTAAATAATCATTTTTTTTTTTTGGCAGTTTCCACCCCAGTATTCTGATGGCAATTTGATAGCCTATCAAAAAATCTTTAAATAAATTTTCTTTCAAAAGGAGATTTTAAATTATCTTCTTGTTTGTTTGTGCAACATATCTTTTGTATTTGTTATTGCTGTATCAAAGATCCTGGCATTCTTTAGCTTCTAGGAAACCTGATTCTGTCTCTTTCCCTCAGGTTGACTGGCTTCTTACTCAACAAACAGTTTCATTCACTTCAGCAGCTTGGTGGAATAAAACATAGCACAATCTTACCTTTAATAATTAGTGCTTCATATATTGCCTGTTTTTCCCCAACAAAAAGGAAATATCACTATCACAGATTTTTCCAGTGGGAATTATTGTGTGAAGCTCTACACTGAATGTCACTCCATGCTTGAAAACTATTTGAGGTTACCTACAAGTAAACAGCAAGTTTTGATTGAAAGAATGGCTGTGACCCAATCGTTAACTACCATACATGTCAATTTGAAATGATGGAAATAATTGCCATTGACAACTTTAGTTTGTAGAAGCCTATTTTCCTCCCTTCAGATACTTTTTTCTGGGTTTACTGGAAAAAGTGAACAAACACAAGGAAATGCTTTCAAAATTATCAGCTTCTAAAGAACACCAGTAATCACTTTGCATAATCCACATCTGGGATCAATCCAGTTTTCCTTAATTAACTGCAAATGCAATGCCTGCTGCTATGTCTCAGATTTTCACTGCATGTACCTATTAAAGTGGAAAATGAATTGGATTCTCAAGTTAAAGAGTATTACTTAGGTGGCTAAGTGGATTTAGAAACTATGGCCTTGCTTGTACTATAAATAGTGCAGAGGTGACTATTTTTTGCTTTTAGAACCAGGGCACTTCTATGTGTAAAGATCACAATGGCTGCATACCCTACCAAACAGATATTTAACAGGTCAGTAACCAGTAAATCACACACAGACACTCAGGCCTTCTGTTCATCCTGTAAATACAAATATAATTTTAAAACAGTGAGTAACTACAGCTTATACATAAAGAGACTCTGAGGTCCTTATGACTGCCTTTTATATTTCCCTTGTTAGGGCTGGATGTGGTATTCACATACATTGTAAAGTCCATGCTGTGCTTATATCAAAGTGCTCCTGTCAACTGACACACAGTGCTTCAGAGATGACACTGTTGCCCAAAGGATGGGAAGACTGAGCAGCTAACTTGCCCTAGACTATCCTATTGCTCTGTGATCTGGGATAAAGGATACATGAAATCGTATATTTTGCTTGCAGTGAGAAAACAGGTCATCCTCAAATATCTGTTGGATGTGTTATCAAAGAAGAATGTGCCCTACTAAACATACTACTGGCCTAGGAGTAGCGTAAGTAGGTGAATAGCATCTTCCATCCCTCTGCCATTACTAGTTTTCATTTCTCACTATGTCATTTATGTATATATCTATATGTATGGCTTCATGTTGCGCCAAGAGAGGTTTAGATTGGGTATCTTCACTGAAAGGGTTGCCAAGTGCTTGAACAGGCTGTTCAGGGAAGTGGTTGGCTAACCGTCTCTGGAGGTATTTAAAATACATGTACAAATGGTGCTTAAGAACCTGGTTTAGTGGTGGACTTGGCCATCTAGATTAACAGTTGGACTTGATCTTTTATTGTGCGTTTTTTTCTAACCTAATGATTATGGGTCTTTTCTAACCTAAATGATTCTATGATTTCATGATTCTATGCATCACTGTCCAGTCACAACTTTCCATTTTTACCAGTGGTAGCCCAAACAATAAATAGAAGAGTGTTTTTTTGGTGTCCTGTTGACTGCAGAAGAATTTTGAAGCCCAGCACCACATGTGTGGGACTCCTGGAATCAGCCTTACCTTCGTCATTCTCCACTGCTCCCTTCTCTGAGCCTGTGCCAAACCCTAGCTTTGAAAAGGGAAAAAATATCTGCTCTTGAAGATACATGTTTTTTTAAATTCAAATCTGCAAGGGAAAACCCAGCAAAACTTGAGATGATTTCCTGTCTCAGCCTCTGCTTTCTTCCCCCCACAATTCTTCCTCACTGCAACCCTTAGCCAAGCCAATGGAAGCCTTTCCAAGGGCTTGAGAATATGATAGATCTACATGTAAGTGGAAATAGAAAAATGTCTGAAAAGCTAATTTTGTTAAAGGAAAACAGTGAAAAAGCATTTGGCACTTAGACCAAGAAATCCAGTTGCTAGGTTTCACCTTGATTTCTAAATCTCTGGGAACAAATCTGGCAGGCTTCTTCAGCTCCTGGCTGCGATATACAGGAAGGAAACACAGACGTCAGGTTCAGGTCCATGTGCATGCATCCAAGGATCTGCTTGCTTCCTCCCACTTCCAATCTGCACATGCTATGCACCTTTTCTGAAGACAGACTCAATTTCTGAAGGTAGACTATGAAGGTAGACATTTGCAAACATTTTGCCCTCAAACAGTGGGTACAGAAACGGCTTAATTTAAATAAAATAAACCATTCTTTGAATCTTTCCCTTCCTGCCACTTAAGGCCTGTGTAAATCTGATGTAGCTCTTTGAAAGTCTGTGGAGTTATGTTGGTGCAACTATGGGACAGTGCTGCAGGGAACAGCTAGCCCCTTCCTCATAATCCATCATGCAGGGGCAGCAAAGTGGCCCCAGAAGGTTTCTAATGAAGGAGCACAGACACAGCCGCTTCCACTGCAATTGCCCGGGACAGAAGCAAGATGTGGAAGTCCAACCTGAAGGAAGGACTCTTAAAACTGAGCGTTTAGAAGATGTTTCTCTTCTGGTCTACAGTAACTTCTTTCCCCTCCCTCCTACCCCGAATGTTCCTCCCTGTCCTTCAGAATTTAAAACACACAATAATCTCACACTTATGATGCATGTTTATGAGGTACCCAATGTCTTGGGTGTCATGGGACAGTTCTGGTGATTTGACCAGTACCAGGCTGATTTGTATGAGTGGAAGCTCTGGCTGATTGTGTCTGCTCAAAGCTTGGCCATGGCTGCAAAAGTCTGCAGAAAAATCTCTCCCAAAATATGCTGTCCAGCTGTTTCATACCCCATTTATTAGTGGCAGCAGCTGGGGCCTTACACTTTTCTGCTTTCCCAAATGTGCTACTAAGGAACTGAAGAATGAAATAATTTTTTCTTCTGTTCACATTTTCAGTTGGTTGTCTTAGGTAAGATGTTCTCTTGGAAATGTTGTTTAGTAATACCCACAAGTATTTCCAAGTTAACTAAGTTAGTTTTCTAAAGAAGGATTAAAAAAAAAAAAGGACAAATTGGAACCTTATGGACTATTAAAACTCTCTGCTAGAATGAAATGTCAGCATGATTGATATATAGAAATTCTCTTTTTAAGGCCATTAAAAAGCTCTGTTCCAATCTTCAAGCTCTGGGGAGAAACCTCACTAAATTGCTTCCTGTTGTCTAATTTCTGAAAATATCCTGCCCAGAAGCAACACAACAGTAGGAATACAAGCACCAGGTGAGCCACATACATCAGCAATTGTGGGAAAATGGCTTAGTTTGTTTGTTATTCAAACGTTTTGTTGGGTGAGAAGAGGAAACAATAGCTGGAGTCTCTAAATGCCCCCAGTATGTCGAGTAAATCAGTCAATTTGAAAACATTGCTGTGTCAAGGACACTGAATCCCTTGTATCCTTGAAAACCCAAAATGTATCTGCTGAACTGAAGTAGAAAAAAAATATTAAAAATTTAGTTGGTAAAGGTCATCTCTCTGGAGTTATTCGGTGATATTTCAACTTTGATGAAAAGCTTTTACCTTGAAATACACACACACAAGCGCCTTGGTGTTTCTTGCAGATTTCATGGTAAGCTGTTGTGCTTTCTTCAAGTATATTTCCAATTCAGCAAATAAACAAAGGACTGCAAGGTAATTTTGCAGGAAGCCTCAAAACTACTGGGCTTAATTTGTTCTTGAGACATAGATGCGTGCTTGTTGCTACCTGTGAGCCGGTTGGAGCTGATGGCAGGCTCCAAGTGCAGTAGTGCCAGCCTGGCGAAGTTAGAGCAGCATCAGGCAGCTGCCTCGTTTTCTGGCTTCCAGCAGTATGTGGGTGAAGAAAAATAATGTTAGCGTTTGGCTAACATCACATGATGGCTTCCCAAGTATCAGTTCAGTAGGCTTCTCTCATCCAGCAAAAATGGGCTCTTGCTGAGTATGAGCAGTAACACACACACACCCACATCCATAATCAGTGGGTGTGAAATGTGGAAAGGATGTTTGCCAGGGAGCTTTCAGATCCAGAGCTGTGAATGGGAACTGCATGCTTGGAATGGAGTCATGAGAACGCTCTTGCTGTTTGTGTCCTTTTGTTCCTCTGACATTTTGGGATTTTATGTGGGTGTGATGACAAATCCCCCTAAAGCCTGCAGAACCAAGTCACGAGTTTCAGTGCAGGCTAACAGAGGAGGATGGCTCCTCAGAAATGTGGCTGTGGGGAAACAGAGAGCCAGCCCTGGTACACCCTGGAAGGATTAAATTGTGCCTAGGCTCCCCTAGCTGGGAGCACTCGAAGTGAAGGCAGAGGGGGAAGCACTTCAGTCCCTTCCATTGCTGCCATGCTGCCTACTTCTGACTGCCACTGCCGCAGCATTGCTGGCTGCTTCCCAGCTCAAAGTCTCCCACAGGATGCTTGAGGCCCACGCAGATAAGCACATTAGCACAGCTCGTATCTGTACAACTGCATTACCTTTCGCACAAAAGCATGTTGCTTCTGGCTTGCACTGAGCTGTAGCATAAACGAAAATCAGCTCCAAACCACTTAGGAGCACTGGTCCTGGAGGATTTGTTTCAAATGAGCCCCACTGACAGCAGTATTAGGCTATGCATGCAGCTTCATGGACAACTCCAGAGATGGAGAGCACAAGGATATTGTAAGGCTAGATGGACATGTAATAGTTTAGCGAAGAAGCAAGCAAGCCAGGAATTGTGGAGAGATTTGGGAACCTCATCTGACAACCTGGCTAGGAACGTTGTCTCAGGGAGGGTCATGCAGCAGAGGAGAAGGAAGAGTGAGCATGACGCCACAAACAGCTACCTGAGTGGTGTTCATGCTGAAGCATTGTGTGAGTCCAGGGAAAGACAGTGAGAGTGGGACGTATTATCAATCATCTATTTATTGCTATAGCAGACTTTGCAAAGAAGAAAAAAAACAACCCATGTGTCAGTTATGGAAACATTTCCATTTAATACTGTCAGTAAGTGAGCTAGGGGATTTGGGTGAGACTCACCAAGTGAGGAACTTCACATCTGAGATTGTCATCTGTCAATACTAGACAGACTATAGGTCTACAAAAGAAGAAATTAAAAATGCTGGCAGTTGACTGCATGTGGAAAAAGAGTAGAATTCAGCTGCAGAGGACCAGGCTGCAAATCAATTTTCTTTAAATACTTCTTTTGCACTATGGAAGTCTCCATCTTTTTCTTTCATAATGGAAAAGAAATTACTTGGATTTAAAACCTCACATAAAACCTGTGAAAGAAACAAAAAATTTAGACCGATATTGATGTTTAGACAGAAAGAAAAATGAATCTGTTATGATACAATTAAATCGTTCCAATACAATTAGAACAATTAAAAAGTTCTAATTATATGCTATAGAACTGTTCTATAGCATATAATTTCATATGCATATACATGATTGTGCTGTTATTCAGAGGTTTAATTGTATAATCCCTGGCATATGAAAATAAACATAGACCTCTTTGCACTTGATGTCATACTGTGTTTTGCCCAGGATGGCAAGGGAGAGAAAGAATGCAGAAAATGGAGACAAAGACAAAGTCATAAAAAAATAGAAAATTAACTACTAAGTAAAAAATAAAACCCCTAGGACTTACAGAAAAACAGAGTGGTGAGAGGGGATAAAAAGCTTAATACAAAAAAAAAACACCCCAGAATCTAGAGCTGTAGAAGACACCCTTTTACAAGCTTTTCCTCTCTATTTTAAGGTAGAATGCCTTTGTTTTCTTTCAGTAGGAGGAAGAGGAGACTCAAAAGTTGACCCTCCATCAACATCCCAGAGATGGTGGTGGGCTCTGGGAACATTCAGCATAGGAGGGTCCTTCTCCAATAGGCCTGCCTCCATAAAGTCATCATGTCACGCTCATGAATCAAAATTATGCTTGCATTTAAAAGAAATTTGGACTCCGGCTTTTAAATGCACAGAGAAAGAAGCAAACCATCTCTAACTGTGCTAGCACTGATACAGTGCAACCGGTTTTGACTAGGATTAAGATACTTTATTATTTGTCGCCAAATACAGACAAATTATCTCCTGTCCAACCTATTGTATAGGTAGTGCTGTATTTTTATTACCAGACTACTACTCTGTTCCTGATCTACACCATAAACTTCAGCAAAACTCTTCAGATTATAAATTTACTTTCATGTGTTTTCTTCTGGCACCTCTATCTTTGCAGATACTTGTTACTACTAGTTAAGAGCAATGTTACTATCTTTAGCAGTAAAGATTAACACAAAGAAATCACACATCTCATCAATATCTTCACCTCCCTTAGTTACTCTCTGTAGCCTGTCTAGTCATCAGACCTCTCCCATTTCTTTCACAGGTTCACTGATTCAGGTATACCTAAGTGATCTAGTAGTGTTTGTTTTTAAGCTTTATGCTATTTGCCATGGAAAATCCATCTTAATCCTTTTCTCTCCTAGATCCTACTCTAACTTGTGTTCCTGTTTATTTACTTCATCTGTGCTAAATTTCTACATCCTGAAGACTTTCTCTTTTCCTCAAAGGACTGTGCTGTTATCTAGCTACATTGGTAAGCCTCTTGCCTTTCTGCTTCCCTTTCTTATTTGGTGGTGCATGCATTTCCTGAGTCTCAGTAGTTATGTTTCATATCTAAGCTACTTTTGGGGGTTTTACACTCATTCAATTATTGGTCCTTTGTAACTAATCTTGAATTTTTAGTGAAGTCACTGTCATAAAATATTGATGCTTTCCGAGTCCTTTCCTGGGTGTCAAACATAACTGTCACAGCTGCTGGTAGTTAGTGGCATGAGTCCTCTTCTTAGGGGAATTAGCTCCTGTGTGTTACTTGGGACTAGATCAAAACTGGCTTCACCTTCTACTTCAAAAGTCCTCCAAACAGCATGTATTTTGAGCATTAAGAAAAAGGGTATTTACCTTTGGGGCCATTTGGGAAGGCTGTAACAGCAAACCACAGAGCTCTGCTGTGAAGATGAAAAACTCCTTCTAGTTAGAAGGGATTTGCTCCCAAGTGCTTGAAAACCACTGCCAATTTTGCTAATAAAATAACTGATAGGGACAGATTGTTATCCCTTGTGTGGAGCAGGCACTGGAGAAAGATGAAATCCAGCTGAGAGAAGATGAACAGAGGGACTAGAAGACACAGGGTTATTCTCTGGACTCCAAGGCAAGGGCACACACCCTGTGCCTCTGTGGTTGTGAGTCTCCCCTTGGCTTTACTCTGGCCTTGTGCCCATTCATCCTCTCCCTGGCAGGTTTGCCAGCACTGAAAGCTCAGCAGCAGATCCTGCAGATCCCCAGCGTGCTGGAGGGGCCAGCAGGACCTGCTGCTGTGAGAAGGGAGGCTCCCCAAGAGGGGCTCTCCCTCACCTTGTCCAGGAGTTGGCTTTCTCCTCTGTTTTCCTTAGTCTGTTCCCCTCTGCTCTCACACACCTTACCCTGGCCCAGCCAGCCCATCTCAGTCCCAGCCCCCACATAACTAGACCACCAGCTTCCAAAAATCCCTATGCCTCATCCCCATGCCTGCACAGCTTTAGCTCCACACCCCTACCACCCTCCTGAGTCCCCTCACTCTGTATCAGGCCTCTGGTTGTATCCTGCTGCAGATTAGATGGCCAAAACCCATCCACTTCCAACTACAGCCTGCAGCATCAGTGAAACTGCCAGCTGCCACCTGGTTATCTCATTTAAAACACCCATCTACTTGACATGCCAGGACTCAGCTGGCATTTTAATTACATGCAGCAATGAATTACAGCTGGCCATTATAATTGCAGATGAGCACACCCTTTCTGCAGCGCCCCTGCTTTATTCAAGCAGTGATGGATGGATTTAACTCCTTCTTGTCACCACCTTCCAGCAAGGAGGAAGGGAGCCCTGACATGTCTTCCACCATGATGGATTTGCATGTAGATCTGGGTGAATGTCAGAGAAACACTATGAAGACCCTGGAGTTAATGGCCCTATTGATTAATGGGAAATATATCTCCCAAGCTCCTCTATCCAGCTTCGTGCATTGCTGCTGCCAAACATGAGCCCTGGCTCAGGTTCCTCCCCAGAAACCTGTTTAAGTTTGTGAAACTGGTCTGTTTTTCTCCCTTGTTGTGAACAGCTGATTTAGTCTGGTGGTACACAGGAAAAGAGCAAGTGAGTTCAGCCTGCCATCCAGATTGAGAAGTTATATAGCTCATTTTGCACTGTGGACCTCTTGAGAGCCAGGGCAGTGAGGAGCATGAATGAATGTCTATACAAACCTGGCCACACTTAAATGTCCCCCCATGGGCTGCATATTTCTTGTAAACTTAATTGCCTGGGATTAGGGTCTATTTCCTGGCACTGCTGTTGAGGTAAGAAATACCTTGGTGCCTGGAAAGCTTGTGCTTAGTGGTTCACGTCCTGTCCTCGGGGAGTCTGGGGCTGTGGGGCAGAAGCAGCCACTCTTTCCACCCGCTGTTGAGGTGCCGTTCACGGGGAAGAACTGGCGTGGGTGATTTTGGGAGCAGGAATCCCTGCGCCAGGGATTTCCCGGCCATCGGGAACCTGCTGGATTCCTCTAGGTGGCAGGAAGCGCACATCCCGCCACCAGGGTGCCGCTGCCGCAAACGCCGCAGCTCCCCAGGCGCAGGAGTTTATGAACTCGTAAGAGTCTCCGTTAGGGTTATTCTGAGACGGGGATTACATTTTATGAGTTGCTTGCCCACCAGCAATCTGACTGACAGGCCCCGACCACGGAGCTTGTTTGCTCTGTACCACAAGCTTTCGGTTTCGTGCTAAGGTTAGCCACTAAGCCATTCCCTTCCCTTCGCCCTTGGTAATGCCGTCCAAGGTTTACTTACCTATGTAGCAAGAAGAGGTTTACATGTTTTCAAAGCAATAAAGTCAGGCTGTAGCAGACAGATATAATGAACACCACATAAACCAGTTGGAATCTGGGAGCCTGCGCCACTGGTGTGCTAAAAAAGTGTTGGTGTGAGCTATAGTGGATTTGATTTTAAGGCACAAACTAAAGGACTGGATTTTTTCCCACTGGCTGTGAACTCTATTTCTCTTTATCCCAGTTCATGTTACTCATGAACACTGAAAGATGTCCTTCAGACAGCCCAGAGCATTATTTTGGAGAGTGTCAAAATGCGTAAGTGACTGTGCTGAGTGTGTACTGGTGTGGTCTGGTCCAGCTGCTGTGACCAGAAGGGGAGACAAGGCTGCCTTTCTACTCCCAATAACCCCCACCTGGGCAGAGGCTGACACAACAAACCCTTTGCTCACATAGGGCCCTTTTCTGGCCTCTCCTTCATCAGCTAGCAGAACCTTCTCCCCAGGCCACCTCTCTTCCATGAGTGCTCTGCATATGGTCTCAACCTGAGCTCCAGCTTCTCCCCTACAGTTCCCTGCCCTTGCAGGAAATGGCAAGCAGCTGATGGAAAACTGTATGCTACAGAAGAGCTCTGCTTTATTTTTCTGCAGAAAAGGTCCTCTTGGACATCAGCTTTAAGTCATCTTTTCTCCCCTGCGCATGATGAAGGGCTCCAGAAGGTCTGTGGTTCTGGTTGTTTGCTGTGGACCAAGTTATGCAATGTGCTGCTGTGACATCTGGAGATAAGTTTTGGCCCATTTCTTAGGACTGTAGTTAGCATCCACATGGGCGATTCTTGCTTTTAAGAACAAGAAGCACTATTCTAATTTTTTCTAGTTTTTCTGTGACCTCATTCAATCTGAATCATGTCCAGTATAACTCTAGTTGCATCCTTGACAAAGATGAAGGCACTGTGATTTTTTAATGGTGGCACGTGTTGCTTAGGTGAGATGCAAACTGGTAACACAAAATCTTACTTGTGTAAAACATCACCAGAAATTTCAGAGCAATAGATACTATTTGTTCTGTTTAGATAGAAAATGTCATTAATTTCATTGCACTTGTAATTTAAATCCTATGGTTATTCTTCAAAATTTTAGGGATTTGTAGCTATTAAAATAATTTCAGATGGGGTCAATAGTAGTATTACTTTGCCAGCATTATTTTGGCCTCCCAACACCACTGTCCCAAGCAACATGTAGATGAGCTGATCCCAATTTTTAAGTTGTTCTCAAGACTGCAAAGAACTGAATGCTAATGATCCTACTCAGTTTACCACTGCTCGTTGCACCGGAGGCAATCACCCGTTCATTCCAAAAAGCCTGAAATAAAAAGTGCTGGTTTTGAGTCAGAAGGGAAAATAATAACTGTGTTTGCACAATGCACATCTGTGTGTAACTAATTAATTAGACCTAATCCAGTACCAGGTCTGATATATAACTCAGTAGCAATCAGACATTTGTGCTGTCAGAAATCAAACCACATGCAGCTTGCTTCATGTCGTCACCTTTATTTACTCTCCATCTCTGTCACTGGTGAAGACATGTCCCTTTGAAAGGTCATGAACTTGTACATAACACAAAGATGTTGCAAGTTGTATTATTTTTTAATGACATTGTTAGTATTCTCAGGGATAAGTCCCTACATTTTGAAGAAAACAAGAACGTGTAGCAAGCAGTTTTAAAGCACAGGTAACATGGTTTGTAACAGACTTCATTAGCAAGCACAGCGTGTTATATGAGTTAGCTGCAGTGCAGTAAGGCATGTTCTTCACCATTTCTTCTATCTCATTTCATACGAACATTTAGTTTACAGTAGATTAATGTCCTAGCCTCTTAGCTTATTAGTGTGAAAAACAATCAACCCTATGTAATAAGGTTAGACAGTAGGAACTTAACCCAGTGCCAATTTTTAATACTTTTCCCCCCAGTTAGAGCATGGGATGAGAGCTAGCAGACTGAAAACAGACTATCTGTTCATGCACAGTAGGAAAGTCATCATTACTTTTCATAAAACTGACCAGTTGCAAACATTTCTTGTGCTTTACATTTTTGTGTTGCTCCACCCCGATCAGGACTCTTAGCTTTAAGAGGATAATAAAGCTGGAATGGTTGGAAAACATTACTGAGCAAGACTCAGTAAGATCCTGGGATAGGAGAGGTCTGATCTGATCACCTGCATACAGGATTAGGAATTGATGGGTAGGTAGCTTCAGTTTCTGCTGCAGACAGTATTTCGTGTTGCCAGTTGTAATGAGAAAAACAAACAAACAAACAAACAAACAAACAAATAAATGCCCAGTGGTTTCAGTTAACTATTCCTGAAACCCCAGAGTGGTAATATGCACGAATCATCTTTGCTTAGTGCTTAACGTGATCTGATTCTTACTGTTTGCCATTGTTGTCTCAGACCTGCTACTACAAAATGAGCAAGTTGCCCGTAATGGTGTCTGCTGTGTGCTTCCCTGCCATCCATGTTCAGAGGGATGTGTTCTGCGGTTGGAAGCCCCTCTAGGCTTACTATCAGGAGGGAGGAAGTAATCTTCTAAGAGGTGCACAAGGGACAAAAAAGCTAAATTCCTTGCACGTAATTGAAAATTCCCTGTTGAAACTCTGGGAGCAGAGCTTGCTTACTATCAGGTTTTATAGTTCCAGGAAGAGAGGAAGTTAGCTTTGCAGAGTGGGAAACCGCTGTGGCTGCATAATGGTCCCCTTAAAGAGGATTGTATGCTCCTCTGAATTTTTATATAAAAAAATCATCTCAATAGCATATCTATCATTTTTCCCCATAGCCACATTTTATCAAAAAGCCCTCAGTATAACAAGGAGCTTTTCAACAACAGGAAAGTCATTTTGTCAGTTGAACATGCTATATAATTAAAGGATTAACATTTTCTCCGAAATGGAATTAAGAAACAGAAACGGGTCTGGAGTTAACTCCTTCCTGGTTAGATGACTGGCCAAGGATTTGAAGGTGTAAAATTTCACTGGGAAATGTGCATTTTGGCTCCAGCTGTGCAAAATAAAGCTGTGAACAGGTTTTGGACTGAAATATTTGGAACATTTTCTGTTAGAATTTTAATGAAAGGAGACTATTAGAGGAAGAATGATGTGAAAAGTTGGAAAGAGGACAAAGAAACATGTATTTTCCAACCCAGCAACTCTTCAGTCTCCGGCTGCAGATGGTGATCTCAAACCCATACACAGTCACTGGCATACACATTTACCTAGGTTTGAAAATATACAAATACAAACTTTGAGAAAATGCATCTTTTCATTTTTTATGTATTCAACATGGCAAGTCTCCAGAACTTCATGGTAATACTGTGTAACTTGTTACTGAGGTGACACGTGTGCCTGAGCATCACCCACGTGTGTGTGGATTCCTGGGCCTGCCCAGAATGCGTGGGCACCTGTCAGTCCCAGCAAGGCTGTGTGTCTGTTTTGTTACTGCCTTAGTTACAGGCTGTAAATGCTGACACTAATTTTACCTTCTGATTTCTTTTTTTTTTTTTTTTTTCCCCACAGGAAGTTAAATCTCTTAAAATTATGAATATCGTTTTAGAGAAAAGGATGTCATGGGAATGCATGATTTGTAAGGGAAGGGGTTTCTCACAAAGATTTTAAGAGGGTTTTTTACATCCCCATAACTAGCATCTTTTCACAGTTTTGTGGGGCCTGTAATAAATTGCTGGGTTAACTGGTGAGCAGCTATTAGAAGACTGCATGTTCCTTCCCAGATTATAGTGAACAGCCTTGAACAGGCTGGCTTGAAGATCAAAAGCTGTATAGTCATAACAGCTCAGGGCCATCTCTTGTTATCCATCCCTGCTCCACTTACCTGAGGCAGAACTTACGCTTCCTTCACAACTACCCCAGGTACCTATGCATGGTACTTCATTATGCCACATTGACATACTTTGCACTCAAAATGTGTAGTTTTCTCACTCAAGGCCTGGAGAATTGGCCTTCCTGCTTGTTCAGAGGTACCTTTTACCATTGCATGTCTTGCACGGAGTTTAGTCTATGACTTGTGACTGACATGCAGTATCAAAGCCATGAAAAATACTTTCTGTCAACTCCCAAGATTTTTTAAGAGATTGTTATGGAGCTGGGCAGGTGAAAAAATACATGTGTTTTGTTTGTGGAACAAAATGTTTCATTCCATCCCATTTTAAAAACTTCAGTGCCACTAAGTAAAACTAAAACTGAAGTAAAATTGAAAGATTTAATTTTTGAATTATCAAAATGCTGTAACTACATCTGCTGTCTTTGCACTAAAAAGGGCTCCAGGCATAAAGCTCCAATCAGCTCTATGCAGTAGGAGAGCTTACACAGTTTGGTGTGTTTGCTCATCATGAGGTGTCTGTTTGCTACCATCCATCCCTCACTAAGTGTGAAACACTTGCAGCACTGTTTCAAACGGTCTTTCCTTCAAGCCTTTGCCTCAGACCAGCTTCTGTCACATCTTATGTAAAAAAACCTGATAGCTTAACAATAGCCATTTTAAGAAAATGTTGTTTGTAGTGTTTTAACACAATGCACTTCTTATTCTGTATCACCCCTTTGTATATATCTTGTTCCAAACAAATATTTTGCAACAGGAATGGAGTCTTTGAATAGATCCTGTTGCTACTACACTGTCATTTCAATGGAAAAATTAGAGTAATTTATTAATATTTCTTACCACAAAGTCAGATGTAGCCTCGACATGGATGGTGGTCCCTGGCCCACTCTGCAGAGTAAGCAGTACACCGTGCTCTGCAGGAAGGGCCTTGTGGCAGGATGGGTGTTCACACATGCACACTCTGCTCTGCATGTGTGTGCTGTCAAAGATACGCACGCAAACCCTGCTGCTCTGCAGCACTGCAGACTTTCCCCAGATTTTTGGAAGGAAGATGCACACGTGCATGAAACAGAAAGGGTTCTTGCGTAAACTGCCCACGCTTCCATAGCAGATGTTTCGCTGCAGTGTAGAACTGCTGTTAGGAGAAATAACACTGTTGAGGGCAAGGATTAAAACCCTTGTTGGTCTCCTTTTTGATAAACCTAGGCCTGTTATAGTAGAGAGGACCCTAGCTATACATTCGTTTTGCTTTTATATGAGTAAACCAAGAAAATTATAAGCTTCTGCTGCCTTCTTTCTTTTCAGTAAGGAGTTCTAGTTGTTTTCAAAATCTTAAAGGAGCCTTGCCAGCTAAACAAACCTCATGTTTTTCCATGTACTTCTCTGGAGGACCTAATTTAGCATAAGAAGCCTTTGTGTACAGAAAGGAACAGAAAAAGCAACAGATAAAGTTTGTGAATGGTTAGCTGATGGTTCTGCTTTGATCCATAATGTTGCTGCAGAACCATGTGGCTGCTCACTTCTAAAGCTGTGAGAGCCTAAGGGTTTAGAGGATAGGCAGCGCTTCTGCTTGACTATGTCCAGACAGACACAGACAAGAAGGATTACATGTGCAGTATTAATGCCCTCTAGATAGGTGATTAACACTGTGCAAGATAATTACTTCTGACATCTTTCATTCTTACTTTGAGAAAAACAGTGATGGTCTGTTGCAGTTGTGTATAGATCATGTGTCTCCTGACACTGCTGCAACTTTCACTTAGCTCTGATTCATCTCACAATAAAGCCAGTTGGGAATTTTCTGCTGGGTCTAGAAGAAGCCATCTGAGACCCTGCTATAGAAAAGTCTTAGGAAGGAGTTGTAAGACAGAAGGAACAAACCAGTACTAGCAGTTTTGATCTTAATGCATTTAGTGCTCAGTGATTGCTACAGCAGAAAATACCCCCACACACTTTGTGCGTGTAATTGATAGACATAATTTTCCAGCGTGTTGCTCTGAGCTGCTTCCAAGGGTAGTCTGCTTTTTTGCCATAGCAACTTCAGTATCTGCTTCTGCCAGGCTGGCACTTTGCGTAATCATTCTGGTTAAGTTTCTAGCTAGCAAACAGCATCAGGACAGTCTTGGCAAACTGAAAACCAGCTGTATCTATCTGTGCCAATCTACCATAACTCCTTGCAGGAATGTAAATGGCTGCTTGCACAGCTTCAAACATGAAGTAAATAATGACTCAGAATTCAAGTTGTTCTCTTCCCAAGTTTTCACGTCTCAGTAACACACATCATTCCTAGTATGAGCTGTGATAATGCAGCTATGCACAGTGCAACCATACTGCCAAAAATCCTGGCTCAGATGAGGCCTCTGATGACCAGTGATGGTATCTGGGGAGTGGAGGTCAGTGTCAAGGCCTGAACGTGTTCCACCTCCCAGTCTGAGGCTCTTTGGCTGGGAAGAGGCATCATGAGAAGAATGAAGGCAAGGGCCTTTGCTGCCACATGGCCCCTCCCATCTGCTAGGACATTTTGGTGGGATGCATAATGGATACAACCTCCTCATGATACACCATGAAGGATCAGTTGGATTGCAGTGCATAAAAGGTAGTGCAAATGGTTATATACTGAAACACAATTTTCTGAAAGCCACAGAGTCTGGCCACAGTTTGTTGTTGAACTGCTTACAAGTGAAACATTTCTTTCTGGCGCAACATGCTGGAAACTTTTATGTAAGTTTTCCCAATAGAAACTTTTGATTTTCAGTTCTGTTCAATGTTTGCAAAATCATGTAATCAGCTTGTTATTCTGAAAAAAAAAAAAAAAAAAAAAGAAGCTGTTGCCATTGGCAAGTTAAAGTCATAGTTCATAGCATATTATCTTTCCAGTAAAGCGTCATTTTTCCAGGCAAAATACTTTTTCAGGATCCAGGGTAATGTGTATAATGACATACCATGAACTCATACCCTGTACTGAGTTATGCTCGGGTATTAGTTTGTGAAGGGAAAAATGTGTTCACTAACCTCAAGAAAAAAATAAATTAAAATTTGAATCCTCTGCAGAATTTAAGATTTAATGGCTACTTATCAACAACTGCCATTTTGTCTGTGTAGAAGATGTACAGTTACGTCACATATGGGTGCTTATAATCAGCTGTACAGCAAAGTTGAAATAGTGGAATGTCTCTTTGTTATTTTACATGTTAAACATAATCTGGTGCCTCTAGCCGAAATCAGCATTCTTAAATGTCACTCCTGATTATTAATGTAATATACATAACCTAATACCACAAAATTGTGTTGTAACTTTTAAAATATTTATACTATCTTTATGGTAATTTGTCTTAGTACTTTTATTGAGTTTCTGTAAAATAATCCCCTCTAGAGTATGTAAACAAAGCAACTATTAATGTATTAATTGAAGCATATTAGAAGCGCAGTTTACCAAAGACAACCTTCCTTACTGAACCCTCTACCATGTGTTTTATTTACCATCCACCTTTGAAAGGATTTGACAGTCTCTGTGGTTGAAGGAATGACACGTTGACTCAAAGTTGTGCCGTTTTCCAGTTCCCTAGGACTATACATCAGGCGTGTCATGTGGCCCTAGGTCCTCACTTTCAAGATTATACAAGACATTGGCTCCCAAAATTCAGCTGAAGGTATGATTTAAATGCACACCTGGTGCTTCCTTGTCAATGGATTAAGTAAAACACCAAGAGAGTTTAAGAGAGAGAGATAAGCAGAGTAACTTGAGCAGAATTGATTCTTGCCACATAGAAGCTGTGTTTATGCTTTCCGATCTTGTTTTTTGTGGTTTTCCTCCTGCTGCTGGCAGTTTGTGCCTGGGCAGAGAAACAGGAGGTCTGGGACCCTGCTTTGATGGTGTTTCTCATGCAGTGTTTCTCAGAGAACGTGTGGATCTGTGGCACAGCATTCATTCAGCATGGCATAAGGGGTACTGTTCTGTGTGAACTGGGTTAGGTAAGCACCTGTATCACAGGGTGTTTATCCAAAGCAAATGGAGCCCTGAAGCTTAGATTGTGGCAGGCAAGAGATCAGATCAGCTGACGCCAGCAGAGCCTGCAGGAAGGGACGTGACTGAGTGACAAAGATACACACACAGCTCTGTGCTATATCCAATAAGCACAGCTAGGTTGCTGCAGAGTCTACATGAGCTTTTCGCTGTTAGTATTGCATGGGTAGCAAAGAGAAACAACAGAGTATTTGACTGAGTGCCACATGGTGTGCAGATAAAAGAAACACATTCAAGACTTAGTACTGAATTAAAAATAGATAATATAATAGACATACATTGAAAATTGCTTGAAAATAACTGAGGAAGGAGAAACAGTGTAGTAGGAGGTCATTCCTGGTATGTTTCTTAGAGACCAGGTTTTGTCCAAATGATGCCCAATGACTTTTTCAGTGTATGTGTAGAACTTACGAAACCAGTCCTTGTGAAAGTGTGGAAGAATACAAAGAATGCAAAAAATAATTGCATGGTTAAATCATTTGTAAGTACTGATAAGAGCCAATTGGTAAATTGAGCAGTAAGTCAGTGTTGGCCCATAATGCTGGAAGAGCAGTAAGGATAGAATGTCCTCATAAAATATGGAACTTTACCCTATGGATCAGTCTGGAAAACATATAAAATCATATTAGGCAGCCCATGAAGCATGTAGTCTTACAGCAACATAGTAGCTAAGTTTGTGAATGCTGCCCTTCATTGCAGAAGCAAGAGGCAATCAAAATAGGAAAAGGGGTATTATCTCTGTCTCTAACATGAAAAATAGCATTACCAAAATATAGACCTTGTGTCTGCACTTCAAAAAGAACTCTGATAAACCAGAGTGTGTTCAGAAAAGGCTTATAAGCACAACTCAGGGTTTATAAAACATACCTGACATATTAAGATTTAAGAAACTTAGTCTATTTTATTTACCCAAGAGGAGATTTAGAAGTGAATTAATTCCAGCCTAGAAATGCTTACATGGAAAAATACTTCATATCATGACAGACTTTGATTTAACAGAAAAAATCATATTGAGATCAAGTGGTTGAAAGCTGGAATGGGACAAGCAGATGAAAAATGAGGCACAAATCTTTAAAAGGGAAACTACCCAAGCTTTGGAGTGATTTATGTATGGATGTGGCGCATTTTCCCACACCAGATGCTTTCAAGTCATAAATGGTATTTATTCTAAAAGATATGAAACTATAGTCTCAGTGCAGAAATCATTGGGCAAGGTTTTCCTGGCTTGCAGAAGGTAAGACTAAAGCTCCCTTTGGATGTCTGTCTCTTTCTGTTGGCCACATGAATGTGGCAGTAGTACAGCTAAAAAGGATCTATGGTTAATTGTGAAGCTTAAAGGATCTTCTAGGTGAAGTTATTTTGACATTCCATCTGTGTTGCCTATGCAGCATTTTACAGAACTCTGAAAAACAGCTGCTCTGTATTTCCAGAACAGGACCAGCTGAAACTCATCAGAAACAAGATATGACCCTAACATCAGTTATGACGACTACTCTAACCTCATGCGATTGTGTTTCCAACGACTCAGCATGTGTGACAAGCCCTTTGTCCTGCTTCTCTCCTCAGACTAAATTGGGATTCACATGCTTCATGCATGAACTGTGAACTTTAACAACCTGAACTCACAGGAGCCCCCCGAACATCTCTAATGTCTTTGAATTCAAGACATCTCAATATGCTAATACTGCTAATCTTGAGAAGCTAAATGCACATATAAAGTGGGGGCAGATGAGAAAGTACTCTGCAAGGCTATATATTGGTGGGTGTATACATTAGGTACAAACACATGGAGTGGTGGAGTAGAAGTTACACACTTACGGATTCAGAGCTATGATTTCATGGCCAAAATACAAATGCAAATCCCTAAATTTTCGTGCAGTTTTGCTCTTCTTGTATTATACAGACAGGTGGTCTAGAGCAATCATTTACCACTAGAAAAAACCCACAAAGCTACCTTTGAATAACTGATATCGAAGTAATTCTGCATGCAGTTAGTACAGTCAAAAGATCCCATGAGCAATGCACTGTCATCCTCACCAGATGCCATAGCTGTCATCAAGGGCTCCTTGCAGACGTTTTTTCCTCCTTTATTAGATTTACTTTATTCCATCCTGCCTTGCTGTAGGGAAATAAGTGGGATGGTAACACCTGATCTGTATGGGTCAGAGGTCACCCAAAAGCTACCTGAAGCAGCTGCCGAAGGAGGACTCACTTGGGGTAAGTGACAGGACAGGGCTGCTGAAGAATAAGGTACTTGAGCCCAGCCCTGCTGATCACAGCACTGCTGCCTTCTCTGGAAACATTGATTATTTTTTTTTGCCATTGAAGTTGCAAGCCTGCCTAATTTTTTCACCCTTCAGGGTGTTGCTGGTTGTAGCTGCATTGTGACATGTCCCAGCATCTGGCCAGCACACCAACCTGCGCTGCAGTACCAGACATTTCTAAGAACAGCTTTCATAAGGAAGCTACAGCCCCTGAGGTACTACTCACCGTAATTTCAGATTTCTAAACAGAGCCTTCTTCACCTGCCCTTTAACCAGATTAAACTGTTTATTTGAAGGAAAAATGATCTAGGGTGTTGTCTACTACTTTCCATTCCAAGTATTTGTGCCAACGATGTTTGTAAGCGATGACTTGTTCACTCTCGCTGTCCTGCCTGGGGTTAGGTCATTTCTTCCAAAAGAGCAGTAAGCTATTAATGTGGGATATAAATCTTTGAGGAGGGCTGTTTTTCTGCTGACCCAGTAACTGGAGCTTGTTACATGCATTCACTAATACTTATTTTCTTTTTTTTCTCCACAGTGGACACTTACCACTGTGCTCTCAGTAGCCTCATGACGCACATTTGACCTGCTCATTCCCTGATTGCCCCATCACTGGACACAGAGACTCTTGATGACAGAGATTAAGAAAAACCCTTAAAATACAGAGCAAACTATTCCTGTCTGCCTTTGGATGCCTCCTGTGTATCAACAGTAAAATAGAGATGGAGTTGACATGGTCAGCAATGGCAAAATCCCACTCTGAGGTGAAGGTTAGAGTCAATGACCTCCAGACATCCCTTTCAATCAGTGTATCTAGAAGTCTATCAGGCTAAAATATATCAGTAGAAAAATTCAAGCAGTTTCACTAGGGATTATCTTTCTGAGCCAACCTAGTTTAAAATAAATCTGTGTTCATAGTCACCAATCAGAGTGCAGAAGAGAAAAAGAAATTTTTATTTAGTGCAGTGAAGAAGCAAGGTTGTATGACAAAGCTGTGTGAGCTGTTTCTATTTTTATTCACAACAGGTTTGCTGGCTTTGTATCAGAAAGGGTTTACACAAATTTGTAGTGGAAATGTGTAGAAATGTATGGATTTCAACAAATCCAGCTTCTCCTCACCCAAATCCTGTTGTGAAGCCAAGGCAAGGTTCAGAATAGGTAGTCCTATGGATGTGTGCATAGGTTCACCTTACATGGTATATGTTCCATCAGAAATAGTGCAGTTTGAAGAAAAAGGATTACAGAAGATTACAGTGAGAAAGACTTTTGAGAACCACTAATGTCACCCACAAATTCCTGTTAATTAGTCTCAGAAAGTGAAGTTACCCATACTGTATTTGGATGATGGGTTTGATGAAAACTGCTGGTAACTCAGTAGTTGTACATCTGTAACGCCTCTGCAAGAGGTTTATGTTACATTGCTTGGCACTCCTGCATTTACGGATAGCAGTCAGGCAGCCCAAGTACATTCCTTTTTTATCCACTCAAACTGCTGTATGGGATCAAAGGCAGCTAACATGATAGAGCCTATTCATGTTAGGCCACAAGAAAATATAAAAATAAGCCTTGCATTAATTCTGTTTTTCCTGCAAAATAATTTTAAAGGTGTGGTAACTGAAAGTTACTGCTTCCTTGGTAGAAGCAGCACAAAATGGTTGTGCTTAATGCATTGAGTTGCTAGTATCTAAGAAAAGAATCTAGCAAGGAAACAAATAATTCAGCATTGATTTATAACAGAATAACTTGATGATAGAAAAAGTGTGAGGTAAGAGTCAGCCCAAGCAACTTCCTTTTTGGATTAATTTGGATAAGATCCCAAATGCCCACACACTTAGACATGATTATCCTGTTTGCTGTTTTGTGCAACTTTATTTGGCCAGCTCCATATTTAGCAGAAATTGGAGATGGTCACTGAAGTCCTATGGAGAAAACCAGACGATCAGAGCCCCGTAACACAAAAGAAAGCTCAACACTTGTTGGAATGTATGAAGAGAAATCTCCCATCCCTCCCAAAACTCACATTAAAACCTGGAAACAGTGCTAAGGGTGCAATTTAGCAAGTTTCTTTCACAATAGCCCACTCCACATGAAGACAATGGTGTCTTTCTAATACAGTTTCATTCAAAACCCACTTTTTTTTGGTTGTTGCATGAAACTGCAGCAGCCAGGCAAATTTCTTTTCCAGCACAGGCCCACAGTAAAATCCCAGCTTTAATCAGAATTTTGCTACTGAGGTCAAGAGCAGAACTTTATGGACCGTGCTTGCACACTTTCATATAGATGAGAGCTTCATTCAGTAACCCATTCCTCTGATAGACAGCCAGTTATCCTTTGTATTGAAGTGACTTATCAGACTGTAAATTCAAAATTCCCTTGGAAAAGTTTGCAAAACAAGCCTTGTAAATTATATGAAATATATCCCAATCTCCCTGTGTACACATGCTGTATGGCATACCATTATATCATTTTCCCTGCGTCTGCCATAAAAGGCAAGAACTTGAGAGCAGAAGTGGAGGGACGAATGAATATATGTAATTTACTGAAACTATTGGGCTAATCCCCTTCCTCCCACCCTCTTGCATAAACTGTGAGAGCCATAAGACAGCTGGATGAACTCTCTGAAAGGAGGAACAGACACCAGCACCCTGATAAGAAACAGAGCATTCCCTTGTTCTAGTTACAGAGAACAATCAGCACCAGATCTGCTCTCTCACAAGGAAGATGACTTTCTTGCATGAAGGATATGACCAGTGCTGTATTTAGATGCAGGGCCAAATCCCTTGATAAATACTGAAGGACCTCTAGTGCATGCATTATCTTTTACTTGAGAAACTGTGCTTTGCATGTTGTGACTGTAGTTTTTAAAAGCCATTTGGAACCTCCATTACCCAGACATTTCTGAAGTATCACATATGAGAGAAAAAAGGCTTTTGATGAAAAAAATACAGAAGCACAAACTATTCAAGCTCTTATTTACACCCAGGCGTGTCTCCGTGCTGGTGGCAGGAACAGACAAACACATCTCAGACAAAATGAATTTTGCTATCTAGATTAGAAGTAAGGTGCCCATTTCTGAAACCTCCTGCTGCTACAGCGTACCTTACAGATAGCTCCAAATCCTTTGCTTTTGATGCTGTTTTAATACCCATGGCTCGTAACAGCAGGTGTTGGTGAATGTTCATGAACAGTTCAGGTACAGCAGAGCTAAATACCTGCAGCCTAAACATCAAAGCCTACCCCTAATCCATGAAATTTTACTAGGGTTCCCAGAGGCACACAAAGTTGTGTTAAGCATTTGCAGAAAATAACTGTCCTTCCAGAATACATCTTGGAATGACAAGAGTGACAGACATGGTTTTACATTAAAATCGCTATGTATGTTAAATTGGGACATAAAGGACAGCGTCCACTGCCTTTTGTATAATAGCCTATCTGGATCACTTACACAAGAGATGGGAGACTTTGAAGTAAATCACATATCCTTCCTGAGGCTTTTGAAGACATATTAGTAAGGCTAAATTGACTTTCTTACCTCGCTGCAGCCTGAAATACTGTAAAAACACTCTCCTGTTTTCTAGCAGAAACTGAGCAATTAGAAAGTAGTCCAAGATACACTTGTCCAGAAAAGAAAGCCCATGAGAAGTGCAAGGAATGGAGGCTGGAATAAAATACATGATCCGCTATAGAAACTGAATTGAACTTAATATTATATTGACTTAAGATACTATAGAGTAAAAATCATGAAACACAGGAAGTACCTGAATTCTCTGAGCAATATAACAGAGGTCTTTATAATTTGCTTTCCAGGTAATTTTAGTTCTTTGACATAATGTATTGGTTTGTCAAATTTCTAGTTAACTTTCAATTATAGCCACATATCTGATTACTAACCATTTACCAATATAGGGACAAGAAGTATCTTTGCCTGAAGGGCAAGGGAGATCACTCCTGACCAACTGGATAGCCTCCTATAATGAAATGACTGGCTCAGCGAGCAAGAGGAGAGTGGTGCTTGTTTTTTATGCTGATGTCAGAGAGGCTTTTGATGCTGTCTCCCATCGCATCCTAATAGGGTAGTTGATGGAAGTATGGGCTAGATAAGTGAACAGAGGGATGAGTTGAAATCTGGCTGAACTTCTGGACTCAAAAGGGTTGTGATCAGTGGCATTAAGTACAGTTAGAGGCTAGCCCCTAAAGGTGTCTGCCAGGCATCAGTACTGGAGCCAATGCTGATTAAGACCTTTGCTAATAACTGGGATGCTGGGTCAGAGTGTGTCGTCACCAAACTTGCAAATGATACACAACTGGGAGGAGTGACTGGCAATCAGATGATGATGCTACCATTCACTGGGACCTGAATGGGCTGGAGAAATGGGCTCAAAAGAATCTAATGGAGTTCAATGAAGGGAAATGCAACATCTGTCCCCTGGAGAGGAACAATCCCAGGCATACACTGGGAACCTACCAGCTAGAAAGCAGTTCAGCAGAGAAGGACTTAGGGGTAGACACCACACTGATCATGAGCCAGCAATGTGCCCTTGTAGCAAAGAAGGACAAAAGCTTTCTGGGGGACGTGGCAGGGAGGTTGAGGGAGATGATCCTCCCCGTTTACTCAGCACTGGTGAGACATATCTGGATTGCTGGGTCCAGTTCTGAGCTCCCTGGTTCAAGAGAGACATGGGAACACTACAGAAGGTCCAGTGAAGGGCCGTGAAGATTGTTAAGGAACTGGAGTACCTCATACAAGGAGAAGCTGAGAGAGTTGGACCTGTTCAGCCTTGGGAAGAGAAGGCTCTTATCAGTGTGCATGAATACCCAATGTGAGAATGTAAAGAAGTCAGAGACAGGCTTTTCTTAGTGGTGCTCAGTGACAGGACAATAGGATATGGGGACATCTTTAAACACAGGAAAAGGCTTTTTTTTTTTTACTAAAATTGTGGCTGAACACTGGCACAGGTTGCCCAGAGAAGTTGTGGGATCTCCATCCTTAGAGACATTAAAAATCTGATCAGACATGGCCCTGAGATACTTGCTCTAGGTGACCCTACTCTGAGCAGAAATTGGACTAGATGATTTAGAGAGGTTGCTTTCAGTTTCAGACATACTGTGATTCTGTTCAATTGCCACATACCATTTGGGAGGTACTTATGTTCATGGCAATCTTTTTATAGAATCATAGAATGAGACTGGTTAGGGTTGGAGGGGGCTAAGGTCCATTGGAGATCTTTAACTGTGACCTTTAAGAAGATCACTCAGTTTCAACACCCCTGTCATGAGCAGGAACACCTTTCACTAGACCAGGTTGCTCAAAGTCCCATCCAACCTGGCCTTGAACACTGCCAGGGATGGGGCAGCCACGGCTTCTCTGGGCAGCCTCTGCCAGTGCCTCATCACCTGCATGGTAAGGAACTTCTTCCTAATACCTAATCAAAATCTCCCCTCTTTCAGTTTAAAACCATTCCCCCTTGTCCTGTCACTACACACCCTTGTAAAAAGTCCCTCTCCAGTTTTCCTGTAGCCCCATTTAGTTACTGGGAAGCTGCTCTAAGGTCTTCTGAGCCTTCTCTTCTCCAGGCTGAACAAACCCAACTCTCTCAGCCTGTTTTCATAGGAGAGGTGCTCCAGCCCCCCGAGCATCTGTGGTACTCCTCTGGACTCACTCAAGTGAGTCTGTATCCCTTTTGTGTTGGGATTCCAGAGTGGAACTACTGCAGGTGGGGTCTCATGAGAGAAAGACAGAAAGTAAAAATAAAATTAATTGGAAAATATCTTTAGTATCAAAGAAATATCTTTGACAAATAATTCTTTTCAGCTGTGGAGTGGACATGAAGATATTTTTCAGTGATGTGCCAAGCAGCTCCATGACTGCATATCAGGAAATAATTATGAGTCAAGTGGACTGAGGGAAGGAAAAATTGAGATTCTCTTGTTAGCTGAAAGTTGGAAGAGAGATAAGAGAAAGTAGGAATGAAATAGAAGAAATAACACATAATGGCTGACCAGGTAATACCATTTCTTTAACTGTATTGCCATTGTCTTTCCATTGCTCTGTTTCCTCTCTTTCATAATAAAGTCTGTACAGTAAATGAGCAAAATCCATGCCTTTTTTAGAGAGTTAAATTAAAACCAAAGTTGAAAGTAGAATACTCACATGGGCCAACAACAAATCCTACTTTCAATCTTGTTTTTAATCTGTCTGTATTAAACACTGTTTTGTTTTTGCACCGAACAACTCCAACATATCCCTAGCATCCTAGAGAAGCAGTCTGAGCTAATTCAGTAGTGCACCATTTCCCCAGGATGAAAAACATCATCAGAATTCGAAACGCCTTAAGCAGGTTATAAAGACTGATCATCAGGTTTTAACAGTAGCTCATGAGTACCAGTGATCACCCCCTGCATCTCAGAAAGGAAAACAAGGGTCTGTACCTGCCATGTCTCAAGTTTGCTGCTTCTTTCTGGAGTTTTTAGCTCTTCATACCAAGAGGGGTGTAAGGTACTACTGTCAATGATGAGCTGCCCATGTGCACTCAGCCCCAGACCTGAGGCCCTGCCAGGGCAGAGGAGCATCTCACCACCTCAGCATGGAGCTGGAGACTTGACTGGGAAGGTGACTCCCACTTCAAAACATCTCTTGAGCTTTGATACATTTTGCTGTTACCTCTTCTATAGTTACTCACTCTAGACATTTGGTAGAAAGTTTCTATCTCAAGATTTTGGTAATGAAGGTGATTTTAAACAGACAAATGGGCTAAGTCACCAATAATAAAGCCAGCCCTGTCCCAGCCAGCAGCTGTAAATACGATTATTTTTCCTGCCTTGTGCAACCTACGAGGCAGCAAGGAGTTTTTTGCACAGTGAGGTTTTTTTCTTTCTTCCTATTCGGGCTGTTTTAACTGTTTGTCATTTCTAGGAGCTGAAAAGACTGAAATGCTCAATTTTGAAGACAATTTATTCCTTAGATCCTGACAAGGGGGCAACGAAGGCCTACCAGTAACTGTTCAGGCTGATCACACAGCTTCTGCTTGAAGATGAACAGGATACACTAAGGGAAAAAGTATATCCATGTAGAAGAAAATATTGTTTGTACTGCTACTACCACCTAGCAGCTTGGAGGTTGTTCTTGGTGTATTTTGAATAAAATAACCATTTCAGGTGTTCTGAAACCAGCAGAAAGGATAAAATAATCGCCTTGAATAGAAGGAAACCAGTGCTCAGTCACTGCTTCTCTGAGCTGTGTCAGATTTAAGCAAAAACCATTTCTTCACTCAGCAGAAAATGTCTCAGTCATTTTCTGCTCTATGTCCAGAGCCTCCTGATACGTTGTTTTTATCATGGCAAGACACACCTCATCTGCCAAGAAAAAGTTCCCTTTAAACACCTCAGATCTGCAGAAACCTTTATTGTACCAATAGACATTTCTTTCACTGCTTAAACTGGCTTCCTATGAGAGCAAACTATGCTGATTCAAAGGCATCTATCTTGGGTTTATGTTGGGGTTGGTTTTTTTTGCCAAGGTAACAGCGTCTTTTCAGGCATTGTGATGTCTGCCAGCGCTGGAGAAGTAGTTCCACTCCTGAGAAAATAAAGTAACAGAGAGACAGGACTTTCTGCAAAGTTAGGACAAGTTACAATCATAGAATCATAGAAGAGTTAGGGTTGGAAAGGACCTTAAGTTCATCTAGTTCCAACCCCCCTGCCATGGGCAGGGACACCTCACACTAAACCATCTCACCCAAGGCGCTGTCCAACCTGGCCTCGAACACTGCCAGGGATGGAGCATTCACAGCTTCCCTGGGCAACCCATTCCAGTGTCTCACCACCCTAACAGGAAATAATTTCTTCCTTATATCCAATCTAAACTTCCCCTGTTTAAGTTTTAACCCATTACCCCTTGTCCTATCACTACTTTAGGACTACAGTACCTAATGAAGAGTCCCTCCCCAGCATCCTTATAAGCCTCCTTCAGATACTGGAAGGCTGCTATGAGATCTCCATGTGGCCTTCTCCAGGCTGAACAGCCCCAGCTTTCTCTGCCGATCTTCATATGGGAGGTGCCCCAGTCCCCTGATCATTCTCGTGGCCCTCCTCTGGACTTGTTCCAACAGATCCATGTCCTTTTTATGTTGAGGACACCAGAACTGCACACAATACTCCAAGTGAGGTCTCACGAGAGCAGAATAAAGGGGCAGGATCACCTCCTTTGACCTGCTGGTCACACTCCTTTTGTTGCAGCCCAGGATACAGTTGGCTTTCTGGGCTGCGAGCGCACACTGAAGACGGCTCATGTTCATTTTCTCATCGACCAACACCCTCAAGTACTCCTCTGCGGGGCTGCTCTGAATCTCTTCTCTGCCCAACCTGTAGCTGTGCCTGGGATTGCTCCGACCCAGGTGTAGGACCTTGCACTTGTCATGGTTAAACTTCATGAGGCTGGCATCAGCGCATCTCACAAGCATGTCAGGGTCCCTCTGGATGGCATTCCTTTCCTCCAGCGTATCAACCGAACCACACTGCTTGGTGTCATCGGCAAACTTGCTGAGGGCACACTCAATCCCACTGTCCATGTCAGCGACAAAGATGTTAAACAAGACTGGTCCCAACACCGATCCCTGAGGGACAGCACTCGTTACAGGTCTCCAGCTGGACATCGAGCCATTGACCACAACTCTTTGTGTGCAGCCATCCAGCCAGTTCTTTATCCACCGAGTGGTCCATTCATCAAATTGATGTCTCTCCAATTTAGAGACAAGGATGTCATGTGGGACAGTGTCAAACGCTTTGCAGAAGTCCAGGTAGATGACATCAACTGCTCTACCGCTGTCCATCATTTGCGTAGCCCCATCATAAAAGGCCACCAAATTGGTCAGGCAGGATTTCCCCTTAGTGAAGCCATGCTGGCTGTCACCAAGCACCTTGTTGTTTTTCATGTGCCTTAGCATGCCTTTCAGGAGAATCTGCTCCAAGATTTTGCCAGGCACAGAGGTGAGACTGACTGGTCTGTAGTTCTCTGGGTCATCCATTTTCCCCTTCTTGAAAATGGGGGTTATATTTCCCTTTTTCCAGTCTTCGGGAGATTCACCTGACTGCCATGATTTTTCAAATACGATGGCCAGCGGCTTAGCAACTTCATTTGCCAGCTCCTTCAGGACCCACAGATGGATTTCATCAGTCCCATGGATTTGTGTACATTCAGGTTCTTAAGATGGTCTTGAGCCAGATCCTCTCCTACAGTGGGCCGAAGGTCTTCATTCTCACAGTCCCTGCATCTGCCTTCCAAGACTTGGGTGGTGTGGTCAAAGCATTTGCCAGTGAAGGCTGAGGTAAAGAAGTCATTCAGAACCTCAGAGTTCTCCAAATCCAGGGTACCCAGTTCTCCTGATGGCTTCTGGAGAGGGCCTATGCTGTCCCTAGTCTGTCTTTTATTCGTTACGTACCTATAGAATCCCTTCCTGTTATCCTTAACATCCCTAGCCAAGTTTAACTCTAACTGGGCCTTAACTTTCCTAACCTGGTCCCTAACTTCCCAGACAGCATCCCTGTATTCTTGCCAGGCCGCCTGTCCTTGCTTCCAGCCTGTCCTTGCTTGCAGCCTCCTTTTTCCTTTGAATTTTCCTCAGCAGCTCCTTATCCATCCAAGGAGGTCTCCTGGCCCTCCTGCTGCACTTCCTTCTAGTTGGGATGCAACTCCCCTGAGCTTGTAGCAGGTGATCCTTGAATATCAGAAAGCATTCTTGGGCCCCCCTGCCCTCTAGGGCTATATCCCATGGAACCTTACTGAGCAGGTTCCTGAAGAAGCCAAAGTCTGCTCTCTTGAAGTCCAGGGCAGTGAGCTTGCTGCACGCTCTTCTCACTGTCCTGAGGATCTTGAACTCAACCATCTCATGATCAGTGCAACCAAGGCTGCCCTGGAGCATCACATTTCCAACGAGCCCTTTCCTGTTGGTGAGCACAAGGTCAAGCATGGCACCTCTCCTTGTCGGCTCCTGTGTTACTTGCAGGAGGAAGTTGTCTTCCACACAATCAAGGATCCTCCTGAGTTGTTTGTGCCAGGCTGTACTGTCCCTCCAACATATACCAGGGTGGTTGAAGTCCCCCATGAGGACAAGGGCCTGCGAGTGTGAGGCTGCTCCTGTCAGTTTATAGAGTGCTTCATCCACAGATTCCTTTTGATCAGGCAGTCTATAACAGATCCCCACAGTAATGTCTCCCATAGCTGTTCTCCCTTTAACCCTGACCCACAAACTCTCTTTTGACTGCTCACCTATCCCCAGACAGAGTTCCATACTCTCCAGCCTATCCCTAACATAAATAGCAACACCCTCCCCACCTGCAGGCCTGTCTTTTCTAAAGAGCCTGTAACCTTCCATTCCAACACTCCAGTCATAGGAGCCATCCCACCATGTTTCTGCGATGCCTGTTATATCACACCCCTGTAGACACATCTCTAATTCCTTTTGTTTGTTGCCCAGGCTATGGGCATTTGTGTAGAGGCATCTGAGCTGAGCTTCAAGTGAAGCTGGCTCATTGGCTGGAGTGGCTGGAACACCTCTGCATTGCTCCGGGCATTTGCTATAGGTGTTGGCAGCTGACTGGGTGTGTTCCCCTTCTTTATCAGACCAGCTGCACCAGCCCCCAGTAAACCTGGCCTACAACCTTGGGTCCCATGTTCAAGACACCCAAAAAGTTATAGTGATATAATTTACTTTCAGGTAAACCTTAAGGCTGCTGCTGCAATCTCTCTGGCATGGAGTATTTCTGTACCACTGGAACTACATGGGAGAGCTGAAGAGCATCACAGAAACCCTGGAGGGGTGTTGTGTCTGCTTTGTGAGGAGGAAGGTGGAAGAAGTGTCCTGATGCTAGCAGTGAGGAGCTGAAGCAGAAATGAAACCCCACTCCCATAAGCACCAGCCTCTCAAGTTTCCTATTTGCTAGTGCATAAGACATTTGACGCAGGAGAATGAGGTTGAGACTGCATCTGGCACAATGTGCAGTGGGATGAGAAAGCAGCACAAGCTGCAACCCAAGAGGCTGTTCACTATTCGGCTTGCTGGGGGACAAAGCTCTTGGTAGGTAGGACATCTGAGGTCAAGTGTTGTGTTGCAATCTGCCTGAAAATGCCTGAGGTGTGTTACAAGGGACACTGAGGGAGGCAGGGACTGACTGTGTCTACCTTGTGCTTAATGTGGCAGGTATGAACAGCCCGAAGTTCAGGCTTGAATCCTTGTGAGCTGGGGCCATGAATTCCACATGATAATTTGACTATAGGAAGGAATGTGGAGTTGAACCAAATACTGATTTTTTTTTGTCAAAATATGATAGCATCTCTAGAGGGTGGTGCTGCTGGAGAAAAGTATGTGCATATATTTACATGGATGAGAGCTACCGTAGCTGCTCCAATAAGAAAAATGTTTTAAATTAAGAGCTGTCTGTTTATTTCATGAGAGTGTGGTGTGGTGCAAATAATAAACATATGGAAGACTTGAACTGCTTCTTAAAAAAGTACTTGGAGCCCTGACTATTTTTGGTATTCTCATCCTGCTGCTGCTCTGGAATCCACTCATAAAACAGTTTCATAGGAGCTTCTTTTCATTTTATATGCCTTTTGTGGTACAGTTAGTTCTTAGAAGAAAGTGTTCTTTATTCAGATGTAAATTCACAAGTCCAAACTTATGTCTGCCCTTTTAACAGATTAAATCATCTATCTGTATGTCTGCTTTTAATGGGACAGTGCAAATCATTTTTAAGTCATAAAAAACATGTTTTTATGGACCTAATATGCTGTGAAGATGCCGGAACTTCTTGTCTCACTTGAGTATGGTGTTGTGGGAAACAAATGTGAGGAAGAGACGCTGAAGAGCACAAGGATCAATAGAGCTGCTAGGAGACTATGGGTAAGAATAGACTGATTTATAGAACATTCTAGACAGGTTTTTAGTCCGGGATTTAACATGTCTCTATGAATGGGAGGTTACAGAACACATAATGAAAAATGTTTTCCTGACTAGAAGGTTTCGTTTATATCCGTGCCAAAAATAAAATAGGCTCTGATTTACAGTTCTGCTGGCTGAACAAATTGTTTGGTGTGGAAACTTTGACAAACTTTTCTGGCCTTACTTTTCTCATTAGGCACCTTTTTCTGTCCCTAAAAGCATAGTTCATTCTGAATTCAGCCCTCTTTATTCCTCCTTTCCTTTTGCTGCTGCTGAGTTTGATCTCTTCAACAAGATGAGTAAGACTTTCAGCCATTATGGCTGCTTTTGTCACCAAAGTCTCCTTTCCAGGAATAAAATTTTCCTCCTGTACTCTAAATTACTAAGGAAAAAAGATATTATTTAGCACATCCCTTGGATGTCCTTTTCTTTTGGGCATCTTGACCTGTTCAAGGTTCTTCTAATGCATCTTCCTGTTTAAGTTAACTACATTAGCCTTGATGATATCTACCTGTCAATCGCTGGCATGATCTAGATGAGATTTCAAGGGGCCCTATAGCTTCACTCTATCTCTACTAACTACTCTTCCCTTTCTTTTCCCTAAGATGGACACCCTTGGCTAGGACATGGTCATTCACACTGCTGTGAATGTCATCTGAGTGACCCAAGCCACCCAGTGCAGAGTCGTAAAGATCTGCCAATCTGTTCTATATGAGCTTGAACTTTGTGCTTGCTTATAGATAGTATTGCTGCTTTAGCACAGTTGGACATTGAGGCTGAATAGTCTTATGTTGTAGCTTGGCTAGATAACCCAAGCATGGCTCTATACTGGCACAGCTATGCTCTTCCTGGGCTGGGATGTAGTTTTGTGAGTAGTGCTTCAGGGATCTTTATGCTGATCTCTGTTGTGCAATGTGAAGATGCTTCTGAACTTCCAGTCCCTTTTCACAAAAGACGCATGCAGATGCACACATTTTAGGCTTTTTTTCATTTGCAAAGTGATTTACCTTTTCATTAAAATTTGAATTGATATTTTCCAGAATTCTGACCTGGCAAGATGCTTAAAAACATGCTTAAAACTCACCAAATTGCAATTTATAACACTTGCAGCGTCCACATAAGTCAACTTTTTTATTGAGAAGAATGAACACCTGAATAAATACAGTCATGACAAGTAACTTTGTTGGCAAGTTTGTTCCTGGAGTTTTCTCCGAATCAGTATGTTCTTAGATCTCTGATGTATGGCAGATCTAATAGGTATTAACAATGAACCCTAAAAGACTCCTCACTACTAACTAGACAGTCTTTGCTACTGCCAACAGTATTTAGTCAGAGGATTATCATCCTGAGTATTTAATTGCAGTCTGGAGGCAGAGTTCTTATTCTGCAAAACCTAGCTCACAGATATCTCCCTTCTTATTTTGGTGTAGGAACCACCAAAATGGCCAGTCATGAAAGCCTCTTCATGGTGGCAGGACAACGAGCACTATCTTCAGTTTATGAGTTATAATAGACACACCTTATAAAGTAAAGCCAACACCAAAACAAAGGGTCTGTTGATAAAAATTTCTTCTACTGGAAGTTTGACATTTAAGTTCGAAGGCAAAAAATAGCCCTTTGGCATTGCTCAGGTTTGCCCACATAAGTAGAGGACAAGGCAATTGAGGGATGCACTCTAGGGTACTTTGACCATTGGTGTTTACATACGCCTCTAGCAGCACACTTAAAGTGCTGAGACTGGACCCTTCATTGCCTCTCCCCACTTCAGAACAGCAGTGTGTTTTCCAGCTCCTTTTTGCTCTAGTGTCGGATCACAGAGGAACTGTCCACCAAATGAACGCCCTCTAAAATAAGGATGGCTTGGAGATTTCTTTTGTGCCATTGTGTCTGAGGCCCGTCAAGGAGGAAAGAGAAATACTTGCAATTTTCAGGCTAGGACAAAGCTCAGTCATTCAGGAATGAACAATAATGAAAAAGAGGTGAATCACAAAAGAGAAAGCTGGTCACAATCACTATCACAGCCCTTGCAGCTGTTCACAGACCTTTGGGGACATTTTTACTTTGTGGCAAAAATTCACAGAGTCTGAATGAGATAGACAGAAAAAGTCACGCAATGAGTATTAAGACAATAATGGAATTCCTTATTCCTTAATTTGGGGATTCTTAATTTTTGTCTCCTTCCTGCCTCTGGCAACATAGGTAGTTCAGTACTGGTGAAATGAATGTGAAGACAATTGTCTCCATCTGGCTAGCACTGGACTTTGGCTTAAGCACTATTTTCCTCATTTCAGTGCCCTGTGCTGGTCCTTGCCATATGGATTACCTCAAAAGGGATGCTGCAAAGCACCATGACACATTGCTCCTCCTCTTCACTGTGGACAAAATTATTAAAAAGACTGAGGACAAGATCAACTTAGCCCCTGTTTGATTTCTAGGTGAGTGGCATCTTCCTAAGGGTCTATGGTCTGGGAGGTGTTACCTGCTGGAACTGCTCGGAATTATTGCATTTATTTTAGTCAAGCATAGGTTAGTCTTCAGCCAGATTGTCTAGACTGAACATTGTGGTTGTTACTGGACATTTCGCTTATGGACAGCTCTTTTTCCTTGCCAGTGTCAATAACTGATTTCTTTGTTCTGCCTTCTTTATAAGTGCAGTATTAAAAGTGTTCTCTCTAAAACTGAACCGTAGGAGGACCTTATTATCAGAAGCACCTTCCATTCTATTGGCTCATGACAGTGCAAGACTCTTGACAGCTGATGTATAATTGTGAAGCAAACCTGTCATTTCATGCAGAAAGTATTATTTTCTAACACATCAAAATCATTATGATTAATTATGTCTCAGAACGGTCAAGTTTCTGGCCTTGCTAGGAACAATTTTTTTCTCAGTTTAAAATCAAGTATAAGTATCACAGTATCACAGTATGCTAGAGATTGGAAGAGACCTCAAAAGATCATCTACTCCAATCCCCCTGCCGGAGCAGGAACGCCTAGATAAGGTTACACAGGAACGTGTCCAGGCGGGTTTTGAATGTCTCCAGAGAAGGAGACTCCACAACCTCCCTGGGCAGCCTGTTCCAGTGTTGTGTCACCAAAGTATCTTTTCCAAAAAAAGGTGAGAGTGCATGTGTGCGTACACCTGCTTTTGTGATCCGTTCATTCATTGATAGTATTTAGGCAAGGAGTATTTCTCACTCCATTTTCCCATAAACTTGTCAAAAATGACTGTGAAGACTGGCATTTCACTCACACGTGACTTGGGGATTCTTCTCCTTTGCAAAGCACCAGCGTGTTTATGCATGCAGTGTAGCAAACGCAAGGTAGTTGGGTTGGATCAGCCACCAGCTAGGACTAGGTTTTGTGGCTGTACCAAGATACACTGCAGCACTGGTTCCTGTTGAAAACAAAGACACAAGCGCATGCTTACAAGCGTGTATTATATCATCATCAGATGGTTTATATTATTCCCTGACAAAATAATGCATCAGTATTTATTATGAAAACTAACTGATTTGGTCCTGTGTCAATTTTATTTGCCATCAATACTGTTTTAGTTTTTGGTGGAATTCTGCCAACTTTTCCTGTTCTTGCTCCAACCAAGCCTCTGAAAGCTGACTTTCACAGGCTGTCTGTGATTAGACAGTGGGGTCTCTGTAAGCGCAGTCTCATATGAGCAGCTGTATGTTTTTTCTGTAGAGGGAACTTGTCATTAAAGAACTGAGAAGATGAGTGGGTGGTACCTTGGGCGTTTTTCTTTTAATTTGGCCCTCGTTTACTTTAGACACTATGAAGGAGTCTGCATTAGTTGATGGTGCCCACAATTCACTTGTGCTGATGAAGGCAGCTTGACAGCTGCATAAATCACTGCTAGATACTGCTAATAGATTGCTGCATACGAATTTGTAGAGGACCACCCAAGCACAGCTCTGGGGCAGCCTGCAGTCACTCTAGGCTTGCACATGAGTACAGTAATGCAAATTTGCTTAACTCTTTGTTAGCACTTTGTATGGTTTCCCTTTTAAGGAAGGTATCGGTTTTTCTCCATTTGCTCTTAAACTTGTTTGCCAGGCAGGTGAAGAAAGTCAGCAGAGTCCAGTGCCTCCCACCATCAATTGCTGTGGGCTTGAATGAAGTTCTATTTGTTTTTTCATGAAGGGACACCAGCTTGTTTCCTCATCCTGAGTTGTACAATCCAGTGGGAGGGAGAAGGAGAATGAAAGGGGTGGGAAAAGAGAAATGAGCTCCTAGCTCAGTGTAGGTACTTGTACACTAGAGAAAAAAGCTTGGGCAGGGAAAAGCAATCATTAAATAGCTACAATGTGCTGCCTAACAGCAAGCAATTGTATCCTGCCATCTCTAATTGAAGACACAATGGAGGTCAGGAGTTGGTAACATACCCATCAGAAGGAATAATACAAGTGCATATTAACAAGAACTTGTAGCTAGTGGCTCTATGTGCAAATCTGGATAAGATGTTCAGCTGCCACATTAAAATCTAGAAAGCTGTTGATCTATTGCCACTTGACATGAGCCAAGCCCTGGGAAGCATTAATCAATAGCAAGGTTATGTTATCCATCAAGGGACATGGGATAGAAGTTGGAAAGCCTGCTTCTTATCAGATGCTCTGTGTCATCTCTCTGGAGCTGCTGTGTCACACAGGTACTGGGCCTACGGCTTCCTGCAGTGGCAGCTGCTAATGGATTCTTGACCTTTTGGCTAATGACTATGGTATCAGCAGCTTTATGGTTTTTGTGTGCTTTATTAAGGAGTACTTTTCTCACTTTAAGGAAATTACAGATTTGTGCTTACAGAGGTCATTCTTCTGGCGTTCCCCACTCAGCCTGCTGTGGTGCTATCATGGTAAAAAATCTCTTGTCTTTCTTCTCAGGATAACATTAGTCAGAACTCTAATAAAACACAATCTGAGAAAATTCTTGCTTGTCCTGTAGCTGTTACTAGAGGCAAAGAGTCCCTCAAATAGAAATTTCCATGTTCCACTCTCACAGCCTGATCTCTAACCTGAACGGATCTACAGAGAGTCAAAACTTCATAAATGTGCATTTCTGTAATTTGCATGTAATTAACCTAAGTGTGTGCAAAATATCAATTCACAGCTGACTTTTTAGTACAAACAGTCATTTGTATAGGGAATTGCAAAGACTGGGTGTACAGTCATGGTAACAGTAATGATGAATTTTATGTGTGTGTGCATGTGCATGTGCAGATCTGCATTGAGACTGTATTACCTGTGTTGTGGGAAGGAAGTCAAAATCACAAACAAGTGTTGTACAACCCTTAAGAGGAGGTCAGCAAGGGAATTACTCTGCATTTTGTTTTTTTAGCACTGGTGGCTTTTCATTTCTTTCCATACCTGTTTCCATGTTAACGTCTGGGAATTGCATCTTTGTATCATGTGGTTTGATTTGACCAGTTTTGGCATCTGAAAGTCAATCAAAATCTCCTCTGTGATGAGCGCTTTCAGCATCATGGTGTCCTACCCCTGAAGTTTCAATTTGAAGGATGTGAGTAGTGACAAAGAAGGCATCCTGCAGGAACTGACATGCTTGTTCGTACCTGGAGGGAAAAAAAAGAAAACAGAAAAGAAATTTGAACTTAAATTCACACTTAACTAAAGCTTTTTCCTGTTTAAAAGAAGCCTTTGTTTTCCAGTCAGAGACCAGCACTAGTACTTACTGTCTTAGAGTCACTTAGGTGAACACAAAGGAGTTCCAGCCACTTCAGCCAGTAAGTCGGCTTCACTGGGGGCCCAACTTGAATGCCACTATGCAAACACAAGTAGCACAGGGAATAAGGAAGAGTCAGAGATGTGCACATGCCTGCTGTGATCTTATTGGCATCAAGGAGATGCAGTGGGGTGGCTTCTGTGGCTGGAGTGTTGTAATGGAATGATACAGCTCTTCAGAAAGACAGGCTGGGGAAATGAGGAACGGGTGTCACCCTCTGTGTCAGTGACCAGTTGGAGTGCATGCAACTCTGCCTAGGGATGACTGGGGAGCTGACTGAGAGCTTATGGGTCAGGATGGAAGGGAGGGTGGGGACATTACAGTGGCGGTCTGCTACAGGCTGTCCAATGAGGAATACCAAGTGGATGAGGTCCTCTACAGACAGGTAAGAGCAGGCTGTCATTCACAAGCCCCAGGTCCTCATAGGCACTTTGACAACCAGAGTATCTGTTGGAGAGACAATACAGCAGGGCACAAACAATCCAAGAGGTTCCTGGAATATGCTTATGATAACTTCCTTCTCCAAGTGATAGAGAAGCAATGAGGAAAGGTGCTATGTTGCACCTTGTTCTCACCACCAAGGAGTAGCTATTGGGAGCATCTAGTGATAGGACAAGGGGGAATGGCTTTAAACTGAAAGAGGGGAGGTTTAGATCAGATATTATAAAGATATTCTTCACTGTGAGGGTGGTGAGGCACTGGAACAGGTCATCCGGAGAAGTAATGGATGCCCCATCCCTAGCAGTGTTCAAGCTAGGCTGCACAGGGCTTTGAGCAACCAGGTCTAGTGGAAGGTGTCCCTGCCTGTAGCAGGGGGATTGAAACTGTATGATCTTTAAAGTCCCTTCCAATCCAACCCATTCTATGATTCTATATGTCGATACTGGATATGATAGCATAGTGTGAATAGTGGCATTAACCATTAGCAAACAGATCTGTCAATCTGGAGTTTTAATTACAGGTAAAACCACTCCAGAAGCACCTAGTGAAGAGCGGACAGCCTTCAATGTAAAGATCATTTAGTGTATGTTTTTTGGCAATGGTCTAAGGAGTTACATGTACTGTTAGCTATTTTTCATACTGTGCCAAAGCTCAACATCACACCTTGCACAGTCATGAAAGCACAAGTGGTTTTGATAAGTCTAAAAGGGCTTAATCATTTTTATGTATTTGCTGCATTCCCATGCTGAGTTACATGTTCTGAGAAACTGGCAAATGCTTGCAGCTACAAAGGATAGCAGGGGTGCTAAACAGAGTGGTAACAAATGCCATGCCAGCTCTCAGATTACATTTATTGACTTGGTACCTTTAAAGTAAAGAAAAATCTTTATTATAAAAAAAAAAAAGAAAAAAAAAAGCCTAAAACATACTCTTGTCCACATCTGGTTTGGTTTTATTTCTTTAAAATTAGATTTGTTTTCCTCCTCCACTCACAGGAAATATATTTAGGAACAATGTTCATCTTGGAATGGCCTGCAGTGGTATGGCATGCTGACACTTTTTGAAATCTGTTTACTTTCTACCAGTCAACAGTTGCTAAAATGTTCCTGGAATGAGCAGTGTGTTTTATCCCTTGAGTGTTCAGACCTTTGCATCCAATTATAGTACTTTCTTACACTTATGATTAACTTCCATCTGCCTTGATGGATGGGACACACATTAGCCGGGGATAAAAAAAAAAAGAAGCTTAAATGAGCTTGAGCAGTGAAATGCTGTCTTTCTCAAGGCTGCCTCAGTGTTTTCCTGTCTGTCCCAGCAAGATGCCAGGATCCTGTGCTGGTCCCTTTCCTACTGGTGGCTGCTGATGCTCTCACACCATTATGAAGAGGCATTTCTTGGCTTCAACAGGAAAGCTGTTATGGTTTTGGGTATGTACCAAGATGGTCCAGAAGGTCATTTTACATCTTTGTGTTTCTGACATTTCCTGCCTAATACAAAAGACCCACAAACCCAGCATTAAGTTTTGAGTCCTCTCTGCTGTAGCATCTGTAAAGAAAAGTCTGCTGCAGGGTCTCAGTGGAACAGTGTGATTGGTAGGAGTCTGGGCTGCACCTTCATGGGATCAGGATCATAGACCTGGCCAACCCACAGCACTGGTTTCTACAGCTCCTGGGGTGGCTGTTTAAGTTAGCTGAGCTTACGGCCTTGGGGTTTCACTGGTGACTCTTCTCAGGCCATTGCCTCTCCGTGGGGCTGCTCAGGCTGTCCATCTCAAAGCTTTGGCAGTTAAACCTCCCCACTAGTTGCCCCTAAATGGCTCATACAGACAAAGCTGGGTCTTGCCAGATGTGAAAGGGAGTAAGTTACATTACCAACTGGAAATTTGCATAATGGCTTGAGTGAGCGTAAGCTGGCCTTGGAGCTGTGCAAGTCCTCCAAAACCTCTGGATGCTAGGTCTGCCCTGGCACAAGAAGATCAGGAAAGATACTCTTCAGTCTAGAAAGGCTGTTTCAGGGCTATCCTCAACTATATGTTACTGTATAAGGCATATGGGCTTTATGCCCTTTCTGAGCTGGATGATGATCAGGGTATAATTTTGTGTGAGGAAGCATGGTGTAAGCAACAGTCAACAAATACTGAGCAGACTTAACACTTAAACCACTTATATGCATTCTGAGTCTCTAAAATTATTTAGTTTTTTCATACTATTTGGCCAGTAACTCCTTGTCGTTTACAAACTGCTGCTAAGGATTTTTCAATGTCCAAAATCTGACCTGTGTTCATTAGCATTTTTGGGGTTTTTTTGGAAAGAGATCATGTTATCATGCATAATTATTTCATACAATATGTCTCTAATTTCTGGTTGGACAATGGTATTTAAATTGGCTTAAAGTTGTGTTTACTAGCTCAAGTATCAGAGCCCATAAGCATTTCCTAATTTTCACACAGAGACTGGTGGCATCAGCAGGATTCCCCCAGGACTGCTCAGCAGCATATCTGAGACCATCAACGAACAAAGCACTTATTGCACATCTAAGGTGACTTCTGCTTATTTAAGTTAATGTTTCTGAGAGGTTTTTTAGCTCAAGTCGTATGCCTGTGCAGAGCTGCCACTGCCTACCAGGGAGAGTGTTAGAATAAGGCTGCATTCTGTCAAATGACTGTTTCATGAGGGAGCCCAACAGCTGCTCTGAGCTGCTGTGTTTCCAGATGCATTGTTTTGGTGTGAGAATTACTGTGTCCCAGTGTCCCAGTGATTAGAAACATTACCTGAGTACACAGAAACACTACCTCACTACTCTGTGAGTACAAAAGCAATGGCCTGATTAACTGAGTGGTGATTGGAAATCTTAACTCAAGGCATCTTTACAAACAGCCTTTGCTACAAAAGACTGATTCTGGTCCTCTGTTGTTACTTCATAGTTCACCTTTGAAAAAGTGGAAGGGGAAAACAGCAAAAACTTGTCTCTGACATCTTATTTTAGTTGTGAAGAAACCAGGTAGTTTTTATAATTTTTGAGAAGCTAATTACAAGATAGCAAATACTGAAAAGTTATTATCTGTACAACAAGTTGGATCCTCTCAACAGCCTCTTCAATACATGTTTTTGAAAGGTTGATTTGTAATAAAAATGAAGAAACAAGAAAATTAACGTCACCATGATCTGGTTAAAAGCTCTTGTTTTCTTTTAATTATTTTTGGTTTGTATTTCTTTGTCATTAAAACTCAACTAATCTTTCAAATCTTGGAGCCAGTTCCTACTGACAGGGTGGAAGGAATAAAAAAACTCCCACTGTCTTGGTGATATGTTATCTAAAGATCACTCATTACACAAACTTTCTCTGTTCATCCTTCTCAGATGTTTTGAGCTCTGGGGAGGATTAAAAGGAAAAAAATAGATGAAGAAGAGTATATGCTAAAAATTTAAAGTGTCCTTTGGGAAGGTGTGTAGCTAAGCAAATTAACCTCATTCTCCTATAACTTACACTAATGTAACCCCCAAGAAAATGGCACAGAATTAAAGAGAATAGCATCAATGTAAAACCAGGATCAGGGAGAGAAAAGTCAGTCCTAAGCTGGTATTAGATTCATTGGAGTTGAACTTAACTGGTTCAGACCTCTCACAGATTTTTCGTATGACTGCTGCACACTGTGTAACCTGGGCACATAGAATCAATGACATTGAAAGATGAAGCCAAATTCAAGACCTTCAAAAATTTGCGAATGCTGCAGAAGTACAGATCTGATGTTTGCTGCTGGGCCACAGTGTTATCATGGTATTGGCCAAGTTTCAAGGTCCAAACATATTTATCTTTCAAGGACATTGCAGCAATAATAGGAGAGCTCAAATTTTGTGGCTTGGACTTATTTCTCTAATATGTAGTTTTGTTGGTGAACTCTCCAAAGCCTGTGTTGATATTTTAAATGGAGCACATAGGAATAATGCTACTGAAGTTACTGGAAGTTTGTCAGTTAACCTAGCCTCACATACACAAATCGTTACTATTTCCCAAATCAGCATTCTACTTGAGCTGATCGATAACTTCAAAATACATTATGAGGAAATAACTAGAAATACCCAAAGCTGGGAAGGGTTCTGTTTGCCAGATATCTTTAGGATATTGTTTACCACTTCTGTGTCTTGTAAATTCCAATCAATTATACTGAAATTATGCTGAAAACGTATTTGAGGTCGTTATAATCTTAACTGTCCTCGCATGATCTTAACTTCACTTGCAACAAGAGCCCAAAAGCTGTGCAAGTCTTAGAAATGCTTCCAACAAGTACAAAGGTTTCTAACAGAACATAGGACATCTTATATGTGCTATTATCAATCTTTCAATCTGCTAGGGAAAGGAAGTCTATGATTCAAAGTAGTTCTAAAATGAGACGCTGGTGAGCACACACCAACAGGGTGACATGTACAGTCAGAAGTAACTGTAGACAGTTATTTCTGAGAAAAGGCAAATCTTTGAGATATACTTCAGAAAAGTAGTTTGAATTTTGTACACAAGTCCTGGAAACCACTCAGACCTCCCTCTGTGGATTCTCTCTTACTGAGAACTATATGGAAAAGTTTTCTTGGATTCTATTTCCTCCAGTGCTGCATAAAGAGGGTGTCTAATATCTTCCAAATTAAATAGCAAGTTTGCAGTCCAAATATTAGGTCCAAAACCTACATCCAATGCAATCCAGAGGAAGCTGGATCATCTTCAGAAATGGTTAGAGGGATGAAGCCAAAGCTGACAACATCAAAGGCATGTTCTGATTCTCTTACTTATTTGGGTGAAAGGATTATATGTTTTGTATCTTGGGAAGTCTGTTCTCCTTGAGGATACATTCTCATGCCCTCCTGCAAGCATCTGATACTAGCGCCTTAGCTGAGGAACTCGTCCACTGCAAGAGGTCAGGTAGCCACCAAAGAGTTCATTATAGAGTTGGAATTTTCTGTCTTGTGGTAAGGAAGGAACATATTGTTATCATTAGATTATTTTAACAAAGGGAACATCTGACTCACTCTCAAACTGGTGTTACTCGTATTTACAGCTTCCTTGTCCTCACTGACCTCTGAATTTCAGGAAGCAGCATGAAAAGTAAAATGAGTCATTACAGAGCAAGTGCTAAAACTTAACCTTTTAAGCAATACATTCAGGAATCAGGAACTTGCAATGAGGGTTATGGTGAGACTGAAGTAGCCTTGAATAAATCTTGAAAATGAAATCTCAAAACTCAGCAAGTTAGGCCAAAATCCATAATGATAATAAAAACCTGAGACACACCTGATATTGCTAGCAAGAGGCTTTCTGCAATTTCTGGATGTGAATGGTAAAAAAAGAAGAAAGAGGTGTTTATTACCTAATTTATACTACAAGCCCTTTGGCCACAAAGAGACAGACAGTTTCAGACAGTACCGAAGTACTGAAGACAATTCTGGTTCAAAACCTGTTGGAAATCTGGGCCTTGACCTTCTCAACTGCAACGAGCTGAGAAGCTGAACTTTCTGGTGAGAAAACAAACCTCTTTCTGTGCTTCTATGCAACATACAGTGTTAAGGTGATATGGTTGGTTAATAGCTTACCACACATGGAAAAAGCAGTGGTGGGAATTCCTTTCTTTGTGCACTCAGAAGAGTGTCTGCATGTGTAGTGCTGTGATATGACAAAAGGGTTGCCAACTGGCTTACTTCAATAGTGGAAAGAGAAAAGTCTTGTTATTTTTTTAGCAGATGATACCATTTCTATCCATTTATCGATAAATAAAGTCATTAGGAACTAGGAAGACTTTATCCTGACTGCAAAACTTTACCCCTATGTGGTACTCAGAAGAAGACCTAACAGGTCCTGAGGTGTCCAACTTTGCCTTCTCTGACAGGTCCTAGTTGTAACTTGCAGAAACACTTGAGCTGCATCACTCTCTTGTCTGATTCAAACTCTCTGGTAACTCTAGTGGAGATTTTACAATGCTTGGGTTCTACCCTACTGAATCTTTCACACCAGTGTCTTAAACATCAACAAAGACCAAACCCGTCCTTGTCGTTGAATGTCTTGAGCCCTTGCCCCATCCATGTGACTGACCATGGAAAGCAGAGCTGTGTGTCCAGCTGCTTCGTGTGACCTGGTGAATGACTAATAAGACTGAATCACCACCATCACCTAACTTAATCGTCATCACCATTATCAGCCAGGCACCTCAGGCAGTTGACAGCCTTTGGTCAGTCACCTCGGTTCAATAAATTGTGGAAGAGATTTCATGGTTCTGGTGGACCTTGTACGGTGTACAGAATTGCTATTAAATTTCTAGGTGTTTTCTATTTTGCTTTTGTTTGTAAAAAAAAAAAAAAAAGACCTTTAATATTTAGCAGACAAAATTATTTATGTTTTTTTTATCAAGCTTGAACATTAATGGGAGCACTTTGTGGTTGTATTTTAGTAACATTTTAACTGCAATGAACAGCCTATATATAAAATGTTACTTGAAAAATGCTCTCTGCTGTACCATGCTATTTCCTGGAACTAGTACCATGCTGGGATACAAGTCCAATGCTGATTGAGAGAGAAGAGTACTGAATCGTTCCTTCAAATGACATCCTATTTCTGATCCATAAGATAAGAGATTAAAGTTTTGTAAAAAAAAACAAACAACAAATACAAATAAATCATATGCTTAAATATTTAATTTCTTATTAAATTCCCAGGTGCCAGAAGAAAAGGAGGACACAGGATTGATCATTTTTTGTGAAAGGGTAAAGCCATCCTTCGTTTAAAACCAGATCTATGAGTAAAGATATGCACTATTCCTTTCTCCTTCCATGGGATTTTATTGTTTCTTAGTGAATCTCTACTGCAGTTATGTACCTATTTCAAGTGCCAAGCTGCAAACGTATCTTTAACTGCTGTATGCCTATGAAAGGAAAAGATTTGTGGAGCTTCATGTTTTCATCATGCCCAGGTCCTGACAACAGAGAAACGTAATCTTACTGAAGCCAGAGAGCATAGGTAAAATGAAGGTATATTTGGAAACTGCTGATTCAGAAATGCACTATAAAAACAAAGCAGTGCCACAAGAATCCAGTGACAAAATTGGTCCAGTGACAAAAACACGTAAAGCCCAATTCTGCAAAGTTTGAGCAAAGCCTAAGGCATCCTAGGATTCAAAAGGGCCTGGGTTAGCCCTGGTGGCATCACTGTCATTAGGAGCCCCATTCTCTAAGATTGAAATTTGGGATTAATGAATGACCTGCCTTCTGCAAGGGTACAGCTAAGGGGCTCTGACTGAAAACTGACAGCAAGGTGCCTACACAGTTCTGTAATACAAACTTATACTGGATTTTCCTATGATTGTAAAATTTGTCTTTGCCTTTTTTAGTCATACAAGAACTTCATTTTTACTGTGTGGGAAAAAAAGAGAGAAGAAAGCTCCTAGGTAAACAGGTAGTGAGCATGGCTTTCTGAGACTGCTGTAATTAAAAAAGCCTAAATGATCTCAATCAGATTTAAGAAAATTGCATACAACAAAAATCTCAGTTGAGTAAGCCAATTCTCTTGTTTTCCACTGGCAAAAATGATGACTGGCAGCACAAGACTTCATTTCCTTTTCTCTTGTTCCTAATCCCTTGTTTTGGAAGCCTTCGTTGTCTTGAGAAGGGTTTCTTTATCCCCATCAAAGCAAAACTGCTCTTCAGCATGATTCCACGTGTTTGATACAGTGGGTGTGGGAATAAGAGCTGCCAAATGAGAGACTATGGGGTGGTAGGGAATCAGGATTTTCATAAGGCTTTTTTCCACCATGATGTCATTGTTAGATTTAGTCTCTGCTTGGGTTTCAGTGCCAAGCAACTATAAGACCTTTTCTGTAGTCCTTAAACGTAACAACCAGAGAGTCCATTGATCTGTTCAACAGAGATTTAAAAAATGTAGCTAAACATTTTATGCTAATTGCTGGTAAGTAATCAGGGAAAGAGAACTTAGAGTGGAAAAATTAAGAACCCTTGTAACTGCAAAACTATGATAGGAAGCTATTGCTAATTATCCTTGTGCATACTATAATGAGATACACAGTAAGGTCACTTTTTTTCCATCGCATTCCTCTTTTCCACACAAGGTGTAATACTTCCTTGACAGTTAGTTATTTTGAAACCACTCCTTTGAACAAGTAATCACTTTTAAGCCATGCCTGTTGTCTGCTAATAGCTATTTAACACCACCTGTGCAATCATTACAGGAATTTGCCTCTGTCACTCTTGACACTAGAAAGTACAAAACAGTAAGATCATAAAACTTCCTCGGGCATAGGACCCAATCTGCTCCCAGTCTCACCCTTGCAAATCTGGGCTAAGATCACTGATAACAATGGGACTGTTATGAACTGACTTCAGCTTAATTGAGAGCAGGATCTGTAAGGTATAATAAGGTTCCCTCATATTTCACACCAGGATAGAGATGTAGTGAGGCTGATCGACTGCATGATCAGCATTGTTCTGAATTCCCTCATGACAAGACTATGGAGGTGCAGTTAACTTGGCTTTGCTTCATATTTTTACGTTGAAATTAACTGACTTGCTTTGGAAAAGTTTGTATTTTTAGAACAGCTTCAGGTCTTAGTCAAAGCAGGAGGAACTTTACTTTCTGGGGATTCCTGGGATTTCCTGTTGCTTTCTACTGTGAGATGCTGAACACCTCTTTTGAATTGCACAAAAGTTACTGAACATGTCAGAAGGTGTTTAGCACTTTGAGGGGACTGAGCTGATGTGCATCTCTTGGCCCTGTTAATAAGCTCCTGGATCAGATAACTGTATATTGCTCTTCTGGATAGACAAAGGTTCCAATGTTTGGTGTGTTTTATCTAGGTGACCAACTCTTTAAAAATAGCAATTGATTTAAATGGTACAATTCTTTCCAACAAGTAAATAGCTAGAGCTGCATCTGAACCTGCAGAAATTTCAGCATGTTTCACTTTAAGGATTTTTATTATTTTTATTTTTTTTTTCAGAGGGAAGCTCCAAAATCATAAGGGGTTTGTTACTCACAGGGCACATTCCTGACTCCTCCCTCTAAAAAAGCCTGATGGCCTAATGTCAAGAATGTGCCTGTAAACAACTAGTACCTCACTACTCTTGCTCTTGATGTACAGGTTCAGTTTTAAAAGGGTATGAAAGGTGCGCGCACTGATACTTCCAGGCTTGCTTCAGCACTTACTGACGGGTCTTTCGTGCCAATATAAATCACAGACATAAGGGAGTCTGTACCAATGAGTGTGAAATCAGTGTAACTAAAGAATGGGACAGCATTTTCTAACATATGTATTCTTTCAGGTTAGATTCTGATCACTATTTCAGCCGGGACCATTCTTCAAATTGTAATTCCAGATCCCAACAAGTGTTGTTGTTTAAACTGGCAATTCATATTAAATACTGAAATCAATTTTTTATAATAATATGACTACAATTTTTTCACATTCAGACAGTCTTTGCTGGATGAGATTTCTGAGCTACATTTTTTTTACCAAGCATGTTTTTTTCATGAAACAAATTGATGTTTGGTTTTATTTGGTGCTGCTTCAAGAGAATCTGTTAGCCTGAAATCATTTGGGCTTTTCCACAAGATGCAAATTTGGGTTTCTAGGCCGAGAGAGTCTGCATATTGAGACGGACTGCAGTACAGCAGTACGGTGGTGGACAGTGTGCCATTGTGTGCAGGATCTTGGTTAAGTGAGCACAAGGCACAAGAGACACAATAATTATGAAGCACAAGAAATACAAAGTGTTCAGAACCCTTCTGTCTTCTGCACAGAGGGTTCATCTGATTTTCCTCTTACTTTTTCTAATATCTAAAATAACAATACCAGTAGGCTGACTCTTCCTTTTCCAAAGTGACAAACAAGATTATGTTTTAGCAATGCAAGTTTTGAGTTCTTTAGTTTTCCCACCTACTATCACAGAAGTCTTTCCCATACCATACTGATCAGTGTTGCACAAGGCCACCTGTTTAACAAGCATCTCCATGCTTTCTTCTGTGTAGCTCTCATGCATCACACAACCACTGTAAACCTGGTCCTTCCTTAGACAAGTTCACACCTTTCATTTTTTGATTTCTCTTAAAACTTTTTGATGCTTGTCAAAAACTTCATTGATTTGTACAGACCATCCCGTTACTGTTCACTGATGAGCTCTGTCTATCACTGAACTGTGACTTCATGAACCAGAAACTACTTTTTTTTTCAGTAAAGAGACTACTATAGCACTTGAATCACAGTTTCAAAATGAAATGCAGTGTTTCAGCTCTAAATGATAGTTTGGGGTAACAAAGTCAACAGTGATCCATTTCCATGGAAAAAACTCATTTTCAGAAAATTCAGATTTATTTTTTCTTTGTTTTATCCAAGTTTTTTTAGATTTTTATTATAATTTATCACAGTTGCCATCCCCCAAATGAGAATGTTCTGCTAAAAATTACTTCCTCATGTATCCTTCAGTGTATCATGCCTTGCAGAAGTGAAGCAAAAGTTGAGGGATTGCCACCAGCTGAGAGATCTCATTTCAGGAGCAAACTTGAAAGATTTAATGGCACTGGAAGTTGTAGAAATATTGAGTATATCATAGAATCAAAGCATGGTTTGTGTTGGAAAGGACCTTGAGATCATCTGGTTCCAACCCCCCTGCCACGGGCAGGGACATCTTCCACTAGGCCAGCTTGCTCAAGGCCCTGTCCAACCTGACCCTGAGCACCACCAGGGATGGAAAAATTTTAATAGACTTTAGTTCTGATAGACTATACTTATAGCTTAAAATCAGCTACAGTGTTGTTGGATTACTGAATGAGTTTTTTCCTGTGGGGCAAACTGGTTTTGTTCAGTGGATTTGTAATTTGACATATTGATCTATGCCAGAGGAAGGATGGGTACCTGTAGCATGATCCCGCAACATAAAGGGAAGAATAAAAAAGCATTTGTTCCTTAAATACCATTGCTAATTTTTAACATTTCCTTCTATTTGAAATACAGCTTGTTTTATGAACATAACTTAGCCTGTGTAAAACCTAGTTCTTTCCCTCAGGGATTTAATGGCAAACTTGGTGTTTTGGAGAGCTCCAGACTATACCTGTACATAAAATAAATCTCACCTCAGGTAAAGGCTATTGGCAGGTGCAGTGTATTGAACCACTCCATGCTCTTTTATGAACTGTTTTTTTTTTTTTGTGCCTTTGCTGGGAAGTCCTCAAGAATGAATGGTCCAGATACACCTCTGGTTTCACTGTGACACTGAAAAAATGCTAATACGAAATAGCATGTGAAAAATCCTATGCTTCTTACCTTTTAAATGTTTTTATGAGAAATTGTATAGGCAGATAAAGAATCAAACCATTAGCCCAATTAGTAAGCTAAATTTAGACTGTGTTAAAATATTAAGGGTAAAATAAATTTTTAAAAGGGTGGGAAGTGAAGGGTTAAAGTGCCATTCCATCTTATGCTAGCTCTGCTATGTATAGTGACACCTCACCTGGGAAATGACAGCTGTGAAAAGGTCTTCAGGATAGAATTTCACCTTTAACTCTTCCTTTCCTGGCTCATGTCATTTTAAAGTCAGTGTATGTGTCATTCTGGTATCCTGTTTTTTTCTCCCAGTTTTCAAATATGAGTCTAGAATTATTTATGCAGCTTTTCCTTACAAATCGTGACAGATGCAAACTGTGCCATACACTGAGCATCTAAATCAAGCTCAGTACACACTAGCCCAACAGTGTTTATGCTGCCAATTAAAGACATCACTTTTTTGAATTATATAGGGAGTGAAATGATCTCTGACAGCTGTGAATTGCAGAAAAGGGGCTCTATTGTTCAAAGAACTGCCTTTAATATAGAGAAACCCTTGCTAAACTTTTGATTCCCAAGTATGGCAAACGTTAATTGGCCATAAACTTAACAAGAATCGGTTCACTCATTCCACAACTTTTGCTCCACTCCCCTACTTTCCTTCTCATTACTTCCCATTAGCCTCTCCTAGCAAGTGCTTAACTCAGAAACACCCCACCCCCCACATTCCCATGTTTCCATCTTTATGCCTTCAGCGTTCTCATACTATTTTATTTAGCTCTTTCAGCAGTGCTTACTCTGCCAGATGACTTGTACAAAAAACATGCTGGCTGAGTACAGGCAGCATGGCAAACTCTCATGGTTTGTCCTAAGCCTTGTGCTCTACTGCTGTGTTTCTTCAAATCCCAGAGATGTTTTAAGAGGCGAGAAGCTCCTGTTTCAGCCCTTTGAGTGTAGCTTTCTAGTCTTTACAGTTTCAGAGCTGAGCACTTCCTAGAAAAAACAAAATGTTGAGAGAGCACCAAAAGGTACTGCTTTCTTTAAACCTCATATTCTTTAGGTCAGTCTCATGATTTTGGGACCCAGTTTTCTTAAAGGAATAGCAATCTTGCACTAGGTTGAAACTACATGTTAACCTTCATTGCATAGTATTTTCCTAGTTTGCTACACAGAAAATAATCATAGATTATCATAATCATAGATAAATATACTTCAGCATTCCCCTTATTCTAATAAACTTTGCATTTTACAGGCAAACAAGAGACTTATAAAGTAGAGACAATATTTTTTACAGCTTTAAAACCCAACAACACTCCTTTTTTTGGCTTTTCAGTGAGGCCTTTTTTTAGGCTTGTAAAGGTCTAGGATGTATATAGAGAAATCTAGAATGAAAAACTGGAAACAGAACAAATATTAGAAAATCCTATGAACTTTGAGTAGAAATGTGAGCATTATGCTAATTTTATAAATTACAAAATTAGCTCAAATTAATTCTGTGCGTATGGGTAGGAAAAGCTGCAATACACTCCATGCTGTTTCTTCATACAGATGCACAATTTCAATGTATTTCACGATCAATAAGTGAAATCAGGTCCATTTGTCATAGCTGTTCTGCAGCCCTGTGCTACTTGCTGGGCCCCTTCTGGGTAACTATCCAACAGAGCAGTAGAAGGAGGGATTAAATTATGTGCCTGGGGCCACAGAGATGGAGACACTTCCCCCTCTCTGGTTTCTCAGCCCCTCCTGTAACAGCTGAATGAAGTTCTCTCTCTGTTTCTCTGTCATTGTCATATTTTCTTTTCCTGTGTCACCATCCTGTGTTGTAGATAGTCTGCAGTGCAGTATTTTTAAAGTATTTAGTACTTCCTGGGGCTAGGACCAAGCTTCTACAATACTCTGGGTTTCTGTTGCTGATCCTACCCGTAATAATGTCCTCTTTACTGAAGTGCTGCTCTTAATATCTTTGTATTGATGAGAAGAGTGTATATTTCCTACTTGAAGCTTTCCTTTTCATATTATTTCAGGGCAGGAGGTGTCTAACAGCGTGTCATATTTTACAGAAAAATAGAGGTAAATTGAAAATCACGTAGGGGCAGATATGCACCACAGACAGATGATACTAACCAATATTGCACCTCTTTTTTGTTAGAACAGAATTGATATTATTTTAACCTATTGCCCACTGTTTGTGACTCATTACCAAGTTGTCTGTGAAGAGTTCATGAGGTGTTATGTCTGCCCAGAACAAACATAGAGCTCTTTAACTGATCTCAAATTACTTATAATTAATAATTATGTGCCAGAGTCTATTGCTCTGATATGTGGCTGTTCGGCATGTCAACATGAACAATGCAAGTGTGATAGTTAAAATGATCCTGTGGGTTAGAGTTTGACAGACTTTTTATTTATGACCCCTGAGGTAACATAACAAACAGTTTATGCCAGTAATTTCCTTGTAAAAAGATTAACATAAATTTGACTTAAAGGTCTTTACGAATAGCTATTATTCTCATACTCATGACTATTTTAATTTGTGCTGTATTTATGAAAACATTACACTTGAAGTTAATTTGTGAAAGAAATTAATGTGGTTTAGCAACCAAATATTAAATAATGGTATATTTGCTTATCTTTCATGCTGAATAAAAAATGAAAGTGCAGATGGTGGGTGTAAAGCCAGAAAATGATTTTTATTCTCTGTTCTAAATATAGGTAATTCAATTATACAGGAATGTATGGCGGATATTGCTTTACAGTAATTATTAATAAAAATTGCTACTTGATGAAGTGAATGACCTAATAATGAAGTAATGGTTAAAGAGAATGTATTTGGAAATCAGGGTTATTATACATGTTCTTCAAATACCAGATACGTCTACGTCAGACTTATGGGCTAGTGCATTCTTGTTTTCCACACACCTAAAAAATCTCATTCATAAGGATAAGGAATGGTAATGATAAGAAATATTATTGATAAGAAAAATAGGAAATCTCTCTCTTCCTCTCCCTAGTCCTATAGCATATCATGTGGAATGAAAAGTACTATTTCTTTGAGCTGAACAATAAGAGAAATATAAGAAAAAAATAAGAAAATACAGATAATCTTCTATTAGGAACCACATAAGTTGCAAGGCAAACTATGGCAGGTAATTGTAGATCTACAACCCATCTGTTGTCTGGCTATTCAACACAGTGTGCAACACTGAATAAGTCTTTGTGTTATTAAAAGTGATACTTCTCACACCAACTTAATTTACATCAGTGAAAAGTGAATACCTTTCCTTGTTAAAAGCACAAGTCCAGCCTGGACACCAGCATTTTTCTTTAGTGCCATTGTAGTATGTAAAAAAAGTTCTTCCTTGGTCAGGCAACATGCAGATGCCACTGCAAGGCTCCCCTCAAGTGAGAGATAAGGATTACCTGCATCTTGCAGGCAGCAGAGAGCTAACCGGGGTGGGACATAGCTCTCCCTCCTTCCTTTCAGTACACCTTCTCCAGGGTTATACCACTAGCTGTAAGTAGACATCACCCAGAAGAAAACTTCCACTAGCATTTTGATTATGTTAAAAAAATAAATACTAAAAAATTAAATCAACAAAATTAATTTAATTTTAATTTTTAAAATAAAACTAAAAACCATTCCACTTTTCCAAAGACAGCCCAACAGCCCTTCCTAAGAACTTGTTATTCCTTTAATATTCACAGTCTTCTTGGCACAGTTCTTAGAACAAGATGAGATGGCTGCCATTTTAGAGAATCATCGTAGCAAAAGTTTTCAGGAACTGCTATTCAGATGTCTGAATTCACTATTTAATCTACAACTATGCATTATCTGGTGTCCAGTAACACAGCTGGAATACCTCACTGTTGTATATTTCATTAATACCAGTATTATTAAGATCAAAGATCTGATCTTACTCTCTGGAGAAAGGAATCATCCTCAGCCATCCTCAGTATTCAGTTTAAATCACATTTCACTTTAGCAGTTAACATACGTCAGCACTTTTTGCCTTATAGCTTAAATAACAGTAATCAGATACCAAAGTGTCTAATATTATACATTACATACTATTTTCCTTTCATATTCCACCAATTAGAAAAGATCCCTCCACTTAGTTTTGCTTCTCAGGAGACTCACCTTCTCTCTGTTTTGTGAGTAGCACAGTAAGAACCGAAAGACCTAGGATGGTCAACAAAATTCTATCAGCAGTTTAGATCTAGGCAGTCTTTGGCTCTTTGGTGAGTCAATAACAATAAAAATGTCAAGCAGGAAGATACTTTTATAGTATGAAAATATTACTTATCCTCATTTCATGTAGACCACTAACAACAACAGAATGATAATGGTTACTGTCCTGGGTTTAGCAGTAGCAGTCATTTTTTTTCTCCTTAATAGCTGATTCAGTGCTGTGTTTTTGACTTACGGCCTGGGAATGATGCTGATAACACTGATGTTTTCAGTTACTGCTCAAATGTTTGGCCTGGTCAAGGACTTTCTGGGCCTCAGGCTCTGCCAGGGAGGAGGGGAAGCTGGGAGGAAGCAGAGATGGGACACCTGACCCAAACTGACCAAAGAAGTACTCAGTACCACAGCACGTCATGCCCAAGATGTAACTGAGAGTGACCTGGAAGGGCTAGGGGACTGCGGAGTTGGATGAGGTGTCGGAGATATCGGACATCAGTTGGTGCTTGATCGGGCTGGATGGGGTGAGGTGTTGTATTCTCTTCCCTTGTTATTTCCTTTATCATTATTATTATTTGTGGTAGCAGTAGTGATTTGTGTTATACCTTAGTTATTAAACTGTTCTTATCTCAACCCATGGGAGTTGCATTCTTTTGATTCTCCTTCCCATCCTTCTGGGAGCAGGGAGAGGGCAAAAGGTGGGGGGAGTGAGTGAATGAGCTGTGTGGCTGGGTTTAAACCACCACAGTTACCAATAGCCACTGACCTGACCCTAGTTTCATCAATGTACAGCTTCAGCATTAACTTGCTGAGCTTAACTACTTTTTTACTCTTCTCTCTGTCTAAGGTGACTTCTTTCTCTACACTGACTGTAAAAGGAATCAAAGGAGATTAGCTGGTAAATCGGCTAAGTCATGCACTTAGTACATCTTCAGCAGGGGGCCTCAGGGAGATGCTTCCCATGGTTATCCAAAGAAAATTCCAAAGGATCAGGAGTCAGACTGTTTCTGGGACATTTTTCAGGTAAGGTAGAGCCAACCATTTTTAAGAACCCTCAAATACTGTTAAATAGCAATATTGGCAAATCTGCAGTGTTAGGAATGTGTTTTCTATTACTAAAACTTCTCTGGGTAAAACCTGCAAAAAGTCTTAGAACTGCTCATCAGTCGTTACAACTAGGAAAGTCTGAAATGGATGCGGGAAACAAACTTTGCAGTCCATCACCAGTTCCTTAAGAGACTCAGTACATGGTCCAAACCTTGCTGAGAATGGTATCTTGTTACCGACTCCAGCACATGCTTACTGGTAAGAGCAGCTCTGCCAATCAATGCTTCCCTTTTCCTCTTCCCCCTTTTCCTTTCCCTCTTTCCCTCTTTCCCCTTTTAGTTTTGTATGAGAGGACTAAGCTGCAAATCTCTCTTTCTTCTTCATTCCTCTCTATAGCGTCTTTTGATGTTTTCCACAATGAACTGGGTGATGTCTTCGGCCAGGGTGAGATGACACTGGAATTTCCATCCATGACACCTGCAAAGCAACATATGTGAGAGTTTTTTCACTTACCCAACTTGCTTTGGCAGCAGGGGAGAGAAGGAAGGGTGAGTGCATCAGGTCTGTTCTTTCCTTACCCTTTTTTTTAAACACACTGCACTAAGAAATGGACATGACCTGACAAGGCTGCTAATGCTAGAGAAATGTTTGGTTGGCACTGGCTGCTTTGCCAGGACTAAGGAAAATCCTCATGCTTAAGCAGTTGTCTTTGTTCAGTTTCACTCTGGAAAATATCTAAACCCTTGGGGACTTCACAGACTTTGCACACTTGATCTGGAGCTGCTACTGGCTGTGACCCATGCCTCCACCAAAAATGATAGGCAAAACAGCGAGAGCCATGAAGTGCGACAGGGGCACTTGCAACAAAGCTAATGTCAGTGCAAAGAAAGACAGGGAAAAGGTAACAGAGGGAAAGAGGGAGGACCTGAATATAGCCTTCCAATGCCTGCTTTGATCATGGCATTGAACTTCCAACCTGAATTATCTTACAATCCTATAAAGAGCTATCCTATGAATAATCCTATGAAAAGCATAAAGTAACCAGAAAGATCACAAGTCTGTGGTCCTGTGTCCCAGTGCTCTGCTTTCTTATCAAGCTGTTCTTGTGCAGCCATGGAGAGAAAACTATAAAAGGCACATACTTCAAAGTGTTAGGTGAACGACTGGACTTGAGAACCTTAAGGGTCTTTTCCAATCTAAATGATTCTGTGATTCTATGATTCGATATAGCTCAGGTCCTCACTTGCATGACTGCCAGTCCTTGTTCTGATAGATATACTCTGTGTCTGATAATGCTTCTATTTTTTTCCCCCTTGAGTAAAGAAGCAAGCCCCAAGAAGCCACAGATTTACCTCTAAGTGAAAGACAACACCTAGTAATTAACTTTATTGCATCCTTGTGTAGATTTCACTCAGAGTTGTAAAGAAGGATAATAACTTGGCAATTCCTGCTGCACGTCCTCACAGGGACTTGTAGATAAAGGCTGTGTCTGGGACGGATGCTGACCTGGATTAGTGGAAGAACCTGAGCTACCAGATCCATTGACATAGTTCCCTGGGGCTGTGTATTTGGGCAGTGGGGCCTGACTTTTGTCCAAAGAACATGTGAGATGTAAAAGAGAGAAATAACACAGATCTGCTAACCAAAGTGTCCCCATTGAAACACCCCCATCCTTTGCATGGGTGAGGCCATTAGTGAAAGCAAAATGCCTGGACTGAGCTATGCATATGTAACTGTGCATATTACAAGTATTTTTAATTTTCTTATGGCCTAATAGTAAAGTTCTGGTAATTTCCCAGTAACACAATATATTAAAATCAGTGTAATACTTTCAAAAGATGTTGTCTGAGAGGCTGACTTTGTAAACTGAGAAAATGCAAGGCAAGTAGCAGCAAATGAATCTCTGATCATTCATTCAACAGTTTCCATACCAACAACTTCTTTGCCCAAATTTTCCATACAATTCCTGTGCACTAACAGAGAGGTTATCTCTATACTGTTCACAGAAGCAGCTGATCTTAAGGGTAAAAGCTCAGTATTAATTAAGAAATTAAATCAATGCAAGAAAAAGAAAATAATAGTTAAAAGTTCTTCTGCTTGCGAGTGATGTGTTTGATCAATCGTAAAGAATTTTAAGCTGTTTACTAAGAGATAATACATGTCAGATCTGGAGCTGCAAATTATTCCTACAGTTCTGTTGGCTTCACTGAAGCTACCCCATTTCTCCCCAGCTGAGTATGTAACCCCTTGATGTTCTGGAAGGAAGTACTTTACATTTTTCAGCCAGAGAAATGGACCCAAATCTTTCAGTCCTGGGCTCTGAGCCAAGCAGCATAGCTTTAGCCTTTCCCACATTCAGCATCTACTTGCATTTCAATAGCAAAGCCTGGAAACTGTCAAAAAACGCTCTGGAGGTGGATCTGGTCCTTGTCTACTGCTACATTACTGACACCTATATCAATGCTTGCAATACACTTACAGTCAAATGGCTTTAAAGACTGTGGAAACTTGTATATACGTCTTTTAACAAGAGAAAACCAGATGTCCTTGCAGTCAGTAATATGGGAGTCAGTGTACTCTATCTGTCTCACCCTTAGCTGCAGATCTTTTTAAAATTGATCTGAACAAAAGGGCTGTTTTTTTCATGACACGTATATATGTTTCATAAACAAAGAGCATCAGCAAAGTTAAAATGCACCGTGTCTTCACAAGCTGAAAATATCCTGCTGTTAGATGGGGTTCAGGCAGATTGGCCTCAGATGCTGCTCAGGCCTATTGCGAGCCTGCAGTGAGTTAAGTTTTCCTGTTATTGATCATCTGAATGGTACAGAGTAACTGTGATTTCCGCAGCAGGAAAGGGCAGAATTTTTTATTTTAGGAGAAATGGGCACTCATTATTAAAAGTTTAAGTCAGCAAGCATCCATTTCCGAGTGAAATTCCAAGCTTTTCAAAGTCACTGGGAATTTTGCAATTGGCATCACTGGAGCCTGTGTCACCCCTAAAGTTCCTAACCCACGGCCATGCCTGCTGAATCTACAGCAAGCAAAGCATGCTTGGCTTCTTTGTATGTCCACTCTCAGGGCCTTTGAGGAGGTACGTGGTGAACAAGAAGCATTCAGCTTATTTATGAAGATCAAAAATGCTATGTAAGTAGTTAACATTCATTGTAATTGCTGTTCTTTGTAAAAGCACATTTTTGGGATTGACGCATTGGGCCTCAGCACCTAATGCTGTTGCCAGCATATATTAACGTCTCATATGCACACAGATAGCTACCAAAGCCACCTAGAAACACAGAAAATGCCAGTACTCAGAGGACACCTACAATTAAAAGCTGTGTATAGAAAACCTGGAGTGTATGCAATGTTAACAGGCAGGAGAGAGTCCCTGGCCCAGCCATGCTAATGCAGGGCTGCTCCCCAGCTGCTTGCAGCCCTGCCTAAGCCAGGCCCACCCAGGTCCATGGCTGGGTCTGCCCTCCGCTCATCACCAGGGCAGTGCCCAGTGCTGGGGTTGGGGCTGCCCTGGTGTCCTCTGGATGCCCTGCTCCTGGCTGGGGTGGTGGGACAGCCCCGGCTGCCAGGCCCTGCCGTGATGGACCCCTTTGGAGACCTCACAGCCCCTGGCAGTCTTCGGCCTTGAAGCACTCTGACAGTGCCAGCCACAGTTTCCTGAAGGACTTCCTTCCTCTGTTACAGGTTTTGTTGCATAGGGAGTCTGGGATAAAGTCTCTTTTGGGCATATTTGGAAGAAAGATGAGAGCGAGGATGAGGATGTGAAAAAAAAGGTCATCTGCTCCTCTTTCAGCATGCAGCTGCAGATCCACTTTATAAAAATCGTAGAATCAACCAGGTTGGAAAGGCCTTTAAGATCATCAGGTCCAACCATTACCGCAGCACTGCCAAGTCCACCACTAATCCATGTCACAGGGCCTGGTCTACACAATGAAAAATAACCCCTGTCTCTATTCACGTTCCAAAATATCTCTGAAAACTGGGTATGCACATTATCAGCTATTACCAAAGCAGAACACAGCAGAAACAGCTTATTCTTAGTAGAGATGGTCAGGCTTCTAACCTATGGATTTGACTATTTACCCTGTATTTCTGCCTTAAAAAACACCAGAAATCTACGTAAAGCATCAAATGTTGTGTGTTCTTTGACAAATTAGTAATCTAGTATCTGCCTCCTGATTTTCCCACTCACTAAACTTCACATTCTTTGTAGTAAGTACGGAAAAGGTAATGAAAAATGAAACTCTAGAGCTAACATCTTCATCTCACTTTCAGGATTCAAGGAAACTGAAGAGACTGATAAAAATGCAAAACTCACACAAAGACTTAAACTAGCTTCTCTTTGCTTTGATTCTCCTTAGAATGTCACTTTTGGAAGCTCTGATTGGCGTGTGATGTCCAGCTCTTGCTGAAACCTCAAAAAGAAAGCTCATTCAGGTCTGTATGATACCCTGACTGCAATGAAAAGCAAGGTTTGTCTGTGTCATCTTTGTCTGCCAGCCCACACAACTTTCTGAAGAATCAGTTTAGTCTCTGAAGTCAAAGGTAACCATCTCCTTCTCTTTCAAACCACAAATGCCTGCCTCATTTCTTATGTCTTCTAAAGACCTTTCACTGCCTTCGTTCATCCTTACCCAGCCATACTCCCACAGAATTTACAGTCATTTTTAGCAAATCTTTTAATCAGCTAAGCTGGGATGCTAAAATAATGACAGCTTACATGTGGCTAAAGTGGTATTTACTGCCAATTGGATTCAGTAGGAGTCTGCATGAGAGAATGTTTTTATTCATGCTCTGCAGATTGGGAATTGAGGCATAGATTATAAATAATGTCCAAAATCACACAGCATGTTTGTGACTGTGCTCAGCAAAAGGGCTTCTGATTAAATTATCAAGCAGAAATGAAATGAACAAAAAAAAAAGCAACAATTTCCTTTCGTATGACACACAATTTAACAGTGGAATTCATTGTCACAAGGAGTCACAAAGGCCAAACATATGAATGATTTCAAAGAGGGGTCAGACAGCTTGTTGGAAGAAAAAAAAATTATCTGGGTCTGTAAAACATAAAACCATACATATACACTTTATTCAGTAATTTCCTCAATGACAGGAAGCTGGGAGCTGGGTTTTACAGGGAAATGGTTACTCTGCTGTTGCCCTGTTTTCATCTTTTGTAGCTATTGTCACATCTAATATTCTGGTCTGTATGTATGCAAATGATTATGTATACACTTATAGATACACATACTTTATATATTTATATGTATATTTTTTCTCTCTCTCTTATAAAATGTCCTTGTATGATGTCTGTTGAAAACCTGCCCAAAGCTTATAAATTTTTAGTGGTGGGTCACGTGTTTGATGCAGAGTCCAGTACATTCAACAAGAAGATCGACACAAGAGTGAAACAGAGAGAAAGTACCTTCCCACCCAACAGGCCGTTTTGGGGTTACATTTGCTAGAAAAAGAGATAAGCAGGGCGCTGGGTGATAAGCAGACCTGCAGTGCATCTGGAGATCACATGAACTGGTCCATGCTAGTACTGGTGAGACAAGCCTCACATTGCAAGGCAGCAGTGCTGGATGTGACTATGGTACTGATGTTTTGAAGGTCTCTATTTGGAGACCTTACAGTAAATATCTGTGGAGTTCAGCAAAGTCAGGGTCTGAGATAAAAGATGTACAACTTTGGCTCATCATGCTATTGACACACAATATGTTCAGCTCAAGGACTTCTGTCTTTTCCAGCCTCCATGGCACTCAGCTTACAGTTGCCTTCCATTTAGGAGCACTAGGAAGAAAACAGTTCACACTGAGCACCCTAAAGCCCATGGATATCTATTACACCAGCCATCATCTGGCCCAGAAGAAATGAGGCAGTGTCCTTTCTGTTCCTGGTGATAGAAAGATATGAATCACAGGATGCAAATGGAGGGGACTTATATGAAGTTCATTGAATTTAAGGCAGCAGATGTTCATCTGATGTGATTCTTTTTGCCTACACACCACGCTCTATTTTAGAGGCATCCCGGTTTGTCTTGTCCCTCTCTGATGCTGTTGTTTTCGCTGTGTTCCAGTGGCTGTGTCCTCTCAGAATAATAACTGTACTGTTCCTGTCTTCAGGATCAGGAGCCTTCACTCAATGGGAAACTGCAATGCTCACCATGTATTTATTGAAGAGTACTCTATGAAACACCATGTTAATGTAGCATAACTCTTTCTATGAACAGAGCCTAAGGAATTCTCTGTATAAATTCAGCTAGTTTTAAATTGTTTTTCTAGTTGTCAAGACTCTTTGTCATGTATTTCTTTTGATTGTAGCTTTTTCGGTTGCCTCTCTTTGCACTGTGAAGCTAAAGGATGCTTACATGAGATAAAAAACAGGCATTCTAGGAGAGGTGGCAGAAAGGAACTAAGTTTTTTTTTTCATTTGTTCTCATTTACCTCAAGCTGCCCTTTAGACTGTGGTGTTTGGCTGGTTGCTCTTGCCCACTGCCTGTTTTCTCTGCAACATGTTTTTGATGTGCATGGCATGTCTTAGGGCATAAAAAGAGCTGAGAGACAGGATAGAGAGGAGAAGGATGCTGTGAGCTTGAGCTGGCAGAGTTTTTATTCCATTGCAATTTCAAAGCAAAGGGAAATCTCTTCCCAAATTAAAGCTATAAAAAAAAAACTTAACACAGCCTAAGAGCAACAGAATTCCTTCCAAATAGAATGAAAACAGATGTTAGGATTAAAAAAAAAGAAAAAAAAGATTGGGGTACAGATTGTTCTTTGTTATTACTAAATTCAAAACTAAAATTGACTAACAAAATGGCTAGGTCACAGCTGAAAAGCAAATACTAAACAAACATAGCAAAGCAAGTTAAAGGTAAATTAGATTCTAAATAGTTGGCTTATTTGAACAATTCAAAACATTTCTGTTATTTTGGGGAGTAAAAGTGTTTTCATGCAGTTTTTATAGCTAGATGAAATTAAAACTGAAGTTATCCTTTCAAATGGCTGAAAACATGGATTTCACAACTACAAAACACCTAGCTAGTCTTGCTGACTTCACTAGAATTTGTGAAATACAGTGTCTCTGAAAATCAGACTGAGTACCTAACTATGTCTGCCCATCTCCTCCCCGTGGGGAACATCACCTTTTTATTTGAGGAGTAAAGGCTGATGGCTGAAATCTGAAAATTTAAATCATCATAGAGTCACTATTACTGGAATTTGGAAGAGGTTCATTTTCTCTTTTTCTTTTTTTTTTTTTTTTTTCCTAAGTGACTAGGTTCTCATCTTGAAAGATTTAGTATTCAAGGTCTTCTAGCTTTTGAAAGCATACTGCTTTGTAAAGATTTTAATTAGTAAAGATGGTAGAGACTTTAGAAAAAGAAGCAATTACAACATATTTTCACTGACCTGTCCAAAATCTTTTCATACAGTTAGGTGTGATTTGGTATTTCCAAAAGCAAAGGTGAAGCCTTCTCTTCATGCAGTTTTCACATAACTTACTTTAGAAAATAACCAAACTTTCCACTTTGTGTAACTTGTCTGTTCTCTGTTTGGCTGTTTTATATTTAATATTGCAGGCAGAAGGAGCATGTACATCCTTTTAAACTCTGGATTTTCTTTAGCATACTCCAGATCTACCATGATATGACAAACTGGTTAACATATTAAATCACGATTGCTCACATAAACAAACAAACAAACTCACTCACTCACTCACTCACTCATGTCCTCTATGAAATCTGAGTGAAATTCTCTCTGTGATCAGATTAACTTTGCATTTACCAAGTGTAAAGATGTGTTGCAGTGCATCAGAACCTCGTAAGAGTTTAAATTGCTTTCGTGCTTCCATTTTTCATTCTTTGCCAAGGTAAATGAAGCTTTCCCCTCAGAACCTTCCTAGTATTAGATTGCCTCTACCAGCTATTGGGAGCTCAGTAACATGGGGATTTTTGGTTGCAAAGTTTTTTAATCAAGGAATGTATATACTTAAAAATAGGTTTGCTTTTATTTTAAGAAACTATTTTCCTTTCTAGTGTTCATGGATATTATGAGCTAATTTGGGTAAACAATTAATTTAGCCACACCTCTGAGCACTGGGATGTCAGTGTGGAGATGGTTCACTGATTCCTGTGAGGCACTGCTGTTGCTGAACTGAGACCCAGAGCAAGCAGTGGTAGCTTAGGTGAGCAGGAAAAAAGGTAGCAGTGGACAGCCAGTCTAGGAGGAAAAGACAATGAAGCTTGATTAAAATAGGGTGGAAATAGCTGCTTCTTGTGGTAGGTTGCTCCCCTTCTGACAGCTTTCTGACCAGAAGTTCAACAATCACATCTGACGTCATGTAAAAGGAGGAATTCAGCATGCTCAGTATTATTATACATTCATGCATTTTGGCTACTGAAGCTGGAGTTTTATGTCAAAAGGGACTAAAATTGTAGGACTGGAAATTAGCAGATGATGCTTTCCTATGTGGTGATTTCAGGAGTCTGGTGAGGACAAGAGAAAGAGCTCTGCATAGAATAAATAAATATTAACTGATTTAACTGGGCTAGAGATAAGGACTTTTATCTTTGTTTTTCTGGGGTTTGGTTTGGGGGGTGTGTGTGTTCTTGTTTGGTTGGTTGCTTGGTTGGTAGGGTTTTTTTAAGAACTTTGTACGTGGGTGCTTGCAAGGGTCATTTGATTGAGAGAATATGATTCTGGAAGTTACAAGGAGACCACTGAAAAAAAGAGATCACTGTCCAGCAAGCTTGTCCAATCTCAGCTATGGACTGAGTTCTGATACCCTGCGGTGCGGGCAGGAACAAGATGACCACAGTGCTGTTAGGTACATACCAAAATCAGAAACCTAAGTGGAAGCAGTGAGAGATCAACTGCACATATGGAATCCTTCAGAAGTCAGGAACTATGAGCATGCTCTGTTCCAGTCACTAGATAATCATCTTCCTTGCCAAGCCCATGGCTGATGCTTGTCAACTCTTTTTAGCAAGAAAAGATACGAGAAACATCTCTCATCTGGTAGTTCTTAGTTTGTTGCATTACAGTTGATTAAGATCTGAATTTGGAAAATTCTCAAAGATCTTATTTTTGAAGGAATACTTCATGCAGTGTGAAGCAGTTAATGGATTTCTCTTTTTTTTTTTTTTTTTTTTTTTTTTTTACAACGCAAAGAGGTTGTAAAGCTTACTTTAGGTTCATAAAGGAAACTTGGATGGTCAGTGGACTGAAAAGCAGGATCATGTGAGTTGTTGCCTCTACTGTCAGTCCTGAAAAAGGAGTATGCCAAATACAGTTCCCCTCTTCTCTCTCAGTGTTTTGGAAAGCTAAGGTTTTTCCAGGTTATAATATCTCATAATGGTGGTGTGTAGGTTCCTATCATGAAAAACCTCAAAAAGGTCCTTCTAAGTGGGTGCCCACAGAACAGTTCAGCATTTTGGCATAGTTGTTTTTTAGCCTAGGGGAGTTTCATATTCAGTCAGTCACACAGAAATAACTGGCCAACTGTCCTGAATTTTCAATATCAACTCAGTGGAAATTTATCACTTGACTGTGCCTGTGAGCACCTTGAATTTTGTTTGCACTGAGGATCTTTACTAACCTAGAAGTCAACTGGAGTTTCAGGAAAGGAGGCCTGTGCCCTTAATCTACTGTTTATACCTGTTGACTGCAGGCAAGCTTGCAGCTTTTGAAAGATTTTATCTCTTACTCTTAGAAACAAAGAAAACAAGGTGCCATTGTTCTAGTGTTCACCTAAAAGTGACAAGGGCAGGAAACTGGCAGTAACCTGAGGCTCTTCTCATGCCATTTGTTATTCCATTAGGTAAAAGAAACAAAGAATGACACACCATGCTAGAGAACCTACCTGGAGAGATGGACATAGAGTTATCGAGGGAATCCAGTATAGTATGATGATATGCTGCAGTATATCCTTGAAAATTATTGCTTGCAAATCAGAGAGGAGGGATCTGAATCACTTCCTGTAGGCACATAGTGTCTGGCTTCCCTTCTGAAATGCTGTGATTAAGGCATTTATCTGTCTCCATGTGGGTTCCCAAACAGAAATGTTTCAAAATTTTAAATAGTAACTTCAAAAGTCTTTTCCTTTTCCTTTTTTCCTTTTCTTTTTCTTTTCCTTTTTCCCTTTCCTTATTTCCTTTCCTTTTTTCCTTTCTTTTTATTTTTATTTATTTTTAAAATTTTTAAATTTTATTGTTATTTTTATTTTTTCCCTTTTTCTTTTCTTTTTTCTTTTTCTGAAGGATCAAAGTTATTTGGCATAAACTGCTCTTCTGCAGAACTAGTAGAAGTGTCACTTTTTTTCAGATAACTACTCATTTTGTGCTGAGTCCTCAGACTCAAGACACAGTGGTTTCCAAAATCTCTTGTCATAATTTACATACTGTTTAACCCTTGAGAGACACTTAGTGAAAGGAAGTAGACTTGGACACAACATGTTAACATATGTGTGTACACAGGGCATTTCTGAAAGCATTACTTTTCACAGGATTAAATATGTGTAGATGCATGTATATGCAGTATAAACATCCCCCGCCTTTCCCTTTTCAGTTCACTTGCTGCTGTAAAACAGTATTTGTCACAGGGTTAAACTGCAGTCCTCAGTATAGCTCGTGCCATGCACTCTGAACCATAATTTGTCTTTTCCAGCTTGCTCTGTTGTTTGCACTGCAAAGCCATTCCCTGAGCCTATCCATTTCATTTTTCTTGCTGGAAACACCTTGTATGACTATGTGAGAGTGCCTGGCTTCAGTTCAGCTTGTGCTTTGTTACTTTCACAAAACCCTTCCTCTGTGCTGGAAGAAGGAAGGGCAACTGCTTCTCCTTCTTAGCATATCTTTCTGTTAGTCCAGTGGATCTCCACTGTATCTCTTCTGGCAGTGATGTATACTGCAAACTCCTTGGGAGAGGCATTAAAATAGACAGCAGTTTATTTTTGAAAAATTATATGTGTGCAAATTCCACAAATCATCAGAAGGACTAAGTCATCAAGGGTTGCCATGCTCCCAAAACTGCATTTTCAATGAATAAATGACTTTTTTAAATTCATCTCCACATATGTCAGGCTAATGTGCTTGAATTATATGCAGCTGTCTTTGTCATGTTACTTGTGCATGTATCTTCTCATACAGCTTAATAAGTAAAGCATACTATAACAGACTCAATGATCTTAAAGGTGTTTTCGAACCTAAATAACTCTATGTATGTACAGTACCTGTAGACTATATGTATATCATGTGTAAAGCACATTACATTATTAGTATAAATTTAAGTCTTAACCCCCCATATGTATCTGTATCTATAAAAATTTTGTCATATCTTTGAAAGACAAGGAGCTGAAGTAACTGCCTTGGTTCCCTCAAGCTGCTACACTACGTGAAATGCAGTACGTCCCATGCTTCCACTTACATGTCATAGCCACACTTGCATCACTGCTCCAGTTCACTTGGGGAGCCTAGAAGTGGGAAGTGAGCATTTTTCTTTGTGATCCACTGAACATGGACTTTTTGGGAAACCAGGACTGCAAAATGTGTCACTGGGCCTGCCTGTCCCCACTCCTTTTTTAAGTAGTGATATATTGTAGACGAATCTGCATGAACTTTAGAGGAAGGCACATCTCTGTGCTGTGGGTGTAATATTGACAGCTGCAAAGGAAGACAAATGACACAAACAGGGTGCTTCCCATGATCCAGGTTGCTGTTCTGTTAGTGTTTCTGTTCCCTGAGTCACTCTGTGTCTCCTTCTTTAGCTTCCTCCTTTTATATCCCTCTCCCTTTCACTTTCTCAGGTGGAAAGTAGGATGTGGCCCCGTCAATGTGTCTGCGAAACATTTTGGCTCTTCAGCTAATCTTTGCCCAGACCTGACTGTGTTCCTTTCAGTGAGGCAAAAGATTGGTTTTCAGTTAAACCTTTGGGATCCTAGGGCTTGGGAAGAATAACTCCAAGCACTGCATTTGAGAAAGCTTTATTGAGAAGCTGAAAGTGAAAGAAAGGTAATAATTGCATTTAAACAATCAACAAAAGCAAATCTCACCTCTGGGTTTATAAATTTGTAGGGAAGCCATAATTACAAGGGCCTGTGTTGCTACATTGCATTGCTTTGAAAACCAGACCGCCACCCCACTCCCACTGGATGCATAATTGGGTCCTCATAGGCCTCTTGAATCAAAGTAGTGTTGCAGTAAAAGTTTATTTATCCAGTGCTCATTAAAAAAGAAGCTGAATGGAAAACTCCCAGTTTGGGGATGGGATTAGATAGCCCTAGAGTATTCCTCCTCCCATGCCCTTTCAAGGTTTTTTGTTTCTAAATCTGCTCAGTGAGAAAAAGTAAATTGCCAGAAGTGAGATTAGTGAAGAATATTGTCCCAGGGACAATAAGGCTTTATTGCAAGTCTGGTATGAGATCCCTGCTTCAAAAAAACTACAAGACCCGGAGGTGTGTGAGCTCTTAATTGCCTACCTCTGATAAACTGGCAGTGAAAAAAAAAATCCCATTCAGCCATGAATTAGCCTGGATCAAGTCCACTCACTAATCAGAGTTTAATGAGGATGCTGCTGGCCTTAACATATTCAAAAAGTTCAAAACTGCCCTGCCTTCATGTTTGTGTAGTTAGTATTTCCTCTCTGCTGTCACTTCTGCACATAGATCCTCATGAATCTTTAGGGAAGATAATTATGTCTGGGACAGGCATGGTAGGAAGAGTGGGAGAGTATGGATCTCATAAGGAGTGAAAACGTATGGCTGAGAGTTACTCAACTAATTCATTCCCATATCATCCAAATTGTCTACGCCTCAGCTGCTGGAATAAATACCCCGATTTGCTCATTGTTAGTCAGACCCATAGAGCCTGGATATATAGCAGGATTTCTAATACTGTATCACAGTCAACCTTTATCTGCCCTTGCTCTTAAGGGAATCCATGGGATAGCTGTGTGTGCTGGCCCCAGGGTTCAGGAATCACAGGTCACATCGCTAGCAACCATGACTGCCATTTGCTGCTTCTGCAACCCCTGACAAGGACCAGAAGTTATGCAAATATAGCTGTTGTGCCAGAGAACTCAAATGTGCAAAATCAGGAGATGCTTTGATTTTTGTTTGCTATACTGAAGTTAGTAAATTAGCCTATCGCAATATCTGTGTGGCTGGAAGCACACATAGAGCTCTGCCTTTGTGCACCTAGTAGGCACCAAATAAAACAAAATAAAATCTGAACAATGAACTTAAAATTTTGATACCTTGTACTTATGGGCTTTACTTGGGATGTGGGACTAACCACATGAAGCTATAAAAGTTTTTACACAAACCTTTTGGGCTATCCAGAGCAGTATGTGACACGCTGCAAGAAGAAAGCACCACATCTTGTTTCGTTGGCCAACAAGGCTAGGACATTGTGTGGTTCAGTCAGAGGCTGCTCATCAGCAAAGATGCGATTGAGTGTTGTTATGGTGAGTAAAATGTATGCTGTCTTATGCTCAAAGCTTTGTCCACAGCCTATCCCTCAAAGTCTAACAAATCTTACAAAAGGAACTCTGTATATGGCAAAGCATAGGTTACCCACAGTCTGATTCACCTTGCCCTGAATTTTCACTGCTTTTTAGTCCAGTGGAGCAGCACTTGATTTATGGCAATGTGAATGAGAGGAAAATCAATTGTGGGAGATGAGGAATAGCTTTCTGACACTTAGATTTTCTTGAGTATTAGATTTTTCTTGAGGTTTTTCTTGAGTGTAAAAATTACATTAATCAAGCTTCCTTCATCTTTGTAGAAGTGTTCATCTTTCTGGAACAGCTCTGCAAAAACAGCAGGGAAAGCAGGGGTTTATTATCTGTACTTTCATCTACCATGAATAGTTCCTGTTGAGTTTTGTTGCTTAGACAGAATATTTTCATGACTACTGCTGGTATGTGGCCTCAGCTAATCCAACACTGCTAATGTTAAAAAGTAATATGTTGAAGCAAGGTATATTCATTTAAGGTTGGAACTTTGGGTAAAACACACAATAACCACACCTGATCTCAGACTTTCTCACCCTTGCCATGAATGTCACCCACTATGCAGTTAGAGGACTTCAAATACAGTTTTTTGCAATGGTGTAATGTAAAGAAGTAAATTAACAAATCAAATATCTGTTTCTTTTCCCTCTAAAAACTAGACTTAAAAAAAAAACCTAAACTTTTTTTTTTTTGTCTAAGGAGAGGAAAATATTAACCTAGCAGCATGTTAGCAGCTTATTACTTAGAGCTCTAATATCTGTTGCTAGGGATGCCAGTGCTTATATTGATTGTACAGGGGATATTTGAAAAATTCAAACTTTGCCTTCAAAGAATATTTATGCAAGCATAGTCCAGTACTACAGAAATTTAATATAAATGCAATTTATTGTAATCTGACCCCATCACAAATAATATTTCAGGGCAGCCAGAGAACTGAGAAAAGGAAAGACAGGGAGAGTTTATAAATATGCAGCTGAATGTGTTTTATGCTTTAAAGAATGACATTTTCAGAAATGCTTTGAAAAACCTGTATAAAACATGGATGGTTTTCTCCACAGCTTCTCTATTCTTGCTATAAACTTTCATCACCTTCCATCAGTGACATGCTGGAATCCCAGCACTTATATGCATTAGTAAACAAAAAAATAGCTACAGATGCTTTTTTTTTTTCTTTTTCATTTTTCCTTTTATTTTTTTTCCAGGAGGCACATCTTATCTGAGAATCTACATAATAGAAACATTTTGTGACTAGATGCTGAAAGAAAATATGTTCACGTAATCTGAGTACAAAGAGGATCTTTTGAAAACAGCACATTCATGCATCACTTAGAAGCAACAGCTCTCTTACTAGCAAGTAAAGTGATCATATTTGATAATTCAGCTTTGATAGAAGGATGCCAAGGTAAGCGTAGCCAGATATGAGATATTTGGTTTTAAGAATGCTGAAATGTTCCATCTGGATGGAAAATTTTTAAATGAAGCGTTTACACATTTCCAGAACATTTCTTTTTTTACATTTTCAAAATGAAATATTTTGATATTTCCAAATAAATCTTTTCCCCACTTTTTGTTCTTTACATCGTTTTGCCATTTTGACATTTTTTTTCAGTTCATGACTAAACCAAATATTAAAATATCCCTGAAGAAAGAAATTCCAGTTTTGGACCAGGTCTGCTTCTGATAATGAACAACATGTAAAGTTGTTCAAGATGTTATGAATCATAAAGAAACTTTGGTTCAGGTTTGAACTGCAGCTAAAGGTTCAAAACTCTTCTTATTTAATCAAAATTACAAGGGAAAACTCAGCAATGACTTCAGAGCTCGCAAGATATAGAATGCTTTTGTTCCAGAGTAATCTGCCAGAATTGAAAACGTATAATATATTTCTCGAAGCTTTAAGGAACAGCCATAAAATAAGATTTATAAGACAAACTATTCAGGCAGTGCAAGGTCATAATGAAACCCAGTGCTTGCATTATAGCTAAAAAAGGTTAATAATATATGTAGACGGTCAGAGTGTAGTTCAAGATCTCATATAAATCCAGTTATGGAAGGCTCAAGCTTTTCTTTGAGTGATGAAAAGACTATGTGTTGCTCAGTTTCTTATCTTGTGCATCTGCCCTGTTTACTTGGAGACAGATACATGAGAAAGATGAATGCAGATGATGCAAATCTGTCACTAGAAGCACTGGACCTTACTGCTTTTTCATTTGCTCCGGGATCAAGGAGTAACTTCCACTGCAGCCAGTGAACCACAATTCAGCTCTCAGTATGGCTTTTTGCATCTGTCCTGTGCAGGGGGGCTGCAGTAGCCACCTTAGCTGAGCACTGGCAACTGACAGCTGAGTGTCCTATCATGAATGAAAGAGGAATGGCTGGGCCACTCACTGCTTTGAGTGTTTTGAGTTACAGTCTGGAACACTGAGCTGTACGATAAATCTGTATATCAAAGCAGCCACTGGGCTGCTGTAGTTATCTGCAGGAGACCAGGGCAGCCTGAAATCTATGACATCAAAAAAGGTAGCGTAAAGAAAGCTTGGACTCCTGGGAGGTGCAGGAGTAGGTAATTTAATATCATCCCATGGACACAGGATAAATGCGAATGAAGGAGAAAAGAGGCCCACAGTTTACAATAGGCTCAGTAATACTGCATGCATTTTGAGCAGGCGCAAAAGAACAGCTCAACAAATGCTTCTAGAAGGTTCCTAAAAAGCAGCCTTTCTGCTTAGATAATTTTTCAAGGGCTTGGTATGCAGTAATGAAACAACATTTTAAAAAAGAAAATTTCCAAGTCACAAAACTTCTTTTCTCAGCTCCTTCAAAACTCAGAAAGGGTTTGTGTTCATTTCAAGTTTTGGGTGAAAATTTGGGTCAAGTTTCAAGATGGTTTCTCGACCTCTAATTACTATTATTAGCACTCCTAAATGGACTCTTTAGAAAATCCCTTGACTAAGGAAGGCTAGAGTGAGCTAATGACTATGAGAGGGAGAAGAAGGTCCTTGTTTGAATTTTAAATACTCCAGCTCACTAATTGGGGACCCACGGAGAATGCTTCTTTTGGAAGGGAGAGAGTTCAGGGGCAGGTGGGAGCAAGAACAATATTTTTTAGACCTGTCACTTTAAAATATACCTAATGCTGCTTTGCCGTGGCACCAAGTGAAATTTTTAAGCAACAATGAGTAACCTTATCCTCCCTTTAGGCACTTGCAGGGCTTATTTGGTTTTGTTTTTAAAAAATGAGCTGGGCAGGTTTTTCCAAAGTCTCTCAGCTTTAATGAAAAATAACAATCTCTGATGATCCTGCCAAGAGGCGTCTTTTCTTTTCCAAATAAAAATGAAGATGCAGAGAGCCTTGTGCCTACAGCTCTGTTGTGTGTCAGACCAGCAGAGTCCCCACTGATAATGCTGTTCCACTTGGACACTCTTCCTGCCTTCCTGTATTTTTGTTTTTTCCTTTTTTCTGGGAAATATATTTCTGGTAACTGTTCCCATTGCTGCAAGTATCATTACCGCTCTTAGGACCCACCCTGATTTTTTCCTCAGAGGACCTACAGCTGCAGTATTCAGCACAGAGAAGATGTCCAGAACATTTTACAACAAAAATCTATTTTGGTGATCATTACCTGAACAGGGCTAACACTAACTCCATATTTTTAATTCCAGAAACAAATGGATGAGGCATGCATTTACAAAATCATATATTTCTTCTTTTTGTCTACAGGAATTGTTCATGCTAATGTACAACAATATGACTCCTTTATGAACAGAGAAATGATGTGGATTTGTACATTAGGCAAATGGAAGCTCTGCAGAATGGGCTGCACCCAGTATTTCATAAGGCATTTCCAAGTCACAAAAAAACAGAGACTCAAAGTGACTGCCTGTTTCCAGGAACATTTTCTCCTTTCTTTAAGCCAAGGAATCCAATGAACTGCGATATTTCATTTTGACTAATTTTTGGCCATTTTTTTTTCTTTTGCTATTACACATATATGGTCAATTCTGTCCGTGTGAAGCTATACAAAGTTCAAGAATTACTTAGTCAACCCGGACTTTCCTGGATGAATGTCTGTGCTTTTCAGCTGTACAGAGAACCACAGTTCTGTGATGGCAAACTAGCTGGTGATCAGTGTCTAACTTGAACTAAACTGCTTTTCCCATCTTACCCACATCCTTTATAGCCCAGATGGTTCTTATACTGGTGAAATAAAAAAAGCCTCATTTATATTCAAAATATTTTCTTCTGTCTATGATAAGGCTTTAATACCGATGCAAGGCAACTGCACTCATCCTTTTATGTTTAGAGAGCTGATGGAAAATCTGTCAAAAGTATTGCAGCCTGGTTTTACAGAATAGTATTGATGAGATTGGGAGTTTAATTAAACTAAAGTGTCTCAGAAAGGGTCAATATGTGCTTATGCAGCTACAATTACGTGGCATGCTGGGCAACGTGCTGAAGCCTATTTTCTTGGGCTTTTTCCAAGGCACCTTGGCACAGGCTGTCAGACTGCATAAAATGGAACAAGTGACATGTTGCTTTCCTCCCCTTCCTGCCTAACTGCATCTCTCAGTTACACAGGTTTGCTGACATTGTGCTCACATTTTGACTCTCACAAGGAAAGATAGACAAATGGCTGCTAGAACTAAGAGGAAAGATGATTTTTTTCTTTGCTCTTATAAAATGTTTTATAATGCACTGAGCAGAGTACTTCTTAATTTTTGTTGTGTGCATTTACATTGCAATTCAAGAAGCATCAAATTGAAGGAAAAATAGGACCCAATGTGAGCTAGTTACTACACTATAGACTCACTGTCACTCTGGCTATCCCCTCCACAGAGGTTTTGTTTCCTAGTTTCCCCATTTGCTTGTCAGGCTTTACTCTGCTCCGTAGGCAGAGACAGCAGCTGTTTTCAATATCGAAAGGACAAAACCTTGAAAGAAGTGCGAGGTGCCATCCTTGTGCTCTGGGTACAGAGTATGAAAAGATTTGATGGGGGGGGGGGGGAAAGAGCAAAAATGTTGGCAGCTGCTTTCTACATGAGCTGTGCAATCAACCTCTTGGAATGAAAAGCTTCAGAATAGGTCACCTAAATGTATTCTCTCTTTTAAGTAGGTTTAAATAAAAGCAGATTTCTATTTCTCCTTCCCCAATACCTTGACATCCCAAAGCGGTGCTGCCTGTGGGAAGCCAGGCACATAACAAGGGGAATGTGTGGGACATATGGAACTGTTTTTTCTCAGTGATAGACACATGACTCTTCTTCTTATGCCTGCTATGATTTCAGTAGCTCAAAAGTAAGTTGGGCACCAGAAATGGACCATGAAGTAATCAAAGGCTTCTTCCCATCATACACACAGGTTCCTACAAAACCCGTATGCACAGAACATGTGTTTATATTCGTAGCGCTGTGCAGATGCTTATGAGCCTACAAGGAGAGGGCTTAAGTATCTGCCCCAAACTGACCAACCTCTCAAGTTTACCAATGGCAGATACAGGTTAGAAGAAAGGATGCAGATGGCATTTAGTAAATGTTTACTCTTTGAGGTGGACAGGAGCCTTCTTTGCCAGGCCTGGGGCAGACCTCCCAGCCAAGGAGCACTGCTCATGCCTTTGCCACCTCAGCCAGGTTCAGAGGCTCTGGGGAGACTAGGAATATTCAAAGGCCTTCATTTGTTAATGAGCTCAGTATCAAGTATATGTTTGTGCAACTTCCTTAGCCTTGGGAAAGCCAGACTAGAAGTGCCTCTGCTAGTCATGCTCCTATGCAGGTGTCCAGGCCTAAGCTCTTCCAGGACATGTGTAAAATATGAGCATAACCAAGACCTTGCTACCTGTCTAAGTGAGGTCTTGATTAGCCCATATTTCACAGATCATCAGTGTTACCTAAGCACCTAGCACAGCTCAAGAAACCCAAGACTCATTGACATAAAAATAGGATTCAACGAGAAAAAACATTTGAGTATCTCAAAATGCACGCACTTACATACCTGTCTGTGTGTCACAGGGAGTCTTTCTCTTTGGCATAGCTGCTGATTGTTGAGTAAAAAAAATGGGCTACTAGGTACTTTATGTATGGACTTTCAGTAACCATATACCTACAGATAGTACCACAAAAGTTGAATGTCTTTCTGCCTGGCGAGTTTGGCCCATCACATGCATGTGTAGGACAGCTCAAAGGCTGGGCTGTACCAAATGCTGAGTTCCTCATAAGTATGGCTGTTCAGCTTATACCGCCTATTTCCTAAGCAGCAGCAGGGCCCTACAGCTTGCCAGCCTCTGACTGGAATGGTCCGAAGTCTCAGGCTCTGGATGTAAGGAATATGCCAGTGCACCTGTTGCTGGGCATTTGCATGCATACATGACCTAATTGCCTATGCAGATGAGTATGTAGGAGCTCTGTTATTACCATGTTACATGCAAATCCAGCTTCAGGGGCTTAGATGTGCACATTTGCAAGTGGTAGAAAACTTACTACAAATCATAATTCACAAAGTGTTTTTTTTTCAGAATAGAGCTGTGAAACATTCACAGGAGCTTGGATCCAAAATAAAGAAAGCAAGAAATAAGAAGAAAGAAAAAGAGTGGGAAAAAAAAAAAAAAAAAGAAATCTCGAGTATGTGGACGTTGCTTTCAGAAACGAGAGACATCTGTCTGGGAAATGAAATCTGTCCAACAAAATGAGGAGGGGGCAGGGGAAAAGGTGAAATGCTGCCAGTGAAATAAAAGAAAATCTCAAACTTTCCCACAGAAATCATAGTCAAACCAACACAGAAACAGAGGAGTTAAGAACAAAGGATTTATTTCAAAAAGGGAGCCAGAACAAAGATTGCCAGACAGAAAAAAGTGTCCATGGGATCGTTAACACTGCAGGAGTCAGGAATGATGGTAACCAATATCATCCAGCAGGTCTGGATACATTTCTGTTTGCTTTTCACTTTTTATGTGGAAAGCTTTGTCAGACTCAAGTGTGGAAGTCATCTTTTCCCCAGACCATCTTCAGTGGTCATACCTCTCATGAGACAGGTCCTGCCTCTCCTTTGTCTGATTTGTGCAGCTCCCAAGGCACAAAAAGCAGCAGAAAACCACTAACGTTGACCCCAGGTTTGATCCCTCCATGGTACTGTCACCATAACAGTCCCTACCCAGTCGCCCACAGTGGGAACTTGTCTGAGAGAGGTGGGCATTTTCAGGCTCTATTCTTCCTTAGCAATCCCAGGCTGTCAAAGCAACCCCTTGGAAAGCTGTCAGCCAGCATAAAATTGATCAGCCTCTGGTTAATTTGTGTGGTGTGAGGCAGCCTGGTCACTATACTGGGGTGGGAGCAGTACAACAGCACCTTTGTCCCCCAGATTGTTCCAGATGCAATTCCATTGCAGAGTCAGAGCCCACTGGTACTACCATGGTAGAAACAGTAAATTGGAGCTTGGTGCCCAGCAAATATCCTCTGGATTTTAGTTTCTGTTATGAAGCTGACTGCCATAACAAATCTGCAGCACTGGGCAATTTGAGTATCCTGTTGTTGCTTTCAGTAGTAGATTTTATAGGCATTCCTGTGAAAACCCCACCTGCTGTGGGATTGCTTTCTTCTTCATAGATCCACAATCTGGCTCCCTTTTTTATTTTTTGATTGAATTACCAGGCTTCAAAGAACAAATGCACAGTAGAGTATAGAGAGCCAGGAATCTTAGTGACAAAGAAAACAATTGGTATTACAGATGCATTGTATATACCTTTGTTTATTAGTAATAATGCTTGGAAGAGCATAATTGTTTTTAGAAACAGGCTGGGTTTTAATATCCTTCCTAAAATGACCCAAGAATTATACAAAGGCTCCATAACTTTAGCCTTATATTCTGTATAATTTGAGGTGCCCAACAGTTCAGAATAGACATTGTTGTCATCACGAAGCATGTAAAATGTGGGTGGTAAAGACTGCAGAGAATCCTCAATCATTATTTAGGCTCTGTTGTTGACCAGAACAGAATCTGGCAGGAATAAAAACTTCCAGAGCTTCTTGGAAAATGAAAGTTTAAGTCATAAGTAACACAGGGAAAAAAATAAACAAAAAACAATGGCAAATGAGAAAAATATGGGAAAAATTCCAGTGTCTGCCCTGCTCATGGCATTCCCACTTTCAAAACCATTTTTCATTCCTTTCAGCAGGGAAGCATTTATAGTTTACAAAGATGACATTAGTAATGAAAACCACCTTAAGGCAAAAAAAGAAGAGGGGGAGAAAAATGAAAATAACTAAGGTACAGAAAACACAAATAAAGATTTTTCTTCAAAATGATCTCAGCAAAAATCAATCCAGAATTTCAAACTTTTCCCTACAAGCACAAACTGTTATTATTACTTTATTCATATCAGTCTAAACAAGTTGCATAAACTAGTGTTCTGCTTTAACTCACGTTAAGGCAGTACCAGACTGACCTTCAGGTTCAAGGACCCAAAGCTAATTCCTGACACGTTCCAATCCTTTTCAAAGCCTGGTTATTGTTGGGAACATGATCTGACACCTACTTTTAACATGAGCCATGCTGGGAGTACCTTTGCTCTAGAGCAGCTGGTAATAGCAACACTACCTAGACCCAGTGTAGAACTTTTCTTCCTTAGAAGACCTTTGGAAGGGACTACACATGTTCATTGCTTTTTATTCAATTGTGACACGTCTGAAACTGTAACACAGCCATGTGCGCTAAGTTACTGATGGGAAGGTCACATGTTTTCAGTTTTGCCTATATAGTACCCAAACTGCTGTGTTCCTTAACACTGTGGTGTTTATCCTGCACATTACTTTTCCTTTTTTTTTCTTTCCACGTATTGTCCAAAGCAAGCTCAACTATATTTAGTTATTTCACTAGTGAAGGATACACTGATTCTCCACTTATCCTGGCCTTGTTCTACTATTTTGTTGACAGCATCAACCCCAAATCACCAAAGATTTACTTGGTAGCAGATTTCAAAAAACATAGGGCAGTGAATACAGATAAGGAACTCATATTTAAAATGTTGTTTGGAGAAACAGGTTGACTAGTGATCAATAATTATAGCCAAAATCCTTCATAATAAAGAAACCAAAGCCATGGGGTGGCTGAAAAGCAAACCCTTGAGGTAGTCAAAGCTACACTTTAAGAGAAATAGGGAGAACTTTTGATTATACAAAACTGTATGAAAACTGGAAAGAAAAGACTGCTGTAGATTTTGTGTTGTTGCAATGGTCAAACAGTGAAACAAAAAGTGTTTCTAATATACGTAATAGAGAGTAGCCCTGCCTTGCTCTTTGGTTTCTCCTGAATCCCAGACTACCTGTCTAGGATTCATGAGAAACCAAAGACCTAGAAGCTTCAGGCAGGGACTGCAAAGTGGCAAGGAGCTGTGGAAATGAAACTGGACAGTGACTGACTTTGTTGTGTTACCTAAAGGAGAAGGGAGCATTTCAAAATCTGCTTGGTGAATTGGAAGTCGGAGACTAGGGGAAAAGTGGACCCTTCACTTTCTGATTTTCTCTTCAAATGAACCAATTATTTTGCTGACCTCAGGGTCCAAATTTCAAAGGGGGCTGAAGACAGGCTTAGGCCTGCTGGTATGGCGAATTCCAAAATACCCAATTACTGACCTCAGGAGGAGTCAGCATTCCTGAGATTAGAGTCACTGGGAGTTTACTTCACAAACTCACTTCTAATAATATACGATGGTGCAGACACCATTAACCTGCCTTTTTCAGTTAGCAAATAAGATACGTCTCAAGGCAAAATAATTATTAACAGCCACTGGTTGGAGTTACATCTCTAATTAGAAACAGCAACATCTGCAGGGGAGTGTAATAAAAGAATATAACAAGTAAATGTGTTAGTGGCTTACAGGGACTCTAGGTGATCATTCCAGAAGGCAGGTTTTGCCGAAACAATGAATATTTCAGGCCTTCCTAGATTGAAACTAATTCTGGGTACTGAAAAATGTCCCAAGCGTTAACTCTGTTCTTAGTAGCCAATTTGACTAGCATTATATTGGCAGACTTCCCAGATTTCCTTATTATTTGCACAGCATTTATTGTGATGTTTACATCATTTTGTGGCAAGCTAATTCTCTTTTTCCCCCCCAGCTGGTGTCAGGATGCTGTTCAATAACAAAGCCCTTTCACATCAGCTGCCTGAGGTAGAGCTATTGTGTCCCAGCTGTCAGTTATACTAAGACACCTTTAGGTCTAAGTTATTCTAATATAAGTGACCTGCTGTTTCTATATACAAAACTCTTCAACTGCTTTTATAATTAAATACACAAGGCAAAAGCCTGAAAGCTGAGCACCTGCTGATCACCCACAAACTCCCACTGAAGCCTATCAGTATGGCAGATACAGAAGTTGAGATATTTAAACACACAGAAGACATTCTTTATTAGTCTGTGTCTAAGGACATATCTTGACTTCTGGATCAAGCTCTATCAGACACAGTTGGAGGAGGTTTCTAGATCTGGCTAAAAGAGAACCTCTTACAGAGTTTTCTTGCTTTCTCATTTTAGACTTTTACTCAGTCCTGTGTCAGCCTCTGTGTCTCAATTTCAGATGACTGAAGGCATCCTGTAGTTTGCAGGTTTCCTGTATACCATTCTAAAATTCATCTGCACTATGGAGCTGAATTCTATTTTGTAGCAATGTTAGGCCATCCCAGCTCTTGGCTGTCCTCTGGCCTAGGGTGGTTCAAAATGGACAGCAAATAGGTAGTTTCACCACTTTCTGAAAACATGTGGAAACAAGGTACTTTCATACTTTCTCAGATGCGCTCTGTAAAGAGGCAGTTACCTGCCTAGTCATTCATGTTATTTACAACATACTTTTAACCTTTTCAGGATAGAAAAAGAAAATCAGATCTTTACCAGATCAGATCTTAACAATTTATTGGCATGACATTTTTAAAGTGTTAATATATCATCACAGCAGAGGTCAATATAAAGAAAAATGTCTTTAAAGCACAGTCTGTTACTTGACAGCTAAAATGGATCAACAGATTCTGTTCACAGAGACTTTGCCTAGAACTCTGTCCTGCAAATGCAAAAGCACATATTTGTCAACATTATTTGGGTCTGGTTTCAGAAACAGTAGTACAGAAGATAAGCAAGCACCCCCACTTTTTTTCTGACTTTTTGCTTTTTCTGACTTTCTGTTATTGTCCAGAACCAAACTGTATTTCCAGCACCATTTGATGCTGCTCCATGCAAGCTCTGTGGAAGGAAAAGACCACATCCATTCAGGAAAAGCAGGCAAAACTATTCCTATGTTCAGACAAGGAAAAACCCATTAATTTCCTTCTCCCTGCACTTGAGGATGGCAATGATATTCATATTCTCAAATTTTATAGAACAATGCGTCCTTCCACAAACATCCTGAAACAGGCAGCCTGCCACAGGCATATGTTGTAGCTGATGCATTTAGTGCCCTTTTCACTTTTCATTACCACCTTCATATTGCTTGTTAAATGAGGTTTGTTTCCATAGGATTACCACAGCCATCACAGAAACGTGGTACAGACATTCACAGTTGAGAAGGTGAGGCAGTGGGCAGCTCAGGCCTACAAGGACTACTGGGTGTTAAAAGGAGCACATAGACACCTGGCTCTTCATATATCTGCCCTGAGTTTTGTACAAATAACAATGTACTCTATTTATCTAGGTACCTCCCTTAAACTTACAAGCTATAAAAAGAAACCCAAAAAACCCAAATGGTTTGAGAAGCTGATGAAATGCTTATTAAGCCTCCAGATGTTCCAGCTGTACTTTCAAAAAGCTTTGGCCAAGGCAGGTGGAGCTGTCTGTGTTGTGGAGTGTTTCCCATTGCACCTTTCAAATACTTCTGTCAGAGCCTATGGCTCCAGTCAGACTTTGTGCTTCCTTGAAACCATGGTAGCAGCTCCTGGAAAAGGGAGACATTAGTGATGTGTGCAGTATACTAAGCATAAGCCTCTTACAGATTTCTCTGAGCTCCAGAATATGGAGGCTTTTCCTTGTAGCTGTTCTCTTCTTGTAGCCAGATCCCAATCCATACAGTAGGGCAGACGAGGTGGAAGCAGAGGGTTAGCACACTCATGGATCCACTACAGGGATCTACTCTGCTACTAATTAACTGGGGCAGATATCAGCCACTATCTGAATTTGTGAACATTACAAAATCAACACAAAAATTCTCTGAATCTATAGCCTGTCCTAAGCATGTACTGAAGTCAAATTAAATCCCTAATAACGTATCTATGAAATGAAAACCAAACGTGCTCATCTTTTGTAGTTGCAGCCTCCCCTAATGGAAAATGGCTGTATTCCAGCCAGCCGCATGTCCGAGCTGTGGCTGTTCTCACAAGTCTGAATTCTTCCCTTAAATGGGATCCACCCGAGAATAGGATACTGTTGTTTCTGCAGACCTACATGACAGCTAGAAACAGCATACAAATGAGCTCAGTCTGGCAACGCTGAGGTCCTCTTCAGTGAGGCTGAGCACTTCCAGCTCTGGTCGAAGATGCTCAGACACTTGGAGAGGCCAGCAATGCTGGGTTGCTCAGGACTGCTCTAGCAGCCAATGGATAATGGTGTGGTGAGGCATTTAGACATGCCAGCAGCACTGAAGGCAGCTTTGAAGGGCAAAGTCCCTCTAAACCACCAGAGTGGTGTAGAGAGCTGCAAGTGGGAATCACAACGGAGCCCAGAGTGCTGAGTGCAATGCCCTTAAATGGGAGAAGTCAGGGTGTCTCCTTGGCATGCCCCACCTAGTTGTTCTGCTATTACAGACACACAGCATGATGCAGCATAAGATAATGGATGAATAGTTACAAGGCTGTACTATTTAACTCTCTTTGCATTAAGAGCTGTTTAAATGGGCCCTGATGTAAATATGAATTCTCTCTGGAGTTGGTTGTTTGCTTCCCTGTGAAGTTTCTGCATAGCAGAGGCAGAGCTGTCTCTTAAAGCTGTGTCACACCATGAAAGACCAAAATGCTGGAATGACTGCTGGTCTGTCATAGATCAATTCTCCTGACTGTTGCATCTCACATTTCCCCAGGAAGCATATATGTAGGGAAGGTTGCTAGAAAGTGTTGCCAGAACTTACCTCAGTGACTTCTTGGTTCTCTGTAGGCTCTTCTTGCTTATGCTAGTAGTTCGAGGTGTCAGGATTTTACAGTGTTGCCAACCTTTTTCATTCAGCATTCCAATGCCATAATTTCTCAGACTTTGACATATGCACTGATGTGACCTGGGAATTTGTTTTTTCATCTCTTCATTGTATGAGAAGTGAGCAGTGCTTGTTATTTGTATCCTTCTCTGTGGTTCTATAAGGCTAAGCCAATGCCTTTGCATATCAGATGAAGCTGGCCATGTTAATTTAAAACAAACATTAGCTATTCATGGTAGTTATATGTTCCCCATGATACTGACAGCAACAGCTGATGTTCATGGAGATGGCTTTTCTGAAATCTACTGGGTTTTCTGTGTTGAATAATGAGCCTGTCTGAACAGCCCCTTGCACTTAGTATTACCTAATAACTATTTGTGTGTTACTCTGTGCTTTGGATTTTCCTCAGGATACCAGAATTTGTTTCTCTTACATCACCTATAGGGAAGTGGGTGTATTTTAGGCCATCTCAATATGCCCCTTCCTGTGCTAATTTCTTTCTGCAGGGCTGGCTTTTATGCTCCATCTAAGGACTGGCTGTGTACATAGAATGTTCCTGGTGACATTAGTGGAAATTATTATGTGGGCACTTGGCTTGTCTTTGCAGCTTGCTGTTACATGCAGTGATCTGCAACATAGTTGCTGTCAAGTCCCCTGATGCTCTCTGGCCCAGGTTCTGGTTTCCTCCATAGCAGGTATTCTCTGTATTTAATTTCACCAAATCTCACACAAAGGAATCCCTTTTGTGAACCATGGAACTGGCACTGCATTAGCAAAGGGTCAGTTTGTGCAGCAGTTCCGAAGACGGAAACAGCAAAATGTCTCACACAGTCACTCAAGTGACTGACTAGAGATGAAAGGTGCTGCTGCAACCAGCGTCTTTACAATTTAACAAGCACTGCACCAGCTACTAAGGGTAAAAAAACTTCTGCTATAGCTGAATCCAGGACAATATGAAAAAAATAGACTACTAAAATTGTTCTATACAGCACTTTGCACAGTTAAATAGCTGATAGAGTTTCTTAGTATCTAAAGGCCATTGTCACAGTGTAAAGCAGATATTAAATTAAATCTTTATGTAGCATCAGTTAAGGTGGTTTTAGGAATCATTTCTTCCAAAGTCTGGATGAGCATCACTAAGAAGGTAAGTAGGAAGTGAGGGATATTCCCTTCAAACCCCATTATCCAGGCTGTAAACAGCACATTTCTTGCTTCTATCAGTCTTTTGCTTCTATTCTCCATCACCCCCAAAACCATAAAGTGTCCCCAGCTTCAGTGTGACACACAGTAATTGTGTCCTTTGACACTTGGATGTCAGCGGGCAGGTACCAATGTCTGTCACCCCTGGGCGTACAAAGAGCTGCTCTGGACACAGCACCTCTAGCCGGGGCCTGCCACTGCTGCTCCACTCCCCGAGCCTGCCTGCAGGCTGTGCCAGTCCGTAAAGTACTCAGCAAGCATCTACAAGCCCCACCTTGGCATCCATCTTGGCCCTAGTTCTGCCTTTCAGAGCCAGCTGGAGCCTTCTCAATAAGCTGCCTGCCTTGGTGGATCTCAGGGTACCCCTGGCTCCCACCTTAGACTGTGCCAGTCCTGTGCCCCTCATTTGCAGTAGTTCTGAGCAAAGGCCACCAGGAGATGGGCTCTGAGAGACAGCCCCATCACCTCCTTTGCAGGGGTCACCTGTGAAGACAACAAAATGCCAAAACCGCTCCCACTGACCTGGTCTGTCAGCATTACAGTTTTAAGAACACATCTGCTCCAATAATTTGCTCTAGCATTCTCCTATGAGCAGCTTTTCAGGGGCAGCAAATGTTTGGATATTAAGACTTTAAGCTACTTTTTAAGTAAGAATACAAAAAAATGCAGACACTTTGGTTACGGCTTAAGCCAGCCTAAGTTCTTATTTTCTTCCAGGCCAAAAAAAAGATTTTAATCAGCTCCTTCTGAACTTGGCAGGAAAAAGCCTCTCTGGCTGGGGGAGAAAGAGTGAACACACCAGTATATAGTCCAAAGAGTGGCTTTTCCCAGGCTATGGTAAAAAAATTGGGGTGTCTGTTGCTGTGATTTTGGCATTGTCAGAGTTTCCTTCCCTGGGGGAGAAAGCTAGTGAGAGCATCCACAGGAAGGCTGGTTGTGTGTCAGTATTCCTCTGAGGCATGGCTAGGATCTGGAGGCATGAGCTGTCACCTTCATGCTTTTGTACTTTAGGCTGCTCTATGTAACCTCCCTGATTCTAAAGTTCTGGCTGATGAGGACTCCTGGGCTGCTTGGAAAGCAACCCAGTGCTCAGCTCTTTAATAATCTACACCTTTGATTTTGTACTGTGAATAAAAATACCAGCAAGCTGCTCCATTTGGACTGGGGAGGGTGGCAGTGAAACCCTTAATAAAAGGGGTACATTAAAGTGTGAGAATGTAACACTTGAAGGAAATGAACAAGAGACATTGGCTAATGAAACAGCATGGCAAAATGCAGAAGTTATATTCTTTTTACAGCTAATTTACTGCCCAATGAGACACCCAGGTGTACAGGGTTCTCTTGACTTTATGAATACTGCTGGTGAGACCTTGGCTTGATTGTAGTTACTAGAATCAATGGTTCACCTAAAACATGACTTCACTGTTAGACTCCCAGTGCTGCTCTTTGTGACGCCTCAAGCAATATGTACTGCAGTACTTCAGGTTTAATTTTGTCCAAGTCATTATTTTTGCCTGTCGGAAGGCCATAGCGTTCCACATCCAACTGATTTGTTTCTGAAGAAACTGAAGACCATGCTTACCCTTCTGAGTATCTGGGAGTGGGGAGCAGGAGGAAAGTGAGGGATTACTTGAGGCTGGATTTTCAAAGGTAAGTCTTGGATGCAGTATCAGGTAACAAGAGGATTAACCAGTGACTGCACATCAGCTGAGCTGTTGTAAGTGATCCTGCAGGCATTTTAGCCCAGCACAAACTCCAGCTAAACACAGATGTGACCTTGAATTTACCATGCTAAAACTACTAAAACTCCATCCCTTATGATCAGTACATCTGATTGTCAGACAGAATACAGACAGTCACATTCAGGCTTAGGCAAAGGTTGATGGCATCAAACAGGCATCAAATACAGAGGGAGCAAGAACAAGAGGAGCTAAGAGATGTGCCAAATTTGGAATTGTACACCACAGCTACAACTTAAGACATGAGAAACCATCTCTAAAGGGACAGGAGCAAGATATAAGGGTAAATCTATAGCAAATGTCAGGTCAAGTAGATGGGATTGCTTCATGCTCTGACCCTGTGTTACCCAGAATATCCAGATTTCGTGCACGGTGACCATGGCTGGGCTGTGGCTGTAGCTGTTGAACTGGCTGTGGGCTGACACATACAAGACTTCAAATACCCAAAGCTTTAGGCATCACTGCTTATTCTATCTGTCATTATGTTTCATTTCTTTCAGTTACTTGCCTGACTTAGAAAGGGGAAACCAGGTGGTGGCTTGACAACATACGCAGGTGTCTGTCACTTAATGGTATCCTGGAAAGAACAGTTTTCTTTATAATTACTGGGATTTCCAATAATTACTGGGATGTTTCCAACAGGTAACAAAGATGCTTTTTGTCCCTCTGATCAAATACAGCAGGGGAAAAAAAAAGAAAGAAATCCCCACAAGACTCATCCACAGTGAAAACTTGAATTTTTTCCAGTTATGTATCACCACAAACCAGTGGTAAATTTCAGTCTGAATAACTTGGTTTGGTTCTTGTTTTGTTTTTTTGTTTTTTTTTTTTTTTTATATGTTAAGAGAAAAGCAGAGGATAGTGAAGGATAGAATCATAGAATGGTTAGGATTGGAAAGGACCTTAAGACCATGAAGTTCCAACTCTCTGCCATGGGCAGGGACACCTCGCACTAGGCCTGTCGCCCAAGGCTCTGTCAAGTCTGGCCTTGAACATTGCTAAGGATAGAGTATTTACCACTTCTTTGGGCAAGCCATTCCAGTGCCTCACCACCCTCACACTAAAGAACTTCTTGCTTTTACCTAAGCTGAATTTTCCCTGTATTAGTTTACACCTATTACCCCTTGTCCTATCACTACAGTCCCTAATGAAGAGTCCCTCCCCAGCAACCTGATAGGCCCCCTTCAGATACTGGAAGGCTGCTATGAGGTCTCCAAGCAGTCTTCTCATGTCCACGCTGAACAGTCCCAACTTTCTCAGCCTGTCTTCATACAGGAGGTGCTCCAGTCCCCTGATCATCCTCATGGCCCTACTCTGGACTTGTTCCAACAGTTCCATGTCCTTTTTATGTTGAGGACACCAGAACTGCACACAATACTCCAAATGAGGTCTCACAAGAGCAGAGTAGAGGGGCAGGTTCACCTCCTTCAACCTGCTGGTCACGCTCCTTTTGATGCAGCCCAGGATACGGTTGGCTTTCTGGGCTGCAAGCACACACTGAAGCCGGCTCATGTTCATTTTCTTATCAACCAACACCCCCAAGTCCTTCTCCGCAGGGCTGCTCTGAATCTTTTCTCTGCCCAACCTGTAGCTGTGCCTGGGATTGCCCCTACCCAAGTGTAGGACTTTGTACTTGGCATGGTTAAACTTCATGGGGTTGGCATCAGCCCACCTCACAAGTGTGTCAAGGTCCCTCTGGATGGCATTCTTTCCCTCCAGCGTATCAACCGAACTACACAGCTTGGTGTCATCATCAAACTTGCTGAGGGCACGCTCAATCCCACTGTCCATGCTGCCGAAAAAGATGTTGAACAGGATTGGTCCAAAGGGTAAGGATATAAAAAACTACCCCTTCCAAATAATTTTCCTTCTTTTCATTTCTGGAAGGAAGGTAGAAATAACAGTATCAGAGAGATAAGCAATCATTTTAAAATGTTCAACCTATTGAGCAGCAGGTCCTCAGGTGGTGTAAATCTGCGTTGCTCTGGAGGTGTATAAGCATCAGACTGAATTACCTGAAGCCTTGATAAAAAACAAATTGGAAATGAAAAGTATGTTATAAAATCAAAAAACCAAACAAAACAAAATAAAGCAAAAAAGAAACATAAAATCCCACAATGCATGATGTTGATAATCAGCTGGTGTTCTATTCAAACCATCTTGTTGGTTCACATAAAATTGTAGGTCAGTCTCAAAACAGTAGATGCAGAGACTAGGATGTAATGCCATCTTTTGTACTCTCTGTTTATGCCTCAGTGGGAAACCCAGAGCAGAATTCAGCCCTAAGGGGCTAAAACTATTTATTTTTCAAACTCAAGCCATCCTTTGTTTTTTGGAGAAAAATAAGTTTCTAATAAAATATGACTTGCGCCTACTTTATTTTCTTTACCTCTCCAAATCTAAAACAAAGAGAGAGTGAAAATGTAAGTAACATTTTCGTATTAAAAGAAATTATTCCTGACAATTTTAATGTCAAGTTTCAGCTTGATGTGATTTAAAACGGGCAAGTTACAAAGCCCTAAAAAAATGGGGTTTTATAATGGAAATGCTGACAGACCCTTAACTACAGTGGCGTTGCTGGGCGCCACTCTAATAAAAGGTGGCAAGGATCCAGGAGTCTTCACAGCTGCATGTCTAAACTTTATTATCTGACTATAGTTTGCAGGTCCTTGCCAGACCATAACTCATTTAATTCTGACACATTCCAGCTTATAATTGGTGTTGTACTAATATGTTCCTAACTGGTACTGGGGTATTTTTAAATAATTTTTTCCTGTAAAACAAGGCCATTCTCCAAAACCAAAGATGCACTGACATTTGGCAACAAGCAAGCTTTTTTTTTCTTTTTCTTTTTCATCCTCGAGCTAAAATAATTCAAATGCTAAAGGCCAGTGTTTGCAAAGGAAGCACAAAGAACACTGAAACAACTGTAATTCCCAAGGCAGGAGAAATAAAGCAATCTCCAACTTTCTCTAAGCAAAGTATTTTACTTGCCTTTAGCATCCAGTGACAAAGCAAATTGTTCTTAAAATACATCAGTAATGGCTTGCAATTAGGAAATAATTGTAAAAGCAAAATAAGCAAACACAGTTGTTTTTGTACTTTGCCAAGTAATAAAACAACTGTATTAATACATGGAAGAAATAAACCACTTTTTTATTTAAATCTACTCTTGGGTGCATGCCACCTGAAAACCGGGACATTTTGAGTAAGTGTGCACTTCCATAGCATATTCTTTTTCACGGTATCACTGATTTTTGGAACAAAACTGATCCGTTACATGAAGGATTGATCATTACTGACACTGAAATCCCAGCTTGCATCAGTATCAGCTCATTTCCAGCCACTCCACTTCCAGGCTGCTGCATCTGTCTGAGCAGGTATCTGGGCAATGTCTTTGCCTATCGTGGTCCTGGAGCAGCCAGGAAAGGTGAACTGGAGTAGCGTGTAATACATCTTTCCAAATGTCTATTAGGATTGTTCTGTAAAGCTTTCTTGGTAGCTTTTGAATAGAAGCACTCTGGGCTTTCTTTACAGAGCGCTCTTACCAAGAGCTTAGAGGGCCACAGGGCAGCCCCCATGTGGGAGCGGGGTGTCCTTTTGGGTAACCCTAGCCTTACAGGGGAGTCACTGAAAGTGGCTGACTTTTGGATCCAAGTCATTCCATTCCTCCGCAGAGGGACAACTCTATCACCCCCTTCTGCAAGAAGGGCCTTATTGTTCTTTACAGTTAAGATCCCACACATAACCCAAAGCAGAAATTCATCAAGATTTTACTTTGTGTTGCCTGAATTAATGGGGACCTGAGTTTTTAAAATGTAGTAGGCTTTTATAGCTGACTTTGTGTTGGCCACAGAGACATGAGACATTCAGTTGCAGATCCAGTAAACATTTTCAATGTTTATAGCAAACCACAGGATGATATTTTTACATTTTATTGAGTATAACAACAAATAGTACAAACAACAATTGGTATTATTATAAGAATTAAATCACAGTTATGGCTCTTTGATGGTATTAAAAGATAAAAAAGGTAATATATTTGCATAGTGATCAATACTATATTTCTAGTTCTTCAAATGCATGGTTTTGAGTCGTGACTAATGGTCAAGTTCCTGTAACACTTTTGCTTCCTAACTTTCTGTACTCCTTACAGAGTACATTAGCTCCTCAGTGGCTGAAAACTTAGAACTTTTCCTAGTCTATTCACAGAGAGAATTCAAAGTGGACAAACTGTTCCCACCAATAAAACAGGGCTTTGTGAAGGTGAAGAGATCTAACTTTCCCCCTTCATCATCCACTTTGTTTTGCAAAAAAAGCTTCCCTTTCACTCAAAATGCTGCCCCTTTTTGCCTGATTCAGGGCCACAGGCATAACATGCAGCTGCTCATCACCCAGCCCAACATAATCCTTATATCCTTCAATTAAATTACAGACTAATGTTTGACTCACATTCAAACAAGTATGAACATACATGCAGATGACAATAGGTGATAATTCTGCAATTTTCAGAAGAAAGAAAATGAAGGAAAAAGAAAAGAAATAAAAACAACATGAGTAAAGAAAAAAAATCAGCTCCATGTTTATAGAAGCTTTTGACATGTAATGAGAAAGAGTTGACTTCTGTTAATATATTTTTCCATTTCCCAAATAATTGCTTTAGAAAGTGAAACAACCTGACAAGTCAGAAATATGTTGTTACCTACCTGTCCAAAACCTGTACACAGAAGCTTAAACGTTTGCTACTGGCACAGTTGTGTTAACTTCATTTCTACATTATCAAAATTAAAAAATGCTCTTTTTGGCCTTGTAGTTTGTGCAAGAGTCCAGCTGCCAGTCTATAATCACTGGTCTAAAGGGAGTAAATTATGGAGTTACCATTCCTATTGATGTTTCAAGCTTTATACTTAAAAGAAGGAAGTCAATCACTCTTACTATCCATGAAGAGTTCAATGGATTATGCTTAGCAATATGAGACACATTTTTTAGGTATGAATACATTTTCTTAGAATTTATTAACAAATTACTAGTTTCTTTATGACTTAAAATAGGTTTTGAATTATTTTAAAACTCTTTGAAGGAAGTTGGCATCCACCTCAGAGCCTCTGAACTGGGTTGTGAAATTATCTGAATGGAATCACAAAAACACTTCAAAAATAATTTCACACACTGAATTTTTAATGTTTAGCTGTTTGTGTTGCTAGGGGCTAGCAGCAACATCTCTTCCTCAGTATTTTGCTGTCCTTTTTCAACATGCTTGCTATATATACTGTCAAAAATATTTCCAGTATTTATCAGAAAAAGCGTGCCTGAGGCAAATCTGGACTGCAAAGATGAGGCCTAGCTGTCTGCCTTCTCTAACTGGGTCCAAGTGTAATCTACTACCATAATAGTAAAGACACTGCAGGTGAGATACAAGCACCTGGTCCCATCTGAGACACCATTCAGCCTCTGAGACATCCCTGTAGGGCTCACAAAAGGGGCACAAGGCCTACAGGCTGTTCTTATTTGATACCCTGGGGGTAATACAGGTTGTCTGAGGTTGCAGTAGGCTTCCACATCAAGGCAGATATCAAGAGCCTCATCCTGTGAGCCAGGCTGTAGATGGGATATCCCAGAGTTCAGACAAAACAACCTCAAGCCTTGTAGCTTATTCCCCTCTGCACTGGAGGAATTGAATCGACAAGGAATTCGTATTTCAACTATAGTTGCCATTGCACTCACTGAAGAGCAAAGGTTTCCAACATAGAATCACAGAATCATAGTATTATAGAATAGTTAGGGTTGGAAAGGACCTTAAGATCATCAAGTTCCAACCCCCCTGCCATGGGCAGGGACACCTCGCACTAGGCCTGTTGCCCAAGGCTCTGTCAAGTCTGGCCTTGAACATTGCTAAGGATGGAGTATTCACAGCCTCCCTGAGCAAGCTATTCCAGGGTCTCATCACCCGAACAGGAAAGAATTTCTTCCTTATATCCAATCTAAACTTCCCCTGTTTAAGTTTGAACCCATTACCCCTTGTCCTATCACTACAGTCCCTAATGAAGAGTCCATCCTCAGCATCCCTGTAGGCCCCCTTCAGATACTGGAAGGCTGCTATGAGGTCTCCACACAGCCTTCTCTTCTCCACGCTGAACAGTCCCAACTTTCTCAGCCTGTCTTCATACGGGAGGTGCTCCAGTCCCCTGATCATCCTCATGGCCCTCCTCTGGACTTGTTCCAACAGTTCCATGTCCTTTTTATGTTGAGGACACCAGAACTGCACACAATACTCCAAATGAGGTCTCATGACAGCAGAGTAGAGGGGCAGGATCACCTCCTTCAACCTGCTGGTCACGCTCCTTTTGATGGAGCCCAGGATACGCTTGGCTTTCTGGGCTGCAAGCGCACACTGCCAGCTCATGTTCATTTTCTCATCGACCAACACCCCCAAGTCCTTCTCTGCAGGGCTGCTCTGAATCTCTTCTCTGCCCAACCTGTACCTGTGTCTGGGATTGCTCTAACCCAGGTGTTGGACCTTGCACTTGGAATGGTTAAACTTCATGGGGTTGGCATCAGCCCACCCCACAAGCATGTCAAGGTCCCTCTGGATGGCATTCCTTCCCTCCAGCGTATCAACCGAACCACACAGCTTGGTGTCATCGGCAAACTTGCTGAGGGTACACTCAATCCCACTGTCCATGTCAGTGACAAAGATGTTAAAGAAGACCGGCCCCAACACTGATCCCTGAGAGACACCACTCGTTACAGGTCTCCAGCTGGACATTGAGCCATTGACCACAACTCTTCGTGTGCGGCCATCCAGCCAGTTCTTTATCCACCGAGTGGTCCATTCATCAAATTGATGTCTCTCCAATTTAGAGACAAGAATGTCGTGTGGGACAGTGTCGAGCACACAGGTCCAGGTAGGTGACATCAACTGCTCTACTGCTGTCCATCAGTTCCGTAGCCCATCATAGAAGGCCACCAAATTGGTTCAGGCAGGATTTCCCCTTAGTGAAGCTGTGCTGGCTGTCACCAAGCACCATTGTACAGGTCACCAGGTTCCTGCAAAACTCCAAGAGCACGGAAATGAAACATGAAAAAATATGCAAAACCAGGGTTTTTAATTTGTAGCTCCTGATTGTTCCCTTGCTCCAGACATTGTTTCAGTCAAAGCATTGGCAATAATTAAATTGCACAAATTGTAATGGACTATGATGGATGATCACAGAATGAGCAGAAGAAAAAGAATAGGCACTTGCTCTCTGCTCACTGCTCCCTCCCCACAATTGTTTTTTGTTCTGCTCTTTTAGGTTCATTCTGTCAGTTTTCTACCTTTAACAAGTCTGATTTCATTTCTAGAATACCCCAGTCTAGATAATGAGGATTTTGAAACTCTCATATACATGATCCAAAGTTCCTCTCTGCAAGCGATGTTGAGGATAGTGGTCAATGGCTCAGTGTCTGGATGGATACTAGTGACAATTGGCATCCCTCAGGGGTGCGCACTGGGACCAATACTGCTTAGTATCTTCATCAATAACATAGTGTGTCTTCAGCAGTTTGCAAATGACACAAAGCTGAGTGGTACAGTTGAGACACCCGAGGGAAAGGATGCCATTCAGAGGGACTTGGACAGGCTCGAGAGGTGGGCCTATGTGAATCTTGTGATGTTCAACGGGGCCAAGTATAGGGTTCTGCACCTGTCTCTGGGCAGTCCCCAGTATCAATACAAGCTGAGGGATGAAGGGATCGAGAGCACCCCTGAGAACAAGGATTTGAGGATACTGGTGAATGAAAAATTGGATATGTATGACCTGCCAATGGGCACTTGCAACCCAGAAGGCCAATTGTATCTTGGGCTGCATCCAAAGGAGCGTGGCCAGCAGGTCAAGGAAGGTGATTCTACCCTTTTACTCTGCTCTAGTGAGACCTCACATGCAGTACTGCATCCAGCTCTGGAGTCCTCAGCACAGGAAAGACATGGGCCTATTGGAGAGAGACCATAGGAGAGACACAAAAGAGGGGTGGAGCACCTCTCCTATGAAGAAAGCCTGAGAGAGTTTGGGATGTTCAGCCTGGAGAAGAGAAAGCTCCAGAGAGGCTGCAGCCTTTCAGTTCTTAAAAGGCGCCTAAAATAAGATGGGGAAAGATGTTTTAGAAGTGCCTGTTGGGATAGGGTGAGGGGTGATGGTTTTAAACTAAAAGAGGGGAGATTCAGGCTGGACATGTGGAAGAAATACTTTACAGTGTGCGTGGTAAAACACTGGCACAAGTTGTTCAGAGAGACGGGAGTCTTGCCATCCATGGAGACATTCAAGGCCAGGCTGGATGTGGTTCTGGGCAACCTGATCCTGCTGAGCATGTCCCTGCTCATTGCAGGGGGTTGGGCAAGATGACCTTTGAAGGTCATTTGCAACCCAAACTATTCTATGATTCTGTGAATCTATGATTCTTTTCTGTGTCTTTGTTTTCTTAGTGGAAATTAAGATTGATTGATGATTGAATCTAAAGGAAATACATGCCTTGGAGTTATTCATCATCTCTTTCTACTCTGAAATAGAAAATTCACTACGTCTAAGTAGGACTTGCTTTAATCATTGGCCTTTGCATAAAAGGCAGAGAGACATACTGATTGACTAATATATTACTTGGCAATCATTTTGTCTTCAGTCATGGATTAAATTGTTTTGTGTGTATCATTTTTCAATCTATCATTAATATGTCTTTCTTTCATCTTTCTTTTTCTTCCCTGTTTTGATTTCAGTTTTCTCTTGCTGGAGACTTTGAAGGGAGAGCCAAAATGACTATCATCTAGAATTATCAGCTGTATGAGCAAAAGCACTCTCCCTGCATTTCTTGGTGATGTTTATTTCCTTTTCTGGCACTCTGTTCTCCACACATATATGCATAATGTGGTGTGTGTCCAAGTCCTCTGGAAGAATGAAATCCATGTCTGTAGGTGTAAAAGCACAACTGCCTTCTACTCAAAATGATGCTGGCTTCATATGTAACTTTTGCTAAGATTATGATAAAACAAGGAACTGTGCTCAGGGAAAGAATGTAAAAGACTTTAAGACTGATCTTGATTATGAGTAAAGATCCTTTCTCCTAATATTTCATTTACTCTGAATGAGGTTGCAGATTTCATAAGGTTCAAAGCATGGCATCTGGTCTGTGCTTGTCTGAACTTCTGCTGAATTTTCTTCAGTTCAAGCCAAGAAGGTATGTTCCAGAGTTGATACCACAATTGGCAATAATTGGTGCTGGATTTGCTGGGTCATGAAGGAGAAAAGCAAGAAGAAGCAAGGAACTCAAGCATCTGCGCCTGCAGAGATATTTATGAGTTGAAATTACCAGGCCTTTGACTATCCTATAATCAACCCTTTCTAAAATACTTGTTTCCATGAGAAGTTGAGCTGTGTCTTTCATTGACATGATGAAGGGGCAGAGGTGCTGTTCTCTGCAAGACAGCAGGGACATGAACATAGTATAACTGAACTGTGCAGGCAATAAAGAGGCTTAATTGTATTTAAACACAAAGAAACTGAGGGTGCTTGTTTCCACGTGAGAGAGCAGCCTCTTCACCTGCCTGGTGGGCTTCCACAAACCATTGTCCTGTGGTTGCTTTGTCTTTCCATGGTTATGCAACATTCACCACCACCACATTCCAGTTGGTCCCAGAGTAGTGGGCTGGGAGGGTGTCAGTGGTCCCAAAGAGCCATGGGACCCTGTCACTTCCCAGCACTCCCAAGGCAGTGCTGCCACTCAGAGTAGCTTCTGCCCTGCCTTGAGTGGGGCCATTTGGCCTACCATGCCCATAAAGGTGTTTCAGTGCTTCTCCTTTACTGCTGTTTTAATGAAAGTGAACTCAATTTAAGAAAATATACTAAATTTCTTAAATTGTAAAATTTTATTGTAGGCCATGATTAAATCATTTTCAAGCATTATTGAGTCATGCGGAACTTTGTTTTCCAGTTTGATGCTGGAATTGGTAACCAAAGTCAGTTTTATATCCAGACCACATGTTGCAATAATTGTAAGAAAACCCTCTGAGCCTTTACAATGTAAAATTACATTTGCAAAGCATTATTATCATATATCTTCTTTCAAGTGGAATAAAATGGTTTTTCTGGAGAGCAACACAACTTTAAAATCTTCCATTCACATTTATTTCTGATAGAGCAGAGTCCAGGGAACCATGAAAGAGCAGATGTTGTCCAAATGGGACTAATTTACCCAGGCTGTTATTTTTTTATGTTATTAAAACATACTGAATGCAAATGCAGCATTTAAGATCGGTCATGCCTAAGGCAATATCTTTTGCTGAATTTATGTTAAGAATTCTAACAGTATAGCAGTCTACAAAATGTAGGGTTAATTTCCCCAAGCCCTCTGAGAGCTGGAGCTGCTCCTTTAGTCAGGCAGGTTTTGGTTTTGTAATTACTGTTTTTACAAGTACAGCATTTGTGGCCAGCACTTTCAGTTGCTCTCAACGTCAGCTCTAAGCATGAGGCCTGTAGCATTCTGGGCTGTCCAAACATCCGTAATTTTAGTTGTGGTATTTCACAGTCTGGTTTTTCATTTTATTTCTTCAGTCTGTGTAAAGAATAATAGTCACAGTTTGTCTGTGGAGATACTATTTTTTTTTTTTTTTTACATTGAAACTCCTTTTTGCCACTTTTTGTCTAAATTTTCCATGGAGAAGCAAATACTTCCTGAGTAGTTTCTGCTACCAGGGTTATCAAAATGTTCAAAGTCCATGGAAGGGTTGTGTTTACAGTGTGTTTTTATGCCACATAGAGACACTTGATCCAGCTTACACATTGGACACAGCAGACTATAAGTATGTAGGTTACTCCTTTACATTTTCCTGAAAAATTTATCAACCCCTAGAATGCACCTTGGGAGCTGACAGCTACAGCAAAACAGGGAACAAGGGAAAGCCAAGGCTGCTGGTCAAGAAGGCTAAAGGATGTATTGGAAGCATCTGCAGTTTGCATCTACAATATTCATCACACCTATGCATGGCTATCTGTATCCTTAACACATGTGCCTGTTCCTCCCTATGCCACACCCCCCACTGCCACCCTATTCACAATACCCACTCTCATCTAGAGGATCATAATTGTCATGGGATGGGAACCGAGTGGCCACAGCAATGAGAAGCGAAAATGGAAGATGGAGTTTGATGGGCTGATTTGACTGTGGTGTCAGGGAAAGGAGAAATAGAAACCATGGGACCTCTGTCACCCCAAGGAAATCCTGTCCATTGTAGCTATGGAGTTTCATGTCCCTATTGTACAATTAGCCAGGCTATCAAGGCCCTTGGAGGAAGCATGCAAACTGCATTTTATGTTGCATTAGACATCTGATCTAATTACACAGAATTACCCTGTGTCTGGAAGTGCCTGCATCTCTCTGTTGACTCTATAAGGAATGTAATGTTGATTCTCTGAATCATACCTAAGTAAGATGTCCAAATTTGATGGTCCAATTAACCCTCTAGGAGTAATAAATAAAACTTTGCACAGTTTAGTACTGGCAGGAGGTGTGTTTTGGTAGCAGTCATGTTTAATGTTCCCAGTTGAATAATCATTACTCTTAGATTTGACGTTGTTGTGAGAAGACTTAGAGTCTATAATTTCAGTATCTCTTTCTACAGATTCTGTACAGTTTACTTAGCATTCCAACTGGTTCATTCACCAGTAATACTTGCATGGCCAGAGTTCAGAAGAGGCATCTCTTTAGGCCGCTACCTTGCACACCAAGAGTTCAGTTTTGAAAACTGATTAATGGTGGCTAATGCCTCCATTTTTTGTTCCCAGTTTGAGATGCTGAAAGGCCATCTGACCATTAGGAAGAAGGTTTGGTGTTCTCTGGAGGCAGGGTTCCATTACAATGTCTAAGGATATATATCGCAAATCACTACTCACTCTAGAGCTTTTTCTTCTTTCTGAACTCTGGTTATAAAAGATGAGAGATGTTCTTAGCCTAGCAGTCTGCTGCAGGATGAAACAATTCCAGAGGTCATTTGTGGTCAGTCGTTTGCTCTGCAGCTGTACTGTTTTCGGTCTCAGCCTGATCAACAGTTTTATGTACCAAACTTATCTCTGGGATGACACACAGTGCCCGATAAAACATTCTGAAAGTTGCAGAAGGAATAACTTATCTGTGGATTATTTAGTAAATGCAAATGTAAGTGAGTGAAAACATGGAGAGAGTGTTCTGTCAGAGTGGAAACAAAAAGCCACTACTGAGTAATGGGATTTGAAGTGAAATGTTTCTTGTTTGCTCAAAAAGCATTGCTAGTGGCTTTTCCCTGTTCTGGATTGATTAATTACATTGGCATCCATTTCTTTAGCTAACAGTAAGGGTACAGCTCTTGTGTTCTGCCCTTTACTCTCTTGTTGTTTAAATCATAAAAGCAGAAAGCAGAAAACATTTTTGCCTACCCTACATATGTTGCAGCTGTTTTGCTACTGTTCTTTACCTTCTGTATCTCAGATGGTCTGTATTTGTTTCCTGTGGAAATAAAAAAAGAATAAAATTAAAAAAAAAAAAAGAGGCTTTTCTTTCAGAATCACTTAATGCATAAAGTGCATCCTGCAAGATTCCAGTTGGGCACCAGCAAAACAGACAGCAATGCACATGCTACCTTTCTCTTCATCATGCTGTGTTGTTGGAGCTGAGACAAAATAGCCCACTGAAGCCACTTTTGTACCTCCAAAGTATTCACCAGGAGGAAGACTGCTTTGATATTTAATTTGAGAGCTGAGAACCATTTTAAAATAAATTCTTCCTGCTGTTATGCCCATTGCTTTGTGTTACTGTATGACTACTCAGTCAAATTTGCAAGCGCAGGTACGTTTCTTGGTCACACTAAATGGAAATCTTAAGTAGCACATCTGGGTTCATCCTCTTTAAATGAAAGAGGTACACGAATATGAAGTAAAGCCTGTTATATGTGCTCCAGGAACCTACAAGAATAGAGGCCTTAGAAAAGTAGACAGATAGGAGACACAGGGAGAGAGAGGGATAGGCAGGCAGGCAGGCAGACGTTAGGAAATCCATCTTTGACCTTCATATGCCAAAGAAATTATTTTTGTTTGAGGTGGGGGAAAGTCAATCCCTTAAGGGAAAACAGAGGAGGGGAGAGAAGTAATAGGGAAATGAGTCAGACACAAAGAATTGCTGGCAAATACAGACACTTCCTAGTAAAGGAGGACAGTTTTCAGCTGATCTAATGTAAAAAAAAAAAAAACAGATAATATGTGCCTGGTTTTTATTTAGTCCCCCTTGTAACTAGAAATATTTGAGTTTAATAAATGGGGAAAAGGTGAGAAGCAAAACCCTTGTCTCATCACTGCTTCCCCACATCACTGAGAGAAGCAAGTTGAAGGCCTGAATCAGTGTTTTTCTTTGGTTTTAGCCTTTTTCTTTTTTTTCCCTTTTTCTCCCCATATAGGAGCTTTGAGACGTGGTTCCACTGTAAGCATTTAAGAAGAGGTAAAACATGTGGTTTCTTCACAGGGCTGTTTCTAATCAGATGGAATTAACTTCTGTAACTGTATAATTATAATGACGATAACTGATATTTTATTTTTGATTTTATTAACAAAGGAACCCTGAAGTACTCTAGATTCATTGATATGTCCCTGGGGTCCTCCTTACTACAGAGACTGGTGAGCCAGTCTCTGTAGTAAGCCACAGAGTCCTTCCCAGTCCTTCCTAGCACTCAAATTAATTACAGTCTGAGGGGTTGGCTGGAGATCTACCCAGATCTAAACATTACAACCTAACCAATACAAGATCTATCAAAGCGTAAATCCTGTGGCTTATCACCATTGCTAAATCAAAGTTGTAGCTATTAACAGCAGAAACATTAGGGGCAGCAGCAACTCAGCAGAAGCAGCCATGGTCAAAAATGAAAGATGAGGTTTTTCTGCTTGCTTGGAAACAAACTGTGAGGGAAAGACAGGTTATGTACTCACAGGAGTAAAAACATGCAGCCAAGGGTAGCCAAAGCTAAGCAAATGAGGGATATGGGTAGAAGATACATAGTTTGTGAAAGAAGGTGAACTGTAGAAACGTTGGTTAATTGATTAATGTGTCGGTGTTAGCCTTTGTTGCAGTCAGGATCTTCAGCCAGTAATGTTTGTCAAAGTCCTGTTTTCTGCTGGGAGGTACTGTATAAATTTACTGTTCTGACCTAAGACTGAATTTACTCTTCTGATTCGTCTGAGGAATCAGAAATTGGGATGGCATATGTGTACCTTGGTCCCCAAGGTACAGAGGTGCCACACACCTGGAAGGCAGAGCTCCTTCTCTGACAATGTCACTGGGCTTCAAACAACTGTGCAATGAGCTGGGTTTTATTAACCCCATTGTTCATAAGGCAATCACTCCATTCCCTGGTGATGTGGGAGGGGATTATTTCCTTACTAAATATAATATATGCATATTTGATCTTCAGTACAATTTTATCTGTAGCTGCTCCTCCATTCCTTCTTTGGATTACAGACGTAGACCACTGGAGACAGGTGTGGTTTTCTATTTACAGAGTAATGGAAACTAATTTTCTGTTATGCTTACAGCAGAGTAAAGCCACTGTATTGGCTGTTCTGGGGGAGCTAAGGGAGCTGTAGCCTATAGCTCCTGCCTGCCTTCCTCTGGCAGGTCAGTGTAGGCCAGACTGTATTTAACTCTTGTGGCTTTGACAAGTCTGTGAGTTCAAGCTGTTGACAAAATTCCATTATCTTCTTTCTTTGCTACAGCTATGAAGAGATGATGTGCCTAGATGAGGAAAACTATGCAGAAAGAAAAAAATCCCTTGATCTCTTTCCCTGATAAACCTCTTGTTTCAACATTTATCACTGGCTAATGGGAGACATTTTTAACGCACTTCATGGTTAAACCACTATCATTATGGTGAATGTGCATAGTGACATTTCTTTATTATTTATTGTATTGTCATGGGTGTTCCAGTATGCTTTTCTTCCAGGAAGCAAGAAGTTTTGCCTGGGATTGGAAAAGCATTGGTCCTCAGTGTTGTTCTGGATGTCAGACAGAGCAAGGGGAAATCCAGCTGAGCAGCACTGTCCTTTATGTTGTTAAGATCCGTCTAAATTTTAGTAACCCTGTAATGATGTCTACATCAGACTATACATTCTGCGTACATCACAGCTAATGGCACATACGTGGGCTAGCGGCACAGAGACACTGGAGAAAACTCAGAGCAAACATTCAGCTCTATTGTAGTTCAACACAGGAGACCTCACTATGTCAGCTCATCCTGGCTGCTAATAGTCAGCCCAGAAAGCCTCAAAATCAGAAACAAAATTTAATGAGAAATCAGCATTGGTATTGTTCAAAATGCATATTTTGCATTACAAACATGTTTCAGAATGGAAAACAGCTCCCAATGCATTTGCAAATATATGTATATGACAAATCAGGTCCGTGTTTTCTGTGAGTTACAACATAATTATTCTGCTTGGTTTTGTTCCTTACATTCTGTGATCACTATAAACTTTGGCAACTAACCCTTCTAGAGAAATTACCTCAGGCACAACTAGTTAATTGACTCATTTATTGGTTGCCTGAAAGTATGCAGCATTAGCAATTCTTCCCATTCATCCCTTTTTGTCTCTGACAGAGTATACAATGAAACATCACTGGATGAACTACCAGACATTCATTCCACTCCATTGTCTTTTTAAGCTCCTTCGCTTGTAGAAAAAAAAGTACTGAAGCAGATGACTATCACCAACATAAATACTGTTTCAGCCTGTACAAGTAAACTTACACTGACAGGACCTCAGCAAACCTGTGACACAGGTAGCAGTCTCCTGAGAAGAAACAACTACCCCCACAAACGTTAAAACCTTTTTAGGAATGCTCTATTTATCTTAATTATTTCAGTTCCTCTCCAAAGCATTTCAGAGAGCAAAGAGAAAACAACAACAAAAAACTCACTACAGGCCGCAGTGTGCTCCTTCCAACTTTCTATAATCTGTTGTCACCTGGCTTACTCCTTGAGCTATCATCTAAAATCACTCTGTAGATGGAGATAGTATTGATGTTAAGAGGACTTGTGAGCAAAGATGAAGGATACTAATGTTGATATTTTTCCTGTAAAGCTTCTGCTTGAATTTTGATTTACCAGAACTACCCAAGGCTTTAAAAAATAATCACAAGAATATTTGAGCTCTAAAAGAATCAATAGGTAAAATATTTCTATAACCAGATACATTGGAGAAAAGATATCAACCAGCATAGACACTGTCAACATTGGTGCACATTGACTAGAGTTTTATCACAGATCAGCATCTAAGAGACAGGTTTTCAGTCATATTTGTGTAAACCTACTGAGGACAGTAAAGCTAATAAAAAAATTGGCGAAAACTACATTCAGCCCATGTATTCATTAAGCATCAAAGGATTTGTGCTTTTCTTTGTTTGACATTGCTGAATTTAAGGATATACTTTCAATCTTTCAAAGAACAATTACACTGTCAACATCTAAATTGTAAGTTGTTGAAGTATGTGCACTACTGTTCCATTTTCACTGAGGGTCTGTGTCTCCACAAAGGCACACAGCTAACCTGATACAGCACTCACATAGAATAATCTTAACTCTTGCAGCTGAAGTCCGGTGAATCAACCCCATTGTGTGGAAGAATAGGACTTGGTTGGCAGGCACCACAGTGAACTGCAGGTGCTTGCCTTGTCCTTACTGTTTTTTCTTAAGCAATAGCAATTGGTCACTGTCAGAGATGGAGGAGTGGGCTAGGTAGACCATTGTGGCATTCCTGTGAATACCTTGCTATAACAAGCACCCTCAGGAGGAATAAGGCTGAAAGAAGCATGACCCTTGTTCTCATCCAGAAGCCTTATCAGGCTTGTATGGCTGTGTTTTTCAGGATAAGCGGTGACTGCCTTGGGACAGAAAGCATTACTGTTAAAAATCTGCTTATACAAGCAAGCAAGACAGCCAATCAGATATGTGGCATTTCCATGGGATTCTGGCTTTAGGGCTGCCTATCAAATGAATCATTCATGAGTCAGGTTCTGGTAAAAGCACAGGAAAGCCTAAGGAGAAAACCGGGGATATGAGCTGGCATTCCTGGTGTTGGTGTCCCTACTTCTTGCCATGAGCTTCACAAAGTGTAAAAGGGCAAACATCCCACCAAAGGTAGGAGTCCTGCCTGAATAATTTCCCTGGAAACTCTGTTAGTGTAGGACTCTTTTCCCAGACATCATGGTGGCAGAGTGCAAGGTTACCCTACCTGCTTGAGGTCTTTCATTGGCTGGCATTTGTTTTGCAAGATGATAAAGGAAGCTACATGATCCATAGGGCATACCCCTGTAGCTGCTGTCTCCTCCACTTCAGCTCTTCTCCCATGCCAAACAGAAAGAGTCAGCAGCCAAAGGCATACACATCTGCCTGTTCAGCTGGCAGTCTTTTACAAATGGTAAGTTGTTAAATTTTGGTAGATAATAGAACAACTAAAGACCAAAGGAGAAAACACATCATGGAAGAATTTTATTTTTTTTTTTTTTACTTTTTCCAGAAAGAGAAGGAAGAGGGTACATACCAATGAAAAGAACATGAAGAGGAGTATAAGGAGAAACAGGATAAGGGTGATATGGTTGGAAGCAAAGAAGACAGCGCAGGCAAGAAAAAGCACCATTGCAATATCTTGCTGAAACTGAGATAAAGTAAAATCATTATCTCAGTTCTGCTTTTATTATGCTTGAGTCTTGATATAACAATGGATTCACAAAAAACGCCTTCTAAACTGCAGGTAGGAAAGTGTCAAATTTGTTCCTCCTAGTTAAGGTCTTAAAAACCCAATGTTACAATCTGAAGGCACCTTCTTCATACTGCTACTACTTAATAAACTCACTAAGTTTCAGAGCAAGATAAATGTAGAAAAACTTGGAAAAGTTAAAAATGAACAGCTTTGGTTTTTCTGCCACTACCCCGCAAAATATTTTAAAACATGTATAGGTGGTTTTGAGTGTTTCAAAGTTAGGTTAATGAAATATATTATTTAAAAGTTGAAAGTAATTTTAAACTTTATCGCAACAAGAAGCCAAACTTCTACTAATATTTTCTTTCTTTTCTTATCTGGCTGTACCCCATTTCCTTTGCATTTTGGTCTTTTTTTTGGCTTGTATTACACCTTTTTTCCAATAGCGCAATGTGAAATACTAGCCAAGGACAAGGTTTGATATGAATGTTTTCTGTGACTGGGACATCAGCAAACCAAAGACTTTCAAATTAGACTTCATAGGAAAAAGGCTGCACAGTTGACATGTTGTTGCAAGATATTTCTTGCAAACTTCATCACAGCAAAGGAGGCAAGTTGGCAACAGCCAACTGAACAACGGCCTCATGCCGTTTAGCTGAACAATTGGAGACTTTGTCTCTTTTACTTAAAGCTGCAGAATGTTTTGGTATTTGGCAATATTGTACTGATACACATGAGTGAGAACAGGGAGGTGTAAGGGATGAGAAACATTTACAGTGTGTGTTAGAGGACAGGCTGACAGCTTTCTGAGCCACCTTTTTCCAAGGTGTGTGGATGAGGTGATGCACACAATGAGGTGATGCCTCATGTCCAGGTTTTTTATGTGCTAGCTGCAGCACCAAACTGGGAAGATCTGATTTTCTAGAATGACACAGGCAATGCTCCACTTGTGTGAGAAAGGCCAGTTGTAATGCTTTCAGCACAGCTAGGATGATTTACTTTAGCTCCAGAAAGTCTTACATGGTGAACTCACGTTTGCATTGTTGCTAAAAAGAACAAACTACGTGAAAAATTTTTTTTTGGGGGGGGGGGGGGGCGTTGTGTCCCCACAACCGTAATTCTAAGTGGCTCTTCATGAGAAGGAGGGTGCTATTCCAAGAATAATCTGTGATTTCTGAACAATGTTTGAGCATACAATTTCTTAACAGGAAATAAGTTCAAGACACAAGTTATCACTGGCATACCTCATATATATGCAGAGAAAATATCACCTACAGCTTTCCTGAGATTGGCCCATGCTCAACATGTCTTCACTGATTACACATGTTGCCTGCAGCTGCGTTTTGATTGCACACACTGTATCCCCAAGGTTTCTTGCAGGAGATGGTTACACAGAACTTGCTGTTCCATAGGAGCCTCCTTTTGACAAGAAGTCTGTCTTCTCTGCTGTATCTGTCATACCAGACATAAATCAGTGTCAATATACCACTCTAAAAATAGTCTGGGCCTGCTCTACCTTCAGGCAGCCTTAGAGAGTCAGCACACGTTGCCTCTGTCCCAAGACTTGGAGAGAGGCAGGTGCTTCTTCAGTACTGCCGGATTTATGAACATTCGTCAACTGAAAAAGAAGGATGAGTTTCATGAAGCAGCAAGACCTTCCTGTATTTGACCCTGGGAGGTTTTTTTCCCTTTTCCTTTTTGGCTCTGGGTATCTTATCAGTGGCTCTTTATGCCCTCCTAGTCTAACTAATTGATTCCTTTCTCTTGTGATGCTTTTGTAATTGGATTGTAATAAATTATACCCTGCTGTTCAGGAATGCGTCAAATGTTGTTTTAACTTGTCCAATGCAAAGAATTGAGAACTAGAGCCCGAATGATAACATAGAATTTTGCTGGTATTAAACAGACATTTAATAATTCTGCTGTCACTTACATCTGCATAAATCCAGTATGACTCCATTGGCCTCAAGTACTTTCTCAGCATTTACACCACTATGAGTGATGGCAGATTTTAACTCTTCATTCCTGTGGTGAGATAGATGGACTACAGGCCAAGATATACAGACTGCATTGGGAAAGCAATGAGTAATACAGCACAATAATTTCAAGAAACTAAATTAAAAACAGTGATGATTGCCTGAGGATGTTGTATTCTTAAAAAGTGGTGGCCAAGAAGTACCCCTTGGCCTAGTACCTAGTATTGCAATGAAACTCTCCCATGGATAAACACAGAAGTTCTTAACATATATTCTCTTAAACTCAGTAAAGAATTATTTCCTCTACTGACAGGACTCAGATAGTGTGAACAAGCTGCCAGGCAAAACCCAGACTTTTCCCAAGACAGCAATTGTCTTCCCTATCACTGTGAGTCAACCTGGCCACCGGACTGCTCCATACTCCTCTCCTTGCAGCAGACTGGCCAACTGCACCAAATTATGTGTCAAGGTTTTGGCAGTACAACCTATTTTCCACAGAAGACTGAAGAAGAAGTACAGTCTTCATTTAAGTTACTGACTGGACTGTAACCATTGAGCTCTTTTATACAAGATGGAAAAGCACGTGTTTCAGTTGATAATTTACATGGTGACTTTTTTTCCATTATTGTGGCCACATACCACTGGCAGTTGTAGAGACTAAAAACAATGCTATAATCCTCCACAGGCCCTCGACAGCACTGCCCACACATCCTCCCAGCACCTGGGTTTTACTCAGTTGTTTCAGAATTTGATTTGTCAAAAAAAATCCTAGAAAATGGATTTGATGTTTTGTACCATTTTACCTGCAATAGGGAGGTGCATTCAATTCTCTTCTTGCACCTATTTAATATCCTGGTCATGAATCTACAACCGAACCATAAAGAAGCAAGGAAGGTCAAAATCTGTTTTCTTTCCCTCTAAAATGCCAGTGGAAATGATAGATTATCAGCAATTCATTAAATATCACAGAGCCTTAGCTGAGGGGATTGAACTTCAAAATTTAGTTGCTAAAGCTAAGGAATGACTGTTATTTCATACACTCATTGGAGATTGATTATAGAGACTCCCTTTAAATGAGAAGTGGATAGGCTGCTGCCTCTGGCTATATCCCAGCATCACGGCAGATGTTCTTGGTGGCAGGTCTTAGAAGTCAGGTCCCTGCTAGGGAAACCCGATTACAAGATGCATGGCTACTGTGGGCTGAGCCCTCTTCTCAGCATGGACCTAAACAGGCAGAAAGTCTTGGTGCCACTGGTTTAGAAGTGGCACCCTACAGTGCTAAGAGCAGAACTTTGCCCACAGGAAGTATGCTTACAGCTTTTGTTCTAGTGCCTTTAGTTCATGTTCCTTCACTTTAATTTAGGACATATGGAAGAAGTGCACACATACCTTTGATATATCTGATACAACTTTTGATTGAGGGTGAGGGTTTGCTTTGAAGCAAGAAGGAAAAATTCTATCAGCTTCTATGCACTTCCAGGCTAAATTTGGTCTGCCCAGATTTGCAGCACTGAGTGTATGATATGATTGGGTTTTTTTGAAGACATTTAATTTTGTCTTGTGTCATAGTCAGGTCTGTGTTTCTATTTACTGGGTCTAATTTAGGAAGATCCTCTGGTTTTCTGTCCAATTCATGTACCTCTTGGAAAATAACTGAAAACAGGCATGGTTCAAACAATAAAAAGTTCTAAATGAGGAAAGGACAGATAGGTGTTTTTGGAACTCTTAAATGAAAACCTGATACAGGAAGAAGAAATGAGTCTAGCAAATAAACTTCCTGTGTGTTGAAAGATCAAATGGAATCAAAAGTTGAGCAGTTAATATAACACATATTTACTGCTTATGCTGCAGAACAACAGCATTCTCTTTGCAAGCAGAACAATCAGAAGGGGACTGCAAAACTCATCACTCGATGCTTCATAGTTTATTCTCCATTGTCTACATGCATATGTAGCCAAATCTTTAAGTCTTGACCACTATTATACTCAGTCCTTGTCAAGACAAAACTGACATTATCCCTAAGTTGTTGCTATTGCTAGAGCATAAAAAACATTAAAATTGGTGTTTTCACAGCTACTCTTTCTCAAGAGTGTCTGGTAATTTCATGGCCTTTTGAAGGAATTCAACGTCTTGTTCAAAGTGAAATTCAAAAGACAGCCATGTACCTAAATCACTTATGTTACTTTGAAAGCACTACTTTAGAATAACTAAACTGAAGTCACAGGAGCCTGGCCAGAAAGAAGCAAGGTTTCAGGTGGGGGTCTTACAGAAGGTATTTAGTTTATGAGCCAAAGTGAGATTCCTATGACTGCCAACCTGCCACATGTCGCTGCTTGTGTCTGACAGCTGTGCAGTGTGATGTCTCATGTATCATTGGTGAGATCTTGGAGTGAGAGCTGTGCTGACAGTCCTGCTGGCAGTGCTTGGGGCGGGTGCATGTCATTCCCCTTTAAGAGCAGAGTTGGCTGTACAGCATGGTCAGTCGTTGAAACTTGCTCCGGTTGGTAAATGGAGCAGGAGAGAATTGCAAGATTCACAGAGAGAAGGTGTTTAGCAATGTTCCTGCTCTGTTTTAATGAGCACTCTGAACACAGCAGATGTTATTCCAGCAGCTCCTAAACTTCTTGCAATTCCATGCACAGTGCCAGGCCTTACTGGAAGGAAATATGTATTCCCATGACTGTTTCTGCAGATCTAGCTAAGTTGATGGAATAGTCACCCTTTTGATACTTGTAAATAAGTTACCGCAGCATTTTCACTGCAGGAATTAACTGAGTACCTAATTACAGTGATGGAGAACTATTCTCTCATGGCCTAATTAGAATATTGAAATACTGTGCTTAGCGTCCATGTATGTCTGCATTAACAGTTTAAAAAAACCCAAACCAACCAAAACCAAAGCATCAAAATCACACATGGGCTTATGTTGGTAAAAAGACATGAGCGAACTTGCAATATGTCCTACCGTAAAGGTATTTTCTGTGAACTGGGCCATAAGATTGCAATTCTAAGCAGCCACACAATTAATTCTTCAGTTATGCAGTCCAATTAGGACAAATGCTTCCTTTCTAGTTTAATTAGAGATGGGTAAGCTCGTTTGAGCTTATTTGTATAAAATATGTGCTCATTAAACCAGGCCTGGATTTTGTTCAGCTTGTTAGAAATGTTGTGAAAAAAAAAGCAGCTTTCTCACACTGCCTCTGGCCTTTTTAACACTTTAAAGACCACAAGTCCGACAGTTTATCAGTTATCCTCAAAATACTGTACACTTGCTTAGCCAGAAAAATTAAAAGGGCAATTGTGCTACAGTTGGTATATTTGTAAAGTTCACGGTGCCATGGAAATAAATATCTTCTATCATCAGATATCACTCATTGCAACATCCCTCCCTGTGGGCTAATGCAACCAGTGATGGGTTTGTAGGCTTTGCTAATCTTGTCAGAGTTCACTGGCAGCAAAATGAAACGGGGCTGACACACAATCTGTCTTTGCTGAGAAAAGAGCAGGGGACTCATGGAACAGTGTATGAATGTATCTGCAGGGAATGAAGCAGAAAGATTTACATGGAAGCCACACAGTATGAAACCACAAAAGGCATAAAGTCAGTTGAATTGTCCCAGGTAAATACAACACCAACAGTTTGAGCAAACTATCTTCTCCTTCTGCCTTCTTATGCTAATTACTTCTTTTGTGAGCTCATTTACTCATCACAGAGTAGTTAACTTCTGTGTTGACAGAGCATGCATCAATCTCATGCTTAAAAAAGCCCCAAGGTATGATATCATTTATTCAACCTATACCTACAGAAAATCGAACCTTCTGTGCCTGTGATCAGGGCAGATTTTCTTCTCACATGCTCTTTCAGCCTCAGGTCCTCAAAGTGAGAGGGAGGAAAGACTGAGCCACCTTCCAGGCTACAAGTGGGCCCAGAGAAATGGAGCCTTATAGGAGTATCAAGCATGGCTGAAAGCACTCAAACTTTGGCAGAAGCCGTGGTGCGGGGCAATGCCAGAGTAGGAAGTGTCCAGATGGCTAGAAAAAGCATGAGGGCAGGCTGTCAAAGATTAGAGTCTAATTTATCCCTCCTGGGGCTGCATACTCCCCTACACTGTCAGCAAAATGGGCAAATGCAAACCACGGGCGCACACAAAGTGGGAGATGGCAGCGTCGGCCAAGCGAGCTATGGGGCATGCCAAGGCTATCTTACAAATGCAAATCCATCCCTTTTCTTTTGCACGTGAGGGGGATTAAGCATGCAATGAGTGTACATTCAAATATTGTGTGCACAAACACAGCCCTCGCCCTTTGAAATCCTGGCTCTGAATGCCTCTAATTTCTGCTGCAACACTTGGAGCCTGGGTTTGAGAGTCAGTGAAGGAGGAAGCTTAAATGTGGTTCCCAGATCTCCAGGTGATTTCCACAGGACAGGAAAAAGCTCATAGACTAAGTGAAGCTCAGATTTGGGGTTTGGAACCTATTGTTTGGCAAGCAAAAGAAAAGAGGCACTGCTCTGCAGTCCTGACTGTCTTGGCCCAAGAACTGCCTGGAGCCACTTGCAGGTTAGCAAACCTCTGAACCGGGGAGAAAATGTAGTGTATGTACAAGATACTGTTCTTGGTTGTGCATGTAGGACCACATCCAAAGTCTACAGAACTTAACAAGAAACTGGACTTCGGAGACCGTGGGGTAGTATAGCAATTGCACACAAAGGTCTCAGGGGCAGGGTTTTGGGCTGAGGTTCTTGTTGCCTCAGCACGCACAGTCTCAGGATTGTCCTGTGGGCAATATTTTGTGTGAAATAAAGACACTGTAATAAAAAATAAAATCCTGCAGACTTGTGATGACATCATGGTACTTATGATCTTGTATTTTCACAGGTGTCATGTCGTCATCTCCTAGTCTGAACAGTTGCTTCGGTACAGCTAAATGGGAAGGTGTAGAGAGGAAATTCTGGTTTGAGCTGGGACCTACTGGGACCTGTCATGTATGAAAACCATAACCAAATAGAGACCTTTTTGCAGCCATGTGTCAGAGGAAAATAACAACAGAATCCCTTGTAAAGGGTTTGGTTCCAAGATACTTTCATATTCTTGGATATCCAAGGATACATATCCTTGTGAAGGATATGGTTCCAAGACACTTCCATATCCTTGGATATCCAAGGATACATATCCTTGTGAAGGATATGGCTTCACTAACGGGAAATCCTGCCTGACCAATTTGGTGGCCCTTTATGATGGGGCTACATAACTGATGGACAGAGGTAGAGCAGTTGGTGTCATCTACCTGGACCTGTGTAAAGTGTTCGACACTGTCCCACACGACATTCTTGTCTCTAAATTGGAGAGACATCAATTTGATAGGTGGACCACTCGGTGGATAAAGAACTGGCTGGATGGCCGCAAGCAAAGAGTTGTGGTCAATGGCTCAATGTCCAGCTGGAGACCTGCAACGAGTGGTGTCTCTCAGGGATCGGTGTTGGGACCGGTCTCATTTTATATCTTTGACATGGACAGTGGGATTGAGTGCGCCCTCAGCAAGTTTTCCGATGACACCAAGCTGTGTGGTTCGGTTGATACGCTGGAGGGAAGGAATGCCATCCAGAGGGACCTTGACACGCTTGTGAGGTGGGCTGATGCCAACCTCATGAAGTTTAACCATGCCAAGTGCAAGGTCCTACACCTGGGTCAGAGCAATCCCAGGCACAGCTGCAGGCTGGGCAGAGAAGAGATTCAGAGCAGCCCTGCAGAGAAGGACTTGGGGGTGCTGGTTGATGAGAAAATGAACATGAGCCAGCAGTGTGCGCTTGCAGCCCAGAAAGCCAACCATATGCTGGGCTGCATCAAAAGGAGCGTGACCAGCAGGTCGAAGGAGGTGGTCCTGCCCCTTTATTCTGCTCTCGTGAGACCTCACTTGGAGTATTGTGTGCAGTTCTGGTGTCCTCAACATAAAAAGGACATGGAACTGTTGGAACAAGTCCAGAGGAGGGCCACGAGGATGATCAGGGGACTGGAGCACCTCCCATATGAAGACAGCCTGAGAAAGTTGGGACTGTTCAGCCTGGAGAAGAGAAGGCTGTGTGGAGACCTCATAGCAGCCTTCCAGTATCTGAAGGGGGCCTATAGGGATGCTGGGGATGGACTCTTCATTAGGGGCTGTAGTGATAGGACAAGGGGTAATGGATTAAACAGAGGAAGTTTAGATTGGATATAAGGAAGAAATTCTTTCCTGTTAGGGTGGTGAGGCACTGGAATACGTTGCCCAAGAAGGCTGTGAATGCTCCATCCCTCGCAGTGTTCAAGCCCAGGTTGGACGAGGCCTTGGGTGATATGGTTTAGAGGGAGGTGTCCCTGCCCATGGCAGGGGGGGTTGGAACTTGATGATCTTAAGGTGCTTTCCAACCCTAACTATTCTATGATTCTATGATATTGTTCCAATATACTTTCAGCTTTCAGAGGGAGATTTCCTGAACAACCAGCCAAAGTGCAAAGGGAAGACCATAATTAGTAACCCAAAAAGCTAATGCAGAGCTATTTCCTCTTCTTTGTTCCACTGTATTGACAGACAGCTTGTAGCAAATGGAAACACTGAAGGAAACATAAGGACCATGATATAAGGAGTGGAGGGTCTCCCTGTCAGTCCCACAAGGAGAAGCTCTTCTGGAAGGAAGCAGCATGATATTTTCTCTTGCTTTTGCAAGTGAATGGTGCTTCCTCACGAAGAGTATTTTTACTACTCTGTTTTTCTGCTGAGGGAGAAGATAGAGTAGCTTTATCAGTGCTTATTTGTCCCTGAAAGTGGTAAAGACTTCAAAAACTTTGTAACATGTTAATAAATATGTAGGGGAAAAGTGGTGGAAATGTAACAGTGGAGACACCTCTGTTGGTATCAAAGAGATTTCAGGGGCTTTTATTTTTTAGGTACAGACAGTGTTAGTCTGGCCATGATGGCTAAAAATAAGTCTAATTACTTTCAGCTTAGGTTCCCTCAGCTTCAGTTTCTGACTAGTGTCTTAAATGGATTGTGGTGATTTTATTTCAGAACTGGAACAAGGCATCTGAGAAATGACTGGCCTAACTCCCTGCTCTCATGCTCCTTTTCCCTTATTTTAATTAAAACTTTACTTTAGCTGATGTTGTCCCCAGAACAACCAGGTTGAAAATATGTAAAGCTGTTACTTCTCTATTTCAGGTGGTAAAATTACTTACCTGTATCAGTGGTAGTTTCTGATGTTACACAGAAGAAAGAAAGCAGAGAGCTGGTTGAGAGCATAACTTTAAGGCAAACCATGCTATGGCTAAAAGCTTTTCAATAAACTATTTCAAATAATTCAATGACATGTAAATATTCTCAAGAACTAGGCAATATATATTTCTAACCCTGATTTTAAAACACTTTTGCTGAATATAAAGCCCCTGGGTTCTCTGCAATGAAGTGTGCCCTTAGTTTTTTTGCTCAACCACATTTCAATGACTTGGCAGAGAGATGACACAGTTATTCCAGTTAACACTTGTCCAAATATACTAAATTTGCCACAGGCAATTGCCCTGTGGGATAAAAATTCTTTGAGTGCTCACACAGCCCAGGGAGAGGGAACAACTGCCCTGTCACTATGCTGAGCACTTGGAACAGGAGCTACGCTGTGTGTTAAGTTAATGAACGTTTGCACTGTGAGAGGTTAAAGGTGGAAGGAGAGTGTGGACGACAGAGATACCTCAGGAGTTTGACTGACAGATAACAGGGAGGGCTCAGAGTGTTGTAATAAGCCAAGAAAAACTCTCTATGAGAAACCTTGTGGGGTGTTGAATGTGCCTAGCTACACCTGCTGGAGTTGCTGGTTGTCCCACTGCATCTGGGACTGAAGGGAACATTTTCTGTCAGGGACAGAGGGCACAGGCATCTTCCCATCATTGCTCTTGACCCAGAGCTATCAAACTGCTGTGAGGATGTTAACAGGGTCCTGATACTTGTGGCCGAACCTGAGCTAGCATCAAGTGGATTTTCAGGTCCTGGTATTACAGAACCATAGAATGGTTTGAGTTGGAAGGAACCTTAACGATCACCTAGTTCCAACCCCCTGCCATGGGCACGGACACCTTCCACTAGACCAGGTTGCTCAAAGCCCCGTCCAACCTGGCTATTGTTTGTTTCATGAGGCAGAGATTCAAGGAGAATGCACAGCTCCTGACTTGGTAGCAGCAGCAGCATTGTCACTTAGTGCAGGTTGTTCATGAAACTAAGCAAGAGCCTTACTGTAAGATGAATAAGCCTTACATAGACTTAAAAAAGTGATAGAAATACATGACAGGAACCAGTAGTCACTTTTTACAGTGGAAGGAGTTCATCAAGGGACCCTAAAACAGTTTCTGATCCAGAAGAGTGAGTGGAAGATATTAGAATCTGCTGATTATTATGAGCAATTTAGGAGGTAAGTAGCCTAATGGAAAAGAAATTTAAGAGACAAAAAGTCTGATTGAAGAGAACTACAGGAAGACCTCACAGCACTAATACATAAAGCAAGAAAATGGCAGACAAAATTTGGTGTGGATATCTGTAAACTGGGACATGTTGGAGAAAAAAAGTCCCAGCTTTACTTACATTATGAGCACCTCTTGTGTGGCTATTTCCATATGGAAATATGATCTTTTCACAGAAAATAGATAGATAAATAGATAGACAGACAAACTCTTTAATAAAGTCAGCCACTGTTCTACATGGGTCAAAATGGCAAACCAAATGCCAGGAATTATTTGGGAAATAATAAATAACACAGCAGAAAATGTCCTTATGCCACTGTATAACCTTTGTTTTCTCACATCTTGAATACAGTGTGGCCTCTCAAGGACATAAAAGAAATGGAAAAGGCAAAGAGAAAAATAGTAAGAATGATCAAATGCTTTTGTTCAATGAACAATTGAATAGACTAGATCTCTATGGGAAAGATGATTGAGGTTGTTGGTAGTTGCTAATACAGTAATCAGTGCAATGGCAAAAAAAAAGGGAAAGGGTATTCACCATTTCCCCTAGCAAGGACCAGGGAACATCAAATGAAATGAAAGCAGGAAAAGAAAAACCAATCCAAAATACCTCTGCACTGAGTGTGTGGTTAAGCTGGGATGCTCCACAGGGGTGGATGTTGAGTGTGCATGTTAAGTATGCAGGGTTTCAAGAAAGAGTCACACAAATTCAAAGAAAAATCCTTCAGGGGCTACTGATTATGAAGGCCCAGGAAATTATTGGTCTGCTTATCATTAGGTGTTAGGAAAGTATTAAGAGAAATATGCTTTTTTCCTCAACATCTGGCACTGGACACTGCTGGAGGCAGAATGTTAGGTTAGGTCAGACTTTGGTTATGGTGGGGTTTTAAAGCTTTTATCTACCTTGCTGTTCACAACATACTACAAACTATCCATCTGGCACTGCTATGACAGCTGCAAATGCTTTTACACTCTCACCACCACCAGGATGAGGCAGATAGCTGCTAGCATACAGTACTTGCTTTTATCCTTAAACCTCAGTAGGACAGTCCATTCACCAAACCAAGGTGATGTGCAATTAACTTGGATATACCAGGGTGTGTGTGGCAAGGTTTTGGTAATGGTGGGGACTACAGGATGGCTTCTGTGAGAAGGTGCTAGAAATTTTCCCTATGTCTTATGGAACCAATGCCAGATGGCTTGAAGAAGGCTGATCCTTTCAGCGATGGTGGCAACATCTCTGAGATAACAATTTTAAGAAGAGAAAAAAGTTACTGTTCAACAGCAATTGCAGCTGAAAAGAGGAGTGAGAATGTGAGAGAAACAGGTCTGTAGACACTGGTGTCAGCGAGGAAGGAGAAGGAGGAGGTACTCCATAGATTCCCCTGCAGCCCATGGTGCAGACTATGATGAGGCAGGCTGCATCACGTGGAGGACCACAGTGGAGCAGATTCACCTGCGGCTCAAGGAGGACCCCACACTGGAGCAGGGAATGCCTGAAGGAGGCTGTGACCCTGTAGGAAGCCTGCACTGAAACAGGCTTCTGGCAGGAAATGGGACCCCACGCTGAAGTTCTTTGTGAAGAACTGTATCCTGTGGATAGAAATCACATCGCAGAAGTTCATGGAGGACTGTCTCCTGTTGAACGAGCCCTACACTGGAGCAGGGGAAGGGTGTGAGGAGTACAAAGAAGAAGTACCAGCAGAATACCAGAAGTACCCCAAAGAAGAAGTAGCAGCAAAGTGTGATGAACTGACCACAAGACCTATTCCCCATTCCCCTGTGCCACTGGAGGGGAGGATATTTTAAAAGTAAATATCTGCTTAAGAATTTTGCTGAAAAAGGAGAAAATTTGGTTAATGTTTCAATACTTTTTTTTAAAGCAACCTGTCACATTTGTTTTTCAACTGCAAGAAATCATACCACCAGGTGATTAGAAATATGTATAGACACAAATAACTCCTTCCCAGTAGTTTTAATTAGTCCTTTCCTTGTCCCGTGTTTCAACCAAGTTTTTGTTTCTAATTAGCAAGTGCTGACAGGGTTCTTTATAAAACCATTGTATACATTTGATTTTTATTTTTTTGCAGTCAGGTGCAGGCAAAGAATATGGCTCACCTGATGTAGCTGGATATTTCTTATCTAGCAAGATAATTTGTTGCTGAATTAGGGGAAATATTTCATCACAGGAAAAATCTCTATCCAAAGCAAAACTGGGGAAAAGATAATGGCAAGTATGGGTAGTCTGGGTGAATGAAATAACACAGGCTTGAAAAGAGACAAGATCACATTTCTAGACTGCTCTATATTTGTTCACCTCGGGATATATTTCATCATCTTGTTTTCAGTACCAGTTTTAAGCCTTCTTCAAAGAGATGATTACTTCATGCAAAGGATCCAAAATGATGACAACTGACTGTGAAGCGGGGAAACGTGCAGAATTACTGAGAAATGTACTGATCCTAAATTCCACAACTTTGAAGGCACAGTTACTACTCTCCAGAAATTGGACTTTTTAAGGAGTTAAGACAGGAAAACCAATAGCTATAGGCAGTTTGCCCAGGGAAGATATGACATCTTCTCCTGATAGGTGACAAATACTGCACAGAAAGCCAAAACCTCAGATTTCCCCCCATTGTCTCATGGGATAAGACGGCTGTACAAGATCTCTCTGCAGCCTGTCTAGACAGGACAAATAACCCAGAAAAGTTTTTCTCCCAGGAAAATGAAAGTGTCTGGAGCCAAGTGACACAGTTCAGCCTGTGAAATGCTGTAACGCTAATTTCTTCTTCCCTCCATGATACCAAAACAAAAGTAGGTTTGTCTTTGGGTTTGTGGCTGTGAGGCAGAATGGATCTGCATGCTCTTTCAACATCTTCTGCATCTGTGCAATCTGATTTCCCCTCATGCTACTTGTAAGGAACAGGGGAGTGAAGTTGTCCCAGTTTTGAAGAATTTATGTGAAACCCTGAGCAGGCTGCCTGAGCTCACAGGACAGCACACTGCTGGCAGCAGGGGGTCTCCCCATTTCCAGTTCTTGGCTTTCATCACAAAATCTTCTGCCAGGACCAGAGTTCAAACAGCCTCTAGGTACTTCTCTGGAGATCCAGTCAAACCTTCCCACGAACACAAAGCGGCTGCAGGCAACCCGCATGTGTGAGACAGAGGAAGAAAGCAGGGATGAGAAACTGTATTTCTCATTGTCATAAATGAATGACTGGAACCTCATGGACTGCATTACAACAGAGTTGTCTATGCCTCTATATAAGCAAGGTATGCAAATCTTTTCCCTGATTTGATCAGGGTAGAGCAGATCAGAGCCCTTGCAGGCTCAGCACATTATCAAGACCCTTGTCAGACCTGAGACTATGACTCTGAAATGATACTAAAGGTGCTCACAGTGATGTGGCTTGGTCACAAATCTGAGCTGCCAGCTCATTCTTCACTGTGTGGTCTCTTCTCCAAGGGGGCTAGTTCCCAGCTTTTCCATTGGCCTTGCAAAAACCATTATCATGTAGCTGTCATGCTTATACTCCCTTGTACATCTGTGAAACACAGTGCCACGCCACGTGAATATTGTCCCTCCTTCCTGATATTCAATTGGCTCTTTTTCCCTGTCTCTTCCATCATTTCAGCCCTGAGCTCTGCCTCTAGCTTCCCACCCAAACTCCCTTCTTTTCCACTTAAAACCTGTGGTGCAGTGTATTTCTGGAGAGGAGCTTATGACCTTGGGTAGGAAACAAAGTTATGCAAAATAACTGCAGCCTCCTCAATCCATTTCAAACATGTTACAGCTATGTCTTCTCATCTGATTGTTTCTGCAGCTTTGGAAAAGCCAAAGATATGAGCTCAACATCTGCTCTTTCTTGCTATTTTTCTTCTGTTATTATTTTTTGCTTTATTGGCTGGTGCAGTGAAAGACTGCGGAAGTGCCTGTTTGGTTTGACCAAACTTCTCTGACAGATGTTTTCCAATTGTGAAAGAATCTGACCTTTATAAAAATCAAGGAGTTTTTAATGTTGTGCCCAAACACTGGAAAAAACAGCATAGTTTAGTGGTGATTTTAATTTTTTAAAAGGTAAATTTCTAGCTGAGATAAATAGCACTTGTATTTGTTTTTGTTTTGTTTAAATTAAAAACCAGTTCTATTGGCTGCTCTTAGTCCATTTGCCATCTAGCATTGTTCTGAGTATCTTTGAAGTCATAACACGAGACATGACAATTAATGGCAGCAAAGTGGTTAGTAGAAGCAGAGTACCAGAAACTCACTAACTCACTAATCAGTTATTAAAGTGATTTTGTCAGACCATAAATTGCAGCTCTTGCATTTCCCTATAAACAAACGGAGTTCCCTACTCTGACACTGAGGGCTGACATCTGGGATATGTTTGAAATGTCACAAAATGGGTTACACATATCATTTCTTCCAGACCGTTCAGAGAGATAAACCAGAATAGATGAAGTAAAGGATGAAACACAGGGTGGTTTTAATCCTCTGTCCCACATAGTTCCTATAGCTTTCTGTCTCCTTTGGGAGACTGCATGCCTGCACGTTCCTCTGGTTATTTATTCTGGTTGCATTCAAGGTGCACAATTCATCGTGGGCATTTTTTCTTCTCTTTCTTCTAGCAAAAAGGAAACCCATGTTGAAGTTCTGGCTCTGACGGACACAATGTTTACTCTGTTTACTGAGCATTAGTAAGGGAATGACTGGATATTTGTTTTCTGCAGGTGAGACCCTCTTCCAAACATCCTCCTCTTCTTTCCCTTTTCTCAAAGCTACCCTTTGGCCACACAAGATTTTCTACCATTGTCTACTGACATCACCTCCTTACTGCCAGATAGGGACCCAAATTGCCTCTGACTATCTTAGAGCAATACCAAAGTACCAGATTGAAATGGTTTCCTTAATGACAAATTAAATGGAAACACTAGTGACAGTGATACAGATCTGAGCAGTCCTTGGGTGCTTGGCTTAAAGTTTTCAAAAACACACAGGCATGACTACTTTTCTTGTTTGACTCCAAAATCGAAGTGTGCGTTGGGTAAAAGAAAAGTTAGACTTTTATTATGCCATTTTATGTAAAGGCTATAAATTGTAAAGGTAATTTATTGTCTCCCTCCACTACTGCCCATATTGGACTGGTTTTTAATTTTCCTCCCCCAGAAGCTATTCTCTCCAAAAAGAGTCTAACACCTACCTGGAACCACATAAGCACGAGTAAAGCCTCAAAGTATGGCCTCCCTGCAGAAGACAAAATTTTGCCAAAAACCTTCTGTTTCTGAAATTATGCCAGTCAAATAAGTAAATGGAGCTCATGCTTTAAATCCTGATTCCCGTGTTTGGGCTTGAGTTTTGAAATATGAATTGCTTAGATATAGAGCTGTGGGGCTAGGGAGAGAGAGGGGAGGAGTAGTCCTATGCAAATTTGGCTGAGGACCCATAGTCTGTTCACATGATCATTTTCTCCTGCTTCTACCCATATAGAATCTTTGGCTTTGAATTTTGATTTGTGCTTCATGTTGAGCAAGCCAAAAATCTAAGGGCCCACAAAACAGCTCATAAAGCTGGTGAAATACAAATTTTGCAAGGTTTTCAGCAGAATACCGTAAGTCGGTTCTGCATTAGGAGACACTGGACACAAGTTTACTTTGTAGATTTGCAAACCTGTGACTAATCAAAATTCATTTATGGAGTGCATTGCAAAATCTGAAGCCAGATGTGTTTTGCGTCATTTAGGGTTTATTGGGTACATTTAACTGCTTGACTTTGAGAGCACCATTTTTTTTACTCTCTTCATTGGGCAATGTTTGCACACAAGAATTTTTTAAGAAACCCACAACCCGTCTTTAAAATCTTATTTCTATTTGTAGCTGAACACTTGTAAGTTATAAGTTTATCAAGACTAGGTGACACTGCTTTTCCTAGGACACATGAAGGTATTTGAGCTTAGGATGCTGCATGCAATCACTGTGTACACATAAGAAATCTAGTGATAACTAGCTGTCCACAATAGGGAAAGCAATCAGAGAACTCTTTAATACATTATTTGCCTATACCTATTTGTTATGGAGGTAACTAACATCTGCAAAAAAAAGACAGTGAAGAAATTGATTTTTGTAATCTGATGGGCTAAATGCATACTAGCTAAAGGACAGCAATGTATTCAGCAACTCAGCTGCGAACATGCACATGCATTTTAAAAGCATAATCTGGAACATCCAGATTTTGTCATGTTCTGTATCATCCTGAGTTACTGTTTAAATGAATTTATTGTTAGAAAAGCACCTCAGAGCAGAACTGGAGGAACAATAAAATATTATATGCAATTCAAAATCCATATAGCAGAACTTCTTTGGCTTTTCCATGCAACAGGTAAATCCATCGTTTTTCAAACCTCAACCCACACCATGGATGATTTCACCACAAAACTATGGCTTTATTACATTTCTGAAATTCCTGTATTCACTGACAACCAGAGAATGTTTAATATCATACCTGAGAGAGACACAGAAATATAAAAAACATGTATCAGTTATGCTAGAAGCCTTTGAATGGCCTTTCTACTTCATTCTTTCCACCTTCAGGGTTTTGTCTGACAAACTCCTCTTCGCAGTTAAGAGACAGCACAACAACTGCAGCAAGAAAGAGGCCCTGGATTGCAAAACACATTCGAATATTACACACTATTGTCCCTGGAGAGTGGGGCTGCGCATACATATAGAAGTGAACTGAATTGAGGACCTGTTGTTCCCTAGGCTTCATATGCTGATAAAACCTAGATTTATTCCAAGTTTATGATTATCTCAGCTGTTGTACAGGCCTTTGAAGAAAGAAGGAGATCACAACTGAATCGTGGTTTGAATCTGTTTCATCTAGCATCACCCAAGCAACAGCTCAGGCTCCATCTCACCCTTGTACATTGATCAATACTTTATGCAAACATACTGACCCTTTAACCAGCAAAGAAGGAGCCATTATACAAGAAAAAGCTTCTTGTATAACGGCTTATACTGTTTTTGTATAAGTGATACTCTTAATTTTATCAGAATCAAAAATAAATAAATAAATTGCTTCTTATTTCATAAGTGCTTCATGTTGACACCTACATATAAAGTAGCTACCCCAAGAAGAGCAAATCTGTGCAGCACCTGTGTCCATTTTAGAAAGGATCTTCTTAAGCCCAAAGGGGTGAATAGATAAATAAAGAATCTGTTTCACCTGTGAAATCTGCTTGTAATTATAAAAGCTTTAATGTAGACATTATAACTGTTTGGTAGTACTTATTAAGGAACGTAGGATTTAGGTAGTCTTTGCTTAAGTGTGGTTTTATTAAGAAAATGTTTGTTAGTAACATTTTTTTCAAGTCAGCTGTTTAAAAAAATCTCCCCTCTCTCTGATGAATAGCATGGGGCTAGTAATATCTTTCCAAAAGGTCAGTTTATTTGTGGGATTTTATCTGTGTGAGAGAAGCCTTCTGCTACAGAGTTGTTTCTAATTTACACTGGTCTCTTTCTCCGTATGCTCTGACTCTTGACAATAAATTCACTTGGGTGCACAAGGTGAACTGAATTTCAAAGCCAAAAAGTGATTTCTGCTTGTATGTCTCTAAAGCCCTGACTGTTCTGTTTCTCTCTATATAAAGTATACTTAGAAAAGGGGAGCTGAATTTTCTCCTATGCATTCGTCTAGAATGCAACATTACAGACTAATTTTTCACTTTTCCACCATATTGACATTTCCAGAAGAGTATAAGGACAATAACAAAATAGCATAAAAATATTACTACATGCAGTTCCTGTGAGGAAAAAGGATGCATCTGTCATGGTTTAAGCACCCAAACCCAGGACAACATCTTAAGTATTCTTAGCTTCATGCAATTCCTGTAAAGCTGTAGGTAACATTTAGGATTTCACCTCATAGTCAGAAAGGAGCAAGCAGAATCCACTCCTGGGATCCTATAACACCTTTGTGAAGCTGCTGGGGACAAAAGGCACTATTCTTCAACCATGTATGTAGCAGAAGTCATATATATGTGTTTCCTGATCCTCTTAAATTATGCTTGAGGCTGGGCTTCACTATTCCCTGCCTCATTTATAGATACAAAACCACAAAACAAATATGGTTAATAAGCATTCTGTCAGATAAATTTTTGAAGTAGAAGGCAGCACATTTAAAATGTGTTCCTGAGGGAGTGTAGGTGTGTTATACTCGTCCAAACACAAGCTTTCCTGTGTATTTCTGCTTGCATGAAGCCAAGCTGGAGCTCCCTGAGGAAAGACATAAGGAAAGCTCATCAGGGACTGACTGTGGGTTATTTGGGAGAAGTACACCTTTTGGATTTTTATTTTTATTTTTATTTTTATTTTTTTTGCATCATAGTGACCTTCCCTCACTATGTAGAAAAGGCATCGTATGTATCTTGCTGTCTGGGCTTCGGGGAAAGAGCAGCATACTGCTTGGGGCAAATACAGAAGAGCCTTTTGAAAATGAGCAGCAAACCACAATGTTTGTGAGTTCTCTACTCAGAAGGCAGTGACTTGCTGCAGAACATGCAGATTTTTGTCAGACTTTCAGGAAATAATTGGGGTTTTTTTTTTTGGGAAAAACCATCTGTATGCAGGTGAAATATGACAGTTTTGTCCTGGGCAAATTACCACCCTATTGCACTGCAACTATTTTCTGATTTCTCCAACAGACTACAAAGGAAAACACCATGCCTGCAGAAGAATCAAACTCTTACAGGGTTTTGCAGGATCTGCTTTTCCCTTCTAGCTATTCACCTTCCTGTGTGACTGTGGGTGCATGGGAAAACTGCATAGCTCTAGCCTAGGATGGGGACTGAAGAAGCACATAGAGGTTGGTTGGTGCAAGATTGCCATGAGACCACGGTAAGGGAGCTGAGATTTTCCATTAAAACAGCCAAAGGAGATAAGAAATGGACTTCAGCTACAGAAAGATAATATCCCTTTAAAGATGTTATGATCAGTTTTAAAGCTGAAAGCATTACAAAATGTGTACCTGCTTGACAGTTGGTCCCTGCTGCTGTGTTATATGCTTCACTGCTTCATTTATGAAGGACTGACGTTTACAGTGTAATTATTTTAAATGGTTTTGGGTTGCTTTATGTTCAAATATACTCATTTATAGCAGACTTTTTTAATTAAAATATATAAAGCAACTAAATGCAATATATTTTGGGCAGTAGATCAGAAGACTTTAGTTAGGTCTTTTTTCTATGTCACCTCCTAAGACAAGTACATATTAAATTGCATAGTTTGCATGAAAAAATAAGTACAGCTTTTCATCATCAGTGATTCTCAAAGAAAGCCTCGTTCTCTAAAGGGACGCACAGTCCTCTGCTGCATGCTGCTCTGAAAGCAATCTAGAAGCGGTTCAGCCGGACACCAGTAACAAGTGGTTTCCCTCAGGGATCGGTGTTGGAACCAGTCTCATTTTATATCTTTGTCACTGACATGGACAGTGGGATTGAGTGCGCCCTCAGCAAGTTTGCCGATGACACCAAGCTGTGTGGTTCGGTTGATATGCTGGAGGGAAGGAATGCCATCCAGAGGAACCTGGACACGCTTGTAAGGAGGGTTGATGCCAACCTCATGAAGTTTAACCATGCTGAGTGCAAGGTCCTAAACCTGGGTTGGAGCAATCCCAGACACAGCTACAGGTTGGGCAGAGAAGAGATTCAGAGCAGCCCTGCGGAGAAGGACTTGGGGGTGCTAGTAGATGAGAAAATGAACATGAGCTGGCAGTGTGCGCTTGCAGCCCAGAAAGCCAACTGTATCCTGGGCTGCATCAAAAGGAATGTGACCAGCAGGTCGAAGGAGGTGATCCTGCCCCTTTATTCTGCTCTCGTGAGACCTCACTTGGAGTATTGTGTGCAGTTCTGGTGTCCTCAACATAAAAGGACATGGAACTGTTGGAACAGGTCCAGAGTAGGGCCATGAGGATGATCAGGGGACTGGAGCACCTCCCGTATGAAGATCGGCTGAGAAAGTTGGGGCTGGTCAGACTGGAGAAGAGAAGGCTGCATGGAGACCTCATAGCAGCCTTCCAGTATCTGAAGGGGGTATATAGGCATGCCTGGGATGGGCTCTTCATTAGGGACTGTAGTGATAGGACAAGGGGTAATGGATTAAAACTTAAACAGGGGAAGCTTAGATTGGATATAAGAAGGAAATTCTTTCCTGTTAGGGTGATGAAGCACTGGAATAGGTTGCCCTGGGAAGTTGTGAATGATCCATCCCTGGCAGTGTGCAAGACCATGTTGGATGAAGCCTTGGTGAGATGGTTTAGTGTAAGGTGTCCCTGCCCATGGCAGGGGGTTTGGAACTAGGTGATCTTGAGGTCCTTTCCAACCCTAACTATTCTATTCTTTCAATTCTATTCTAACTATTTCTGTTCTTTCTAACCCTAACTAACTAACCCTAACCCTATGATTTCTCTATTAAGTAATGGTGAAAATGAGAAATATTTCTCATATTGTCATTGAAAAAGTCCATGAATGACCTTCTGAGGAATGTGCGCTGGAGATTGCTTTCAGATTTGCAATAGGTTGGTGTTTCTTTAAAGTGTGTTTGCGTATGTGCCTGCATGCATGCATGTGTGTTTGTGCATGTGCATGTGTGGATAGATATAAAAAATCCTTGTGGTCAAACATCAGTGAAATGAACATAGTCCGTGTTTTGGCTTAGATTGGTAAAGAGGAAATTAAATGCTTCGAAGAATTATTAAACCATTGTAAAAAAAAAATAGAACATTCAAACATGAATACGAAAAACATGAAGCAAGACAGGAACACAAAAGAGAAAGGCATGCATGTAAAACTAAACCAAAGATAAGTGTTCTGCTTTCAGACTTTCAGGAAACACTGAATGGCAAGCTTGGTCTTGAGTGACTGCTAGATATCATGATTTTAAGAAGTGAGTAAGGACTTACAGCCCAAGGAACACCTCAGATAATCTACTTACCACTTTTCTTAAGCTTTCCCTTTCTCCTAGAGTTACCATTAATGTACTTCTTATGTATCGGCACTTCTTCCTTCTTCCACTAAACGCCCCTCCCTTCCTAATTTTCATAATGGAATTTTGCTTTGATACCCACAGTGGTATTAGGTGAGCACTAGAAGCTGCAGCTCCTTGGAAAGGAGAGTCAGAATACTCAGCCCTCAGGAAGAAGGAGAATCAGTTTGTTTTTTTCTGGCTGCTACACAGCTATTTTCCTTCTGATCGTAAGGAGAGGATACATTTTTTTTCTCCTATTTTCTTTTAAATGGCAGTGAAGGTAATCTGAATTGTCTTTAAGGTCTTTAAAAGGCCTGCTGTTAGTCCTTAAAACTGACTCCAAAAATTACTCTAAAACCTTTGGAGTAGCATGTTTCAACAAGCATACTCTAGGTTGATTATACTCTTAGAATGCAGTAACTAGTTGATAAGAAAGTTAAGGCTTTACTTTGCCCTTGAATTTACTGGGCTAACATCAACCAAAAGTAAAACCTTGGACTGCCAGAAAATACTCACAAAATGAATACTACTGTGTCTTACAGATTCCTCTGCAACAGAACCCTGAGTTTTGGGGCTTCTTAGCTCTGCAGCACCTTTTCCTTTTACCTGCTAGCACTTTCTTTGAGGACAGGGTATGATACTAGCTTATGATTCTGCTAAATAGCACTCAGTAGTCCAATTTATAAGGTAGGCCTAGAGAAGCTTTTAAGTCAAATCCCATTACAATTAACTGGAGAAATCCTTGACTTTCTAAACACCAGTATCTTTTGGCCTGAGTTCCAAACTCTTTCCCAAAGTAGCTATACAAAGTGTGCTTCAGACTCCTTAGCAGATTATTGCACTTAGGTTTGGTTTATTGTTCTTAGTTTACCATCTTTATCACAATTTTATAGCCAGTTGAATTGTTTTTCTCGGAAACTAATTATCTAAAAAACATTTATTCTTTGTGGATGGTTCATTGTCAAAGTAAACCTATTTTTGTAAAGATGATAATAATTTGCCAATATTTTCTGCATGACTTAAAAAAAAATTAGCCTCCAAGTTACTGATGCATCGTTCATATCAGCGATGATATTTGTTTTTATTCACAGTTCCTAAAACACCTCATTTTTATGCTTTTTTTGCAATTTTGGGTTTTAAAGCTTAAAAACAAGTGTAAAGAATCACGGCAGTGTGCTCATAGCTACTAGCTTGAATGAAAATAAAACTCTCTTCCTTCTCCTCAAATAGGAATCCCTTCACTTGCAAATAGCAAGTTGCATGGGGGAATAAAATGTTCCAGACAATTTTCCAAACCGTTTTTGTTTTCACCCTCCTTTGCTTAAAAGACAATGAGACTGCAAACAGAGAACAAAGAGTAGACCCTGTCTGCAGCCATTCAGGAAATGTTAGCTGTTTGAACAGTTTGCTGTTTTGGATTCATTTCTATATTGAGGAAAAAATCATTTATGGATTTTATGATGAGTTACTCTTTTTATCATTCAGTTTCTGGTGCCAAGGTGTGGTAAATGAAGTATTGAGCACTGATTTTTAGATATGTTTTTTACCACAGGTCACCTTTGCCAGGTGGTGTGCATTGTGCTACCGCCTTACTTTGCCTATTGTGGAGTCAGTGGTGCTGTCATCAGCAGTGTCGGATGACTGGGACTACAGCGTACATTTTCACGATATGAAGCAGATGCTCTTCTTTATTTAATGTTGATTAAAAATCAATCTGCTTCTGAGTCTTCCCATCTGCAATACACATCGGCTCAGGAAGTGTGGCTGGGATTTTGATTAACTGAATGTTTTCCTTTCCTCTTCTTTTAAAGGTATGAATGAAACATGAGGAAAATGACACCCAAATTTCTGCCGTGTGTGAAGGTTTTGAAATGCTCAGCCAACTTTTTTGTTTTTCTTTTCTTTTTTTCTTCAGCCATCTTAGATTATTTCTTACATCTGGGTTTCAGGAGAAACAGGAGGCTGATGAGCCAAATGACCGTAGGGATTGCCTTGTTGGATGTTTCAAAGAAGTTAGCAAGAATGAGGTGAATCATCACAGTTCCTGGGGCTTTGGCAAAGAATGTATCACAGGAAAGGCTTAAGAGAGTATTTGAGGTATGCCCTCATCAGGGAGATGGTAGTTGCCCTAATCATGTGGTCTATACAGCTGCCTGAAGTCCACATCATCTGCAACAAATATCAGTCCTTAACCGAAGCCCCGTTTCAATAATGGATGTGTTTTCTTGCTGATCCTGTCCATTCTTTTTTCCATGTCTGCATTGCAGCACGAAATCTCCACTAATTTCACTGATTTAGGTCAAACCTGTGCACAGATATGGCCAAACAGAATATATCTATCTTCCCCAGTGACTTCAATAATGGGGTAGAATGCGATCCTGGAAAAAATTGGCTATCTTCCAAGGCCACCAATACTTTGATATAATTATATATTGCTGAATACTATGTTTTCCTTAAACGGAAAATACAGTTTAAAAGGGTAGTGTGATTTCTACTGTGATGCATGTGCTGACCTATCTATTGACAGGATTTCAAGGCATTTCTGGAGTACTGGCTTCAGATCTGGGGCCTCCAAATCAAGAGGGACATAGGCCTGTTGGAAGCATGAAGGGCTATGAAGATGTTTAGAGGGCTGGAGCACCTCTTGTATGAAGACAGGAAGAGACAGTTGGGCTTGCTCAGCCTGGAGAAGAGAAGGCTCCAGGGAGACCTTACAGCAGCCTTCCAGTAACTAAAGAAGGCCTACAAGAAATCTGGAGAGGGACTTTTTACAAGGCTAGATAAGGATAGACAAGGGGGAATGGCTTTAAACTGAAAGAGGGTAGATTCAGATTAAATATTAGGAAGAAGTTGTGGTCAATGGCTCAATGTCCAGCTGGAGACCAGTAACGAGTGGTGCCCCTCAGGGACTGGGGTTGGGACCGGTCTTGTTCAACATCTTCATTGCTGACATGGAGAGTGGGATTGAGTGGGCCCTCAGCAAGTTTGCCGATGACACCAAGCTGTGTGGTTCGGTTGATACGCTGGAGGAAAGGAATGCCATCCAGAGGGACCTTGACACGCTTGTGAGGTGGGCTGATGCCAACCTCATGAAGTTTGACCATGACAAGTGCAAGATCCTGCACCTGGGTTGGAGCAATCCCAGACACAGGTACAGGTTGGGCAGAGAAGAGATTCAGAGCAGCCCTGCAGAGAAGGGCTTGGGGGTGCTGGTCGATGAGCTTCAGTGTGCGCTTGCAGCCCAGAAAGCCAACCGTATGCTGGGCTGCATCAAAAGGAGCGTGACCAGCAGGTCAAAGGAGGTGATCCTGCCCCTCTGTTCTGCTCTAGTGAGACCTCACTTGGGAGTATTGTGTGCAGTTCTGGTGTCCTCATCATAAAAAGGACATGGATCTGTTGGAACAAGTCCAGAGGAGGGCCACGAGGATGATCAGGGGACTGGAGCACCTCCCGTATAAAGACAGGCTGAGAAAGTTGGGGCTGTTCAGCCTGGAGAAGAGAAGGCTGCATGGAGACCTCATAGCAGTCTTCCAGTATCTGAAGGGGGCCTATAGGGATGCTGGGGATGGACTCTTCATTAGGGACTGTAGTGGTAGGACAAGGGGTAATGGGTTAAAACTTAAACAGGGGAAGTTTAGATTGGATATAAGGAGGAAGTTCTTTACTGTAAAGGTGGTGAGGCACTGGAATAGGTTGCCCAGGGAGACTGTGAATGCTCCGTCCCTGGCAGTGTTCAAGCCCAGGTTGGACAGACCCTGGGTGTCATGGTTTAGCGTGAGGTGTCCCTGCCTGTGGAAAGCTTTGAATTGCATAGTGAAGAATGATCAGTACAAAAGCTAACAAGTTTTAATGAATTTAGTTAGAACTGTGATAGGCACAATTTTTGTATTTTATAGAAACAAAAAACTTTTTGTTACTCATGTTTAATTTCAATGTCTAAATAATAGCCAGAATAGTAAAATCATGCTTAGTTAGAGTTGCTCTATCTCTGGAACAGCCTAGTGAATGATTCCTTACGTGAACTATTGCAGCAATATTAACATTTCAACATAAGAAAAAGAAGAGTAGAGTAATACAGTTATCCCATTAGAGGTCATCAAAATTTGGAGATTCATGGTTTCATTCATTGGTTGGATAAAATATGTCTTGAATACAGCTAATCCTAGTTCTGATGCATGTGTTTCTAGAATAAGCACATAGAAAATAATGAAGTGTATGACTTCCTCTTTCTTTCAGTTTCTCCAACAAAAGTAGAAAAGCTGGAAGTCTGGGTAAATAAGAGTCAGGCGTAGCAACTAATTCAGGAAGAAGCTGTTTGAATTAAAAATACAAAAAAATCCCAAATGGGAGATGTTTTTGGGTTGAGTTAAAAACAAAGCAAAGTTGGAAACTCAGCTTGGTTTGTCTCTCATTACTTAAAAATGAGAATTGCCCTACTATTTTTTTAAAGATATTTGAATCATGTCTTATTCTTTACAGTCATTTGTTGGTTTGGCGTTTTGGTTTTATTTTTCCTCTTGTACGATGGCATTAAAAATGGGAAAATACTTTTTTTGTAAGACCGAATGTGATACAAAATTTTGAAAATACACTCTCTAGTTAAAAACAAAAGAACCAAGCATGAAATCAATGGAGAACCTGTCTATAGTCATGTTTTCCCATATGAATGCAACAGATAAAAAATGCAATAAATTCATTCATCTACACCCACTTTAAATATCCGAGCTGATCAGCAGTTTCACTGATGTGAGGCCAGACTTTGAAGTCTATCTTAGCTCTCTGGAATTCGACCAGCCACTTTCCAGACCATGTAATGCGTTGCAGATCTTTCCATATTATGTATTCCAGATGGCCATATTCTTTGTGCATTTTGCCTTTCTTATTTAGGGTACTGGGGTAATTTGGGAATAAAATTTGCATGATACAAAGTGACAGCTGACACATTGTTGTGTTATCATGCGTCTTAGGTACTGATGATGGACTTCAATGAACATTTATGAAGTTTAGGTTTGTTGAGTATTTTTTCCCCCTTTCAATCCTTTTTATGCTCCTGGATAATGAGACACTGAATGTGGCAGATTCTTCATGCATCATACGTAAAGCTTGAGTTTCAGAGTTGCAAGCGCCCACAACTTCACAGAAAATTAATCTGAGCTAGCAAAACTTATCACCTTTTGTAGATCAAGCCTTTCTCCTAGGATTTCCCCAATAAGGATAAGCAGCCTATAAACTGAATTAGGTGAGGCCACCAAGCTTACTTTAGAGACCAGGTTATCTATATCATTGCAATCTTCTGCCTGAGGTTGAATTCAATCAATTTCACAGGCCTCAGCAAAATCTTATCCACCACCACCCAGAAAATAGCAGGTCGGCAGCCAAGTAATATAAGGCTCTTGTTCTCCTAAAAGGCTCTGAAGGTATACTACACCTTGGGAGATACATCTATGTTGTTTGTCACTCAGACCTCAGAACGCACCTTCACCTTCTGCTTCACACTGTCTGTCCTCCCCCACAGACCTGGAACAAAGCCCTGGGTTTCCTAAGGTTGTGTTATTCTCATCTCCCTGCCCTCACATCGCACTGATCTCTAATTCCTTCCTTGAGTCTGATAAGCCAGGAGAAGTTAGAACGCATTTGGAAAAAAAAATATAATTCCAGAAACCACTACTTCTCACATGTTTTACTACAGTAAAGGAAAATAAAGGCATGGGCAATGGCCAAAAGCCTTAGAGGAACATAGATCTGAACCCTGCAAGCACTTAAGCAAAAGCACAGGAAAAAAATGCCAAATGTTAGTAGTATTGGGGGCTATTAATATTATTAGCAAAAAACCTTGCGGTATACCTCCTAAAGTACATTGCCACAAGTATTATTCAGTAAACAGATTAAAATTTCATCACTGTGGACAAATAACTTTTGTATTTTTCAATGCAGTACCTCAGGTAACATCTGTCTTTAAGATATTTCTGTTTAAACAGCTAGCTAATTGAAATAACTTGGTTTATTTCAATTGTATTGAATATTGGTACTGAGCTAATGCCATCTTGAAAACAGGTATACCTGCAAAAAAAATAGGTTTTTCTTCAGGTGGATATTCTTTGCTGCAAGCACCTACTATGTCCACCAAAGCTTGAATCTGCACTGAAGAAGTACACCCTTACGAGCTGGAGGTGAAGCATGGGATAAGAGCAGGTTAGCCAGTGATACCAGAACCCACATTTCTTTTTTCCTTTAAAACCTCCATTACTACCCTCCCTGCAAACAACTATGATTTTTCAGACTTCAAACTGATGATGTTTGAGCTGCAAAATGACTAGCTTCCTGGCAGACCAAATGTTGCTTAGGTTGTAAAGGCAAGAATAACGGAAAACTAACTCCCTGGTATATTGTCTGACAGCACAAAAAGTAATGGCAATCCCTGCTTTCCTTCCTGCCTCTGATCTTGGTGCAGTCCACAAAATGGCACTGCCTGCCCAGTAGGGCTCCTATTTTCAGGAAAATTCTGGGGAAAGGTATTAGCGTCAAAAAGGTTACTGGATGTCCCACAGGGCATTATGACTGCTTGACTATTTGTCCTATGGTTTTCTTGAGTTCCTCCAAACTCTCCCAAGCCCTCTAAAAAAGGCGATTTCTTCAGCACTCTGCCTGACCCTCAGATATGTACCAGAGGACAGAGATGCTACAACTGCATTTGTAGAGAGATAGCATGGCTACAAAGTGGAACTACAATCAGATTTCATCCCAGGCAGTGTATTTTGTGTGTAGATATTGCAGTTTTCGTTTAGCTGTTGTATCTGTAAACTAGCTTTTCTCTGTTTATTCAGGTTCCCTTTAGAGCTTTTTCTATTTTCACTGTATTTGTACATGTGAACAAATGTACAAACTTCAAACTTCAAACCACAGCAAACCAGGAACTCTGAAAGTGGTGTTAGAATAACAAAGCCCTCCCAACAAAATTCCATAAGTTGGTGCATGTTTTGCTGGCACCTGTGACTGACCAGCTGTTAGTGGGGAAGGAAGCTGAAACTGAAGGGTGCTTATTCCACGTTCTTTGGCAAATCTTCACACACACAAAAACACAGAGACCAGCTTTTGTTTTCTGCCTTTGCTCACTGAACAGGAAATGAAGCTATCTTCATATTTGCTGCAGGGTATAACATCAGATGAAAATATAGTCTCCTACTTTAAAAGGGGAAGCTGCTCTCCTTGCCACAATAATACTTGAACATTCAGACACACACAAAAAAATCTTGTTCCTTCCTTTGATTTAATGTTAATTGTTTGTTTTATTTCTCAAGAGCTGTGGCTCTTCAGTATTGCTCTGTTTGATGACCCTGTTGCTCAATTTAGTGTTTTAGGAATGAAACAAATTCTTAAGTAAACTTTTGTATTCTTACAAGCTGTCTTTTATACTTACTGCTGTGTGAAGTCTAGGGAGGAAGCTACTTAGCTTAGCTCCTGCAGATTCTATGCAGCTCATGCAGTTCATATGCTGCTCATGCTCTTATTTTTAACATCACCATACCACCAATGTGTTTAGGCAAAAAGCTGAAATCTTGTGGAGATCCTGACATTTGCCCTGAGCTTGATTTTGTCAGACTAATGCAGCTTCCAATGTCCAAGCCACAGCTCCCAGCTGACTCAGGATAGCAGTCAGGAGCCAGTGATTCACATGAGCCCACCAGATACATTTTCCTGATGCCAGAGCCAGGGGCTGCTGTCTGAGTCCAGGATACTGTCAGTCATGGGTAGGATGTATGTCAAGATGCATTTCTGGGTCCCCTCTTTTTAACCACTTGCATTAAGGGCTGAATCAACCACCTTCACTTTTACTTCTGATTTGAGAAACAAAATGGGCCACAAAATTAAGTGTTAGCAATAGGAAACAAAACAGTAGAAATGGCAGTTGTTTGATTTGCTTCTACACATTTTTTGCATTCTTAGCATCAGAATACCTAAGCTGAGGATATATTCAGTGCTCTGGGTGATAAGGAGCAGCGATTGACAGGGTTACATCTCTCCCATTCTACAGCTGGTTGAGCTAAAATGGGTTAGCTGAGGAAACCTGGGAGCTGCTCCACCCTCTTTTGGCCCATAAGTGCTGTCTTGAACCCTGACAATGTGGCAACCCATCCACAGACATATGGCTGTCAGTGCACAGCCACTACTGCAAGGAGCAGAGGACAGCGACTGCACAGCCTATCCCAAGCAAATCATTCCTGCCAGGAACTCTGACCCTCAGCTTTGCAATGTCCCTGGAGAGGTAAAGAAAAAAGTTTCCTTTGCTGTGCTGAAACACAGTACAAACACAAAATTTCTTTAGGTCACATAAGAAGTTTTTGTTGCAAGCAAAACCAATGCCAGCCTCTCACCTCTGTCTTGTCCCTTTAGTATGCATTTCATTAGTATCTGGATCTGCACCCAGTGCTGAGACATCAGCTGCTGCTGGAAAACGCTGTCCCCTGAGACAGTAAGGCTTCAATACTCCTTCCTCATGGACACCACATATGTGTCAGTCCAATTATTCCAAGACAGTGTAACTTGATGGGAAAAAGTACTCTGCCTAAAACATGCTGACTTTATTGCATCTTAAAACATGTATCCTTCGTCTATACTCTAGCCGCACTTTTCCAGACACCTGGTACTGGTAAATCAAGGCTGGCATAGCAGTCAGGGTAATTCTTCAATTAGTCTGATTCTAATCCTAGTTAAATATCCTGCAAATTTTCTATGTATTTCAGTGGCAGCAGAATACATTAACTGGGAAATAAAGACAACTTTACATAGTCAGGACTTGATTTACTGCTTACATTGAAAGGCATCAGTGAGAAACTACTCTTTGTAAAACTGAGAGTTGATGCATCCATTTTAAAATATTTCAAGCACTTTGATTTGCTGTTGTCAAAGTTCCAAGGATCCCAAAAGGGAATAAAAATAGGACAGGTGGCAGAAGCTCATCGCACAATGTTAATGATGGATAACCCTTGTTCAGCTGCATTGAAAATATCTGAGGTTCTGCTCCTCTGTACTGTTTTCATGCAAATCAGCTCCTTCTCAGAAAAGCTCAGAAGTTGTCTGTGACCTTGAAATGCGGATTTCGCCGAGAATTCCTACTAGAAACAGAGTAACACCAAGACTTTGCCTTCTTTCTTTTTTCTCAAACCATAAACTCTGAGACAAGTAGGGTTTACCGGGGAAAGGAGCTGCACATGCTTGTGCCCCCCTCCTATGCACACACATGCCCATCACACAGACCTTCAGCTCTCCAGACCTTTAGCCCTGTGTGTAACAGTGACAACTGTCTAACAGTTTGCCATCCTCCATCTCACTCTGAAGTAATTGCAGATCCCTGACTTCCACTGAGACAGCAGGTGAGCTGCATGGGCAGTCTGTCACAGGGAGGCCAGGGCTAAGGCACAGATGACCTCACAGGTTCCCATAGTACATTTACGAACCTAACGGTCTCCCTCCTCAGTGGTGTACAGCCAGTGTGTGTTGTAGGTGAGCATTTGATTCAATACCCTCCTGTAATGCAAACTGTGTAGTAGGTATGTAAAGAGTTTTCTTAATTCAAGTTTCCTTGCCTGAACACTTTCATTATTACTAATAGGCTTGATGATGCTTATTGAAGTATAAGCCTATCTGATCACACTGACATATGCATGCCCTTGAGTAAGCTCATGGCCCTTACTCACTGCACTTTAAGGGATATCCTAAGGCAAACAAGAAGGCTCTAGGGACAGAAGTGTCTTTAGGAACCTCATTTTAATATGAGACAGGAACAGGGCCTGGTCTCAAAGGGTGGTGGTGTGCTTTTCTGTTTAAGAGCGGAGGCAATGCCATAAACATGAAGAAGGGAGGAAGGCATACTGCTAAACATTAACCACAGCATTGTTGTAGACTATGCTTCAACAATCTGCTCCAGTAGGAAAAAAAAAAAAAGCGTGGGTGAAGGAAGCTGACAAAGGTTTACATACCAGGGAGGGAATACAGGAGATCTGTTCTTTATATGGAGACAGGTGATCTCCAGTCTGGTATTATATGTATGTCAGTCAGTCCAAAAGTCAGGGATCCAGTGAAAGAGGATTATTAAGAATCAGCTCTCTACATCAAAGACTATGTTCCACTTACAGGCACCTCCTTACCAGTGTAAGGATGTTCAGTAATAACTGTGCATAGTCATAGCTGGGTGACCTGCAAATTTTGAATGTCTCCCAATATTTTTCCTTTCAATATCACTGTCCCACTAATGATACTATTCAAATTTCTGCTCAGCCCATGACAAAAGAGGCACACGTCTTAGAATAAGCGGCATTCATCTATGTTCTTTCCTGCAGCCTTACTGCATGATAAGTAAAACTTTAAGATTGCCAGGCACATAGGGCATGGGAGCCATTGGCAAGTATATGTTTTATTTTTATCAGTGAGAAGCTGAAAGGTGACATGGCTCTTTTCTGCAAACAGTAAAAATATGTGAAAGTTTGAATGACCAAGATTAAAAAATTAATTAGCTGAGTTCAATGTGTTTCACTGTCAAGAGGTAAGTAGAGATATGATGACAATGATGACACTGTATTATCATCAATGGTCCCTCTACAGTATGACCATGTGTTCAGAAGAGCAGAACAAGAGTCCTCTTACCGAGACACTGCTTAATGTTGGTATTTGTGTCACAATTTTGACCAGAAAAAGAATAATTTCTACCTATGTCCTGGAACATTCTAGCTTATGATACTGGTTTCCATGTTGCAGCCTGGGTTACAGATGAAACATTTCAAGAATCCTTCAAAATGTTGGCAGCCTGGCTTCAGGACAATTTTCAACAGTTTGGGCTGTCCAGCTGGAAGGGTAGGTGCTATTTACGGGGTGAGCACATGAGCCTGGACACTTCTGAGCAATTCGTCTTCTTCTTCCCCAGCATCACTGGTGGGTGATATAAGCTACAGCTGTGCCTCCTCCCTTTAGTGCCTATTCATAGATTATTGTACCTTTTTTTGAGGGCCTGCTGGCAATGCCTGCCATCTCACCCTCCCCTGGCAGGAAGTTTGAGAAGTTTGCTCTGTGCACTGAAATTAGCACCTTTTTTATCTGACTTAAGGTGATACATGTGTTTGATGGAATGCCTCCTAGCTCTCCTATTGTGAGATTTACTGAACAGCATGCCCACAATCCAGCTTAACCACTACCATTATGATTTTGTAAATGTGCTATATCATCCCTCTTTCTTTCTGTACTAAAGAGTCCCAGTCCTTCTAGCCCCTCCTGCTAAGCCTGCTTCTGTGCCAAACTAAGAATTTTGCTTTCCTTTCTCTGTGTGCTTTCCAAATGCATTACACCTCTCTCAGGCTTCAGAGACCAGCCATGCACACAGCGCTACCAAGGTTTTATTAAGTGACAAAACAACGTTCTCTGCCATCACGATCTTTCCTGTCATTGCCTGACATCTTGGTCATAGACCTGTTGGAGCAAGTTCAGAGAAGGGCCACGAAGATGATCAGGGGACTGGAGCACCTCTCCTGTGAAGGCAGATTGACAGAGTTTGGCTTGTTCAACTTGGTGAAGAGAAGGATCCAGGGAGAGCTTAAAGCAGCCTTCCAGTACCTAAGGAGGGCCTGCAAGAATTCTGGAGAGGGTCTTTTTACAAGGGCCTGCAAGGTATAGGACCAGGGGTAGATTTATATTAGATATAAGGAAGAAGTTCTCTACTGTGATGATGGTGAGACATGGAACATGTTGCACAGAGAATTGTGGATCCCCCATTCCTGGAAATAGTCAAGGACAGGTTGGATGGGCCCTTGAGCATTCTGGTGTAGTGAAAGGTGTTCTTGCCTGTGGCAGGGGGGTTTGAATGAGATGAGCTTTAAAGTCTCTTCCAACTCAAACCATTCTATGATTCCATGATCCTGTTGGATTTTTTGAGTAGCCAGGACAGTTTACTCAATTAAAGTTGATGAGTTAACAAAGCCATATCCAGAGACTTCAGGATGTTGTCTGTAGAGAATTGGTCAGCAGGACGGAGTCTTCACAGAGCAGCTGATAACTCTGGGTGTTTTATCCAAGGGCATATATAGTGGCTTATGTTAAGTGCTTGTGTATGGTGAGGCAAGAGCTTTAAGAGAGAGAAGGAACTGGTACCAGCTTTCATTCTGCATCTTGGAAGCCTAAGAGCAAACAAGTGCTTGTTTTGTTGTCTCTTCTGAAGACGAATGATGGCCTGGACAAAAGGTCACCTCTCAGGAGAAGCAATGGTTTCTGTGGATAGTGTTTGTTGGCTCAGATTTAAATGTTTTCAGGTAAAAATTAAAAAAGAAAAATTGATGCCTCAGTCTTTAAACTTGGTGTTTTTTTCTTCAGCATTGAAGCATCACATGTTTTTCAGCATAGCTCTCAGATAGTTAGCCAGCTGGCTCACATGTTCAGGGTGAGTTGTCAGTGTCTGGCAATGTGCTAATGGACAACATATTAGTGGTTACAGATCGGAGACTTGGTGTTCATGCTGTGGGATCACTCACAACGAGAGGTCTCAGCCTCTTACGAGGAGCTACAGTCACCACTTTGACACCACCCCCTAGCCAGTGTGTTATGAAAGCATAAAAAATACCCCAAACACTGAACTCCCATTCAAACCACTCCAGTGCACTTTTTGTTAGAATAGATTTTTTGTTAAAACTCATATATCCCATAGAACAGCAAACCACTTTTAGCCGAGCTACCAAAATGCTAATTGTGTGAAGTATTTCCTTTAGGAATGTCCCTTTTACTTGAGTTTCTTTATGAGTCCCAAGAAATCAGCAAGCTTCACTTACAATTTGCTGTGGAGTTAACAGCGTTTGTTAAATTTTGTGGCTATCCAAAGCACAACTCATATCTTCTAAATTATCATTCACATATTTTTAAAATTTATTTCTCATCAAAAAACCTCCATTACAGGTGCATCTAAGGAAAGAGAGCCAACAATCTGACATGATTCATGCAGTGAGGACCTGACACCTCGTTCCATTCTTTTCAAGTGTTGTTGGCATCACTTCGTATTTTCCACCTTTACTTTAGGTAATTTCCTAGTTTTCTATAGACAAGAAAAACATTTCAATAATGACACCCACAGCTCCAAACCACCACTTAGCACATAATGAACTAATTTAAACTAAGTCAATTTGATTCCAATTTTCCACCGTGTGAAACAGATGCTTTTGCCAAGGCCAAAACCTGGACATAAAGAACAGTAGCATGTGAGCACATTCCTGACTCTCGGTGTAAATCATGCCTACATAGTACTATATTTCAAAAAGCATTAAGTGCAAATTAAGAAAATAAATTAATTTAGTGGCTTAACCACACTTCATTCCAAGTCACTTTACAGTCCTAAAACTTTGTTTTTGGTAAAGTTCTGGTTTTTTCCTTGTTTTAGTGATGAAAGGAAGGTTCAGCAGCTGTTTATTTTGTTTGTTGTGAAAGTGTGGTTTTGGATGAAAATTTTGTAACACTTTGATGAAGATATTTGTTTCCACAAGACTAAATTGCTGAAGGTTAACCTTTGAAATAAACTGAGTGAAAATAGCACCTTTTTTTATACCATAATGCATTCTACTCATGTTGAAGAAACAATGACTGCAGTACATGAGAGAACCTCTATCTGCAAAAGATGCGAGCCCTTTGAGCAATACACACAATAATGTCTTTGCATTTCAAGCTTTTGTGTACTTTTTATCATCGCACAGCATCAGAGGCAGGGTATAGATTTATTAACAAACCTAAAATACACAACAGTATCTCTCTAGTACTGCCACATGTGGCTAAATATAGGACTGTAGTAACAAGCTCTTCATTTAAAAGTTGAGGTTCCATGTTTTTAAGTCACAGATTACACACAGCATTTTCCAACACAACTGTCATGTCTTAGCAAAAAGGAAGTGCTAGCTTAGGAAAACATATGATGCCTTCAGGTCATTGCTGCTGGACAAGGACATTCTCTTTGCTGTGCTTTCGAGAAAGGGACACATACCAAACCAACTCCCTTCTGGTAATAGGGAAGGTAGCACTGTATCATAGCAAAAACTTTGCTAAAATAATACTTTGGTTCCCAGGAAGGAAAAGGAGCTAGTTGGCTGCTGGGCACATTTTGCCTGGGCAAATACAGCAGAACTCCATCATCAGCCTTGGGACATGTGGGAGGGGATTGCCTGAAGGAAAGATGTTGTGGAATTTGCTACATAATCTTTTCTTATTTCTTATCAATCCTACAGCTGGTTCAACCATTTATTGTTGCTTTCACTATATGACTGATAACTCTAAGCTTTTACTGAATAAAGCCTGTAAGTGAACTCAGGGGCAAAACAGCAAGAAAAGCCACACAGAGTAGAAGTCTGAGATGGTAGCATTCCTGAGCACAGCTGTCACATCACAAGGCCATTTAGACAAGGGAAAGCATTTGAGAACCTTCTTATAAAAATATGGGGTATCAAAATATAGCCATATCTAGTATTATCTGCATATCTAGTATTCATATTATCTAGTATATATACACATTATCTGCATACCTGATATTCACACTGCATGGATGCAGTGTAAATTCCAACACAGTGATGGACAGAAATGAGTAATATCACACATTCAGTAAGAAACAATAGAAAGTACACCAGTGAACCTGACTTCTGTGTACCCAGTAAGTGGATTAGAATATGCCACTGCTTTGTTTTGACCTATGTCTAGGCCTCAATGTTTGCATCTGCTCTCACCTATCATGTGTGGTGTCTGATCACCCAGCAGCCTTTGCTTACCATATTGCATCTAGTCCAGTCCACTCTACTTGACATCTAGTACATGTACGAGGCGGATGCACCTCCACAGCCAAAAACTAAGGTTGGAGTGAATGTGGTAATGCAGATTCTATACAATCTGTCATCTAGTGTTTTCTGGGGAGATGGCAGAGTCCACTTTCACATAAACAGCTTCTGAAGCACAATAGAAGCAGAACTGGAGAGCTCACCATTCAGAACAGATGTGTTTCAGGTTTGTTTTGGACTAACTGTGGTATCATTTGTGCTAAATGTCTATTAGTGGTGGGAATACAGTCAGGGTGTTGCTAGGGTGTGTCTTCTGGTTTAGTTTAACCAGACCTTTATGGTGAAAAACAGATCGTGTGCCCCAAGACCAGTCAGTGATCTGAAACTCCATGTGCTACGCAGGAATGACTGAGAGGATCACTTGAAAGCACTCGTATCTAAACCAGAAAGTTAATATTATGTAGTGGAACCAGAGCTGCAGCTCCTTCTGGGGGCCGGCAGTTTCTGTTGCTGCAGCTGTCCATGCAACTGCACCTGAGAACTCATAGGAATGACAGGAGCTGATTAGCACAGTTGCACATCATTTCATGGAACTGATGGTCTCCTCACTGTTCTGGTTCCATGACACTGTAACTCTATTGACATATACTGACAAAATCAGAAATCCTTCCTCAGTATCCGCTTAATAGATTCCACATGTGCTAAATAAAAATAAATGGCATATAACATGAGTTCCATGTACTTTGATACAACCTTTTCCTCAAAACAGCTATATGCCTGTACAGAAATTCAATTCAGATGACATCAGGTGGTTCAAGGTGGGAAACAAGGCACACTTGCTAGCTGTGGAGTAGGTGTCAAGGACAGTGTTACTCCCTGGGCTAGAGAGTAACACTGTGATTTCACCAGAGCTACCGCCACATGCACTAGACTTCAGCATTTTCCAGCAACTGAAAACAGTACTGTATACTATAACATGGCAGGGAATGGTGAGGTGGAAACATAGGCAGGATAGATAGCATGGCCAGGTACCCACAGTCAGTCTGCATGCATCTGATCTGTGGACTGCTGATTCTGTGGAAGCTTCCCTTTCCTCTTCTGTGACAGGCAGGTGATTCAGCTGTGGTTTAGATGTAGCTCCAGCCAGGCTAGTTAGGTAGGTATTGCATGTTCTCCCACACACCAAGGGAGCTTGGTGAAAAACAGGCTGTTTTGGTGTTTTTTCAGTATTCCAAATGAAACAAAGAAGTTAATTATTTCTTTGCTGTGGAAAATGATACCTAATTTGTCTCAATTTCAAGAACTACCTGGAGGCTTTCCCATGTCTGTTTGTTGGGTTTTTTCCTTTCCTTCAGGAAGGTCTTTCAGCACAGCACCACTGTTAAATCCTGCTCTCCCCTGAGGGATCAGCCTTCCACTCCTTGCTCTGGCAAGGGTCCCAGTGGCTCTAGCAAATGCTTATCTTGAGTTGGTGCTACTGACTAGGCCCTCAGTGCATAATGTAATTGTAAAATGGGTGTATACTGGATCTAATCGTCCTTTTCCTGAAGAAAAATCCCAAATTACTTTCATACGTATCAATACACTTTCAACTACATTAAATTCACCTGAAAAGAGAGCTTGTTTGTGTGTCAGATATTTCACTTGATATTCTTTCAATGACACAAACAATTCATATATTTTTTTAAATATTTTCACTGTAGTAAATTCTTCTAACACTGTAGTTATTTTTCAATTTCTAAAAAGTAATAAAGCATGGAAGAAATGTCAGATTCTACTGAACTGATTTTTCATTTGGCTTAGATGAAGCAAAAATCTTTTAAAAAATCCATATAACAAGGAATCCCCTCTTCCCTTTACATTTGTACTTTTTAAACTGACAAACGTCACTGCAGTTTCTATAGAAATCTGCAAGTGTTAATGACCTCATTCTGAATGCCACTCATTTCCCAAATATCTCCAATAGCTGATAGATCTGTCACCATCAGCAGATGACAGGGCACAATCACCAAGTGATCCAATAAAGCAATATTGTGTCAAACCAGATCTGGTGACTCTTCAGGTCTGAGGCTGATTTCTCTACAGAAAATTCATTTCTTACTGTCTCATAGATTTCAGAAGACAAAATTGATTATCTGGAAGATTCTTACTGGAATACACGTGTCCTGGGTTCAGCTGTAGCAGTCATTTTTCTCCTTCTTAGAGTAGGAGACATACCATTATGCCTTACCTAATGTTACTGTTTCTCATGCCAGAGTATCCCAAATCACTTTTCTTTTTTGGGTTTTGGACAATCATGTCCCTAGAAAAGGTCATTGAAGTTATGTGTTGTCAATGCCTAATAGCATACAGCTCTGTCACAATGTCAAACAGGAAGACTTTTACAGACAAAGAAGAAATGTACTTAACTGGTCCATCAGGAGAGGTGTCAGGAAGACTGTAACTCCTGAATTGTCTCTTGCTGTGTCTGCATGCTCACAGGAGCCATTTGATCTGTGGCATTGTCCTGGACTGGTGGTCCCAAACTGTTGCCCTCCGGGATGCTGCGCATTGCCTCTCTCTCTCCCTTTCAGTTCCCTTCCGCAGGCAACAGAAACAAGAGTGTTTTGAAGCAAACGAGGATGACTCTAAGGCAGTGGGGCAGTGGCATCAGCACCCTGGGGGTCTCCAGCTTTCCTGGGAGAAGGAAATAGGAGAAGGGGACAGAGGAAACCTGCACTCCTGGGTGAAGTGGGGAAGAACTAAATTACTTGCTTCAAAGCTGAAGAACCAGCAAAGGTGACTTCTGTTCCACATACCCCTAGGAGTCAGAGTCTCACAGTGGTACGAGAATGAAGCAAGGCATCTCTCATCCTGCTCCTTTTGCAGTGCTATGCCCTGCTGTTTAGGGTGCTTAGAGGCCTTAACATGGGACATCCAGCCAGCTATGTTTTCTTTTTCTTTGCGCAAACCTAGCTGTTTGTCTGGGAAAGTTCTGATTCATCCTGAAGTTTTTGAAAGTCAGGATTTTTGTCCTACCACGTTCATAAGTACCACCACAAAAATAACACAGCATTGCCTTCACTGGGACATGTGTTAAATGCTGTCCCTCTAGCATGCACTATGGTTCGCAAGTTTTGTCTTCCTATCTTGATATTTTGTTAGAGGTCAAACCCCCTTGTTTCAAGATTGTTTACCAGTGATTTCGCATAAAGAACTCTACACACTCATTTTTCTTTCTGGAGTAGAGAGAGAAAGGACCAGAGATAAAAAATGGATTTAAGTGTTCTATTTTTCAGCAGAATTAACGGTCTTGAAAGTCTTTGTTATAATTTATTAGGAGGCTGTAACTGCACCAAAAAAGTGACTGCAGACATGGATGATAAGAAACAAGAGATATCAGAGGCCACATACACAGGTAAAAAAAAATACCAGCTAAACAAACCAGAAGGCCAATGTTAAATTCCAAGAATATAACTCTGACATTGAAGGATTTCCTTATTGAAAACAAAGGGAGAACTTTGCTTCGAACTATGCATAAATCCAGGAGTGTAATCTATGAAAAAAGTCATACGTCAGGGTTAGCATTACATAAATCACAACCATCTCACTTCAGTCAGAATGAGTGAGTTTCTTAAACCAGTAAAAGTATTCAAGTCCATTTTGAAATATAATACCTAGAACTGAGCCAAACCTCTTGCTAATGCATTTATTAATAATTCCAGGCCCTTGCTTATTTGGGAACATTCAGGGCCCCAAAGTTCCAGCTGGACTGCTTCATATTGACTAGAAATATGTCAGACTGTATAGTCTGTGATTGGATGCAAACCTTCCACATGCGTGTTTTCATTTGATCCCAGATAAGATCTCACTTTTACAGAACTAAAATGGATGTGATTAGGTATTATGTATTTCTAATTACTCACCTCTGCTTAGCATTCACTGAAAGAAAGTGAAGTGTCACATTGATTTTTGCAGTTGCATTTGCAGCCTTTTACCTATTCAATGTATAACTTTTAGGTGCACTTTTGAACTTGCAGAAATAAAAAAATAGTGCAGCTGGCAGCACAAGTTCAAGAAGTATTTTCCAGGGCAGAGGAGGAATGGTTTAAAAATGCCTATTACTGAGGTCAGAAATACCTCTTCCCTTCCAGTAAAGCTAAACATCTAAATATCAAGAACATGGTAATTTCCCTGTGAGGTCAGATCAACATGGCTGTCCTCAGTATGCTTTACCCTGACAGCACAGCTTTGTTCAGTATGCTCTACTCTGACAGCATTTGTCAGCTCAGTTTCCTAATGAACTCCTGTATATAGGTATATGTGTGACACTTGCAGAATGTAGCATATTAGAGATTGCAGACAGACATACACTCATCTTCCAAGAGGCCAAATCCTGCTCACTTCCCTCAGGGTAGTTTTGCCTTGTGGCTTTGTCTCTATGCTCCTAAGTTCATTTCTATGCTAAGAAACTGCAACAGTTCTTAGTAAACACCCTCTGCTCACCCTAGCTTGCTGGGGCTCAGACCATAACTCCAGATGCATGAGTGAAAGCAAAGTGAATAATGTTTACATTTTTTATTGTCCCCTTTCAGAGAATAAGCAGAAGCAAGAGAACGCTAGGAAAGATGGAAATCTAAGATCCTCTTTTCCTTTATTTGCTGGTGTGTCTCCAGGACAAAATCATCAGAGATGGACAAGAATAACGTACTCTACTGAAGTACCCAAACCTGTCCCTGTAGCTGGAGAGAGAAGAGTAGAAAGCCTGGCTCAGATGTTTGGTGTCGGTCGATGAGAAAATGAACACGAGTTAGCTTCAGTGCGCGCTTGCAGCCCAGAAAGCCAACCGTATCCTGGGCTGCATCAAAAGGAGTGTGACCAGCAGGTCGAAGGAGGTGATCCTGCTCCTCTACTCTGCTCTCGTGAGACCTCACTTGGAGTACTGTGTGCAGTTCTGGTGTCCTCAACATAAAAAGTACATGGAACTGTTGGAACAAGTCCAGAGGAGGGCCACAAGAATGATCAGCGGACTGGAGCACCTCCTGTATGAAGATCGGCTGAGAAAGTTGGGGCTGTTCAGCCTGGAGAAGAGAAGGCTGCATGGAGACCTTGTAACAGCCTTCCAGTATCTGAAGGGGGCCTATAGGGTTGCTGGGGATGGACTCTTCATTAGGGACTGTAGTGATAGGACAAGGGGTAATGGATTAAAACTTAAACAGGGGAAGCTTAGATTGGATATAAGGAGGAAATTCTTTCCTGTTAGGGTGGTGAGGCACTGGAATAGGTTGCCCAAGGAAGTTGTGAATGCTCCGTCCCTGGCAGTGTTCAAGACCAGGTTGGACAAGGCCTTGGGTGATATGGTTTAGAGCGAGGTGTCCCAGCCCATGGCAGGGGGGTTGGAACTTGATGATCTTAAGGTCCTTTCCAACCCTAACTATTCTATGATTCTATGATCCTCTGGTGACCGTGCACCCATGTACTGCTGCCTTTACAGCTATACTTGCTGCTGTGGCAGCCCAACCCTAAGTGAGGAAACCACTTTCAGGCACAATTGCATGCGATAGTTTGTTGGCTCTGCTCACTCACAGTGCTGTGATCCCTGGCTTGCCAGACTAGGCTTTAGACAGCCCCGGCCAAGCAAATTTGGAGAAGAAGAGCTCTAAGTGCAGTAATTTCATAGACCGGGTAGAGCTGGCCGAAATGCCTTCTAGGAATGGTTTCCATTGGAGGAAGAAATCACTGCAGCCTGTGCCAGTTGAAGTAGACCTGTGCTGAAGGTGCCCCCCCACATTTCGTAATCAACATTCTGTGAGCACCAGCAGGTCTAAACTGATAAACTGATGGGTTGTGCAATGCTCAAGTCAAAACACAAGCTTAAAACACAATCTAATCCAGGGAAGAGCTTTGTGCAACACTGTAGGATACACAGCTGTTCTTATGAGCTCTACCTTGCTTTAATGCTACATAGCTTTAGAACTTTATTTTTGTCTGTGTCAAGCTTATCTGCAGGTCCAGTCCTGAATCCGATCCTGATTTTGTTTAGCAGCCAAAATTCTTACCCTTGTTGAGGGCTGTTCTGCTGCAGAGAGGACAGTATGTTGGTCCTTGTTCCTGTTACTCCAGTCAAACATAGTTAAAGTTACAGATGGTTCCCTCAGATCTTTGCTCACGCATATCACCTGACACAGGGAATATTTGCTTTCTAAACCTTTTGAAAGAACATTCAGAGAATCTGAATGGGCTCTGGTTCGGGATAGGACAATCCTAATGTTAAATATATGCTTTGGAAGTGTTATTTGAACCAAGGAATCTGAAATATGTGTTTCCATTAAAGACTGCAATTAAATGCTGTCCCGGATAGCAGTGCACTCTAGATTTAGGCATTAATGAGGGTGTCTAGGTTAAAAAATACCTACTTTTTAGCTTTGCATTAGCTCCACATCACCTGCTGACAAAAGCAGTGCTTACACATGAAGGAAAGCAGTGTTGATTAAAGTTGCCTAACATATGGCAGCACCTTGCTTTTTCAGAGAGCTTCCTGGATCTAGGACCTTAGTTTGAAGTCTTTAGTGTTTGCCTGATAGACCTGACTCCTTCCAACACTCACTGCATTCAAGGGCATTTGGTGTTTTGCAAGATTAGGTCCAGCTACTCAATTGTGAAAAACGTCTCTTCAGTACTTGGTAGCTATATTTTAAGTTCATAATATAATTTTTTATTATTATTATTCACACATGGAACACACTCACTTCAAGAACATTCGCATATCTACAACTCAGATGAAAACAAATATCCTGGGGCTTAAGAAAAGTTTCCCATTGTTTCATAGAATCATAAAATCATAGAATAGTTAGGGTTGGAAAGGAACTTAAGATCATCAAGTTCCAACCCCCCTGCCATGGGCAGGGACACCTTGCTCTAAACCATATCACCCAAGGCCTCGTCCAACCTAGTCTTGAACACTGCCAGGGATGAAGCGTTCACAACCTCCTTGGGCAACCTATTTCAGTGCCTCACCACCCTAACAAGAAAGAATTTCCTCCTTATATCCAATCTAAACTTCCCCTGTTTAAGTTTTAATCTATTACCCCTTGTCCTACCACTACAGTCCCTAATGAAGAGTCCCTCCCCAGCATCCCTATAGGCCCCCTTCAGATACTGGAAGGCTGCTATGAGGTCTCCACTCAGCCTTCTCTTCTCCAGTCTGAACAGCCCCAACTTTCTCTGCTGATCTTCATATGGGAAGTGCTCCAGTCCGCTGATCATTCTCGTGGCCCTCCTCTGGACTTGTTCCAACAGATCCATGTACTTTTTATGTTGAGGACACCAGAACTGCACACAATACTCCAAGTGAGGTCTCATGAGAGCAGAATAAAGGGGCAGGATCACCCGCTTCGACCTGCTGGTCACACTTTCTTTTTTGTATGTTTGACTTTGAAGACAGAGCTTTAGAACACATTGTTGGCCTGTGTCTGCAAACACACATGATGAGGGCAGAGTTTGCTGTGTGCTACCTGTAGCAGTGAGTGCATATGGTAAAGAGATGGAGGGGTCAAGTCACTAGCTAGTATCACCTTTCACAAAGACAAGAGAAGTGCTTAAATGGCAGACATTCAGCACATGGTATCTCCAATGGTCTTCCAAGTGTCAGCTTGGAACAATTCTCAGTTAAGACAATAAATTGGTCTAAATCTAGCATGTACCAGGCCTGATAAGCAACAAATAAAAGATAATCAAAAAGGAAAAAATGGATGTCAAGGAATCTTTCACAGATTTTCTTTTTCATTATGTTTTTGACTCATTTTTTACCTTTTTCTCATCAGGTGTGTTGATGGAAACTGATTGTATGCCGCCCCAATAATTGCCCCAAATTCCTGAGCCATCCGTCCTTCAGCAGGGCCAATAATGAAGGCAGAGGAGAGGGAGGCCAGGATCTGCCTGCCTGCCTGGAATGCAGCCGGAGCTGAAAGCTGACACCACCTCGGTGGAAAAGGGCTTGCAAGCGAAGGCTGTCTCCAAGACAACAGAGTATTTTGCCTGTGATGCATTTACACAGTGGGGTTAAAGTTCTGTGAAAGCAACAGCTGTTGTAAAAACATTGTATTAAATATGCCTAGAACTGTAAAATGCGTGCTCCTCGTGTTTCTCTTTGCTCAAGAGAAATGTGGAGACCTGTGGTATGTCTGAGAGAGAGTTTTTGCTCTCTCAGAGGCTGCATTATAAACGTCAGGCTCCATTTTCAGCTTTTTCCTGCTGAGAGAGATCCTTTGTCAGACCATTTTTCTCCTGAGTTGACTTTCAAGTTAGAAGTTAATTACTAAAGCATGGCTGGGTCTATGCCTTACTTTTACCTCTTTAAACTATGCCATTTGCTGGAAGCTTGAATTCCACCCTATGCAAGCTCTTGTGCTTGGGCATAACCATCTACAAATGAAGGCTGCTTGCCCTAGTACCGCCCATGCATGTGGCCCAGCTCTCACTTGCAGTTCAGTCTCACCAACACTAATATTTTCCATCCCAGAAAGCAAATCTCCTGTGATGCTCTCCCGTTACAGACTTTGCTAACTGCTGGGAAAAAACTTTCCATGTAGGTAAAATATTACCAGGTTAAAAAACCAGAGGCTGGCATAGGCTGGAGACTGCTTAAGAGCCATTCTTTCACTCTGGTTTTGCAATTTTTAGAGGGATTTAAAACCAAGGTTTTCAAGTCAAGAAGCAGAGCTAAATGCTCTAAGAGCCCCATGCCACACAACCCTCCCTGTGTGGGACCATAGGGACACAGGTGCCTGGTAAGCCTCTTTGGGCACTGATACGATGGTTGTATTTTTGGTCCTTTGCCTGAAAACTTTGTACAAGCTGTAAAGGCCTAAAGCAATGTGTGTTTGCATCTCTTGTTTAAATCTCTGCTGCCTCTTTTCTTCCTTGTTTGGAGTCTTGGTTTTGCTGGAGTGAGAATCCTTTTTCTACTGAAAATCTTTTTCTTTTTTTTTTTTTTTTTTTTGCGGGAACAGATATCTTTGTTATATGTTTAATGAAGTTTGCTTTATTTAATAAGAGGTGGACTGTCTAGAAGCAATTCGTCTTTTTAAATCCCTATGTACTTCCATAAAATTAGATTTAGGAAACTGATATTTATGATTTTCTGTTTCTGCTTCACTACATTGGATTCTTTACCCTGGCTTATGTCTTTTCACTAGAGATTCTGTCTTCTTTTTCTGACAAAAATAGGGGGTTTCCCTCCCTTCCCAGAGGTGCTCAAAATAAATAATATGAGCTTTGAATTCAAGCTCAAACCCTACAGGGATTTGAGCCATTTAGGCAACATGAACCTGCTCATCCCTAGCAATAATACCAGTAGGAAATTACTCTTCCACCCCAATCAAGTTCCAACATCTGGAGATAGCTTGTCCTAATGGACTTGGCAGTGGTGCCAAAAAAGCTTCTCCATCCTTCACCCAGCAGCTGCTGTCATCACAACACACCAGCTCCCACTGCGATAGCTAAGTATTTCTGCAAAGCTGTTTGAGAGTGTCTCAGGAATCCCAGGAAAGAGGGCTTGAGAAGGGAGTGTTGTTTGCACATGTGAACTCACAAGAATGCCAACGAGGGAAGCAGGAAAGTATTGCAAACCCTGTTCTTCCCCACCCCTTAAAACATATTCAAACAATTAAAATAATCAGTGCAAAGATTAATTTTGACTATATGAATGGACGTGTGAGAAAAACTTGATGATTTAAAATATGTTGTGCTTTGGAAAAGATCATTCAAACACATGCCTGAACACATACATATGAGAGTGAGAAATCTCAATATCTGAGCTTGATTTACTTCCATGCCCTTGAAGGTACAAACTTCATGTATATTCTACATTTGTTGGAATCTGGCAGAACAGGAGCTATGGGCCTTTTATTGCTGCCAGACTCCACGTATATTGGCTTATGTTGTTGTCCCACTTCATGTTGGAGACTGGATATTCATGTGTAGCTGAATGTCTGAAAACACAAAATCCATTCATCCTTCAGTGGGAAAAGCATGTCTAAGTTATTTCAGTAGTTTTGGGAATCTCAGGCTAAATAATTTTAACACAATGGAAGTGAAAATGTTGTGTTACTTGGACAGAGTCAAACCCACCAATTTCAGTTGAAGTTTTGGATGTTCCGCACTCTCAGGAATGGATTCAAGAAAGCTACTCAAGAAAATCTTCTCAATTTTGGGAGCTAAATTTCCCCAGAAGGAAGTAAGGCTTTCAAAATCCTCTTTCAAGAATTTGGCTAGGGTGAGCCAAATGTCTGCTCAATACCAGATGGGTCTGGAAGTGTCTTTTTGTGAAGCAGTACAAATGACAGCACCTTGCCCACTTTGATTTGCAGCCATTCCAAATTTTCCCATCTGCCATTCCTCAGTTCTTCTGTCCCCGCAAAATGCTCAGCAACTGGGGAAATGCCCTCAAGTACAATAACCAAAGGCACAGCAGTGCCCTCATTACAAGAAGGCTCTAACCAGCAAGGATCATTTTATTTAGTTGAAATCCTTTCAAACATCAGGTTTTTTTAACTTTGTTTTTCAATATTTTCTCACAACCCCAGAGGTTAAGGGCCAGATCTTCAAACAGATGCTGTGACTGTCAGCATCTCAATTTGCAAGACGGAAGAGGAAGAGATTCTGTCTCCAGGGGGAGGCAAAGAATGGAAAGCACTTAAACTGGAGGGACAGTTTGAAATAACCCCACTGCCTAGGTCTCTCACTGCAGGGCTGAGCTGTTAGTAATATCATCACAAAATTGTTCTTCAGATGAAGGGTGTGATTTCGTTGGCTTTCACCCTGCTCCCCACAGAAGTCACTGGAAGATTCACCACTGACTGACAACACAGAGCTAGGAGTTTATAACTTCACATTATGTGAGCTTATGATTCAAGAGAGACATGATTTTAAAAAAATATGTTTATAGCTACAGAGACAATACATGTGTTCAAGCAAATAAAAGTTTTAAACAAGTGTACCTATAAAAATTAAGCAACTGATTCACAACAAAGCCAAAGCTTTAATTCCACAATGAGCTTATTATCTCACTCTCAGCCAGTACAGAGTTCTTGGTTTTATATCAGAAAAAGGACATTGTACTTTTTTAAGCCCCAACCTATATGAAATCCTATTGTTACAGCATTCACCACAACAATAGCCCTTTGGAGAGCTCAAAATGCCTGGCTGTCATTTAGGTTACTATAAGGAAGGAAAGGGACATTGTTTACATCACAATGCAGCATTAATGAAGGTATATACATTAGCCAGATGAATGCATTCTGCTGTGTTTCAGTAAGCCCAGTGCAATCAATGCTGATACAATGAATATCAAGCAGATCTCTGGTAACTGACTGCACAGGTATCAGCTGCACCATAACCGTGTGCTCAGTATAACTCAGTATGTGGTGTGCTCCCCACATTGGCAATGTTTTGGAGTGATTTGCTTCAGGGGAAGGCTATAGATGGGAGGAGGGGTTCAAAGATACCTTACAGCCTGGCACTGACCCATTGAAAATAAGGAAGCAGTTTCATACAGCCTCACCATTTGCCTTTGTTATTAGGAAATAAATCAGCCTTTGTTTTTTTCTGGACAAAGTGAAGGAATGTCATTATGACTTATAAATTGTGCAGTTACAAAACAATCAGAAAATCTTCCCATTTAAATCTGAATAACTTTAATTGTTTGGAATTGAAACTTTAGTCTATTGAGTGAAACAAATGCTTAAATAGAGCTGTTCATTGAAATTCTGAGTTTGAGCTAAAACCCGCATAAAAAACCTGTGAGGCTGGTTAAAGACTGAGCAAATCTTACAGTGGCATCATTTAATACTTTTTGACTGAAGATGAGACAAAACCCAGAGATGACAAACTGGCAGATTACTGTGGCTGAAAATGCTTTATTATCATTAAGTGCTTTAAGATCGTTATACAGTTCCCCCAACTCTGAAGAATCAGTTCTGAACATACTGGTGCATTTGTGGATTAAGTCAAAACTGCTGAAGCCAAACATATGCAGAGTTCCTTGATTGCACAGGGAATAGCATCAAACATTTTTATACAGTGCTCGCTCCCAAGTTATCAGGTGGTCCAGAGAACTTATTACGTCACTGGGATAAACCTCTGTGACGTGATGACAGCAAGGTCAAGCAAAGCCTAGCAGAAGAAATGGTACAGTTTCTGAGAAACATATTGTCCTTACTTTGCATATAACTGAAAGTAAACCTTCTGCTCGAAAAAGAAGTTTTGCCTAGTTTTGCTGTTAAGCAGATGAGCTGGCATCACTGGTCTGGCAATTGGAGCTGCCAGCTTATAAATATCTGTGAATAACCTCAGCGCTCTGATAACTATGATTTTATTGGTGCTTTCATGGTGTAAGAGCCTCACCACTTCTAGAATTTCCTTTTTCTAACCTTTATCTACAGCTGAGCTCCACCCCTTGTGGATTTTCACACTGTCCCTTCTCAGAGATGACCTCTCTTCCACCTCTGACCTCTTTTGGAGTTTTCACCCTTGCTTTAACAATTGATTTATGATGTGCCTGTGAAAGGGTCAAGCCTACTTTTACGGTTTGCTTAAAATATTTCTTTTTTGGGTAGATACAGAAGTGGTGCTTAATAAGTGCTAAGTAAATAAACTAAGGATTGGAGACAGCTTCCCTTTTCTGCTAACTACTAGACATCTCTAAACTCTTTGTAACAAGTGTTTACCAAGTCTTCAAACAAATTAACTGATAACTATAATCATTTTGTGCCTAAGAAAATGTGTCAAGGGTTTAGAATTTCCAAAAAGAGTAATTTCAAATTAAGTTGTCTCACAGTTCAGTGAAAAGGCAACCGCTAAAGATAATTCAAGGACTTGTATATGCAATGGACATGAAGTCTATTTTTCTTTTAGTTTGACAGATCTATCTCACACACACACAAAAAAAAAACAACAAAAAAACAAAACCAAAAAAAGAAAGGCAAGAAGGCTACTAGGCATAAACACTTTCATTGCCTTCAGTCTCCCTTAGCCAACTCTTTTAAACCTCCCTTCAGGTGAAGTCAGGACTGCAGGACCAGTCACCCCAAAGGCAGATTTTATTCTTCAATTTCATTTGTGCAGTATACTTTACATGCACCACAATCTCTCATGCGAAAACCGCTTGTGGTTTTTTTGTGTGGTCTTCATCATTCACTGTATCTAAAAACAATAACTTGCATATATTTAGACTAAAAAAAGAAATCAATTGGATATTTGTGCCAGTATTGTCGAAGCTCTAAGTAAGTACTGGTGAGATGACAATGTTTATCCTTCATGTGATCACATCACACATGAAAAAGTTTTGAAATATGAAAAGTGTGTTTTGAGGTTCTCTGTTTCAAGTTGAACTGCACACTGACATTTTCTCTATAAACTTTGTCATACATGTCTCTCCCGAAGTTAAATGGTAGCAGATGATATTTTTACAGATGCCACAAGAGGCATTCTCTTGGTTTCTTAAACGTAATGAATTCTTTCCTGGCCATTAAAAACTTGATTTACTATCCTGACAATTTTAATAGGGAAAGAGACAGAGGTTTATTGCTAAATTTTTCTCATTTCCTTGAAATGCTGCCGAAGTGGAAAATCTGCCAAGATAACACCTAGCATTTTATTTGGCTTGAATAGAAAAGTTCAGAGAGGCCATATTTAGTTGGTCTTTCTGTCTTTATCATAACAAAAATAATTAAATTTTTATAATGCTTGCATGTTTTCGAACCATGGCCACATGCTGGGAGCTAGAAAGGGGAGACACCAGGTGTACAGGAATGGTCCCAAAGTCTCACTCAGCCTTCTTGGCTGTGTGCTTGCTGCTAACCACGGGTGCAGAATCAAAATGCCCACTTCAGTCTGTGTCGTGCCAGCCCCCTTGCCAGAGCCAGAAAGGAAGATGATGCAGTTTTTTTCCCATCCACCCAGTCAAGGAAGATCACACAAGAATGAGACGGAGCAGAACAGAGGGTTAGGAAGAATCATTTCCCGAACACAAGGACTGCTGTTGAGACTGGACACTGTCTGCCTTGTCACCATCTACCTGTGTAATCACCAGGCACAATGAAGTCTATTCATTAAAGGCCCAACTTGGGTCCTTTGGCATGCTTAAGACTTCTGTTGACTACAAGGGCCTTCAGAGTGTTCAAAGGATAAAAGACTGAACAGTATTTATAGTTTTGCTACTATTGGGAGGGTGGTTGAAATCATAAATTCCTTGCTCAGCCCGTGTTCAGTCGTCTAGCTGAATGAATAGTAAAAATAAATAAATAATAACCATGAAAAGGATGACCAAATGAAAGCACTTCCTTTGTTTCTGTCCTGTACGTGGAGCAGTGTCACTTGTTACATGCTCATGTTTGGAAAGTAGCTTTTGATCTCCAAAGTTTCCTGCTCATTTTAGCCTTTTTACATTAATTCGTCCCTAAATTCATCTATAGGAAGCACACTACCCTCTCTTCTCTTGCTCAGATCGTTTAAGCCAGCAGATCAGTGAGCTGATTGGACAGCGAGTAAAAGAGTTAGAAAAAAATTTACAAAACAACAACAAAAAAAAAAGAGCTGAAAATACCGACAAATCTCGAGTACACTTGACAAAAACCAGAAGTGGTCTGTGAACTATCCATTAGCTGAAATGCTGGTATAGATCAGTGTCACTGCATTGAAGACAATGGTGGTTTGTCAGCTGAGAAGCTGGCCAAGTGGACAGAAAGAAAACGGTCTTTTCCTGGCAAAAAGTTTAACTAGCTCACTTACGCCTTTCTGAAAACTTCTTTCCACTGCCTTCAGTGGAAAGTCAAAAATTGGGAATATTTTGAGTGTTGATGAATAAACACTATAAATACATTTCTGTGTAACTATATCAATAATGTATTCGAAGTATGAAAAGCTAACTGCACAAGTTTCATTTTGTCATTGAGCCTTTTTCTATGCTATAGGCCTTTTTCAACAACACTCTCAAACAGAGAAATTAAAAATCCATATTCCGAAATGCTGTGGTAAGGGCTTCTTGTCAGCTTTTTCCCTCCATGCCCAGCAGGAGGGCTGAAGTTTCAAACTTCCCTCCTTTGAACTCAACTAAAATATCTTTCCTTGACATTGTGTGACAGCGGGACCTTTTATATGGAAAGAGCCTGAACCCAGTGCCTAACGTGAGGAGGAGTGTGGGTATGCATCTGGGACACCAATGGAAGCCGCATAGCCTTCCATCCCAGAACTTACAATTGTCTAAAAGCTGACTTAAACAAATCATAGATATTAATGCTGTCATATATGTGTATTAATTGCAACAGTAATGACATATATAGTAAGCTGCTATTGTCCTTATTTGTAGCCTTCTGAAATATTATTAATAGAGCTTGAATCTTTCCAAGCTAAGAAGCAGTTTGTTCAACCTACAGACCTCACAGAGTTAGGAGAAGAACAAAGGCTTAGGACGTGAGCAGACCTGGTGTTTAAGGTCCATCACGATCAGAGTAGTGTCCTATGAGCACCTCACTACCACTCTGAGGCAGAGGTCAGCATCTCTGCAGTACTGCAGGTGGCAGCCACTTCCACGCCTGCCTTGGACATTCAGCCAGATCAGTTCAAACCACTTCCACCAGCACTTTAAGGAAACCTATCCCATTTTGCTTGAAGGGGAGGAGGGAATACTCACCAGTTATGTTTATCAGGCACAGGTTTCCCATAGTGCCCGCTAGCCAAGACATATTTATTGATTGTGAAGAGCACCCAAAGTCTGCAAAGTGATGGCTTTGTGTCTTGAGCAAATGAGTCACCCTACTGCAGCTCCTCCACCCTCCCTACCTGAAGGAAGTGTGGAGAAACCAGAGAGTGTCTGCTCCCCTGTCCCCTTCAGAGGAGATGGTCCCTGTCCTCCGATAGGCACCTGGCTATACTGCTGAGAGAGGAGGCATCTCGTGCTCTACAGAGAAACTGCAAAGGAGTTACAAAGAGCAGCAGAAGCAGGAACTCATCTTCATTCCAGTTATCTCACCTCTTGTGCCAACAGAGTGGAGGGCTTACCTGACCCACTGCTGCAGAAGCAGTTGTTTCCATGGATCTTGTTTCCTCTTTGAACTTCATTAAGGTAACCTGGGACTTGGCACAGCTGTGAGGCACTGAGGGACCATCAATCCCATGGCGAGTGGTGTCCTGAGGGGGCTCTGGGAAAGGCAAGATATCACAGGCCTTCAGAGGAAGGTTCTGCTGTGCTGTTGGTGACACCACCCTGGCTGGATTGACTATGGAAAAACATTGCATTGGGTCCAAAAAAAAAAAAAAAAACACCAACAAAACAAACAAACAAATCTGCACAGATATATTAATGTTCTTCAGAACTTCTGGTAGAAAAAATACTCTCCTCACCCCCCATTTTGGTCTTCTGCCGTATAGAATTTGTTTTGGCTAAACCAAATAGTTTTGTTTTCTAACATGTTTTTTTTTTTTTCCAGAAGTGAGACCCAGTGAAAACCAACTAGGATTTTGAAGCAAGCTATGGAGACAGCACTGGAGGCTGGCAGCAGAACCCTGTGGTAGACCTTGGGAAACAGATACACCAGAGTTTGGAATAACACAGATATAACGAAAAGCTCTATAAGTAAATAAAAGTCCACGGGATCTTTCCCCCCATCTTCAGAATCCTGACAGTCTTCCCACAAGAGGACAGGAGAAGACCTTGAGAGCAAAATTTGTCCCACTGCTAGGAATGAATGAAGGCTACTGTTCTGGGTCCATAATCTTATTATTATAGGGACAAATCCTGACACCGCTGACACTCAATGAATCCATGTTTATTTAGCAGTGAGTATAAGTCAGGTCAGGAATTGACATACAATATAAAGCTAAACAGTGATCTTGGCTTGAGTCCTAAATCTTCCTGCAGTTTTACTTAGCTTTCCTATCATGATAAATGGCTGATCTTTGTGGAGGAAAGAATTCAGTTTCCAATAAAATGCTAAGAATGAGTTATCAGTTCAGCTATCTTTGCAACCAGTTCCTACTTGAATACCATTTCAGTAAAATGTAAGGATGTGTTGTGTCATGATTGTCACTGGAATTAATTTTTAAAGAGAAGAAAATAATTTTTTTTTCTTTTTTTTAAGTTTGTGGGGTGAGGGGAGGAAGTAATGTGAATTTCCCCTTAAAACATTCCTATCATGCTGCTTCATATTCATTAATTAGTCTGAGGTTTCCCTTGTGTTTAGTTTACAAAGCCACTTAAACCCACGTACCCATTTAACATATTTATGACCCCAGTTTTCTTTCTTTTCTCTGAGACTGTACCGTAATTGTTCTCTGGACTCAGGGACTGCAGAGTGCCTTCACTGATGAAAGGAGACAACATAAAGAAGGAAATGAATGTGTGAAGGATGAATACCTTCCACAAAACAACTGGGTGCAATTTGGCCCATGGCCCCGGGGGTCACTTTAATAGAGTGGAGCCTCAGTCTCTATTGAGTGTATGGGAGACTATTAACTCTTAACAACTCAGTCCCAGGTTATTTATTTATTGCTTAAATGATTTGTTATTGCTACTCGAATTTAATATACCCTCTGGGAACTGAGATGGCAGCATCATGTTACAGAAAACCTACAAGTTATTTTAAAACTGTGATTGAGTTTTTATGAGCACCATAAAATCTTTCTGAACAAATAACTTACCGTTAGTCAGAAACTTCAGCAGGAAATCTGTAAAATTAAGGATTTATTAGAACAGTACTGTATTTGTGTGCTTCTCAGGGAAAGAGAGGGTTAAATATCTGATGCTTCAAGTATTTATTTTATTATTGGAATGTAATAATATTTAAGTAACACCTGAAGTTTTCAAAAGGCCGTATAGATACAATATTAACAAAATAAATCATTCCTTTCAGTCTGGGAATACCTCATGCTCAGGGATTGAGACTGGTGCACACCTGTTTGGTATGAACATTTATTCAAACAACTACAGGGTATCTGCAAGGAACAGCGACAAATCTTCATGTTAGTTCTTCTAAGTGGACTAGTGTTCTGGGTATGTTTGCACAGTCACTGTTCTTCTCAATCCTCACCTACGTGCTGTTTTCCATGCTGAAAAGTTGTGTTTGTATGCTTTTTTAAATCATCCACTTTTCCTTTTGCTTTTCTAATCCTTAAAGTCATTAGGACAACTTCCAAACCAAATAGCATGTTTTGGGAGGGGGTAGGACAGTGGGGAAAGGAAAGAAGATTGAAGGCCTCAAAAAGTGGAGGCAAATGAAATACTTGGAAAAGTAAGGGGGAAAGTCCAACGTAAAGAAGGTTAAAAAGTACGTTTAAAACCATAAAGAATAAATGTCAGCTTTAATATTTCTATAAGGCTGGTATCTGTTCCTAGTTGTCTCTAACAGTACACTCAAAGGCATTCACTGGAAACACAGACAACTGCAAAACCAAAGACATCTCCTATTTTTACATCTTGTTGCTTGAAATCCTGTCACGTCCTCACATAAAGGACTATTCTATGTTAGATTTTCTTTTTTGAAATGGAATGATAAAGTCTGAATACAATACAGATTATGCGAGTGAAGCACATAATCCCATGAAAATATTTACATTATACTCTTTTCCATCCTTATTAAAAAACATTAATCAGCATTTCTCTTTGTTTTATCATGTTGTTTGGATATCAGTTACCTGCTGAAAGTCTAAACAAATTATATATACTCATTCTCTTTGGCTCTTTGCATTCTGTAAATTTTGAAAAGTATCATTTGCATTCATTCTGTGGTTTCCAACACACTCAAATAATGTCTCAATGGACAACTGAGGAGTATTACATGATTGCAGGATTGCTGGCTATGTCAGTTTAAATCTACTTTCTAACATCTCCAGTGACTATAGCATAGTAGTTAAAAGCCTGAATAAAATTCATGCATTAATGGAACTCTCTTTCAAACTTTCTGCCACCAGTGAGAATTATCAATATTCTAATTTTAGTCCTTGGGATTTTTATATTAACACACAAGAGTTAAACCTTGGTGGTGTCCACTTTTCTGTTACTCGGAAATTGCTGGCCCAACCTGATTTTTCAGCAGCTTTAAAAGTTCCTTGCTTCTACTGACTCTTGCTGGCATTCTGACTGCTTCTCACTCCTGCCAGCATGTCTTTTGGTGTAAGATTCATCTCACCTGATTTAACCTAGTCAGTGGAGAAACCCTGACACTTCTTGAGGCCACTTCTTATCACTTATTTTAGGTATGTTCCTGGAGGTGGAATAAGCCATGTTCCAGATACGGCTGTAACAATCTATTGATTAGAAAGGCTCATATATCACTTAGATTAAATGTCTATGAGATATTTATGTTTGGTGAGATCAATTTCAACTTACGTGTCTGAAGAGATGCATACAGAACGTGAGAAACATGCAGATAATGACACCTATGCTGTGGCCATCCAGCCTCATAGTCTGAGACAGCCAAAGATGGTTCAAGGTTCTTCCACCTTCCTGTCAGCTGTCTTGTGGGCAGTTCTTTCTCCCCCCACAGGTCTCTTCTGACAGTTCCCAGCTTCTACTGTGAATGTAGCAGCACCCTCTGCATAACTGGCTTATTCTCAGCACATAGCCCTATATACCACACTGTCCCATGCTCTGGGTCATTTAACTACTTTTTATCAGAAGGCAGGATGCTCACTGCAGGGCAGAGAACTATAGTAAGACAAGGCAAACCAGGGAGAAAATAAAATCTCACACAAAGGGGAGAGTCTTTATTACAATGAATAGGTATTTAAGTGGCACAGGTCTAAACAACCTGAAGGCTTTGTCCTAATGCAGTTTTACTTTCAAGTGTGTGAATATTTTTCTTCTTAGAGCTCTAGCCTTGTTTAACTAACCCTCCAAAGAAGTCTGGGCCCAGAAAATTAAAAAGTCCAATGGAGTGCATTACCCCACAGGAAATTTATTTTCCTCAGTCTTTACATACTGACTATGAAAAGTTCCCAGACAAGAAAATAAGCCTGTAATCACAAAACCAGATTTTGCCTCCTTTAGAGTCTTCTTAGACATATGAACTTTCACTAAAATTGCAGTCTAACTGAAGAACCAGAACTCAGTAGGTGCCTCCTGGGTCAAAAAGTACTTCCAAGGAGCAGCTTCTGATTAGTGCTAGAAGAACACCGAGGAGTTTGGAAGACTTCTTTGGATAATCTGAGCTGCAGAAGTATGTTTAATCTATTAAAAATCTTCCCCATACCTGTCGTTTTCTCTCTCTCACAATCATAATCTCAGAGCTTGCTCCAGATCAATCAAGAGGCTTCTTAAAAACCCATGTCCTCTTCAAAGTCAGAAAACTACTGGGAAGGATGATGTTTTTCCATTAAACATCAGGATAATTTTTCAGGCAGCCTCCATAAGTTCTTTTTTGCAACCCAGCAGAATTCCTAGACTGGTGGAACTATTTTAAATACTGTTGCATCGTGTGTCTGAGTGAAGCTTAATAATGCCAAATGGCTTGATTTTTTTCTACATTCATCATGTTAACAGATGAGAACAAAGATTGGACATGAGCCAGCAATGGCGCTTGCAGTCCAGACAGCCAACCGTATCTTGGGCTGCATCCAAAGGAGCGTGGTCAAAGGAGGTGATTCTGCCCCTCTGCTGTTCTCTGGTGAGACCTCACCTGCAGTACTGCATTCAGCTCTTGGGTCCTCAGCACAGAACCTGTTGGAAAGAGACCAGAGGAGGGACACAAAAATTATCAGAGGGATGGAGCACCGCTCCTATGAGGAAAGGCTGAGAGAGTTTGGGATGTTCAGCCTGAAGAAGAGAAAGCTCCAGAGAAACCTTACTGCAGCCTTTGAGTTCTTAAAATAAAGGTGGGGGAAGATGTTTTAGCCTGTTGGGATAGGACGAGGGGTGATGTTTTTTAACTAGAAGAGGAGAGATTCAAGCTGGGTGTGAAGAAAACATTCTTTACAATGAGGATGGTGAAATATTGGCACAGATTTCTTAGAGAGGTAGTGTATGCGCCATTCCTGGAGACATTCAAGGCTGGGCTGGATGTGGTTCTGGGCAACCTGATCTATTTGAAGATGTCCCTGCTCATTGCTAGGGGTTGGACATGGCCTTTGAAAGTCCCTTCGAACCCAAACTATTCTGTGATTCTATGATCTTTAATTAGCTGCTGTTTGTAAAAAATGCACCAACAAACCTTGACTACTTCATTATATTTTTTAAAAATATTTAGTATAATAATTTAAAAGGTAGAGAATTTACAAGTGTGTAGAAACACCACTTCATTTAAAAGTTGTATGACAGTGTTCCTGTTCCATTTTAAAATTATTTAGCTATATATACACCACACTTCAAGTCGGATTCCCAAATCACTATTCCTCTGTGATACAAAACTCTCTTTGTTCCATGGGATAAAAAAATACTTGAAAATTATGATATACCAAATTGTTACTCCATACATTCCAAATCATCAGAGTGTTTTGTTGGCATGTATATCCATAATCCTTGCAAATTTTTCAAATATGACCTTTCTTTTGTAGCAGAATTTATAAGCTGTGGTGTGAGAGCAATTCTGGAAATTTCTTAGCACTTTAAAGCTAGGACTTTATTGGACTTCTTGCCTACGTAAAGTTTTCTGGACTGGGCCATTTGCTTCAGAGCCTGTGCCCTGCGTTAACAGTGCCAGCAGTGTATGGCCTGTGATGATGACAACTAAAGTACCAGAATGGATTTCTGTACCCAGGTGATATTAACTCTGAGTACTTTACATGTCTTTCCAGAATTTATACCAGTTTTCAACCCTGCAGAGAATCAGGCAGTCCACATGTATTCCTAATCTAATGGTTTTCATTTCCTGCAACTTCAGGGAAAAAAGATCTACCCCAAGATTAAAGAATCCATCTGGTTTTACTACAGTCGTACTGAGGAAGAATTAATTTAAGTGTTAGGCCTTAATTTTAGCTAGCCTTACTCTATGTCTATTCTATTTTTAAAGCACTAAATTGGAAAAGTAACTGCATATAACTTTCCTATGGACATGAAGTGAAATAGCTGTTCTGCTACTTGAACTTCTCACTTTACTTAAGACGCTGGCAACTTCCACCCTCTTGTCCATGCTATGTTTGGTTGTTTCTGTAGACACCCAAGTATCATAATAACCTCTCACCCAGACAAGTGCGTTGCATGACTTCACCAGTATGTAAAAAGCATCTTTCAACCTCTCACCTTCTTATTTCACTCTTTTCCCTGTAACACTGTACACATCTTACACATACTGCTTGAGAAAGAACTACAGAAATCTCATCGATTGTAGCACTGGGACATTATTTCCATAAAGATAAGCTGCTGTTTGCCAACTCACCAAGAAGTTCAAAGAACTGATGGTTTCATTTGCTGAGTATATCATGTACAAATCAATAAGAACTCTACTTCATGTGGTGCTATCTAATATCTTATCAGGCCAATGTATGATAGTTATGACTTTGATCCAAAAGCACATGTTTTTTCTAGCTGTGTAGTCCTCCTGAAAAAAGGTAATGCCATAAGCAAAATGAAAAGTGCAATGTTCTCCTGCACCTTGCAACAGGGCCCACAATACCATTAGCTAACCCTGCCACTGGAAGAGCTGGTAAAGTTGTCCCTTTACCACCTGAGTGCCTGGTTGCCAGAAGTGCGTATCACTGAAAATTGACAGCTCAGCCCGGGGTATATAAATAAACAAAGGCATCAGAAGACATAAAATAGACTCTGGTTACAAGTTCCAAAAAACCAGCTGTAATGAACAGCATAAACTTGTATTTCCACCAGATAGGGTTTAGATTTTCAAAATACTGAAAACTTTTCACACAACTAATTAGGTATGAATAAGTACAGTAATGTTTGTAGACATGCATGTTGTCCAAACTTTGATGGATAGGAAAACAGCAGGGCCCCAGATAGATTTAATGGTTGTTAATGGATGGTTATATGCATTTATTGGACAGCTTTTAACTTTAGTTGCAATGAATGGGAAAAGACACGTATCTGTATCTTGACAGAGATACAGGGCCAAGTGCAGTAACAGTCCAGAATTACACCGTGTATATGTCTATACCCACATGAAAAGCAAAATGTCACTGCTGGACTGACAAAGAACTTGACCTTGTTGAAGCAATCGACATGAGAGACCATCTTCTCTCCTCCAGTTACCAGCATTTGGGAAGTCACTAGTAAGTGGTGTTTTATTTAAATGCATCTCCATAGTGGGTCTGAAGTTGTCTGACTTTTTTTAAAAAAGTACAAGTACCAACAACAACGTATGGGTCAAAAAATTCAATAATTCAATCTGTTTTCTACAGGCTTCAACAGAAGAATGTGGTTGTGATGTTATTAAGCTCTGTATGCACGAGAAGTACAAACAATCTAACAGAAAGTTCCGGAGGGATGTAAAAAATTTAACATTCTCCAGAAAAACAGCTACCTTTTTATTCTACTGATGTGACTAAATAGATTTTTCTCAACACTTTAAAGCTCACTTCCTTATATATTCTATAGTAAGTACTTACCAAAGTGTTCTATAGTAAATAAACCCACAAACGATTTTTTTTCCCCCAAGAGCTGATGTATCTGCCATAATGTCCCACAGTGGGCCACAGTCCAGTGAGTATGAGTGTAAACAAATTGTCATGAAATATGTAAGTTTAGAGATGTGACTGTCCAGGGCCATTATTGTGAGTCTAACAAGCTGATAGAAAATAGTTCTAAAATAATAGACCATCTACAAACCAGAGATGTGCCAGCTTCTATTCCATATGTAGCACAGCTGCCTCACAGAAACTGCACCAGCAGCAGCTGACACTTTGAAAACTTAAAAAAAAGGACACCTGAACTAACAGAAATACGTATCAGGGCCACTGGGGAGTATGCCAATGTATACATAAGGAGTCAGATAAGGCAAACAAACAAACCAACCTGCCTTGTATAAACTAGAGTTCTGGAGAGTACCCTGTCTCAGAAAAATATGTGCACGTGAATATGTATGTCTGATATGCATACCCAGGCACAGCTCTTTGGAGCTGTGTCTAAAGAACAGTTGGCTATGCAAAGGAGATTGCATGCCCTACCTCTGGCTGATGCAGACTCCAGAGAAACAGGCAAAACTTCTAAACCCTAAAAAGTATGGATAAAAAGAGCAATTTTTGCTTTGAATACTCACTTCTGGTATTTATCATAAGTAACAATTCAAAAGACTGTCAGAAGTCGGCCTTCTAACAAAAGTAGAGTGAATGGCACTTCAGAGCATTAGGGGATTCATGAGTCCAGGCTTCTAAGGCAGGCAGTTGCTTAATTATTTCAGACATTCAGGTTCCATATACAAGTTTCACTCTGATCTCAGATCTTATTTCCATCTATTGCTTTATTTCCATCACTGCCTGTGAGTTCATGAAGTTTTTGCTTTAGTTTAAGTTACTCCATAATTAGTTCACCAAAGGAACAAAAAGAGTGTTGCTGCTGCTAGGTATGGAAAGTTTTAAGGGTTTGAAAATCACTACTATGTTGCTTTGAATCCTCATATTGTGGGGTCACTTACTATCTTTGCATTAAAACCATGCTAATTAACAAATGCTGCTGGCCAAGGAAAGCAAGTGCTCGAGAGAGGAGTCCAGACAAACAGCTGGAGTAAATCAGATATTATACTAATGGCAGACAATGTAAGGATGCTGATTTACATCCTCTGTGAATCCAAAATTCAGGCATTCTTCCTGTAAATCACACCAGCTTTCCTGGGAACATAGTAAGGAAGTGTTTTATCTACACTTTCTTGTAACACACAGGGCTTTTTTATTACTTCAAAACTGTTTACGTTTTATTAGTATGAGTTTCCAGCCCTTTGTTCCCTGGACCGTGTGAAGAATGGAAGCAGGGTGACTCGCTGCTATTTTACTTTTAGCTGGTGAATCATAGAGGATGTCTCACATTTCATTAGTGTTTGAGTCCTTAACTCCTCATATTTCTCAGGTTCTTTTCTCCTTTGCACAACGTCTGTGGGGACAAGAATATGTAAGTGCCACCGCTACTCCATTCAGACTTTCTCTGAATTGGTGTAATTGGATTTTGCACCTCAATTTGCAAGATACAGTTTGCCTGAAAACCAACCTATTTTAGTGAGCATAAAAATAAAATGAAATAAAAATAATAATAAAGACAGGGCAGGCATTCATAAGGTACCAGGTCTCCACAGTCTTCAGCTGAGAGACCCCAGATTTCAATGTACCCTGAAAAGGGTGATTAATTTAAAGTGAGTGGAGTCTGTTTCTTTAAGACAAGCTCATAAATCGTGAAAGATCACCACTTCTTTTCAAAAGGCTCTCCACGGTCTGAGTTTCCCTTCTGGGTCAGTAAAGGCATTGAAGTTTTAATGGCATGCCATGGCAGATTACACGATACAGCTGTCCCGGCACCGTGAAAATTAAGTTATGCCCCGTGTCAGCAAGGTTTTTTTCCCTTTTCTTTCCCTCCCCTCCCCCCTTCACTCTCCCTCTTTCTTTCTTTCTCTCTCCTTGTTCCCTTCTTCATTCTCCTTTCTGCTGGGAAGTGCGCATCCGAGGAGGACGTGGCAGCCCTGCAGGAGCTGCTGCCGCGGCTGCTGTTGAGCCCCTGCTATTGAGACTGAGTAAATGGAGCTGATGGGTGAAGAGCCGTCAAAATGGAGGGGTTTGTTCCTCCTCCTCTCCTCAGCGTCCAGTGGCAGTGGCAGCCCTCCCTGCTCACCCACATACAAGCACCCACTCTGCCTCCCCAGCACTGTTGGACACCCGCCAAGCTACAGCCCTGTCCTCTGCACCCTAGCAAGTCTGCACTGCTCATCCCTTGACTCTGCGGCTCATGCACCAGCCAGCCCCTTTACGCCTCTTAAGTACTGTTACAGGCTCTGGTTGCTGGAGATGCCTTTTTCCCACAGGTCAGGTTCTCATGTGTTGGTGCACACGTGGGTGTGCAAGCACACCCAAGCACAGATTCAGCTTCCTGCATTAAAAGCAATAGCAATACAAGTGGCACCCCCCCACCTCCCTATTCTTCTAGCTCCCTATCTTCACTCTGCAAAGAAAGATGGAGCAAAGAACTTACTGCAGCATGAGAAATTAATCACATTAGTATTTAGTCTGGCAGAGTGGGGATGTGAGACTGGACGAAAGAGATAAGGAAGCAAAAAGGAAAGAATAATTTGCTAACCATCTACCAATATTCTGGGTCTTCATTTTTATGATCTTAAAAACTTCATTTACTAAACAGTAATTTAAGCATATTTATCAGGGTCTTGATAGTCTGGTTTCTTTACAGCACTGTCTGAGAGAAGCCCACAGACAGACCATAGAAGGCCACCATCTAAAAATTATTGTTTTGATACTATTTTTGATACCTCAAGGTACTGAGTTATCACAGGGGGTAACCTTATGCCTTTTCAATCACATCAGAGGTGTTTGGTATATCTTTGTTCTGGAAAATAAGTAAATTAGTTAAGACTTCAAGTGTTAATACCTGTTCTAATATAAAGCAAATATTAGCTAGTTTACCTCTTCCAGTCTGAGCCTATCTTTAATGGATATATAGATATACTTCACATAGAAACAATATTTTACACCTGAAGTGCTTGCATTACACCTTATGCAGTAACTTCTCCAAAAGTTTCTGGCTTTAGGCTTGCACACTTTGCAGTTAGCCTTCTATTCTAACCCAGGACAATGATTTCAATGGGATTATTTGTGCCAGGGCACACTAATACAGGGATACTTTTATTAAGCTCTTTATTTGTTCTGCTGTTCCTGTGCATACTGATAGGAGAGGCTGAAGTCTTACTACCTGCATATTCAGCCACCTCTAGATTATGAACATTTGATTAGGTATTAATGTATTCTATTTTGGAAATAATTTGTTACTAGGACTGGGAATTTTTTCCTCGCCTTCCTCCATTGTTCCTACCTGCAACCTGCTGTTCAGAGACAGATTGTTACCCAGTAAGTAAGGAAAAAATATTTTGACTGTTTTAATAATATTTTAATAAACACTCCAATATTAAATTATCTGTATGTTGCCTTCTACTCCCAGAAACATGGGCATGTAACTTAAGCACAAAAAATGTTAAAGTCATTTGCCAGCACAGTGACAGACAAACTTCACCAGTCCACCAGAAAGTGTCCAGACCCGAGACAAAATGATGTTTTTCCCATTATTCTTAAGTTTGTAATGCTTTTCACAAGTGTGACATGAATTCATGAGAAGAGGGGACTATTAGCCAAAGGACTCTGATTCAGGAAACACTGACTAAGAAGTTTAAGCAGCCATGTACCTCCTTATGTACTTTCCATTTGTAGTTGGCACAAATGATTTGAGAATTGAATCTGTATGATGCCATTAGATGGGGATGGGAGCAGAATAAGGGTTTTGCAGTTTATCTCCTACATAGGTGATGTACGGGCATTAAATTAGAGCAACTTTTACAGCACTACAATAATTCTACTTGGCTAGTAGCAGAGACTGAGGACCAACCTATCTCACAGCTTTACCACTGCATTTGTTTTCATGCATACCCCAGTTTCTTAATACACATCAGCGTGGAGGGAGAGCTGGTTGCTATTCCTATTTGCAGTGTTGCTATTCACAACAAGTAAATCTTTCCCATGTTTTTTGTGACAGGTTCAAGCCTTTATCGAGTGAGGAGAGCTGTGAGCTGCCCAAGAGCTGTTTTGTTGGCAGGGGGTTAAGGAGAATTGTCTGTCACATCAATTATCTGCCCTTGGGCTCTCAGAAAGAAGGTGTCTTAGAGACCGGCCACTTCTCTTGCTTGTACATCCACACACATGGACACCAAAAGAGCTCACACTTTGGGAGCTGCTCTCCCCCTCTCTCAGCGGTGCTGCAATCCATGTTAAATCAGCTCATTCCTCCTTCTTGGTAAAACTAGACAGGCCCCTGCTTTTAATACATTGGACCACACAAGGGAGAGAGGAGAAATACCTTTCCCTCAACCCTTTCTCTCTGTCATTTGGAAGCCTGTGTTCTAATAACAAATGGTGATGAAAGACAGAAAGAAAGAGAGGAAAAGAGGAAGAGAAAGAAAGGGAGAAAAAAGGGGAAAAGGGAGAAAGCAAGGGAGAAAGAAAGTGAGAAAGAAAGCAAGAATGCAAGCAAGAAAGGGGGAAGAAAGGAAGGGGGAAATAAAGGAAGGGGGAAGAAAAGAAGGGGGAAAGAAAGGAAGGGTGGGAAATAAAGGGGGAAGGAAGGAAGGAAGGAAGGAAGGAAGGAAGGAAGGAAGGAAGGAAGGAAGGAAGGAAGGAAGGAAGGAAGGAAGGAAGGAAGGAAGGAAGGAAGGAAGAAAGGAAGGAAGGAAGGAAAGCAGGGACAAGCCTTTCCTTCCTTTTTTTGCAGCTACAGCTCTGAGCCTTGGTCAGGGAGCCCATGAATTGGACTATTGGATTTGCAAAAGGGCCCGGGAGGGGTCCCTATAAATCTTCCCCACACAGAGAAGGCTGTCTGCCTGCTTCTGGGCTGCTGCTCATTGTGCCGAAAGCTTAACTGCTTTATTTTCATCCAGAGGAGGGGGGAAAGCAAGTGGAAGGAGGGGGAAAACAATGACAGGATGAGGGGGAGTTGCATAAACCTGAGCTTTACAGATATGGATTTTTTTCTTTGTATTCTCAAAGGCATTATTATTCCCTTAGAATGCTGACACATTTTTCCTACTTTGTTTATTGCCTAATTTGCTTTATTCCTGCGTCCTTATGCTGCTGTTTATGAAATGGAAACTATATAAGTCACCCAACATTTGTCAGAATATCAACAGCCACTTTCTTTGGCTGCTTATCCTAGAAAGACCAAGACAACTAATATAAAAATAATCAAAAGGAAACCTAAAAGTATAAATTTATGTGTAAATCCTGCGTGTCTGTGTGTATAAATACATACATGCACACACATAGGCACACAGATATACAGACCCCCCCCACATACACACACTTGATACATTGGAGAAATGCCAGCTGTAATTGTCACAAACTAAACATGGCTTTATATTTTCTCACTGATGCTTTTACCCGTCATATTGTGCCTTTCTGCTCATGACTAATTTCTTGATTCCATTTCATGGGTCACAGAGCAACATACCATCTATTTAGTAGCAGCACATACATACTTTTTGGATATAGTTTTAGTATGATGTCACCAAAATTATGAGAATAGAGAGTATTACTAAACATCACAAATGCATGTGAATTCTTTAAGAATGGATTATCTAGATTTATCGCTGTAAAATGTAATTTTTATCTCCACAAATTACCCCAGCATGCAATCTAAATCTGAGAGTACAGCAGACAATTTCTGATTCTGAAAATTATAAACAGGATAATGGAATTGTTAATTTCAGCTTTCATGCATGGGAAATTATCCCCCGTCTTTCAACATTTATCTTAAGGAGAAAGCTGCCTGAAGGCTGAATCTGAGACTAAGCACTGTATTATGAAAGAGAAACAAAGATACTTTGAAATAGAAAGCTTGGTCCATCCATTGCAAATAATGCTACAGGTAGACAGTGAATTGCATCTCCTTACAGTTACTATGAATTTCACTCAGTTCTCAAAATCATTTGACCAAATAAGGAAGATTAGACCTGCAAAATAAAGACAGAGCTGACAGTGCTGGGGATGTGGATGTTCCTTTACAGCAGAAGGAGGAAGGGAGAAAAGCATTTCCCAGTTCTTAGATACCAGCTTGTTTGGAGTACTGTTTGTGAGGAAAGCGTGTAGATATAGACAGTTTGTTTGTGCCTGCATGTGTGTGAACAGGTGGGTGAGGGGAGTTTGAGAATTCCTAATTCTGTAGCTCTCAGGACCTGGAGAGTTGTACCCCATCTGGGGTAACTGGATTAAAAATCTTTTCGCATTTCAAAGGTTGGATCTCAACAAGGGTTTGATGTGATGAAATCAAAGTGGCAGCTTGAATTTGAAAACTATTTGTATCTGAACTTCCTGAAGTCTAGATCTGTGGCAGTGGCTGCAATGGATATGAATTGTGTGGTAACAGCACTAATGCCTGTATGAAGTAGTTTTGCTTGAGGAAATATAAAAATATCCCAATTCTAAATTAACATCAATTCCAGTGAGAATAACCTTATTGCAAAACAATATTTGTCAGCTAATGGTAAATGGCTCTGGTGCTATCAGCCCCTCAGTGGCAATAATAGATTTTGTCTCAATACAGGTGAAGCCAAAATAATAATAGCTACAAAAATCATGTATTATATGGTAATTACTGTTGTTATTTTGTTATCTATGTCACTATCTAGTGTTCAAGGACCCCAAATACTTGAGAGCACTTCACTGCTCAGGGAAGGACAGATCCCACATGATTCTGAGCAAGTCACTTTCTCCTTTTCTCAGCCTCGGTTTCTTATCTGCAAACTGGGGATAATAATAGCATACCTATTTCACAAAGACCTTCTGAGAAAAGTGTGTGACAATGCTTTGAGGCATTCACAGTCTTTGCAATGAAGCCTTGCAACTCATTTTTTAAAATAAAGCACAAATCAAGTTCTTCGTAAACGCAAATAATAATCTATGACTCCAGGTGTAATTTCACACTCAGTTAGAAACAGGCTTACAGGGAGGGGCAATAAATTGAGCTATATATTTATAAGAAAGTATACAGAAAGAAATTGTGCATATAAACCCTTAAAAGGTAGGAACTCAGAATGAAATCACGCTATATGTACAAAGGGCCAATCTACTTCAACCCTGAAAGGTTACAGTAAAGGCAAAAAAGACAGTCAGTGCTGTCTGGTTTGTAATTGTTATATACTGTCTATGTGATATCACCCATGTGTACAATTCCACAACTACTGAAACCAACTACGGTTTTCAAATTATCCGTATCACAACATTTATACAGAAGAAATTATGTTTTCTTCTTATCAAATTATTGGGTTTTGATACATGGGAAGGTGAAAAATCCTCAGATTTCCCCTTCTATGTATTTTCTGTGTAAGCTCAACAAAAGCATCATAAAGAATGGATTACAATATCTCTGAGGCATGAAAGATATATTGTGTAGGTTTTAATGAATTACTTTAAAAACTTAAGAGTATCCTGAAAAGCTCTACATCTGAGAATGGAAAACCTTATCAACAGATCTTCACTGATGATATGCAGGGTTATCTACTGAAAGAGTGAAATGCATGTTTCAAGTGACAGACCTTTCTCAAAGATGAGTGCCAGCCTGTAGAACCATGCACCACAAGTATCAGCTCACTAGAAACTCCAGCACCTTCCATCCTAATGGCAGATTCACTTTCACCTTTTCTTGTTAAGACAAACATATGACATATAATATAGATATGAGTGTCTGCACGTGTATAAATGCATACAAAAAGAGAAGTTTGTTTTTTGTTTTTTGTTTTTTTTTTTAAGAAAGAATGTGTTCTGCAAAATTCTCTGTGAAAGAAAAATAGAAAACTGCTCCTCCCATGGACTTGTGCACCTTCAGGTTCCTTAGATGATCTTGAACCAGATCTCCTACAGCAGGTGGAGATCTGCAACTGAGTTTATAAAAGCCAGATGGTGTTAACAGAAACTGCGTATACGTGAATTTTCTGGAGCATTAAACTCCAGTTAATGATTACCTTGGTATTGTTATGCACTACTCTTTAATCTGACAGTGTTAATTGTTCTGTCCCATACACTGTTCTGAAAAGCTTTCTGACAATCACCTGTAAAAAACAAACATCCTAATTTCATAAAGTTTTATGTCCTCATACATATGTTAGCTGTAGACTAGATCAGATCTTCTAGACCTAAGGAATTTGGCCTAAAAAGCATTTCTGACTTGATAAGAAATATTTATTGAATACTTCTGTCATTCAATAGGATCCAGGTCATTGATCTTGTGTCATAAAGCACTCGTTTAATAAGGCTAAAATTCAATTCATGATGAGTGGATGACTTCTGAGAATATCCTTCAAGATGCATAGCACTGCTCTAAACTCTCCTTATGACAGGAAGTCACAAAGAGAAGAAACAGAGCACACTTATGACCATTTGACTGAATGTTAGCATGCTGCATCTCTCAGAGCAGAAAATACAAAATGCAAGCTTTTATATTTAAGTAGGAAGCTCAAGATAGGAGTCTAAAATGAAAGAGTAGCAAGCAGAGACGGACAATTTATGGGTAAGTACATTGTCAGAATCCTACTGATGAGAGAAGTGAAAAACTCTTAAAAATGTAAGAGATAAAAGTGAAAATTGCCAGTATTTCTTTCTTTTCTAACCTATGCCACATTTGGTTAGCAACTGGTCACTACTGGTGTCCCTCAGGGCTGGGTGTTAGGACCACTGGTGTTTAATATCTTTATTGATGATCTGGATGAGTGGATTGAATGCACCTTCTGTAAATTTGCAGACAACACCAAGATGGATGGGAGTGTTGATCTGCAGGAGGATGCAGAGGCTCTGCAGAGCCTGGATCGATGGGCTGTGGCCAGTGTTAGGAGGTTCAACAAGGCAACATGCTGGGTCCTGAAGTTGGGCCACAACAACAAGCAACGCTACAAGCTTGGGGAAGAGTGGCTGGAAAGCTGCTTGGTGGAAAAGGCCCTGGAGGTGCTGATTGACAGCCACTGAACATGCGCCAGCTTGTGTCCAGGCAGCCAAGAAGGCCAGGGCAGTGATCATCTCGCTGTACTGGGCACTGGTGCAGTTGAAGCTCGAATTATGTGTTCAGTTCTGGGCCCCTCACTGCGAGAGAGACACTGAGGTGCTGGAGTGGGGCCAGAGAAGGACAAGGAAGTTGGTGAAGGGTCTGGAGCACATGTGTGATGAGGAGCAGCTGAGGGAACTGGGGTTGTTTAGTCTGGAGAAGAGAAGGCTCAGGGGACCTTATTGCTCTCTACAACTACCTGAAAGGAGGTTGTAGTGAGGTGGGGGTCGGTCTCTTCTCCCAAGAAACAAGCAACAGAACAAGAGGTAATAGCCTCGAGCTGTGCCAGGGGAGGTTTAGACTGGCGATTAGGAAAAATTTCTTTACCAAGAGAACAGTCAGGCATTGGAACAGGCTGCCTAGGGAAGTGATGGAGTCAACGTCCCCAGAAGTGTTCAGAAAACATGTAGATGAGGCCCCTAGTGACATGGTTTAGTGGTGGTCTTGGCAGTTCTGGGGTAGTGGTTGGACTTGATGGGTCTTTTCCATCCCAGCTGGTTCTATGATTCTATTACTGTATAATTGACTCATGTACTCTTGAACTCAGAAAACACATTAGAATAAAACAAGAGGTAGTGTGGAAAAGAGCAGGAGGAATGATGGCTCCATGGAAAAAGGAAGCTTAAGAAGAGATGTAGAAAAGTGCTATGAAATCACTGCGAAGCAAGACAGAAATGTCAAGAAACATCCTTCTTTCTCCATCAAAGAGAGGGCCTCATGTGGCAAAGCCCATAGGAAAAGATAACATTCTTCAGACTGAGTAGTTAAGCAGCAGAACTCCTTGCTGCATGTTGTTGAGGACACAGAAGGTGTAGCTGTAACACGGCAAACTGAAGGCAGAAAAATCCTTAAGTACTTCCAGAATAACAGAACCATTGGTACTCTAACTTACTCTGTTTCTTCACCTGTCATGTATATGAAAGATAAACTGTGAGATACAGATGAGTATTATTCTGCTGAAATCTGAGAGTAAATCATGGTTGCTGAAGACAGAAACAGATTGCTATAAAAATATGGGTATACGTGCGTCTGCAAAGTCTTCCTGTTCATGTTGAATGAAAGACATGCAGTGAAATTGCGACAGTCTGGATTCAAATCACATGGGCCGATTTGATTACATGAGTGTTCCTGTTCCTGCCTAATTGGAAAGGGCTCCTGCAGTGCAAGTTTGCCAAAAGATAACCATGTTACCCTAGTAATTACTTGTTAGTGTCACAAACTGAGGCATCATGATCACGTGCACCACTCCAGCCTCAGGTGGAAAGTCTGTATACTCAGGTCAGCAGTGGAGACGTTTAGCCTTTTCAGAGCAGTGGGATAGGGATGGGAAAAAATATGCCCCTGCCAACAGCAACCACACACAAGGTACCATCTCCTTCTTCAGCATCTTCCCCAAGTTCTTTATGTTGAGGAAGCCTCAGCAGATTGTTGCTCTTCCTGCCTCAGGAGTATCGGTGTGACTGAGGGAATAGCAGCAAAGAATTAAGTGTTTTTTTAAACACTGTGTAGAAAAAAGACAAGACATTCCTGTAAGTTTACAATACCACTTCAAAACAGGGAAACTGAGACCGACACAGGTATTCAATTTAACAGTTTAATTGCAGCTTGTGCCTTTTGTGGGGATTGGTAAAAATACTTGATTACAATGCAGGTTAACAAACATAAATGCTAGTGTTTTGTAAAAGCAACAATTTGAGTCTCTATATCCTACCTTAGATTTTGAAGGGGGTAGAAGGTTATGTAAAGATAAAAACCATAGCCCACTTTGTAGCAAGAAAATGTTAAGCATTCAGCAGCACTAAAAAATATACACTTCCACATATGTATTTATTTTATTTATATATAGCATAGCCAAATATTTTAAGACAACCCATGTCTGGGCAAAGTGATCTGCATACTATGAAATAAACACACTTCAGTTTAATATTTTACTACTAAATGTATTGGAATATTTAATATTAACATGTCTGCATATATATTTGAATGCATAATTAGCCTCAAGCCTGGTTTAGTGTCCACATTTTGTTGTTCAAAAGTGCAGGTTTTAGTGCCAAAACTTTCTTTAAAAGACCTGGGAAAATAGTTGTAGAGTCAGTTCATATAGAGATTACAAAAAGTAGTTGTCAGAAGGATAAAATTTTGCTTAAAGTCTCTTCAGTTCTGCCTCTTATCTAGTAGTCACAGTTATGCCAAATGTCTTACTGTTTTTTCATCAGGGAGCAGATAATAATTCAAAAGCCTCAGCCAAAACAAACTCTTTGAAAAGATCTTATGAAATCATTTCTCCTTGCAAATCCATAAAAATCACCTCGGACTCCTTATCAATAGAAAGGCTTAAAGAGGGTGCAGAAGTCATTGAATTATGATGTGCTTGTTTTAATGAAATTCCACTCCTGCTGGGATGTTCCCTGCAGATTTTCCATATTTCAGCATGGGAAAGGTTTGATGCTTTCCTCCCGGTGCCAAGAGTTAATTGAAAACATTTCAGGATAAATTCAGCTTGGGGGCCAACGCTCCCATTTCTTCATTATTCTTAACAATAATAGAGGAGTAATACAATTATTAATAGGCATGTTGTATCCTCTTAAAGTGACAGTGTGTTTCTGAAACCGTGTCTTTCACATTCTTTTTCTTAAGCAAATCTGAAACAAATGGAAGAATAGAAATCTTAGGAGAAAAGCAAGCCTGGCTGGTACATTATACTGTTGATCACTTTTTCTCCACAGTGAAGTATTTAGCTATTGTTAAGCTCAGGTAGTTACTTAAAGTGAATTTAAAAAAATAATTATATATATATATATATATATAGCACTCATTTAAATCAGAATTTTCTTCAGATTTTTATGTTTAAAGTCTCAGCCCTGGTATTATATTAAATTATTTTCTTTGAAAGTATGTATATCCTCAGAGTTATTCAAGGAAATTCAGAAAAGTGAAATGCTATTTTTAATAAAGGTGCTATTATTTTAAAGCTTAAATCAGTTTTGAAATCATATGTGTTTCTTACGGTTTATGTTGTTAGTATAATGAATATGAAATACTGTGTTGGGCTTTTTTTCCTAGAATACATTAGATTACCTTACTGGCCCAGAGCTACCTACATGGTATCTCCCAAGTTAAACAATCTGTATTACAAGCTTGAAGAAAATACTATTTTTATTTTGTTTTTTCTAATCTAGTCTTGATACATTCATTTCAATTTTGTCAGTATTTACACACTCCTGATAATTTAAATGTTGAAACTCGTAAAAGTTATAGTCACTGAGAAGAAAGGAATCAGGACAAAATATTTACCATTATTCTCTCCAAATTTTAGGCAAAGTTCTGAAGACATTTTTTATCTCTTCTTCACACTATTCCTCCCAAAACAGACAACATAAAATATAACGCAGCTTTAACTGTCTGCAGAATTATTTTGTCATATACCTTGCTCACTGAAAGATCACAAAAATAGCCCAAACAAATGGAAGCTAAAGGATTCTTATAGACTACAATAAGTCAAGGCTATATTTGTAGCATTTCAAAAGGCTGTATCTGACTTACTACAGCTATTAACGTTTTTCAACAGTCTTGCAGGAAAAAGTCTACGATGGGGTCCCTAACCGTTTTGACAGAAGTCATAATAGTTAGAACTGCCCCAGCATAGAAAACTGTCCAGAGAGAGCTGAAGTAGTTTAACCAGCTTCCTGCACCATGTCTTAATGTCTTTTCAAGGAAGGACAGTGGAGGTAGAAGGGATTAAGAATGGAACACTTTTCCAAACAGTTGATGCCCACCTGATGTGGCATCCCAAGAGAAACTGAAAGGCTGGTCTACTTTAAAGCAGTTTTTATACTCTGATAGGAGGATAGGGCTTGGGAAGTATCAGGGCCAGGGTGAGGAACAATTTCTGACTCAGCTGTTCCTACTGCAAAACAGGGATATTTGATAGAGCAGAGCTACAAAAGTGCAACCATCTTCCTTGATTTGTGCAGCAGAGCACTGAGACTCTGTGCTTCAGGTCCAGGCTGAGGGAAGATCACCATACGATGCTTTCACTTGATCTCATAAATTTAGCAAATCTTCCCTACCAAACTGTTTGAGAACATAAAATTTGCCCCCATGAGTATAAAAAAAAGGCAGACTTCAGGTAGCTTGTACCTACTGCTTACAGGACAGAATGATACTCAATACAGAGGAAGCACTTGGTTGCTAAAGCTCTTTTCCTTGCTTCCTGCACACACATCTGGGCAAACCAGTGTTCTGACCAAAGTGTTCCCAGTGAGTTTTGAAAAGAGTGAGAATTTCTAAGTACAATGGGAGACACTATATTCAGTCTCTACATGCAGTCAGCATGTTCTAAAGTTTAGCCTAATATTGACAAAAATGAAACCACTCAAGGTTTGTACAGCCCAAAACTGGAAAGGTTTCACAGTTTCTCAGATATCCGTATATTTCTTATCTGCTTCTTTTCCAGATATATGCTGTCCACTCCAGCAACAGCTTTTCCATATTAACATGTTCTTCATCACATGCAAGCACTCAGTTTTACTCACTTCAGTGGGTTTTTGGCCAACTCTCTATGCTATACCCGGCCAAACCCAAGTGTTAGTTGCCTGTTGATTCACACAAACTTGTGTCTTCTCAGCCATCACTTATGTGAGTAATCTCAGCACAGAAATAAAGTCATAGGCTAAACACTTACACTGACAGTACTGAAAATTCAGACTACCTCTAATGGGAGTCAGCGATTTGCAACTATCCAAACAAGGCTTCACATCATAGAAAGGTAAGATGCTTTGGGTAGGATATTTGGCACAGATGTCCTTTCTATACAATACACATTCCTATACCGCATTCTCTTCCAAGGCCTCAATTCCTGAGATTCACAGACCAAGACATATGTCTGTGCTTGGATTCCCCATGTTCTTTACACTAATTTGCAAAGATATGGTATACACCTAAACGCACTAATAGGAAAAAGAAAAGCAAGATAGCATAAGGGTTTCTGTGGACTGCTGCTTTACTTCCTACTATAATCCACTTTTACATGACATGCAAAATGTTGTACTGAGCTTAGAATGATACCATAACTCCAGAAATGACATAATATGGAGACTGTCGCTACTGAGTATTTATTTTGATGGTATTTCCTTTTTTTATTCTAAAAAACATTTTGTGATTTCACTCTCCTATGCCAGAATGCAATAGCACTTAAGAAGACAGGCAAGTATCCCGGATGCCAGGATATGACAGGGAATTGTAGTGATTGTTCTGCTCAAACCACCTAACCTCATAAATTTTTTAACCAATGAAAACTAGAACAAGCCAAATATACACTCACACCACAAAGTAGGCAATTGCATTATTTTAGTATAACACATTATAAACAGATGTGGCTTGATTTCTGTATCTAGCGTACATCTAGCAAGCTACGTTTACTTCCATGAGGATCCGTGTTTTGTGACTACATACAGCACTATAATCTCTCAGACACTTCTATGTTAAAAATATAGTCTGTGCCGCACTGTCTATATTTATAAGAGAGAAGACTCAGTTGTTTTCTATTTTTGTTGTTTCAAGGCAGCAAGATATTGTGGTGATGACTGCCGAAGACATGTTTCTAAACAAGTATTTCTCTTTTGGAAAAGAGAGTCCCCTTCTGCACCTTCAGTTTTCTCCAAATTCTTTTCCCAGTCTTGTCTTTCCCTTTTGCAATCAAACTGCCCATTTTCTAAGTCATAGGTGATACCATCAGACAGATACTTTTCCTCATTATACTCCCTTATATATCAGTATTTCCTTTGCATTACACTTCCTCTCTCCCTTCTGTTTCCACGTTCTGGACTAAGTTATACATTTTGGTCTCCACTATCCTCCTAAACTTCCACTGGCTATTTCCCAACTGTTTTTCACTCTCTGACCTTGTAGGCATATGTTAAACTATCGCTATCTCTTCTCCACAGCCTTCCTGCATCACTGTCTTTGTTGAATTATGCCATATGTATTCCTAAGCCTGATCTCACTCGGTATCTACCCAAAGACCATCTTGGATTTCCCGTCATTATGTCAACATTAAAATCACAGAAATATAGACAGTTATTTAGATGAGACCTCTGGAGATCATCTACTCCCATCTTCTAGAAGCTGTATTCCAGCTAACACCAAACAAAGTAATTTGTGGCTCATGCTAGCCAAGTATTGAAAAGCTCTAAGGATGGAGGTGCTAGAGTTTCTCCAGTGTCATGAATACCAAAAACATGGGGATGATAACTTCCTTCTCTAGCTTCTGGAGATAAGAAAAAAATCCTCTCCAAAGCTGAATATTCATCTTACATGCACATTACTCTTCTGGCCCTGCCAACTCTCCTAAAGACAGTTGCCTTTCTTGCCCTCCCCTGTTATTTTCAGTCTGTGTCTCAGCTAACCTCTTTGTAATGTTTTGTAGCTTCAACCTTCTCTACACAATGATCTTCTTTCGTCAGTCTTTCTTCTTCTTATACATTTAAAATACAATTTCTGAAAGTGAATCTCTTTACACATCTATGTCTTTGCTCTGCATCACTTTACTAATCTATTTCTGGGTTACCTACACCTCACACTTCACCATCTGATGCATCCTACTAAGTCTCAATCCATCTATTTCCTTACTCCAGTGTGTTCATCATTCCCTTTCCCATGCATGTCCAAGGTATGGTATTAGCGCTATGTCACTGTGTGTTTATAAAAAAATCTCTCTTCATGCTTACTCACATTCTACTATAATATCCACTTGGCTCATAATAAATTCATAAAAAAAAAACAAACTCCAAAAAAAAACCCACCAAAAAACACCAAAAACCCCACAGCTTTTTTGTTGTTGTTTTTCTGTGGGTTTTGGTTTTTTGCTTTTTGTTTGTTTGTTTGGTTTTGTCTATGACTATTTTGATTTTGGGCACCAAATGCTGATCACTAGCAGTTGCTGCCAAATGATCCCTCTTCATTGCTTTATTTTTATGCCCTTCAGTTACATTTGCACTGCCTGCATTTTGGAGGTAAATATCCAAAATATTAGCTGAAAGCTTCCTCAGAAAGCAAATCTTTCCCACATCCTTCCCTGCAGTTCCTCTTTAAGAGGTGTCAGCATGGCTGAGAGAATGAAGTGGCTCCACATTGTTTGCCTGAACTATTATGTGTTTAACATTTCCATAACAAAAGTGCCACTCGACTTCTCCCCGATTAATGCAGCTTGAGGGCTCTTGTCCTCCTTTAATAAAACATTGTTGAAATCATTTATTTAGAGCCCCTGGTTACTAGTGGGAGAATGACCATCTTTGTGCCAAAATATAGTGTATACAGTCCACTATTTTGTAGTAGATCATTCTGTTATTTAAGAAATTGATTAAATGGATGTCTTAGAAAGTATTTATGCTAATAGCACACTACTTATGTCATTCAGACAGTCAATGTGAGCCTTTTCAACTGTCTACCACAGCCAGTGCCTCAAGTAAAATACAGTAACTTTCGACTTTACTGCTTGCAAGTCTGTACCACAGAGTTGAAATTTCACAGAAAAGCACTGCTCTTCCCACTTGAAAATGTTTTCTGTTGCAGGACTACCTACTTTTCCTGAAGACTTACAACGGGTGTGTTACCACAGGCAGTGTGGTAGTCTGTGGTTATTAGTGGGGACAGGAATAAAACAGAATGAAGGTCTGAATTTGTTTTAGTGACATTGAAGACACAATGCAGCCCAAGTCATTCAAGCAGTGTTTTCCATGACCCAGGTGGTGACAGTTTTGTGTCCCACTATTCTTATAATTGCACCTTGGCTATTTTGGAGTTCCTCTCACTCTCTTCCGGTGTACTCAAAAGAAAAACAACAAAGCCAATAACATCATCATCAGAAAGAACAAAAAGCAGCTACTGGTTTTGCATTGCACTGAGATGGAATTTTTTGTTCTGCACTTGCAAAGCTGTCTGCAGCCATCTTTTTAGCCCAGCTGTAGGTATGCACTATAGGTGCCTGCATGCAGTGAAGGACTTGGCTCACTAACAGCTCTTTGGAGGAGTGGAGAGCAGATTGTTACTAAAATCCATCATGCTTTCCAATCCAACCATGAAAGACCTGGCCAGACCAGAGTCACTGTGAGGCTTTGTTTCATAACAGTTTTGAAAGTTACATATTCCTCCCTACATACACTGGTGTATATTGTTAAAAATAAACAGAGACCTTATGTTATGTCCATTGTGATTGCATACAAAAGCTTTGCTGTGTGCTTGAGTGATCAGTGAAGCTTGAATCTCCCTCTATTTACTGTATGGTCACTGTCAGTTCAATGAACTGCCTCCTTGTTCTCCACCATTGTCCCACACTCCCTTAAACATTTGTCACTGAAGTGCCTCCAAAGACAAATAAACTGTCACCAAGAATTCAAACCTGGTAACTGGGAATAAAAAGGGAGCAGAACCTGCTGGATTAGTTTACATGAAATGGTGGAGAGTTTCTTCTAGACTTGGAAGAGATTGGCTGGACAGGATCTTGGCAAGGAGCACTTTCAAACATCTAGGCAAATGAGAGAACTTCCTTTCCTGTGGAAAATCTCCCTCTGTCAGGGAACATGAAGGCTTTCCTTGCTTAAAGCTGTCCTTGCTACATCCCTTGACATTTCAAGAATTTCCATTTGTCTCAAAATCAAGCAGAAGGAATATGAATTTGATAGACACCAACATCTGCACAGGGTTTGTTGGCTGGGACACATACCAACACAGGCAAGCTATTCCTCCTAGGAACTGTGCTTACTCTGACAACACGACAAAACCCGGAGAGCTATCTCCATATGGGGAGGAGCTCACAGGACAGAGTTAGTTCAGCTGTATTTATTGTACAATTATTTAAATTAAAACAATCCACTTTCTGTGGAGAAGGAAGCATACAGATGAGTCCTCCCTGCCTAGTGGTGCTCAGCATTGATTTATTCCAGGCAGATGCTCTTGACGGGAGCCTGTAAAATCAAGTCTTCAGTTTATTGTAGCAGACTACTACTCCTAACCAAAGAAAAATAAAGGCTTTTAGCTGAGAATTTTTCATTAACAACTAGTTAAAAAGTCCTTGTGAGTACTAACTGTTGACAAACTGCAAATACGTTTTTGAGCACCTCCTGAAGAACTGGAGAAAATATTTAAGGTCATCCCTACACAGCTGTGAACTCAGCATTCCGTAGAGAAAGCTAACTCTATTACAAGTCTCACCCAACTACTCTATCCTTTTCCTGAAGAAACAGTATTTCCAGCTTTAACAATAAATTACTCAACTGTTCCGATGACTTTAAAAAACGAACTTCAGATTATAGCCATACACCATAGTCATACACTTGTCTGGTATCACAGCTATTTGGGGGTTGGTTTATATGTGTGCATGTGCACGTGTGCAAGTTTACCACTGGGCAACCTAATCAAATTCACACCTTAAAGAAATAATAAAATAATCTGTTGTTGAAATAACCAATCGAGAAGCAGAATTTCTACTTTTGTTGATTTAGAGGACAGATGTGGATCTGAGCTCTGTCAAGATCTGGTAAGATGAAAAAGATACTATCTTGCTAATCTGTTGCCCCCTCAGTCAAAGTTTATTTGTGGTAGCTTTTAAACTTCTGACTCGCCATCCAATTATGGCATTTAAAGTGAAAAGCGTTAAATAAACACCATGAATAGAAGATAAATAAACTTTTTTCTCTCTGCTTTTTTCCTTTTTTTTTTTTTTTTTTTTTTTTTGTGAGTGCCTAGCTTGACGCAGTCCAAACTCAAATCCCCAGAGGACTGAGCTCTCTCTTTTGTGTTAATGTTTAAAAGATTTTCCAATGCTGGAGTTTATTCCTACTGCAAACATTTCTATTTACAAGGTCAAGTGTATCAGCACTCGACACAGCTTAAGAGTGTAATTATTTATCTAAGGGCGTTTGAGTGTAGATCAGTAGCTCTGGCAGCAAACCAGGCTTCACCACGATGCAAAGCAACTCTTAAGAACAGTATTACAAGATCTAGTAATTGCTGATCCCTCCAGTGTGTTTACTTTTGCATTCTTCGTTGTGGGAGAAGGCAGGCTGAATGGCAAACTTCGGTGTGTTTTGTTGCAGCCCCCTTGATTCGCGCACCACTGCCTGCCGCAAAGCCTTACTCGAAACATTTGCTACCTCTGTGTGATGTATTTCTCACCATTTACTTGTTTGCATGCCTAGGAGCATTTCTAAGTGTCAGCAAGAGCAACATGCCTCCACTTCACGAAGAAAGCACGGCACACTAGTAATTCTACATACATACAGGAGCAGTGTCCTTGAATTGCTTTACTCTCTTCTGGCACTCACAAGTTACCATGCCAACGCATTATAAAATCAACCACTCTTTTAAAGTAGTACTTTCAAAGCTGTATTTACTTCTTGCATGTAATTATTCATTAAAGGAAGAATAGCAGTAATTTACATCTATGTAAAGTATGACAGGCAGACAGAGATTTTTGTTTGTTGCCTGGTTTTGGTTTGTTATTCTGTGGTTCGCTTCCCCACCACCACCACCCCCCCCCCCGCCCCCAACCTCGGGTGCTGAGAGTTCAAGCGTCCCTGGAAAACAATTTCACCGCATCCATTATTTAAAGCTCTTTCTTTACTAATTTACACATTTAGAAAATACAAAAAGCCGTACATATTTAAAACACAGGCCTTTTTTATGCCTCCTATAAAAAATACAAGGTTTAAGGCAGCTCAGAAATGCGCTTACACAATTCTACAACGTTCATAAAGTCTCTCCAAATAAGAAAGTTAAATTCCAATCTGTAAAATACACTGTACACTTGATGTTCTAGAGAATACTTCACTGAATCACAAAAGCTGGTATCCCTTTAAACATAAAATGAAATCTGTACCTTTCCAGAAAAGAATAGCAAATGCAATTATCTGGTAAATACGATGTGAATTTAAAACTTTTATTATTTTTCTTAAATAAATTATCCCCAAAAGCATACAATTTATAAAATTGTACATACTAAGAAGAGCAACTGGTAACAAATCCCAGTTTTAAATACATTTCTTATATAAGATTTACCAGCGGTCAGCACCCTGATATGATGAGAGGCAATATAACTTTTCAGGATATTTGTACATACATGTTCTCGAGTTTAAAAGTGTCTTTCAAAGATGGCAGTGCAGAGCTCTTTTAAAACAAAAGTTGCATTGTTCAGTATAGCCAACAGCTCTGAAATAAAACTTTTTTTTTTTTTAGGTTAAAGAGGAAGAGACGGCTGCTGGCACGCTTTTTGTTATAGGGCAGATATGTGTGCAAGAGGGAGTGCTGTAAACCACAGAATTTATTCAGTCTGCTATTTCCTGTAAAAATTGGCAGATGCCGCGTTAAAGCCCCTTTCGGGCACCACAGCATCACCAAGAGCGAGCCCTGGCAAATTATAGTCAAGTTGTTGACTGACCAGTACGGCAACAGCTTTGGCAGCAAGTTTGGGTAGCTCACTTCTAACCTTCATGTCAAAACGCTTACAGAAAACCACCACCACCATGCCGTTACTGGTGGCTGCTCCGGCTGGCGGCAGCGGGGAGCCGGCAGAAGCCTCGCTAGCAGACTCCCCGACAGCCCGCTCCGCTCGCTGCTAACTTGAAGGCAAAGTGGCAGCAATTGCATAGTGCACACTCCAGACCAACACCCGAAACAACAGCAGCCCGTCACCTCCCGCTCCACATCGCCCCGGCTGCCAGCTCGCAAGGCCGCGGCACCTCCCACTGCTGGGGCAGCCGGGGCGGTGGGAGAGTGCGGGCGAGCGTTTCGGGCAGGCACGGCGGCAGAGGGGGAGCCTCCGCTTTCGGAGCGACGCGGGGGGCCAGAGGACAGTGTGTGTGCAGAGAGGGGAGGGCCCGGCCTAACGGTCGGCAGATTAACGGTTAGAGCCTTTAAACTGAGCGGCCCGGAGGACCCCGCCGGCTGTCCCCCTGCCGCGGCGAGGCGGCCAGCGCGGCCCGGCGCCGGAGGGAGGCAGGGAGAGCCGCTAGAGCCGCGGCAGCAGCGGCATCAAGATGGAGGCCAGCAGTAGCCAGACCACTGCCGCAGGCCGGCCGGCGCTATCCGCCTGCACGGGGAAACCGGGCTCAGAGCCCGCATTGTCCTCCGTGTCGTCCCTCCCCTTCTGGCTCGGCTCCTCCTCGTAGTCCTCGTCGTAGTACTCCTCCAGGCCCCCGTCCGAGCCGCCGCTGCTGCCGGCGCCGTTGCCGCCCATGTCCGCGCCGAAGCAGAGGCGGGCCATGTTCTCCTTGACCGACTCACAGATGGGCCGCTCCAGCCCGTCGCAGACGCAGTCGTTGAGCAGCACGGCTTTAGGCACGGCCAGCATGTCCTCGATAACGGCACGGCACTCGGGCGTGCAGCGCAGCCCATTGAACAGCTTCCCGCAGTAGGTCATGTAGCGGTTGAGAGCCAGGCTGCAGCGGCTGTCCCAGTCACAGCGCCGCCGCGCCTCTGTGCAGCCCATGACGCCGGGGCCGGGACCGGGGCCACCGGCAGAAGGGCTGCTGGTGCGGGGCAGGCACGGCTCGATGGCGCGCTTGGTGGCGCGGCAGTTCTCGTCCTGCGCGCAGTCGCAGTCCTCCAGCGCCGGGCCGCGCCGGGTGTGATTGAGCTGGATGAGGGCCGCGATACAATGGCTGGGGCACCGCCGCCTGGAGGAGGCCGAGGCGCCTGCAGCGCCCGCCGGCCCGGCCCCGCCGCCCGCCGGCGGCTGCTGCAGAAGCACTGGGGCGCACGCCTCGGCGTACTGGTTGTAAGCGTAGCTGCACTCGGGCTCCCCCTGACACTGCAGCACCGCCTGCCAGCAGATCAGCCGCCGGCCCTGCACCAGCGAGCCCCGCGGCGGGCACACAGAGCCCAGCGCCGCCGCCAGCCAGAGCCAGGCGGCCGGCCGCGGCCAGCGGCCCCCGCCGCTGCCTCCGTGCTGAGCAGACGAGCGGGCCACCATAGCTGGCGGCGGCGGCTGCCGTAGGCGAGAGGGGCAGAGGCGCTGGTTGGCGACGACGACGACGAGGAGGAGGAGGCGGAGGAGGAGACGGAGCTGCCGCCCGTGGAAAAGTTTGCAAAACTCCCGCCGGCCTTGTGCATGAGGTCTCCTCGCATCAATCCATTAGCGCCGGCTCCGGGGCCCTCCAGTCCCCGGAAGCTGAAACCGGCGGGGCCGCGGTACGAAGCAGGCGGCCGGGGCCGTCCCGTGCTCTTCACCCGCTGCTCCCGGCTCGGCTCAGCGGCGGCGAAGGCGCCCGGAGGAGGTGGGGAAAATCAGTGCAAACTGGGGCTCGGAGGAGAGCGGCTCCGAAGTGCGCTCAAGGACTTACAAGCTGCTCCGGGAGAGCTCATGGTGCTGTCCTGCTCCTCATGCAGTTCCGTTTCTCCTTTTTTTCCTTTTTTTTTTTTTCCTTTTTTTTTGCACAAAATAAATGCCCAGCTGCTGCCGCTGCTGTTGTTGCTGCTGCCTTCTCGGGAGCTTTTAACTCTCCGCTCGCAGCATCTCTGCACATGCCAGCTGCTCCGATCCCATTCACAGTCCCGGCTCCGCTCGCTCCCTCTCGGTACGGGTTGCACTTTCGGGTGGCGGGGAGAAGAAATTTCCCCGCTAGCAAGAAGATAGCACGGGGGAAGGAGAAGAGGCAGCCTTCGGGGTTTCTCTCTGGGCGACTGATGCTGCTGTTGTCAACAAGCTTGCAAGCTGCTCTGCGGATCCGTCTGTGGATCCTTTTTTCTTTGCAAGGCTTTAAATACAAAAGTGCCCTCCGAGCAGCAGCAACGTGCTCTGATTAGGCCTCATTATGCATGCATGGAAAAGCAAACAAACAAAAAAAATTAGCAACGCTTCTTCTTTTACACATCCCCCCCAGCCTGCGTTCTCTCGCTCTCTTTCTCCTTTTCTCCACTTTTTTCTCCCTTCGCTCGGCCCCCTTTCCCTGCCCCGCCATTTGCCATTGGCCCAGCCTGTTGTTGAAACTTCTTTTTTTCCCCTCCTCTCTTTACGATCTGTAGGAGAGAGGGAAGGAGAGAGGGGGGCTGAAGGGCAGCTCACATTCAAAGCTTGAAAGGAAAGGCTTAAGGAGAGTGACAGCCCCCCGAGGAGCCCCTCCTCCCGTTAAGGCGGCGCGGCGGCCGGGCGAGAGGCACGCAGCAGAGGCAGGGACCCGCGCTCCGGGGGTGGCTGCGCGGCGGCGGGGTTCCCCGGGGCATCGTGCGGCGGAGGCAGAAGGGCAGGCGGCGGGGGTCTGAGTGCCGCCTTTGCACAGATGGTGGTTTTAAACTGCCCCTGTTCCTTGCAGCAAGGGGAAAAAAAGATCTCTAGGCTCAGCGATGTCTGTACCCAAACTTCCCACTGATTCAAGTAAGGGCAGAGCTGGTTCCCGAAAGGCAGAGAGGATCAGGCTCAAAAGGGACCGACTTTTTTTTTTTTTTTTTTTTTTTTTAATCTAAACAGACCTGTTTTCAGGGTATTAGTACACTCAGGGAGAGCAAAGCTTTCTCTGCTAGTGGTGTCCTGCGACCGTGTAAGTACCGCTTCTCAGTGCCTCCAGTATTGCAACTTTCTTTGCACTCACCACAAGCCCCACGCTTTTTAATTCATTGAGCTTCTCGCCCGAGGTTTTCTGCACTGGCTTGGGACACTGACATAAGGGGATGCCTGCAAACAGAAATACAGTATAGTTCTTTGATACTTTGTTAATTCTTGCTGACTAGTAAAATGTGGTTTAAATATGTAAAAGGATGAAATGTGTAGTCCTCGCAGATCTCCTGCTTTCCTGTTAAACTCCCTGCTCGCTTTGCTTCGCTTGTAAGGAAGCAGACACAAAAATATAAATATTAAGGCACAACGACAGGAGCATAACAAAGTAAGTGTGTAGTTACCCATTGCCTTTCGTTTCAGTGCTACCTTAATTCCAGAGAAGCATCGTCTCCAACCACAAGGGGCATGGGTATCTGCTGCCTGTCAAAACTGGCGCTTTTTTTCATCCTGAGACTATCAACTCCATCTGTCACAAAAATTAAGACTAAATCTATTTTCCAGAAACCCGGGGATCTTGGGATCCTGTGCAGTGTGGACTGATGTCTGTCTGAAAGTGCGTGGAATGGCCATGTGGTGTGGCTGGGAGTCAGTATGATTGATGTGTTGAGAAGCATTCACAAGGATTTCTCCCATTGTCATCAATTTTACAAGCTGCTAGTGTTTCTCCTTCAGTACAGTTTTGCCTCTTGTGGTGCAAAAATTGTGTTTGCTTGTGTTTTTAAATCCATGAAAACTGCATTCAGAAACCCTGTGTTCATCTACCTCGCTTAGAGCTGTTTCTTTCAGTTCCTGTTTAATGTTATTAAAAATGCTAGATGCAATTCAGGTAGGGTGCAGTAAACACACATTGCCATCTACACCAGGCTCTTTCATGCATTACTTTGCAGCCCTATTCCCTGACAATAACACTGTTACTGGTGGAAGTTGGCTAGTTTGGGATGAGTAAGTTGGAGATCACATTGTAGAGACTGTAGGAAGTGCTGCCACACTGCCTGATTGCTGGGGAAAGCAGTCCACGTTGATGCAGCTGGAGAAAAGGGGCCCTGGAAGCTGGGATGTTCCAGGTGTAGAGAGTCTGAGAGAGGGAACTGCAGGATAGTGCCTTGGCGTGGGACAAGGGCCTTCTGAGATTCCCCAGCGTGGGACAGCAGGAATGGCTGGCTATCTGTCCCAGGGGGGCTGCTTTCTGCGGACAGCTGGGGGATGAGCTCTGCCCCCTCCCAGCTCCTACATTCATCTGCAAAAGCCATCCAGCTCGGCTGTCCTTCGTTATGAAGCAGAAAGCAGGCTGTTTATTTTGTGAGTAATGGCAGCAGCTGCACTTCGGACCTCCCAGGAGGGGGAGTAGAGGAGCCTTGACTGCGGCCTTGCATCCTGGACGCGGACTGGGAGAGGCACCCCTGGTGCTGCCTGAGCAGGAGGAGGATCCGTGCATGGTCCCACTAGTGCTGACAGGCTTCCCTGGCTGCGAAGTGTTGATTTTGCCAGCTGCTTGGAAAGGCAGGGCATGGCATGAAGCATTGCATCATCAGTAGGCAGAGCTTTTCACATACACCTCTCAGTTAAAGAAATAGAAGTAATAATGGAAATGTTGACTTTAAAGTTTTGAATTTGTATTTATCTTTGGCATCGTACAAGTGACAAAAATTTTAACAGAAAACAGCTGCGCTCTTCACTTACCACAACTTTTAGCCGTGCAGCATATGATCATTTACATCCAGAATTATATATTCTTTGCTAATAAGTTAACTTCTTAAAATGGACTAGTATGTCTTTATTTAATGAACATTTGGATTCTGTCTCTATTTTTAATGGCCATTTTGATTAAGGACTTTGGGACTCGTGATGCTCTACTGGAGGAAGGAAATCTTTTGTGGAACTAAACGTAGAGAAGTAACTCCCTGGCCTCTCTTCTATGATAAAAGCTTTCTAACAACAGAAATGGTATTGTCAAATTCAGCTTTTCAGTTTTCAGATTAGTTCTAAAAGTATTGAGGAAAACAACTCTTGTTCTTTTTCATAAAGCACCATATCATCAGAGGTTGTAGTGATAGGACAAGAGGTAGTGGGTTCAAACTTAGATAGGGTAAGTTTAGGTTAGATTAAGGAAGAAGTTCTTTACTGTGTGGGTGGTGAGGCACTGGAATGGGTTGCCCAACAAAGTTGTGAGTGCTCCATCCCTGACAGTGCTCATGGCCAGGGTCGATGGAGTCTTGGGTGACATGGTCTAGTGTGAGGCATCCCTACCCGTGGCAGGGGGGTTGGAACTAGGTGATCTTAAGGTCCTTTCCAACCCTATCAATTCTGTGATTCTATGATTCTATATAGGAAAATATATTCCAAGACTAGATAGTAAAATAAGATCTGATTTCCCACATTTGCTATATTTTCTGTTCTCCGTTCTTTCCTGTATTAGTAATTAATTTAGTTCTTTACATTGGCTCCCCAGGTTATTATAGAGTAGAAGTCTTCCATCACTAGGGGTCATTTTAGCAGCCAGAAAAGCCAGCATGTATATGATCTGGATTTATTGGAAAGACTCAGGGGTATGCTTTTGTTTAATTCCGATATCTTTTTCACCTTTTTATTTCACACCGTTTCCTAATAGATCTCCTTTCTAACTTGTGTTTTCTTTAGTTCTTTGACCTATTTACAGTGAGAGTGTTCAGAAAATCAGAAAATCAGATAGACACAAAACCAGTTGACCTTAAAATTTAACAGTTCATAGTCAGAAGTAATTAAAAATACATGGCCTATACATGTGGTTAATTCCTCTCAAATTATTTCTAAGCACATTTCTTTTATTGGATTATATTGCTTTTTCTACATTTCAAGAGATTTACAGCTGCTATTAAAATTGTCTGGCAGGAGTCCCGTGGATTAATTAGCTGATAAAATTTCAACTTGTGCATCCAATTATATCTTAGTATGTGCCTGATGGAGATACGCAGTGAGAGATCACTTTTTCTTCTTGAAGAAGGAATTGAATTCTTTACTAGTAGAGGACTCCGTCTGTCAGTGAAAGGTAGCTTCCTACCAAACTCTGCCAGTAGTTCTCAGAACCCTGACATTATGGTGCATGGAAGCAGTAGAAGTCCTACTCGTACACCAGTATCCCACAGAAATGGGCCAGTAAGGTGCCACTTACAGTAGCCTGTGCAGATAACTGAATACGGACATGTGCATACTGCTGAGTTCTTGGATTTTATGTACCCTCAGAGACCCATAAATAATAACTTCTGCACTCTAAAGTTACAAAAGAATAACCTTGTGATTTACCAGATTCCCAGCACAAAGTTGGGGGGTGAGGAAGGGGGAATGAGTATAATGCTTTCCCAAGTGGTGTCTGTTTCAATAGAGAAGGGCAAGTGAAGGCATCTAAATTAGGTTCTAGCTCCACATCTGGAGTATTTTATCTTTTTATTGACTGCAGGGCTGTTTGGGAGATTGGTGTCTTAAGTTAGCCACCTAAACTAGGTGTGAATACTCCCTAAAATGAGTGGGGCTTTCCAGTGTGAGCATCACTCTTCTCTCTTGCTTTAGTCAGAAAGAAAAATAGCAAACGAGGAGGATAGTAAGTAATTTTATTGATCAACGGTCACCTCATTGAGTTGAAGCTTGTAGCTGATGGGACTACTGCACTTCATGCTGTACGATCAGTTAGACATTGTTATGTTTGCTGTACATTTTTAAGGTTATCTTTGCCAGTGTAAAATCTTATGAGCATTACTATGGGTATTCAACACCTGGCCTTCAGACCAATTATTTTGAATTGATTTACCTATATGTAGTTCAGGATTGATTCCTTCTGGAACAGGTTTCACATGCCTGCTTGCACATGTATCAGCCTGAGGGTCTGGTTGACACCCTATGATACTTTACAGCTTCTTTCCACTCAACACATGCTGCAGACCACCAGCATGATATGTGTCTAGCATGGCTCTTGGGACTGTGTTGCATGCTGTGGGGTGTGATTTGGGAATGTATGGGTGAGCAAAGCACGTTGATGTAGCATTGCAAGACTGTGTGAGGCTGTGCAGAATCAACTGTTTTGACTCTGGAGAGTGCTATGCGTGGAAGTGCTGCCTGGTTGCCTCCCAGAAAACTTCCTTGGAATGAACTAACATGTATGCTGGATGGAACTGAAGTGACTTAAGCCATAAGCAACTGACTGTACTTCAATCTCAGAGGTGTTATGGGAGCAGAGAATAAAAGAAAGTGCAGGTAGCCTTCTCCATTTACAGCAAGGGGCCTGTTTGGAAAAGTTGGAGTCAGGATATCATTAGTAATTTTTGAATATTAATGACTTGGGACATGCAAATAAAGTGGTGTAACCGTTTACTGCACTCATAGAATCACTGCGTGGTTTCAGCTGGGAGGGACCTTTTAACACCATTTAGTCCATCCCTCCTTCAATGAGCAGGAATATCTTCAACAAGAACATGTTGCTCAAAGCCTCATCCAACCTGACCTTGAATATTTCCAGGGATGGGCCATCTACCACCTCTCTGGGCAGCCTCTTTCACCACTTTCTTAATAATAAAAAAAAAGTATTCCTTATATCTAGTCTGAATCTCCCCTTTTAGTTTAAAACCATTACCCCTTCTGCTATCTCTACAGGCCCTACTAAAACATTATGTCCCCATCTTTCTTATAAGCCCTCCTGAAGTACTGAAAGACCATGGTTATGTTTCACTGGAGCCTTCTCTTCTCCGGACTGAACAAGCCAAACTTTCTCAGCCTGTCTTCATAGGAGAAGTTTTACATCTCTCTGGTCATTTTTGTGTCTGTCCTCTGGATCTTCTCCAGTAGGTTCATGTCTTTCCCTTTGTGAGGACTCCAGAGGTGGATGGTGGAGCATTAATGATAGTGGAGCAGAGGGGAAAAATCACCTCCTTTGACCTGCTGGCAATGCCTGATGCAGCCCAGGATGTGGTTGGCTTTCTAGTCTCAACTGCACCACTCAACTTTGTGTCATCTGCAAACTTGCTGATGGCACACTCAAACCCACTATGTCATTGATGAAGATATTAAACAGTACTGGTCTCAGTACTAACCACTGCAGGACACTGCTTGTCACTGATCTTCATCTGGAAATTGAGACATTGACGCTACCCTGTGGATGTGACCATTACGCCAATTCCTTATACAGAGGATAGTTCAACCACTGAATCAGAAGCTCTCAAATTTAGAGAGAAAGATGTTGTAAGGGACTGTAAAAGGCTTCACAGAAGTCCATACAGATGGCACCCATAGCTCTTCCCTTGTCCAGTGATTAGTCATGCCATCACAGAAGGCTAGTGGGTTGGTCAGGCAGGACTTGTGCTTTATGAGGCAATGCTGGCTGTCTTGAATCACCTCCCTGTCCTCCATGTGACTTAGCATTGCTCCTAGCAGGATCTGTCCCATGATCTTCCCAGGTATAGAGGTGAGGATGATAGGTTGGTAGTTCCTAGGATCTTCCTTTCTACCCTTTGTAAAAATGGGTGCAGTGTTTCCCTTTTTCCAGTCTTTGGGGACTTCACGTGACTGCCATGACTTTTTGCATATGGTGGAAAGTGGCTTGGCAGCTACAACAACCAATTTCCTCAGGACTCTGAGCTGGATCTCATCAGGTCCCACAGACCTATGTATATTCAGGGTCCTCAGGTGGTCATGAACCTGATCTTCTCTTACAGTGGGAATGACTTTGCTCCCCCAGTCCCTGCCTTGAGGTCTATTTATTTGAGAGGATACGTAAACTTGCCTTAAATATATTTTTAATTCAGAGTCTTCTTTTTATTTTTTAATAGACCTTTTCCATTTATAATATTTGCTTAAAGACTGAGTAGCATACTTGTAAAGTTGGAGATTGTTATTTATATATGAAATAGTAAGTATCAGTGAGAGTATTTATCCAGTGCATCCAGTACAGTAAACATGGAAATATTGCGCAACACTTTGCTGGACTTCTGCTGTTTTGAACTCTGTTCCAATCTAAACTACAAATTAGACCACACATGCTGTTAAAACAAATCTAAGAACAGAGTAGAACTCCAACCCTTTTTTGGTCCTAACAAAGGCAAAAGTAATTATGGAAGCAATGCATTTCTGGTCACCTGTTAAGCCAGTTAGATAAAGGCTTTAAATGACTGTGTTCTACAAAAATAAATGTAAACCACACACGCTGTTACTATGTCAAACAAATTTAAACCATCACAGTATTACAGAAGTTATCTGTTGGACATGTCAATGTATACACAAAAGTAGTTAGATGTTTTCTGTTTGGTAGTTGGTTTTGGTTTGTTGATTTTTATTTTTATTTTTTTTTAGATTTTTCAAATGTTTGCTACCAGATATTATCTGAAACAGGTAATAGATTTGTATTTCTTTTTCTGGATGTGCTTCTTTAAAATTTGCATAATCAAAAATTACAAGAACTAGGAAATTCTGAGTTTTCCTTTGTGAGAAGCATGCAGAAATGAGTAGCTTTTTGGGTAAGGAGAGTTCCACTCTATATTGTCTGAAGGATTAAAATAAAGAGTAGCTGTTGCATTTTTGTGGTTTCAGATTATACCAGCACAAATGTAAGATGTGCTCTGGAAGAGTAATACCTAATTTGATGTCCTACCCCCAAACTAATTTTCTGTATTAGAATCTGGAGATGGCTGCAGTGAAACATGCAATTCAAAAGCATATCCCTAATCTGTCCAATTTAATAGGTATCCTTGATGTATCCTTTGATGATATTTGCCTAAGACCTTGTTTACACACTAAAGTAGATATGATTAAAATAAAATTGTCATTCAAAATTATTTTATCAAAGTAATAAAAATCTAATTCAACTTAAATTTGGAGTTAGCAAACTGATTTTGTGTGTCTTCCAATAGACCCCTTTAAGCACAGCTGGCTTTGTATCATGGAAAAATGGTGATGTCTTTATTGAGTTGACCTGCTATAAAAGAGTGTCAGGCTTGTTTATTACACCTTCTTAGAAGGGTTTCCTTCTTTCATTGGACTAAAACAAAATATGTATAGACTAAATAGTATGCTAAACAAGAAGTAGGCATGCAAATACTTCAGACTCCTGACTCAGATTATCAAATTCAAATAAATCTGTGTTACTCAGTAAATAAACTAATATAAGTATCCTCAGGCAAGGATTTTTGTCTGCTATAACTAGGTCATTTTAAAATCAGTTTTAGCTAATCAGTGCAACTTTTGGTGTGATCAGCAGCCTAAACCCCTCTAGTTCATTTGTTCACTCACTTGAAATACCAGAGGAGAAGAATGAATTAAGATGGATTTTTATATGGACAGAGATAGCTTGGACAATTAGCAGATTTTATGACAAGAACAGCAGCTACATTCATGCAGGTACATGAATCTTTCTTCCAGCACTTCACATAAAACTAAGAGATGTCAAAGCAGTTAGCAGAGTTCTGCTCCACTCCTCTACTACGCCCTTAGCTGCGGTATCTGAATGCCAGGATGAAAGAAAAATGTCTTTGTGTTTTAAAACTTTAATTTGCAAAAGTGATGAATGATTCAGTTCCGTATTAGGATCACAGTCAGACATTTCCAGACAGCCTGATTTTCAGAATATGTTGAGCACCTAACCCTTGAAAATCAGATTTTCTAGTTTGACATTCAAAAAAGGAATCATTCACAGTCATGGATAGCTTTGAAAGTGTATTTCCTTTCTGCAGCTAACAAAAATTAAGGCTTCATCAATGATGGAGAAAAGCAGTCAGTCATAAACTTGTGACTGTGCCAATAATAAACATTAAAATATTGAGGTGTAAGATCTTGGTAACAACACTGCGTAATAACTGTGGTTTTCTTTTCAGGTGAAATAACATGTTCAGGGCTTTGATACACCAAAACACACTGAGCCACCAGCCGTCCTCAGACATGTTGCAAATGAGTATTTTGTTCTTCCTGGCAAACAGTAATCATTCTCTATGTGTATCATGGAGGTGAGCTGTATTGTTGTATTTCTGCTTGCCTGAGGGGACTGTTCTTTTCAAAGTTCCCTGAAAGGGATGGATCAGATTAGGGAGGCTGTAAAGATGAGACTAAAGTTGGTGCTTTTGGGAAAGTGGTTAGCAATGGCAGCACTCTGGAGATTTCCCAAACTCTGGGAACTGAGTTGTACGCTGGCATCATGCTGCTTTCTGGAGCCAGACTTAATATCCATGGCTGGATAGCCCAAACATGTCCAGAGGCTTACAGATATTAGACACTAGAGATGGAAAAAAGGTTTTGGAATGTTCTACATCCCTATTGCAAGATTATACAGTCAGTGTGAGATTAATCATTGTGTTAAAATTTCCCGTGGTTTATTTTGGCTTATTTTACAATGTTCTAAGTGGTAGGTTTAAGGGGTTTCTACCACTTTATTTCAATAGATTTCTTTGTTTGGTAACATCTCTTATAACTGATGCAAATTTTTACCACCTTTAAATACCATCATGTATAGCTATATTTCATTTTCCCTCCCGTTTTATATCAACGTTAATTCATATGATATTCATAAAACTAATTATTAGAGCAATTATTAGATAATAAGTTATTCATGATACCCATGCTAATTTGGTTCATTATGTTACAGATGAAACTGCTCTTTGTGTAGCACTGTCTAGTTGCTTTTTGATGTGCTAGCATCCAGATTTCAAGTAGAGCTAAAGCAGACTCAGGTTAGGATTTAGTGTAACACCATTGCAAATATTCTTGTAAAATCCAGTCAATAGCATTTACATGTGCTTCATTCTGTTCTTCCATCAGTTTTATACCTTTACTCCTCAAATCTATTTAGTACCTGTTTCTTCCTTTTTTTCAGTCTCTACCGTACTCTGGGTATGCTGCTTGTGCTTGTGGGCTAGAAATAATGTAAAGGCTTAGAAATAGTGAAAAAGATATTCCCTAGATTAAGGTTCATGTCTTAGGAGAAAAATAGCCTTACCAATTTAAACTTTGTCCTTGCCTTCCATGTTCGGCATTTTATTCCTAATTTAGCTGTAAAAGAAAGAAAATTCCCTGTTCTCTGTCTGCCTCTTTCTTAAGGTCCAAGTTGGTTTGTTCCACCAACAGTCTAAGTTTATGAATCACTTGTTTTCATTCAATTTTTTTCCTATACTTTCATATTCATATTTTTTTCATTTTCCTATTTTTTTCTTCATAATGGGAAGATGCTATACAGATGCTATAGGGGTGAGGTTTTGCAGTGCATTTATGGTGCATCTTTTGGGATTGCACAATCAATGACACAATTCAAGCTAGTCCTGCTTGAAAACTTACTATACTACCCTCTTTTCAAAAGCTATGTCTATTTCATAGTTGTTTTTAACCAAAGTTTAACCTGAGTTCTATAACTGCTTTAGATGTTTTTTGACAGAAAAATTGGATTGCTAACTGATCACTTGGTTTGGGTTAGCTGGGCCTTGTGACTTCCAACATGTTGTTTCTCCTCAAGTGGAGTAAATTCTCATACACTGAAGAGCTTAGCAGTGTGCTCTGATATGGGTAATCTGACACTTACTGAAAAGTAGTGGTTTTCCTTAAGGTAAGAGCAAAGCATCATATATGCGTGTGGGTAGCACCAGTGTCTTACTTTTTTTTTTCTTCATTCTTTATTCCACTGCAGAATAGTTACCCCTTTGTGATAACATCTTTACACATTTTTTCCCCTATGCCTCTCTTTTTTTCCCTTACATTTTTAGTCTCTCAGGCCCTTTCTTGATTTTTTTCCCTTTTTTTCCCTTTTTTTCCCTTTTTTTCCCTTTTTTTCCCTTTTTTTCCCTTTTTTTCCCTTCCCTTCCCTTCCCTTTTTTTCCCTTCCCTTCCCTTCCCTTCCCTTTTTTTCCCTTCCCTTCCCTTCCCTTCCCTTCCCTTCCCTTCCCTTCCCTTCCCTTCCCTTCCCTTCCCTTCCCTTCCCTTCCCTTCCCTTCCCTTCCCTTCCCTTCCCTTCCCTTCCCTTCCCTTCCCTTCCCTTCCCTTCCCTTCCCTTCCCTTCCCTTCCCTTCCCTTCCCTTCCCTTCCCTTCCCTTCCCTTCCCTTCCCTTCCCTCCCCTCCCCTCCTCCCTTCCCTTCCCTTCCCTTCCCTTCCCTTCCCTTCCCTTCCCTTCCCTTCCCTTCCCTTCCCTTCCCTTCCCTTCCCTTCCCTTCCCTTCCCTTCCCTTCCCTTCCCTTCCCTTCCCTTCCCTTCCCTTCCCTTCCCTTCCCTTCCCTTCCCTTCCCTTCCCTTCCCTTTCCATTTCCCCTTATTCCTGCTGATACTAATGAAAAAAAACGAACAAAACACCAGAAAAAAAAAAAAAAAAAAAAACCTGAACAAAAAAAAACAGTCAGAGAAGATGTGCTCTATTTGGCCATATTTATTGATATTGCTATGGCCTCTCAAATTGCCTTTTCCTAACTTTCTTAACTGAATTTCCCTTTGCAAAATAATTCGTCAGAGGCAAAACACTGTGCAAATTCATACCTAAATGTATTTCCATGAGAATGTACTTCAGGATCATTTGGCCATCTTCAAGTCTTTCAGTGGATTTGGTAACCTTCTGGAGACCAGAATTACCACCAGGTGGAAAATTGCAGCCTAAATGTCATACTACAAATGTTCAAGGCTTACAGCTTGGCTCAGAACAGATAGTTCAGAGCAAGCCATTATTTGAATGAATTCACATAAAGTGCTTAGTGAATTATAAAAGAATGTGACAAAATACAAGTTGCTTGCACATCATTTGAGAATAGAAAATAGGGCAAAAACTGTCAAACAAAAAAGTTTGTTGTGGATGGTTTAGGCAGTATTAGTCTTTTAGGTGGAATGTGACTCCGCTAACCCTGAAGTGTGAGTTAGACTTTGATGTTCAAGGGGATTCAGAATTAGGCAGGGTTCATCTAGCCTTGGCCAGTAACTTGTAAGTGACTGGTGCAAACTCTTCTTTTCAGCCACACCAGGCCTAGTTTGTAACGGACCTTCAGGACTAGATCTAGAAGAATACTCAGAAGATCTGGGCAACAGGTGGCAAAACATCTGTTTCTTAAAAAAATTTTTCTTTTAATTTATGAAGGTAGGAATGAAAGAAAATGGAGAAGAAACAGTAGGATAATGATGAAGAGAAATGGCTTTCTTCTCCAGTCTTCTCCCTTGGTTTTGGATAAGTAATTAACATATATTGAACTATCACTGTCACCATTATCACATTAACATTTGCTATGCTAGATGATTTAGCAAGGAACAAAATACCTTTGTCTTCTACATGTTTTGATTTGACAGCTCAGTGAAAGAAAAAAGTTGTTTTTTTTCTTAGAAAACATGAATGTGATAAGGAAAATATCCTGATCGTATATGAAAAGCATCATAATTTTTCTCCACATTTGGGCTTTTAGAGTCAGTGTAATCCAAGTAATATTCATGTTTGCAGGATGTCCCTGAATGTGAGAAGTTACATTGGACAGGTCCAGCTATATCATAAGTAAATTCATTCTGACTGTACACCTGTAAAGGCAGAATAAAAATGCAAGTTACACTTCTTTTAGAGCAACTAGGCATTTTTGGTCATTGTGGATGAAAATCACTCTTGTACAAATACCCAGCAAAAAGCCGTAAGTGTCCTCCTCCCAGGACTACAATTTAAATGATTAAAACTGGGCACATTTAAGGTTGAAGAAGTGTATCTATATGGTCCATCTATGTCATGAAAGATTTTTATGTGGGAACAGGTCTTTTGTCCCTGAGAAAATCTGATGGAAATAGGCTTTGTTCATGGAACATGCCCTGGAAACAGAACAGAGAAACTCTTCTTCACACTAGCAACATGGTGAAAACCCAATTGCAGCTGTGTCACAGCTGTAAGAAACCCAGGTACCCATTTCTTCAGCAAGCACTGTCCTGCAATTTGGGACAGTATTTCCCCAGGAATGTGAAGCCATTTGCCATATCCCTGACAGCTTTTTTGGTTTTTCCTCCCATGTATAGGACTGGATTATTTTTGTCTGCTATGTTATCTCAGACTGAAGACAGGCTGAAAAAGTTGGGGCTATTCAGCCTGGAGAAGAGAAGGCTTCGTGGAGACCTCATAGGAGCCTTCCAGTATCTGAAGGGGCCTATAAAGATGCTGGGGAGGGACTCTTCATTAGGGACTGTGGTGATAGGACAAGGGGTAATGGGTTAAAACTTAAACAGGGGAAGTTTAGATTGGATATAAGGAGGAAGTTCTTTACTGTGTGGGTGGTGAGGCACTGGAATGGGTGCCCAAGGAGGTTGTGAATGCTCCATCCCTGGCAGTGTTCAAGGCCAGGCTGGAGAGAGACCTAGGTGGCATGGTTTAGTGTGAGGTGTCCCTGCCCTTGGCAGAGGGGTTGGAACTAGATGATCTTAAGGTCCTTTCCAACCCTAACTATTCTTTGATTCTATGATTTTTTATTGGAACACATTAAAGCTAAATCAGTAAATGACAATTATTAAAACTGCTTTGTATTTGACAAAAATAGAGATGTAGGTTGGTTGTTGTTTTTTTTTTCCAGAAAGTCAAACTATCGAACTGTTCTGTTGTTTTGGAGGGAACAGCTTTCCTCTTTATCCAGCTAAGTGCTACTGTACAAGGTAATTCATTTAAAAACTGAGTGATTCCCTGTACTTTACTAAATCTTGTCTTGTAAAAGTAGAAAACCAAAACTATAAAAAGTCCACTTTGGTATTTAATGCATACAGTGTTTTCTGAACCTTGGAAAGAGCAGTTCTCTTAGTGCTCTCTCACTGCTCTCAACCCTACCTGATTACCTGCTGCTGCTCTCATCAGATAGCTTCTCTGTGGAGTGAGCTAGTCTGGTTTTCAAAAACAAATTCTTGGGCTGGATAGGGTCAAGAGGAATAAGTTTTTGGTGACCATATTTTAATTTTGGTTCACTGTAAATCATGTGAAATCATAATGATTTTAATCAGTGAGAATCTTTAATTGACCCCAGGTCTCCAGTGATTGAGTTGTAGTATCATAAATCATCCATAATCCACTTCTGAGGACACAGAGAAATCACCCTATGTTTTGTTCTGTTCTGAATGTGTTTCTTTCTAACTTTGTGCTTTGTATAATTATAACAGAATAACATGCTTTGGGCATCTTCCATTTTTTACACTGTAAGAGTCTAATAAACCATTAGGGGTATTTTACAACATGGTGAGTGCTATTTTGCAGTGTTTCATTAGCCACAAATCCACAAGTCACCTTCAGGAATTCCAGGTGACAAACTGAAGATATTTTTGCAGCTGTTCTATGGGAACTCATGAAAGCCTTGTTCCCTTTAAAGGAAAAAAAAAAAGACCTTTTTATGTGTCTGTCCTTTTGAGAGTCCTCTGTAAAGTCAGAGGAAGAATCATCTCTGTTACAGCTGAGTACTGTGCTATATACATATGCCTGTGGATAGTTCAAATAGCATCTCTCTTGTAAAATACATTTGCTGTAGCATTGACTGAAGTGAATGCCTTTGAATAGAATACAATATGCTCCAGAATGCTTTGAATGGCTGTTCCCTTAATAAAATGTTGCCTAAAGCAATGCTATCTTCTGACTATTACATGGTGTTTCATGAGTTTACTTTTAAATTGTATTCCCTGCCATCTTTATGTACCGGAGAACATCTTGAAAAAATCAAGCTACAAATAGTGACTGTTTTTCTAAAGGTCAAAGAAATTGTAACAGGGTGGGTGTGTGGGGGGGGAAGACTTTTCTGAAAAGAAATATTCAGGAAGCCCTGAATATTTATATACTGATATCATCTTTAGACCTCCAGGGTGTTTCTGAGTACAGACAGCTACAGTTTTTAATAAAAATGTTTTCCAAACTGAATTTTATTTCTCATTTCAGATATATAAAAAAAAAGACCAGTTTCCTGACTCATACTTCTTTGTTTGAGTTTTAACAGTTAATGTTTGGTCCTTTTCCAAAACAATTTTCTGTCCATTCTAAAAGAGCTAAGGCTTGGGATATAGAACTGCCAAGGACTCTTTGGAAAAACATATGCTAAAGACTTGCCTACAAGGTAGTATTGGAGGATGGATGGTTCATTTGAAATGACCTCTGTTTACATGACAATATTTTAGCATGTATTAGCTGGTGAGATAATGCACGTTCTTTGCTGCTATTTTTAAAGTGCAGTTGGTTTATTGAGTATTAAGTCAGTGTGCAGATGTCTGTGTTTGTCCATCTGCTCTGAGTGCTCTTTTGGCAGTCCTCCATTTTTCATCCCTACCAGGATGCATCAGCATCTACTGTTCTTTTCACAGTGATGAAATATCATCTACCTGTTTAAGTGCTGGTCCTGCTCAGGATCAGTCTGTTTACATCTGTGCACTACGTGGCTGTACCATGTTTTCTACAACTGTCCTGAGACATAAAGAAGAATTGCCTCTGCTTGCCATATGGGGAGTACTGAAGGATCAGGAAATTCTTGAAATGAACTATTGCCACAAATATAATTAATGGATTCTGAGAGTCATCAGAAAGTCTGGAGTGCAATGGGAAAGGACACCTTTCTCCTTATAAAGAGTACGAAGTCCAGGTTGAAGGTAAAGGACCAAAGAATATGGAGGCCTTGAGTAACATCTAATACAGAGAGATGCAGGTATAACCTGGGCTTGGCCTTCAGTAACCTTGCAAGCATTGGTAAAACCATGTGAGACATGGTATGAGACAAGACAGCAGTAAAGTGGTAATGAACATTTCACAGCAACATCCTCACAGCTCATCTTCCCACATGAGACTGGTTCCCTTCGGACTGGAATCAAGATGCTGGGTTTGCAAATGGAAGCAGCCACCTGTTTCTGCATGGTACAGGAGAGCTGCCCCTGTACTCACCTGGAGGGACTGTGCACAGTGGCTTGGTAGCTGGCACAGGAGCTGGCTTGCACAGCCAAAGGTGTATGGTAGACACCACATAGGTGCAGTTGTTATGGAATGAAGCAGTCTATCTGTGTTGGCTGGACAGAGGGCATCCAAACAGATATGGGTTGTAGGATGTCATAAATTGTGGGGATTAATGAGCTTGAACCTTATCTCATACTGTCAGTTATTGTCTGTCTACATTTTCCATAGTAAGTGGCCAGGCAAGATCGAGATAAAATGGGAGGCCACCACAGGACATAGGGGTATCAAATATGCCATCTCATTGCTAAGGGCTGAATGCAAACACAGAAGAAGAGGTGGTTGCCTTGTGTCTGTAGTTACATAACTATCTAGCCACCTAATATGGGGTAGTTAGTTGTGACTCCTGAAAACAAATTTATTAATGTCATAAAACTTCACCTTCTCTCTCTCAGACATGACATGAGAGAGAGAAGTAGGAGTGAAGGAGAGGGAGTAGCAGGGTTAGTTGTGGTATTCTAGTTGGTACCTATATCCTGTCCAACTTGTCAGCATTTACTTCCTCAGCCCCTGGCTTCAGAGCTCCTCAGCTGCTTTCCTTTTCACTCTTCTCCAATCAATCCAAAGATCTGCCGTGCCCTCCAATAGTCTTTCAGCTTGCACAACCTGTGACACTCTATATTTCTTTGTATACAACACATTCATTAAATAAATGTTCCATGCATGTCATATCAGTGTCTTAATTTCTAGCCCTTGCTCCCTTTCTTCCATAGTCGTTCACCCTTCTTTTGTTGTCATTTATACCTCAAGAAAATTCCGGTTGCATTGTTTTCTCTCCACATGGTCTGTAGCAAAGTGTCAATGATGTGGGATGTGAAAAGAATGCAGGAAAAGAATGACAGGCCATAATATTAAGTTCTGATTAAATGGATACAGATCACACTCTGAGCAAAGCTGTAATCTGGTGATTTATTAAAGCTCTATCTCCTGTTCCACATTTTATAGGCTACACCTACGGTTTCTGTATGTTTCCAATTATAAGGCCCTTATAGTTACTGCAAAGCATGGCAGATTGTTTTAACTGTGCAGGCCATTAGTTTTCCATTCTGGCTATTTACTTCAGGTTGAATTTAGAGAAGCTTTAGAGGAAATAAACTATGATGTTTATGCTTAAATTAATTTATTTGCAGTTTACTCTTCAACCCTACAAATGAAACAAGCCTTTAAATTTTGTGCAAAGAGAACATGCTGCCCTCATGCCAGGATGTGCCTTTTGCTTACTTGTATTGACTGGGGAAAACACGTCTCAAATATTTGGCCATGTTTTGTTTTGTTTTTAAATAATTCAGGAGAAACTTAAGAATTAAGCAGACACTTTCGCTTAATTCCTTCTCTGCTTAGCATAGCCCGCTGCAGACCAGCAGGCACTGGGCACCATGGTCTTTCTTTGTCTCCATTGGATAGGGATTTGCAGTAAAAAAAGGGCCAGTTTCCTGGTTAAGGTGGATGAGGGCTTCTTAAGCAACTGGATTGTTTCTCTAAATCTCCTGCTGGACCACCTTTTGAGGCAGTCCCTTCTTGTACAGCCATTAGCTGCATATTTTCCTGCCCATTCAAGGAACACATCTGCAGACAGGCTTGCAGAATGGCTGGCATCTCACAGGAGCGAGTGAGGCTGATTGCGAATGCCCCATACATACAGTATGCAGTCAGGTTCTAGCTATGCAAGAAAAAATAAACTGTCAGCAACTTATTTCTTGCAAGTCTGGTGTTCCCTTTTCTTTCTTCATACTCCCAGGCTGTACGACTCTCGCAAAGTTATGGTGAGAGCATTCCTAGGACAGCCAAGAGGGAGTCAATACTTGTCCGTGGAGTGCAGAGTTTAAGTACACGGTGCCAAATAAACTGGAAGCCCATGTGAGAAATGGGAAGACCAAAAAGAAATAAAGAATACCCATTTGCTTTGATGGCTCAGAGGGTGGTTTGTGTGACAGTGTGGTATCGTATATAATATGGATTGGACAAATGGTATTATGATTGGGAAATCTTGCAACTTCTCATTCCTGAATCTTGAGAGCTTGACTTTCCAGCCTGAACAATCTTTTGACATGTTTGAGAATGTAGAATGAGGCATGTATGGTCTGTGGTGGTCCAGTTTCATTAGCATAAGTTTGGGATTTGCTATTCCTGCCGTGTATGTTATAGAAAGACTCTTCTAAAATACTTTGTAACTTTAAAAAACATTTTCAGGAGACTCTTCCTGTTAAGCAGAGTGTCTTGACTGCCACGAGGAAGAGAAAAATGAAGACTAGTACTTTTATAACATATCTAAAATAATTCAAGGTTACTTCCATGAATAAAAATTCACTGTTTTAAAGGCGAACATCTCAGACTCTACATTTCAGTAAGCTGATCTGATGGAAAGCTGCTAAAGTATTTCTGTTTCATTGACCAGGACAATAGATACATCCTTAAAACGAGGACAATTTCATATTTTTCAGAATTAATTTTGCCTGTCTTGGACCTCATGCAACTATAATTTCTGAGGAAATTCCATTTCGTTGATGGGGGAGGGAGGAAATACTTCCGTGGCAGGTTGGCTTTAAAATATAAATGGTGCTGTTTGAAGCAGCTTAAGAGCCAGAAATGCCAGACTGAATCGGGGAGACTGATTAATGGGCAGGTGATGCAATCACAGCTCTGTGATAAATTGCTTGGATATTTCTTTATCAAATGCCCTGCAGTACAGTATGTCACACAATTATCACACACGTACGCATAGTCTACATACATATAGGCAGATGTCTTGGGGCAGATCCTCGGCAAGTATAAATTGATTGAGCTCCCCTGAAGTCTCTGTAAGTCCTGGAGCTTTGCCATTTTGCATCAGTTAAGGACTTGGCCCCTTTGTCTCCATCCATGTGCACTAAGCTGCAGACCAAGCTGATGACTATTCGTCTAAGTAAGTGTTGCAAGTTTCTGGCTCTTATTTGCTAATGAAAAAAAATAATGTTCTAACATGAAACTGGGCTTAGATCCCAGTTTTCAGTTATACTCTCCATTAAAAGATGAAGGATGTGGCATACATCACCTGAGAAACATAAATCAAATAGTAATAGCGCTGTTGTTTTCCTAAAGAATTCAGGAAAGGACTTAATTGCGTTCACATCTCCTTCTGCATCTAGCTTGATGTCCTGAGTCGGTTGCATTAAGATTGAGAAATCCTTACCAGGGATACAATGCACACAACGGTTACAGTCACTGATGTAATACTGGCGCCAGTAAGCTTTATTTTATTTAAAAAAATACTACTTTCCATGCACTTTAAAATAGTATAGACATAAAATATTTTTTAAAAAAACAGAAGCTCTGTCTGTGTAATTTGATTCTGAGCCTTAGCAAAACAGGCAAAGTTCCAAATATTTTTCTCTTCTCAAATTGTTTAAAATATGTTTCCAAGGGTGATTTGGCTGGAGAGGCGACCACTGGGGAATTACAAGCTGAAAAGTTTTATTTTTTTGTGAAGATCTGTATTTCTGTGAAGAAACCGCAACTGCTTTTAGGGCTGGCCAGGAGCCAGGAGTAAGGTATGCTCAAAAAACATTCTCTCAAGTGAAGTCTCATTAATGACACTGAAAGCAAAAACCGTTTTTTCTTAAAACTTAAAAGAAAGACGCTGAGATAAGTCCACTGCAAACAGAATACCTCAGCTAGTACGTAAAGCCTCTTTCCTGTGAAGATTCCTGCCCACATTTCCCGTACCTTGCTTCCCACTCACACTGAATTTTTGCACCACTAAAATGAAGGGAGTCATCCTTGAGTAAGTGTTTGCCAGACTGGGGCCTCCCTTTGTACTTAATTAGTGTTTGACATACTCACTAGGAAATCAGATCAACTAAAGGCATAAGTAATGTATAATTTCACATTGCCAGGGGAAGTTTAATTTACGAGCTTCTTATACTCATAGCCAAATGTTACTTTTGGCATAAAGAATGTTTACAATGTTGTTGTTTGGACAAATTACAACTGTTTTTGTTTCAGGGCCTGGTCCATGCTCCCCTGGAAGGCAGAAAAGAGAGTCACTGCTTTCCAAAACAGGGGCCCTCTTTCTGCCTGCCTGTGGATGTGTAACAACCATCTGACGTTTTGGAGGACTTGGTTCTTGGGAAGCCTGTGAGCAACTGATTTACCTGTGCTATCTCTCTGCATTCCAGGTAGCACCTATACTATTGATTTCAGTGCCTGGGCTAAGAACTCAACCCCATCTGTGAGCTAGAACTCCTTCTCTGTAAGCATCACCTCCCTTCCTGTGCTGGGTGTGTTTTCCTAACGTGTCTGAATCTAGACTGCAGCATGTATTTTCTTGCTCCCATTAAAACACTGCAAACGAGAGCAGCATCCCTTACATGACCAGGGGTACCTTAGCTTGGAGCACATGGTGGTCTCTGACAATTGGCTTCAGAGGAGAACATCCCTGGTCATTCTTCCTTGGAAATATTCCCATGATTGTGGTCAGGTCTTTTTCATAATAGTCTCGTGGTTAAAATATTTACCCAGGAGCTGGGAGACAGGAGCATGCACCTTCTTGTTGGCTGTTTCTCTGGCCTCATTACTCTGGCATTCCCATCTGCATGATGGTATAGCTTCGATAGGGAAGCTGGGAATGACCTCTCCAAGAACAACTGTTAGCACAAGTTTTCTTTACAGGTCAGAAGTGCAGGGTTTTCATCCAGTGCGGTTTTAGAGACCTGACAGCCCACTACCTCCTTTCTTGGCTGATTGCTCATGCCAGTATGCCATCATACAAAGAGGGGAACCCACTAGAAATAGCCATGTTATTTCTGAAGTCCCAGTCAGTTTGTGCCTGGATGTATGGATTCTGTGCATTTAGACTGGGTAAATAACGTGCATGTTGAAGTGGGACATCTAAGAGGTGTGTGCGTGTTTAAGCACCCATTTGCTATCAGCACTTTCGGTGGAGTAGTCTGCTGTTTACCTGCTCAGCCTCTGGGTCTCTTAAGCCTGTCTTTGAAGACAGTCACCTCTTTCTGTTGACCAGAGTGGGAGCTTATATACTGAATTCTGAGTTATGCAGCAATCATCTGGGAGCATGTGCCTAGATTTTAGAAGTCATTAGTCCCTGAATTAGAAGTCCTCTGTCTTCTTCCTGGATCTCTGTGCAAACAAGAGATGTTTTCGTTTTGCCACCTCTCCATTTACTTTCCCATTAATCATATAGAAGATAGCTACTTTGTGTGGCATGCACCCCTACGGTGAAGACCAAAGAGTGGATGAGAGGAATTCTAGTTAATCCTAACCAGCATAGCATTAAAGGTAATTTCATGACTGACTTCAGGAGTACTCATGTCCAGCTCCCCTGGGGCCCTAGGGGCAGCTGTGTCATGGAAGCCAGCATCAGGGAACTAGTCTTGCTGTCCATGTTGTGGGGGAGACAGTATTCAGAGTGGAGTCATACCTTCAACAGACCAACATTAAGTGTAATCCAGACTATTATCACTGCAGTTTTAGTGTTCAGTAAACAATGTGTTATTGCCTGGTAAAAACTGTTGGGATTGTTATACAGACACTGGGCCTCAGGGAAATGGCATCTGCAGCTATTGCTGTACTTTGATCATAACGTCCTAAGGGTCTTGGCATGCACACCAACTTCTGATTATATTTTACAGCTTTCTCTGCTCTTTTCCTGCATCTAATTCCTTTATGAAAACAAGGATTAGAAATATTTTTAGCAGGTCATGGAATAGCCATAGCGCCACAATGCAGATCACAGAATGTTTTGAAGACGTGACCCATCCTTTGAACAGCCCACAAGGAAATCTGAGATTTATCTCTGTTCAGACACTGAATATTTTTTTCATGTGAAACACTTTTGATTATCCTGAATTTGGTCCTTGAGTGTCTGTTTTACTTTATTTTTAAATTTTTTAGTGCAGTGTAGTATAGTGCTCTTTCATCCTCCATTCTTCATTAACTTTTATGATTTGTCTCATAATAATATCTGAGTACTACCATACCGAGATTGTGTGGGGAAAAAAAAAAAAAACAACAAGCAAAATACAGAACGAATTCCAAAACCATTTTAAAAGGCTACATACACAAATACTGAAAGGGCTTTTGACTGTGATGGTGCTCTGAAGACTGAGCACACTACTCAATAACTGTGCTCTTCGCAGTCTGACTTCTGTAAGAGCTTCTAGAATAAAGTAGACAGTTTCTTCTCCAGAGAGTTATTTAATGAGTTCCTCTGTTTCTATACAATTACTGCAATGGGTCCTTACTCCTCTTGCATACTGTCAGCCTCCTGCTCCATGCACACAGCCTCTAAACTGAACACCAACATGTACATGGGGAAGCAGAAGTCAAACTTCTGCATTGGAATTTCATAATCAAAGCTCACTCACTGGAAACCCTTCTCCATTTAGATAATATCAGAAAATGTTGCTTTAAATTGTGTCAAGAGTCAGAGAGTGGAATGCAGACTCCTCCCCACCACTGCTTGTGCACAATTTCGTAAATCAGAGTGAGTGTCTCTGGGTTATATTTGTTTATGATAACCTCTTCAATCTGAACTAAGCTACCAGGACTGGATTAAGAGAGCTCCATGGGACTTACTATATTAGCTCTGTGTTAATCTTTTCACAGGTTGTTGAGTGACACTTACACAGGCCCTAATGGAGATGTCTAGCTCTACAGTGCTTGGGTAGCAGGTCAGGAGCAGAGCATGTGCAGGATGATGCTCTTATGAATCAGTGCTCCCAGCCTCCCTGATCAGCAATAGTACTGCATTGGCCCATCATGGTCATCCAATTCCTTTTGGAAAGGATTTGTGTTCTTCTGAGCTGTACCACATACACAAGGGTCCACATCTTAATTTTTCTCTGTGTAAAGAAGTGTGCAAAGAATTTGTTTTATATCTGCTGCCTGCTATGTCCACACGTCTGGTAGAGTGGAAAGCAATGAATAGCCATTCCCCTCTTGCTTTTTCTACAGCTCCTATGACTTCATCATTACCCCTCTATCATATCTCTTTTTTTAGGTTGAAGGTCCTAGTCTGTATAATCTCCACCAATTAATCTCTACTACTGAAGTCAAACAGACTAAATCACTTTTACCTTGTAATAATTGTCTTTCACAAATATCCAATATTTGCTGCTTGTTATTTTGCTGTTGGGACACCATGACCAGAAAAGAGAGAAAGAATAGAGCAGCAAAAGATGAATTAAGATTGTGTATAAATGAGGTACAACCCCACACCAGGCTGCTGTTGTCTTACAGAAAATTCAAACGACCAGTTCCCCTTTTGAAGATGTGACTGGTGTCATCCTTAGATTGGGAAGGAAGAGAATTCATCTGTGTGACTTAGTGTAGCTTCTGCTGAAATTGTCTGGTGTCTGAAAGTCACTGCTTGGAGCTCACCTGATATGTGTCTCAGCCTTTCAATGAAGTTGGCATGGGCTTCATTATTAATAAAATTCCATGCATGCATGCATTACAGCTAATTAGCAAACAATGTATTTTCAAGGAAACACTAGGTGTCTCTCCATGGGGTGGTTTGAAATGTTCCTTCAGGTTATGCACATCTATACCAATTGTTCACAAATCAAGTTCTGTTTACCCTTACCGAGGTATATAGGGATTTTTGGGCTCTCGTTAGGGTGGTGATGCTGGCCATTAGGAGTGGACCGTATACTTATTATTTTAGCTAGTAACCACATTTTGTTTTTAAATTAAAACAAACATATTGACTACAAATCTGGGTTGGCCTTTTTCCCAGTTAATGGATGATCATGTGCTCAGTGAATCCTTAGGAAGCGGTGGTGCTATTCTGTTTGTGTTGACGCACACGGTGCTGAGGGTGAAATATTTCAACAAATCAAGTGCAATCATCATCACAATTTGTTTTCCCTTTCACCATGGCAAGTACTTTAGCCCTAAGCCTGTTCTTTAGGGGGTAAATGTATTCCACGGTGTATTAGGCTGGAATGTGCAATAAAAATAAATTATTTCATTTTTACCACCTCTAAGCAAACTCCAGTTGCTCGGCTGCATCAGTAAGGAAAAAACACTTGGAAACTTCAAAGTGCTGTGAAAGTGCTTCTCCCTTTCTATCCATGAAACCTAACAACCGTGTCTGCTTTATTCATTTGAATAAGAAGTTAATCATGCCATAGTGCTTCTAAGAAATGGAGCATTAGGGAAATTCCATGTTGCATCTGAGCTGAAGGTACTGTGAACCTTTAGAGAGAGAAGAATCATCTGAATTAAAAATGTAGATCCTAAAGCATGAGAAAAGTTTTTAAAAATAATGAAATACTTAATACTTTCACTAAATTACACTGTAGCCAAAACAGAGTCATAGACTCATAGAACAGTTTGGGTTAGAAGGCACCTTTCCCATCCATCTAGTCTAACACCCCCTGCAGTGAGCGAACCTTGATAGATCAGGTTGCTCAGAGACCCACCCAGCCTGACCCTGAATGTCTCCAGAAATGGGGCATCCGCCACCTCTCTGGGTAAACTGAGCCAGTTTTTCACCAAATAAAAAAAAAGACCACTTCTTTCCTTGAAAATATAGATAGTTATACGCAGGATAAAGCCAAATACGGCTAAGAATGCTTGCATTTTACTTTAGAATATTTTTTAAGCATTAGAAAGTTGGCTCGTGTTTTGAAGACACTGCCTGCCTTATAGGTACAGAAGAACACTTGAGACCCCTTATGACGATAAAAATTTGAAGAGTACCTGAATGAAAGAGCCAACTAAAATAAGGTGAGCAATAAAAGTTACAATTTCACAAGTAATTTCTGTGCTTCCACATGTGAGTACATGCTCAGCACAGTTACAAGGAGTCTATTTTTCAAAACTGTACATGAACTGTGAGACTGCATCCCAATTCAAGACTTCATTTGGGATCCTTAGCATAGCTGCAAAATAAGTGTGACTCAAGATTCACAGAAACATATTTTTAGAAGGGATAAGACACTTCTGAAATTCTCAAAGTACCTGGAAATTGAAATCTTATTGAAACCATACAGTTTTAATGAACTGCAGTTTATCTGCAAATTGAAAGAAGACATTAGAGTTCACATACCAAGAACTAACTTTGAACACTGTAGAAAAATAACATTTTGTAACTTTACTTGGCAAGCACAGATTCTTGTTTCAGAAGAGCATGGTAGGTATGATTCTGAAAGATGCCATTTCTCTTCTGAAACAGTGCATCAAACTCTCACTGCTTTCTGGGTTTGGTCACCCAGAGAGACATGCTTTGAATTGTCCACATGTTTTTCAAATCCTATGGGCAGTTTCCAGAGGTAACAGATAAGTAATAACACTGTACTCATTTTTTACTTGCATTCACCAACAGAAAAATAGAATCTTTTAAATGGATAGTGTGGAAACACAAAATGTCTGTATGGGAACAGACTTTCGTAAGTATTTGGAATCTGAAAACTCAGTACACATCTTTTATTTTAACAGACTCTTGAGAACTGTGTTTGAGCCAGGAGCCTTGGTCATGAGTTCTAAATACTCCCAGATTCTTGGATTTTGTTTTCCCACTGGTTAACTTCAATTAAATACCAGTTAAAAATCATGACTTTTTTTTTTTCAATTCAAAATTATTAAATAAAATATTAGGACTGGCAAGGCAGACATGCTGTGATAAATTGCAGTGTACTTTTACTAGATTAACAATGTGTTAGCTTTGACATCAGCTGTAATATGAACCAGTATTGTCAGATGCACTTTTGGATCCTGACGTGTTTATTGTTAAGCCTGGCATTTTTGCTAGATGATTTATGATTGTTATTATTGTTGTTGTTATTACTATTATCATCATTATTGTTACCACTATCATTATTAGTATCGTCATCATTATTATTAAGAACTGAATGCATGTAGCTTACGGGGCAGGATATTTTACAATGTGCCAACCTGCAAGCTCCTGCTTGAAACCGCTTTACATGCTAAATGAGGTTATGTAGAGTCTAGAGTGAAAGCAAAAGTCAGTACACAAAAGGGCTTGTGTCTTAAGATGCTAGTCTGGAATTTACCTTTACGTCAACCTCCTCATCTACTCAGACAAAAATGTACTGAATGTCAGTCATGGATGGGCAAACTAAGGGTATTGCCGGTCTCTTGACATTGCACCATTTGGATATGATGAATGTGGAGAAATTTAATCCCTCCAGGGAGAATCAGGTGGCACTGTCAGGACAAAGAGTGCAAACAATTTTGTACTGGAAAAAAAACTTTCTGTTTTTGTATTTTTGTGCCAAAAATGTTTCAGTTTCCAGCTGTTCTGCGTTAAACACTAGAGGAAAGAGTCTCAACGTTAAACATCAAATAGCGTTTTCTATTGGTTGGATTATGTTTAGATCATATAAAACATGCTAAAAATCATTACCCAGTCACTGTTAAAACATCTGCTTTCTGGATTGGAAAGCTGGATGTTCAAATCCAAGTTGGGAAAAAAAAAAATCACCAAAAGCTGTTTTCTTTAAAGACCCTTTGCTGCAAACAAGTGAATTGAGTGTTTGTGATATCTTTCTATTATCCCAGAAGTCAGCCTGAGCAGACGGAGAAAGAAAGCAGATGTCCTACAGACTGAGACACTGTTATTTGAAGAACAATATAAGTAATCTTCAAAACCCCAATTATTTAATTTGGGCTTTCCCTTATGTCATCCCTGCACCAAAACTGAGTGTTTTCCTTTGTCCTCTTAAATCTAGGAAGAAGAATGGAAGTGTCTGGTTCTTTGACATTTCCACTGACTTTTTAGCACTGTGCATTGCTTTTCCATTAATGCAGGGAATCCCAGCATTCATCCTGGCAGTCTTCTGTCTTCCTGTGTGCCTCACAGTTTCTCTACAGGTGATTTATTGGTTTCCTTTCACAATAGCACTCGCTCTGGACCATAACTCTAAACTTCTTCAAACTATAAATGCCAGTCTCACAGCAGAAGTTGAGCACCATCGGTCAGCTGCACAGAAATTGTTCTTGATAGTGCTCTCAACTCTTGTGATTTTAGCACAAACCTTTTGATATCTGGTGTTCCTTAAAATTCACAGATTTCTAGATGTGTTCTTACAAAGAATTGGAACTTTTATTAAAAAAATATGTGTTCCTATTCTTGTGGTAGCTTAGTAAAACAACAACCCCCCAAAACACCCCAACAATAAAACAACTCTTGAACATATGAATTAAAGTTCCCCAAATCTATTTTTTGAAATCTTGCAATTTTAAGCCCATCTCATGAGTTTGGTCATGACTCACAGCTTTTTCACTTTGGAAGGTCAGAGTACTGTAATGGAATGCAGAAAGCTGGTTACAGAGTGTTGACTCTTTTTGTCTTCAGTGGCTGACTTGTGTAATTGAAGACAGATGAAAACATACTCTGTTCAATATATTCTGAGCTATTTTGGGGTCAAACTTGTGAATAGAGATAGCTGAAAACATCTTGTAGTTACTTTTTGGTAATTGGATTTTAATTACTTGTTTGTAAAAAATACCCTGTTGTTTCACCAAAAATCTTTCATCTGAATGCTGAAAACATGAACACTCAAAAGGCTTTAGGTTTTAGTTTTTTGTCCAAAGGGTATCCAAGCAAAAATTCTAAACCCAAGTGGCTAATGTTTTTAATGCGGACTATTCAGTGCTGGGTTTTCTGATGATATAGCAGCTGCTATATCATTAAGAGACCAAATGCTGACCTAAAAAAAAAAAAAATCTACTGCATGAAAACACCAAATATTCCCTAAATTCTCCCCAAATTTTTCTTGAGATTTTTGTATTCTGGAAACAGCACAATTGTCTGCAAATTACACTGGATATGAAAATATCAGCTGAATGTTACTAGTAAAGAATTAGCTGTCTGTGAATTATGCATTATGCAACCTCTGGCATTTAGTGTACCAACTTCAAAATGCTTAACCAAGGGTCACTACTAAAGTGAAAGTACAGAGTCTGTCACAGATACACATACTAACAGCTGAGTATGTGGAACACCAAATACATGTTTGACAGGATCCCCTGGTCAGGATATGAATACCTGTGAATATACAAACTCCATTGAGGCTCGGACAGGAAAACTCAAGCCATCACACAAACATTCACAGTACATGCATGCATTTTTGTCCAGTATTTGATCAGTTCTGTGGTAAACTCACTCGTTTTCAAATTTATAAGTGTCTGCCTAGTTTAGATTTTTCCCACATCGGTTTATCCTTAGCACTCAATCAGAAATCACTTGGAATAGGCTGACTGCTTCCCCTTCAACACACATATTGCATGAAATAGCTACACCAAAAAGTTTATGGGAGAGGTACACTGATGACCTGACCTTGCAAGCGCAGAGGCAGTGTATCACAGTAGACCTGTGATGTTGAAGGAAGCTTTGGCACAGAAGACAAGGAAATATTAGAAAGTCATAGTTATGTTGCATGATCCATGGTATCCATTTGTTGATAAGATACATGCCTTGGGTTTATTTGTTCTTATATTTTGAATAACCCAAATAGACTAAGACCAGAAAACATTATATAGACACAAGACAAATTAAGTGGATTCAGAAACTTTCCACTGTGTAAGGTTTTAGTAGCTATAATGAAATGAGACTGAGGATGTAGCCCACTGCTGTATCTTGGGAGTATAAATTAGACAAAGCTTGCAACGCAGTGTTTAGCCAGGGCTGAGTAAAGCTTACAGTATTGCTAGGCTCTGAAACAAGCAAGTCAGCATCTCAGATTTGGGGATGTAACCCTCAAGGATACAGAGACAAGAGTAATTCAATCACCTTGCTACATGTGGGACAAAGGAGGCTATGCACCATTTCATGCAGCTTGTAGCATTTCCATTATAATTGAAACCAGAGCAGCCAAAGAAGCTTATTTAGCATCTGTAATGCATCTAGTAGATGCTCAATGAATTAAGGTAGCTTATGATTTTCAGAAAGCTGAGTATTATCACTTTGACAGCCTATCTCAAGACACATAATTCTGTTGTTGTTGGCCTTCTTGTCCTTTTTTCTTCTCTCTATCCTGCTCACTGCTACTTTTTATTCTTTCATGTTTTTACCTCTCCTTCTCTTTCCTTTGCTAACGTGAGGGATGGAGAATAAGAATCTCCATGGAAATGAGTCATGCATTACTTCCTGTGTTTCATCTTTCCCTGGCCTTAGTTTCTTCATCCTGAGTTCTGTTGGTTAAATCACCTTTTATTGGGTAAAGCTCCAACCTCCAGTAAAGCTTTGTTTGCTGAAGAGCCTTTCTGTGATGACCATTACTCTGGTAGATCAGCTCCTTGCAAACAAAATTGAAAACTCTTTTAAAAGATTACTTTTCAGACAAGAAGATACGCTTTTTAGAAATCAGAAAATTTACTCAAATTGGGAAAAGACCTGACAGTCAGTAAAATCTCAGTTTCCTGACTTCAGTTTTATGTCATGACCAGCACACTTTTTTCCTCCAGTAGTTTTTTTCCTATAAAACAGAAAGCTGATTTCAGATTGATTTTCATGAGAAGATGTAGGCTACACAGAAAGCATTATCATCAAAAAATACTGATTTTTTTTTTTAATGTATTTCAATAACATCAATTGCAAGGCAGAAGAGGACATCTGCATGTCTTCTCTTGGAACATGCTTGTTACTGTCAGATATTTCTTTAATGAGTTATCTTTCTACTAGATGTTATTTAGACATTCAGATGCTGTAGTGTAGAAGTGAAGTCTAATTATATAATATTACTTTTGATCCAGTTTTGGAAAATACATTTTCAGAATATGAGTCACAGGAATAATTATATGGAACATGCTCAAATTTATTTTTTTTTTCAAACACAGTGTATAGAGGTACTTTTGAAACTAATGCAAAGCTTCGTGTTAACCAGAATGGATTTTTGAGTCCCAACCTTTTATAGGTATTTAATCTTTTGCAGTTACTAAAGCAAATAGGTATGAAGCAAGAAAAACATCAGCTATAGCATCAGTGTCCCCCTTGAAATCATCCACATGCAGGTCCAACACTATTCCCAGCACTCATCCAGTTGACCTGCTGATAATGCAATGTTTTTCTTTTCCTGAGTTACCAAAGCATAAGCAAAAAATCTGCAGCGAGATCCAGCTAACTATAGGTATTAGTAATCTGAAAGCCATCTTGTCCAGCACCTTGTCTAGACCAGCTCTTTTTTGGTTCTTTTGTAATCTGTCTTTGGTATCCGGAGCAATGCAGAGCAAAACATGGGTGGATGATTTTAAATATACTAGCCTAATCTTTTGAGCAGATGTCTAGAAGGTCCAAAATTGTCCTATGCCAGCCCTGGGGTGAACTTCTTTTGTTGGAGAGTTCCTTGGTCACACCAAGAGCAAGGTCGAAAAGGTCACTGGTGATTGCATGGTAAAAGCTATTCAGAAACTGCCTCTGTCAGTGTGGAAGCTAGAGCAGTGCCTAGTAATGCTATTTTCATTTTTCAGCATGTTGAAAAGAGCTAGTCCATCTTCCAGTATAGATGAAACACAGGTCCTCCCACTGACATAGTCAAGAATTGGCCTGAAACCCACATAGCAGTGTGACGACAGCTGGAGACGGATCCAATAACAGCTTTGGATGGATATGCAGTAATAACAAAAAAGTGATTAAGGTGTGGTTAAAAAGAACTGCAGCTTCTGTCTCTGGATTATGATGGAATTACTTTATTGGGTAAATGTTCCAAGTTTTATTTACAGTAATAACATTTCCTGTTGCAGTAATTAGAATAACCAGGCACTCATGAACTTGTGTTTCTTTTTTAAAGTTACTGTCTGCCTAAATAATTTAATGATTTAAATGAGAATAACTAGATGTGTTATTCCTTCTGTGAGGATGAAGCTCCTTTCAATGTCCTCTGTTTCACACCTCATGCTTGTTTCCATCTTTCCTTTCTGCAGAGAACTGTTTGTCACCTCCACCCAGACCTGGCATTTGCTGCCCAACTTGCCTACTTCCTTTCTCTCAGCTTCCAAGTCTTCCCATCGCTCACAACACCCTTACTTAGCAGAGGAGAGTTGCTCTGTAGCTGCCATTTCTCACAGCTTGCATATGTGCCAGTGAGGATAGCCAAGCCCAGGATTGCCCTGGCCATCCAAGGAGGCAGAATGAGCTCTGAACTGGGATCAGGAGCCATTTGAAGGGGCTAGAGCACCCTGTGGTATCAGCATATCATCTAACAACAGCTTTACCGTGATTGTATAGCTTGTTAGGATTCTGATGTAACTTGTATCATGCTGAATTTCTATACTATACACTAAGTATACATAAAGTTAAGGTGCATATCCTCTGATATTTAAAGGATATTCTACCATGGAAGCAGGTACTGAAAGTCTGAAATCTTTATTGACACAGAAGGCTGCCTCAGATACAGCTTTAGAATTCTGATGTAACTTGTATCATGCTGAATTTCTATACTATACACCAAGTACACATAAAGTTAAGGTGCATATCCTCTGATATTTAAAGGATATTCTACCATGGAAGCAGGTACTGAAAGTCTGAAATCCTTATTGACACAGAAGGCTGCCACAGATACAGCTTTTCCCAAGAAGCAAACTGGTGTTCTTCACCTTTCAGACATGCTTTACCTTCTCAAAAGCTGAGGATAAGAATCAAACATTTAACCCAGTAGCTTTCTAGCAGATGTAAGCTGGAACTATTCCAGTCCACTTTAACCCCTGGACATAATGTTTACTCACTAAGCAGTCGAATGCCAGCTGTTATAACATGTATAGCTCTGCTCCGGCATACTGCGCAAGTAGGTGTATTTATACAAGCTTGAGGGATTACTTACAGACAAATAACACACATAAGATGATGCTAATAGACACCTACACTATGGAAGCAGAGCAAGGGAAAGGATCCACTTTCAAAAGAAGTCTACAGTTTGCAAAATAAAACCTGCAAGTGAATTCCTGATCTACCCATGGAGACAATCATTAGGAGTGTCACTTTTGCCCTGTAGTGCTGTTTGAGGTAGCCACGAGCCACATGAAGTGCAGAACTGAAAATTGTTTGCTCTCATTTTCTGTAGAGTCCTAATTCATATTTCTCCTTTTAACCCTATATGGTTGCAAGTGCTAAAACAAAATATAAACCAACATTTTTTGCTGAATCTCTGTGCTTAGTTCTCTCTCAGACAGAGTTTAGCTTTGGTCTTTTTCCCATTTCTCTCTACCCATATGTACACAGCCATCCGTCTCCCATTCAGCCTGACCTACTTGCTAACAGGTAAGCCCGGTGGGATGCTAGCCTCCTTTGCTGCTAACCCTAGTTTCAGACCCTTTCTTTCCAACACAATGTACCTGGTCATATACTCATCTAAAGCTACTCTGTAACCAGACATTTTTCCTGCTGCTTGAGTTCTGATAGACTCATTAAGTTGCTCTAATTGGTGGATATGTGTAATTAATTTACATCAATAGGGTCCCCTAAGCCTTTGAAAGAGCCACATTTATCAAGCCCTTCATAAGTTTTGTTTCTCTGACTAATCTCGGAACTATGTATTCTTTATTCCTGTGCCTGTTTTAGTTATTGAATTCCCAGTTTATGGCATTTTCCTGTTAAATATGTAGTTTCCCAAAGGCTAGTTGAAATATCTAAGCACTCAGAATGAAAGAAATTTCTACCTTTTGTCAAACTTTTGGTATCCTCTTTATGGTAGTTGAAGTTACTCTGAGTCATTATTTGCTGTTGGAAGTAGTCTTCCCAGGCTGAAGAGAGAAATTTTCACTAAAGGGCTGCAATCGGAAAACAACATTGTCTCATTTGTAGCATGATTAATTTGCAAAAGGTTCCTAATGACATTTGCTATGTATAGGCCCACTTGGGGTGGTGGGAAGCATTGCCTGATACCAACAGCATAGGATTAAGAGGTTTTAGGATACACCTTTTGTTGTCACAATTGTCATGACTCATGTGAGCATTTCAGGCATATTGTCTTCGACTAGCTTCTCCTCAGATGAAATGAGGTCATGAATAGACCTCTTGTGTTTCAGAATTGAGTTCAAAGTGTTTACATTTATAAAGTGTTTTGAACATGAAATGTACCAAGTAAGGAAAAATATAGCTAGTCTCACTACATTTGTTAAGTCCAAAAAAGTGGTTTTCTGTGATTTCACACCTACGTTTATGGGTGAACTGTTACATGGGGGAATAGTTAAGCCTACAAGGAAACAGCAATGTTTTTACTAACGGCAACAGGAAAACATGAGTATAAAAAAACCTTAAATGCCTGTAGGAAAAGAGTATTGAGCTAACGTTGTTCATCAAGTCAGCAAAAGTCAGATGCTACCTTGAAATACAGTCCTGTCTACTTTGCCTGGATGACAGAGTAGAAATTTAGACTGAATTTTGCTCTTTCTGATAAGATCTCTATAAACACTTCAACAATAAGTTTAAAAACTGCAGGCTGTGGCTTCAATCCACAGCTCCTAGGCAGTGGAGAGTGCACATCAAAAGAACATTCGTGCTGGTAGTATTTCCAAGGGATACAGCATGAGGAAGGAATTGTCCATAGAAATCCTGCACATTAGTGAAGCACGTTTCCTTAGTTTGGGACTCAGTGCCATAGAGAGATAGAAATGTGCATTTTCTGTAAAAAGAGAAGGTAATGCTGTCTGACTTCAGCATCAGCAGTCAAGGGATTCACTGCAATGAGTTCGTTTTGTACTTAGAGTGAGAATTCAGATTCTTCACTAGTCCACCAGCTTTTCTATCCTACTCTTCAGTGTAGAATGGATTAATTGAGAAATTTTGTTTGCATAGAGGTTAGAGCAAATTAATACCAAGTCCTTTAAAGAAGCATAGCATTGCTGTTTGCATATCCTTCTGCAGAGGTTTGTGACGTGGTGAGGATAGGTTGCCTTTCAGTTTTCTGACAGGCTGTTTTTAAAAGGCACATGCTAAATTGCAAGCCAAACAGTGCCTGTATTATTGTTCCTGATGCCTTTTTAAGTAACATGCAATATTTCTAGACATCAACCCGTCAGGTAGGTGAGGGCACGCTGTTTGAGGCGGCTGCCTTGAAAGGTTCAGTAGGCAGTGAGCAGCTGTGAATGTGTCAGGGTCAAACATTTTATTTTCCTCTGTCTTCCTTTCCAGTAGCACTTATTTATCTCAAGAAAATGGGTGAGAAATGTCCTAAAGACCAGGTGATTTCAGAAACTTATGAATGAAATAGAGGTATTTCCCATGGTCTAAGTTCTGCACCAATAGGATTCAAGCCCCTTTGTCAGATGTGAAGAAGTCCCTTTGCTCCCAAATGGATGCATGTTCACAAAAGCATCTTCCTCACAGATTCAGATAAATTCAATCAGCTTAGCGTTTAAAGTTAGTTTCAAGTAGGTCCTTTAAGAAACTCAGCATTCAGTATCAGAAAGAAAGAGTTTTACAGGTTCTTCAAACTCGCGAGAGTGTTAAAATTTATTGAAAACTTTCACGTAAGCTGATGTTACTTTGTAATCAAAATGGTTGAGGGCCCTATAGTTCTCCACTGCACACTTAGCTGTTCAATATCCTAGTGAGAGAAAATGTCACTGTAAATTTCTCTGGCCTTAAGGATGGAAACTGAGTACTTCACTGGGTCCGAACCTGACCTAGGCTTCGCTCAGAAAATAATTTTTAAAATCATTACTCTGGAACGTCTACATGTTGAAAAGTGAAACGTACTGAGGCAAATGGTAAGCACTCAGGTTTGAAGAGGTTTCGTTGAACAAATGCTAGTTTAACATGCAAGTCCATGTCCAGTCTTCTAAGAGTGTGAAAAAACAAACTTTCTACAGTACATAGGTAAACCAATCTGCTACCCATATGCTCTGCTAATACTGGCAGCCAGACAGGGAACAACTCTCAATTAAACAGATTAGGCCAAAGAAAGCATAAATGCAGAATTCAGGCAAATTACCAAAATTGCCCTCATTCAAACATACCTTTCATTTGAAGACTAGGTATAAGCTGCACTGAAATGTCAAAAGTACGTCTGAAAGACCTTGGCAGGCTTGCATGGGATTCGATAGATGTCAAGAGGCAGCACAATATGAAGCCACTTCACTTGAACACAGGCTGGATGGTTTTGAAATTCATCATATTGAAGCCAGCATTTGCTTTGCAGACCTCCTTAGAATAACCAAATAATACAATGGCTTCTTTCTAAATAAACAAATGGGGCTCACAGGCTGTTAAGAACTCTTTTTTTTTTTCCCAAATACTCAGGCTCAGATCTGATCAGCTGCCTCTGAGCTCAGACAGACTACTCTCTATGCTGGCTGGCAGGAAGGAGATTTTATCTCTTGTGTGCTTAGGCCCCCATAATTGCATCTCACTCCCAACTCCTTCAAAATAACGAGTGTATCCTACCCACGGTTTGCAGAACACATGCGGAGGAAATAGCAGGGCTGCAAGCTAACTGGCACAAAAATTCTAACCAGATGATGGAAAAAATGTATGTCAAACTGAGAGCACTTAAGAGATTTTCTTCGTCCAAGAGGACTGTATATAATCCTGTAAATAGCCTCCCCTGGAATCGATTGACCCTATCTTAAGAAAGCTGTTACTTGTTATTCCAGTCCCATTTTGCCAAGCACTGTTTTAACTTACACAGGAAGATTCCAGGGTGTAATATTCCCCTTTTATTGGCAAGCATATAAAGCATGGTTTAAAAAAAAAAAAAAAAAAAAAAGGGGGGGGACAAAAAGCCCCCAAAGCAATAAACGACATTTTGGAGGGAGAAAAAAGCTCATAAACCAGCATTTTTTCCCCCAACTTTGTTAAATAAAAAAGGTGATTAAAATACTTCCAGAAACCTGATGCTTGTTTTGCTAAGATTTTCCTTGAAATGATGATGTTTTTTCCCCACTTGTCCTTCCAGCCCTGGAGCACTGACTTCAGCTCCTTCAGAAGTAGCCTGAATCACTCTACTGGAACAAGTTATTTTCAGGCCAGATTTTCAGGTGAGGTATCAGTGAGTCATTAGGAAGTACGAACACCTGAACACCTTGTGGCATTGGTTTCCCCATCTCCAGAGGATTTTCTGCCTCATTAGCACACTCACCTTCAAAAATAACACTTATTTACCAACACTAATTCACCAAATACCTCTGAGAAGAGTAAGTAAAATGATTTTCTCAGATGCTGAGATAAAATCACAGAGCCAAACCTGCAGACTGTTTAAATAAATCTGCTATTTTTAAGCCCAGGGACTAGCATCAATGTTCACCAAGTGAAGGCTGGGCCCCTATGTAAAGTTCAAAGAAAATTCCCCTAGCAAAGATACACATAAATGGAGTCTGCTATGAAATACCACAGTTGGGATAAAGCTTCACCCTGAAATCTGTGCTCAGACTGTTGCCAAAAAGCCCAAGATGCAGTCAGTTGCTGACTTCATTCATCCCAGTCTTTGGGGTTATTGCCACCTGCACCTTGCCTTGCCTATGTTTTTGATATCCTCACTATAGCAGTTTTTAATATGATATTTTATGAACAATTTTGCTCTTTCTACCTGGACTAATTTCAGAAGCACAATACCTTCAATGGGAGAGAAGAGAAAATAGTATGAAGAAAATAACCTTACGGTGCCTTCAGACCTTATGTTCCTCCTTTTTCATATTCCTGGAACAAACATACCTTCTGTCAGCCTGGGCTGTTACAAGGGATAAGCAGCTCATGTCAGTTTCACGTTGCCTCTCCTATGACATCTTCATTACAAATCCACCTGCCCTAACAGGGTTAGTAACTAGTTTTACAGCTTACTTATATTTTGAGTACTGGGGAATGATTGTACACTAGCATCAGGCAACCTTATTTCCTATTTTTGACTGACTGCAATGTTTCCATTAAGATCAACTCTTTTTTTTTTTAATTTAATTAAAGTGGTTCAGATAACTAATTCTCAGAATTGACTACTAGTTCTGTCTTAATGTGGGAGAACAATTTTTTCTCAACTCCAAGGTGTCTCAGCAGTCTTAACCTCGATCTTATTACAAAATGTAAGGATAAAAATTCCCTTAGATTGGGCTGCACTCTGAAATTTCCTTGGGGGGCATATGAGCATGTGACTGTGAAACAGTACACAACAAAGACAGCGATATGAGAAGGGTGTGTGTACGTTGAAATAGGTATCCTCAGTGCTCCATTTTTCAGAAAACTTACTTTGAAACTGGATTGCAAAATTCAAACAAGGTCTATAGAAGAAGCAACTGCTTGGTAGCTTAATTAGTGGATTGATAGTGAAACTCTATACACTCAGGCATTTTCACTTCCACAACTTACACTGAAGAATTGGCGGCATCTAAGTAAGAAGAGAATTCAGTGTTATATATTTCCACAGTGTCTGACTTCTTAAACTTATTTTACTGGAAATCTTGTTTTGACAAACCTGTTTTCCTTTGGGTTTTGCGTATGAATATCTTTTCTTTCAATTTTCTCACCATTTCAGTTACAAAAAGAGGTTTTCCTACTTTTATTAGATTTTCTTCACCTGTCTTACAAAGTGTTGTTTTGTGTTTGATGGCTCTCTGTTTAGGCCTCAGGTTTTTCTTTTAATTCTCTTGAGCTAACTAACCAACTGCTTCTAGGAAAGAATGAATAATTGTTGTGAAAATGTGGGGACATTAGGCATGCTCTAACTTTCAGCGTACAGCCAAGTGGTTATTTGGCTTCTTGCCTTTGGCCTGATTTTGCTGCAGTCTTCTGTCAACTTTAATTTTATATTTACCAGGCAGTGAGAGAGTCACAGACCAGTTTGAATAGGTGCAAAAGTTGGACAGAGAACCTTCCATTACAAGTACCACAATAGCTACAGTACATGCGTCACTACCATAAATACCTACTCCTGAGAGAGAAGAAACCTTACCACATTTTGTAGGTGAAGACCTGGAACCCAGGACAAATGAATAAAATCCTTCCTATCAGGCAGGAATTTACAAAAGGAGTGAGACGTAACCCCCGTATCTGGGGTGGAAATGCAGCATAACTTCCATTGGAGATGGGGTTTATCTGAATCCTTGTATCTGCTTTCACAATATTAGACAAATATGTCCAATAGTGAGCTTCAGTTTTTCAAAATACCTAGTAGCAGCTGTTACAGCTGCTATGGAAAGTCCTGCTTCCCAGCCTGTCAGGGACAGCAGTGTCCTGTCTGGAGCACTCAAAACTCCATCAGCACTCCAAAACTGTGCCCAAGTTTGCTTAAAAAACACCTTTCCCTCTGGTTACAGATTGCTTTTATTGCCTAAAGAGAATCTTCCTTCCGTCGTGGTATTTTTCCAGTGGGCTTGCTGTAGAAAGATTCTTTCTTTCAACCGAGTATTCAATCTTCCCCAGATTTTTTTCTCTGTTAGGCTTTGGATATTCTCATATTTTAGCATGTTTTCAAAGTAGATACTGCCTTCAAACTACCTGGCTGTCTCAAGGGTTTCTGCAGATCTTCAAATGTTTAAATGTTTTCCCAAAACATTTGTATTTTGTTTATTCTTTTCTTCCTTTCTATTTTTTCCCTAATAATACCGAGTTCAGATATCATTGAATGTCTTATCTGTGGATTTGTGGTACAACATAGTAAGTGCTATATTTGAAAGAAAATATTTTCATTATAGCATATCTTTTATCATTATATTGTATATATTGCTTCAGCTTGTTTACAGTTTACGTTCTTTCATACCACTCTTATTATTTGAGGTTTTGAAGATCATGCTATAAAACATTAACCCTCAATTATCCTTGTCTCAAGCTGAACTAATTCAGCTGGTGTTCTCCCTTAATGCTTACTCAGCTTTGCACATGGGCAAGATAACAGAGTAAAAGATAGGTGAATGTGATCATATTTGGTCCAAAGTAGTAAAGAAAATACTAGGAACCACTAGGAAAAGAATAGGAAATAACCCAGAAAATATCATTATGTCACCAAACATTGGCTTGGTATACCTACCTCTTGAGTACTACATTCAGTTCTGGGTACCCCAGAACTACCCCCACTGTAGACACCCAGACAGAGCTGATGAGAGGGGAGGCTTCACTGCAGACTTCGGGGTGTAGAGAGTGCCTGCACTGATCTGGTGAGGGAAAGGTACACAATGGGCAGGGCTGCACTCGGTGCTCCCTGGTGGAGGTACTCCTGCAGCAGGGGCTGAGCTGCAGGATGCTGTCAATAGGCTACAAGATGTCAGGGTAGCTGAGAGGAAGCAGGAATGCTTGCTCCAGGCCCAAACTGTGCAGGGGCCTCAAGCTTCCCCTGTAGCTCATGGAGGAAAGAAGGAGGTTGTTAACCCTCGAAGCTGGGAATTGATGACAAAAAAAAAAAAAACCAACAACAACAAAAAAAGGAGGAAAAGGACAATTAAAAGCAAGGGACTTCCTCCTAAACCTGTTGCCCACACACAGAACCGCTTTGCTGTCCTGCAGGGGGCTCATGAGGAAATGCACTTGCGCCAGAAACAGCCAGCTGATGCACTAGTAAAAAAGATTTCTACTGGTGCTGCCAGGAAAAAGCGGCGGGTCGTAGTAGTAGGGGATTCTACCTTGAAAGGGACAGAAGCACTCGTCTGTCGGCCTGACCCAGTCTCAAGGGAGGTGTGTTCCCTACCAGGGCCACACATCAGGGATGTGGCAGAGAGGCTGGCTGCACTAGTAAGCCTCACAGACTATTACCCACTTCTGGTGATACATGTGGGGGCTAGGGATATAGATAGTAGTAGCCTGGGGAACATAAAGAAGAACTACAGAGCCCTGGGAGAGGTGGTTAGGGGCTCTGGAGCTCAGATAGGCTTTTCGTCAATTCTCCAGGATACAGGGGACCTAAAAAAAGCTAGGAGGATTAGCCAGGTTAATAAATGGTTAAAAGTGTGGTGTCATAGCCAGGGGTTTGGGTGTCTTGAACACGGGACCCAAGTTTGTAGGCCAGGTCTAGCGGGGGCTGGTGGAGCTGGTCCGATAAATAACGGGAAGAACAGTTTTGGTAGGAGGCTTGCCAGACTGGTCAAGGAGGCTTTAAACTAGATGTGTTGCGGGAGGGGGGCGTCATTCCATCCCAACACACCCAGTCAGTTGCCAGCACCTATAATAAATGCTCAGATCAATGGAGAGATATTCCGGCTGCTCCAGCCAATGAGCCGGCTTCATTTGGAGCTCGGCTCAGATGCCTCTATACAAATGTCTGTAGCATGGGGAACAAACAAGAGGAATTAGAGATGTGTGCACGCCTACAGGGGTATGATACAACAGGCATCACAGAAACATGGTGGGATGGCTCCAATGACTGGAGTGTTGGAATGGAAGGTTACAGGCTCTTTAGAAAAGACAGGCCTGGCAGTCGCGGAGGGGGAGTTGCCCTTTATGTTAGGAATAGGCTGGAGAGTATGGAACTCTGTCTGGGGACTGGTGAGCAGTTAACAGAGAGCTTGTGGGTCAGGGTTAAAGGGAAAACAGCTATGGGAGACATTACTGTGGGGATCTGTTAAAGACCACCTGATCAAGAGGAATCTGTGGATGAACTACTCTATAGGCAGATAGAAAAAGCCTCACGCTCACAGGCCCTCGTTCTCATGGGTGACTTCAACCACCCTGACATCTGTTGGAATGACGGCACGGCCCAGCACAAGCAATTCAGGAGGTTCCTTGATTGTGTGGAAGAAAACTTCCTTCTGCAAGTAATAGAGGAACCGACAAGGAGAGGTGCCATGCTTGACCTTGTGCTCACCAACAGGGAAGGGCTTCTTGGAAATGTGGCACTCCAGGGCAGCCTTGGATGCAGCGACCACGAGATGGTTGAATTTGAGATCCTCAGGACAGTGAGAAGAGCATGCAAAAAGCTCACTGCCCTAGACTTCAAAAGAGCAGACTTTGGCCTCTTCAGGAGCCTGCTTAGTAAGTTTCCATGGGATATAGCCGTAGAGGGCAGGGGGGCTCAAGACTCTTGGTTGGTCTTCAAGGATCACCTGCTACAAGCTCAGGAGTGTTGCATCCCAACTAGAAGGAAGTGCAGCAGGAGGGCCAGGAGACCTCCTTGGATGGATAAGGAGCTGCTGAGGAAAATTCAAATGAAAAAAGAGTTTTATAGAAAGTGGAAGCAAGGACAGGCGGCCTGGGAAGAGTACAGGGATGTTGTCCGGGAAGCTAGGGACCAGGTTAGGAAAGCTAAGGCCCAGTTAGAATTAAACTTGGCTAGGGATATTAAGGATAACAGGAAGGGATTCTACAGGTACATAGCAAATAAAAAACAGATTAGGGAGAATGTAGGCCCCCTCAGGAAGCTCTCAGGTGAACTAGCTACACAGGATTTGGAGAAGGCTGAGGTTCTGAATGACTTCTTTGCCTCGGTCTTCTCTAGCAAAGGCTGTCACAGCACCACCCAAGTCTTGGAAGGCAGATGCAGGGACTGTGAGAATGAAGACCTTGAGCCCACTGTAGGAGAGGAACTGGCTCAAGACCATCTTAAAATCTGAACGTGCACAAGTCCATGGGTCCTGATGAAATCTATCCACAGGTCCTGAAGGAGCTGGCAAATGAAGTTGCTAAGCCGCTGGCCTTCATATTTGAAAAATCATGGCAGTCAGGTGAAGTTCCTGATGACTGGAAAAAGGGGAATATAACCCCCATTTTCAAGAAGGGGAAAATGGATGACCCAGGGAACTACAGACCAGTCAGTCTCATCTCTGTGCCTGGCAAAATCTTGGAGCAGATTCTCCTGGAAGGCATGCTAAGGCACATGAAAACAACAAGGTGCTTGGTGACAGCCAGCATGGCTTCACTAAGGGGAAATCCTGCCTGACCAATTTGGTGGCCTTTTATGATGGGGCTACAGAACTGATGGACAGTGGTAGAGCAGTTGGTTTCATCTACCTGGATTTGTGTAAAGTGTTCGACACTGTCCCACACAACATTCTTGTCTCTAAACTGGAGAGACATCAATTTGATGACTGGACCACTCGGTGAATAAAGTGGCTGGATGGCCGCACACAAAGAGTTGCGGTCAATGGCTCAATGTCCAGCTGGAGACCTGTAACGAGTGGTGTCCCTCAGGGATCGGTGTTGGGATCGGTCTTGTTTAACATCTGTGTCGCTGACATGGAGAGTGGGATTGAGTGCGCCCTCAGCAAGTTTGCCGATGACACCAAGCTGTGTGGTTCGGTTGATACGCTGGAGGCAAGGAATGCCATCCAGAGGGACCTGGACACGCTTGTGGGGTGGGCTGATGCCAACCTCATGAAGTTTAACCATGCCAAGTGCAAGGTCCTACAGCTGGGTTGGAGCAATCCCAGACACAGCTACAGGTTGGGCAGAGAAGAGATTCAGAGCAGCCCTGCGGAGAAGGACTGGGGGGTGCTGGTCGATGAGAAAATGAACATGAGCCAGCTTCAGTGTGTGCTTGCAGCCCAGAAAGCCAACCGTATCCTGGGCTGCATCAAAAGGAGCGTGACCAGCAGGTCGAAGGAGGTGATCCTGCCCCTTTATTCTGCTCTCGTGAGACCTCGCTTGGAGTATTGTGTGCAGTTCTGGTGTCCTCAACATAAAAAGGACATGGAACTGTTGGAACAAGTCCAGAGGAGGGCCACAAGAATGATCAGGGGACTGAAGCACCTCCCATATGAAGACAGTCTGAGAAAGCTGGGACTGTTCAGCCTCGAGGAGGTTGCATGGAGACCTCATAACAACCTTCCAGTATCTGAAGGGGGCCTATAGGGATGCTGGTGATGGACTCTTCATTAGGGACTGTAGTGATAGGACAAGGGGTAATGAGTTAAAACTTAAACAGGGGAAGTTTAGATTGGATATAAGGAAGAAATTCTTTCCTATTAGGGTGGTGAGGCACTGGAATAGGTTGTCCAAGGAAGTTGTGAATGCTTCATCCCTGGCAGTGTTCAAGGCCGGGTTGGACAAGGCCTTGGGTGATATGGTTTAGAGCGAGGTGTCCCTGCCCATGGCAGGGGCATTGGAACTTGATGATCTTAAGGTCCTTTCCAACCCTAACCATTCTACGATTCTATGATTCTAAGGCGACATGGAAGCTGAATTTCTGAGTGGGTTCGCAGAGTGATTTGACAGTTCCATGGAGGTTGATGTCAGGTGAAATGAAAACCCCTAACTTTGTGTCTATATTATGTTTACACTCATTTTTCTAAAAAAAATTATTTCCTATCACTGGTGAGAAAACTTGTTTTAAGGGACTCAAGCCACCATTTTCTTTACCATTTACCTAGTGCCATTATTCCACAGTGTAAAAAAGAGAAACAAAAAAACCCAATGAAAAGCTCACCATAAAAATACTCAGGGTGAATGAAAAATTCTACTCTAATTTTGCTAGCACAGTCTTACTATTGTTTTTCTTCCTTTTAAAAAGGTATTGTGAGACCCTTCATTTGCAGCAGTTACATAGCTTGCATCATTCCTAACTTTGAAGGTATGCCATCACAAAGACCAAATTTTGCTGTCAGTTTCACCAGATGGACTCCAGGCGAAGTCCATGGGCTTTAGTGCCGCTCTTCCATATCACGCTGTGTGGCTGATTCAGCTACAAATATGTGAAGTTTTTCTGAACCTAGATCATTACTTAAGTAATGGAAGGCTCAGAAAAACGTTGATGATTTTGCAGCAGCAGCAGTAAAAACCTCACTGATTTTCCTCAATATTGTGAATGTCTCCAGAAAAAAAAAAAAACAAAACCAAAAAAACAACCAAACAACCACACACACACACACACACACAAAACCACAACAAAACCCCCAAAATACAGTTCTATAGTTTCTACAGTTTGAATTAGTTTTGCAGTTAGGTGGGAGAAAAATATAATAGAAAGCTTATATTTGCTTTGGGGGTTCTTTCTGTTTTGGCCAAAAGAACAAACTCCACCAGGTATTTGTGAGACTTTTTTGATCTGTTTTCACCTGCTTCTCACTGAGGAAAGCAACCACAAAATCTAACTGTTATTCATCATTTGTGGTATGGGTTTATCCAAACTAGAGCTAACACTAGGTACCTAAGACTGGTACAAAGAACACCATGAAGCATTTCTTGCCACAAAGGTACAAGAATGAATACATTTGCTTAAGTAAGAAACCCTGGGTGTTACATTTCATTCCTCTGGCTTGCTGAGCGCTTCCATAGCATTATCTACACCACTTTCTGGCTTGGTCTGTGTCACTTGACTAAAAGATATGTCCATGAATGGATAGGCTTATGGGTTTGCAACCAAAGTATTTAAATCTACTTAATCAGTATGAATATGAGAAGAAATATGACAACAAGATAATTTAGAAATAGTAAAGGAAACATTCACCATACTTTATGTTGATAGTATTAACATGTTCAGTGTTTCAATGATGTCACTTTTTAACCTGAGCATTTATTATTCGGGAACCGTGACCACTGTAATGCAGAAACTGTGGTAAACATAGAAAGTATTCAAAGTATTCTCTTCTATTTTTCTCACTTCAATATGGAAGGTCACTCAATAATAAATTCCATAGGTTTCTACTGCTTTAACCATGTTCCTTCACGTAGGGCAAGTTGGTATGCCTCTCTCTGATAAACAAGGTAATCTCTCCTTTCCTTACAGACTTTGAGACGGAGTTTTCTTCATTAAACACAGTTAAATTATGGCACTGTACAAAATTCAGCCACTCAGTGAAACTGAACCTATTTAGGAGTTTGGCAAGGGCTAAGAATATTCTTGGGGTACAGTGAGATCAGCATCACTGATGCTGTGCTATCTTTGTCCCTTCCACTCTGGAAGTTACTAGCACAATAATTGGGAGGTTTTGACAATACAATAGTTTTTTGGAGAAGCACCACACATGAGGTATGTATTCAGGACAGAAAACCTGCCCATGCCCTCTAGTGAGCTGCTGTAGCCTTCACCTTTCCACAAAGGCTGCCAAGTGTCTCCCAAAATTATACAAATCGTTGGCACTGATAACATTTTACTTCTTCAGTCACCAGCTCTGCTCATAACGTCCCTGCAGTCTGTCCCCTGGCTTGCTGCAGTTCACTGCTGCTGTCTCTCTGCATGTTTGTCCATTGCCTGATTCTTAGCTTCCATATTGGCAGTTCTATTACAACAGCCACTACATTTGATACACTTTTGCTAAAAACCTCAGCTGCCAGGCTCTGGTGAGTCCGCGTAATCTCTGCTTTCATTTGTTAGCAAAAGAGCATTTGCATCTTTCACAGCTACAGAGAGAACCGTGGAAACACAAAACAAGTGAATCTGAAAAGCTTAGAAACCGCAATGCAACTAAAAAGGGGCTTAAAAAAAAACAACCAAACCAACACAAATCCCAAAACAACAAAACACACACACAAAACTGAGAAACATACAAAACAAAGAAATAAACAAACAGATAAGAACACACATTGCCCCCCAAAAAGCAACCAAACAGAACAAATGTAAACCAACCTATTACTTGTGAGACAGTATCATGGCCATTCTTACTCCAGCTCTCCCTCCTGGTTTTATTATGCAGTATACTTACAGCTTTGAGCATATGCTGAGTACAACTCTCTGTAATTATGCTAATCAAAAAAATCAGATCAGAATAAAAATCCCTCCCTCCTTCAGTGCACTGTAAGTTTTCTTCATTTGAGGGAGTGAGTAACATTGCATAAATATAAACCATCCAGTTTCTAGCTGGTCTTCCTTTCTAGAAGAGTGGAAGAAAATGGTTGCATGTATTTGCTGTAACACACAAATTGCCAAATAGCCAGCTGAATTAAAAATAAGTTTTAAAGAACCAGACAAAGATGTCTGAGGATTTAAAAAACAAGAGAGTACATGCCAAGGGCCATAAGATCTGGCAACCCTTGCATCCAGAATTAAACAATTTTTGATTAATTTTTTCATCTGTTATTTTCACTTGTGTAAATAGTAATGCTGCTGACTTTGAAAGTCCTGATATAACTGTAATTTTTCAAGACAAGCCAACTTTAAAAGACTTGCTGGGAGATGATGAAAGGATGCAGCAATCTTACAAGGAGTCAGCCTCCAACTTCATCATTCAAATAAAATAATAATTGGTTCTGGAGATCTCTTTCACTCATGACTCACTGCGCCCAAGAGCTGCACATTTATCCCTGATAGAGAGGTAGTACTGCATGGGGCCCCTTCACAGCTCTGCAGGTCCTGCTCAAGGTAATGAAAGGGCTCCTAGCAGCATCTGGTATCAGTTTCTCCATTGCCGTGGCAAACTGCTGGTGTTATAATCAACTCTCCATGCCATTTATTTTTTTCTTCCTTTGTAGTCCTTGCGAGAGGTTTCTCTCTCAGATTTTTGATTTACTGTTGAGTTATTTCTTTGTAGTTTTGTGGTAATTTCTGACAAATAGCCAAGTGCTTTGAAGTTCACTCTTCAGAAACAGAGACCAAAGTTCTGTTGATTCTGGTTCAACCCAAAAGAAGAATGATATGGCAATAAATATGGAGGGACGCAAAATTTCACTGGGAGCTGAGGTCTTATGTACCTGCTGTCTGTCTGTAAACAAGGACACAATGTCAGTTCCAGGTATCATCGTTTTGCCAGTCAGGTCAAAGGCTTTGGCTCCTGTTTTCTGGCTCAAGAGTTCTCTTCACTTATGTGCATGAATCTGTGTGTTTATCTGCAGATGAGGTCTGTGCCAATGTTTTGATAGAAGTTTCTCCTAGCTGGGCTAGACCCATGATCAGTATGTGTCTCTTTCACTCTTTATTTCCTTTGATTTAGTGTTTTAGAGCAAAGGTGCTGCAGATACCACAACAGTAAAGTATTCATATAAATGCTGCCAATAGAAGTTTGTTCTGAAACCTGGAAGACTGTGTGGGAATGAATGGTGTACTTTGTTCACATTACCCTCCATTTGACCAGGAAAGGACCATCTTGTACATCTACTTGTAAACCATCTCAGATAGCATCAGTAACAGCCTTACTCTGAAGTCCTTTTATAGCAATCCATGTTTAGAAGATGTAATTGCTCTTGAACAAAGACCTGGCAATTTTGAAACATCTTCTGCTCAAGGAAATGCTACCAGGCCCTTTATGTTACGCTTGTCTTCCCTCTTCTTGCAATAAGGAAGGAAGGGGGGAAGAAAGGAAATGCCTGTGGAGTCTTTTTCATGATACAACTACTGAGCATCTAGAGGAATTGCCACACAGCAGGTTTCAATCAAATAAGAGGTTGTTTTTCAGACAATGCAGACTCAACTAGCAGAGACTTTAAATGATAAACATAGAGGACAAATGGTCACTAAACAATCTCCAGTTCAGAAAGCCGCCCTCCACTGAGGCTTGGAGTCTCTAAATAAAGTTTCCATCAACCATCATGTTAAGCCATTCGCACTGCAGGAAGCCAAGCTTCTTCTTGAGCACCATCACCAAACTCTGAAGCAGTTGTTAAAAGCGGTTCAGCCTGCCTACCCCCAAACAACTCAGAGCACTCCTCAAAGGCTTTCTGCCCCTTGCTGCGTGCCAGCCTGCAAATAAGCAAGAAGGCATTCACCTCCCTTTCAGCTGCTGGAGTACAAGGTACAGAAATATCCTCCCTTTTGGAGCTGGTTCAAGAGGAGGCCCTTCACATGTGGGAATTAATACATTGAAAGGACTGTTATCTTTGCAGGACTTCTTTTTTAATTGAATAATTTAATTTACAGTGTTCCCAGCTGCCTGGAATGCAGTTCTCCTTTGAGTTTGCCTGTAAGAACACTGAGGATTTATGTTGCATTCTCAGCAATAAGAAGGGAATGGCATTGCTTTGATCTTTTTCTTGGTTTTGTGGGGTTTTTTTAATTTACAGTAGGTGACAATATGCAAGGCAGTATATCCTACACTCAGAGAGGCAGTCACTTTTCTTGAGTTTATTTGCACATTGTATCTTCTTCTGTTTCAGTAGATGACAAAAATTGTTTTATTTCTCTTTGTTGTATGATCAATTGACCAATGTAAAATCATGAAATGCCTTTTTAGAGAACAAAAGGTAGCCTGTTTCCCACTGATAAAATAGCTGGCTTAGCACCTGTAAATCTGTTTTGCATTTAGTGGAAAACTTTATTCCATGCTGATAACAGGATCAGAAAATGGGCTCTGACAGCATGTTGTGATTTTACAGTATCCAGGGGTAAAACTCCAGCTAATTATGAGCACATGGCTTTGTAGAGCCATACTTTCATATTTAACTCCATAAATCTTGCTAAGTGAAATCCAAACCTATGTCTACAGCATTTGCTAATCATTAGGTTATTAATTGTTTTTGCTTTGCTGGGAGTGTTTGGAGTTTTGTTTTTAAAGTAATGGCTGCAAAAACAAACAAAAAAAAAAGGATGTACTTTCTTTCCCCCCTGTAACTTCACAGGAGGTGTTTCTGCTGAACTGCTGAAGCTAAAACAACTGTTCGCCTCCTAAACAAAAGCCTCTGTAGAAGAGTTTTTTCAGCGCTGCAATTCAAATGGTGTCTAGTTTCAACCTAGAATACCAAGGTCATAATTTTAGGCCATAGATGGCTCTCCCAGATGTCTTTGGTCAAGTTAATCACAGTTTGCCTGAAGGTTGTGCTTTCAGGTAATCCATCAAGGCATAATTGTAAATCAAAACCTTCTTCCAGCTCAATAAGTAGCATATTTTTAGTTTGGGTTAAGACTGACATTGGACAGGAACTTTAACTGGTTTAGAATATTAGGTAATATTACTGGTTACTCTCATTTGCCACAAATGCTTTAGGAAAGATATTTTGATAATTGTCAAAAAGTTTCTGGTGGATTTTTTTTTTTTTTTAATCCTATTTTAAATTCAGGTAGGAATTACTTGATGGTGTTTTTAGGATCTCGGCCAGCATTAATACTCATTGTTTAAGCTACCAACAGCTTTACTCCACTGTAGACAAAAGTATCATATCTTGGCCTGATGCTTCCATCACAGCGTACCTCAGCCACACAGTGTTTTGATTAACTGAGTGTGCAAAATTTGTGGTTATGTATAGAAGGCCAAATCCTGAAGTGGGATAGAAATATGTCTCAGAATGGAATGGGGGAGTTGTCACAGAACATCTACCACCCCTGTCCGTGTTCAAGGAGGGTTACAAGGCAAAGGGGTGGTGGTGGTGGTGGGAAAAGCTGTGGACACATAGAAAAACAGAGAATCATGAGATGCTAGAAAAGACATCTCCCCTAAGCCCTTCCAGTGGATAGTTCTGTGAGAATACACACGCTCACCCTCAGTTGTTGCTGCCTTTGGAATCTGTTGTGCCTTTGGTCTTCTGATGAGAGCAGACATTAACTCTTGGCCTGAAAAGTAAAAATTACTTTGTCTGCACCAGAAGTTAGCTTGAATGAGAATTAAAACCAGTAGACATTCAATACAGCAGAGCAGTGCTGCTCCATGGTTTAAGTCAAGAGTAAGGAATATTGAATCTACTCAAAACTGACAGGGAAAGAGAGAAGGTAAAGAGAGGGAGGGGGTCATGACGTGGACACACATTTTAAGTAGACATATAGCAATAGCACAGACTAGAATTTGGCCAGATGTAAGTATGCTGAATACAGCAAGCTTGTGACATGTGCCATGGGTACCTTAGTGTCCAACTATGCTGTGAACTTGGTTTTGCTGCCAGAAGGCAGCAGCAGTTTGTGGTGTGCCCTGTTCCCATTTTCAGTAGAGTATCAAGTGTGTTTAATCAACGGTATAACTCTATAGAGACATACATACCTACATTGAGCACCTTTAACAAATTAATGTAAGAAGCATAGAGAGAGATGCAGCTCCAAGACTTCAGATTCACTTTGAACTATATTTACAGTACGCACTGTCAACAGTTTCCCTGCCAAAGCCATAAACTATCCCAGCAGAATAGACTAAATACACCTCTCTGCAGAAGACATGACTCTCCCCTTTGGATTTCTCAGCTGTAATACAGAGGGACAAAGGCGTAGCCGGTGTAACTCAGCATAGGTCCAGGGCAGCCAGGGAAGCACCCGATTCATATTAGCTGGCCCCCAGGGAAAAGACCAGAGCTAAGGGTAGAAGACAAAAGGTAAACTTTGTGATAACATTTCTGAAACCTCTTGTGAATTAGGTTTAATAACAACATAGCATCCAACCTCCCATTGAATGCCAAAATCTTTATGCTGGAGATTAAAGTGACAGCTTCAAAAAACCCAGCAAGATACAGAAATACAAACTTCAGATAAATGAAATTATTCGTTTATAGACTAATTAATGCCATTGTTTGTTTAATCTCCAAATTCCATCACGTGCCGCAGGAGTGCTGAGCTTTTATAGATTGGGGCAGTGCAAAACACATTCCATATCCAAGAAAACCTTGCCAAAATCCCTGGCAATGCATCTTTTCTTTTTCTTTCCCCCCTCTCCCGTCTAATCCTTGTTTTGCTCTTGGTATTCATGGTAACAGTAACAGCTGTTGAACGTGGCTTCAGGCTGTCTGACTCCCTTGGAAGAATTTATGTGTTTTTCGACTTCCTTTCCTTATTAGGAGGCAGGAATCTGTGACACCTATTAGAACAAGTATGCATAAAGGGTAATGACTGTGCAATTTATTAGTGGTCTGTTCTCCTTCAAGCAAGCCATCAACCGTAAGCACACACTGTGTGCCAGGGATCATGACTAAGTACAGTCTTGCTGTGCAGCAGGTGGGCAGCGGCAGAGCTCCACTACAGGGAGAAGTGCGGCAGGGGAGGTCAAATGCTGGTCTGCTTAAATAAACTTAATTGAATTTCAGTGAAGAGAAAACTTCATTGATGGTGTTATTAAATGTTTAGCTTGAAGCCCCAGGTGAGGAAGGCAAATATCAGAGACCCAAGTCCTGTAATTTTGTGCCAAATCATTAAATTTCACTGACAGTTTCAGTGTCATTGGTGCTGCAGAGCCCCATAAGCAATTTTCAGAGGGTGATCTGGCTGCAGAAGGCTGTCCAGTAAAAGTAAGTGACATAATGAGAGCTCATCGAGTTCTGATACGTGATACAGTCATCCTGAGGTATTTCAATCATGTTATCATATTCACTCTTCCTTAACAAAACTTTTTTGAAAGTGAAAGTTAGGAGTTCTGGTCTAGAAACTAATCACAGATGACAAGTGACTGGCATTTTGGAAGAATGGGGAAGTCAGCAGACTCCACCTCATTTTTTAAAATGAGGAACCTTGATTTATATTCCTCATGCTGGAGACTTGAATACAAGGGGTTGGCTTTGCCCAAGTTAGGAAGCATTCACATCTCGCCTTTATCCTAGACCCATCTCTAATCTTGCATGCCACATCTGGCCATTGCCTAGAGTTCTTTCCAGTTCTGTGGGACATTGAAGTCTAAAGAAGGTGAGAATCCTGATTTTATTTAAACACAACATGGATTGGGTATTTGTAAGTATATTGCAGTCCCTTGAACAAACAGATGATTTTATTGGATGCTGCTCTGACTGTGTTATCTAACAGAAATTCAAACATGGAGGAAATAAAAAGCAGAGATGTACATCCACATCTCCAAGAACTAGACCAATCATGTGACAGCAATATTAGCAAAAGCAATTAACTTCTGTAGCAAGATTCAGCCTAACCAGTCTCAATGTATTATACCAATAAATGTCACACCCATTTTACCTCACTATAGAGCAGGAGGCAAAATAATTGTCCTGAATTGCTGACAAGTGCAGGCTCAAACACATTGACTCCACCAAATAAGATACATCAGAGAGAACAGCAGGACACTGCTCGTATTTTAGCAGGTTAAATATTCTACCAGAAAATCTGTATTAATTAATACAATAATATGTTAATGTGACTTGAGTGTTTAATTACCTATCTCATTAGTAGGCAGATAAAAAGAACTTGCATGCAAGAACAAAATTTCAAGCTAAACAGAGTATCTTCTCACTCATCCTGACATCCAGCTAGTTTTCTGCTGTGCAGTCCATATACAGGCAAAATGAGAACAGTGATGACAATATACCTGAAAACTTAGATTCTTTAAACTTTTTCTTTTTTTAAGAGTAGTCTCTTGGAAAATACTGCAATGAAAATATATTAATGTAAAGCTGGAAAATGAAGATTTAAAAACCCTGTTGAATTAAGACAAACACAAGGAAATGGGAAGGAAAGAGGGTCATGGGAAATCCAGTGCTGATGGAAACCAAGCACATATAGCACAGAAATTTGCCTTTTTTTTTTTTCAGATTGCTCATACAACCATAACATGTATCAGGAGCTGCACAATACCTCTTTGATCAGGATTCTCAGTGATTAGATCTTGGTCTTCAAGCTAACAGCTAAACCTGTAGGCAGCAGGGACGATGTCATTGTTTGATCTAATTAAGAGTTTGGGTGCTTCAACATAGGTAAAGCACACAGGGGCCACAGAGATGAACAGAAATGCATGCAATGCATTAACAAGAATAACAGCTCTTTCTTGTAACTGGATAGAAAGGAAATGATGTAGTTCCATCATATGATGGCTATATTACTGCAGCTCTGCATGACTTCTGCACCAGCCCTTGCATGTCTATGCGCAGTGTCACTTTTCAATAGGCTGGTGAGATATACGCGTCCAGACACCACGTAAAATGTACAGGGAAATGTATGTGTGTTCTGTCCTTCCATTCCGCACTTCCTACATGGGGTCTTGCGTTAAGGCAAAACCTAGAACAGATGATGTGCATTGCTTGGTAGGTGTTGCTAGATAACCCATTCTCGTACACTTCAGAGGTAGCACTGTAGGTGGTTTTTTTTTTTTTTGCACTACAACTATTACAATTAAATGTGATAATTATCAAAATGTCTCTGTATGCTTCAGAGAGTGAATGGTAGAGAAAGTAGGGCAGTGAGTGGTGTTCAGTTTCCACCAGTGCAAGTGAGGCAAGGCACAGCTCTCTCTCTGCTAGAAGGTATTTTTGTTTCTCTGGATGACTTTCCTGCACAGAAGTGGGCATGCCTCAGTCACTGATGTGTATTCTGACAACACTTCTGTCATCTGAAATCATTTTGCAAGTATCCTACACCAATTCAAACAACACTGAAAGTCAGTTTTCTTGATCAAGTACTTCTCACTCAACCCAGGCACATTAGCAGCATCTCTGTCAGGACCAAATGTGAGTAGCTGGTAATGAATGACAACAAAACTTTTCCATGTATTAAAAAATATCTTTTGGTAGCCTACAAATACACATTTTCCTTTCCTTTCTTTCAATCAGGGTACAGAATCTAGACGCCTGCCTTAATGATCATGGGATGTATATATTTTTTCTTTTGTGCTTACCTTAGTTTATAGGTTTCAACACGGAGGAAGATAATCCTGAAGATCACTCAGTCTTCAGGTGACTATTCATCTGTATTGACAAAGGATCCGAAATATGAGACTGACACCTTAATCCAAAAAGGATAAGGAAAGAGGAGTTTTGAAGATGATGTTGGTAACTAAAGTTTCATTTTAGAAATTAGGTTAATTTAATGCTCATAAAAGACACTATAAGGACAGTCCTCAAGACAAAGTCTCCCTCTGTTCACTGAACAGGTTCAAGATCTTGCAATGTTTTGGCACCACTACATGTTTTATTTGCTCGTCAGGGTATGCACCCTATAGGAAGCAGCTACGTTTGAGAACTTTCTATGTCAATTGTAGAATCACAGAATCATTCAGGTTGGAAAACACCTTTAAGTTCAACGGGTCCAACCATTAACCCAGTACTGCCAAGTCCACCTCTAAATTGTGTCTCTGAGCACCCCATCTACATGTCTTTTAAATACCACCAGGGAAGCTGACTCAGCCACTTGTCTGGGAAGCCTGTTCCAGTGCCTGACAATCCTTTTGGTGAAAAAATATTTCCTAAGATTCAGTCTAAACCCCCCCTGGCACAGCCTATGGCTGTTACTTCTTGTCCTGTCACTTGTTACCTGGGAGAAGAGACTGACCCCCACCTCACTACAACCTCCTTTCAGGCAGTTGTAGAGAGCTCCAAGGCCCCCTTGAGCCTTCTCTTCTCCAGACTAAACAATCCCAGTTCCCTCAGCTGCTCCTCGTCACACTTGTGCTGCAGACCCTTCACCAGCTTTGTTGTCCTCCTCTGGCCCCTCTCCAGCACCTCAATGTCTCTCTTGTAGTGAGGACCCCAGACCTGCGCACAGGATTCGAGGTGCAGCCTCACCAGTGCTGAGTAGGTCAGGACAATCCCTGCCCTGGCCCTGCTGGCTGCACTATTTCTCTCTTGTCACACTGTAGTCCCGCTTGCCAAGAACTTGACTTTATATGCACAGGAGCTGAAAAGAGAGTTCATACAGCTAGCACTGAGATTTACCATCGAGGTTGTAGTTTCTCCCTGGTCAGGTAGAGTAATTAAGCAAGCTCCCTAGGGGGGAAGTAGCTGATGATTCTGTACCACTTGGTGGCGTATGGTATAGGAGTCCCGTTGGGAGCAGCACCAGCCGTGCCAGGAATAGCCACGGGAAGCTAACGCTTGTTTTGTGTCTCTCTGTCTGCTATGTGCCAGCGGGACTGATCTCTGACAGACTCACACCAGTACGGACCAAGACAAGCAATCTGTAGCTTCTGGGCCACCAAACTGTCAGGATGGTGATAATTTTTGATTGCTTTTAGTTTTGACTGGACCTGAAGTTGCAATAGGGTGATCTAAAGGTTTGTGTCCCATTTACCAGATCCCTAAGCCATTCAGTGTCTTAAGTGAACTCTCATCTTGCCAAGTAAGACCATCCTTAAAAATGCATTTGGTATCTCTCTCCTAACAAATTCTGTATACACACAATATATACAATAGTAAAATATGTGTTTAGATAAAATATTACATTTTGCATTGATATTTATATTCAAGCAAGCACAATTTTAAATAGAAAGACTACACGTGTAGTGTATGTGTATAGTACATTGACAAGATTTACATAAACATACTACTAGGATAAATGTACAGATGTTCTCTGTGCATGTAAGACATGCTAAGATTAGCGGTTAACAATATCATTGCTATTGGGCTTAGCTGGTAAAAGGTATGAACATGTGAGTTAATAAACCTCCACAGTCCCAGTCTGTGACAGTGGGAATTCAAAAAGAAGGGAATACGTCTATTTCCCTCTCAGTCTGTGAAAAATCCAACCATTGATGCAGGACCATGACACATACTGACTCCAAATATCTTTAGTATTCATTTATGCTCTCAGATGAGTGTGCACTTCTTTCACTTGACTGAGGATATCCCAAATAATCTGAGTTGGTTTCCTGGCCTGACAGCATCTGCATGTAGGCATGAGCTGGGTGGTTATGCAAGATGTGAGCAGAAGATGTGGGGACCTGTCTGGTAAGCTGTCTGTGAGCACAGAGTAAAATGCAGATCAGAATCAATTGACATTTTTGAAATTTTGGCTGCCAGTTTTTTAAATACTGAAATCCCAGCCAACCTGCTCAGCTGACTTTCTCAGTTGTATTGGATTATTCTCTATATTTCAGCCCAGTTCCTGTCCAACTGTGTTCAAACAGTCACTGCAATGAGTTTTATGAAATTCATATCAAAATAAAACATACCTAGTTCAAATACTCCACACAGACTGCACATTCCTAGCTGACACTGCAGGCCCTTTGTATGCCAGACACAAATCCCCTTGCCTGTTTGCAGTCTGCCTTCAGGAGCTCTGCACGCTAGGAGAGCTTGCTAGGAGTTCTTTTCCCTGCTTTTTCCAATGCAGAAAGCTGCAGTTCCACTGAAAAACAAGGGAAGCAGAAAGAGGTAACTGATATTTGTGTTTAAATGTAAATGGTTAAAGGTGTACCTTGTACCTGGGAGAAGATGACCCAAAGCACAGCAAAGATGTGACCCTCCGCAGACCAAGAGAAGCTGTGTCTTTCTGACAGGCAGTCCCTGTTTTCCCCTTGTGACTGAATACAATATTCACATCCTCTTAATTTTCTTTTTTTTTCCCAGAAGAATTACTTCTTCCTATAATTAAAATCCCTGTGATCATTTGGCAGCACTTACATTAGCCAGAGAGGTGTTTATACAGTGCCTCGAGTATCAACAAGACAGAGATGCAAGCCAAAGCATGATTTAAGAGAGTACCTGATTTTTCTGTTTACATGTTTCTTTTTCTAGGCAGTGAAAATTGAGATATTAGAAAGAGACAATATCCTTGTTATTAGGCTTCTGAACATCACATTTAATTTTTACTTTGATAAAGTTAGCAGGTGATGATTAAGAAAGGTTGCATCACAAGCACCCTTGACTCCACTTTCTGCCTCCCAGTGACAGAATATGTGGGATGGAGAGGATCAAAAGCCAGAGAAAGCAACTGTATAAACAGTTCAGGTGGTAATTGGCTTCATTAGGCAGCAGAATATTTTAAGACTATTGATAATGTTTAATTAAGGAGACATGGCCTTATTTCATCAAGCAGATGTGACTAATACCAAAGTCTTTTTATAGCATACATTTAATTTAGACACTAGCCCCCAGTGACTGAAGTAATGTAGGGTCTGGTTCTCATTTATCCCTAGTCTCTATATGAATACTAACTTTCTAGCCATAAACAGCCAGTGGGCTTATTGCAGGCATCAGAGGGCATGTGATCCTTCTGGAGGGATTTGAAATCTATAAATAAAACAGCATTAGAGAGTCTGCACATCTACTTCGCAACAAAGGACGAGAAAACAGAAAAATGCTGGCTCTTTATTGCCTTTTAAGAAATAACAGCAAAATGTGCAACCCAGTACACCACACAAGGCATGTCTAAAAAACACGTTGAGTATGCAGAGCTGAAGGAGTATTTTCTCCTCAAAGTAGTAATGACAGTCACGCATTTCTTCAGAGCACTTCAGGCTGTAGTTTTAAAAATAAAAAGGGTATTTCAGTTCTTCAAAACAAAATAGTTTGTTTCCTTTCTTAAGTTTCCAGTTTTCAACAAAAATGTAAACTCTTCTCATGAAATTTTCTATTTAATACAATTTTCTGGCCAACAGACATTGTGATGGACACTGTTGCGTTGTCCATTCCCATGCTGAAATGTCAAAAAAAAGTTTATCACACCAAAATACTTTTCTGGAATTATGTTTCAAAACAGCTTTCACTTTAAAAAACTAAAACTTCCTGTATTATAAGTAATGCAATAACTTTTAGAAAATATTTGGCAGCTGCTCATGAAAAGTCACTTTTTCCAAAGTTTTTCTCCTAAATACTTTCATACGCTTAGGACACAGTCTAATTGCTTTCAGCATTTACACATTAGAATGGAATGACTCTGAAGAAGCTATTGCCTTGGGTAAAGAATATAATATTAAAACTCCTAAGGAGTTCCTGCTACATTTAACCCTTTAATAAACTTCCTTAGATGCTATTGTTAAAAGTTTTTAATGCTTGCGAAGCAGACCCTGAAGAAACCCAAAGTACTGACTAAAGTTAGAGCTATATTATTAGACAGTTAGCAACTTTATTTGTGTAAGGTGAGATCAGCTTCCAGTTCAGTCCATTTCAGCTCTTTCCCAGCCTGTAATGTATTGCCCTTAACTGGTTTTCAACTCTCTGTATTTTCTGTCTCTGCTGCCCAGCCCCTGCAATGGAGTATAGAAGAGGACCTGGGGAAATGCAGGGGAAGTACAACTGACAAGCTGAGAAAGGGAATTAGGGTGGGTTTGGTGCCATGCTGAAGAAAAGGGTCTGCAGTTAACCTTAAAAACATTAAGAAGCTTTTGCATCTGTTTTTACTGAAGATTAGCAGTAAAACTTAAAGGCTGATCAGACTAGTGTGGGCTGATAAGCCTTAGAAATATCTTCCTGCTTTTTTTCTCCTGAAGGCTGTGGAGATATTTCTTCAGTGTTATTCCTGTGCAGCTCAGATAAGCTGGAACACCAGAGCAAGTCTGGTGTATTTATCAGTCAGTGAAAGCTTCAGTTCAAATGAAACACTAGTTCAGAAGCTCATCAATCACTTTTTTTAGTTTCCAAGAGATAAGCCAGGCAAAGTTTATTAAAAGCAGTTGCTGCACAACTGAAATGTAGTTAAAGAGACATACTGTCCATAGTCACCAGCTGTGTTATGTGTCAGGTTGTGAATACACTACATTTATATAGATGTTCTGGGGTTGTGCTCTTCTTATATATTGTTTCTGAAGCTGGAGATGCTCTGAATTAAGGTAAAGGCTTGCATTTATCACCATTTATCAGCATAAAGATCATCCATGTTAATATCCCAAAGTGCTCATTGCATCCGTCTTGTAGGGGCCCTTATTCTTCCTTGCCTCCCTTACCTGTGGGAAGACAGGAGAGGCTTGGGATTTACTGTGACCCTATCTGGCAAGTTCACTCCTGGCCAGTCCCATGTTTTGCACTCATCTGAGCATGCCTGGAGGACAAGATTTATCTCCTCAGAGAAGATGCTGCCTCCAGGGTTGGGGAGTCCTGAGGTACCCAGAATTTCAGTCCCGCTCCATCAACCTAGCTCCAAAATGGTGGGGCAGGGAGATTACCCTTTTTCTGATTTTTTGATCACATCATGAAGTTCCTCAGTAGGTTTAAATTCTCGCTTAAATCATACAAAATGGCCCAAATGATCCAGCAGCAAAGTAAGTTTTCATTTCCTTTGATATTTGACAGGTCCTTTCTGTTTTGGGGGGTTGCCCATAATGCAGTGCAATAAGGTGTACTCTTACTACCCTATCTTGCTCTCCAGAAGGTTTATTCCTGGTAGAAAGGATCCTCTCAAAGATAACTACGTAGAAAAAGCACAATTTCTTTTGCTTTGTTTGTTTCTTTGTGTATCTTTTCACCTGCTGACCCATTACCTCAGTTCTGCCTCTGAGCTATTTACTGACCCTTCAGGGGCCAAAGTGTTCAGTGAAAGAAAAACTCGAGCTGCCTACAAGATTTCTCCTCAGCAGATTGCAAATTATGTTTTGTAGTCTTTTTCTGTCAGCTGTGCCCTTTGTCAATAGGGCATAAGTTCCACAGAGGGCAGCTTTTTATATATGAATATAAAATGCAAAGAGGGGCTTGTGCAGTTCTGTGATCAACTTTTCAAATAATAATAACTTAAAAGAAGAAAACAGACCCTCTTTCCTGTCTAAGGACTAAAGAGTCTTTGCTTCCCATAACAGCCAGGGGAGGAGGGAGCCCAGGGCTCCATTGATTGTGCACTATGGAACTCTTCTTGCAGTGTTTCTCAGGGCAGTTAAGAAAGTCAGCTATTACCCAGAGCCATGAAAGAGCTAAAGACTGGAAAAGGGAGAACCTGAAGGGCCATGGATAAAACCCATCCCTGTTAGGAAACCAGTCTCATTGGGCTTTAACCAGTGAGGAACCAGCTGTGCTCCCATGGCCTGAAATATTTTAATCCTGGTGACAGGCAAGATATAAGCCAAGTGAGCCTGTATTTCAGGCTGCTGTCAAGGAGGAACTCTTTGATTTTGTGAGAAGAATGAGCTGAGATAGTGGAAGAAAGGGAGAGGCAGCAATGGAGTTATTCTTTATTGCACTTTGCACAGCCTTCATCTGCTTTCTTAGAAAGTCATAATTTAGGCACAGGAGAGGGGGTCCTGCTGCCAGTGTTGATCCAGCCATGTTCCTCAAAGATGCCTGCCAGCTCTCAATCCCTTGAAGCCCTGATGGGGAGAAAAATCCAACTCTGTGCCAAGCAAGAGGGCTCAGTGTGATTGTTAGAACAAGGTCACTAAAAATATTAAGACAGGGCCAACACCACTTAACTCTCATTAAATACTTAAACTTGGATGCACTTGGCTCTGTTCTCCAGTAGATATCGAAGCCACTTCAGCTCCTTTCCTTTCTCAGAGTCAGTCCCCATCACTCAAACCTCACCTGCTTGGCATTTTCTTCAGACCTCACCAAGAAGCTTGGTGGTGCTTTTTCTAAAACAGACCTGTTTTAGCAAAGGAATACCTATGGTCTGTAAGAGATGATGCATCGTCTTTCATTTAAATGAAGAACTATGGAAAAGGTAGCTAAGAAAGCAGGCAAGAGCTGTCATCATTCTACACTGAGTGACAAGTAATTATTTCCAGCATTTCAAATCTAAAATAACACATCTGTGGGTCACAGAATCTAATAGAAATTAACCACTTCTGTGCTTAATTTTTCAAAGTGGCAACTGAGGCTATAGCTACAGTTGCAGGTCAGACATCAGTACAAGTTTGTATAGGCAAACATTGAATAATTGTGCAAACAAGTCAGATCATGGCATACTTCATGGTCTTCTAGGGAATATCTTTTAAAAACTGGTCATTATTTGCTTATTATTACAGTACAATTTGGATATGTCTACAACTCACACTTTCGTACTCTGATAATAACTAACCACTCAGTGCTGGCAAGTAGATGCAGGGTAAAAGAAACTTTTTTTTCAGTTATGCTGCATTTTGCAAAATCTATCCTTTTTCAATTTCATACTTGAAAGGAAGGAGTCCCTAAAAAAGGCAATATAAGGGTCAGAAACACATTTTTGACAATTTAAGAAAATATTTTCTTTTGGTTAAGAGCAGGATGCTACCATCTCAAATGCAGCATGGAGCCACACTGTGAACTCCTCGCTGTTGCTTTTGGGAAAGAAAACAATATTTGTGCTACAAATTATTATTATATTAGAGCATGCACTGTGGTCTGTGTCCAGGATTTCCAGATATGGAGCAGTCCATGCTGAAATTCTTTGCAGCCATAAATCTTGCACACCCCTGTAGCAAATCAAATTTACTTCATGCTTACCACAGCCAGAAATGCTTAGGTCCAAGGAAAACAGGGTGTCCTTGTGCTAGACACCTTGCAAAGACAGAACAGGATGAAGTGCCTGTCTCTTAGGGATTAAAGCCAAGATAAAGAAGAGCAATAAAGGGCGAAAGAAGAATATATGTGAAATAAGAACTAAGGGAAGGACTGAAAGAGACTACAGGAAATAGCTATGCTAAAGGAGGAAGAAAACATGTTTCCTTCCTCGGGGGTTAGAAGTAATGATAAGTCCTGCACAAACTTCTTGCTGCAGTTTCTCTTCCCAGCTGTTCCACACAGGTTTTTCCAAATACCAAACAGCTACAGAGCACAAGTGGCCCTGTATGAGGTAATGCCTCTTAAAGGTGAAGAATGCTTTGTGTTTCCTGAGACCAGAGAAAGTCTGAGAGGGCTGGAACAAGCTTGGTCCTAATTTATTTTGTCTAGCCCAAATACTGTTGAGCAAAATTGGCATATCCATTTCGTGCAGGCTAACTGTTCTGCAGCTGAAGAGGATCAAAGATCTGGCACTTTTAAAGATCTGGCACAGATGTCTGAAAATAGTGGCAAGAGTAACTTTTGTTTTTTTTTTCCCTTAACTTTTTTGCTTCCCTTTTTATCTGTGTTAGGAAATGACTGTGGAAATACAACACTTATAATGCCAAAACCATTCTGTGATTCTACTATTCTAACATAGTAGAATGCATATTATGTATATTCTAACATAAAATATATGCTTAATATACAACTTGTTCCTTTGCATTTCAACAATTTCCTTGGTTTTCGTGTTTGAAATTAGGACCTGATTTTCTCCATGTCCTATTGAATGTGTAGATGGTATTGGGCTCTAATACTGTGACTTTGGTCCTTTTCCAGAGTTTGTACCTTGGTGTTCATTTTAACAGAAAATTCTGGAAGAACATAAGCTATATATTCAAATCATATCACCTAGTCTTTGATTGTGAATTCCTAATCAGCTGGGAATGAAACAGGCCTTTTGACTCATTTACACAGGCTTTGAGCTCCTCTGCTACTCAGACTTGATCCATTAATAGGCAGGTGAGACCAAAATTGAGAGAAAAGACCAAGACCAGCAGCTGACCCTGGTCATCCGTGGCATGGCCTTTCTCAAGAAAATATGGAAAGTATGGTTTCTGGTTTTACTTAACTAGAGCCTGACTGAACCATGACAGCAGAAAATCACCTCTTGCCTAGATAACAAATCTTTTATTTATAAAAATGCCAATGACAGCAACTTTTTATTAAATTCATATGGTAATATTCCCCGAGATCCCTCCATGAGATACAGATGGAGAAGTTCTCTTCTGCCTTTCAGACAGCTTTAAAAGTGAGCAGATGCTGCTCAGTTATGTGCTTGATAAATGCATTTCATTTTATTTCCTGCCATGCATAAAAGTCAGTCAAACCCTATCTGTTCATTGCGTGTTGAGGCAGGATATGTGTATGTGTACCTATCTGTATACGTTAATGGATAAACTTTATCAGCCTACTTTACATAAAAATAAGAATTGTGCTACTTAGCAGCTTATATTTCACCTCTGAAATCAAGTATTATTGTTTTTTGTTTTCCCCTGTTTCTGTAACAGCCTCATTTATTTTGTCTTTCTGTGTCCCTGACTCTCTCCATTTATTTATTGAGTTACACTTTCTTCCTAAGCTTTTCCTTTTTCAAGCTTTTCCTTTTTTAACCTTTCCCATCCTTCATTGTTGCATTATACACAAAGTTTTAACATGTTTCTCTGTGCCTGCATAGTTTCTGGTTAGAAAGCACATAAATATATGAAAACATTTCTTTATTGTCCTGGCATAAACACTGTGCACATCTTGTGAACCCTTGGTCCTGCTATTCAGTCATGTTTGTCTCTCATCTGCTTTGGCTAGTCTGTAAGCCCAAATAAAGGTGTGGATACCACAAGCAGGCAAAGCTACGAGGCATAAGAAGACACCCATTTCTATGGGAAATACAGCTCTGTCTGACTATTTTCAATTTCAGAGTCCCTTATACGAGACAGTGCGGCAACAGCAGCTAAACCAGTGCACTTCAGGTGGCACACAGTTGTTTAACGTCTTATGAAAGAAACTGTGGCTTCTTGCTATGCTTCTCCCCCCTCAGTTGATGTCATGCTTTTGGTTCCAAATGTTTGTTCAAGAGGAACTTTCAAGTAAATAAATACTCTGAAAATCCAGAGTTTTGACAATTAATTCTCCATCTCCTGGAAATTACCTTCCAACTTTCTCAAATAAGAAAAAGATTTATGATGGGAATTTCCTGGGCTTGGTCAGACATTGAGTGGAATATTTGGGTAAGTGTTACAGAAAATATGTGCTCTGAATTTTTAGATGAGGAGTTGGAGATTGAGAAAGATTCTGTCATCAAAACTAACTCACATTCATCTTCTACTTCCAGAACAAAAGCCTCTCTTGTTACCCTAGATTTTGAATTTTGCCCTTTCATGAAGGCTACAGCTGAGGTTGTAACATAATTTCTTTCCAATTCTTTAAGGCTCCGATAATATTTCTTGGGTATTTTTAGCAGTTTTTCCATCAGCGCAAAGCAAAGAGATACCCCAGTTCAGGAGGTCTTTCTTTCTGTCTTTAGAAAATGAAAGCACACTAAGATATAGACACATATATTTTCATGTTGATCTGGAAACTACTTCCTACTTCAATATTTTAGGAAAGCCTCCTGTCCTTTAGGATCTTGATGTTTTACCATGTGTTTTTGAGTGCCTCTCACTCAGTTTTGCGTGTATCTCAGAAGAACTTTCCTACTAGAGTGCACAATCCTTCAGGAAAGCAAGCCTTTCCTGGTCTTTCAGGCATTAGTAGGAAGCCTTTTGTACCTTAGCTCACGGGACTATGTTCAGGTATTAAAACACTTCAGTCTGTATCTTCTAAACATTTTGCAAATAACAAAATAAAAAAAAAAAGAAATAAAAGAAAACCTTGAAGAAAATAACAACCATTATTTAAGATGTTTGCTTTAGAAATGTTTGTTTAGGTAGTATTTGTCACTGGAATGCCAAGCACCAGCTTTTAAACCAAATAATGTTACTTCCCTCCATACCTCTTACTGGAGGCTCGAGATCAACTTAGCCGACTCAACTGCTATTAAATATTACTAAGAGTCTTAGAGGAAAAAATATTATAACTTTCACCACAAAATTCAAACCTCTGAGAATGTATTAGCCTAGGGAAAGCTAAACAACCCTCTGGCTGAGCCAGAAGCCTCTGGAGAGAGGGCAGAGATTTCAATTTTTAGCAGACAGCTATAAGAAGAGTTCAATTTTATAACTTTTCCAATGAAGGACTAATGAAAAGAAGCAGCAAAACAAAAATGACTGTGTTTTCACCTTACAAGAAAACAGCTGGACTTATGTCTTTGATTTATGCTGAGGAAACAACCAGAGAGTGGCCTGGGACTTTAACAAGAAACAAAACAGTTGATTTGAAATCCAAAGGCAGAACTTGCTCACAGACATTCCCATTTCCTGCCTCCAGCAGCTCCTGAAAACAAAGCAGATATTCATCCACACTGGCAGCCACCACACATGCCGCCCATCAGCGAGCGTGTCCCCAGCTGCCCAGCACTGCACCTCAGCCCCCACCTGCCCCAGCCAAGCCCTTGACATGCCTGGTAAGGGACACAGCAGTTCACTTGATGGCTTCAGTGGAAACACCCCAAAAATACCCTGAATGGCACCGGTACCTCAGGACCAAAGGGTCAGGGAGGGATCAAGTGGCAGAGACACCCGAGTGTGGGTGGGAGGAGGAATGAGCAGGGAATTGGCTGGGATGCGGAAGATGTTGATCCCATTTCTGACTTTTGCGGGCCTTAGGCTACTTCCATACCCTCCTTGCTCTGCCACAGGGATAGGCTTCTGTTCCTCACAGCTGCTGTTTGCCCAGCTTTCCTTGTCAAGGGCTGTCTCTTTGCCATGCAGTCATAACCAGTTACCTCCATAGGTCTCTCTTCCTACCAACCTCCTTTCTTCCTGATAGTGTTTTGGCATTTCCTAAAGCTTTGCCTACTGTTCTGGGCCATGGCCTGACTTTTCTTGCCTGGACTTTGCGGCGCAGTCCAATGAAACTAAGATTATTGTGGGACTCCCAAGAAAGGACACCACCCAGTACTGTGTAACACCTCATAGTATCAGGCCTGTGATCATCTGTGTTGCCTGTCACACAGGTGGAACCAGCTATTCATATTGAGCCATGAATATCACTGTGAAAATTGTTAATATTAATACTAATAAATAAAAATAATAACGATAACAATGCAATTTTGCCCAGATTTACAGTACCTGTTCAAACAGGACTTCATGGGAATCCTTACCAGGAATCCACTCAGTCATCTGTTGAAAGGAAAAAAAAAAAAGCACTTGATGCTTAAGCTGATCAGCCTGGGAAAGATGAGAAACAGTCAAAAAATGAACACAGTGTAATGCTCAGCATGTTGTGCTGCAGCAGAGCAGACATTGTGTCTCCAGGGATCCCAGAGCTTCCCAGTTTCTGTCTTCTGAGCTAGCAAGAAATGCTCCTCTGTCCTTCTGTAGCTTTAACTTGAGGGTTTTAGCTATGCTGTGCATGATGAATATTGCAACTGTTAGGACAAATTCCTGCATTCTGCATTGTTTGAATGAGGAGTACATTTTCCTCCTAGGTGTTGTGTTCATGAATGTATCCATCTCTAACAGCACACTATCATTCTGGATCATCAATCCTGAGCTCCATAGATCTTTAGGTTCCAATTGGAGTAAGTATTGCAGTTTACTTTTGTTCTCAGTCATAACATTTTCTTGAACTAACTATACTCCATTTTGGCTAATCAGAGACCTGAAAAGTGGTGTTCAGATTTGGTTTTTTGGGGAATAGTTTTGACGAGGTTCACATCTGAAAACAAGTTGAGACTGAGATTCAGACATCATGGAAGCACCTGCTGTCACAGATTTAATCTCAAAGAAGTTATTGTCTCAAAAGTTCAGGTGTATCAAAATCCCTTTTGGAGTATTAAGTATCTGACCAAGGCAGCAGACGGGAATTACTGCTTTGAATTTGATCTAAGAGCATAATCTTGGAATTCCATACAGAGCACCTTTAGTATCAAATAGCTTATTGTGTCTTGATCATAAATCCCAGTTCCAGAGTGTGACAACACATCAGTGAAGTGTCTGGAGTAACACTTTTTTTAATGTGGACGAGCGGCTGATTCTCCCTCCCTCTCCCATCTTGCCATTTCATTCTCATAAATGTTTCCATTCTAGCAGAACTTTTTCCCAGAAAAATCAGCCTCACAGCAGACACTCAACATTTCAGCTTGATTTGTTTGGCAAAGTGATAAGCAACTGAAAGCAGTACTTTTTAATGGGAAAAAGTGTTGCACAGCAGTCTCTGTACCACTCATTATTTTGATCTGTTTGTCTAGCTGTTGTATTGCCAAGGATTTATTACTGGAATAATTAGGGCACTGGCTAACAGTCAGTTACATCTCCAGCTTTGCTGCAAAGATTTAGCAAAATAAAAACGGAAGGTTCCCTTCACTCATGCTTGATATATACAGGATCAATACCACAGACAAAGCTTCTTGTTAAAGTGGGGTAAGGAAAGCCTTTGGGGAACTCACGAACTCCCACAACATCCAAATTGTCAATCTAAACCACATTTTCCTTCTAGATTTAGAGGCATCCACAGGGTGGTTTAGGTTTTTTTTAGTTTTAACGCTGACTTTTAAAAAGAGTTGGATAATAGAGTGCTTAATGGCGTTACAGTTACACATGCTAAGACTGGAATAATTAAGACTCCTCCTTGTGACTGTAATCTGGATTTCCTGGCTGTGTTCTTTCAGCTCATGCACTGGTGATGGAATGCGTTACTCACAAACTAATTAGTATATCTGAATTTAAAAATCGTTATTAATGTCTTTGTTTCATGCCAAAGTACATTTTGTGTTTTACAAAGCATGAATGTGAGCAGTGCCTGGCCTAAGGAAAGGTTGACATGCGCAATAGATATGTGGGCTGGAACAAAGTTGCTGTAATGATCAATGGAAAAAGTACTTGGAGAAGAAACAAAGCTTCACTGCCTGCCAGACATAGATGAGAAACACAAGAAAGGAAATTTTGTGTCTGGATTTTGGTAGGCTAGGACCACTTGAAGCTAGGTATCAGTAGAGCTGGCTACACTTACATCCACACCAGATCAAGAGAGGTGAAGTCAGATGGGAGGGGAGACCTAACAAAAGAATGTGCTGGTGGTAGATCAGTCCCAGATGAGAAAACTGACTGTGGCCTTGCAAAAGAAGTCTGAAGTGTGACAAAGTGTAGGAAAGCTGAGTGGCAGCTGGGACTGAAGTATTGTGGCACATTTCAGTCAAAGAGTGGTTTAAGGTATAGATTAAGGCCAGCTGAAAGATTTGTGGGGAGATAGTTGGCATGGATATGTTTAAACCAGGAGCCAGATGGAGGTTTCTCATCCTGATGGCATGAGGCTCTGGGACAACCTTCCAATGGAAAGTAAGGGCAAACAGCTCAGTGGTGTGGGGTGGAGCCTGACAAAGTATGAGGGAAGTCATAGGATGTAGATGAGGGAAGAGGAGCCAGCATTGCTGGTGTCCTTCCCAATACTATATTCCTTTGCGGTAACCTATGCAAATTGCTAAACTGTCAAACTGCTTTCCCTCAAAAGGCAAAGGTTACTGTAAACTTCTGTTTCACATATTATATGAGCTACAGGGGATAAATTACCCCTGAATCCCTGCACAGTGTTTGCAACCTGTGTGCATAGGATACAACTCAGTTCATCTTCTAATCCCAAACCAAAGGTCTGGTGTCCATTTGCTGAACTTGAGGGAAGTGCGCTGAGGCTATCTTGAAGAAAACCTTACGTGTCCTCTCATTTCACCAGGCCTGTTCAGCCCACTGGTGTGTAATGAGACTCGGGAATGAGCTTAATAGTTTCCTCTTTCCCTTGTAGTTCTTCTGCCATTGTTGGAAGCATCTAACTTTTCACAGGACATGTGAGCTTTGGTTTCAGCTATTTCTTCCTTGAAAGATGTAAGAAAAGTTGAAAATCTCATTTCCTCCAAATTAAAAAGGGATGGTTAGTCACAATCTCTACCTCCATTAGTGCAGGGCGAAGGATCAGCTGTTTTCAGATATTTGTCTTAATATTTCATTTGCTATAATCCGAATTTTGTTTCAGTGTCCTTGGAAATCAAATAAATTAGCTGCAGTTACAGCATATACTTTCTGGCTTGTTGTTGGTAAAATGATACTCACCACATCAGCAGAACATACTGTGCTGGAAGCAGTCCAGTCCCCTAAGAAACCTTCTCACAGTTATCATAACATGCAGTCAGGACACATGAACAATGAATGAAGAAAGCTAAATTTAAAGCAACTTCTGTATTGTGGTTAAAGAATATATATAAATATCTCCTCTGAAATATACTGTCCTTGCCTTTACAAAGACACTTACCCAAATGAAATGTCCAAAGTTGGGGGGCTTTTAGTTACTGCTTTTGCCAGTGAATCCAGATTTAGGTCTCATTCTTAGTCACTGAGTAAATGCTGAGAGTTGGACCCCTCTGATTTAGGCAGCAAAGGGTGCAGCAAGGCATGATGAATTTCTATGCACCATCCCTATATATATATATATATGTGTGTGTGTATATATGTATGCATATGGATTGTTTGTTTTCAGGGTTTTAAGTGACCCTTAAAACTATAGAGAAAACCACAGCCACAATTTTTAAACACATTTTTTGAAAAGAGTTATGTGATGTCAAGGCTTTTTAGTGACCTTTCCTACAAAGATGACAGCCCAGGTGAATCAACCTTTTCCCACTGAAGCAAAAGCAGAGCAACAGCAGAAGGATTTATTGAAAGAAATGCAGCATTATACTGCCAGATATTCTGTATTTAAAAAAAGTTTGGGTTTGATTATTTCATCTTAATCTGTAGGCATTGCCTATTTTCTCACGTCTGTCATTGAAACAATGAATGGAATTGATTCAGCAAGTGGTGGAGGAAAAAAAGAATAAATATCTTTGTGGTCTAGGTATTGGAATTTGTCAGAGCTGGCTGTTTGGTGTTGTTGCTTTTAATGTGAAAAGGTCACAATATTGCACTTAATGTAAGTATAATTAGAAAGCAATTCAAATAAACAAACAGGGGCTCCTACTGGGATAAACTGAGAAAACTCTCTCCTTTGCCTTAAGAAGAACTGGTCATCGCCTGTTCCCATAGACCTCATCACTGCCACATATCGACAAATGCATATGCTAAATCTCATTTGCACCTCACTTCCTCCATCATGATAATACATGCCCCTGGAAAGACTGCTCTGGTGATCTGTACCCTTGGGAACAGGAGGAAGCATGAGAGAGTCACAGGAATCCATTTGGTGAATGTGACCTTGGTCACAAGGCTGTGGAGCATCTCTCAGCTGAATCATCCCTTCTTTGTAAAAAGCATTGGGCAATGCTTTGGGACTCAGTGACCTGCAGGGACACTGAACTGTTCTGCTTATGTGTGAGGGAGGGAGGAAGGGGCAAGTTTTACAAAGAACAAGCCTGTTAAAATCAACAGAGCAGAGCAAAAACAGCAGCCTATCACCCTACTGCAAAATATGCTGAAGGATTTCAGGGCTTGGATTGCTGAAGGCCCTCAAATTCTACTCCAGCCATAAATATGTGAACAAGTTAAGCTCTTTGTGGTTTTGGCCGATCCCAGCCATGTTTAGTCTTAATCTGTCTCAATAACTAGCTACCTTTTAAAAATAACATTTTGTGGTTCCAAAACATCTTTAGTTAATCCTTGCTTAGTTTGGAAAAGAATTATATTTGGAAGGATGCACACGTCCATGTGGTTTTGACTGATACTCCCTTTACTGTTCTCATCCATCATAAATTTTCTTGAACAACAATATAGGATGCTCTAGCATCAGGCTACCAAAAACTGGATTCTAAACAATATGGTTTTTTCCCAGAGGAACCTAGATCCCGTAGTAGACTCCAAGACCCCATATCTTGGAAATATGCCAAGCTGACACACAAATGGTCTTGGTTCTTCTCCACAATGGAAGTCAGAGGCATCAGTGATGCTTACCACACAAGTTGAAGAAGGAGAAATAAAAATTTTGTAATATTTCAAAGATCACGCCCACAAATGTCTCTGGAAAAGGCCTGATATTTCACATGGAGATGTAGCTCTCTCTGAAAAACAAGAACTTGGCTGTAATTACTGAATGTAAGGAAAATAGTTTCTGAGATTATTTTCCAATCCATGGATAATTGAAAGAAAGCTTTTAAATGGTTCATTTCAGGACAACTTTTGCACTCTTTTCTCAAGTGAAATATTAATTTTCATTTTCATTCCCCTCTCAAATTAGAGCAGTCTGAGAGGCTGCAAATCTTGAGAAATCTGGTCTCATATTCTCTTTTTTTACTTCTTAAGCAAACACTTCTTTTTTTTCACTTCACCTTTTAGATACCCTGCTGAAATTTTTAACCAATCACATTATTCCAGAGCAGTGTGGTCTTATAACCACAGTTACTATTGTTTCCTAAAAGAGAACTTTTCTATTCTGCAGAGAACATATATGTTGTTTAAGCCTCTCTCAAGATCTTCAAATAGGTTTGAATGGTGTGTAGGCCAACAGTAGATGTTACAAGTGGTGGAAAAGCTTGAAGCTGAACACAATAATGTGATCCTAAGTTTCTGCTGACTTTTGTCTCTTATAGCTAGTAATGTGTATGTCCCTGTCAAATAAGTACTTTTCAGAAAGGAGACTGTAGTCAGTGTACACTAAACATAACAGCTGTTAAACCATGCTGCCACTTTTATGATGGCATTCTGTGGGAAAGACTATCACATGATTTTTGCAACCAGATCTTTGATTTGTACCTTCAGATTGCATTTGTGCTCGAATCAAGTGGTTAAACAACACGTCTGCTGGATCATGTGAATATGTGCTAATATAGAGATCATGCACACATCTGTAGCCACAGAGAGAAGAAAAAACTATTTGCATATAAATTTGTGGACAAGCAAAATGGGGAGTGTAATAGTAGAAGCAAGATCAAAACCACCTACAAAACAGTTTGCATAAATTTGGCTGTAAATATTGTGAGATTTTTTTTCCATGCCTTTTTTGAAAAGCAAATTACAGTGGCCTGCAGATACAAACACACAGACATAATATTCAAACAACAACAATAAAAAGTCTATGCTGTGCTGTCTGTGCAATTCAGAACAATTCAGTATTAAATTCCAGAACACATGCAATTACAGAAACATGAAAGCCTTTGGCAAAAAGATAGAATAATTTTTAAATTAGTTCTGGTTCGTGAATCATTTCCCGTTTCTCCTCTTCCCACTGAGCAACTGGAACTGAAAAGCAATAAAACCCAGGAACTGCCATCATAGGGATTTTAGAGTTTCTCTGCTAGCATATGATAGCTAAAGGGTGAGGGAAGAATGACACCAGGAATTTCCAAAGTTGTTTGCCATTTCTTACATTACTTAAACCAAGTTAGTGGAATCATCTACAAGAACGATGTTACACTGGGTACATGGCAGTCAGTTCAGGTCAGTTCCACAGAGAAATGTGATTTATGCAGCCAGCCATCTCATACCTCTCAGAAACAAGATCTTGCTGCCTCTACCCACAGCACCCAGTGCAGCGAACCCTATGAACAGCACTGCAAACAGCCGCAGCAACGGGTACAGCCCTAACAACTAAGAGTAGCTAAAGGGTGCTTCAGTAAACAGAAACTATGCTCTATTGTTTTAATGAAATATCCACAAATATCCATATCTCAGTGTATATGTAGATTTTTAATAATATTTTTAAATTTTTCTTTAATAAATTAGGATGAGACACTGGGGCTTCCACATGAACAAGACTTGCAGCCAGATGTCAGTGTTACTGTAGTGCCATCTGAAATGCCCATCTGTAGCTTCTTGAAAGAACTCCATAGTAAAAGATATCAGATCTCCTGTAATAGAAATAGTTCCTCAAGGGCGATGAATTTCACGTCAAGAAAGTTGTGACACGAGCAGGGCTACATCTCTTCCCCAAAGCTTGCTTCACTCTGACATCCATTTCAGATCACTCCAGTACTGACGAGGTGCTTTAGTATGTCAAGGATCAGTGACTAACCAGATATTGAGGTTTGTTGTATTTGCATTGGAACAGTCCCAGAAGAAAGAGAAAGGGAATGATGTGAAAAATGCAAGCAGTAAAAATTAATGGCATTTTCACATAAGTTTTTAAAACAATATTGCCATAAAAGCTCAAAAGCATGGAGCAGTAGAGGCTAAGCACCAAACAGTATTCTTTCAGATATGCACACAGTGCTCTGGTTTGTGATTTTAATTTTCTGCCTCCTGATTCAGAAATCTGGGGGTAGGCAGCCAAGCTGACATGGCTCAGAAGTCAGGTGAACCAATAAGGTCAAATTACTTACACCACTGCTGCTTTACTCAAATACCAAGAAACCGGATCTGCTTAGGTGGCCACGTGGTCTTACATAAGGCCATGGAAGTTCATCAGTGTTTCTTGAATGCATGGAACCCAAAGCAGAGGTTTGTTCCCCTTTCACTGAATGAGAGAGGTTAGTCATGGAGAGACTGTCCTGTGCCGACATCTGAGCTCAATCTCTGACACACTGGCACCAGCTATGCCCTCCAGCCATCAAAGCACTTCTAAACATACCAGCAAGGGCCAACAGCATCCTTAAGCAGTGCAAGGAAAGAAGCATTTTTGTTGAGGAACAAGTAGAAGCTGGAGGAGGAGGCAGACCAACCTCGGAAAGGCAGGCAAAAACAGAGTTGCTAATATGGTAGCAACAGAGCCAAGAGGACAAGAGAGAGAGGCAGTACCTGGGGCATAGCAGGGATGCTGGAGCTGCTAGACTGTGAAATGAGAAGAGCAGCCAGGCAAACCTTGTCCTGGTCTACTCATATGCAGTTGTTTTTCACCTGGGTGTCAGGTGGCTGTTGTTACAACAGCCATGCAGGGGTAGTCACAGGACTGGTGGGATGGCCAATGGTCTCGGTTTAGAAATGAAAGAAGCTCCTCATGTTCCATGGTTCTTCTTCACTCTCATTAATTGGTTTATTATCCATTTGTATATCTTTAAACAGTGAAATGAGTTAGCCCAGGGAAGGAGAGTTGTGGGTTATACTAATTTGTGAGGATTGGTATGTGACAGAGTTTAAAATGTTGTTAATTTATATAATATCAGGAATCAGATGGTAGAGCTACACCCATCATAGGCATCCTTTGACTCCTACATGAACTTGGCTTGCTATTTTCAGTTTAAGAACAAACCAAGTCTCCAAATGCCCATACATATCTGAGTTTAGCTAGTCTATACTCAATTACCCACCAAGAACACCGAAGTACGCAGATATTACCCAATCTATTGTGTACATTCACACTCTACAGTATACTTTATATGTGTATGAACTCATTATATAAACACATTTTTGCAGGGTGTACACAGTGTGTGTGTAAGCGAATGCCAAAGAGTACAGCTGAGTGCAAAAAGCCATTAGAGATCACACCTGTTTGTACAGGGATATAAATGTTTCTTTCCCAACTGACAGTCTATCTACAGATTTCCATTGAGAATTTGTTAATGATTTCATACTCTGACCATAAAACTGACGTTCTTTTAACATGCTCTTGGAAAAAAATCAGACCGATATTGTCAAAAAGAATTTAGACATGGAAAATAACTTAGACATCAAAACTGTTCCAACTCTCCCACTGAGCCACCTCTTTCCTACCTATTCATGTAACCTTTCTCCTACTTAAAGCAGTTCTGAATGAAAACAAAACTTTTACTCTAGGAAGTTATGTACCCTATAGTTGTGGATAAGAATTTCTTTTTATTTTGGATGTGTGGTCACAAAATAGCTCCATTAAGCAAGGTGTCTGCTGAAGCAAATATCATAAAACATACTCTACATTCTCAAAGTAGTATGTGTTGAGATTATTAGGTGATTATGACCATGGTGAGATGAGCTTTTAAGAGAAATATTTGAGGGCTGCTTCACAGAAGACTTACTATATCCCTGCATTACCACACAAGCATTCCTGATCAGACCTTTTAGAGCTACCCAGGATACCAGTCTTGGAGAGGAAACAGTTGCTCCATATTTGTGGGTAAAATATCATGTAGCTCTTACATTGTACCTCACAGCATAAGAAACACACCTTTTATTAAGATGTGATTTAGTTCCATGTGAATTTCGTGTACCTAGCAGTCACTGATCCTGTGAAGCTGATTTCTGCTAACTTTCTGCGCCTTGGGATTAAATGATGCACAAATCCTCATACAAAAACTGGCTGTGCTCTTCATGCCTGTTTTTTAATCCAAATTTACGTACTGGGCTAGAGCTGGTAGCCCTCTAGTTGTGACAATGCCCCTAAGACAGTAGTGCTGGTGCCCACTAGGACTTGACCTATTTTAACAACCATGCAACACCCCCAGTCCCACAGATAGCAACAACAGATCAGGCCAGCAATGCAAACATCACAGGTAAAGCCCAGTGGTTATGGGCTCCCCTGCCAAATGTTGATTTCACCTGATTCTCAGTGTTATGGGACATTAAAGAGTGAAGCTGTATGGCAGAGCTAAATACAAACACATTCTTTTCCTAAGGCCAGCTTCACCCTCCTGTCCTTCTCCAGCTCTCTACCCAGCCTAGCTTAGATTCAAAATAGATATATGTAGAGAAAGCTCATCTACTTGCTTGTGCAGTATCTAAGAAGTAATTTCTATTCTATACTAGTAGTCAGTAACACCTTCTGCCATCTTAAGGAAAAGTACAGAGAGTAAGATGATGAGTGGGCACACTGCCTTCTCCCATCTCTCAGTATTCACAGAGGCTCTCCAGGGCTAAAAATACAAAACTTTTGGGGCCTGGAGTTTAGTCTTTTGCATCTTCATAGGCCCTTACATTAAGACCTTTAAAAAGCCAAGAAAGAATCGCAAATATGAAGAAAACATAATTAGGATCTTTCAAAGCTATCATATTTTGCCTAAACTACTTTTGTACTAGCCCATCGCAGCAACCCTGTGTACTTCTCACTGAGTGGCAAAGAGCCTGTTTTCTATCTCTGCAAAGATGCTGTGGTTTGATTCATTTTTCTGCTCTCTGAGGCTGGTGTGATACAAGAAATTAAGTCCAGACAAAACACATTCGGGTTAGAGCAAGCCCATATGGGGAGCTTTCCCATATGTCTAGGCTCTTCTGCGTGAGGACTTCAGTCATGTACATAATGCTGGTGAACGTTGTCAGACCCATAATGCTATAATACCTACCAAACCCCTCACAAAGTGAAAACACTGGGCTTTGAACTTGCTCAGCGTCTCTTGCAGATTGCTCTTAATCTGCACAGAAAGCTGCATTTATAGGAACCCAGGGTCTTGCTGGAAGCAGCACCTTGGCAATGTATAGGTCTGGGTCCTCTGAAAGCTGATGGGAGAGAAAGGAAAAGCCAAATGGCATAACAAACAAGAACTTCGAAATGAAATGACGAGAAATGTGAAAATGAGCAATTTTGCTGGCAGTTTTAATGCTGGAAAGCTGTCCTCTTGTATTACAGCACAGAGCTATACATTACAAATACTAGAAACACTACTTGGCAGAACACACAGTTCTGTTTAGTCATGGGGTGTTTTTGGCTTTTTTTTATACATTATCCTTGGTGCTACTATATCAAATTAAAAGGCTCAGGAGATGATCCTTTGCTTACTTACCCTAACTTTATTATAATACTTTTCCTGAGTTATTCCAAATTTGCCATGGTGTTGGGGAGATGAAATCAGGCCTTCTGGGTATGTAGTGCAGGTTAGTTTATGGTGTAAGCATTTGTACTTTACGTAGAAGTTCCTAACAGGATAAGGGTTTCTCATTATAACCAAATTGTAACCCAGTGGTCCTCTGTGAATTCCTATTGAAATTCTGATGCATTTCCTTTCCTCTGCTGATGCCCATTTGTTTTTGTATTTAACATCATAGAAACGTTGCTTTGCAAACTGTATGTGTTGCTGCAGCATTTAGAGGCCCTGGAGTCTACATGGTTTAAAATTCCGCTCTGTGAGGTGTTATACGTAGTAAGTCCTTGTCCCAGGGGGATTATAGTCTATATTGACACAGCAGGCAAAAATGGGAAGAGTGACAGTGGGCAGCATTTTCAAGAGTCCTATGTTCACAATGACTTGGAAGCTAAAGCTCATTGAAAGCAACAAACTTGGGACTTTCTGTTACTTTTTACAGTTAAAATTCATTGTATGCACGCCCTACTCAATTCACTGCAAGTGTCAGAGTTCCAGCTGCCACAAACCGAAGCCATAAAATCCATAGAACACTCTGAAGGATTCCAAAAATAATTTAAATGTTACTGTAGTACCCAGTGTGCCTATTTAATTGCTACATTGTCTCTTGAGTATTTTGTCAGTCCTCTGACATCTCATTTATCACAATCACAGTTCAAAGGACTTCACTCAGAAAAGCATTTACTTTACCGTATTTTTTTCCACCATAAATGCGTTTCTTTGGGGATGTTGCTTTTGCCATTTAGTTCTACTTCTGCAACCAGTTTTATCTTTTTTTAAGCCTCTTTAACACTCTGTGTTATCAAGGATACATTTTAGTTTGCTTGCTCCAAGAGAGTTTTGGCAGGGATGGAAATGTGCGTTGTGTCCTAGATCTTCCATTTTGTGGAAAATCTCTTTAACTGGAATTTCTTTAGCTGAACTGGAGTGCAGATGGAAATCTGACTACTTAAAGAAGACTGTGACCCAAAATAGCTCTATGCTAATCCTTCAGTTTACCGAAGATGGTATTTGGCCAATTTATGCTGAAAACAAGAGAAGTCACCTTGAAGAACGCATGACACAGTGATAGGCACTTTTAAAAGTGGTCTTAAAGGAACGTCCCACGGAACTTTCACCCATTTTAAAGACATGAGAATAACAGTTACTTAGCTTTGCCTGTTGAGGTGTCATACTTATCCCTGATGCTTACAATATGAATGTCACTCAGACTGAGCTGGAAGAATTAGTCTTTGATTTAAGGTCTGTTTTAAAATGCCTAGTAGAAAATAAAACAAAACAAAACAACGAAAAACAAACCCTGAAGTATTTTTCATTCATCCATAGTGATATCAAAAACAATCAGACATTTTGTTTTTCTTCAATTAAGTCCCTCTATACCACACACCAAACTACTTCACTGATGCCACAAATTCTAATTAGGCTTTTTCTAGGGAAGTTACTCATACAGGAATTATCTCTGTCTTCCTCGCTAAAAGAAGCAAAGCTGGATTTTTTGCATTTCTGTGATTTAGGAGGGTCACAGAGGGATTTTCTGGGGCACACCAAATATTGCATTCCCCTGTTCTGGAAGGATCTGTCAGACAGCTGACTGATCAGAGGATAAATATGCATCAGCTCACCTGCTCAAGGGCTGGTCATTAGTCAGGCTGTGAGCACACTTTGAGCATTGACACATGTTAACAATGTGGAGATGCTGGCAATACCCTATTTAAAATAAAACCTACATTTTCTTCACGGAATAGATGCACTAGTACATCCTTCAGGTGTGTCAGGAAGTCATAGAATCAAAAATAATTTGGGTTGGAAGAGACCTTTAAAGATATTGTAGTCTAACCCTCCTGCAATGAGCAGGGACATCAACTAGATCAGGTTGCCCAGAACCACATCCAGCCTGTCTTTGAATGCCTCCAGGGGTGGCGCACCCACCAGCTCTTTGGGAAACCTGTGCCAGTGTTTTCCACCCTCAGTACAAAAAATATTTTCCTTACACCCAGCCTGAATCTCTCTTCTTTTAGTTTAAAACCACCACCCCTCATCCTATCACAACAGACCCTGCTAAAAAGTCTCTCTCAGTCTTTCCTGTAAGTCCCTTATGCTTACTTACAAATATTGAAAGGCTCAATAAGGTCTCTCCAGAACCATCTTTTCTCCAGGCTGAACAACCCCAACTGTCTCAACCTCACAGGAAAGTCAATAGTGTGTGTAATAAAAGCTGACTTTGCAGAAGTCAATGCTGCAAACCTTCACTTTGGAAACAAGCTCCAACTGTAAGCAGCAATAAATTCATAAAATACAATCCCTGCTTGTACTTGCAGGGTTCACAATTATGCTATATATACATTACATTGCCTTTGAATATAATAAAATGTAGTTGGAAATATATGAAAACCTATTAAAAATATGGAGCTTTCATGCCTTTCATACCTTTAAAGGTACGTGCCATTAAATGTAATGTAATATTAAACACATAGATAAGCAACACGTTTAGGCAGGCTTTTGAAAGGCTTCCTGCTGCTGCTTTGCCCCTCAGCTGGCAAGGCTGCTCACTAACAGGCAGCACAAGCAGCCCAGGGACAGACCTACAGGTATGTATCTTGTTTCACATGCTGAAGATCCAGGAAAGTACATTGTGCTATCTGTACTGTGGAATTACTAATTTGTGATTTATCTTCTGTGAAATGACTGTACAAATAAAAAAAGCATGTAAAAGAGGCCAAGTGGCAGTAATGTGAGATTTTAACTACCAGCAATCAACTGGTATGTTAGGAGGAAATAAACTGGAGGCTGGTGATGTCTGGTTTTTTACTTAATGCAGAAAATGCATGAAGTATAAAAGGCTGGAATAAGGCCTGGATTGCAGCCAAGAGAGAATGAGGTTTGGGAATAGTCAGGTGGTTGGGAAGATGAAGAAGGCATTTTTCCACATCTCATTTCTTTGACTCTCTGCTATACAAACACAAATGGATGGCACAGTTACCTAATATAGAAAGAATTTTAAAAAATACCCAAATGAAGGAATCTTACCTCATGTACAACTAGAAAAGGGTCATCACTTCCGTTGCTAAAAGAATTAGCTCCTCCTTCCTTTCATGTTAACGCAATGTGTCTGTTGGACTGTCCTTTCAGGCAGTCAGCACAGTGTTTCTCTCTTATGCAATTTTTGCTAAGGCAGGTTTCAACATTGTTGCTCATATTATGGAGCTAGAAGACATGGCATGGAAATGTCCCACTGGATGATTCCCTACAGAATTGCTGCATTACACAGCAATAATAAATAGAATGGAATGTGATCAAAGCCATTAATACATTAACTATAGTGTGATGCCTAAATGAAAATAAATGTAGAAAGGGCTGCCTAGTAGTTGGAGCTGGAAATTAATTCCTTAGGAACCCTGGACCCTATATATGATTTTGCCTCAGTCCTACTCCATGACTTTAAAATTATGTACTAGCTCTATCTCCCTGTTTACTTTCTCAAACAGGGTGACTGTAATTGCTTTGTAAATTGTTTCACATTATTCAAATAATTTTAATATTATTTGAGCTAATGCTTAGAAAGTTAATGCTTAATGAAAACTCTCTATATAACAAACTACTGCCTCCGCACAGACACACGCTACTTCCCACAAGAAAAATGTGGGAAAATGTATATTGAAATGTATGTTTGAAATATACATTTCTACACAGCACACACTTACGTGATCAATACCCCAAACAACACTAAAGCTCAGAAGGCTCATGCAGAATTCAGTGAGCCAAGAAGACTCTTTCAATCCTAATTTTTCTGCCTTATATTTCCTGTATTTTATTTAATTAACTGAAGGAAAGGGTTCCCTGAAAGTGCAGCTCACTACATATAAAGATGAGAATTTCAGCCCCAGTAGTATTACCCATAATACATCAGAGAAACAGAATCACAGAACAGTTTGGGTTGAAAGGAACTGTTCAGATCTTCCAGTTCCAACCCCTCTGCCATGAGCAGGGTCATCTTTCCCTAGATCAGGTTACTTAACCTCATCCAACCCAGCCTTAAACACTGCCAGGGGTGGGGCATTCTAACTTCTCTGGGAAACCTGTTCCAGTGTCTCACCACCCTCATAATAAAAACTGTCTTCATTAGTCCAATTTAAACCTACTGTCTTTCAGTTTAAAAGACCACTGCCCATTGTCCTCTCACTACAGGCCTTGGTAAAAAGTCTTTTTCTGTCTTATAGGCAGTAAGCCTTCTCTTCTCCAGGCTGAACAAGCCCAACTTGCTCAAACTTTCCTTGTAGGAGAGTGCTCCAGAACTCTCATGATTTTCGTGGCTCTTCTCTGGATGCACTCTAACAGGTCCTCATCTTTCCTGTATTCCAGGAAGAGAGATGAATGCAGTACTCTGGGTGGGATCTCACCAGAGCAGAGCAGAGGGGGCAGGATCACCCCCCTTGACCTGCTCCTTTTGATGCAGCTCAGGATACAATTTGCCTTCTGGGCTGCAAATGCTCATGTCCAGCTTTCATTCACAACTGCCTTCAACTCCTTCTGTGCAGGGCCACTCTCAATTCCTTACTTCCCCAGCCTGAATTGATACTGGGAATTGCCCTGACCCAGCAAAACATTGCATTTCACCTTGTTGAAATTCAGAAGGTTCATATGGACCCACTCTTCAAGCCTGTCAAGATCCCTCTGGATGGCATCCCTCCCTACACGAATCAAGTGTACCACTCAGCTTGGTGTTATCAACAGACTTGCTGAGGATGCACTGTCAAACCAATATCTCTTCAATTTAGCAGTGAGAATGTTGTGGCAGACCACACCAAAGGCCTTACAAGCCTTACATAGGTAGATGACATCTTCATTGAGGAGACTGGGTATGAAGTAGATGGCACAGGGTTGACATATTCTTTCTAGCTTATTCATTCTCATTTCTGGAGTAGAACTGAGTGAGATTCATTCATACAGCTTTCATTTCTTAAAATAGGAATCTCCATACTTTCTTCTCTTGGGTGCTGCTATCGGAGGAAGCAGTAGCAGCAGGCGGCATGGGGTTCATGCTGCGTAAGATGAGGTTATAGGTTGCTTGAAATATACATTTCTAAGCTCAACACTTAGAAATGCCTGTCTACCCATGCTGTGGATCCAGCATCCAGGTAACTTTTGTTAAAACACATTGTAGTCTGTAGAAAGGAAGGAGATCAGCTGGGCAATGTGCAGAAGCTTGAAACATTGATAGCTTGGAATAGTGTACATGAAACAGTTAAGTCTCACTCTTAGCAAGGCCATCAGCCTAGACTTTTTTCTTCAGGACTGATTAACGGAAGATAGGACTGGTATCAGAGAACTCTCTCTTTTAAAGAGCCAATGCTCCTATCTTAATGAAAATCTTCCAGGCACGCTGGGTTTGTTTTTACAGAAAATGTGCATGGTCCTGATTCCAGAGCATGGTGTATGATATCCAAAGCCCAGTTGAGAGGAAGACTCTCAAAATAACTGGTTTTTATATGTTCTACTTCAGAACACATGGATAGTCTGTCCTGCATGTGAGTATATCATACTGTACTTACCTTTGCCACCTTCAAGACCATAAGGCATAGACAGTGTGACTTGGCTCAACAGCTTGTTTGCCTGTCCCAGCTGAGTAATTTGTAAGTTGAAGATAAAGCAAATCACTGGCTCTGTTCATCCATTCATCTGCTTTTATGTTTTTTGTGCTAGTGGCTACATTTTCCAGCTATGACCTGAACCGAAGCACCTTTAACAGCCTCCCCAAGTCCTGAAATTTCCCTTCTCTCTTTGTGTTTCACCTCTTCTGTTTCTCTTTAGCAAGGGATTTTCCATGACACTCTGTGTTGCTGATGATCGTTTTTAATGAGTACATAAAAACCACCCAAACCTGGGACTACCTGATTTTACTATCAGTAAACAATATTCGATCTGCCTTCACAAGTATTACCCTTTCAGGCTGATTCACTTCGCATTTGTAACAAAGGAACTGACCACATTTTCTTACACTGGTTACATCTGCACTCACACTGTTAGCAGATATTAAACATCAATGTTAATCACTTAAAGTTTAATCCACGTACTTAGTGTGGCCCCTGTGGGTGACGTCTTGTACAGGGCTATATTTTGTGGCTTCTCCCTGGAGAGCTCTCAGGTTAGGCCAAAAAAAAAAATAAAAATGCTGTTGCTTGATGTTTAATAGCTTGGACATTCTTGTGGAGCCTGTAAAACCTCACCCCTGCTGTTATGTGGGCTCTTCAGCAACTGTACAATCAGTGTATTATAGCTGCAAAATGTTTTTCTCGGTCAGAGGATCTGAATTCTAAAATAAATACTTAAAAGAGATTTTCTGAAGAACTTTTGTCTACAGATGTTCACTTGTGTCACTGCAGCAGTAGAATTGCTTTCACTGGAGTTTGTTTTGTTTTGGTCTGGCTGTATATTGTGATACAAGGGAAAAAAACAAAAATACTTTTTATAGATGCATTCACATTAACAGTTTGAAATTTTTTTCATTCCTGTATAGCTCAGAGCTGCAGCATGTCAGCAAAGCAGAAACATTGTGGTGTTTGCTCCTTGTGACGCTGCAGTTAATTACTATGCATAGAGTCCTGCTGAGCCTTTCACAGTCAGTGGTTGGCATGACTTTGACCATAGGTTATGTCTACGAGTTTGTAAGTAAATCACAAAGAATTAGTTTTTGACCCATTTCATGCCGCTTTCTGCTCTGAATTGAAAACAGAAGTAACCATAGAAAAGCACCTTATTTGAGTCATGTTTTGCACAGAGGATAACAGGGTTTGGTCTGGCAAACTTCCTCTCTAGAGAAACAGAATTATGGTTTTTTTTCATCGCATCTGCAAGATTTACGTATTAATGACAGATTTGTAAACCCTTGACATATTTGAAAACTCTCCTTGTTGCACTGTTGCAACCCACAAACAGACTTGAGAGAGCTGTAGTGGAGGAAAAACTAACTGACATTGTACTTATCAACTTGATGCAAAACTAACAATAAATATACCTCCACCAGCTAAATGTGATTGAGAAAAACTATATAGAGAGCAGTTACTTAAGATAGGTGCCATAAAAAGCAGACAAATATTTGTACAGTATGTCCCTGTCTGTGTAAGACTATGTGCATATTCCATGTGGGTATATTTTTTGCACAATGTTGGGTAGTAAGGAAGATCATTCGTACATATAAAACTTATATGTACAAACATATATACCTGCATGCATGTAACGTATGTATATGTGCAACTATATATATACACATATGCCAACCCTCAGATTTTCATGAGGATGAATAGTGCTGCAGCATGGCCACCAGAATACAGCAGAAGTTAGGTTAAGGAAGCACTGCCACCGTGAGCACAGTGAACCTGGCCTACAGAGCCAGACTCAGCCTCTTGTATGAACAGCAGATGAGTTCATCCATACTCAGTGGGGGGTTCGTAACTGATGGCTGACACTGCTTAAGTAAAACTGGCAAACTGAAAGAAACAGGTGAAAGTAGAGATATGTCTGAGCTCCTTGACATGTGCTGCAGAGCATGATCTGTGTTAGAAACTGCTAACCTGTGTAACTGAGAAAATAATTCTTTTAAATTACTTCTCAGCATGGAAGCTAATGCCTTGATGTCCATGAAAGTCTCCAGAGAGATGGAAATCTTCAAAAAAGGGTAAATTGACTGATTCCTCACAAAGATCTGTTTTGTCATTACCTTAAACGTCACAGGTATTCATTATGTCACTGTTGTGAAAAGCATGCACGGAAAGAACAGGGAAAAGCCAATACTGCTCAACAACACAGCTCAAGGCTTGTTACGCCATCTCAGAAAAATACAGGGTTGGACAATTTCAGCTGCAGTCAAAATCAATGGGAACAGCATGGAGAAACTACCCAGCAGGAGAGGGTTTGCTCTGCAAAATATTCAGTGGTACATGTAACCATAATTTCTTCAGATTGCTTTTTTCTGACAGTTTCAGCTGAAAAGACAAAAATATAATAATATTACTATATGAGTAAACTTACATGTGTCCTTCATCAGAGCATAGCACCAGCACCACATTTCATACAAGAGAAAATGGAGGTTAAGAGTGAACTTTTGGCCCAAATAAAGTCAGTGGGAGTTTTGCCATGGCCTTTAGAGGACCAGCTTGTTACCACAGGTATTCAGCCTGAGTCAGTATAACCCATTCTTATTTATGGACTTTATTTGTGAATACAATTTTTGCTTTAGTGGTTAGAGTGTGTTGAAAATACTGACCTTCTGAGCTAACGAAAGGCAAAAGAAGGGAAAAAAAAAGAAGTGATTTGTGTGCATGATAAAAGTGTTTTTCTGCAATAACACAGCATGAGGTCAAGCATTACACAGGTTGCATTTGCCACTTTATATCTCCTGCCAGACGAATACAATCCAGGGCCTGTTACCCCCGCCTGCAGTACTGTTTCATAGTTATGAAGTCATGACAGCTGTGATTGCCAGTGTAGAGAATAAAGTCTGTGGAAAAAGGTTGGATAGCTTCCCACTGCAGGCAGGCCAAGAATAAGTTAGCAGGAATTAAAACAGAAGAGGAGAAAGCTTTCAGGGGGAGAAGAATGAGGGAACCTACCAACATTTGAGATCGAGATATAGGGTGAGGCACAGAGACTCTGGGACAGATCCTGACTCCACTCCACTCCCATCTCTGCGGGATCAGGGAACTGATGAAAAATCTAAGGCACAACTAAGAATCCATTTTGGGCAAGTGTATCCTACCTCATGGAAATTGGTACTTCCCCTTTCCTGCCTCCCTGGAGATTCACAAGTCATTTGAATTAATTTCACTCCCAGCTTAACAATAACTGCACAAACATACCACTTCGGTCCTTGCACCTGAGGAAACATTTTATATGATCTATAAACTCACAATGTCCCACTTGAACTTGGGGAGCAGGTGCTAATCAATAATGTGTTGCCAACATTTAAACAGGGATCTCCACAGACAGTCTCCCTTAGCTGTGACAAACGCTGCTCCATCCCCCCGTGGGTTCAGGGCTGTCTGCATTTGCAAAGCAGGATCTGATTTCTTCTTTCCTCATTTACCATCTGTGAAAAAAATCTTTTCTCATATCAGCCAAGCAAAGCAACAATACTGTGCAAATTCATGTTAGTGGAAAAAGTTTGTTTCATTTGTGAAAAATAACACAAGTGTATTCAGAGCAGTATAACATTTAGTACATATGTTTTGGGTCTGCATGTTGGCGTGTAAACAAGAGAGAGAAGATTGCCAGGATTTTTTCTTTTGCATCTAGTAACTGATAGTTGCTACAGTAAGGAATTCATCATAAGGATGAGGTGTGTGTTCTTCAGAATACCTTGGAGGAACCTCACAGGCAGGTCACTTATTATAGGGGGTACAACAAAATATCTAGAGAGGGTGATGTGGGAGATGCAGAGTGATGGAAGCTGACTGCACCTTTCATGGGCCATGAAGAGCCACTCTGGCACATTTGTGTATCTATCTGATTGATACAGGTAGACATTATAATTTGAATCCAATCAGATCGTGTTGAACATGACTGTCAACCAACAGGATCTTCCCACTCACCCGAAAAGCAGCTGGTGAAGCAGCAGGTGCAGTGACACAAGATACATAACAAAAGCTCCTGAGATAAAGGATCAGACAAAGAGGGACAAAAGGAGGACTAGAAAGGAGACCAGCTATTACATTTTGAGTTCAACCAAGATGCCCACAACCGTATTCAAAGCGAAAGGTGTACTTCTGCTTGACATGGTGAGAAGAGTTCTGACCTTTTCTCTTATGACAATTCACAGGGGCATAAAAACATCATGCCTATGGTCTATTTTACTTGCATGTCTCAGAAACTGTCCCTCAAAACAACTCTAGGCAGTGGTAAAATTCACTAGCCCACACCAGTGACAACAACAGCAATGATTTTTGCTTTTTGTTGCTCCAGCTCATGATGAAAGAACTCATCTTTGCCTTATTTAGAAATAAACTTTTGTATTATGAAACTATCTATTATATTAACACAGAGGCAGACTCAGACTGTTTGATGTTTCTAATCCTTATTTCTTTATGATTTAAAAATATTTAAAGCCAGAAAAAAAATAAGATTAGAAAATTAAACATGGTGAAAGCCATATGCAGGGGGAAGATTAGAGAATTAAATATTCCCTTCCATCTGTCCCCCCTCAGTAATTGCATCATCACCATGTAGCACCTCCTTCTTGCAATCAGTCAGCTCTTGAGAAACAGCTAGCTTGCCATCAAAACCAAAGAAAACAAAGAGATTAATGGGAAATTCTAAATGCTTATTAAAAGCATCTTCTTCAATGCCGCTTAACAACCAGGGCTAATGCAGGGCTAGAGAACAGGTAAGAAAATGTGAACTACAGCTTTCATTTTGGAACTGACTTTTGGCAACAGGACAGATAAGAGTCAGTAACCAGGCTGGAGAAGGGTCACTAATGGCAAAGTTTGACACACTGTGTAGCTGTGCACAGAGGTGCAGTGTACTTCCACAAGGAAGAAAAGAAGGGTTGTAGATGTATAGCGTAGCATATGGACCTCTATATGTATAGATGTCTGTTTCACCCATCTGTAGAGAGTAGCATATGGACTTGTTGGAGAGGGTCCAAAGGAGGGCTATAAAATGTTCGAAGGGATGGAGCAACTCTCCTATGAGGAATAGCTGAGAGAGTTGGAGCTGTTTTGCATGGAGAAAAAGAAGGCTCCAGGGGCACCACATTGCAGTCTTTTAGTTCTTAAAAGGGGCCTATAAGAAAGATGGGAAAATACTTTCTAGCAGGCATTGTTTTGATAGGATGAGGGGTGATGTTTTTAAACTAAAAGAGGGTAGATTCAGGCTGGGTGTGAAGGAAATATTCTTTAAAGTGAGGGTGGTAAGACACTGGCACAAGTTGCCCAGTGAAGTGGCGGATGCTCCATCCCATATTTCAAAGGCTGGGTTGGGTATGGTCCTGGGCAACCTGCTCTAGTTGAAGATGTCCCTGCTCATTGCAGGGGTATTGGACTAGATAACTTTTGATGGCCACTTCCAACCCGAACTATTCTATGATACAGCACTAGAACAGGTAGGCAATCCAGAGACTAAACCGAAGTGTCCTGTGTACAGAAGCTGACAGATATTTCTATTCCCACATCCACCATCTTAACAATGCATTAAATACCTGTACCATTAAATACCAATACCATTAAGTACCCGTACCATTCTTCTTTTCTCTGCTGCTTTCCTTCACCATTTTTTTTTAACTTTGCCTGCACTTTTGGAAGAGAAATGGAGTCTCTGAAGATAAAACACTTTCTCACCTCAGCCAGAGGACAGAACCAGGCTACATTCAATCAGTGCACAACACTTAAGTCAGCAGCCTCAAAGCCAGAGTGAGATATTTTCCAGCTCTGGACAAAGCCCTCAACCACCAGAGATGGTCACCATCCCCAGGCTACTCCCTGCTACAAATAGCATAACACAGAAGCACAGCAAAGAAACCTGTGAATCAAAACACTGCGTTTTAAGACAACTGATGTATAATGGCTTTATTCAAAATGAGCACCAGCACACTTCAAGCAATTGGATAGAGAAAGGAGGGAAATAAACATACAAAGAGTATTCAGACAGCAGAAGAGCATTGCTCTGGTGATGCAACTACAGGATGAGATGTTTTGTTTATTTGTAATTATGCTGATTCTCAGCCTGCCAGATCAGACTAAGAAAAATACTGGAATATCACCTGCTCTGCAGCCTCTTCCTGTTAATCACTGAGATTTGTCCTTGGAGTTATTTTTCCTTTAAAAGTTTGTCAGTAGTCTGAACAACTTTGATTTGTCTGAGTCCTCAGCATTACAGCAGAAGGAAGGTAGGTTAAAAAGACAAAGCTATTTGTGTTTGAGGCAGAGGAGAAGGTGCTGGAGTTGAATGAAGACAGAGAAGGGTGGCTCTTGGTGCTTGTCAAGCCCACAGCACAGTGCTTTGGTTTCTTCCTGTCTTAAGGGATTTTTCTCTGTATCATGGTTGCTCTTCTGTTTCTGGAATTGGCATTTTCAAAGACAATTTCCACAGACATGCAGACACTGTAAATAGAGGTGGACATGATCCCTTGCTGTATATGACATGATCCAGTTGTATTTTCTTAAAATAGGAATCATAGGCATCCTTCTCTCTCTTCCTGTTTTCCCACTGATCTCACTTTTGTGCATTGTATTTGCTGTGCATTGCGCAGCTTCCTAAACTTGAGGCTAGCATCAGCCCTGCACCTGATCTCTGTGTCCTCCCCACTGCATAATCCTGGTTAAGATTTGGTTGAACTGGGTAGTGCAGCTGAAGTCAACGGATGGATCCAAAAAGTAATATAAATCCCATATCTTTTCCTTACATGCTGTTTCTCCCTGTGCACAAATGGATTAGATCTCTGTTGTCTTGCATTAGGTTCTGTGGAACAAGAGTCTGTGATAAATGTGAATAACTGTACTCAAAGGAATGACCCAAAGAAGCACTGGGAAAGAGAGATACTGGCCTCTTCTTATAAACACAAGTTCTCAAATTCTCATGCTTTCATCATTCATGTAATACATAATCTACTGAAATAATAATACAGAGAAAGCCAATTAAATCAAAAGCAGAAATGCTGCAATTATTCTATTCTTTCTTTTCTAGTGGAGAAGAAATGAAATGAGCAAGACAATTTTCGTTTTCCTTATCCACCAGAAAGAAGCTCCAAACCAACCGGGTTTCTATTTTGAGCAAGAAATACCCACACTTATTAATTTTTTTAGTGTTTCTGGAAAGCATGGACAAATTCTTTCTGCTTTTATTGCCCAACCCCATGAGGGAGGAGGCGAGCACAGGAAAGGGCACCAGTTGTTGTGACTGGCAATTTGTTTGTCATTATACATGCGCAACCAAACAAAAGAAATGCAGAAACGTTGAAAAATGGTACGGTGGGACAAGCAAAGCTGGACCCCAGTTTGTTCTGTGTCAGTACCAGGTACAGCTTTTGCCTATGTGTGCCCATGAGAACAGTGTATGTCAGTGTACCTCCATTACCAGAACTGCGCCATGTGACTCTCATTTCAAGATTTGTGACATAAACCCCTGATAAAGATCACACTTCCCTTCTGTGCAGAACACTAGTGCACTGAAGGAAGGCTGCAGTCTTTCCCTTTAAAGCTGTTAGACAGCAGAGAAGAAAAAGGTCCCCACGGTGTGCTGTGAACTGTATACTGTGCTCATTACTGACTTTGTCCTGCGAGCTGCCTTCTCTGGCCTGAATCCAGGAAAACACTGAGTATACATTTAATTTTCAGCATGTGTGTAGAGTCATTAACTGCAAGCACATGCTTACATGCTTTCTTCGTTACTGCTTTTGGTTCTGTTATTTAAACTAAAACGCAGCAGTGGCTTTTAGGGGTAGAGAATGTTTTGGAGGGGACCTAAACAAAAGTGCTTATGCAGGTTCCCACTGCATATAAGGGTAACAATACAGTAACACACTTCTGATTAACATGATACTACTGCCTGAATACTATACTCTGAATAAACTTTGTCAGACAAACCTTGAATCTCTTTGCATTCATCTTGATTCATGCTACTAAACTGGAAGGCATGGGGAGAAGGGAAAAAGTAACTGGAGCATTTTCAGCAAATGACATTTACTGTTCTCACTTCAGCCCGAATATATAGGTATCCTGCAGCTGTAAAGAAGTAACTTTTCCTTAAAGCTATAGCACTGCTAAAGTAACATAATGTTGTCCAACTTATATCCTGACAGGCTCACGACTGCCTCCAAGCATGCATCTCCCTTGTCCCCATTTGGTATGGATCTGTCAGGGAGGAACGCCTTCCTGAAGATGCTTATTTTGGGAGCTTCCTCTGCCACTGTCTCAGTGAGGAGCTTTGGAGACCTTAATCCTCCCTGCAAGTTCCCCTTTTGAAAGTCATGTGGGGAGACATGCAAAGTGAGCTCCTGATTTCAGTGAAGTGGCAAAACACAGGCAGAATCCATTTTCATTTTCATGCTTTCTTCAGTGTCATTAAGAAATGACAGGTGTCTTCTTCATATGACTCCTTCTCAAGCTGATACCAGTGATTACTATGCCTAGAGAGAACCCACAGAGACAGTTTAGCACCATAGGCCACATACCGACACAGTGGCAGAGGCAGGATTTAAAATTAAGCAGTTGTGGAGCAGTGTGCCCAAGCCATTAGATAGTGCTGTGTGTTACCAGATCTGACAGGCACTCAGTAAAGGTGAGTGGTTAAAGCTGCATGGGCTCATCTCCACTTCCAAGAGCTGTTTGTCCTCTCTGTCGTGAACATTGGTGGGCATTGCAGGTGGGAGCTGCCTGTCTTCCAGCAGCTTTCATGCTTGGGAGTCAATGGAGCTGCCATGTGGCAGTGTTCATGCCTGTGACTTCTGGGCATGGCAAAGGCTTCAGCACCTTGGCAGGGATGGTCCCTGGCTGACCTCTCTGGAAAAGCTGCCCTACGCTACCATAATCACCGCCAGACCTTTCTCAGCATTGCAAAGCAAGGTAAGTGTAAATTAAATCATTTCCTTTCCCCAAAATAAATTTAGATCTGCCCCATGTATTTGCAGAAAATGTCAATGTAGGGCTGAATTTATCCAAGAGAGGTTTATCCACTACAGAGAGCATCCTGATGTTGCAGAAGAGAGGTCAGCATGAAGTTCAAGCACAGAAGATGAAGTTCCACAGACAATTAAACTTTTTTAACCAACATTATTTGTCTCATGTATGGTATATATATATATATATGTTTCAAGGAATCCTTATTTGTACTGCTCTGTAATAAGAAACTATTGCACAGTATTGGGGAGGGGAAAAAAAAAAGGGTGATACATTGTATGTGCCTGGTATCTTTCGAAATTTCTCTGGAGAAAAAAAAAAGCACAGGCACTGAGATTTATTAAAATGTGAGTCCCTTTTGAAGAGGCCAGCTTTACTAATGAGACAGCCTGAAAACCAGAGACTGTCCCTTCTGGCATATGTGTATCATATGAAAGCCAGTAATTTTTTATTATGTGAGTATTCCCAGAAATGATATTAAGCTGAAACACAGCTCCAGTTAACATAAGCATCAAGTATATACTGGGACCTTTTAATTCTAGAACAATAAGCCAGTTTTATTACACTGATTATTGATAATATGAAGGTTGTGCTGGTATTTAGTCATGACTACATAAAATTATTGTTTTTCTGCTATAATCGTTGGCTGTGCAGTTACAAGGGACCAATAATAAGTTTGTAAGTAATTAGTGACAAAGATTTCTTTTGTTGTATATAAATGGAGTAAAAGCCTTGGGCTAATTTTACCAGCATGTTCATATGATATCACTTCCTGAAAATACATGAAAGTTTTTTCTTAAAAAGTATATACACAAAGCAGAGGCTGTCCAAGTCCTGCAGAAAAAGTGACCTCAGGAAATATTCTGGGTTTCTGCCTCAGAAACCTGACTTAACATTGAGGTCATTGCAAGAACCCAAGTAAAAATGCTGTTTCTGTCTTAATGCAAGCGTAGAGAGTATTTCTGTTCAAGTGAGTAACCTGCTTAGAGGACCATAATTCAACAGCAATATTTTCTGAGTTACTCTATTGATTCAGCAAGACTTTGTTTTCCCATTTTTCCACACTGTTGCTTCACAAAGATTTGAGCCAAATGTGCTCAACCTCTCTAAATTACCAGTAGGCAAATCTGAATCAATTCAGCTGATTTTATAGGCTATTCTACTGCATTTACAGGCTTCATTCTCAATTTACCCCAGCATAGCCAGATGCAGAATTTGGCTAGATTTATGGTTGTAAGAAATTGTAATTAAGCATGACAGATGTGTTTATTCTAGAAAATATTACTTTACTGTAAGAAAGATACCAAAGATAGCTATAAAACTCCTTAAAATCCACAAAATTGTTTTACCATGTCCTAAAATCTGTTCTGACTTTTTTTCTGGCTTTCCCAGATACACCACAAATTTTCTAAAGGATTTCTGAACTTAAGATGAGTTTAGTCTTGTGATTGAAATAAAAAGCTTTTTTGTAATTTTTTTTTTTCTGGCAGACATCTCTCATGCTTCTGGTCTTTGCCCAACAAACTTATACTTTTCTTAGGATTCTGGATGCAAATATCACTAAATTGCTCTTCACATGGGAAATGGATTTTGTTCTTGCATCTTTCTGGGGAATAGTGTCAAATTTCCTGCTAGCCCTTAAGCTACTCAGAAGAATGTAAGAACTAGCCCTGATCCAACCACAAAATCAAAGTAATGCATTGAAACTGGCCACAGAGCTTATTCCTTATTACCATTTCTTCTTATCTACCTGGATTAGTCCAGGACAGAGCTAACAAAATTCAGATGAAATTTCCCATCAATTCCTGTAAGAATGTGCGAACTTTTCATGCATACTGTTGGCTAAAATAAATTATAGCAAAGGTGTCAAAACTCCCAAATTTTAAGTGCAATTCATCATTAATTTTGAGACCCTATGTTCTCTTCACATAGGTCATAAAAATTATTATTTTGAAATCTTTACCAATAATACAAAATGCCTGAATGCTTCATGTTGCATCACTTCAGGTGATGAGGTGAAATGTCATTGTGGCATTTTGGAGTCACTCAGACGTTCTTCTAAGTTACAAAATTAAGCCGTTTTTGAGACACTTCCAATGAAGAATAGTGGAATCATAAAATCAGCTAGGTTGGAAAAGACCTTTAAGATCATCAAGTCCAACCTTTACTCCAGGACTGCCAAGACCACCACTAAACCGTGTCACTGGGGTCTCACCTACACAGCTTTTGCACGCTTCCAGGTATGGTGATTCCACCACTGCCCTGTACAGCCTGTTCCAATACCTGATTACTCTCTTAATGAATTAATTTTTTCTAATATCCAGTCTAAACTTCCCCTGGTGCTGCTTGAGGCCATTACCTCTTGTCCAATCACTTGTTGCTTGGGAGAACAGACAAGCCACCTCCTCTCTCTATCCTTCTTCCAGGCAATCGTAGAGAGCAATAAAGTCCCCCTGAGCCTTCTCTTCTCCAGACTAAACAACCCCAGTTCCCTCAGTTGCTCCTTGTCAGACTTGTGCTTCAGATCCTTCACCAGCTTCATTGTCCTTCTCTGGACTTGCTCAAGGATCTCAATGTCTCTCCTGTAGTGAGCGGCTCAGAACTGAGCACAGGGTTCGAGGTGCAGCCTCACCAGTGCTGGGTATGTCAGGATGATCACTGCCCTGGCCCTGCTGCCACACTGTTGCTGATACAGGAGAGGATGCCGCTGGCCTTGGCTGCCCAGGCACACTGCTGAAGATCAAAGTGATCCTGATGTTTTCTCTAAGGAGGTCTCTTCACATTAATCTTTATTTAACTTTGAACTGAAGTGCTACAAAGATACTATCGCCCCTCTGAGCATTCAGTACAGGTGTCTAGACTACCAGGGGTTTATAGGGTGATTATCAGAAAACTGTTGTTTGATTTGATTTAACAGGTAGCTTTCACTGGAATCCTTTTTCCCAATGTATCATATGTATCTCCAGTTTCTTCTAGATCTTTCAATACAGAGCTATGCCATAACATAGCGAAGCCATACTTCTCAACCTGTGTAGGTTTTTATCCTTATTGTCTGAACTGTGTTTTCTGTTTCTTGCCAGAAAAGAAAATACAATATAGTAGAATACAGTGACATAAATACAGACAACCTTATGGATAAGAATGCCCCACTGTTATGTGTCCCTGAGCACTCACTATTGTAACTGCACAAGTCCACATCAAACACTGGAAGAAGTTTTATGGAAAATTACATTACGAATTCGTTGCCAGCATGGGCAGAAGTTTACTAAATTATGCCCAACATAGAAAGTTACTGTGCTCTTAAAGAAGTGGCAAAACCATATTTTGAGTAAATGAACAGTTCCGGCAGAAGCATCAATTTGCTGGCATAACCACTTCTACTCCTAAGGGCTTTGACCAGAAAAGTGCTGCCAGTCAGAGCTTGCACCCCTATATAACAGTTCTCCATACCCTGGCTGACACACAGTTATTCTGGTATATGTCTGTGATGATGAGTATCACAGAAGAAAATTTTTCACACTCTTTTACAGACCCTGGTGATTGCTGAGTAGTGCAGAATTTGCAAATGTCAAGTGATCACAAAAGCAGTAGATGCACAACTATGTTTGTGACTGTATCTGTTTTCTTTTTTTCTTTATTCCCCTGTAGATCTGAATTTGCAAATAGTGATATATCAAGTTTTCATGCAATTTAACCACTGTTTTCCTCTATACATTGGAAGGTGTGGTTCAATGCTAAAATCAGGTCTCATTAGAGATCACAAATTATTACCCTTTCCATTAAGATTCCTGCACGCTGAGAGCGAGGGCATGTGACACATCCACTCTCACCCATTGGAAAGATGCTGCAGAAAGAAAAATACAAGACCATTAGTAGTGAGATCTCACCATTACTTCAGCTTCAACCCCCCCTGGAAAGCATTTAGCTGCTTAAAAAGCCATAGAGCACAGCCCTTAGCATGTCTAGAAAAGAGCCAGGAAGGGGAGGGTACTGCAGACAGCACAGATGTCAGGGCATGGGGCTGAAGTGCCTGCACCAGCCACAAACTGATGTGTGCAGCCACTGTTTTTCATCACAGTTGCTGCAGCAATGCTGGGCTCTGGCATTCCAGTGGAGATTCAGACATATATTAAATTAAGCACACACACACAAAAGAAATTTACATAACTCTGAGGGTCAGAATGAAACCAACACAGGCCAGCACATGGAGTTGGAGCCAGCATGCCCTATTCTCCACTTGCACTGCTGGGGAAGTAGCAGTGTTACAGCTGGGTTAGTGGTGCAGTGCCCAGCTAGCACAGGGTCCCAGGAAACTTGATTATCCAGCTCCCTTGTCCCACTGGATACTCCTCAGTCTGCCTGTCTGATTTCTTGGAGAGAAGCAAGAGTTAAATATTGTGAACTATTTTTTAGGAGCTTTCACAAATACATAGAAAGATTATTAATTAAGAAGGTTATTTGTACTGTATCAAATAACACAGTGCCTCCTTCAAACTTTGCAACCTTACTTGTCGGATATCTTACTGGAGCAATAGGAGTTGAGGCATGTTTTGGGTTTGCCACCAGCTGCTGTTCTATTGCATTTCTATTCTAAATGTGTATTGGCTTCCAGCTATCCAAATTCTACAAAAAAAAAAAATAAATAAATAAAACCCAGCCCCTCAAAAAAACAGACATCCAAGTGGGAGGTTTACAATCAAGGTAGATATTTTTCTACCAGTTTTGAAAGGCTTTAGAGAAAATTTTCCTGGACTATGATTTTAATTTATAATTTTTTTAATGTTTTGTCAGTGTGCAGAAAAAAAGAGAAAGAAAATTAAAGTTAATGGGCCATTCAGAATTCAATATCATAGTGCATGCCAGCTTTAACACAGCCATTTTATTGCTTTATTTAAGTATAGAATCACAGAATGGTTTGAGTTGGAAGGGACCTTAAAGATCATCCAGCTGCAACCACCCTGCCATGGGCAGGGACACCTTCCACTAGACCAGATTGCTCAAAGCCACATCCAACCTGGCCTTGAACACTGCCAGGGATGGGGCATCCACACCGTCTTTGGGCAACCTGTGCCAGCGCCTCATCACCCTCATAGTGAAGAATCTTTCCCTAATGCCTAATCTAAATTTGCTGTCTTCCTGTTTAAAGCCAATCCCCCTTTTCCTGTCACTACATGCTCTTGTAAAAAGTCCCTCTCTGACTTTCTTGTAGGTTCTCTTTAGGTACTGGAATGTTGCTATGAAGTCTCCATGCAGCCTTCTCTTCTCCAGGCTGAACAAGCACAGCTTTCTCAGCCTGTCTCCACAGGAGAGGTGCTCCAGCCCTCTGAGCATCTTCATGGGTATCCTCTGGACTCACTCAAGCACGTTCATGTCCCTCTTGTGTTGATGGCCCCAGAGCTGAGCACAGCACTGCAGGCGGGTTCACCCAGGAGCAGAGTAGAGGGGCAGGATCACCTCCCTTGACCTGCTGGTCATGCTCCTTCTGATGCAGCCCAGGATACAGCTGGATTTCTGGGTTGCAAGTGCACGCTGCCAAGTCACAGTGAGTTTCTTGTCAACCAACACCCCCAAGTCCTTCTCTGCAGGGATGCTCTGAATCTCTTCTCTGAACAACCTGTAGCTGTGCCTGCAATTGCTCCACCCCAGGTGTAGGACCTTGCACTTGTCATGGTTAAAATTCGTGAGGTTGGCATTGGCCCACTTCAGAAGCATGTCAAGGTCCCTCTGGATGGCATTCCTTCCCTCCAGGGTACCAACCAAACTACACAGTTTGGTGTCATCAGTAAACTTGCTGAGGGCACACTCAATCCTACCGCCCACATCACCAACAAAGATGTTGAACAACACAGATCCCAACACAGATCCCAGAGGGACACCACTCATTACTGGTCTCCAGCTGGACATTGAGCCATTGGCCACAACTCTTTGAGTGTGACCATCCAGCCAATTCTGTGTCTCCTGATTGGTCCAACTGTCAAATCCATGCCTCTCCAGTTTAGAGACAAGGACGCTGGACAATGTCAAATGCCTTGCACAAGTCCAGGTAGATGAGGTCAGTTGATCGTCCCTTCTCCATCAGTACTGTAACCCATTCATAGACGGCCACCATAATAGCAAGCATGATCGCCCTTAGTGAAACCTTCACCAATCACCCCCTTATTATCTATATGGCTTAGCACAGTTTCCATGAGGATCTGCTCCATGATCTTGCCAGGCACTGAGGACAGACTGGCTGGCATGTAATTCCCCAGGTCTTCCTTTTTTCCATTCCTGAAAGCGAGGGTTGTATTTCCTCTTTTCCAGTCAGCAGGAACTTCACCAGACTGACACGACCTCTCAAATATGATGGATAATGGCTTGGCAACTACATCTGCCAGTTCCCGCAGGACCCACAAATGCTTCTTGTCAGGTCCCATGGACCTGCACACCTTAAGGCTCCTTGGATGATCTCGAGCCTGTTCTTCTCCTACAGTGGGTGATTCTTCATCCTCCCAGGCCCTGCCACTGCCTTGGCCTGTGTGGCTGGAGCTCTTGCTGAAGACCAAAAAAGTCATTGAGTATCTCAGCCTTCTCCATGCCCGGCATAACCAGTTCTTTCTGCTCTTTCCTTCTGGAGGGAGCTCACTTTTTCCCTTGTTTTCCTTTTAGCCCCAGTGGACCTATAGTAGCTTTTGTTGTCGCCCTTAATGTTCATGGCCAGACTGAGTTCTGTGAGGGCTCTAGCTTCCATAACCTGGTCTTTGGCTGCTTGGACTATTTCTCTGTATTCCTCGCAGGCTGCCCAGCTTTGCTTCCACCCTCTGTAGTCTCCTTTTATGTGTTTGAGTTTGTCCAGGATATTTAAGTATATTAAAGAATATATTAAGGAATAATAAAGAGCATACAGCTAAAGAGCTTTGTACTCATGATCATAGAATCATAGAATAGTTAGGGTTGGAAAGGATCTTAAGATCATCAAGTTCCAAACCCCCTGCATTATGAGTAATAATACCAGAACTGTATTTTTTCCTCTGGAGAAAACCCCAAAAACTTCAATTCTTCTTCACACACAGACAAAATATAAGGTAAAATCCAAGATATAATAAAATAGGTAGGAAGATGTCATTATGGAAGAAAGGGTGGTTTAAAGTATGCCAGTCTGCTGCCTGCCTCTACTGTCTGCCAAGGTGAATTGAGCTCGCAAGTCACTTGATGGGAGTCTATGATCAGAGCAATCTAGTCTTGTACACTCCCAAGTATGTCTATAGGTTTGCTGGAGAACTGGGAATGTAATTGTATGTCTTGAATATTTTTTGTATGTATGAACTGGAGAGCTTGGGAATATAATTGGATGTCTTGAATATTTTTTAGGAAAACCGGCATGTTTGACCTGCAGTCACAGGACATTCTAGGTCATTTGTCTATGTTACATTTTTCTGAAGTATAACTGAAAAAAAAAAACAAAAGAAATCCACTGCAGCTCCAAGCTCAAATGCAGCCACTTACAAACATATCCAGCTTTGTTCCATACTGCTGCTATTAATTTTTGCATGAAATCCTGTCAATTAAGAGCTACACATAAACCACAGCATAGCTGCTGGCAGAAATACAGGACTTGCTGCAACTATAAAAGCAGCCTAGAAACATTTAGATAGAAAATTACAGTTCCTAGCCTTTCAAAGGCTGAGTGCAATCCACCCCGCACAGGGACCTGTGCAAACACTTCTAGCATTAGACTCACATGAGGTGCAGGGGCAAGAGAGGCTTAATCTGCTCAAGGCCAATACAGAGCTCCTGCATCTGCATTTGCAGGTTGAAAAATGGGGTCACCTGTGCATTTTTGTGTTTCATGTGTCACTGATGAGCAGTTTGGACCTGCTGCTCGCAATATATTCTGCAAGGTGCTACGAGTTTTGACCTGAGGATTAATACTGCATGCACAACACTGGAAAAAAGCCCTCTTGGTTATTTCATGTGCTGACTGAAGAAATTACATCCTAGAAGCTTTATATATGGTGGAATCTTGTCCTTGCTTTCAGTGAGGGAGATTAGATGTGAGCACAAAGAACTAACAGATGCAAGTGGAGGATTGGACTGTGCCAGAGATAGCAAAGGTTGAATATTTCTCGTATCACCTCGTTTTTGGGGTGACCATCTGGAGCCAGCTCTCCCTGTTACAGCTGAGTAGATCTTGGCAGGCAAGTAACTCTGAAAATCCCTCTGCCTGCAGCATGAAAGGGGATGTGTCTTATCAGATGGAAAGCTCTTCAAAGAAGGTGGTGGAGGGAAATGCAAACAGCATGCCTCCTGACAGCCACTCAGTCGGCTTCCACAGCCTCCCTCCTCTCATCACTCTTTCAAGTCTCTTGGGCCACCGTCCAGTGTGTATCTGTCTGCTGCTTAACAAACTTTAGCTGTGGTTTCCAGGCTGATAAATAATTATGCTAATTAGCAGGTTGGAGGAAAACGTGATGTTATTTCTGTGGAATGTTCCGAGAGGCTGGAAACACTTAACTGCAAAAACGACATGTGGTGAAATAACCAATAATTTGTTTAAGAAACCCACATCTGGTATGCCTGCTAGAAACAGGGGTTAATAGTCTGTCAGGGGCAGGCAGTGGCAGTGAGTAGCCCTAGGATAAACAAAAAAGCCTTAACGGCAGGAAATGGGCTTGTTCTCCTAGCATAAGCATTTACATTGGCTGCTAACCAGCAAGAGATGTAAAAGGAGTTGTTTAGTTTACACTTGGAGAAAAATAAAAAGAAATGGAAACAAACAGTCTTCTGCATTTTCTGTATCTGTGAAAAGGAATAAAAGCCACTTAGTGTAGCTAAAAATGGTAATAACATCTATGCTTCACAGTCCTGGAAGGAGCTATAGACTCGACATAAGATTCTGGTAATAAAAAGGGAGAAGGATTACTTGATTTATTTTTGTATTATTGAAATAGCTGTCAGATAATTACATGCATGACTTTAAATGACAGCTCATACAGAAAAGGGAGGTGGTGGGATCAGGAGAAGAGAAGACAAATGGGGAAACTTGGTTAATTGATTCAGGTTGACATTCTCAAGTTTTCTTTATAAAAAGATTGACCCCGATTTTCTTTCTGAGGATAGAAAGTCCAAATGCCGCTTGCAATAAGAAGGAAGGAATTCTCATTTGACATCACAGTAGTCAGGAAAGAACCTGGTCTGCAAATGACAGGAATACACCCTTGCACTGGTGTGGCAGTGCTGCAGTACTTACAGGCACAAAAGAGAAGGACACATTTTAAGATGGGATGCAATGTAAATAATGTATTCATTTGACGAGATTCAGATGAAGTGCTCTGTGTGTGGCAAGCTGAATCTGAATATTCTACCTTAGGTGGTGTTTCTCCGCTCAAGTGGTATAACCCTTGCAAAGATTGCTGCTACATCTGAATTGTGTGTTTCACACAATAAAATATGACACCTCAGCAGATGTTGGCAGCTTTCTGTTGCACAGTGGACTACATGACATATCTAACTAAACTTTCTTTCATAGTCACTCTCAAAGATGTATATTATTCCTTGTCAAAATACAGAGTTGTGGTCTCTTTCCAAGCCCAGAGAAATACGGTAAGTGCACATTATCACCGTAGCATCTAAGTCACTCTTTCTTTCACTACATTAGTGCATATTACAGCCTTGCAAATGACAGGTTTTCACAGCCTCACATTTTAGTGTCATGTCTTGTTTCATAATGACATCATGTTTTTATTCTAGTGAACTGAGCCCCCAGCACCAGCGTGACCCTGCAACTTTGCAGCATTTCTCATGGCAGCAAGACCCCCAGGCCACATGTTGATGCCTGAGGTGGGAAGCAACAGCTGTAAAATGACTCAAAAGCGTCATTTATCAGAAAAAAACAACTCGCATTACTCAGTTGGTGTGGATGCAGCCAGTAATGTATGTGCTGTGCAGAACATGTGATGTGTTCTGGTCTAAGGCTGCAGCGTCGTATAGGAAAGTTGAATCAATTCTGGTGGGTTTTGATGTTTTCTATGAGTAATCAAGGCACTCTGCTGAGAAAGGGCCTGTCCTCTTTTACAGTTTCCCTGTGAAACAACAAGTCAGACAACGCTGTTTCTAGAAAAGAAGTCATGCCAGGGAAGTCCACCTCAAACAGTGGTGCTTTCACTTTTGCCACGTGCTGCGTTTACAACTGGCTGTGATCACACAGCCCTCAGCTTGCAATACTTGCCCTTGGTTTCACATATACTTGGGTTGTGTTTTAAATTGCCATGTGAATAGCATGTGACAAGAATAACAGCAGCCTTCCAGGAACAGAACTAGAGATGGAAACTGTAAAACCTATGCTGGATTTTTTGTTCCTCTGAATTCTGGTTCAGTCACGTAGATAGAACTGACATAGCCCATTTTTAAAACCAAGACTAGGGCTTGTTTGTGAATATATAAATGTGAGAACTCAAATTAAGGTAGAGTTGTTAACAGTGGGAATTTCTGTTTACCAGAGACTGACCTCCTGCATCTAAATGGATAGCAGCATCATGGAAGAGCAGGTAGATAAAAAGAAACAAGCTTTAGAAATGGTGATTAGACCTTAACTTAACCCTTGGAACTTCAGTAATCTTTTTCTTATATTGAATTCTGCTGAGCTGTGGATACCTTTTTGCTTTTCTGCATATTCTCAGTCCAAGTACATCCATCATACTTATGTTTGTAAGAAAAATTCTGTGTGATGAAGAGAGCAGGAAAAATATGTAAAAAAAAAAATTACTATAGCAACAGAGATTAATCATTAAAAATTGTAAATCTGGTTGGGCATTTTTCACTGAAAGCATTACTGAAGGAATACAGCTATTAACAGAAAAAATCATTCACTAAATAGCTATACCTGTCCCTGGTTTTGTAGAACTTCCATCAACACGGCAAAATGGTGCTCTTGTGAGACTTGGTGAGAGATTTGCCTAATTTCATATGGTTTATGCAAAACTTGGATTAACTTTGAGTGAACCAATCTACAAAATTGTTGAGCATCTTCACAAGCAGCCCCAGTGCTTGAACAGAAAGCACAGTCAGTCCTTACACTCCACTAAAGCCCTTTGAGCTTCTCCCTTTGGGGTGAAGATCCCAGGGACAGCTCTGGAGAGGCAAGGGCAACCTTTCTTTTCTCCCATGAACCACATGTGGGGATGTTTTATTTAGGTAGGCATGCAGCGAAGACAGAGAGGAGGAAACATGGACTGACCACTAGGCCTCAGCACCCCCAAAGCTTGCCAAGTGTCTAGCCAGGCCCCTGATGTCTGGCTGCTCACAGTGCCATTTCTTCCCACCAGCCCTAATGGCAAGCTGAGTTTAAATATATGATCAGGTATCCAAGTTTGGGATCTAAACTGAAGTGTTATGAATGTTTTTTCCTCCCTCCCAAAATTAACTGGACTGCAACTAACATTTGGATCAATCTCTGAACATGGCGTGTTCATATCTATCCTAGTTTATCCAAAACTGACAATTTTTAAAACCATTCTCCACAAAAAAAAAAGAAATAAACAAAAAACATTTTTGCATGACTCTAACATTTACTTTCATAGCTGATTTATGTAGGTATTGCATAAATAGAAATTTAATAAGCTTTCAATGTGTTACTGAAATAAATTTATAATCCATAATACACTGTGGTGGAGCATTTGATGAAACTTGTAACAATATCCTTTATTGCTTCTTTTTGGAAAGTTCTTTTCTTCAGGAATGGAATTTGTGTGTTTGAAAGAAAATCAGTAGGAAAAGCAACATTATAGGGGTCAGAGGAAGTTGTTCAAAGAGAACAAACATATTTTCCTGGCAGATGATGTTGAAAGCAACCAAATACAGTTGGCTTTAGAGTCGATTTTCTTGATACAAGCCCCACCTTCTGCTCTTACAAAAGAGATTGTTTTAAGCTGGGCAACATGAGGTCAAACATTCTTCCCATATTTTGACAATAACCAGCTATGATCATTTGGGGTATTTTTTTTTTATCTGCATTAATATCCAGTCTTTTTTAATGGTCTTGGCATGCTTTTCGCCTCAAGAACTTCCTGTGATAATCAGCACCAGAACTGGGCTATGTATAGCTGTCAAAATATATTTCTTTAACTAATATAATTTTGCCAGTTTGTTTTAAGATCATTACATACTATTTTATTTGTAATCTCACTGAACTTTGTTTACAAGTACTAAGATCTCATAAAAGTATAAATGAAAGGGCATCTGTAGAATGATGAAGACTGAGTCGTGGTTTATATAAAAACCTAATCACATAAGTAATCACCTAGTCTGAAACAAAATGCCAGTGTGTATCTGAGTACATGCAGATATGCACAGAAATATTTGCATTGGAATATCACTGAAACATTTCGTGTCCACACTTTTCATATCATTTCACTGCATATCGGTATCTACATGGATGTGAAATAGACAACTTCACTTGTTTTACAGGCATAACTACAAGTACTATTTAAATCAGAAAGTTTATTGTTCAAAGGTGCAAAGTGTCTTGTACATACGCCTTTACACAGTGAGCATTCCCAGTTGTAACCCGAATAAACGATGTTGTGCTTGTGAATAACCCATATATGCAGCCAAATGTCCCCATGGATCATGTAAATAAGAGCACTTAACTAATTTAACAAATGGCATGATAATTTAGTGTTTGCAATAGACAAATCTATGAATTCCAGTGAGAAATGGAGTCTGGATGTGCTATAGCTTTACCTAGAAGCCTTAGGGCTGACATGCTAGCTGCTCTCTTACATCAAGCTTTGAGCCTTCTCAGTATTACTGTGGGAAAGTATTTTGAGCTGCTTCCTTCCTTTGGCTCATTTTGAAGCTTAAAATGAAAAGAGATACTTCCCATGCACAATAACTGTTAGAATTAATGTGAATGACACACGCACCTAAAATGTGAAATCAGACACCACCCCTTGCATTTGTGGTTTACATGTTGTGCGTTGCAGAAATATAAAGAAGCTCAAGATGAAATCAGACATTATCCCCCCAAGACTGGAAAGTAACAATTTTGCCACATCCCACCTGAGTTTGGGCACATCTGGGCAGATTAGAGAACTCTGATACTACGTAATGACTCCTTGCAGAAGAGGCTGAGGTGAGTTCCACCCATTAATCATCCCACTCTACCCTTCTGGGCACTGTGACTACTGAAAACTTTGCCAGGTATTGGCAATGACAATGTTATGGTCAGCAATCTTCCTGACAGTGGCTGAAACTGTGAAACAGAATAAAAACATGTGCTGCTATTTAGTCGAATCTGGGAAGACACTAACACCTTTCCTCAACACTGGGCAAAGATGAGCCCCATCAATGGGGGATGCCAAAGCTGGTGTATTATGCCCTCACATCTGCAGAGCCTGCTTTCTTTCTCAGCCATCTGCTTCCACCTACGCTGCCACAACTTCGTTGAAATGGCAGTAAAGTTTTGAATGCAGTAAAATATGTGGTTTGTTTTGTTTTATTTTGTTTTCCCCCTGGAATTCTGAAAGTCATGAAAAAAAACAGGTTCTACGGAGAAAGGAGAGAGAGGAAGTAAATCCCTGCCTAGACCTAATATTTTTGTCAGCCTCTTGAAGGTCACAGTAAGAGCAGCTGTTGAAAACCTCACTGTCTTTTCCATACATGATTAAATACAGCCAAATATCAAGTCCTATCATCAAGGGGTCAGTTAAATGTAATTTCTTTCCGCTCTGCATATATGCACAGAGGGAGCTTAAGTCCTCTCTCATCTGGTTTCTTCATCCTTAAAAGAAACAAAAGCACACTGTACAGTATTTTCTAATTTGATAGTATCTTGATGGGATTTTAATATCCTCCCCCTTGCCAGATACAAGACACGGCAGCAACTGCAGCTACAGTTACGAGCTGCAGCTGTCTGGGGCCTGGAAGGGTCTATCTACAGCCTGGAAGTTTCTAATCAGTGCAAACACAAGAGCAAGGTCCGACCCTAGTAGCAAAGTTTTGAACTTCTCCAGGCAAACTATTGGCTGCTACCAGCAAAGTGCATGCAAAACCGAACCTGCATGAGCAAGCAGGCTGGCTTGAAAAGGGTGGAGATAGTCAGCTGCCAGAGTGAAGCAGGGGTCCTAGCAGTATTAATCACAGAAATAGAGCTATCAGCCAGGGAAAATACCATCTTCAAAAACTGCTGTGAATTGCAATTGTAATGGTTGCCACGGGGCAGTATGAACATGATGAGCACAGAGTACTTGGGTAGCTCCTCTACTGAGTGGAGCTAGTTCCTTCTCCCCTTCATGAGGTCAGGAAGGGCTTGCAACTAATAGCAAAGACAATAGACTTGGTAGAGTCAGAGTAGGTCTTGAAAGAAAAAAGCATTATCTTTTTTGAATAGTTTATATTATACACAATATTTGCATAGAATATACATTACTATAGGTATATATTTCTCTGTGAGAAGTTTCAATTGCTTTAAAAAATGACACAAACATCAACAGCTGTGTTATAACACAGCATTGTTTGGTGATCTCTTTTGTGCAGCTCTGATGCTTCTCATCATGATTGATGTGACAACTGTGACACTTTCACACATGCTCAAACATGTGGAGAGAAAAGCAACCTTCTTTCTGATTCTTCAAATAAAGACAAAACTAAAAATATCTAATCACTTCTGTCCTGAGGGTGGTTGTTTTTTTCTTGCCTGGGTTGTTCATTTGATGGAGGTTTATCACCATATAGAGCATACTCAACTTATCCAGGGGGCTGGAAATGCTGGCAAGGGATTAGCTACAGAGGCTGCCACATTAAAACTTAGGGAAATACAGAAGGTTTAGCCACTTGCTCAGTTAGCTAAAACGTTTGTCCATACTTGGGACTTAGCTTAGCCTGCAACTGCTACCTCAGTACGTTGCTGACATCTTCTTTCACCTCAGTTGATAATACCTGTGTCCACACTGTTTTGCTGAAGAATTTGAAACCCAATCTGATGATGACCTTCACTTCACAGTGGAATCAGTTGGAAAAGGATTCAGGTAACTCAAGACACAAAGATAAATTTTCAGCACGGGGATGAAGAAGTATCAGAATTCACAACAGTTCCTTAAGCCTGCTGTACTGTGTATAGAATGTAATCTGTACACACTCGAAAGGACAGCAGGGAAATTTGTTTGCTTTATGCTACATCTGAAAAATACAAATAATTTTAATTCCATAACACTATTCTGTGGTTGAAGTTAAAGGAGAAAATACGTAATTCTGTAAGCCAAAAGCCTCAGTCAGTAGCATTTTAACATTAAATCTATGCTTATTCAATGCATTAGAGGTGATATCTTTGTCAAACAAGCTCTTTTTGCCTGAAGGTTCGGCATTAACACTCCCTTAAGTCTGTTTTAAACACAGGTAGCTTGGCATTCCCATCCACAATAGGTTTAATAATTGTTTGGCTTCACGCAACAAACCATGCCTTTGTTTCTGCCCTTAACTGTTCTTTCATCAGCTGCTGCCATGCACATTAGACAGAACATTGTGAGAAGAGACAGACTGGAAGAGTGGTTTGTGAAAATATGTTGAGACAGCTGCTGAACTTTAAGGGCTTGTCTGTACCAGGCAAAAAGGTGCAACAGAGAGCCAGATGTTTTCAAACACAGCGTGATCTTTGCAGAGCTTGTATGGTACACAAGCAAACCTCAAAGCTGTTTGCAGAGATCAGCTGTACCAAAATGCCAGGAGGGTACAGCTGCTGTCACTACTCCCTCTGTGTCTTTGCTCTTGCTCAGTCATATTGGTTCAATGGGGACTGCAGCCCAAGGTAAGCAGGCCTCTCACACCCTTCTTTACCCACAACCCTACCCTACTGTGTTTCACAGGCACTTGATATCTCTCCCTCCACAAAAATTCTCTTTTTGCCTGTTCGTATGTAGTGATTTCACGTAATGAATCCAGCTGCCCCAGACATTCAGTATCCTTTTCTCACCTTTCAAATCCTCCCTTGGTGGTTAGCAGAGACTTTGTGGCCTGGGGTCAAAAGGAAATAATGAACAGTTGTAAATGTTCTCCAGTGGGAGCTCTCTCTGATCCTTCAGGCGGTGACACCCAACAAGACATGACAGCAGGAGCCACTACTTTCAGAGCACATCAGGTGAATGAGATATTACCATGGCCACCTGGATGTTAAGGAAGGACTTGACAAAGGGCCTTTCACATGAATGCCTGGAGCAACAGAGTCACTGGCTGTGAGTGGGGCATTGCTTCATCCTTTATGTCTTATCACATTGTGATATATTCTTCGGTTATAATCACATACTAGTTTTCAGGAGGATCCTTCATTGTGCATGTCAAACGAGTACAAGTAATGGTCTTCCAACCCTAGCTCAAATACTCCACCAGCTTGTAAAACATGGAGTATCCAACAAAATTCATGAAAAAAAACCCATATTTCCGTGATGCAGACTAACAACTTTTCATTGACTTTCTGATGACACTTTCTAATGGCCTTATCTTCTCTGATGCTGGTTTTCTAGCAAATTCCAAATCCTATGATTTATAAACTCATAGAATCATTTAGGTTGGAAAAGAGCTTTAAGGTCATTGAGTCCAACAACTAACTTAACAGAGCTGAGTCCACCATTTCCCTAAGCACAATTTCTATAGGTCTTTTAAATACCTCCAGAGGCAGCAACTCAACAACTTTCTTAGTAAGCCTGTTCCACTGCCTGAAATTAATTTTCTTTCTCACTTACCCTCTCCTAGACATCCTTTTCTTCTGCATAGTCTGAATGCTAGAACATCTCTTTTTAAAACAGTAGGAATATTACAGGAGTAGTTTTGTAGTACATAGCTACAGTTCCCTTGCTGATCCAAGATCCAGCCATTTAATTCAGTAGATTATACTAGCACATTTTTACTGACTTTATTTCCAGTGGGGTCTAAATAAACACGTTTCAGGTTACAAATATATTCCAATCTTCAAAGATCTTGAAATGCAGAAATCAAACTTCTTGCCTGTTGGCCATCTTAAGCCATAACTTGGAGAACCACTTCCAACAACTGAATTAACAACTTAGATCTGAGAATCCTGTAACTGGTCAACAACCTTCTGCCCAGGGAGGTTGTGAATGCTCCATCCCTGGCAGTGTTCAAGGCCAGGTTGGACGAGGCCTTGGGTGATACGGTTTAGAGTGAGGTGTCCCTGCCCTTGGCAGGGGGGTTGGAACTTGATGATCTTAAGGTCCTTTCCAACCCCAACTGTTCTATGATTCTATGAACATTAAAACATATGTTATGAAAACCTTCTTTGAATTACTGAAGTGATTTAAATAAAGCAAGCTGAGCCTATTATTTTAGACAGAAATACTTATAAGCCAATACTTTTTGCTGATCAGCATCTAAAAACAGGATTACAAGCACATCCATAGATCAGACATGTAGGTTTGTATCAATCTGACATTCTTCTAGAAGGAAGCATCTAAAGTGAGTAACATAAACAAACCTTTGCTTTGGCAGAAAAGATTCTCTCCTATTGGACGAGGCCTTGGGTAATATGGTTTAGAGCAAGGTGTCCCTGCCCATGGCAGAGGGGTTGGAACTTGATGATCTCAAGGTCCTTTCCAACCCTAACTATTCTACGATTCTATGATTCTATAAACCATAACTAAACAGGTTTATCTAGGCTCTTAACACTAGTAAACTACGGATTATGGGAATTTATTTCAAAAATTGTTGTAAAAGCCTTATCCTAATAAGCAAAGTGGCTGAAGTGGGTATCTAAAGTAACAGCACATGTCATCACACTGTAGGGAGACATATTATTTTGATTTAAACCTTTGATTTCTGTATCACTAGATAAAGTACAACATTAAAAATCATTTTCCCATTTCTATTGCCAATGAAATGGTTTAACAGAACTTTATAAAACAGATAACAGTAACTGTTATCTGTTATTGCTTATGCACACTTCAGGAAGTTTATGAGAGTTTCATGCCAGAGTGCTTTTTTTGGAGGGAGAGAGTTATTTTCTATTATTTATGTGTAATGTAAGTTTGTAAGTTCAGAAGGAATAGAAAATAGTGACTCTGGAATAATGATCTGTTTGGTGTCTAACAAAACAGATTCTGGAGCAGCTTCAGTCTAAGATTACCTTTCCATTTTTTCTCTCAGTAGGAAAAAATGTGGTGTAAGCTAATGCTGAAAGGTAGATGTTTAGATCAGAAAAATCAGATACTCTAATTTATTCTCATAGTATATTTTAATTTATTCTCACATGGCTGCTGGCAGGTATACCCATGTACATTTCAGCTTCTGCATTTCAAGCCGTGAACACAATCTAATTCAACCTTTTATAACCCAGCTACAGCTCTTGGAAATATCAGTAAATAGCCAAAAGAAATCAGCAGGTTATTGTGTGTAAAAAGAAATTGTGTGCAATCATTTAAAAAACTAATAGCATATATGCACATTTATTTTCAGGGAAATCGGGATATAGGACTTTTTAATAAATGAACATTTAAAAGGTGCATGAGAATAAGCCAGCCCAGTTTTGAAGCTCCTTGCAATGACTCCAGCTAGTCCCTCTCACTCCTTTCACCAGTGCTCTGCCTTTGGGGTTGCATTTCTTTGGTGTTGCATTTCTTTGGTGTTCTACATTGCAGCTGGGTTGCATGGTCTTGCAGTGCACCCATCTTGATTGTAAAAGCTCCACTGGGGAGCTGGGATCATGCCTCCAGGTATGTGCTTGTTACCAGGTACCAGGCATCCGATCTGTCTGTGGAAAGCTTCTGGATTAAGATAGCAGGAGGTATCTGGTTTCTTTTCCCGTCACTCCCCTGGAGTACGCTGGGATGACCCCAGAGATATCCCCAAAACTGTTGCAATGGGCCAGTGAGTCAGTGGGCCCTGACAGACCCCAGGGCTGCTCACGCACTCCACCCCATGCACAACTGTGAGGTCAACACATGGGACAGAAGGAGTAGTGGCAGCTGTTCCTGCAGGGTACTTGAGTGGACAAGGAAGTTGGTGATGTATTCAGTGGCTGTGGTCACAAGGGTCATAAACCCTAATCATAAGATACGCTGATTTCTTGGCATGCCACCAAATTTCAGCCCTGAAAACCTGTTGGGTAGTATTTGTTTCACTGCTGCTCTCCAGACTGTCACTGTTCAGTGGAGATATCCAGACTGCGTATCTCAAGCCTTCCCTCTCATGGAGGAACTGCAAGAAAAATATTTCACCAATTTTGTTTTTGAGGACAACCATTGGCTAGGCAGGCAGCTCCACCGCTCCACCGCATACGCAGTGGGACTCTCACTGCTGTGTCGAATGTACTTCTTGTGTTCACTGCTCTGGGCCAGTGAGACAGCACAGAAAAGGAAATATACATATTTATGTGAACCTTGGCAAAGGTTTCTAAACGATGTGGGGATTTTAAATTGATGTAACAACTTCACACTCTTTGGTGAGTTAACTCAAGAGATGCTGCTCTTATTTGAAAAGTAACTGGAAAAGAAAAACACCTAGAAAATAACTCCGCTTGCCTTGGCAGTGTTAGCTGAATCTCCTCTTCTTGTAAACATGCTCTAGGTCAAAGTTGATTCCCAAGCAGAAAGTCCTGGTGAAAATAGACAACATGTGTTGCAACAGACAGGAGAAAGAAGGTCATTGCAGTCCAGGAGCTGGCAGTTATCACCCCACCCCAGCACTTTGTTCCATCTCTGTCCTGTAGTCATGATGTCTCTGCTCACTTTCTCCAGAGCATGCAAGAAATCAGTGACAAAAAAGCATATATCTGTATTCACATAAACACATAAATGCTTTCACTCACAGCAGTGCTCTCATTATCTGGCTCATTATCAGCTCTCATCATCAGAGACAGCTAAGGCTGAGACAGGAGGAATGTTAAAGGATCCTGTCAGACTACTGTGTTCATGGTACACTCTGGCCAGGAATGAATTCCAGATGTCGGTGCACTGTGAATGCACCTCCAGCCCACAGCCCTGACCCCTTATAGATCACACTGGACAATACTGGCACCGAGCGGGGGGAAATGGTGGCTCATTCAGCCCAGGTGGTGTTACTAGAATTCATCAGGGCAAGGACAAGCACTCTAGGGATGCTGGCTGTGGAAAAATTACTTCTGCTAGAGAACAAAGGTTTCTTTTAATTAAAAAATTAACATTAAAAAAAAAAAAAGAAAAAAAAAAGAACCCTCAGACTTAAAAAACCCAGGCGGCTAGAAAAGTGTATGCAATGTAACTAGAAGCCCTTTTACGACATCTGTCTTACTTAAGTGCCTTTCTGAAAGAAACTGCCGTTAAACAGTTAACTGTTAAAGAAAGCAAATGTTTGGGTCTTTCTGCCTTGGCTTGCTTCTATATGATGGTCCAGTCGGCAGAAATATACAAGTCCGAATAGACACTCTTTCTGATTTTAAATGGCACAGGTCAGGTTACCTCAACCTATACAAACCTTAATCTTTGACATACCTTAACGCATGTTAAAGATTAGCTGGAGCAATGCTGAAATAATCAGGATCCATGCCACCAAAAAGCTGTTTCTGTGTGCAGACAACTCCTGTTAAGAATTATGTAGGGGTTTTTGGTAGCAATTGTGTTCTTGAGACCTTCTTTCTTTTTGTGAACATACTTTTAACACTAACATCTAGAATAAAGACTGGAATTAATTTTCTGAATGAAAGATTTCTTTCTTTCCCGTGTATGTTCCACCTACCGAAGAAACATAAGTTATTCTTCTAGCGATGATCTCCTTGTATCTCTTCATTCTTTGAGCACATCTATACAACTGAATCTATTTCTTTCCTATTTTTCTCCTGCAACAGAAATCTCTCCCTTATTTTTTTGCCTTTTTTTTATATAAACAGCACACAAAATCTATTCCTCCCCCCCCAGTACCCTGCCCTGCCCTGCCCTAATTTCAATCCTTTTATATGCAGTACTACAAGATATAACGGGATACAAATTTCCCTTTCAGTTCACATCCCCACTGCTGTTTTGGAGGGATTGTGGGTTTTTTTTCCTGGCAAGCCACTTTTAATCATCTAGTGTGATGTTTCTGTAGTTGCAGGGATATAGGCCTATATGCTACGTAATGCATGTCACATTGCAGCCCACACCTGTATGGACTGCATATAAGAAGTATGAAGCTATGCACTCACCCGGGTCAAGCTCTTTGTGGCAAATGTATACTTATTTTAAAACTAAGACCAAAGCTTAAAGTTATTTAGCAACCTGAAGTTGTAAATTGGACATCCTCTTGGATCTTTCAAAAGCATACAGATATAAATCTCCCACGAGATGCTTATCTTAATTATTAAGCCCCTAAATTACATTATAAACTTGTTGCTTAGGCTTTTCTTTTTTCCCTCAACAAATTACTTACAAACCAGACCTGCCTTTCCCTGAATGTACTACTTACAAGTATGCACCAAATACTTTGGCAGAATTATGTTCATGCTTCAAGCTATTTGGAAAATGTTAATTTAATCTTCTCCCTTTTTGTTATTCATGTGGGCAGCCAGTCACCTAAATCATATGTTATCATTTCTGCCTTCTCACTGGCTGCCTAAATGTTTTTACTGGGAGAATTATGAGCATTGAAGGCAATAAGCAGCAAAACCCAGGCAACTTGCTGCTGATAGGAATTTGATGATAATAGCTGCTCCTCTCAAAATCCACTAAACTTGTAGTTGATCTCAGCATATTTGTGGCTTCCATGTCTTTGAATCTAATATGAGCCCTGTCACCACAAGTCACAGTTACTGCATGCTTATCCACAGGAGTGCTTGCCAGACACTTTTCCTGTTGGTTGCTTCACCTGACTGATGGTCCAATAAAGTGTGCATTGATGAATCTGAACACTTAAAATGAGTGCCTTATCCTGTACTTTGGAATTGAAAGCAATATTTAGATACCTGTGTGTACGCTTAGGGGCTTAATGACAGACTTATGAGCCTATTAGTAATTCAGCGCTGAAGACCAGCGTGTGCTGCCTGGACATATATGTCAATTAATTCGTTTTTATTACCAGATCTAATTTTAAACTGTGGTCATTTCTTACTTTTTGAAATTGACCAAGATAATAAAAACAAGTCAATGTCCCAGTAACAGTCAGGGCTGAAGCAGTGTTGACACTTTGTGGTAAGAAAGGTAAATATTTACTTAATGAAAGAGCTGCCAAGCTCACGATTTCTGTGAAAACATGAGATTTTAGTAAAGTAAGCAACAGGCTTTCTTTCATGAAAATAGCATTCTGATGACGCTTGGTTTTCATAGGCTCTTTTCACCAGAATTGCAGTGTTCTATTTTACCGAGAAAAAGAGTACTTTTGAAGAAGTGCTTGGAATTACTTGTCCCTTTTGACCAGATTGGAAGATGAGCATATATATTTTTGTCTGTTTTGTGGTTTTTCCAAAGACTACATCTATTTTTTAAACATTCCAGGTTTGGTGCATTATTAAGATAATGAGTGCTCAGCTTCCCCAGCATCCCTCCCTGCCTCCTTGAGCACAGTATGTCCCCGTAGAATCATCTGATTTTCCTCTGGATAAGGAGGTGAGGACAAGAAGAGAGGTGTTGCTCTTTGTACACTTGTCTGCTGTAAACACATTTTGCATCCTATGCTCTGTTTACATTTTACAGACATTTGGGACAGGATTTATTTTAGGACTTTTTATGTTTTATAACTTCTACCTGCCAGATACAGAATATCTGAGCTCCCTCACAGCAGGGAATAGCTATATGTTTGAGCAAATGGGCTCAAGAAATTGAAGAAAATATGGATTTCTGTTTTCTCATTCATTTGTGACTGTCTGGGCAAACACTTCATCTTCTTTCTTGACAGAACAACACCCGTTACAGAGAAAATCAAGGGCACCCATACAGAGGTAAAACAGAGCCATTAAGGCCAGCCAGGGGAGCACAGGGGAATTTCACTTGTGCATGTGCCTCATTTCCTGTTTCAAATGGTTTTTTTAGTCCTTTAAAATTACCAGGTAAATCGGCTCTGCAGATTGATCAGTTCAGAGCCTCTCTGTGAATCAGGTCCTTTGTGACCACAGTGCGGAAACCTCACTTCAGCCTAATTCAACAGCAGAAGGCTTGGCAAGTGCAGATGCAGCCCATTTGCCAAGGGTCTGTGGTCCTCATCAATCAATCACCACCATTGCTGGCAACATGAAGAATCTCCCACTTAAAGGAGGGCTGTGTCTGAGTAGCCCAGAGTTCAGGCTCTATTTTTAACCTAACCAAGACTGGTCAGGCTGGAAGTGGAGAAGTGAAGCAGTGTGGCTCTCCACTAGTGCAGCCACTTCTGCTGTGGTTTGGGGATTTAAAGAGGGCTTTGATCTCTTGTGCTCTCTACCCCACATCACAGACTATAAACTAGGTAAGGATTAGAAACATTTCAAGGGTGATGCAGTGTATCTGTGGGCATGCAGGGAAAAAGAAACTCCATTTCTATGTCTGCAAAACACAGCATCTCCCACTACCAGTACAGACCTATGCTGTCTTTACTATTTCCTCACCAGCCCTACAGAAGAAGACCTTTCCGTCCCTTTAAAGTGATGCTTTCACCAAAGTGACCAGGCACATGAGCGAGTTACATTTGGGCAAGCAGAAGCGAGAACTTCAAAACTGCACCAGCTGCTGCAAGGTACCTTGAAAGCTTACCAGCTTGCCATAATAAATGTGAGGTACATGTTCCCTTTTTCCCTGAGGAGTAAATTATAGAGGGATAAAAGAGGTAGCAGGGTACACAGCGGGCAGCTGTGTCTGTGAGCCTGCCACCAAGCACAGTACCCAAAAAACTTAGCTATTTTTCTCTGCTAACATTAGATTCATTCAATGTGGCTGCACACTGCATTGTAAAACACAGTGCAGTAGAAAAACAGACCACTAGCAATGCACATAGAAAAGTTTTGGGTTAGTTTCCCTGGCCTTCCTTTACTTACCTCAGTTCAAATTAGATGATCTCTCCAGCTACTGGCTCCATTCCATACCATACTACTGAGCTGCTCTCTGGAGATATTTGATTCCAAACCTAAAGTTATTTCTTTTAAATTTAACCTAAATTAACCAGGCAAAGAGGGAAAAGTGAGCGGTGGTCTCTTAGCAAAAAAAAAAAGCTCTCCATGTTCCAAATTTCCCAAGAGGTCATTTTTTAATTAAAAGGCAGTAGTTCCTGGGAAAAGAGCAGAGGTGCATAACAAAAACCCTTCCTCAATTTCTTTTGCCTCTTTATGCCTCTGCAGTTCTAGAAAAGCCTCTGCTGCACGCTAACCATCCCGGCTGTAACATCTGTGCAGTGCATTTTGTTTTGGTTTGTTTGTTTCCTCTAAAGCCTGGCTCCTGGACAGTGAGCAGGCCAGCTACAAAGGACACAGCAGCTCAGGAACACAATTTTACAGAAACCTTGGCAGAAGGTGCGCTCAGTCCTGCCAGGCTCCTCACAGCCTGGATGCCTGCAGCACTTGCAGGGGGAGCATGGAAAGCCAGACAGCTCCCTCCTTTCAGACCCACACAAAGGCACCCCTGCATTGTCTTTTTATCGCTTGCAGCCCTAGCACTACATGGTCAGTGAAAGCTGCCCACCTTCCGTCAATGCACCTAGCAGCACGAACAAGGAGGCTGGTGGAGGTGGCCATCTCCTGCCTGCCATCACGTCAGGTAGGTCTCTGACATTCCTTCCAGGAGAGAAGGAAGGAAGGAAGGAAGTAAAAGCGTTGCTCCCTGTCCTGTTAATGCACTGCTAAGAAGACAGTTTTAATGCCTTTACTCAGTTGCCCACTGAAACCTTTCCCTCCTGCTTCTCACCAGCTTGTTTTTCCATCCGTGTAATAAATAAAGGCCTCAGGAGAAGGACAACTTGCAATGTTCATCTACTTAAACTTCTGCTGTCATCTACAGAGCTCCTTCTCTGGTTTCATATATATACATACACATCCCTATTTTGGCCATGCAGTGACCTGCAGCCTTTATTTTTACCCTGCTTTAATTCTACCCTGTAATGCAAACATTTACCATGTAAATGTATTCAAACCACAATTTCCACTGCCCAGTGCACGCTGTGAAAATTTCCCCCTCCCCAGCATGTTTTAAGGTCATTTCCATCAGTTCAAACACTGATTATTCATTATATCAAGTATTTGCACTGGTGGTTGATGACAGCCAGGAAACCATAAGCTGCCTTGAGGCTTGTCTTTCTATCAGCTCCTGCAGCTGGGTGATGTGGGATTTTTTTCTGCCATTAAAACTATTAGGTTGCTGCAGTTTGTTTGGTTTCAGCTTACCATAATTGCTGCCATTTCCACGGCTGATTTGGTCTATGTTTGAAGTTGATGTACAATACAAAGCGTACTGCATGTGTAGCTGCTCTCCATGTGTCAAGAAATTAGAGGGGGAGAGTGTGTGTATATGTGCATGTGTGCATATATATAAACATCTGCCATGTAGCTGTCTTCTACTTATTCAAGTCTCTGAGGGGTTTACTCTACCAAAGGCAACTGAGTGTCTTGACTGCTCTCACAGTGATAATCACTCAGGTTACTTCTACTGGTTGGGTGGAAACAACCACCACAAGCCGGGGAGAACTGGGATGACTAGCAGAGGGTATTTAATACATATATATATAGTTACAGGCCACAGGTCTCAAAAATATTGAACATGAAGGTTTATGTGGATATTAAGCCATCAGGGCAACATGTGTTCGTGGTGCTGCAGCTCCCATCCCTCGTTGGTCCACTGTAATTCAGTGCAGTCCAAGGGATGCTCTTAAAACAGGAATGGTGACAACCAATTTTATGGCTCAGGGACCTGGAGGAGACCCTGGCCCAGGTAAGGAAAAGCAACAGCTGGCAGGGGAGACAAGGATGCTCCTTCGTTTGAACTGCTGGCATGAGACCTGAACACAACAGGATTAAAGCCCTTTCTTGGGTGACTCTTGCTGTGTCTCAGGTCCCCATTTGTAACTGAAGGATAACAAAGCTGCTGCTGGCCATCTTCTGCCACATTTGTGGTGCAAGCTTCTTCAGGGGAAAACCTCTTTCTAGTATATGTTAATACATTACCTAGTGTGAGGGTAAAAAGGCACAGATCACAACCGTGTACATGGGCACCTTACAGTGGATTAGATTTCTTATTTTCCATTCATAGAAGTATTTAAAGTCTTTCTGAGTCTTACTTTCCCTGTGCTGATCTATGCTGATGATTATCAGAGTTTGTGCCTCTGAATCTCCAGAAGCCACTCATGTAAGAATGGAGGAAGCCAGGAGCTTTTTTTGAAACCGTATGAGGACCAGAGGAAAAGGAAAGAGTGCTTGGGCTGGAGGATGTACCTTTTAACTGAATCTCATTCCTTATTTTTAGTTATCCCCAGCTTATAGCACACCTGGGAGGCACAGTACCATATCATATGACAAAAAAATACATACAACTAGATAGGAAAGAGAAGTGTAGAAGAGAGTTATGTTGGTCTAACTGTAGTCAGTAGACTGGAAGTGTTTTCTTATGTGTCTGACAGCCCTGCCCATTATAGTAATGGTGAACAGGCTGCTGTGTCTTGCTTCAGACCCTGTTTTTCCTTGGTGGGAATAAATAGTCATTTCATGGCAAGTAACTTAGCCAGAAATGGATAATACACTGAAAATAGGGGTCCCACTGTTCCAGTGTCACTACTGGATGTGCTGGTTGTGAATACTTGTGCCAGGCAACACCAGCCTCACTGAGTGCACCAGCATTGAACCTCTGGAGAGGAGCACAGCAAACAGAAGACCTGCTTAAGCTGACAGCAGCAGTACATATGTCTCCTCTGTGAGTATAAAATAACTCAGACTAAGAGTACAAAGACCCAAAGACACATCACCTGTGTGTGTGCTGAACTAGTCCAACACCCTGACTCCAACCTTGGCCAGGAGCAAACACCAGCAGAGGAGGGGATAACAGGACACATCTATAATAAACAAGCAGTTGTATCTCTGAGGACTGGTCCTGGGCCCCTGAGCAACACTGGCCACAGCGCTGTGCCTTGCTGTGGCTGAGGCAGAGACTGGAGGCTGAATCTAGCTCTGTCCCACAGATGAGAAGTTCTGCTTCCCATCACCCTTTTCTTGGTAACTGGGATAATAGGACCTTGATACCTTGATCAAGTGTGTGCTTTGAGATCCATAGGCTAAATGCCATGTAGGGCCTAACATCAGTGTATATCACAGTGTACCATAGTATGAGGATGTGAAAACCCAGGATATGCCTTCAGACTAGTTCAGGTCTCCCAGCTGAATCCACATACCGTGTCACACATCACTCTCATGCCTACTGTTCCCTTTCTCAGCATCATCCCCCGGGTCTGCATCCTGCCCTATCTCCTCCCTGCTTGCTGCTGCCTGCACCTCTCTCCTGCATCAGCCACCGTTGTCTCTTGCAGCCTATCTGGCAGTACCAGCCTGAGGCACGAGGTGTGCTGCCTGCTTTTTTTTTGTGTGAAACCTGAGCAATGGCTAAGCAGCAGCTAAGGTAACTTAAAAAGGTGGATTTAGATTTGTTGCTGCCTGACTTCTTACTCACTGCTCCTCAGGATCTGCTGGGTTGGAGAAGCTCTGCTGACAGAGAGGTGTCTTTGGTAGAGGAAGGACTTGAGCCCAAACCCCTGTGGGATGGGACCAGTGCTCCTCTGCCTGTCTTCTCCACTCCCAGGTCTCTGCTGACACAACAGGGACCTGCACTACTTGCCTGCTCAAAACACACCAGGGGAGACAAAAGCAGGTGACAGCTACAGCTCTGCAAAAAGTAACAGCGGCTGTTCAGCACAAATGCTCCTTGCCAGTGTGACCTTTCACCAGAAGCTCTTTTTCACGGACTCTGCAAACAGTTCATTTCAGCATCTCACCTGAAGCCCTCCCTAATACCACAAGTGCAGGAGCTGGGCAGGAGTGTGATCCACTGCTAACAAGGCATTTTTAAAGGAATGTAACAACACACCCTATGTAGGAAAAGGATTCATTTCTTCCTTTAAGCAGATTTGCTGAGCTGAATGGAATAGCAGGTTGCAAAGCCTTTTGTATTTCAGACTGACATTCAGACCATTTTTGCTTTTTTGACCCATTAGTCACTCTGTCCAGCCAACGCATTTCTTAAAACACTGCAGAGGGGCTGTATTTGCTGACACCGACCACAATCACAAGTATTTCACAGGCACAACTACTGTCATCTGCAGTGCTGACTGTGGAAAAGCACAGTAAATAAAAAAAGTTGCAGTTAGAAAAGCCAAATTAAAACAACAGCAAACATTCCACATTTGCAATCATTTTGCCATTTACCCAAGGTTCTGCTTCGCGCAGCCCTCCTTCCTCGCCATGTTTTTTGCAGAGGCCCCTCCAAGCCTCGATGCTGAGGGCTGAAAATTCAGGGTGCACCAGCCAGACCCAAACTCATGTTAAAGAGGGTGGGAGGTGGCAGCCAGCCTACTGTGCAGGTGTCCTGTAAGAAGGCAGATAACATTCCCGACATCACAGAGGAACAGCAGTCTCCAGAGATGTGACATCTGAGGCTTCTCTCATATTTTGCTGTTGCTGCTGTTGGCTGTATGCTCATCCCTGTCCTGGAGAGGAGCATGTGGGTCTCACTCCACCAGCAGCACAGCAGATGGCTCATGGTACCTATGGCCAGACCACACTGAGCACAGCATCTAGAGCACGTGAACGTAAACGTGCTACAAGAGCACATTTATTCTGATATCCTGTAAAAAAAAAAAATAAATAAAAAAAAATGATAGATTGTCTTTGTTCAAGTGGGAAGAGACCTTTTCTTTGCCTCAACAGGAAGCAGTTGCAAAATAAAAGAAGATTAAGGAGATTAAACTGAGGGGAGTTTTTGAAGCCATGAAAAGATGAAATAGTTAAGAATTCCCCTACAACATTTTGTTCCAGAGAAAGCAGAGTATAGGAAATCAGTTCCTCAGATAAACTATTTCACCACTTGTGACTCCTCACTCAGGGGACAAAAAGAAGTACAGAAATCTGTGTGGTGGAGGGAAATAGACTTTGTAAAGTCCTACATCTAAAGAAGCTAGAACCCACATGTCGAATGGAGGATAGATCCTTTTTGCATTGATAGAGCTGTTTGAGGGAAATCCTACACCTCTTCCTGAATATGCCTGTATATTCACACAGTTTTCTTCAAGCAGCAGAACTGGGGTAAAATCCACCCAAAAATTAGATTTTACAGCAAAAAGGCTGTTCAAAATAACAATCCCAGTGAGCCATCTCAGAGGGGCTTACACATTTTGTGTTTGTTAAACAATTTTATTTTACAAACACAATGGGATTTTTACATCCACCATCATTAAGTAATGAGCATATTAGGCTCAAAGAAGTGTAAATAAAGATAAAGCAGTCTGGAGTTTCATGTTAGGAGCTAAAAAGAAATCTAGGGCTTACCTCAACCTGATAACACATGTTAAAACTGTGATAGCAACATTAAGACGTGATTTCGTGTTACTTACATGTTAACTAATACAGGCAGACAAACCTGGAGTGGAGAACTTTAAACAGGGGAGAGAGGTGACACATAATCACCAGCAGAGAGTTCATAAATTAGGATTAGAGAGTAAACCAATGCAGTAATTGGTACGGGCTGCCTAGTCATGAAGAGGCAGGTGAGACGTTCTTTGGTCTTTGGAAGACACCTCTTGTCTGCAGACCATCTTCCTCATGGGGAACTTCAGCCACCACTCCAGTGATATTCAAAAGAGTAATGCAGTGGGGCACAAGCAGCCTCACTACAGAAACCAAAAAGAACTGTCGTGGTTTAACCCCAACCAGACAGCTTTTTCACTTACTCCCAGTGAGTGGTGCCAGGCTGGAATCAATCGAGGCCCACGTTAGTCCGCCCCCCCCCTTCCCCAGGGGCTGCCGCCCCCTTTCCCCACTCCCAGAGGGGTGGGGAGGAGAATCGAAGGAATGCAACTCCCACGGGCTGAGATAAGAACAGTCTAGCAACTAATGTACAATACAAATCACCACCACTACCACCAACGACAACAATGATAAGAGAAAATAGCAAAGGAAAGGAGTACAATACCACGCGCCGAACCACCAGTCCAACCTGGCCGACCCCCTCTCCTTCCTACAGAAACCAGGAGGTTTCTGTAGCACGTTGATGTTCACCTCTTTACCATGACATTGACCAAACTCTGGCACAGGTTTCCCCAGGAGGCTGTGACATCTCACTCTTGGAAGTACCAAAATCTGTCAGGAGGGCGTCTCAAGCAGCCTCCTTTACCTGACTGCAAGCAGAGGGGGTTGGACAAGACAACCTCCAGAGGTCCCTGCCAGAATCAGACACTCTGTGACTGTAGTACATCTAAGGAAACCCTTTCCAAAATCTGGCTTCCTGGAAATTGAAAGTTGCCTTAAACAGATCCGAGATAAATCACTTCAAACATCATTTGTTAAAAGAGCACAGTTGTGCAGGTTTGCAGTTGTGCAGGTTTGCAGTTTTGCAGGAACACAGCCTTTACTCACTAATAACCTCTAATGAGTTCCCATAAACCAGCATGAAAAATTGCTTCTTACCAATGACAGAACTGTAAATATCTGGAACAATAAGGTTATACTCATGGCAGAGTGGTTTGAAAATTACTGAGAGAAGGATCCCCTAACGGTTCTACTCCCAGACTCTCCCATTTGTATCAGGTCGCACATTCTCCCTTAAGTAAAGTCAACTCGCATAGATCGGGTTCTGGAAAAAAATATATTTTTAGTATGAATGACTCAATAAAGAGTTTCTGAATTCAGCATGAAAACACATTAGATCAGGAACTGGTGACAAATCCTACTTCTCCAATGTCAGGTGGATTGAGTAATGTCTGGAAAGACTATGATTCTAAACTGAACATCTGGGCATGTCAAAACAGTTTAAATATGCTTTCCAGTTTGCAAAAATTAAGTTAACTATTCACTTAATTTAAAATATTCTTCATACCTCACAGAAGTTATTATTTTCTGTACTGTAAACCTTTTCATTTTTTAATAGGAATGCTCCCAGCAGGTAAAACTTGTTTAACATAACAATAACTTAAGGGAAGAGGTATGAAGTAAACACTTTTTATTAGTGGGACAAAGACGCTTTTTAAACACTAAAGTCAGGACACTTTCTTTCTTGATCTGTATTTGTCACATGCTTACAAGAGCATTATTCACTACTGCACGGGTCAGTAGAGTCTGGATAACAAGTATGGTTTTCTTCCCTGTAAGCACCCCTTTTGGATGAAAAATAATCTACCTTTGGTCAAGTGCATGCCTAAAGCAGAAACACAAGCAATAAAAATGTCTTGAAATTTAGTTATGAAGAGTACAAACAACAGGAAGAAAACCAATTACAGGATTCTAGGAGTGTAATTCATTTCATAGATTTCAAATGTCCTTGTTTGGACATATCAGATGCTCAGCACCTTCAAAGATACAGCTTTCCTGATTCCAGATGCAGTGTTAGCATCTGCCCAGATGGCTTCACCATGACTCCAGAAGACCCCCTGGATAAGCCAGTATCATAGAGTCATAGAATCACAGAATGATTAGGGTTGGAAAAAACCTTAAGATCATACAGTTCCAAACCCCTTGCCATGAGCAGGGACATCTCACACAAAACCATGTCACCCAAGGCTCTGGTCCAATCTGGCCTTGAACACTGCCAGGCATGGAACATTTACCACTTCTTTGTACAACCTCTTCCAGTGACTTGTTAGAGTATATATATTTCAAATGAACCTTAATATTCACTGGAGACTTAACAATAAAATTTTGAGAGTTTGGCTTCCAGAATATCTCTATAAGAGACTGACTTTTACTGAGCTGTTTGCATAACTAGTGAAAAAGCAGTTTACAACAGTTCACGTGATTCAAGACACATGACAGATAAAAAATAGGGGCATCTAAATTTTTAGTTATTCAGTTCTGTCTTGTTGACTGTTTTTGTTTTGCTACTTTTCCTAATTTCCTTGTTCCTCTATTCACTGCAAAGGCATCCTACCAAAAATGAAAATTGCCAACATCCCCTCCTCCCTCCAAACAACAAAAATCATTTTCAAGCCACAGGAGTAGTAAACATTATAATTTAACTATATGTGTCACTGCCAGCTCCTCAAACAGCTGTGTTTTAAACATCTCAATGCTCTAGAAATAATCTGCAAGTATAGCAAAAACACCTCTGCTACATGAAATCTGTTACATCCATATAATTCTCTCTTCACTCTTCATCATGTGTATATTTGTGTAAGACAGGTTAAGCAACCTCCAGGTGTATAAGAAAGATATGCAGTGATTTTGGATCCCCCCACCTAGACTTCCTTTTTTTCATTCTGAGAAAAAGTGAAAGATCTGATTCTAACACTCCTTTTCATGAAACAGCAAACATTCTGATCTGCAGAAACTCCTCTCCCTTCCAAAATCAGTTTCATTTCCATTTTTGACATATGATGCAAAGCCAAAACAAAATGTTGTTGCTATCATGTTTCAGTCATCAAGAATTTTACTGTTTTGTCAATTTCTCAAATGGGGAAAAAAAAAAAATCCAAGCAAAATTTATGTGATTTTAAGACTGTTACCAAGCCAAGACTCGCTTTTTTGTAACTCACTTTTGCTTATTTAAGCTCTGTTCCAGAAGAATACTTAAGTATTTGTCCGTGTGCTTTGAATAGTTCAACCCAGCAAAAATATTAATGATTTTCCCCACCTGAATCTATTTTTTTTTTTCCTCTTCAAGTTCTAAGGTTCACAGTTTTCATCTCATAGTGGTGACAAAAAGCAGGACATTATAAAACATGCACGGAACACTGACTTATAGGAAGAAATTATGTAAAGAGCTTCTGTTCTTTATCTTTCCTCACAAGAAGGTTTATATGAAATTGAATGATCAGGATGGTACTGAAAAAAATGCTCACACAAGATAGGATTAAGCCATGAGATCTGTTCCCATACAGACCCTGAAATACAAAATGTGACAACCTTCGGAAAGCGCTAGATGCTTATATAAACTCTGAATACATCAAGGAGAAGTATTTTGGAAAAAGTATTAAAACATATTCTTCACTTAAGCAAAACTAAAACTACCAATAATCAAGATGATCCCTTGTCTGCAAGTTTCTTGCACTTTCATCTGAAGCGTGTCACTGACAGATGTGGCATGCTAGACTAGACAGATGATAGTCATAATCCGGTATAACAGTCTCCACACTCCAGTTTCATGGGCTACTAGAGCTTTTTCTCCTCCATGTAGTACCTAAACCTTTCCCTGCCAACCTTCTGCACTGCTTTGCTTCACAATAGATACAACACAAAGCATATCTTTACAAGCATAATATTATAAAGCACAAAGGTGCAATACTATCAGTTAAGTCAACTATTATACCCTTTATGCCTTTTTCTTCTTTAAAAGAGGTTCTCCTTATGAATAGCAGACGTGAAAAGCAAGGGTTAATTGATCAAGTTTTATTCACCAATATTATGTTTCAAATAATAGAAGAATTAAATTATTTTCTGGAGATCTTACTTCTGGAATCTTTGCTTGCAGCCTAAGTTCTTCCACAAGCAAGGTTTTTTGTTTGAGTTTTGCTGTGTTGGTTTTTTTTTTTTCTTTAATACCAAACATTTCTGAATCAGCATTTTAACCAAATATAAATTTTTAAACTTTAGGCCCTGATTTTCAGCTGATGTAACTCAGCGTGTCTGTGTTTACCTCACTAAAGCCATCTCAAACCCAAAGGATTAGTAGAAAACACCAAAGATGCCTGATCTCTGGCCCACCTGAGTGGTAACAGTAGCTGAAGGACATCATTTCCAGTATGTGCTTGTCTAAGCTCTTTTGAAGTGAAACGCCAGCCCATACACACCAGCCATCTCAGTGACTCTTCCATTGCTTTACAGTCCTCGACATCTCCTGAGTTACAGGAAAGCAGAGTCTGAGGCAGAGAAACAGTGGATTTATCTGGGGTGCAATGCTTTTTGACAGCCTAATATATGTTTCCTTGTCTGTTTTAATGATGCCAATGTTTCCTAATCCCTTAATAGAACTGTGTAAAAAATCCCCTAAATGTTCCATTTTCTGAAGCACATCTGGTGCGATCCTAAAAATTTAAACACACACCTGCCAAACTTAATTGTGAGCCTTGCCTTCTCTACTGACACACACTTTCTGTCTGCCACTAAAGAAAAGGTGGAAGCCTCTCACAATGCAGTGTGGTTCACAGACCTCCAGATCTGGTTTATCCTGTCCTCAGTAATATTACACACATGAGGGTGCAGATCAACTATAAAACATTCCTTTTGGGACATTTGGACAATAGACAATTGGACAATTGCAGCGACCAGCAGCTGCTTTTTAAATAAAGAATTAAGGTTATTCCAGACCTTCCCTCAGACATACAGTAACAAGTTCCTTTGCATCGCATGGCAGGGAGGCACACAGTTATATGAGATGCCTGGGAGAGCAAGAGAGCATGGTACAATGTGGGGAATTTAAAAAATGCCTCAGAGATAAGGTGGAGGCTGCTCATGTACAGAAACAGGCAGTTGTGAAGTAAATGTCACTATTTTTTACCGAGGCCAAGACAGCTCTCAGCAGCTCTGTCGGATGTGCTCCAAAATACCTGAATGCTAGGGGCTGATGGGGACAGGGTGGCACAGGACTCACTGCTATGCAGGGACCCCTCTGCCCTCAGGACTGTTTGCTCAGCTGCTGTTAAACTGAACATTTTGGTGTCTTTTACATTAGTGCTCGAGAGTGCTGCATCTCATGTCATCTCATGGTGCTGCCATGACAGCACCACCCCTTCCCACCCCTTGATTTACCATGGCAAGAGCAGTCCCAGAGGGCACCAACTGGTTTCTTTTGAGATAAAACTAGACCAGCAGATACCTCCCAGGAGGTCACCTAATGCACTCCAGCCACTCCTCTATATGTTGTCCAAAGCAAAATCCCCCAAGCATAGTCAGTGGGCCTCTGCACCACCAGTTTCACATTGCTGGGCTGCTCTTCCCATGTTGCACTACTTGCAGCTGCCGGAAGCTTGTCACCCTGCAACAGTCCAGGCAGGAATGTACAAAGATATATGTGGACAAAAGGCTAGTTCTCATTCACCGTCATCAGCACTGACTGCTACCTCTTTGGCAGCACCAGCACCTGAGACACATGAATGATGAGCAACAACGTATTTTTGCAACTTATAGTGGTCCATACTTTCCCACTGACTGATTTCCAGAGGAGGCTTGTGCTGCTTCACAGCCTGCAGTGTGGTGCAGTTTAAAAGGACAGTTTAGCTATCACCTCAAAAAAGTACCCTTTGGCTCTTTCGGATAGACAGTATGGTTGAACCAGACGAATGTGGTGGAGCTCGTTTTGAGCAGAGGCTGCACTATATGACAACCTACAGCCTTCTTTCCCCTCTGCAGGACAATGGAAGAAATAAATTTTACTTCTGTTTCTTTCTGGCACCATTTTAGTAGGTCTTGTGCAACAGAACGATGTTGTTGCTATAGTTTTCCAATACTGAAGAGAGATGTTTAAATTTTAGAAACATGTGGTCATTTAAGAAAACAACAGTTCCTTTTATATTTTGCCATAATGTTTTTCACATTTTCTTTTACACATATGTCCCTTCAGAAACAACTTAGTACCAAGCATAAATCAGCTGTCAGTATCCATTTAAAAATATCCTGTTTTGAGAATATCAGGATGTGCATGGTGCAGCATATTTAGACAAGAAAACATCCATATCCTTTACACAAGAATAATTTTTGGCCTCCCTTTTTTACCCCTTTTCCTCTTCCCTCTGAAAATATGGACCATGGGGTGCGTATCTTGTTACTCAGTGCTACACAAAGGTAAACTTTGCATTTCCTCTCCAAGCACCTGGAAGTTGGCCAGCCCAACTGGGACTTCAGCTGAAAGCAACTGGAGAAAAGCTGAGTGAACCAATTACAGCAGGGAATAAAAAAGAGGAAGCTTGTGTCTATCAATATTAATTGTAAGGGGTTTGTTTTTAGGGGAGCAAACTGATGAGCTGGACAAAGGGCAGCACAGCAGCATAGGCAGCCACCAAGGCCCTGACCAGCAGGCAGGAAAGCCTTACAGTGGGAAAGCAGAACATGGGGAAGGATGGGTTCTGCTACCAGTTAAGCTGAGTGCAGTGACTGATGATGGCACTCTATTAATTCCTAACTGTTAACACTGCAGACCTCCACTACCACTATTTCCCAATGGCTGGCATGTATACCCCTGGCTTTTAACAGGTGCGAGGACACATCCTCCCTTCCAAGGTCTCCCCACTGAAGCAGAAACAATGACCAGAAATCTCTCTACTGCTTGCTTTATAGCTATCTTTCCAAACTTACAGTGAGTCACAGTTATAGAGAGGGGTTCATGTAACTTTTCCTTTACTCTGCATCCTCCAGGGAAGAGTTGCACAAGAGCTTGCACCAGTCCCATCTTGCTGTAAATGGTCACTCAGCTTCCACAAGGCTGATGCAGAGCACTGGATGAGGGCAGCAGCAGGTGCATGGGATGTCAAAGAAGTAGACAGGGAGAGACTATCCCAATTCCATCTGCTTCAAGGCACAGGGGACAATAATGTGGTCCAAAAGGGCCAAGTGCAGGGTACTGGGTCAGGGCAATCCCTGGTATCAATACAGGCTGGTAAATAAAGGGATTGAGAGTACCCCTGAGGAGAAAAACTTGGGGGTACGGGTGGATGAAAGTTTGAACATGAGCAGGCAATGTGCACTTGCAGGTCAGAAGGTCAAACACATCTTGGGCTGCATTCAAAGAAGCATGGCCAGCAGGTCAGTTCTGCCCTTCTATTCTGCTCTATGTGATGTGGAGTACTGCAGTCAAATCTGGAATCCTCAGTAGAGGAAAGAGGTGGACCTGTTGGAGAGGGTCCAGGAAAGGGTCACAAAAATGATCAGAGGGATAGAGCACCTCCCCTACAAGGAAAGGCTGAGAGAGTTGGGAGTTGTTCTGCCTAGTGAAGAGAAGGCTCCAGGGACACCTGGAGCTGCAATAGCAGCATTTCAGTTCTCAGAAAGGGACCTGTAAGAAGGATGGGTAGAGACTTTTTAGTAGGGGCTGTTTTGACAGGACGGGGAGTGATGGTTTTAAACTAAAAGAGGGGAGATTTAGACGGGGTGTGAGGAAAACATTCTTTACAGTGAGGGTGATAAAACAGCAGCACAGATTGCCCAGAGAGGTGGTGGATTTGCCATCCCTGGAGGCATTCAAGGCCAAGGCTGGATGTGGTTCTGGGCAATCTGCTCTAGTTGAAGATGTCCCTGCTCGTTGCAGGTGGGTTGGACTAGATGACCTTCAAAGGTTTCTTCAAACCCCAACCCAACACGTAGAGACCTGGCCCAAATCTCTGTTGGGAACAAACGCAGACCAGATGGTGCATCTTGCTGGGGCAGTACGAGGATTCTGTGCCCTTTACTCATCATCTATGATACTGTTCAGCCCAAAACAAGAAGAATCTTTATTTTAATATGTATGTGTTTCCATGGTTGAATCTTTTTAACTATAAACATTTCATGCTTTAAAGGTTTAAGGAATTATGTTACACTGACAGACTTCTTTAAGGAAACCCCTTAAAATACCAATATGTTTAGTTCTGCCTAGCTGTCCTGTTGTTAACTTTGAAATCACCAGTAACTACTGAACAGTCATCTGCTCTGCCACAGGGTCTGACATGAAAATAGACTCATCACAAAAATGAATCACAGATTACTTTTGCAGAAAAAAATGTTTGTTTTGTACCCTTGCAATCAGCTCCTTTAGGTTTCCATACTCCCTCTACCCCTTGCTTTCTCCCTGCCTCCCTCCCTGTTTTCAAGAGAAATTTTTAAAGCAGCAAATGGCAGGATTCCAGGGGTTATGTTACTGACAAAAATTAATTAAAAACAAAAAAAAAAAGGAGAGGCTGCAAACGAAAAAAAAAAACAAACCAGGAGGAGTGGGAAATGCATTCCCCCTGCATCTGGAACTTTAGATCCTGGCAGTTTAACTTAGGTCACTTTACCTCGAAAATGGCTCTCTGTCCTCTGTCTCTCCTGTTCACCAGACACAGCTGATTGCATGGAACTTTTCCCTTTTTCTACTACACCAAGAGACATAAAACTTCACTTCTGCAGCTGCAGCTTGCTGGTTTGTAAGGAAGAGATGCAGTCTAGTGTAAAATCTGGTTCACGCTCTATTCCTAGTCTTTACATGCTATTTGCTTATGGTAATGACTTAGTTTATGCCTGAGAAACAACATGGAAAACAAGCTTTTAAGAAGACACTTTTTAAAAAAATAAAGAACAAATAGAAAGAAACTGGATCTGTTTACAGTAGGGTTGATTCTGATGCTATGGAGTGGACACTTTCAACAAAATTACTTCTGTTTACTTTTGCAATTTTGTCCTCACATCCACTAAATACCAGTGCCTCTCACATTCACGGTCTGGGACAAGCTTAAAACAAGTACACAGTAGCTACCCCTAGTCATAGCCTCAGCTGAGCCAGGGAAAGGCCTGGCCAACCGGGGCAAACTCACTTCACCGAGTTCACACAGTGTCCCTGACATCACTAGCAACAACTCATTAGAAAGATGTTCTGTACCTTGTGGACCTTCTCTGGCTCTTTTCTAGTTCACAGTAAGACAGAGCTAAAACAACTGAGAGACATGGATTTAAATGAATGGCAAAATTATACTGTTTTTTCTCCCTTAATAACTGCTATTATTTTACATGCTTCCTTGACCCCTGTTGAGTATTGAGCTGATATTTTCACACATCTGTGGTGTACCCACAATTACAATCCTGAGTGGTAATGGTCAGCTCAGAAATTGCCATTTAACAGGTTGATTTAAGACTGGCTTTTTTCCCCATTTGTATCACATTATTTTTATCTACCTTGCATGGCATCCAGCAGATCCTCCTACATCTCTTCACAGATGTCCTTCATCTTTGCTGGTTTGAGTAATTCAGTTTCAGCAATAAATTTTCTTGTGTCTCTGCTCACTGAACATTAAAGGTCCCACCACAGATCCACACTTAATCCCCTGCTGACCTTACTGCACTCCAAGAACTGGTGGTTTGTTCATATGTCCCATTTTTTACAATTATCAAGTATTTATCCATGTAACCATCTTCTGTCTTATGTTAGGTTCCTTAAAAGTTAATGGTGAAAAAGTGTGTAAAAAGCCTCTGGAAAGCTAACAATAATAGGCCAATGGGATGACTTATCCAGGTGCCCCTAAGACTCTTGAGAATGCTATCAGGTTTGTTAAGCAAAGCTTCCTTTTACAAAGGCTACACTGATCCTCCCCAAACTGGGGATTACTCAAACATCCACCAGTCTTATATAATGTGCCCCACTGGCAAATCTTTCTATGCTCTCAAAAGGCTAAGAAATCAACAGACCTCTGAAGACATATTTAAGTTCAATCAATCTGAGTTTTCCAAAAGCAGAGCTAGGAGCAAGGAACAAGCCTGTTACCCTCATGGAAAAGTCTTCCTGATTTAACCGCGTCTGTACTTCCAAATGAGTCTCTAAATCCTTCCTACCTCTGACATGGCATTCCAGAATAGAAAGGAGGGGTGGCTGCAAAGAGATAAGGTTGAAGGCTGTTTAAAGGGCAAACTCAACCCAGGAACTTAAGAGAGTGAACAGCAGAGCATTTACATCATGAGCTCCTTGAGAAATGCATACTGGAAGCAACATCAAAACCAATCTGCCAAATTCTGCATTGGTACTTTCCAGATAAATCTAAGATGTAGTCTTATGGTGCATAGTATTGCAATAGTTTAATCACCACTGACACTTGCAAAGGTTGCATCACAATGCACTCATTTTAAATTTTTAGCAGTAATTAAATGCAAAACAGGCAACCTGGTTTTCCACTAGGTCTTCTTGGAGCACAGCCAGATGTCTAGATTGTCCACAGATGGCCAGCAAACCCTCTCCAAAGTCAGCAGTGCCTCTCCTATAATCAAGGGCTGCAGATTCACATTCAGGAGTTATTATTGCTCATTACTTACATTATGACTGTCTTTAAAAAGCTACCTAGAAATTGAAAATCACTTTCAGTCCTGATCAAAAACAAAGAAACAATCCTTGCCTTGAAGAGCTCAAATATCTACATACCATGGAGACTTCATGTCTCTGACAGGTATTTTATGTACTTTGGTTTTTGTATTTGTTCCTGACTTGCACAAGTGTCTTTCCTCACAACAATACCGCACGTCTCTGTTTTCCCTCAGGATCTTAATGATGTAAAACTTTTTTAGGTGTGTTTGGGTTTTATCGATTTTTTTTCTTTTATTACTTTTATTTCCGACTCTCAGATCCAGAATTAAATACACATTATTAATAAAAGCTACTCAGTCCTTTTTTTCAGCTGAAGCACCCAAAACAAAGGTTTAACTCTTCAGTAGCATACTTGGCTTCTTGATGCTGCATCTGCAATGCATCAGCTTTCTAACTCTAATAGGACAAAGCTCAAATTTCCACGTAATAGGTCTTCACATAGCAACAAGCAAATATTTTCTGTCAGTGGAAAAACAGTGGATAAGGAAAATGAATGCAACCTGAGTCCTGACTCCACCAACCTGAGGACTTCTACCTTGAACCTACCCGCTGATAAAGAACCAAGTAGACAAATTCTTCCAAAGTTACAAACTGCTTCAAAGAGTGTTTTCTGATACTGGCTGGCTGCAGAATTAGAGTAAGATTGAGCTTTTCCAAAGGGTGTGCCTGATATTAAACTTTGAATGTTTGAGGTCATGTTATCAATCCTGAACTTTTAGCACTCTGAAAAAACAGGTGCTTTTGTGAATATCAAAATACAGATAAGTAACAAATAATGTAGATACACATCTTCCAAACTGGCTACACGGGATACCCATCTTTCACAAGTATTTAAATTTCCCTTTCTTTTTCTTGAATTCTCTACATCACTATTCCTTTCAAGTTTGTCTCTGTCAGGCCCCTGTCCCTTCTCATGTTGAGCTGCATCTGAGCCTGTGGATCTGTGCAATCCTGTGCATCCCAAGGTCCCAGCCTTTGTAACCTTCCCACCTGGGAGTCAGAACTTCTTGAAAGCATAAAGACTCCTCAGCTTTTACTTCCACCTTCATCTCAAAAGAAACACCTTTGTAGTTTCTGGGGAAAGCAGCTGTTCCAGGACAACAATGGGGGAGGCACTGCTTCAGCTGGCTCTGATGAGTCTTCTGAGGATACTGGAGATTAATACTGAGACACTGAATACTTCTTCATATTTCACAGGGAGACAACATACTGAGTAACAAACCATGATGACACTTACTGGGCAACTGATGTCACCCAAATGGAGGGCTGCTCCACATAAAAGCTTTTTCCATGTGGCAGTGCTTATTTCTAGGAGTATTTCATACCACTACCTGGGGGTACAGACCTGGTGTGCAGCACTGATGTCTGGGTAACAGGGAGCACCAGCAATCACAGCTAGAGGAAAGCCTGAAGGAGTTTCTTGCTGCTTCTGCCCTGAGTTCCTAAGCAGCAGATTGCAGGAGGTGACTGGGGCCCACAGAAAGAAATTGGAATAAAAAAATTAATATGGTCATGTCTGGAGTGTCTTCACAATGTTCTCCTTTTTCCATCTGTGTTACCTTCCTTTCTCCACTGTTACCCACAGCCAGGTGCTGCTCCCAGCTGAGTGAGAGGAAATGGTAAGAAGTCATGTGTCCTCTATTTTAAGAACATGGTCGGCCAGACACGGTAAATCATTTTCCTAAATGTAATTGTAATGGAGTACACTGGGTTTTAGCTATTCATTCATTTGCATTTGAAGAGCATTTGGACTACATTCTCTGCTCCAGCTACTGATTACAGAGTATTTTAAGATACTGTGATTACTTTACACTGCATTTTATGTACACATGCCCAGGCTTACAGTGAAAAGACCCTTGAAAATTATTTCTCCTAGCATCCTACCCTTGAATTCTGCAGCATTTTTCTTTTAAACAAGTGACAAACCCATTTATCCATGGTCACACTAATATAGTGGGGAAGAAAATTAGCCACAGCACAGCTGGTTTTCTTTGAAATTTATTTCAGCGGTATTCACACTACCTGAACCTGAAAAAGAAATATATAAAATATGGGACTCACAGGATCCTTAAAAAAAACTGTCTAGTATATATTAATCCAGAATCGTGGGACCCTTACATTTTTATTTTTATTTTACACCACAAACCACAAAACAGAGTTTTCCTCTAAATTCACAAAGGGAGGATGGATATTTAAGTACACAAAAAGGTGACAGACCATGTGCAATTAGAAATGCCACCCACATCCACGACCCTAAATAACAAACACCACACACTTTTGTTCTCAGAGCTGGCCTCTTTCTCTATTGAAGTGTACAGAGTCCTCAGAGATAAATATATAAACAGGGAACCACAGTGAGCATCAGCACCTAGAAGAAAAAGAGCAGACAGACTGACAGTCCAAAGGTCGCAGCAGGATTGGCTGGCTGGCCCAAGCATACTAAGTCTTGAAAGAGAGAAGCAGTCCTAAAGGGAAGATGAGCTAGGATGACATGTTTCATTTTATGCACCTGATTCACCCGGCATTTCAAAACAACTCAGAAGCTGCTACCAACATATCTTTAATTCTGTCAGCAATGGTTTTGCCTGCTCACTATTTGGTTTTATAGAAAATGAAGCATATTACAAATGCTCTCCTCGTCTGCTCTTGTGAGTTTTCTTTTTAATGCTGTGCCTCCTGCAGATCTGTAGCACAGATAGAAGTAGCATTAAGGTATGGTATAATCATGTTAAAAGTGCTTGCTGTTTATATAGCTTTTCATTTTCCTGTGGTATTGCCAACCAAGCAGCAAAGAGCAGATATAAGCCTCTGCTCCTTGAATTCCCAGCATATTCCTCCCTGCCTCATTACAGATACTGCTGAAGGACATGATAAAGCTGAGCTAACCTGCTTCAATCTTGTCCATCAACACAGGTGCAACTGGAAACAAGCCCTTGAGTTACTTGAGCACTTTAACTGATAGCAAGTGAAAACTACGTAAGGGCAGAAGGCAAAACACAGAAAGGCCTATCTGGTGTCTAACAAACCTCTTTGCCTCTCTCTTTCAGTTGGCTTTTTCACATGTGATGCAGTTGCCAGCAGTGTACAGTGTAAACCAGGTTCCCCACACACCCACTACACCATGTACCTATGCCAGTATACGGGTGTCCTGCGTAGTAGTTTTTTTTCTCCTTCTTAGTAGCTGGTGCAGGAAGTCGATCCCCTCAACATGGACCATTTATCCTGCACACTGCTGGTGAGAAGGGTTATTTCATGCACTGGTGGTGGAAATGTGCAAAAGGTTTGAGAGCGAGGCTAGATGCTCAGCTGGTGTAAGTGCTTGAGGTCAATGGGAAGGAAGGCACTGCTGAGCATCAGCTGAACCCAGGAAATGACAATATTTCAAGTGAGGGATGTTTTGTCTTCTTCCTACATGCCTTTACTTGTCACTTGTTTAACATTCTCATGAAAAACATAGTGTACATCCTACAGTCCTTCACGGCAAAACAAATCTCCAGGGAAGACTTTCAGCTTTGGCTCCCTGCATAGGTATTTCTGGGGCACAGGAATCCATACAGAGGCCCAGAAGCTGGGATCCCAGGAGCACTCATATGCAGCCAAGCAGTGAGGAATAAGGCAGGAAGAAAGAAAAGCACATGGACCTATTTCAGGCTCTGGAGGCTCAGTCTGCTTCTCAAAATAGGTTTGCCCCTGTAACCTACACAACACTTGGACAGGATCTGTGCCATAACATCTTCATTGCACATGCTTATATGAATTTATGAGGGGGCTTGGGGGTGTAAGAGGTAGATAGGGTCTTTTCTCCTAAACAACCTCACTCTCCAGGTTAGCTGGGAACCTCACAGGGAGCAGAGGTAGCCCTGATCCAGGATCTGGAAGGGGACACAATCACCCACTGCACCCCCTATGGAATGAGGCAGAAATCTACTTACTGTGAGGTAGATTTCCTTTAGTGCAAAAGCTTCGCTTTGCTGGTCTTAAAGAACACCATTTAGTTCCAGATGGGATTTCCTCTCTTCAGGCCTAATTGAAATGATACTGGTAGAATCAACACAAAGTAGTTGCGTGTATCTTCTTAAATCTCACACATAACAGTTAGTTAGGGCAAAGCTGGGTCATTTTCATCTGGTATGAACTGATAACTCAGCAAGTTTTCAGGGTCAGCTCTGAATTTTGCCTCGCTCTGTAGAGAAGCCTGGCCAGATTTCCAAACACCATCATTTGGAGGCACAGAGCACATTTTTCAGCTGGGTGAGGCTGAGGCAAATACGAATGTAAGCAGAAATGATGAAGATGTCCAGTGGCAACTGTGACTATGCTGCTGAATGGTGTCTATACTGTACAACTGGGAAAATTATATAAAATATATATAAATATATATAAAACCAGAATGCAAACTGACAGAAGCCAAATGAAAATGTCACAAGGTACATTTCAAAGGCCATCTTCTCTGGGTATGCAACCTGTGTAACCAAAAACTGACTACTGTATTTGTTAAACAAAATTAACCACCAGTGATAAATGTGGGGAAAAATCCATAATTTTATTAAAACACAGTCAACAGTACTTAAGAGCGTGTTACTGTAACTCTATCCCTTTTAATTATGACAGCCAAGTTTTATTCATTACAGGCACAGACTGCCGATTCAAATGGGAAACTCTGTTGTGACAAATTATTTCTAACTTTGAGAGTTACAATGAGCTGGAACTGTTGCACTAAAGTCATAGCCACTTGCATGGCAATTCTGCTGTTTCATCTTCTAATTCCAGGGAGAGTGGAGTACTCAAAGCACTGTGTGCATTGTTGTAATCTGCAAAGCCAGTGCAAATTACACAGTGAAGTTTGCAGAGGGGCATAATTTGTTTCACAAATAAACAAACAAACAGCATTTAGTTCCCTCCATGGCTACTACAGTTATTATGAAAGTCCAAAAACAACAGTAATGCATTTTAGTATAAAATTGTAAGGCAAGAAAAAGTATTTAGATAACAGAAAGGTCTTAATTGTATGTTTGTAAACCTACAGGAAAGTTTTTATTCAGCTACAGCTTTAGTTCAAATACCATAGCTCATACAAAACCCACATTCTCTTTTCCCTTTTCTCCTTCCATTCCTCTCCAAGCGACATATCATCAGATAGTGCTTTGCTTGCCAGGAAGGCTGAAACACATGGCAAAGTTTTGCAAAACCCATCACTCCACACTGAATTTCAACACTTGGATTATTTACTAGGATGACAATGATGTGTCAAAGTACCATGGCAATACTCCAATACTGTCCTCATACAGTCATGAGATTTCCAATAACAGAGCTCCTTCAAACTCCTCTTTTAAGAAGAAGCCCTATTAAAGAGTCAACTAAAGAGGTAATTCAGGTCAGCAAAAGTAATGTATTGCAATTTTACCCTTATATCCTGAATGGATTTGTCTCTTTAAAGATGTTTGTTCAACTGGTTATCTATGGGAAACCTAATAGATGTTCTTCACCTCCTCTAGGCCTCTCTATCACTTTAAAGTAAGAACAAAATTACCCAACTCAAACAAAAAACAAACAAAAAAAAAACCCACCACAAAAACAAAAAAACAAAGCAAACTATAAAAACCCACCCTAAACAACAACAACAAATTATGGATAAAAAATTCCTTTAACTTCACAGCTTGTTTAAATATTATCAGTCCCTGTTCTTTGTTGCCTGCATTTCAGCCTTAGACAACCTTCCTTTGAAAACTTACAAGGCTATTTGTGTCAAGTTCAAATTTTAGTGAACATAACAGAAACATCAGTGGAACCAGAAGCTGGCCACCATCATCTGCTAAGTGTTCAACACTTGCATACATCATCTGTTAGTACATGCTTAACTTCCAAGTGTTTGTTTCTTAGCACCTAGCTATTGCCGTGATGTTTCTTTTGTAAGATAAATGGGAAAAAAATGGTAAATCTGAATACCTGAATTCTTATCGAAGTCCTGGAGAAGACGCAAGAGTCCCTTATGTTACAATGAGGCTCTGATAATACAGGATAGTCACCAAGTTCATCACTGGCAAGTCCAATTGAAGAGAAGTGACCATCACCTTAACAGCAATGGCTACTCAGGCTAAGGTTGCTGGTTGCTCTCCAGAATAATCTGGTGTTATGCATGGCTGCAAGATACTCTGTCTGAGCTTCATATCCTAGAAAGAATGGGAGCTTTTCCTAACAGTAAATTTCTTGAAACATAGGGCTGGTGGGCTTGAAAGTAAGTTTCAGCTATGGATTTCATAGTCAAATGACAATGGTACTTTGAGCTTGCCACTCAGTAAAGCATTCTGAAATTTTATGGTATTTATAATTGAAAAGTAAATAAAGGAGTTTCTTATTCTTGATAAGGTAAAGGATCTGGAAGAAATCAGAGAACATGGCCTACATTTATGCTATACTTACCTATCTGCATAGATGACAGCATTTTCTTGGAATGACTGATAAATGAAACAGCTAAATATGCTGACAACAACCCAGAAGTTGAGAAGGCCAGCCAGCTTAGTCAAACCAACAAACTATGCCAGCTTTAGTTAAAAGTAATCGAAGTCCTTCATTCTATAACACTGAAATACAAATGTCACAACCCTCGAGCTTTTTCATGGCATCCTAGATGTTGCCTACTGCCATTTCTAACCATGTGTGCATGTCTAAAACAGCCCAAGTATGCTTCAACTTGTGGGAAAACTCTGTCTCATCCATCTGTAACCCTGAAACCCTGTAGCCCTGAAACTCACCATTAGTTCACTGCCACTCCCAGCTACTCCCCCATCTTGAGTGGGGGAACCCTCCTGGATTCATGCTTTGCTTGGATCCAGGCTCTGGGTGCAGCTTTGGAGGGGCAAACCCATGCAGCTGAAAGAGAAAGATGTGGATCCAGGTTTTTCATCTCACTTTCACAGACATTTGTAAGTACAGACACAAATTCAGACACAAAGACACAAGGATAAAAACAGTGGCACAACTGTACAGAGCATCTCCTAATTATTATCAGTCAGTATGGTAGCATGTGTTTTTGATATCAGTATGCCCAAAGCTATGACCTCACCACTGGGAAATTTTGGGTCTCCATTCCTAAGGCAGAGAAGACCACTTTAGCCAAGGAGGTCTCAATACCTAACCTCAGGACAAAGTTCTTAAGCAAAACAATTCAATTCCTCAAAAGCATGACTTTTTCCCCCCACTTCATGGCAACCTCTGACCTCAAGTCTGGGGGTGATGGATGAGGTGAGACAGAGCCATGGGAGAAGACCTGAGGATACTTGCCCGCATGTTACAGCTAGCAATCATTAACAGGCAAGGTTTCCTCAGAGGGAAATAAGAATTATTTCAAATCAAGAAAAATAAACATCAGAAGAATCAGCTGCACAGAGTGGCTCACGTAAAATACAAATGTGGCCAAGGTTTGCAAGTCCGGGGGGAATCCAACTTGGTGAGCTTACTATAGAAAAATGCAGGCCCCAACCCAGAGCTCTTATTAAAATGCTGAAACAAAAGAGTAAAACCCTTCCCAAACACACAGAAAAAACTGCATAAATGATTGCAGCCCACCACTTGTCAGGCAGTCCCCCAGTACCAAAATGCTGACTCATAGTTACCTATCTGTGGTGCCTTCTTTGTCTGGCATAGGCAGAAGAGAAGATACGAAAAGTAAAAGGTGTTCCCTGGCAAATGTTAAAGTGAGCCTTTGGTACATGGAAAAGAAATCTTTCTTGGTGTTTATTTTGGCAGGAATAGTTTCAGCAGACACTATTACAATCCCATCTACTTGCAAAGCAAAGCTGCAGCTCCACGTACTATTAAAACTCCAGGGCTGACTGCTTTTCACACTGCCGTATTACTAGCAGAACACAGGCAAACCTGTTTGGTCAGCAAAGATTTTTTCATTAAAAAATACAACAACATTTTCTATAAATAGAGCAAGCTGTTTGTTTCCAAGCATGTGGGCACCTTATGAATGATAGTTGAAGCCCCAGATCTTTCCTCCCCAGGCACTGGAGCAGCCAGCAGCCCCATCGTCTCATTGCAAGACCTTGCACAAGTGAGCATGCAGCCTCAGAGAGGTGGATGACCCTCGTCTAGCATTAGAGCTGCACTTCATGATAACGCTCCTTCAAATCCTGCTGAACCAGTTAAATCTCTGCACATCAAAGGGAGCTACAGGGGTGATAGCAGCTTGTCTAGATACTACAATTCAATTTTGTGCCTATTAGAGTGATGTGGCAATATGTTTGTGCCTATTAGAGTGATGTAGCAACATGTTTCTGCAACTTCCTGATGACTGGGATCTTTTGTTATCCATCCTACTTCCAATCTCAGCTCATGAACACTGATGCAGGCTACTGATGCATCCTGACTGCAGGCCTGTCTGGTTATTGGCAAATCCCTCTGGAATCTCAGCTTGGACCTGTAAGTTTCCACATGCCCAGTGAGCGCAGAGAAGTTTCCAGGAATGAAGGAGGAAAGTTTCCTTTCAGCTTAGCACAATCCACCTGCCTCAGCCTTTCTCTCAGACACTAGTAGCAATCCTAAGAGATAGCAATTTTGCCTCCAAGTTCTCCAGCATGTAGAATCCTCTGCTCACAGCAAGAGTTGCTGACCTTGCACCCCAGAAACAGCCACTGCATGTAAAGCATGAGGTTCATTTAAAGGCACGATATTTACACTGACATACTGCCTTTCTTTCATCTCTTAAAATGTTTGTGGACTGATTATCCTGGAGTACCATACGTGGTGTAGTGTTAGTGAAACAGTGGAATAAAAGAATAACATTCATCACATGTGAACAAAAAAATCAGTCTTTCTTGGTCAAAGTTACCACAATGTTTACTTCCAATGTCAAATACTAAAGTGCTGCCTTTCTCCTGAAACATTTTCTTCACTTTGTGTATACAGTACTGGGCACATGTTTTATTTTATATGCCTTGAAAACAGAGTGTGTTGTGTTATTTTACTTTCTGATAGCCCGTAGAGCTAAAATGAGAGCAAATAATTGGTCTCCATGTGTTAGGATATCCTGAGAGAGCTGTTTTTTCCTTATGAATCAAAAGGTTAAAATCAGAACCAGTGACCTAGGGTTTTGCACCTTAGGCCTATAATTGGTAAGAACAACTCAAAACACACATCTCTCGCTTGTGTAAATAAAAGTCACTTTCAGAAAAAGTATTCATCCATGTCAGTTTTCAACAGTGACAGGCCAAACTGTCTCTTGAACCAGTGTTCAAGTTGACATCATGAGCTCGTGAAATCTGTGGTCCTTCTACCGATCACAGTGGAATACTTTTCATCTACACTAGCTGAAGAACTGCTTTATGAAATAAAATTAAATGCAAAACCCCAGGCATGACACTTCTGCAAAACTGAAGTCACCCACAACACTGTTTATGTCTAACTTAAATAATTATGTTTTCTATTTCCCATACAGAAAGTGCATACTAATTCTCCCTTCCAAGTGCTATCTAGAACATTTGGAGTCCACTGTGTATTTATTCATATTTAAAACATGAGGCCTTCAGGATTACGTAGGCCCAATAACTAATGACTTCTCAAAATGAATTGACTTCACTTGGAAATTGTCCGAGTCTGTATTCTCCTCAGGTCTGACTTACGGTTTTATATCAATGTCAAATAAGCACAAATGCAGCCACTGAGACTTGGGGCATTTACGCCAGTCTTGATATGTGTACATCTTAATGTATTACTTGCTTTACCAATGTCCTCCTGTCCTCCTGCTTGCACCTAAACTACACAGCGAATCTTGTGGGCAGAGTTTTCTTGTGTTCATGCTATTAGCTGCCAACAACAACTGCTGGAGGCCAGATCCAAGCTCTGCTGGACCAAACAGTACAGACGTCTATTCTGGTTTTCCAGGCACAGTTTCATGCTCATAGCTGTCTCAAAAAAATTGTGCTGTTTGGGGTTTTTTTTTTCAGCAGTACTACATAGTCAGTGAAGACTGCATTGGGCGATGTGTTACCCAGCAGTTCGCTACAAAGTGCACAGACTCATCAGGTTTTCAGCCTGTATTGCTAGACCACTGTTCCCAGCAAAAATTTCTCACTTTGTAGAGTATTGATAGCTGCTTCACTTTAGAAAATATTCTGCAGGTATCACTGAGAGCCAAGATTCTCTTTCCACAAAAATCCCAGGAGCTGGGGAAGAAGTCTGACAAAGGACTTCTTTTCACACTCAGCGGATGCTTTCTTACTTACAAGAACTTTAAGAGACAAAGACAAGAAAGGACCAAAGTTCCATATTAATCACTGAAGAGAATTCAATCTTTCAAAAATCATACCACTACACCACCATGAACATTTTGTCAAACTAATGGAAAAGTTTGTTGAAAAGCTATTTGCATTGATGGTTTACATGCAGTACACCTCCCAGTCCCCTATTAATAAACAAACAAAACCACAAGAAAACAAAACAGAATGCAAGTTCAGTTGATTTCTTTAGAAACAGGGATCCAAAAAAAGCTTTAGCCCTGTTAGGAATGATCATATGAGTGTTACGTAAGTCTGCCCAGTAATTCTTTTTTTTTTTCCCCAGCAAAATTATAGCGTTTCCAAATAAATACAACAATGAAAATACTTCCATGTATTAGGATTCTCATAAGCAGTAAAAATTTCCCATACTACCTACCCATAGGTATTAAAAATAAAACCAGACAATTTCTTTGCAGGTGGCAAAGGAACTGGTTTACATTTGTACAGTTGTCGTGGTTTAAAGCCTGTCATCAAGTTAGCCAAGCAGTCCAGTAACTAAGGTATAACAGAGATCACTACTGCTACCACCAATAATAATAAGGGAAATAACAAGGGAAGAGAATACAATACCACTCACCGACCAAGCCCGACCAAGCAGTGAATGCCCTTCTGGGTAACTCCCAGTTACCTCCCCGGGCATGATGTGCTGTGGTATGGAATACCTCTTTGGCTAGTTTGGGTCAGGTGTCCTGTCTCTGCTTCCTCCCGGCTTCCTCTCCTCCCTGGCAGAGCGTGAGACTCACAAAGTCCTTGGTCAGACCAAACATTTGAACAGTAACTAAAAACATCAGTGTTATCAGTGCTGTTCCCGGGCCAAAAGTCAAAAACACAGCATTGCATCAGCTACTAAGAAGGACAAAAAATGACTGCTACTGCTAAAACCAGGACAGCAGTCCTGCTAAAATACATGTTGTAAATATTCATTAAAAACTATTAATCATTTGTATTTTCTCATTTTCTCCTTCTACTCCTCTCAGGTGTATGTGTAAAGGCATTTCATCTCAAAACAGAAAAACAGTTTTTTTCTTTCCCATCAGTGTCCTTCCTACAATATTGTATATTAAAAGACATGGAACCCACATGACTTCATTTCAGGCTACCTAGAAGCATTTGGAGAGGTTTATGCCTTTAACAGTGCTGAGGTGCCTGGTTTGGCAGAGACAGTCCCACATGAGAGAAAGAATTATTTTTACAAATTTAGAATAAAAATGGTTTTGTACTTTGGAGACCTAGACAAAGCAGAGCTGTTCATGTCCATATTTCTCCCTTTAAAAAAAAAAAAAATAAAAATAAACAGATGACATGTTTTACAGTGAAGTTGGTCTGGTCATAAAATGGCCAAACCTGCGGGGTATGTTCATAATACAATTAAAACAGTCAGGTTGGAAGAATACAGAGCTTCCCCGACCTAAAATTAAACTGGGCCACATCCAAGAATTTCTGTTTTATTTCCACATATGCCAAACCAAATAAGGATAGGACAATACTAATCCTTCTTGTTGAGCAGTTCCTGACTCCCGGAAGTGCCTCTATTCCAGTCCTTCAAATAAAGATGCAATTAACCTGTGTTTAATAACAAACCTTTCCAGTGGATGGCTCCCAGGATAAGTCTACACTGTTGTTCAGTGCCACTGGGAATTGAAACAGCAGGGGCACTTCCCAGGTAAATCACAGCATATCCTGACCTCAACATGGGCTCTCTTTATACAGTGACCCTCCAAGTTCAGAATATGAGAAAGATGACCAGGGTCATGCAGGTCTGCATCTCCTGCTGGGCCTCTTGATGCCCTACTTCCCAACATGGCTTCCCAGTGTTTTAATTTCTCCTCGTAATTACTTCAGCACTGTGAAGTGCCAATAGACTATATTGCCTAACTACATGAAGATCCTCTAAATGAAATCATAATCTACAGGCGGTGCAGCCACCACTTCCACAATGGGGGTTTTGTGAGCCTTGTGCCATCATAGCACCACAGTTTGCTTTTTTCACTTTCAAAAACCAACCAACATAAACCCTATGCTGGGGCTGTCTTGTGTGGATCACGACCAATGCACCCCTCATCCTGCAACACCCTAGCCATGGCTCACCAAGGCCAATTAGACCACCAAGTTTTTAGGTTCAGGGGGGTTTGGGGGCAATAACACTGCTCTCCAAAAGCTAAGCCCCCCAACCCCAGAGCCCTGCCCAGGGCCATTCACAGCCTGCATTTGCCTGAGGCTACAAAAGCCTTGCAGCATTCCACCCAAAGATCTATGGCACACAAATCATGCCTTAACTGCTGAGGCTGCGTAAGTTTCTCACTTTGCGGCTTAGTATTGCTAAGTATTTCTGCCTTGTCCTTTAATTGTAGAAATCTCGTCTACAGAGGAAGGGAGAAATCCTCATCTTCCTAACTCAGCTGTAACCAAACAGACCCCCTTTCAAAATGGATTTCTTCAGACTACAAGGCTCTGTGCATTTCACCTGATTAATTATATCAGAAAACAGCATGCAGTGTCCCCTGGAGCATAATCCCTACAGCACAGCTCCTGCTTCCTGCTGTGCTTATCTTCTGACTGATGCTCATGCTCACAAAAAGCCAGGAGAAATAATGAACCTCAAACAAGGAATAAAAAAAGCATAAAAACCAGGAGTGATCCCACTTAGTGGTCTGTTTGTTACCTGATATTCAAGTGTACCAGAAATAGCAGAGAACTGGAAGGAAAGAATCAACAACAAAAAAAGTAAAAATAAAATTAAATTGAATAAAATGAAAATAATAAAATAGAATAAAATAAAATCAGATAAAATAAGATAAAATAAAATGTCCTGCTGGAGACTAATAAGCTTACTCTACCCAAACACATGTTGTCATAATTGTTCCCTGTGGGCAGAGGAAGCTGACAGAAAGAGAATCTTCAGTTAAAAGGTTAAGAAAACCAGCATTAAAGAATTTTACCTAAAAAAATTTCTTACTTCATGTTTAAAATAAAGTGCACAAATTCCACTGTAATTAACAAGTAAGTTGATAGGAGGAAACTAAATTACAAGCCAGATTTATAGAAATATCCTTGCATGACAGTAGGACATAATATAAATCAGTGGCAGGGACAGACTGAGAGAGTATGAAGATTTCTAAGAGTGCTAAGAGTGGAAGGAATCCCAGTAACAGAGGCATTCCACACCTAGACAAAAAATTCAGTGATTGTTAGTAACATACAAATAACCAGAAATATGCAGTATGGCTTCATATTATAGGTAATAAAAAGCAAGAGATAGATTTCTCTCCTGTCACAAGGAAATACTTTCCACTTCACCAAAACCAGGATGGGTGTGTGTATGAACAGCTACTTAAACAAGTCATTTTTGAAATAAAAAACCAAAACCGGGTATGGAAATCTTGCATCCAAAAACTGTAAAAAGGTTTGGATTAAGAGTTCCTGCTTATGCATTGAGATGGTTTTTTACAGTACAGTGGAAATTCTGGAGAACTGGATGAAAACTAAATGCTGTAAGAGAGGACCAATTAACGGGTGTCCTGGGTAGTCAGAGAAATGTCAGTGGGTGCTGGGCCTGAACAGGAAAGTGAAGCAGTGGTGAGAGGCAGCACCAACAGTGTACATGGCTAGTGATTCCTAGTGTGGGATTACAAAGAAAAGGGAGGCACCTGTGCCTGACAACTTCCAGGACATACTGCATTGCTGGCATCAAAGCTGATGCCCAATTTATACTATACTTATAAAGGAAGCGCCAAACTAGGAAGCATTTTATAAAATGACAGTGTAATTGGGAGTGAGGTTTTTGCAATAGTTTTAGGTTTGGTTTGTTTGTTTGTTTAACAAACTATTAACATTACTGGGGAAAAAATATAAGGAAGTCTAGCAGTAATATATCACACTGAAATAAAATTTGGTCTAACACAAAATAATGACAAGATCGGGTTGCCCCTGAATTTGGATCTCCTGGGAAGTATACGGAAAAGACAATGTTTAATTGTATGCTCTGTAGGCTCATCCATGTAGGAATAAAATGAGACAAAGGCCATACTGACAGGAAGAGAGTCTACTCTGGAAGCAGCAGCTGAAAAAGATCTGAGTTCCTGATGGCTAATCAAGTGAATGTGAATTTCCAATCCAACACTGTGGTCAACAAGTGTGATCCTTGGATATATTAAATGAGAGGATTTTGAGGATCAGAGCAGTCTCTTCTGGCCCTGTAATATATGTAATATCCAACATCAAAGGCAAATTGAGCTTCCTTTACAGACATGAAAATCCAAAGGAACTCTGGGAAATTTTGACATTAAATGAATATAAGCCATTATTTTCAGATACTAAAAACATACAGAGTTTTTAAATTGACACTGGTCTTTCAGCCTAATGGTACTATCTACACAAACTGAGGGGTTGGTTTATATCTCCAGTACAGCAAACTTTCCACAGACTAGAAATAATTTACAAGGACATCATAAAAGACTACAGCAACGATCTGGGATGAAAGGATAGACATATAAGGAAGCAGTAAAAGAATGAAATATGAATATCTCAACTAAGAGAGAAAAAGGACAGAAAGGTATAAAGTCACCTACAAAAAATCAGAAGAGTGCAGTCAAAGAAACCTTATTTTGGAGAATGCAAACTTAGGTAAAGAGAAAAAGTGAGAAAGGAAAAGCTGAGTTTCTTATCAGGGAAAAAGATTACCAACTTTCCAAACAGTGAAAGTAATCAAATTGGGTTATATACTGACCACATGAAAGCAACATTTAAGATTAGAAAAGTAGGAATACATGACAACAAATAGTCACAGATTATTGGAAATCTAAATAGGGGACTACAATCTTCCCTCTCTTCTTCCCAATTCCCCTATTATATGATCCTATGACTAATTAGGTCAGATATAAGTGTCATTTATATACACATCAGGGATGGTTATATAGGCCAAGACCCAAACTACCCGTAGGGACAACTGAGAGTTTAGGAATAACTTTCCAGGCAAGCAGAAATCTGTACAAATTAGAATAAGACTGAAAAAAAAAAAAATTAATAAGATTTCTTGTGGAAAGAAAATGTAGAAATCACAGCTGCAGCTACCAACAAAGGAAGACAGGAGGAGGGAAGCAAAAGGGAGTCAGATACCTTCATGTACCAAGCATATTCAAGATAAGGAAGTAAAGTAACACCCAAGGCGATAAGAAAAGTATGCAAACATCACATGAAAATCAAGTCTGCTGACTAGCTTTCTGAACAGTAATGGTGTAACCTGTGAATAAGGTATGAGGGAAACATCAGGTGTGATACTTCAAAGAACAAATTGCCAAGCAGATGGAATATTCCATCTTCTGGGGCAGAGCTTACTGCCCTCCCTGCCTCAAAAGGTGCTGCCTGTGTGCTCAGCAAAGCTCCATTTTACCAGGGCTCTTCAGCGGCTTTGCTGAAACAACTGCTGGGCCCCTGCAGTTGTGTCAGGAGCATAGTCCCTTGCTGACACAAAGTCACACTGATGAAGTATTCAGCAATCTGCAGCAAACTGACTGAACGCTAATGCCCATTCTGGAGCATGGTGTCAGGTGCTTCTCAGGCCTCACATGCAGAACAATGAAGATTTTTCTACTCATCTGGAGTTTCCTTGTGCTCCAGAAGGCTGTATTTCCTTGGAAAAAAAAAAGAACAGGGAGAAGCTTTAATTATGTGCCACCTATACTGTGCAAAAAGAGCCAGAGGAGGAGGAAAAACTTGTTTTTTGGAGGTAGGGCTTAGGTAGTGATCACTGAGCAGATACTGACAGTCACAGCAAAATGACAGCCAACATGTGTGCTGTAGGTATTGAATCTACATCAAGACACTGCCCTACACAACAATACAGGAGTTGACTCATCTTCATGGCCATGGTCCCTCTGAAGTCCCTGAGAGCTTTGCTGTGATGGTCAAGAATTTACTGAGTCATTTCCAAATGTCCAGACTGCCTTCTCACTGTCGGGGAATGATTAATGCACAATAACCACGCCTTTTGCCAGTGTTGTGCAGAGGTTAAAAATAAAGTAACACACAAGCCAAACAGAGTCACCAGCCACTAAACAGTACAAAAGTTCACAGAAAACCTACTCACTGGTGTGGTGGTATCTCAAATATTTCTGGGTTACACCATAACAAACAGACGTCTCTGAATCACCATTTTTCTTAATAGTTTATAATGGGTTTCCCACGTAGCTTTCCACAACATCTTCTGGAAAATGACATACATGTCACAAGTTTTTCCAAATCTTGATATCTTTAATTCAGAAAGCAGAACCTAGCTTCTCTGCTGATAAAGCAAAATGAAAGCTGTGAACTTCCCCTCACAAAGAGAATTTGGGTCAATCTTTGCTGTCAGAGATTTGTACCATATTGACCATTGTCCAGCTATGCAAACATTGGCAAATATAATGTTAAAGGTAAGACGCTGAAAGCACTTAGTTCTCTTTAAAGCAAATGGCAAATCTTCCTCTAATCCTAAAGATCACAAGGATTTACTTCCCCATAATGTATTTAATCTTCTTATTTATAGATGAGTAGGTCATGTGGAAAGAAAACTCTTCACAGAACATGCTGTATGAATTTTCCAATAAACACACCCCCATCACCACTCAATGGTCCAAACAGGTCAAATTAGGTCCAAAATGTCTTTCATCAGAAACAGTACTCTAAAGTCTGCATTTCAGATAGTGGGGACACTTATATCTTTGCAGAAAAATAAGTAAATAATACCCATGATGGATTATCAGTCCAGAAGGTACACAAAAGACTTTGTCCTACGAAATGTGTGTCATTTGTCTCTCATTTAGCCTACTCCCTACTGCAACAGACAAAAAAGTAAGTACTTACGTTTTCAACAAAAAATATGAAGTAATAAAACATAGCTTTTGTGATGCGACTCAAATGCTTCTAGCATGACTTGGAGGATGGACCACTGATTTTATTAATTTTTTTTTAAGTTTGTGAATACAAATATAAAGGAAACAATATAAATAGCCAGTGGAAGATGCTCCATCTAAAGGGAAATGAGCATGCTGAAAATAGCTGGATTTTCAGGGCATGTTGTAACTCAAAAATACCTTTCAGAGTCACTACCATTGACTATCTGCAAAATGGACAGAAAACAGCTAACAGCTTAAATATTTTCTAGAATTTTCACAAGTAAATAAACCCAACAAAAAACACAAAGCTGCACACAGAGGGAGTGAAATAAAAATATTAAAGCATACCTTATGGGAAGCTGGAATTTTGAAGAAACACAAAGAAACCTAAAATGGGAGAGGGAAAAAAAAAAATCCCTATGCTCTTAGAACTAAAAAAAGCTGAAGGAGGAAATCAGCAATTTCAGTCAAGAAAAACCATCCAGAACACTGTATGAAGAAATGCCTCAAAAAAGCACCAGCCCCACTGTTAAAAAGGTAATAAGCTCAGACCACTGAATAACCCAAAACCAAGCCATGGGACCAGACAACATAACAAACCCCTTCCCACTATAGCAAACGCACAAGTTGTATAAATTGTCTTACATCAAAAAATGGTATAGGTCTGTTCTTAAAGATTTAACGAAAGAATGTCTTCCTTCCCTAGGAATAACTAAACACAGGTTAAGTATCTTGCAGTAAATTAGAAGCACCAGTCATGCAAATTGAGCAGCTGTATAACATCGAGCTTTAACAGAAAAGAAGGTAGAACAAAGACCAAAACCATATTAAAAAATATTCAATCCAGTTTCGTGAAACTGAAGAATAATTTATACTGCAGTTTCCATATCTCTTAGATTATTTTCAAGGGGAAAAGGATAAAAACAACATGCCAGCTGAAAAACTTTACTCACAAAATAAGAGAAAAAATACTCACAATGACAGCTAAGGGTACATTAGAGTTACATGCCAGCAACATTCTTGCAAAGCAAATCGGACTTTATTACCTTGATTTCTTCACAAAGAATTCCCTTTAACTGATGGGCCTTTCTCTCTGGGGAAGAAATTCATTTCAATGAATACCAATTCATTTCAAAGGTTCTCATTGTTTAAGGTTTTTTTGAGAACACAGAAGATGTCTCTGTGAAAAAACTTTGTTTATCTTATTTGAAATCTTCATGGAGATTTCACACTGAAAACCTTGTAATTGGTATAAGGAGGCACTAGTTCTTCTGTAGTTAAGGTGGTGATGTCCTTTATAAGGCTTTATTGATTAGTGTTTTTTACCAGTCTCAGTCATCTCTGAGATTCACCACTGGAGAATCTTGTGTAGTTGAGAAGGCTTTGGAGAGAAAACATTTTGACGGTGACACTGGTTAACTATATGCGCTAAGACTCTACAGAGTGAGCTGAAACAGAGATGAAGGCAACATGTCAGTGCTTATCTCGTGTCCATCCCAAAACTGGGAAATTTCACCACGAAGAGCAGGAAGAACTTGAAAGCTATCACTCTCACTAACAAAGAGGTGAAATAGAGCAGTATGAAGTCCTCAAGATTTTGGGGAAGAAAAGGATGGATGAAGAAGGCAGTTGTCTTTACCAAAAAGACCCTCCGTATACCATCATGCTACAGATTGGGCAGAGAAGAGATTCAGAGCAGCCCTGCAGAGAAAGACTTCGGGGTGCTGGTCGATGAAAAATGAACATGAGCCAGCTTCAGTGTGCGCTCGCAGCAGAGAAAGCAACCCCGTACCCTGGGCTGCATCAAAAGGACTGTGACGAGCAGGTCGAAGGAGGTGATCGTGCTCCTCTGCTCTGCTCTCATGAGACCTCACTTGGAGTATTGTGTGCAGTTCTGGTGTCCTCAACATAAAAAGGATGTGGATCTGTTGGAACAAGTCCAGAGGAGGGCCATGAGGATGATCAGGGGACTGGAGCACCTCCCATATGAGGATAGGCTGAGAAAGTTGGGGCTGTTCAGCCTGGAGAAGAGAAGGGTGCGTGGAGACCTCATAGCAGCCTTCCAGTATCTGAAGGGGGGCTATAGGGATGCTGGGGAGGGACTCTTCATTAGGGACTGTAGTGATAGCAGAAGGGATAACGGGTTAAAACTTAAACAGGGGAAGTTTAGATTGGCTATAAGAAGGAAGTTCTTTACTGTAAGGGTGGTGAGGCACTGGAATGGATTGCCCAAGGAAGCTGTGAATGCTCCATGCCTGGCAGTGTTCAAGGCCAGGTTAGACAGAGCCTTGGGTGACATGGTTTAGTGTGAGGTGTCCCTGTCCATGGCAGGGGGGTTAGAACTAGATGAACTTAAGGTCCTTTCCAACCCTAACTATTCTATGATTCTAAGATAGTCACCCTCCTCCAGGGAGCAGGTCTTTGTAAGGAATTTACCAACCTTTTATTAATCAGCTTATTGGCATGAGTAGCCCTATTACAGACCTTCTCTAGGCTGCAATGCCATAAACAATCCACACCTAGTAAAGCCAAAATTTTCAAAAGCAGATGCATAAAGCCCATGACTTCGGACCCAAACATATTGCTTGATTTTTAAAAGGGCTTAACGTCCACTAGTAGGCATTTATATAAAAGAGGACACACTGAGTGTTCAGTCCTTCAGAAATCTGATCAGTGCTGGATATTCAGTTGACTCTACAGGCAGGGAGTAATTGATACTCTCATGTAATGACACAGTTGTCCTTTCTGGCTTCTGTATCACAATACCAGAAAAGGTAGGTTGGGATAACTCCAAATGCACAAGTACATTGTGGAGTTTGCACCTGAACATGCTGTTTATGCTTGCAAATGCTCAGTGAACAGGCAAGCAACAGGACAATGCTGCCAGCTCAGACAAAACTAACTTATCTTCTTTGAAAGTTTTCCCAGATTTGTGCATTTGAACAAGGAAAAAAGGAGTATCTGGTACCTATCATAGCAGACAAAGTTATCATGATTGTAACAACAGTGGGCACGATGCCGTTACCTCTTCACATACAAGTGGGAGAAGTGAAGGAAAGGTCCTCAATTTTCAGACCACAACCAGTACTGCTAATAAGAGTACACTGGGGCACTTAGTTGCATTGAAACTGATTGTGGATGTTATCAATCCTAGCTAAATTATACATGCCCAGTGGCATCTGTGATAGTCAAGTGCATAGGAACAGTCTGCTGGAAATGGTCCCTGAGCCTTTTGAGCTGACAAGCTGTGTCCAGGAACAGCTTGGGCAAAAGTGTTAGTTGGAATGGGCCAAATCTACGGCAAGGAAGGATCTAACACTGAGCACAAGCAACCTCCCAGTAGCTAGGAATATTCCACTTGAATTTCATAGCACAGATGCAGTTATAGCTATAATAGTCTATAGTTATACAGAACATCTATCTCTCCATAGATACTCTGTCTAAACTGCTCTTGAGGCAGGTAACAGCAGATGTACAAGGTCACAAAAGCGTATATAGTCTCATGAACAGTAATGCAAGTTCTTTTGGAGCCAGACAGAATGGTAATTCTTCATTAGTAATGAAGTCCACCTTCATTAGTAATGAAGAACCCTGCTCCAGATACTTTACTGGTCTCCCTGCACTGAAAATTCAGGAACTTCTCTCTCCCTAATACTCTTGAGAAAAAAATGTCTAGTGTTATAGCCAATCCAAAAACTTTCCAGAGGAAAATCTGTTTTGATGATAATTTGTGGCACAGGATCATGCTGAATATATTATCCACATCAATCAGAGTACAAAGACATCATTAAAACTAGAAGTAACAGCATATTCAAAGTGATCTCATTTGCTGCTGATAGAAAGTATGTGTTTTATGGAGTAAGAAAGCAGACAGTAGCAATGATTAAAAATGAAATGGTTTTTAACTTGTGAAAATGGGCTTTGATGTCTGGAAAATCCTAGTTCCATAATGAAAAATGTTCCTTGCACTGAACTCACAAACAAATGCCCAGGCTAAACAGGGCCTGGACTGAAGTAAAGCATCTTTTAGGATGCCTCATCTGCCCAGGACTACAGACAGGGCTCTCAGCTCTCTTCCTAGTACTAACAACTGTCATGCAGACTTCTGAGCACACACTGGCAAAGACATACCTGAGACACAGAAAGAGAGAAAGATCTCCACTGTTGACACAAGAATGTCTCATTTGCTGTTTGTAAGGAAAGATTTGGACTCCCACACCATTTCTGTATCTCTCTATAGATACTCCTCAAGAGAATGAAAAGCAGACATGGCTCCATCTTTTTCTGCTCAGGCTCTGTGACTCTGTGAGATACGGTTTACCTTTTTCAAAGTCAGGTAAGAGATTTGTTTGAGATACAGAATAGATGGGTCAAGCAGACCTGTGAAGGTTATTTGTGCAAGAACTTCTAAATGCTAACCTGAGTTGAAAAGAGAGAAATAACTCTCACAAATGCATTTACTTCTGCTTGAAGTTTGTAAGTAGCATCTTAGCCCTGTTGTTTTCTGAATATACATATGCACACAGGCACACACATGCTTAACCCTGTCATCACAGCCATGTCACCACAGTTGTGAGACGAACCAGATTCCATTCTCTCTCAATATTTATCAGCACTTAAATTATCTAATTCCAAATTACTTAGTTTTTATGACTGATAGTGATAAAGCAGGTTCTCCAGGACTCTGCTTGAGTTTGCAGGGCTGCCAGTACAGAAGAAGCTATTCTTGTACTGTTGGAAAATCTGTAGCCCAGCCATTGCTGGAGGATTCCAGGTTTAATGTCTCATACTGAATGAGGCTTTCAGAACTTTAAAGATGTTCTAATAGTCAAACATTTGTGCTGAAGAATGGTTGTTCTGACCTACACAGTCTCTTCCAGCAATGTCAGAAATCTTAGCTTTCCCATACAGAGGGAGCCACTCTGACCCCTTTGAATCTGGGCCTCAAAACCCACAGTCTTGCTGTTTACCGTACAACCAGAAACATAAAACTTCTTCCAATACTGAAAATTAAACCTCAGTAATCAGTAGGGATTTAAAGAAGTAGGAGGCCACTTCCAAAATAAACCAATCTTTATTGGCTGTCTGGATTCAAAAAGTCAACTCTTGAGTCAGCTGCTTGGCATTTCCAAAATCCAAAGCATGTCCTATGAATGTTTCTATCTCCTTTGTGCTCTTAGCTGCCCATTCAGTTGGTCAATGGTATTCAGTGGTGACTGTAGAAGCCCACTGCAAAACAGAATGCAAAAAATTATCTGAATTTACATATAATCTCTTTTACAATACCACCTCAATGAAGGGGCATAAAACTGCAGGAAACAAAAGAAGCCTCAGATCATAATCATTACAATTGAAGCCAGACACCCTGGGTCTTTTCACCTCTCTCTCTTTCTAACTCTTTTCATCTTCTTAAACAATCCTTTAATTGCCTGGTTTCTATGAGGCCAGTTTGCATATGGCCAGTGGAGTGTTGCAATGCATGAGTCTGGCATCACATACAATGGTGAAAAAAATAAAAAAAAGTGATAGTTTTTCATACAAACTGATAAAAGTTTTGGATATTAAGACTGGTAAGACCTACAGAAAAGTCTTTCTCCTAAGTACATTTGTTCCATTGTATACTGTGGCCATATCTCACATCCACAAAAGCCTAAAGATTGCTTCAAAGAGTTAAGACTCAAAAATAACAATAACAAAAGCAATGGTTTCTCATTTGGGGACCCTTACTTATACGCTGACCTCCCCTGCATGTGAGGAATGATAACAGTGCAGCACTGAAATGTAAAATGGATTTATCACCTGTCTGTGATATGGGTTCCTTGTATTAAACAACCTTCTCTGTTCTTACAGCCTAGGGGAAGATGACCTCTCACTGATCCTCCAGCTGCCTGTGGTTTTTCTCCAGCTGAAGCTTTTGTCTTGCTCTTTATCTACTTTCTCAAAACCCTTTTACTTATAGGAACCCACTGTCTAGGTTTGATGGGATTATTGACAAATTATCTGTCATCCTGGGATATGGTGATCATAGAATCATAGAATAGTTAGTGTTGGAAAGGACCTTAAGATCACTTACTTCCAAACCCTTTGCTATGGGCATGGATGCCTCACACTAGACCATGTCACCCAAGACTCTGTCCAACCTGGCCTTAAACACTGTTAGGGATGGAGCATTTATCTAATGAGTAAGATCATACTCACTCAGATGTATGAGATTTTACGAGTGAAGAAACAGTACACAAAATCTGTATTTTAAATGGTCTTCATTATTCAGCTAAAACCTGGCCTGCATCCTTAATTGACTTTAACATTTATACACACAACAACAGAGACATGGCTGGTTAAGGGCCTCAACAGTAACTGACTGCTTTCACAACTCCATGAGGTTTTTGCTCTGTTTGGATTAGTACAATAATCAGCTTTGGACATTAGCCTGTAGAACCAAGAGATACATGCTTTACTATCATCTCTGTCATCAAGGCACCTGTCAGAGATTCAGCTTCTAAATAACATCATCTGACCTGGAAGAATGCATCTATACACCCACTGGTGGCATGAGCTCCCTGTTTGACCTTTCCTGTGCAGAATGTAGAATAACAGAATCTACCAGGTTGGAAAAGACCTTTGAGATCATCAAGTCCAACCCTTACCCCAGTGCTGCCAAGGCCACCACTAAACCAAGGGCCTCATCTACACCATTTCTGAATACTTCCAGTAATGGGGATTCCACCACTGCCCTGGGCAGCCTGTTCCAATATGCGACCACCCCCTTGGTGAAGAACTTTATATAGTAATTTATATGGTGAATTTATATATTGAATTTATATATGAAGCAACTTATATAGTAATGATTTTAGGGATTTTAGTGAACAGCTAGTATTGTAGTGATTTTAGAGGTATTCACTTACTCATCTTTTAAACATTTGCCTGTTGAACTAGAAAATCCTAAATGGGCATGTCAGTAACTTTTTTATCTCTGACAAAGCAAGATGTCATTAACATGGTGGGATTTTTGTTATAATCAATATAAAACATTTCCCAAGAACTGGAAATGGACATGGTACATTACAATCCTAGAAAAAAAAACTCTATGCTCTCTGCCCTGAGAGAGCTTGAAATTGAAGTCATGCATGACATACACACAAAACATTTTGGCCAGTATTGGATGACTTCTCAGAACACTCCAGAAACACTGTTTTTATCAGCCTCCCGGTTACTTCTTTAAATATCTTCCTAAGGCAACCACACTACTTAATTCAAGACCTGGAGACCACATTCTTCTCTGCAGCAAAGTCTTCCAGTATATGTGGCTTTCAGTCATCACAACAAATTCACACATCATCTTCTGGTCATGAAATAATAGGTTCAGGAGGACAATTCGTACATCCTATCCAACTGCCCTGGAGCCACTCATCTCAGTCTCAGGCACTCATTTAGATTTTAAGTTACTCCTTAGTTCTACCCTTTTGGTACAAGAAAATAAACTATAAGATGGAAGACAAACAATTGGTCTATTTCTTTCCTATTTGTTTTGAGAATCTACTATTTGTGTGCAGTTCCTGCTTTTGACTTAGAGAACAGATTCTTCAGGCTATGAAAAGGCTGCCAAATTTAACACGAATGGCATTCAGCTGGCAAAGAGCGTATTACTGACAAATGCCTAACACACTGGGCATATTGTATTTGTACCATCTGGGAGAGTAACAGTGACAGGAAATAACCGCAAACAGGTGTTAATGTTAGCCCTTAAGGGTCATTAATGAAGTATAGCAACTCACAGCATTGAAAGAGCCCACACACTGGAAACTGGAAAAAAAGAAGGTGGGATCCCAGTAAGAGTGTATTAACTTGTCACACACACAAAAAAAATCATTCTTGAGTGCATCTCCTCTACATGACCTCCTTTATCCTTTTGCCATACCACATCCCTCAGTTAAGCTGCTGTTGAATATTCCTTCCTTTTCCCCTTTTAGGTTTCAAGCTCTTCACCTACCCCAGCAAGCCAAGACAAACAACCCTGAAATATTGCTTTCTCAGAAAGCCTATCACCCTCTGAAGACAACTGCACACCCATTTTGCATTTTTCAGAAGAGAAATTCTGTCTCAGTTCCCCTTTAGATATTTTCAGAGCCATTTCTAGCTTCAGTGAAATAAAAGGCCTCTGGCTTCAAGAAAGTGTGATTCACACTCAATATACATGCTTCCCCATGGTTACTTCCACCATCCCAGAAGAGACCTGAGAAAGGGTGTGTGACAGTGACACCACCTGCTTTACAACAGTATCACATAAATCCAGAGTAGAGAAGGTGCAGACTACCACAGGGAAATACAATGCATATTGTAAGAAAGACATCCCATAGATGAATCTAGTGTAATGTATAACCATTCACATTCTTCTGAAAACACTGAAGCAGAACATACAGAGTTACTGCCTTTTATCCTCACAGAAGCTCACTACATTTCCAAAGCAAATATTAATACTTATGCAAGGACATACAAAAAAGAATTAAGAATTTATAATTACAATAAAGCAAATCAGACTCTTCCACTTCTCTACTCTCTGTCCCACCCTATGCCAAAAAGGGAATTTTCCCCAAAGGAGTCTGTTTTCAAACAAATGTCACCTGGCTTACAGGCAGTGTTAATACTGCCTCAGAGGAACCCAGGAGAAACAGAAAAGACATATAAGGAAGAAGAGGCCATGAGGCCCTTTCCTTTAGAAGGGGGACAGTAAAGTATGAGTTTCACATTGCAGAACTTCAGACTGTCTCTAATTCAGGCTATTGGTGTTAAAAAGAATACTGATGGGCATGTAAATTTACCCCTTCACTAGTAACAAAGCCTAATTGCTGAATAGTTTAAATGTTTCCAAAGATACTCTCACTGATTCTGGCTAGTGTTTAGGAGTGCGAAAGTGAGAATGTTTTGAAGGCCAGAACATAGTTCCCTTTCTTTGTATCTTTGTTTAAAGACTACATGGAAGACAGTCATAGATACATTTAAACAAGTCAATAAATGAGCATAAAATTAAGAAACGTAACAACTGCTTACAGAGAATTGCTGTCACTGTTTAACTGTGCAGTTATGTACAACACTCCACACCTGGAATCCTTAGGCTTTGCAGCAGTATTTGTCAGAGCCCCACAGGACCAGAGACGCAGCCATGCCAAACTCCATTTTTAAAGCAAAGAAAGTAAAAACAGTTGGAGTTTGGCTTATTCGGGGGGGTCAATGGAGTTGTGTCTACAAAGACTTTAGTCCCAAACCTCCAGGAATTGGCCAGTGCCAAACGCCTTGTTGTCACTTGAATTAAAACAGATGCACACTTTTTTGCACTGGCCATTTTCTAAAGTACTTACAAAGAATTAGGTCCTTACCTTTCTTCTGTAAAATTGCAGCTCACCTTTTAGTTCTTCATTCATTATAACCAGGGGGGAAAGGAAACAAAACAGAACTTACAGGAAACTGAATAAACATTTAAAGGCAGAAAACTATTTAAATCTCACCATTACCCCAGCTAAAAAAGCTCTGATACCTGGTTTACTACCTCTTCAAGCAGGATAGGATTTATCCTGTACCTGTGTTTTGGTTTTCTTCAGTTAGTTTTTCAGCCTCCAAGGCTCTATTAAAATAACCAAATCAAGTATTCTGCAATATAAAAAAATCATCCAGGAGCTAAGAATACTAAGGTTGAAATTTGGCCCCTTTTTTCACATGCTATCCTGCTGTTTTTATGTATATAAGTGCACCCTATTTTTCAAAACAGTCTCTGAAAAATTCTGGATGGAGCACAGACAGTCTGTGAGTGTAGGAAAGCTATTTAGTAAATAAGGCTGCTGTCTCCAAAATCCCTGAATTATATGTTGTAAAATCTGGAGGACTCATAGGAAATAAGGCAAGGGGAGGAATGACTGCACATCACAAATCTGGAGCGCCTAACTTCAGTGTTAAATTTCTTTTAATGTTATTAACTTTGCTCTTTTATTGCAAAAAATAGAAATTGCGGACCATATGGATTCTCATTTTAGGCTAAAAGAGCTCTTGCTTATGCAAGTGAATTGTTAACCTTAAACTGGATGAGCCAGTGAAAGAAAGTAAGAAACATATTTTAGGCAGTAGATTTCAAAGATGTTTTCTGGCCTTAAAGGAAGATACTGATCGGAAACCTCACACTCAACTCCAAGTACTGTCAGAAAGCATTTTTTACCTGTGGAATGGTCCTTTAACAAGCTCTTTAGTCCGCTTTGACCTGATGCTCTCCCCTTCTCTACCGCTGCAGACTGACTTCTCTGCCCTAGTCTCCCACCTCTTAGTAGCATCTAATCTGGAAGAGGCCCTCCACACACACAGTGGGAACATGTACCCAGAAATACTCATCCTGGAAGTAAGTATCAGGGAACAATTTCCAGGGAACCATGCACCAGTCAGTCAGGGAACTACAGACCAGTCAGTCTCGCCTCCGTGCCTGGCAAAATCTTGGAGCAGATTGTCCTGGAAGGCATGCTAAGGCACATGAAAAACAACGAGGTGCTTGGTGACAGCCAGCATGGCTTCACTAAGGGAAAATCCTTGGATATTTGGATAATCCTTGGATATGTGTGTATAAATTGGATAAAGAAAGAAGTTCTTTACTGTAAGGGTGGTGAGGCACTGCAATGGGTTGCCCAGGGAAGTTGTGAATGCTGCATCCCTGGTGGTGCTTAAGGCCGGGTCGGACAGAGCCTTGGGTGACATGGTTTAGTGAGAGGTGTCCCTGCCCATGGAAGGGGGGTTGGAACTAGATGATATTAAGGTCCTTTCCAACCCTAACTATTCAATGATTCAATGATTCTAAATATGGTTTGCATTCTGTGGGCCTGGTATGGGTATACAGGGCAGCTGGAAAGGAGTGAGACAGTATGCAGCACCCTCATTACAAATGTGATCTCTAGGCAAAATTTAGCTCTGTGCTCTTAAAAAGCTTTTACTAAACACACAGAAATCAAGCTTTTTCAAAAGCTGAAACCTGACCAGACAGAGGTACGTTTGTGCAGGCTAGAGAAAGCACCAGCTGGCAAAAGAGCAACCTCCCTACCACATAATAAACTTTTCTACAAAGCATGCAGGCCTTCTCATCAACAACAAAGGATGTGTTTATCCTCCTGCACATACTCCCAGAAATGGCTGAACCATTTGAGCTTAAACTTTAGATATGTATCAGATCAAAGCAGATACGTAACATGGAAAATTTCTGCTCTGAAAGCTGTTAACTTTTTGGCAACTGAAAACAGCGTCTCCCAGAACAGTGGCAGGCATCTTGGAAATATGACGTAGCTGAAGAACCTACTGTTCAAAATAAAGATTTGTTATAACTTGCCACTTATAAAGTTTGTGTAATGTGTATTTTAATTAAATTTGTGACACACACTTCAAGATCTATAGGTAAAATCATCAAGAATTGGGTACTGAAGTGTGTATTAAAATAAGTTTAAGCAGAGAAAGAATTATAGATCCTTTACAAAACTGAACTTTGTATATACAAAATGCAGAGATAAGAGGTCACCAGGCTCATTGTGCGCATTAACCAAGTGTTCCACTGGCAATGTGCTCTGTTTTCATCAACAGTTTGCAAAATACTCTGTGCAGCTTTAATACATAATAGTCTTTCATAAAGATGTAAAACATTTCTCCTGTAAAGCAACACAGACTCTCTGTGCAGAATTTGCTCTTGATTCTCAAACAAGGATTACCTGTGTTCTCAGCAGATTTAGTGTTCTTGTTTCACCTTGTATAAATCCTAGAGCAATCAGAAACCTTTTATCCATCACAGAACTGCAATTCATTTTCCTGATAAAATATATTATGCATCTCTCAGACTTCGTATACACAAATATCTAATATTTATTTTAAACTAACTGGGTGAGCACTCGTTAGAAACGTCAGAGCAATTCCCATGGAACTGGCCACATCAATTGCATTCTTGAACCCAAACTGTCTGAAATCATACTTTATGCCTAAGACAAAGTCTGGTCTTCCTCTGTTATTTTGTTATTAGAGGGAAATTAAGGAAGATTCAGCCGTGAGGCTCAAGAGGAATTAAAAGACATTATCAATTTGTGAAGCAGCAGTTACCTCCCTCCTTTTGGGATGACCACCACTAAGTCAAAAGTAGACAGAAGAGAGAACTCAGGAAAGGGCAAAAAGGCCTGCAAGGCCTGATTTATCCGAGAAGTTAACAAGAGCTTGACTCTTGTGACCTGTAGCTGGTAAACCAGATAAAAGTAGCCTAATTCTTTACAATAACATTCTTTACAAGACAGTGGTAAATTCTAAAGTAATGAGTAACTTATTTAGGGTGGCACAGAATGGTATAGGTAGGAGTCACTGGCAATCACCTCAGAAATGCCAGGAGTTTGTGGACATGGGAACCAAAATATTCTCTTCTTCTCAGAGTTAAACTTTCAGGGCATAATGTAGGCAAGAACGTGGTAAAATTATGTATGGAAGTTTGACCTCATATCAGCTGTGTTGTTTCTGCTCAGTCATAACATACAGGAGGACACAGGTGACTATCACACACCACTTGGTAAGCGAGAGGTGTTACCATGGCTCCTGCACTAGGCCCCTCTACACAGCTTCACACAGAAAGAAGCCCTTCTAGACGGCATAGACACAGCTGTCACCCAAACGCCTGAGGTCACACTACTTCATATGCTGAGGAACAAAAATCTGAGAAGGACACAGCCCTCTCCAGTCCTGCACCAGGTCAAAGAACACTAACATTCGCTTAAGAACAACAGTAACATGACATGAACATGGTTGAAAAAAATGGTACGTGAAATGGCAATTAGAACAGAACCCTTATTGTTCAGACAGGCTGAGTGCCTGGAAAAGAAATGTAAAGTATTTTGTTTGAACTCTGTCCTTGGTTACAATGCCACCTGGACAAAAGTTTAGCTAACTTAAACAGACTGAAGAAACATCTGTATTCTGTTGCAGTACATCCAGAACACGGCAACAGCACCACCCAGTGGATTAATAGCGATTGCTCTGTAAAGTCACAAGGTGCCTTCCCGAGCCTCAGATCAACCGTTCTAAAAAGAAACGCAAATAATTTGCATATATATTATTAAACTTGACTAATGAGTATCAGGGTATAAACTAGAAGTTAATAAACTACCTTACTTTTACATCAGGGTAACTGAGACTATAAATTGGCTTGCTAAACTCATGTACATGGCATGCCCTCTACTCATTTCACATACATAATTGCTTTTAGCATCAGCAAGTGAGGTTACACGTGCTGAATTCAGAACAGATGCTTTACACTGCACGAAAATGGGAACCTGACTCTCTGGGTCACATCTTACGTTTACACCTGTAGTTTTCATTAGTGGCAGCTGTAGCAGAATGCATGAGAAGCAGTTCAAAGTTCTGGAGGAAATGAGAAAATTTAAATACTTGAGCCAATCTTCACCTGAACTCCCTGGGCCTGCAAAACTGGGCTAGAATGAGATTTGCTTCCTGCTCTGGCAAGAAATCAGGGATTAGGCCTGGAGATGAAAATGCAACCACATGAGAAACTACGTCTCCTGTGCAGACTATCGTGCACATTGGACACCTCAGGCCTGACAGCCAGCTGGCTGGACTCAATATTGAGTTGGGTTGCAGATATGCCCTGGTTTCAGCTCCGATAGAGTTATTTTCTTTCTAGAAATAAACCACAACATTAGATCAGCCAGTAATCACCCCCTGATGGAGCCCAGTGGAATGTAAGAAGTATTTTCTACTTCCCCATCTCTTGCTACAGCAGCTTCAAGTGGTGAGTCCATCAGAAATGAGTGCAGGGCTATATGCTGGCATGCTGCAGTCTCAGTGAACCCCATGGGGCCTTTTGCTCAAAGAAAGAAAAGGTAGCTGCAGGTGTTATAAGGCTGTCCTTTCGCAGATAAAGTTTACCACTTGTGCCATGCATAACTCAAGTTCATAAAGCTTAATTACCTTGATAATCCAGTTCCAAAATAAGGGTTCTTCTGTGCCTAGAGATTCTGTCTGTCACATTCAGGGTACAGGTGTATGCCATTGGAGGTGCACTGGTCACTGATTTGAGGTTCCAAGATCACAGATAAAAATTATAGCAAGAGAAATCCATTGTAGCACTAGGTCATACATGGCATATTAATTTCTGCTCATAATTTAGAAGGAAATAGGCAAAAAGAAAACATAAAACCCCAAACCATGTTCAATTCTAGTTTCATTTTGGAGTGGGCCCCTCCTCTATTACAGCTTGTTTATGCGTCTTTAATACAAAAATAAAATTACACTAGCTGTCACACTCCATTAGCATCTTTTCTGAGGTGATATATCTACAAGCTTGGGCATTATACCATAGAGGCAAAACTCCCTTGCTTTGACAGAGGATATGTGCAGACAATGGACAACTCTCATCAAGGTTAGTGTCTGAGCCAATTTTTGTCAAAGGATTTATTATTATTTGCTTTACTCTGCAGTTTGGGGTGAAATTTCCTCAGAATTTTTCTATTTCAGAACAACTAAGAGCCATGAAGGGCTGTGGGGATAAATACCTAGCAGGCAGAAAACGAAACAGTAGAAATTTTTTGCCATTAGCTAAGCAGGTTGTTCTGCTCCCTGTCCTATTTACTGTTTTCCCAAGGTAAATACAAAGCTCACTTTCACCTCTCAAGAAAACCTGTTAGCAGCATCTTTTACATAGCAATACAGTGAGTTTTTCCTGTCTTTGAGATGCACTACTGCACAAAGGCTGTGCATATCTTTGCCTGTGATGCACTTTACCAGAGCCTCCACCTCCTTATGAGAAAATCCTCATTTAACCAAGAAAAGCGAAGCCAGTCATGCCATCGGCTGTAAAAAAAAAAAAAAAAAAAAAAAACCACCAAAAAAAAAAAAAAAAAAAGATTATAGCAATTACAACCTACCCGCTCCCTTTAGTCACCCTAATGTGACTTCCTCTCATCTATCTCCTTAATCAGAAACACCCCTGTGCTGCTTTACTGGAGTTCCCAAAACCCCAGTAAAACCCTCACTGCTGCCAAGGGAGCTCTTTGAGTGGATACATTATTTTGAGGCCAGGACAAGCTCTGTTACCTTATTTGTTCAGTAATTTTGTAAACTAATTTGTTAAATTAGTAAATTACTAATTCCTCGGGTGGGCCTTTCCCTCGCACACAGAGATGCCCCGGTTCTGTTTGCGGCACCACAGGAACGGAGCCGGCGCTCACGGAGCCGGTCGCGGAGGGGAAGACTGCAGCTGCCCCCCGGAACGCCTTCAGATGCGGGGCAGGTACAAGCAGCCAACCCCTTCTGATCTCCCCTTTCCTGTTAGCGCAGGCTGTACCCCTGTTAGGAAAAGGATGCAAGCGCTACTCCCTCCTCACAGCTCACCTGCCGCCATCTTGACGCCGCGAGATGAGGGGACGCCGCCGCCCTGTGGCAGAAGCGCGCTGAGGGCACTAGGAGACGCTGCGGCTTGGTGGCTGATGAGGCCCGTTTTTGTGTCTGGAATTGTATTTTGGTAATTAAGCTGAATGAAAATAATGATCTTTCTTGGAGTGACGCCTGTCCTGCTTTAATGGTCTGAAGGCAGCAGTGAGATTTCCAGGGCAGGTGGGTTGAGGAAGGCAGCATATCCACTACAAGTGCTGGTATCCAGCACGGCAAGGTACCAGTTTCTGAGCTTCTCCAGGTTATTTTATAGATACCTTTTGAACTTCCACCTGTTCTAAGGATCAAGAAGAAAATTCCACAAATTAAGTTAGTCTGTTTTCTTCCTCCTGCCATGAAACAAGCTCGGTTTATATTTGTGCAGATTTGTTGTATTACAGCAATGTGCTGTTAGCTGTGGGGAGATCTGTAAAGTACAATGAGGGAGAAGGTGTCTCCTGCGCTCCTGAGATAAATGTATTTTTTTTAATGGAGCTTCTTCACATAGATAAACGTTTGTTAACCTGGCTAACTGTAATTAGTCTAAGTGCAGTGGCTAGTTGTTCTTAGGTATCTAAGGAAGGAGAGCTAGTAAGTCAGTGAAACCCATCTTCTCTCTGTATCAGACTTTTATTCCAGAACATTTTAGACTGTATGTTATATATGTATGCAGAAGCCATGTGGCCAAGGAAACATCAGCCCAGTGAACATTCACAGTAAGGACTTGGACATCATCTGAGCTACAGACTTAGCAAATTATAAATTCTGAAATTAATATTGCTATTAGAGTTTGGGAATACTTAGCCATTAGCAAAACATCTGTTGTGCTACTTAACAAACACCTGCAAATACAAGACAGACCAGAAAAGAATTTCATGTTAGTGTGCCTTACAATGCCTGGGCTAGAAAACTTATGCAGGCTGCACAAAGATCAGTTTCAGTGAATGACACAACCAAGCCATCTTGAAAACTCATCTGTAATTTCCTATTCATATCCCTTTTCCTTTATCTTGCCGTACTGTTCAAGTTCCACACTTGCTTTTAGTATCGTAACCTTGAGTGTATCTTATGCAACTTCCCACACAAGCGTTTCTTTACAGCTGCTAATTAAAGATCCCTCTGAATAAAGACTTCTGCTTCAACAGTTAGAGTGCCCCTTTGAAATGCCCCTTTTGTGGACCACAGTCTTCTTAAGGACCACAACAAAGACAAGGCAGTGCAGAGAAAAATGCTCCGTTTTGTGACCACTTTGCTTGTCTCTGTCTCAGATAAGGGAAGAGAGTACATTAGCACTTCTCAGTTTCCAAGTGTAACCCTCTGGTGGAGTAAATTGAGCTGTCAGGGAGTAAAACTACAGCACACCCTCACCACAGCCTTTAGCAACAAATAGACTATAAAGAGTGTTCCCAGGAGGTGCTAGCTGGTTAGGGGTGAGGTAGAACTCAGGTGACTGAGCCTATTAATTCCCATGTTCCCAGACCACAACATCCTGAAGTACTAGCATTTCTATTACACATTTTTAAGAAACAGGACGAGAGTGATCCCCACATTGGTAAATTGTAAATCAAATACCGTTAAGGTTATTTTGTGGGGGGGGCGGGGGGGGGAGGGAAACAACAACAACAAAAACATGCAAAAAGAAAAAAAATTAATCCATGTGTTTTGAGTCTTGATAACAATGTCTTGATAACTGTTTCTTGTCCTGCCTATGCTTAAAACTTTCCCATCTGCCTAGATACCCTAGCATGTGAATATATGCACAGGTAGCAGAGGCCACACACATCTGAGTGCATGTGCTGGTGACCACAGAGCTGCTGTATTTTCTCCCTGAATTAACTGCTCTTGAAAACAGTACTACAGAAGTGTACAGTGGAAGACTATACTGAAAGACTGCTGAAATCCAAGGCCTACATCTATAGGGTTGTACGGATCAATACTTTATGCTTCTGTCAGCAGTGTCATAGAAACAAGTTGCCCTGGAGATACCCCAGCTTCTCTGATGAGCGTTCACCCGTGGAGCAGCTCTTTTGGAACCCTCCTGAGAACAATTCTCTGCTTTCTGTGGCCATCATTCTTCATGTCTTGCTCACAGAAGCTAATGTGGGTATAGCACAGTGAGTACTGCAGCCTTCATTCATCCCAAAGGCAATCATCTCTGTATTCTCTTTGAGTAAATCTCCAGGGATGCGTAAGTTCACCATAATTTACATTTTACTTGAACAGCATCCCTGTAGGGTTATTGGAACTGCATATTACATTATTTGAGTCATCCTAGCTCTAGCTGAAGGCCACAAAACTCAGAAGGTTGCTTGATACGAGCTCTTGGCCTTCCTGCCTTGTGTCAAATTTTGCTGTTAAATATATCAATGTAGAATGACTTTTGTCAACAAGTGAATTACACTCCTCTTACTAAGATCTAACAAAGAACAGGAATTGACCTATACATTTTATTGTCATGCCCTCCAGGTATAAGACCTTTTGAACAGGAAAATTCATGCATGTGGAGCAGTTTTTATTTGTTTATTTGTTTTTATTTTCAGTGTGAGTACCCATGCTGCACTGAGTTGATTTGAACATATGACTGCAGGATATTTTTTCATATCATGCAAGTCAACAGGGATCCTGGAGTAAATTCAACTGTAACAAGACCAAGTTTTGAAGAATGCCACTATCCAGGTAAGGTGACTGAAGAAAGACATGTTTATACAGCCAAAAGCAACCAGTGCGACTTATGAGTCTGCATTCTGAATGCTCACTCTGCCCCCTCTGATAACAAATACCACTGGTAGAAATCAACCTAGATATTTTTTACCCTGAAAAAAAATCAGTGGGAAAATCATAAGCCTGCTGACAGGCTGTCTGTAAAGAATGAGAATGGTGAAGTGCATCATATTAATTATTCGGTATAAACTGTTCACCCTGCTCTTCCAGCAGGCACCATCTTCTACTCTTTTTTTTTTTTTTTTTTTTTTTTTGCTCTGCCTTCATCTGCCTGAAGTCCTGACTGCACAGTGTTGCAACTGACACCACTGAAACCTTTTCCAGCCACCTCTGCTTATTGCATTCATGGCTTAGTATTCAGCATACTCATAGTTCAGCAATTTTTATGCTTATCTGGTGTCTACATAGGCAAGATGCTGAGAAATGTGGAAGACAGAAGAGCACAACCACAGGAGGGAGGGGGAGAGGTAGTGCAAGGGTCAGGATCACCTTTAGGTCTGCAAAACCTGTAGCAAGATGCAGCAGGCAAAGAATGATGGAGCCTGAGCAAGCAGTCCATTTAAACTCATACATGTGTTCCAAGAACTTCAGGAGAGTAACTTGATGATGGTTTTTTTTCATACAGTTAAGGATGTATTGGGTTCTTAAACCTCTGTATAACCCAATAAAGAAAAAAAAATCAAGAGCTTTGATAAATTGCCTGCATTAGAAGAAATCCTGCAACCTAGCTGTTCAAAAAGCTCTTAGCAGTGGCTGATGATTATATTTTGTAAGTGTTCCCTAAAGGCCGTTATTCATCAGCAGAGAGGTCACCACAGGCAGATGAGAGACTTGCAGCATGGAGATGTATTTCTGAAAAATCTTGCATGATCATTTCTCCCCTTGAAGAGTTAATATAACTAAGCAAGTCATCTCTCTGTTGCTGTGTGTCTTTGCCTCCTTGCCCTTCTCAGCCACACACAGCATGGAACGATATATGAGTTGACAGCAGACGTAGATGGATGTCTGTTCAGTACCATCGTTTGAATGAGCCACTCTGGCCATAAGACTTCTGTTCATCTGCCAGTCACAGACACTGTAAGTATAGATACTCCCATGCTTTTACTGTGCTTTATGCTGCAATTTCGTGGCCTGTGGTTAGAAATGATTGCTGTGTGCTGAACAAAGTCCTGCTTCCAAGTTGCTAGTTGTATCAGGTGTATTTAAAATTACTAAAAGCTGTCTGTTGTGGGTTGGGGGGGGGGGGGTTATGGTTGCTTGGGATTTTTTGGTTTGGGTTTTTTTTTTTTTGGAGGGGGATGTCTTGGGGGGGTAGGTTTTTGGGGGGGACTGCTTTTTTTGTTGTTTTTTTTTTTTATTTTAGGGGTTCTAAATCTTTCAATAAAAATAGCAGTCATAAAGTGGTCATATTGATTTCTCAAGCGATACCACACTTTCACAAAGGGATTTCTCAGACTATTTCCCTGTTTCCAGGCAACCTTGCTGAGGAGAAAGATAAATTAAACATTGTGCTAACAGATTGACATACAACTTTGACAGCTATTTTTAAAAAATATAAATCTAAATTACTGCACACAACAGCTTCATTCAAAATCATGATCATGGCTACTATAATACCTCTAATTTATTTCTTTTCACTTTTGCCTGAGACACACAATCCACAAAAAGCAGTCCAGAACTATAATTATTGTCATGGTGATATGGGCAGGCATGGTGCTTGTTAAAAAACATCCCGATAGCTCCTTTCTCAAGATGCTGATAACATGAACTATAAAGAAAAATTGATTGTACAAGTATAGACAAGTGAAAGCATGAGTGGATTCAGTCTGGAGAGCACAGAAATGCTGAAACTCAGTTCTTTTCCTCTTCTACAGACACTTTGGAGCTCAACATCTATACAAGTGTGATCAGTCATAGATGGAGACAGGGGAACAGCTATGAACTGAGGGTCTAGATCAAACAAAAGCCCCTCCAACACAGAAGGAACAAACATTAGTAGGTGGTTCACTACACCCACATGGTTCTGTTCCCTAGGAAGCACTCTTTCCTTCTTCTTGGACCAAACTGTTTCCTTCTGTCTGCTGGCTTCTTCCCCTTGATTTTTTGCTGCCACAGCTTGCCAAATATTTCTCTAATGCCTGTTTGCAACGAGAAAATCCTTCTGCCTGTTGCCTTAGATGGTGGTCCTATTGTTTTAGCTCTGTCCCTCTCATTGTGTAAAGTCCTGTAATTGTTCTTTTTGCTGAACTGGAAATATGAATGCTTAACATATGCTGAAACCACATCTGTGATTATGAGCTGACATCACTCATTCTTAACACTGGCCAGAATCACAAAATATTTTGGGTTGGAAGGGACAGTCAAAGATCATCTAGTCCAATCCCCCATAATGAGCAGGGACATCCCCACCTATATCAGATTACAAGAGGATATGCTTTTACTTCAGACATGAAGAGAAAATGTTCGTGGGTAACTGAGTGGGAGCCCAGTCAGCTAGCACCATTTCCTGACTTGTCTGAGAACCAAGACAGGGCAAAACAGGGATCAGAAACCCTAGCTGAGGCTAGGCTTCTCCCAGTGTTGGTACAACTAGAGCATTCTCTCAAACAAAAGTGTTAGCTAATAAAGTGTACTGGGCTATATTAAAAGTATAATAACGAAACACAGTATTTTATTCTGATGAATACTTGATCTAAAAGATAATGTAAAATACTGTATTTTGCACTTGAGTGCTTGTCTTCAGCTCAAGCAGTTCAGCACAGGTGATTAGCACCAAAACCAGTGAATCTGATTGTGTTCCTTCCGCAAAATTCCCATGAAGTAAATCCTGTGCGACTTAATTAGCATCCAGTGAAATTTTATATCTCCTCTACCCTGATTTGCATAAATTCTAGCTAAACAACGGTAAGATAATTACTGAATACAAATGAGCTAATAAGGGTACTGCTTGGGAGCAGATGTCAGTGAAGATAAATACACATCTCTGCTGATCTGTTTCTGGTAATGTCACGACATATTTTCTCCCTCATTCTGGTTTGTTGTGGTCAAATCACTGGACTTTTCAGTATTTTACCTTTTCCTCAGATGTGTTAGCAGAGCTCTGCTTTTGCATATTGAATACCAGTTGTGCCCTATGATACGTATCATGCTTTGGTAGACATTAGCTGCAGGGCCTCCATACTGAATAATATTTCAGAAACTAAGATAATCTCATTCTGAATCACTGCTCTAATCACTGACACTGCATGATAGGAGGGTGTACAGGTGTCCTCTTCCCTCTCCTGTGATTTGACAGTTCACAGCTGTAGGTCCTGACACTTGAGTGGGTGCCTCTAGCTAATGTGCAAGGATACTCCATTCACGAAAGTCCCCCAGCTGGTGGTAATTGAAGCTGCTTCTTGGATCTCATCATTGCTAATGTGTTTTAGCTGAAAATCTGACATGGAGGTTTTTTTCTCCACCTCCTTTTTCTGTGTTTATGAATACTCTGTTCATAGTATCAAAGTGTGGCAACATCTTCATCTTTTTCTTCTTTTTCCCCTCTACCTCATGGAAGCTGATTCAAGGTAATTGCTTCCAAGTAACACAGTGAGTGAGAGAATATCTAATGTGACCATCATTAAAAGGAACATGCTTTTCCTTATTCCAATAGGGAAACACAGAGTTATCTGTTAGCCTTGGAGAATTTAAACCACTTAAAATAAGGGTCAGTTTGGTGAGTATGGAAACAATAATTATTCTACCCTCTCATAAAAGGGGATATACCAGACTGTCGAGTTGGCTTGGTGACTGCATGCTAAGACTTACCATTCTTCACTAATGAAAGCAGAATGGAATTATAAGCCATATGTGGTGGGACGTACTTTGGAAGAGTATTTTCAAAGGACAGGTTACCTAACAAGTCAAGGGAAGCAATATTTTTGGTGCTATTTGATAGTACTGCTCATATAATAATCAGAACGTGAATTCAGGAGTGAGCACTCTTGCTTAAATGGTAAGGGAAGATGAGCATCTGATGTCCATGGGTTATCTGGATGTTTGGCACAGAAAGGGCTTTTGTTAATCATTGCAGATTATTGAATGTCCCTCCTAAAAAGCTGTGCTTTCATGTGAGCATGGAAATATGGGGTAACATATTTATACCTTATAGTAAATCAAAAGCAATTAAAATTCTGTTCTTTTTCAGGTTAAAATAGAAACTGTGAATCTGTTAATTGCTTTAATACTGGGGAAAATATTTTCCATTTTTATGTAAAACTACAGAAGCTTTCCAAAACAATTCAAGGGTGTGACAGTTCTGTTTCAGAACTCATTTTAATTTTCAGAACATAAAAATAACTTGTGAAGAGCTGGAAATACAAAAATGGCTTTGCTACTCAATGCTAGTGCTCCCATGGACAAGAAAAGATGGTCTGCAGCATGCAAAACTTAACCCTAAAACATCAACACAGAAATTGCAAAGGTCACGAGAATTACCTTGCTGGTAATTCTTTTTTCCACATTTGCTATTAACTCTTACAGACAGGTGAGTAGAATCCAAGGCCTCTCTCCCTTCTAAATTTTGGTTTTAGCAAATGTAGCCTCACTTTAGGCCCTATGAAGTCAATCCACAGTTAAATATCTAAATAATAGGCTTAACTTTCCAAGACATGGGTCATTCATGCCTCCTTTTTCATGCCAGTGGAAGACACTCATCTCTTAAATATGAGTCCAAAATATGTGGAAAGTTCAGCAGCTCTGTGATACCCAGGGGAGATGTGATCCAGCTAGGCTGAGCTCTGGATGGAGTCTGTCCCAGTTCTTGAGCAATGCTTGTTTAGACATCCTTCTTTGTTTTGGAAAAGTACAGTTACTATGTTCTAGTGATGCTTCATTTGCTGTGAAGATAGTTGAGGTGGGTCTGTTCAAATAACCATTTTCATGTCTGTAGGAAAACAGGGTTTTGTTCTTCCCCTGCACTCTCTGTCAGGAACAAAAAGGCCAGTGGGTGGCAGAGCAGCACACTGCACGGCTGAGGCAGAAAGTCCCGCATGAAACATGATTCTTAAATGGATGTGTGTGCTTGGGATTCAGATAAAATGGTACTTTGCAATGAGCATCCAGTATGTTTCATCGGTATGCTGAACTTGCTGCCCTATTTTGAAGTAAGCTAACATTTTTTAAATGAAACTAATGGTTTTAAAATAATTCCTTCCTTGTCTTACCTGCTTAATGAGACAAAAAGATGATAGGCATAATAGGAGGTTGTCTGAGAATCTAAGGCGGGAAAACACTGTAAAATACGGTTTAGGCTATATCTTCTGAGTTGTTGTACACGACATAGTGTGAAGCCCTTCACCAGGAGACTATGTAACCAACCAGCATTGTGTTTCTGTGCTGAGCAGAGGGGATTGAAGGTTTTCACAGATGTTTTCTGTCACTGGAGCATTAGATTTGAAAAATTCAATTTTTGTTTAAGCACTGAAAATACTAGGTTTTAGACACTCTCATCCATATACCTGCAGGAGAGTTATTTTTAGTGGAAATCCATATTTTCATTGGTACAAAAAAATCCCTGCTCTAGTTTTGAACCTTAAAATAAAAGAAATTCTTTCATATCTTTACCACATGCAGCTGACTTTCTGCACCTCCCAGTTTCTCTGGAAAATATTAGCTTGATTCATAGTCTCTGTCTTTTTCTTTCATTTTCTTAAAGACTTTAAAGGTGTTCTTCCTTAAGGTGTTCTTCTTTATCCTGAAATATGTGGTATCTGGCAAAGTGCTTTAGTAGCAGAGAGGAAATAGTTGAAAAGAAACACTGAACTGGATGTGTGTAACAGTCTACAATGCTTTTTAATGGAGTGAGAAAAAGCACCTTGTATTTCCACAAATGAAAAAATATCAATTAACTTAGAAGTCTTTTCTGTTTTGGAGGGGAATCTTTTGAAGGGAAATCAGGAAGGAACAGAGCTACATTTCTGTTGGGTGAAGCTCTGACATTGACATGTACTCTTCAAAAATGCCTTCACAAGATGTTTCTGTGCAAAAATGCCCATGAAAAACAGCATCGTTACCTTACACTAGCCCTGTAGACAATTGCAGTATACAAGCTGCAGCCCTCAAAGCAAGACTGCTCAGATGTAAGTGGAAAATGCTACAGGAATTCCATTTGTCAAAGTAAGCCATCAGTGAAAACACGGTTTAATAAAACAATTTCAGTAACTGCAATTCATAGAATAGTAATTAAGTAAAAGACTTTTATCTAAGGTTCATTTCTCAAGGTTGTTTCAGAAGGTATTAAACAAGGTTACTTGTTTTTTCTCTTCCAGTGTTGGAACATGTGCATTTCCAGTAATCTATGCATTGAGAAGTCCACTTAAGCTGTGCCATGCAAGTATCTATGCCATATACTTAGGTCAAACAGTAACAGGAACTTACAGTTTCACTGAAGTTCTGAAGAATCATCATGAAATCTGGAAACTGATTTTCCCTGGTTTTGATATAAACAAAACTATATATCAGAAAGGAATCAGCAAAATCATAAGAAAAACAAAAGCTTATAAAACCCCTAGAGATAAGAGAAATGTGTATATGTAACATCACATATTCTATCATATTATATTAATTACCTGAAAGTAAATTGGATCATATTAACTTGCCAGCTGCCTACAGTTAGAAATGCAATGACTCAACACAGTGATCGCTCTGAAAGCAGAATCACGATGGGAGATCCTGTACAGAGTAATACATATTAATGCCAAAAAAGGGGGACAGTTTAGAAAACATGCTCTGATGTTCTTGTCTGGGCAGAAGCCTCATTATCATTCTGACTAACAAATCAAGTGTACTAAGGCATAGCTGATTCATTTCTAGGGGAAGGTTTCTTAGAGATCCTTGCAGCAAAGTTGGTATTTTTAAACCAAAAATTCCAAAGTTTGCGTAGTTACAGCTGAACACAGCTAACTAAGCCAGTAACCTGGATCTTACTTGCCAAAATTGCCATGCTTTTCATTCTAAAGAAGTTTCAGTTAACAAAGCAAGACTTTGACCTTTGATGTTTCACTTACATTAAAGAATCCTCAAAGCCCTGTAAGGAGGGAGACACAATTTATTGGTTAAAAACCTACATGATCTGATCTGCAGTTCAGCTAAAGATTTTATGCCACCCACTTTCACAGTGTAACAGCACCATTAGCATACCTTACAATTAGGCACAGAAAGAAAGACTATAACATGAAGCCAGAGAAAACAACAATGCTATCTAAAATATACATTTAATGAGGAGCACAAGCCCTTTGAAGATGCTGATACAATAGAAACATGCCACTCCAGTAATCTCATAGCTTAAAAATTATTTGCATGTCATCAACCACCATTGCCAATGGCAAAGATTTCCATAACATTTCAGTTGTCCTTTTTTATGTTTTTATTGCCCCTTGGCCATTTAAGGAGCCTTCAATGTAATATTGAACAAAAATAAACTTTGGCCCATGTAATAAATAGCACACTGCACTTTGTAAATATAGCACAAATATTCTTTGATTTAACCCATACAGCAGACCTCAGAGTAAAGTAATTACTTGTATCATTTGCTCTTCAAGAACATGTAGAATCTGAGCAAGACATTTTAATTCTTACGTGAGCACTTTGGTCTCCAGTTTGTAGATTTGTAGTTGTAGATTCAATTTGTCCTCATCCGCAAAACAAATTCCCTGATTGAAGATAGGAGATGATTAAGCACCTGATGAAAGAAAAGCTTAAAAGAATAAATAGCAGGCTTTGTTATGTCACTCTGACCAATATACTAGAAGCTCCTGGTAATATAAATTTCAGTAGCATACCATAGCACCGGGTGTATTCCATTATATTTAAAAGAGCCATCATTTTCCACAGTGAAGCAGGCAGACGAGAATTTGTTTCAGAAAATAAGTTGGCATTTTTCAATGCCTTTGGGGTCTGCTTCAGAGTCCAACTGCAAGGACTGTGCTAAATAGGCCCAGTAAAACCCTGGGAAATAGAACCCAAGATCAAGCTCGGTGTTGATACAGATGATTATGGCAACCCTATATCAGTGATTCAATAAACTATGCATGTAGTTAAAACAAGACATTCTCTTATTTTGGTCCATTGCTGATCTGTTTTCCCTCTTGACTAGGACTGGTCTAACAGAACCTCATGAATGCATTCACGTTTCTTCCCAACTTTCTCTTTTTAGCCTAAGTTCTTCTGATATTTGGGCCTTTCACGATAAGATATGCCACATGCCTGGAGAGGAATTTTTAACTAACAGCCCTGGTCGGGCCCTTTCTAGTGGTGCCTATGTGAGCATAATTCCTGGTAGGCCTTGCACGGCTGCAGGGCAGAGTATCACAGTATCACAGTATCACAGTATGTTAGAGATTGGAAGGGACCTCAAAAGATCATCTAGTCCAATCCCCCTGCCGGAGCAGGAACACCTAGATAAGGTTACACAGGAAAGTGTCCAGGCGGGTTTTGAATGTCTCCAGAGAAGGAGACTCCACAACCTCCCTGGGCAGCCTGTTCCAGTGTTCTGTCACCCTCACTGAGAAGAAGTTTCTTCTCAAGTTTAAGTGGAACCTCTTGTGTTCCAGTTTGCACCCATTGCCCCTTGTCCTATCATTGTTTGCTACTGAGAAGAGCCTGGCTCCATCCTCGTGACACTCCCCCTTTATATATTTATATGCACTAATAAGGTCACCCCTCAATCTCCTCTTCTCCAAACTATAGAGACCCAGCTCCCTCAGTCTTTCCTCATAAGGGAGATGCTCCACTCCCTTAATCATCTTATCTGCCCTGCACTGGACTCTCTCCAGCAGGTCCCTGTCCTTCTTAAACTGAGGGGCCCAGAACTGGACACAATATTCCAGATGAGGTCTCACCAGGGCTGAGTAGAGGGGAAGGAGGACCTTTCTCAACCTACTAACCACCCCCCTTCTAATACACCCCAGGATGCCATTGGCCTTCTTGGCCACAGGGGCACAGTGTCGGCTCATGGTCACCCTGTCGTCCACCAGGACCCCCAGGTCCCTCTCCCCTACACTGCTCTCTAACAGGTCGTTCCCCAATCTATACTAGAACCTGGGGTTGTTCCTGCCCAGATGCAGGACTCTACACTTTCCCTTGTTATATTTCATCAAGTTATTCCCCGCCCAACTCTCCAGCCTGTCCAGGTCTCGCTGGATGGCAGCACAGCCTTCTGGTGTGTCGGCCACTCCTCCCAGCTTAGTGTCATCAGCAAACTTGCTGATAGTACACTCAATTCCCTCATCTAAATCATTGATGAATATATTAAATAATACTGGTCCCAGTACCAACCCTTGAGGCACTCCACTAGATACAGGCCTCCAACTAGACTCCGCCCCATAGACTACAACTCTCTGGCTTCTCTCCTTCAGCCAGTTCACAGTCCACCTCACTACCCGATCATCCAGACCACACTTCCTCAATTTAGTTGCAAGGATGCTGTGGGAGACTGTGTCAAACGCTTTGCTGAAGTCAAGGTAGATCACATCCACCGCTCTGCCATCATCCATCCACCGTGTTATTTCCTCATAAAAGGCTACGAGATTGGTCAAGCATGACTTCCCCTTGGTGAAGCCATGTTGACTGCCCCTCATAACCCTCTTATCCTTGATATGCCTTAAGATGGCACCAAGGATAAGGTATTCCATCAGTTTCCCAGGAATGGAGGTGAGGCTGACTGGTCTATAGTTACCTGGGTCCTCCTTCTTGCCCTTTTTGAAGACAGGAGTGACATTTGCTTTCCTCCAGTCCTCAGGCACCTCTCCCGTTTCCCAAGACTTGGTAAAGATGATGGAGAGCGGTCTAGCAATGACCTCTGCCAGTTCCCTCAGCACCCACGGGTGCATCCCATCTGGACCCATGGATTTATGGATGTCCAGATTGCTCAACTGGTCTTTAACCCATTCCTCATCGACTAAGGCAGACCGCTCCGTTGACTTGTCTTCATCTGAGGTCTCAGTGGTACAGGGCTCTTCAGGACTGCCTCCAGCAGAGTAGACAGAGACAAAGAAGGCATTCAGTAACTCTGCCATCTCTGTATCTTCTGTCACCAGGGCACCCGTCCTGTTCATCAGCGGGCCTACATTGCCTCTGGTGTTAGTTTTATCTGCCATGTATTTGAAAAAGCTCTTTCTGCTGTCCTTGACCCCTCTCGCCAGCTTTAATTCCAAGGAGGCCTTAGTCATCCTAGCAGCTTTCCTACATCCTCTAGCAGCAGCCTTATATTCCTCCCAAGTGGCCAGCCCTTCCTTCCATGACCTGTAAACTCTCCTCTTCCACTTGAGCATACCCAGCAATTCCCTATTTAGCCACGCAGGTCTCCTGACCCTCTTCCTTGACTTCCTACGTGTCGGGATGCTCCGATCTTGAGCTCGGAAAAAGCAGTCCTTGAACGTCAACCAACTATCTTGGGCCCCTTTACCTTCAAGCAGCCTAGCCCATGAGATTTCCCCTAGCAATTGCTTGAAGTGGCCAAAGTTTGCCCTGCTAAAGTCCAGGGTTGCAATTCTACTTGCTATTCTACTGGTCCTACCACACAAGATCCTGAATTCCACCATGTCGTGGTCGCTGCAACCAAGGCAGCCCTCAACCTTCACTCCTTCCACCAGACCCTCCTTGTTAGCGAGGATGAGATCCAGCAGCACACCTCTCCTGGTTGGCTCATCCACCATTTGCATGAGGAAGTTATCATCCATACACTGGAGGAACCTCCTGGACTGCGGCTGGGTTGCCGAGTAGTCCTTCCAGCAAACATCAGGGAAGTTAAAATCCCCCACGACGACCACAGCCTGTGACTGTGAGGCCGCTCTCAGCTGCCTGTAGAAGGCCTCGTCAACTTCCTCACCCTGATCCAGTGGCCTGTAACAGACCCCCACAACAGTATCGCCCCTGCCAGCCTGCCCCTTAATTCTCACCCACAGACTCTCAACTCGCTCATCATCTGTCCCCGGACAGAATTCAACGCATTGTAGCTGCTCTCGCACATAAAGAGCAACCCCACCACCCCGCCTGCCTGGCCTGTCTTTCCTGAAAAGGACATAGCCCTCCATGACTATATTCCAGTCATGTGAGCTGTCCCACCACGTCTCTGTAATTGCCACCAGATCATAATCTCCCGACTTAACACAGGTTTCCAGCTCCTCCTGCTTATTTCCCATGCTGCGCGCATTGGTGTACAGACATTTCAGGGAGCGAGCCGAGCACACCAATTTCACCCTAGGATTACAGGAGGCCTCCCAGTCATCATCAATTCTGGAGCGCTGTCCCACTGAGGCAAGCCCAGCTACAACCCCATCCCCCTTCGAATCTAGTTTAAAGCTCTCCAAATGAGCCCTGCTAATTCGTGCCCCAGCATCCTTTTGCCTCTGTGCGATAAACCTTTCCCACATGCCAATGTCCAGGCCGGTGCCCTATAAAACCAGCCATTATCAAAGAATCCAAAGCCCTGCCTGCAGCACCAGCCTCGAAGCCAATTGTTTATGGACTGAATTTTCCCATTCAGTCCCACATCATCAATAGAAGGTGGAAGTAGTGAGGAGAAGATCATTTGAGCCCCAAAGTCTTTCACCATCCGCCCCAAGGCCCTGTAGTCTTTCTTCATCCCCCTCAGACTGCAGGAAACAGCTTCCCCCTCACCTGTCTGGAAGACCAGCATTGGGTAGTAGTCTGTCGGGTGCACCAGGTTGGGGAGCGCCCTGGTGATATCCCTGATCTGGGCTCCAGGCAGACTACACACTTCCCTATGATGAGGGTCAACTCTGCATATCGGGCCCTCTGTTCCTTTCAGAATGGAATCACCTACTACAATGACCCTTCTTTCTTTCTTACCAGAGGCAGTCTTGAGGTGTGAAGTCGACCGCTTTTTCCTATGTGGCCTTGTAGGCGGGCCTTGCACCACATCCTCACCTACCTCTCCTTCAAGATCCAGGGCCTCAAACCTATTACGGAGGGACACCTGGGGAAGCAGGGCAGGAAGGGAGGAGGGCTGCCCACGATGCCGAACCGGAACTCGCTTCCAACCCTCATCATCTTTTTGGTCCCCTACCTCTGGGCGACAGCTACAGGAGAGGGGCTGTCTCAGGCTTGAGGTCCTTTGCTGCCCTGGGGAACAGGCCCTGTTGATGGTTTGCTGCATTTGTCAGCATCCATAGAACAGGAAAGAGGATGTGAGCCTGCAAGTTCCAGGATGATTCTGGACAAGGCAGCAAATATTTTTCTCTGCAACTTTCAAGAAATTAGCTGATATTTGTGTGGGGTACAGGGAACCCTGTAAATTAAAAAAAGGAAATGTCCTGGCATGAAGACAGCATATACGATGGATCCAGCTTCAGAAGTACAGAATACAGAACACAGGAAATACAGGAAATTGAGAAAAAGGAGAATGCATGATACTGGAGTCACGGTTTAGAGCAAGGCACAAGAGTGTAAGTAAGGGTATGGGGTTTGAGACCAAAACCTTAGTTTGGGAAGATGCAGCATATGTAGCTAGAGCTGATAGTGTTTGTTTTGGGTTTTTTTTTTGTTCCCACAAATAACTGTGCAAGTTACGTGACTTAGCAGGAAGGCTTGCTTGTCAGCAGGGAAGTAGCCCTTGTAAGGCTTTCGTTCTCATGAAATTTTGTCTAACCTTATCTCACTGTTGTGGCCAGTGACCCAGATCAGGAGGAGAGATGATGACTGCAGCAGCATGAAGGCCTGTAAAATCACAGCTCTTTCATGAGAAAGTAATCTACAAAATGCAAAAATAGAACAGTAAAGTATAAGTATAAAGTAAAGTCATGTCCTTTAATCCGTCTGGATATTACTTCATGCCCAAGGCTACATATTCAGCAGAAAAAACAATTTGTACCACGTAAAGCAGGAACACTTGTGATAAAAGTAAATTATATGTATAGCTTTCATCTCTCTGCAACATCAGACCTTTCTTGTGCTTACATCACCTTACTCTTCTGAATTACTTTCTGTCCAGCAGGTTTTTTCCAGAGCAGATCTGTGATGATAACATTTTGTATTGACGTGTACAAAGAATTTAGTTTTTGAGATAGTATATCTTGAAGGCAAAGCATACACAGTGCTGTTTTCTTCCACTTGCCTGCATTTCTTAGCAATGAATAAAATGCTGCGGGGGGGGGGGGAAGGCAGTATAAGACTGGTAGGTCTTTAAAGAAAAAAATCCCTAACCTAGTAAACACCTTAGTCCTTGAATCTGTCTATAGTTAAATAATTGCAACTTATGGTTGCAATTACAGGTAGGAAAAAAAATCCCGTAGAATATTATGCAGAAACATCCAGGTAACTACTGGAGCCTGTGACTCCATAAGTAGGGGTTTTTTAAGCTATCATGCCAAACCTCCTAGCTAAGAGGCAGGCAAATGCGTGCCTGAGCCAAGTGGTCACTTTAAAAGCAGAAAAGTTAAAACTGGGCCAGAATACAAAGTTAAATGGTGATAAGGCACAGCCATAGTTACTGTTGCCATGGTTTCTGCTCAACTCTCACTGCAAGTGCTTACAAGGCTTTCACACCTCCAGGCATGCTGTGTCGGGATGGTCAGGAAATGCTACAACCCTTGGGACACTGCCAGCAGGAAGCCTCTGACACCTTGGTTTCTGCTTTTTGCCTCCCATCTTGTGAAATGACACATTTCCATAAGGACTGCTGCTGGTGTTGATACCATTAGGGCAGAAAAACCACCATCCTTGGAAGTGCCATGTGATGTTTGACAATGTGGTTTGCCTTCTGTCATTGTTTTGTGTGCATCTTCTGTACTTTACAAAGTAGAGCTAAATGGTTCCTACAGCAGTCTGCAGTAGCTTGTGACAGTGTACAACAGCCTCTAAGAGAAGGATGGGATTAAAAATCAAGAGCAGACTTCAGGGAGTCTTCAGGATAAAAAGAAACACCGGTGTTTAATTAAATGCAAAAGCTTAAACGCTGCTTTGTGAGTTAGGTGACTGGGGACAGAGCTGAGTGAGGGTTCCTTGTTCTAGCAGAGACCCACACAGGAACATCCACCCAACTCAAGCACTTGTAACAGGCTTCAGAAGCACATTGGAAAAGCTGACATGCATGTCCACATTTCCAGCAAGGCATGTGGAAAGCCAAGGGTCCAGACTCATTTGTAGGCATTCCACACTAATCTCCCTGCACCACCTTTCCCATGGCTCAGGGAGGTGGGAGCAGGTTGTGGCTCCTCTGTGGGACACCCCTTCTCTCTGATATGCGCATGAACTCTTTTTTCTGGGCCAAGTTCTAGGCCTGTCGATTTGTAATTCTGGCTTTCTGGCCTTCCAGAGGAAAGTCTGGAAGGTCTGAGGTGTTGCAAAGTTGTTCAATTCCTTTAAGATTTTAAGAAAAGGTTATTCTGATCTGCTGTTTTTTTCCTGGAGTCAGCAGCCTCTGGTAATATTTGTAAAATGAATACATTTCCCTTCCCATATTTTACCAAGGTCTGACTTCAGAATACAACTTTGCTATAGGCAGATGCCTTCCAGAATGCAAGCTGCTAGCAAACACAAATTACAGCAATGGGAATCAGACGAGATTTTAGAGACAGGGCTCCCAAACTTCAATTCATGTGGGACTGCTTCCTGGATACTATGCAGAGTGGGCACCACATAGAGAATTTGTTTGTAATACAGCACCTTTTATTTAATGGTATACTTCAGTGAAAATGTTCATTAGCAAGCCACATGTAAATGTGTCTTTGGGTGCAAGTGAAATGCTGAGAAGTTTATGAGGAGAATTCAGGTGTGTAGGCAGATGTAGTTTACCCAGTCAGAACCTGTCCTGGCTTCAGCTGCAACAGTTTAGGTAGAGCCCTAATGCTACTGCATCTCTAGAAATAGATGGGAAGTAGCTGCAGGTTCTTTCATTACTATTTCTAAATCATGGCAGGAACAGTGGATCCTCTTCTCCTGTGGTATTAGGATGTAAGGATGAGTAGATTCACTGCAAGGCAACTTTTAAAAATCACAACATGCCTACTCCAATTTTCCAGTCTTCTTTTGCAAACAGGATGGTAGCTGTGGAAGCAGGACACGGGACAGTGCTAAATACAGCAAGAATCTTGGAAGAGAAGCACAGCAGTGGGAGGAGCACTGGTCCTGTCCTGTGCAATAACACACTACATTTGTCAGCATACATTGCTGGACCACTGGTGTTTGCATAGCTACCGATATACTCCTCTTCTTGAACAAACCTGTCTCTTGGTCTTTCATGAGAGTAAAAAAAAAATGCCTCTGTCTGCATTAATTATGTATCTCAAAATAAGCTGATCCCTTTGATTAGGGTACAGAATATTGTTTCCAGGAAGACAAAAATAAAATGTCTGGCCTATTTTAAAACTGAAGATTTATGATGACAAGTGAATACAAATAGCTCTAAGAGAGCCCTAATGCACTATTACTTTTTTAGAAACACAACTCTGTAGGAAATTTACCATTTTAATTAAGGGAGACTGGTTTTCCCAACATCAGCTGAACTATCTATATTTACAGATCAAAGAATACCTCTTTTAGTGTTAAAAAGACACTTCATTTTTCATGCACAGTTACCTCAACAGAAAAAGAAAATATTTTTGCACTTTTTTGCTCTCAAGCTGTGCTGAAAAATCTCTGTGGACAATATTTGAACCCAGGTAAAGTGCCACTGATCTTCTAAAAAAAAATAGAGATAAATAAGTATGCCTAAATGCTAGCTCAGATACAGTACTATTCTGTTTCTAATGTGACAATTAGAATGCCAGGATTAAAGCATTTGCTTAATTTTGTAGGATTAGTGACTATCAATGTAGAGTGTACAACATACGAAACAGAAACAGCATTTGTCTGTGTAATTTATTCTTATTCAAATACCCTTCTGAAAAAAGGGCTTATCAATAACTCAGAAAATAATATCTATTGTTTATATGTAAATTAACTCAGCCTCAGTCTCTTAGTTTTAGAAGCAGGTTTGACACAAGTAATTGAATATTCACACTCCAAAGCAAGGACTTGTGGAGAGAGTTGAAGGAATGCATGTTAATGAACACTAATGGAATTCAAAGCACTTTCTCTGATAGAAACTGATAATCCTAGCATCTGTAATGGCAGGGTTATATACAGGAGGGACAGAATTGCGTGGGTGGTACTTTACAATAACCACCAAACTGCAGGTAACCTCCTTCTGTAGGAGAGAGGCCTGAAAGTGAAGAAAAGTGAAATGGTACTGGTGTCTTTCTAGTAACTATGATTTCAAAGAGAAGACTTAAGGTTAATGGTTGCACAGACTCTCTCCACTCCAAAAGAGAACATGTGGAGGTTTTATGGTCTACATTATTTTCTTCCCTCTAAGAAAGACACAGTGGCCACAAGACTGATAGGGACCAAAGGGCTCATTCTGTTTCTCATATTGGAAGTAGGCAGCTTATTTGGAGCAGACAGGAGGAAGAGTGATTACAAAATACAGCAGGTCTAGATGGAAATAGCTTTTCCTTGGTTGAAAGAATACTTTAAAGCACGGGATGAGAAGTATTGCATCTGTTTTTTTTTTTTTTTTTGCATCCTTTTCACTTTTTAATGCATGGAGGTAACAGCACTGTTTTTGTAAAAGCAAATCTTCCATCTCCAGTGAGCTCTGATAGAGGCAAAATCTCAGAATCTTATGAAAAGAATTTTCTGAATTCAAACAGTATAAAATAAATCTGTACTTATATAAGATCTTTCCAGTTTTTTCATTAGGTTTAAAAGTGAAATGTTCTATTTACCAAATGTAGCAACTATAGGGCAATAATCCACCACTTAGTACAGAACAATTTGCCTGTGTCTTTACATTTCCTTTCTATTCATTGCTCTGACTTCTGTTCAGGAAAAAGTGTAAAACTTTTCTTATTTCAGGTGCCTATTTTCTTCATATTAAATATATGTAATGAAATGCATAGAAATACAGTATTTGAAAACTTGGTAAATAATATTTGTAAATAACCTGTGAATACTTGTAAATAACTTGTGAATAACAATTGTAAATAGCACTCAGTATTTTTAGGAAGATCCCAGGTAAGCACGTAATAACTGATAATAACTTGTCTAGGTTATGATATTAATCTACTAAATAGTCATTCTATCCTGACAGTAAGCAAACTATTATATGCATTTATTTTCAATATGTAAGAGTAATACTGAAGTCATACATGAATTGAATCCTGATTCACTGTGCTCTGTCATATTCACCAGCCTTTGCTTTAGATTTTGGAAATGGATATTCAACATGAAATAATCACACCAAAGTTGGCCACTTCATAATAGTCCAACCACTATTTTATAATCTTCACATCAATGGTACTATAGGAAATGGTTTGGACTTATATGTATTTTTTGTGTTATTTCTTGTACTTTGAGAACGACCAAACACCATTAACATGTACCCCTTCATAATACTCCACAGCAAGCCAGAGAAGAAAACAACGTAGAATCACAGAATCATAGGTTAGGGTTGGAAAGGACCTTAAGATCTTCTAGTTCCAACCCCCCTGCCATGGGCAGGGACACCTCACACTACGCCATGTCACCCAAGGCTTTATCCAACCTGGCCTTGAACACCACCAGGGATAGAGCATTCACAGCTTCCTTGGACAACCCATTCCAGTGCCTCACCACTCTGAGTCTCCAAGAACTCTCTGAACCTCACTCAAGAACATCTTGGATTTGTTCTGGGCAATTTGTCCATGTGCTTTGCTTTTCTTTTTACGCTATTCTTCTTACACTTGTTAAGTCTGCAGTGGGATCCACAGTTACCTGGCACTGCAGAGATCATTTGCTAAGAAAGCTTACACTTTCTGAGACCTGCTGAGCTAGTCCGCCTTCAACAACTGCCAGATTTGAACTTGTGAAAGATGATTTTCTCTCTTGTCATTGACAGGACCTTTGAGGAATTTTAGTTACAGTTATGTGCTTTGCTTCTTCGGCACTTGTGGGGCAACAAATGCTTTTTACTATACAACCAACTAGATGTCAGGCGTGGTGTTTGAGACAGTCACTCCCATCCCTTCCCTGCAGAGAGGGTCAGGAGTGCCTGTTTGCAAGCATCAAGGAAACATGCAGGCCAAACTTTTAACAGGAGGCCTCAGTGACCTAGCAGTGTAGCTCTGGTGGCGAAGCTTAACCTTAGATGATCAAATGTATAATGACTTGCAAAGAGCAAGCTTTGTTCCACCTTCATTTGTGCCCTGAGCTACCAAACAAGAACTCATGCAGAGTTCTTTCAGAAAGAGGCAACAGTTTTTCATAAAAGGCGTGCCTCAATATGTCAGATCTTAGAAAACAGTAAGTGAGCAGTTTACTTCTGACTGCCTACATAAAAGACCTGCACTTGGTGCTATGCTTTACATTCTTTCAGACCTGTACAAGCACAGTGGGGATTTTTCTCTTATCAAAGGAAGCACAAATTCAATACCAGGTTTTAAGCTGTGGCCTTTAAGCCATGACAATTTTTGAAACACACTGTGAACTGTAATAACAAAAAGGATAATGCCTTTTCCTCCTGCAAACCTGAGTTCAGATCTTTCCCTAGGCTACAAGCAAACACGAACATGGGCCTCTGATCCTGTTTTTCCTCTCCTGCATACGTCACAGAGCTGTTGCAAACCAGCATGACTTGCAACTTCTATTAAGGGGACTAAATGCCAAAAACAAAAAGGACAGTTTGTAAGGAGCAGGATGCAGCTGAGTGAAATGCCCTGGGGAAGGGAAAGTAAGTGGCCAAGGAGGGTGGAGTAGGAGGGATGTAGAAAGTATTTGTTTTTTCTGTCCCTTCCATAGTAAATGTTCAGTCCTTTCACTGGTGAATAACCAATTTTATGTAGGTTGTATTTTTTTAATCCTTCAGTAAACATTTGAACATACTGGCAGTAAATACTACAAACTGGTTTGGATTACAGAAATTAGAAAGTTTCCTTTAAAATTCTGCCTGGTAGCATTTAACTACTGCAGACATAAAGTCATGTGACCTCTCTGCATCTGGACACTAAAACAAACCTGTTAGTAATTTGCCAACAGCATCAGTGCTTTGCCTTGATTCCTTATGTCCTGGGCAAACTGTACGACTGGGAATCATGTCTGGCCATCCAGAAGCTATGTATCCATCAAACTGGATGTATGTTGCTTCATAAGTGACTGTAGCCTTTTAAAAAGGTCAGGGGAAAAAAGCTGCTGAATTCTGCATGCTACAATTTCTTTGACTCTTGGTTTCATGTCCTTGGAAGAGCTAAACTGTAGAAAATATATGTAGCTGTTAGGCCTAATACTGAAACCTTTTCAGATTACCATCTCCCAGCTGATTTCAGTTATGCACTTGAAAAATGTTGGAATCATAGAATCATAGGATAGTTAGGGTTGGAAAGGACCTTAAGATCATCAAGTTCCAATGCCCCTGCCATGGGCCGGGACACCTCGCTCTAAACCATCTCACTCAAGGCTTTGTCCAACCTGGTCTTGAACACTGACAGGGATGGAGCATTCACAACCTCCCTGGGCAACCTATTCCAGTGCCTCACCACCGTAACAGGAAAGAGCAGAGTAGGGGGGCAGGATCACCTTCGACCTGCTGTTCATGCTCCTTTTGATGCAGCCCAGGATACGGTTGGCTTTCTGGGCTGCAAGTGCACACTACCAGGAACGTGGAATCCACAAAAGCAGAATAGTTCTGATGAGGAGTAATAGTAATGAGTACGTGCTATTTGATAGGAAGTTTAGAGAGAAGAAAAAAATGCCACAGCAAGCCATTTTAGCCATCTGCCCACTACCAAAACTTTCTCTCTTAGAAACTTGTAAGTGTAGAACATGCGAATGGCTCTTCTCCTTCTGTCTTACCTACCAAGGTGGATTAAAGGCTGATACAAATATATTTCACTCTTTTGTAACTATGTTTGTTTGGAAGTAATCACTGGTGTTGCCAGAGGGATGGTGTATAATGGTGAATGGTAGTAAAACTGATCCTCAGGTTCGGAAAGTAAAATCTCTTAGTAACACAGCGTGAACAAGTTTGAAAACCATGCTGTGCCTTTCCCTATAGCTACCACTTCTCTCTTTTCTATAAAAACACAAAGTAACTGCAGGATTGCATCACGTGTCAATAGCTAGCAGTGAAGACAGAATATACTAAATATTTTCTTTAAAAGACTCTTATCCTGAACTGAGTAAATTAATCTGATGGTGTAACTTAAGGATTGACTCAAAAGCAACAGATGGGAGCAGGATGACCCAGTTTCTGGAGAAACAACCACCCTCTTCATATTCCACAATCTTATCAAGACACATCTGGGTTATAATTTCTTGGAAGTCAAAATAACTACTGCTCATAATAGTCCCATGGGCAGGATGGAAATCGTGCCACAAACCAGCACCAACAAACCTTTGTTAGCCTGAAGGCCAATGCCATGCTCAAACACTTTCATTGGGAATCTCTCCTTCACTTGCTATTAGGCCTTCAGACTGTATTGCTGCCTAACTGCATTTAACCTGGAAAAATGCATAAATAACTCTGATATAGAGCAAAGAAGCATCTAGAAATACTCAGATATATGTAGGGGTTTGGACAAACCTCTAAATAAACTTTGAGATACCACTGTCACTACAGTCTGGACAGCCAGTTGTGTTCTGGTTCCCTGTCTAATTTTCCATTACACTTCTCTGTAGGCAGAGGTGTAGGCACTCCTTGGTCACAGATGATTTCCCCAAAAGGAAGCAAAACCGTTGTGGCATACAGAGTTATCTGTGCTTACACAATCATACAACTTAATTATTTACCACAACGGCATTTCAAGTGATTAGCTTACTTACATGGATTCCCCTTCTCCCACGGGACGGTGTTACACTGTGTCTTCTGCCAGCCTGGGACATAAGAGTTCTTGAGCTTGAATAGCGAGGGGCTAATAAATGCCCCACAACTTCTTAGGGCTTCAGCTTCCTTTCCAGCTTCTCAGAAACAAATAGATATGTCTAAAAGCATCTCCATGGAAGACTATTCTGTTGTCCTTTCCCACTTCACTGCTTCTTGCACTACATAGTTTTCTTCTCAAGCTCTTTTCAGCACAGAAGGGTACAGTGCCATCCCCTGTGATTCTGTGAAGTTCAGATCTATCACAAGACAACAGAGTGTGGGAAGTTTGCTGTAAATAGAAAGGCACTGAGTTCTCTCCTGGTGAATAAGTGCAGTCGTAAAGTATTTGTCCCAAAACAACCACTAAGATTAGCTTTCACAGGAGGAAAGGACAGGGTGACTCACCATTGAAAGGCAAAGGTACTAATCAAAGGCAACTTTAGCAGTCCTGAAATGCAGCTTCCTCAGTGATTGATGTGCTCTCCTGCTGGGAGAGAAGTATAGAGCCTATCATAATCTATGTCATTTGGAAGTGAACTGCATCTCCCAGTCTGAACTGTACGGAAAGAGAAAATACAATGCAAAAAGTGTAGCTTTGTTGAAGAGGGAAGGAAGAAGGAGTAGTGTGTTAGACGTAAGCTGTTTAACTAAGCTACCTGCAGTGGGTGTTCTGCCTGGCTTCTGAGTACCCTGAATCAAATGGTGGAAATCCTAACTACCAGGAGAAATGCTCTGTTGCAGCAGCTCTGTGAACAGGCATCAGGGGTTTCTTAGCAGGCAACTTTCCCCTACAGGCTAAAAGACTTTCAGGTCTGGAGACATGCAACAACCATAGTCTTACACTCTTAAAGAAAGACCTTTCGAGCTCCATCCTTTCTGCTCTCTCACCCTACCTACTAAATGAAAGCAGATACCTGTTTTGGTGAGGCAAGGCTTGTCAGCTCTTTTCATAATGATTGAAGCAAGATTACTTCTGTTACTCCAGCCACTGTGTACTGTTAGCTACACTCTCTAGTAACACTTTCACAACACTCAAGAAGGGCAAATGTCTGAATTAAAAAGAACTGGTGCTCTTTTCCTTACAAAAGGTCTCTTGGGCCTATATAAGAGACTCTGCTGAGGAACATGATGTCTAAAGGAGCCCAGAGTTTAATCCCAGCAACTACTTTTGTTACCATGTTCTTTTATCCAGTGTGTATGGGAAGGTGCTCTCTCTTTTATGGTCTGCAAACTGGGACCATGATGTGGAAACACCAGAAGTAATCTCTCAATTGTATTAGCTGTTGATCTTTTCTTGTGTTGGAGGCATCATCTTCATTTTTACATGAAGGGTCACATGAATAAGCATGAAGCTGTATGTTGTGATTAATCTGTCAATTCTGAACTCAGATTTCTCTTTGTATCCTTTACAGCTATATTTGACATGCTTGTGAAGTTTTGAAGCGAACCTCATGAAGTTTAACCATGACAAGTGCAAGGTCCTACACCTGGGTTGGAGCAATCCCAGGCACAGCTACAGGCTGGGCAGAGAAGAGATTCAGAGCAGCCCTGCAGAGAAGGACTTGGGGGTGTTGGTCGATGAGAAAATGAACATGAGCCAGCTTCAGTGTGCGCTTGCAGCCCAGAAAGCCTACCGTATCCTGGGCTGCATCAAAAGGAGCGTGACCAGCAGGTCGAAGGAGGTGATCCTGCTCCTCTGCTCTGCTCTCATGAGACCTCACTTGCAGTATTGTGTGCAGTCCTGGTGTCCTCAACATAAAAAGGACATGGATCTGTTGGAACAAGTCCAGAGGAGGGCCACGAGAATGATCAGGGGACTGGAGCACCTCCCGTATGAAGATAGGCTGAGAAAGTTGGGGCTGTTCAGCCTGGAGAAGAGAAGGCTGCGTGGAGACCTCGTAGCAGCCTTCCAGTATCTAAAGGGGGCCTATAGGGATGCTGGGGAGGGACTCTTCATTAGGGACTGTAGTGATAGCAGAAGGGATAACAGGTTAAAACTTAAACAGAGGAAGTTTAGATTGGATATAAGAAGGAAGTTCTTTACTGTAAGGGTGGTGAGGCACTGGACTGGGTTGCCCAAGGAAGTTGTGAATGCTCCATCCCTGGTGGTGCTCAAGGCAAGGTTGGACAGAGCCTTGGGTGATATGGTTTAGTGTGAGATGTCCCTGCCCATGGCAGGGGGATTGAAACTAGATGATCTTAAGGTCCTTTCTAATCCTAACTATTCTATGATTCTATGAGGCAAGAGATTACCCAAAAGCTGCCAGCAGGAAAAGCCCTTTTGCAGTCAAAATATATGGAAATCTGCCTTATTTCATGGATTTGGTTTTGTTATCGGCTTCCTGGATACTGTCTACTTTGTTCATGAGGCAACATTTTATCCACAGTCCCAGCTTGTTGAACATCACCATTATAAGCACCTGTTTGTCTGATTTACATTTATCTGTTGGTGTTTCTCCTGTGTTTCCCTTTGGATTCATAAACAGCCACCTGCTACAGTGTGCCGTCAATTTGTGGTCAAGGACAGCAGCTCCATATGAGGCAAATAGGTTTTCAAGAGCTGTAAACAGATTATGCTTATACAGTGACTGATGTCACTGTGTAGAAAAAATGAATGTCACGGAGAACAAAGGTCAAGTATCTGGTACTGGCAAGCACTACAAGGTCACTCAAATGAGCCCTGTTAACAGAGGAAATCAGAGATCAGGAATTCATCATTGTCTTCTGGAAATAATGACTGGAATAGCAGAATTAAAATAGGAAAGGGCACAACATGCTTTGTATTAGGATTTTCACAGCAAATCCAGACAGACGCCCTCTGTGTTCTTTTTAATTTTTAGGATCACTGAAAAGAAGAAGAGGATTGCTGTCCAGGGCTCTTGAGTTCCTCGATCCAAGATTTGATAGACTGAGGGAAATTTGTAACTTGATGTCTAAGGCCAGAGGAAGGAAGCACAAGGTGGTACAGGGCTGCAGCTCTGACCCTGGTCTATGGAATCAGGCAGTTTTCTAAGCCTCAGCTGCCTTGACAGAGCCCAGGCGCTGGAAAGTGGCTGAGGCAAAAGAACCTTTACCAACCAAAAAGTAGGAGGGTGTGGGAAACCAAGCAAGGTGAAGAGATATGAAGGAGATCAGCAAATGAAATGAAAGGGAGATAAGCACAAATACAGTATAGAAATAAAAGAACAAAGTTCAAAATAAATGAGAGTTTCACAGCATTAGGTTCCTGTCAATAGTGCACCTGTAATCCAGAGTGAAGAAATCCCAGTGGAGTCAGGAAAGGCATACATTCTTCTCTGGAAGACTTCTGCCACCTCTACTATTTCTTCAAGATGCCCCTTGTTGGGAAACAAGAAAGGTAGTTCTGACTGTAAGGAACTGCGTACCTGCCACAGCTATATACAGTATTTAACAAATATAACAGATGCCACTGATATAACAGACACCCCCATGTAGGTGCATGAGCAAAGTGTTTATTTTATCAGTTTTCACACTGGGGTGAGGGTGAAAGAACTGCTAAAAAAACAGAGCTTTGACCACACCAGAGTGCAGTAAAGTATGTTAATATTGCCCTGCAAGCAAAACACTCGGTTCAGGTACAATCACTGCATTACTCACATCTTTGGCCTCTCTGTTAACACCACAAATAAAAGTGTGAAGTGCGGAGGTGGCATGCATGCTATGTAACACCGAGACTAATGTTTGCCTTCCCATAGGCCAACCAGCTTGAAATCCTGGAAATGAGGTTAATGAATGCATATATGGAACCACCACATATCTCTGCACAACAATTCATAAGCGAATCTTTTTTGTACACTGGCAAGAACATTTACATTTCTTTTCAGGTTCTGTAGTTGTGAGCTGAATTTTTTTTTCACCTAGAATGGTATTTTATGTGTTAGAACAAGAGGTAATGGCCTTCTCAAAGAGGGTACATTTAGATAAGAAAGAAGGAAGAAATTCTTCCCTGTGAGGGTGCTGACCCATTGGAACAGGTTGACCAGAGAAGCTGTGGCTACTCCATCCCTGGCAATGTTCAAGGCCAGGCTGGACAGGGTCTTGAGCAACCTTTTCTAGTGGAAGGTGTCCCTGCCTATGGCAGTAGGGGTGGAATAGGATGATTGCTAATGTCCCTTCCAACCCAAACCGTTCTATGATTCTATTATCTTCCTCTTTACAGTTAATTTCAGAACTCCTGTCATTTAGCTCTACTGTCTGCAGTATCATATTTAGGTTATTGTCAAAAGTCTGCATTTTGAATCAAAATTACACATGTCCAAGTTCCCAGCAACCACAAAATACTCTTCATCTGGAGGAGGATGAACAAGAATCTCTGAGGTTTTTTGGTATCTACAGCACCTTTTGTCTGGTAAGGTTATGAGCTTTTAAGTTAGCTTTGTCTTTCTTTACCATAGTATCTACGTTGCTATATATCATAATCAGCAACTTACATTTAAAAAGGCTCTACTGACTTACGGAATTTCATAAGATATTTAATGTAACACCCAAGAGAGTCATTCAGCTCCTCTGTTTTATTTTACAAAACTCAGTATGTTTTTATTGCCCTAGAAAGAACTTCAGGAGTTTAATGGATGTTCTTTGTTTTCAGGCCAATACCATCTAAGTGCAGTGGCTTTAAGAAATGGTTATTTCCCATTTTGAACAAATGCATGAACTAATTCCTGTGACAGCAGAGAAAATGAAATTGGTAGAAACAAATATATGGCTAGCCTGTCTTGTTCTGCTTGGTCATAGTGATGATTCACTCTTTCTCTCTTCTTTCTCCTCTCCATGCAATACTTCGCACTGTGGTAGATTATCTTTTCACAGTGAAACTGTAACAAAAGCATTTTCTCTTTCACAGGATCTTCAGGGTCAAACAGAAACAATAGCTTGACCAAAAGTTATAAGGCCAAGCACTTACATTGCAGTTATCCTTCTACACAGTATTGCTTTCTGTGTTCCTACACAAGAGCAAATTGCAGCACCACCTTCTCTGTGTTTACCTGCCAAAGCAGATGGCAAAAAAGCACCAGTACATCAATCTCACTCCTTTCCTCACTTGGTTGGTGGACCTGGTTTGGAGCCAAATCCCTGTTCCCTGATCCTACTGCAACTGGTAGAAAGGGAGGAAGTAGAACCTAGTTAGAATTGTGTGGACCTGAAGTTCCTTTCTCCAACTTGAGAAGACAGCAGTAAGCATAAGCAAAGCAAATCACTTGCTGTCAGGGTCTGAAGGAATTTACTTTCTCCTGAGGCAGCACCTTCTCAGCAGTGCATGCAGCGTGACCTGGTGAGCACAAAGAGGAAGGCCAGCCACACAGCATTGCTCTGTGTGAGCACAGTAACTCCTTAAATTCTTTTTCTTAGAAAAGCACATTTGGGAAGGATTGTTTTAAGTGGCATTTCCTTATTTTCTGTGGTATTGCAAAACAAAGCCTTTTCGTTATTAAAACTGCATAACTGTCAGAAAACTTAGTGGGTGCTAATGCCTGTACAGGCACCTAGAACAAAGTGGTTCCTAATACAGAGTACTCAGTATAAAAGGAGACAATCCTTCCCCCGTGACATACACTGGAGATAGTGGCACCGCTTCTGCAGTCCTTCTCTTCACTGAGGTGAAAAGTGAAAGGGCAGACCCCATGCTAAGAGTGTTTGTTGGTTTTTTTTTCATGAACAAGTCACAGAGAAACAAAGAATGTGACTCACGGAGGTTGCTATGATACCTAAATCACATAGACTCTGTCATTCACAGGAGTGCAATCCCTGAATGTACAGCAGGATTTCCTTCTGCAGCCAACAGGCAGACACAATTGGAGCACTTACACCACTGTATGTATTAAAACTCACCAGGCTAATAAGATGTTCTGCTGACCCCTAAACAGCACTCAACACTGCAGTAATGTAGCTATACTATATAGGGTGGATTATATTGTTAATTTGGAGTTAAAAATAAGAATGAGCATCCCATTTCTCTTCTCCTTTCTACCAGATGCAATGAATTCCCCTCCATTCCAGCAGCAGTGGTTGGCAAGTGCACCACCATAATGGCATTCAGGTTTTGGGTTGCCTTGTCATCCAAGAGGAATGACAGCTATGTAAGGCAAATTAAATAATTTTCGTTCTGTACAAGAAGTGGATGGTGCTTCCTAACCCTTCCTAACCTTGGTGCTGGTCTACTTCTAGTCCCAACAGCTCAAAAAACATTTATGAGAAATTCCTATGAAATTTAATAGGTAATTACAAGCTTTCTGTAGAATGCTTAGAACAGCCCTGGGAGTGCTGCAATACTCTCATGGGGATGTAATTCTCTATTCAAACCTACTAGCTGCTAAATTTCTATGTAATCTTACTGATTTCTTCCCTGTTCAATTCAATACGGTTTTTCCATAGAAAAAAAAACCTTTACTGCAGCCTACACAGATACAAGGCAAAGTAAATCTGTATTGTTTAACAGGAGGTAAATTGCTACTCTTCTGTTCTGTTCTATATAAGGTGGGAAGTCTCTGCTGCATAAATTCCAAGCATTTGATATGCAACAAAAATCAGTTCATACTAAACACACCTTGCTTCAAAAATGTATCACTGTAAGTTCGGTTTAACTAACAGCGAACTAAAAGTACCTCACTATTCACAGAGGTCTCTCCAATAAACATCAGCCTTAGAACACAGATGATAGATTCATGCCTGCTACAGAATTATTGCTTAGGCTAAAGTAATAGCACATGTGAATTCTGCTTCTGCTGCTTAATATTAAAAAAACCCACCAAAACCAACTAACAAACCAAAAAAAAAAAAAAACACCAAAAAACAAAACCCCCAAAATCCCTAAAACAACCAAACAAAAAGTGAAGTTACTTTCCAAACAGGAAAAGCATGTTCATTTTAAGCTCCATTAGCAACGCAAAGGAATAGAAGCTGACACCCTGCTGCCAGTGGTGGCAGTGCCAGGGCTCCAGCTTACTTCAGAGGGGCCAAGGCTTCTGCCAGAAGGCTGCCAGCAGGAAAATTCATAGTGGTTGTGTGAGAACAAGAAAAGCAAATAAAGCAGACGTCAGGCCAAAACGGTGCATGGGATTGCCCCTGTTCTTTATGCAGCAAAAGCTCTGAGGCCAATTTGTGCTTCTTTGGTGTCATGAAAATCTAATTGTCACTCTCCATCCAGATACAAGTGCTGCAGTTTCTGTGAGCAGTAATTATGTGGTGAAAGCTTTCTCTGCTGGGCAGAGTCCTTTGATTACAAATTCATAATTTATAGGCAAGACACTTGAGGAAAGAAGCAAAAATTGGTCTCAGAAAATTTCTCAGCACCACTGCTCCTTACAGGCAGTTCTGCCATGTCTAAATATGTCCTAAGAAGACTTCCCTTTCCCCCATCTTCTTAACTCAGGACACCCAACATATGTGAAGGTTTGTCTGCAGCTTCATCTCTGGTGGGTTTTTTTTTTTTTTTTGTCTTCTGTCAGAATGGTTCTCTTTTGGTTTTTTGTTTCTTGTTTTAATTTTGAATTTGGTTTGTGTTTTGTGAAAATGAGTCATACAGAGAGAAATTGCTTTGTTTTATTCAATGCCTTTTGCTGTAGGCATGCTGCCTTTCTTCAGTAAGTTTGTAATTTGGCTGTTGAAGTTACTGATGTTCCCAGAGGTTTTTCTGCATGGAGCTCAGGACATCTCACAACAAGAGTTCTCTTTGGCAAGGTCCATGTCAGAAACAAGGTGTGAAAAAAGTTCATTTTAATATCTTATGAAAAGCCTGGAGATATGAAAAACATGATTAATATAATGAAAAAAAATATAATTATACCTGGTGTAGAGATAAAATAGTGTGTAATTGAAATGAACATCATATCTGAGCAGAGAAACTGCAAATGTGATTACCATAATGCAAGTGTCAGGAAATGGGGTGGGATTAAGCCTAAAAGAACAAAATGAAGATGTCCTGAGGGGAAACAGGAGCAGACCTTGGGTACAGGCTAATCCTTGGCTCATCTAGCTAGCAATTTACAGTTCTAATTTAAACCCTGAAGAGGGAAAGAAACTCAGATCTGGTCAATATTCCTTGTACCAGCAGCTTGTTTCCAGCACTTAAACTGGTGATCTCAGGGGTCTGGCAGGCAATATGGGCACTGAGCCACGCAGTATTCATTTGGCTCCTGGATTTCTTTTTTGGCCTTCCGACAAAAAGCCTTACTTCTCCTGTAGAGGGGCAATTAGCACTGCTCCTTCATTTAATGCTACTGCAGAGCTTAAACCTTTCTCACACAGTAAATGTAGAAGATTGCCTCCCTGAACACCTATTCACCAGCCCAAGCCATTGCAGTTCCCAGAGTGAAACGCTGCTGGCAGAGTGTCTTGTAATGGCCACCGAAACCTACTTCGGTGGCTTTAAATTAAAGTAATTGTTTTCATTAATTCTTTGTCTATATGGAATAGAAAATGTTGAGGACCAAATCCTGACTTCAGTTACATCTTGTTAAATCTGGAGGAGTAGTTTAATAGCTGTAAATAGAACGTAAACTCTAAGTGGCCTGTAGACTGAACATCAAGAACACCACAAGGGTTTTTGCTGTGACTTCCCTGCAACAGTCAATAAAGCTAACACGACAATACTTTATTTAATTTAGGGGAAATGCCTATGAACCACAGACATTTACTCTTCCTTGCTTATAAACATATCAGTAATAATACAAATGAATGAATACAAGAAAAGATGAGAAAAGGTTTGCTAATCTTTTTTTCTGCTTTTGTGATACTTTTTTATTGAACCCTATTTTTCAGGGAAAAAAAAATAATAAATCTGTTCTTTGTTGCCATAGCAATAGATTCCCAGGGTGAAATTATATCATACTGCCTTTCTTCTAGGTTTCTGCAATGTGCAATCACCACCCACTCTCCTTCATTACCGTCAATAATCAGCAAATCCTCCCCACCCCCAGCCTCTATTCATCTGCATGTTTTGGGGTGGAGGACGTAATAGTTATTGTTTTGACAGGTGTAGAGAAGCTGAGGAAGCACGGGGTGTGCTGTCTGAAATGTCTCCAGCCTGATCCCCTCTGATGATGCCTGTGAGTGTCTGTCCATCCACAGTCCTGTACCTCTTCCGCACACCCACTGACTGCCAGTGTCAGCTCCACAACGCTGCCTTATGATCAACTGGGAGGGGTGGGAGCAAGCACCTACACTAGCCTAGTATTGCCAAAGCAAAACCCTGATTTCCTGAGGTAAAATGCTATGGCATTAACTCAGTGTGCCACCTTGCTTTTGCACCACAACAGCTTCAAAATTAGCACCTCAATAGCAGATCAACTGGCTGAGCACAGCTGGCAGAACATGTACCACAATCTGAAGGATACATTAAAAAAAGCCCCAAACAAAACAAAATCCTGTTCTCCCAGTAATGAAGCAATATACAATTACCACTTTCCTATTGAGTGTCTGTGTATGAGTACTTTGTATTTCTACAAGGTGGATTCACACACAGTTTTTTTACACTAAATCCCCCAAATGAAAGGAAGAGGTTCAGTTAAACATTTGATTAATAGCAGTTACGGACCCTTTTTTGAGTTATCCTCGTTCCATTACTTTAGAGGACTGAGGCAATTTATCATATTGATTTACACCAGCTGAAGAACTAGCCCTGAATAACTTCTTTTCTTTCTTTAATATTACTGAATATTTTTCACTTTATTTGAAATAGAGACTAGGATTCCCTAGTGTTTCTTCATGTTCTCACTACTTAGCAGAAAAACAACACAATGCAGATTTACCAGCGCATTGAAGGGACATGAGCTTCTTCCCTCCTTCTCCTCCAGTCCCAGTCTTTTCCCATTAGCACTGCTTTCGCTCCAGAATCAGAGGTCCTGGTCATATGGCTGAGCCACCAACCCACACAGCTCCCTCACCTAGACTCAGGGCTGCCTCTCTCCCTGAGAAACATTCACCAGGTTTTCAATAACAATTTCTAGGTTTTAATCTGAAACTCTTGGTATGTCTTTGCTGTTCTTTCACACATCCTGACTAGATTTTTATCCCACTGGACAGCCTGTAATTTATTTTAATTTTTTTTTCTAAATACCAGTATTCTTTTGCAGAATAAAAAATGCTTTTCTGAATAAAAGTAAGTTTCTACTTGGCTAAAGAAAATGTACTGTAAAAGTGCTTTGCATTTAAGTATAATGCATTAGGTCTTTGCAAGAGCATAGCTGAAAGTCAAAAGAAAAATGAGCTGCATGAGAACTCTTTCTCCTTGCCTGTCAGTTAAATTCACTGCTAAATATGGTTTCAGGTACGAGACACATCATTGTTAATGCATGCCTTTGTTAATTCAGGAACAAGAAGGTCTGAGTGCTTACTTCCCGTTTAGTAATTCTTTCTGGATACAATAATATCTATTTAAGCAATATGTATGTAAGTAGTACATCATTTTTGTAATGTGATTGCGAATGAATCATGATGCTACATTTATGGCAATACCAAAGTAATATTCTGTACTTTAATGATGGACAAACCCATGTCAGTCCCTTCCTCTTGATGTCAGGAGAGGAGTCTGGATGTGAAAAGCAGTCCATTTATTTAAGCACATAATTAAGAATTTCACCTTTCAATCTACAGAGTGCTGCATTCTCGGATGTTCACCACGCAGAGTGATTACAAACTCCCCAGCCTGTACCCAGGTAAGCAGTGGTTTATTCCACCAGAATCAGACTCCACAATGCTATGTCTATCATCTAGACCTCTGGATCTGCTTTGCCAAGTCTCGGTTACAGATTTCTGCAAGAATTCTCTTTCCTAATGGGAAACTGTGACAGTAACTAATAAAAAATACATTGTTCCTGGCAATGACAGCAGTACTTGTCACACCTGTTCTATTTGTAACTGATAAGCCTCTAGGGTATTTGGAGAAGGAAGATCTTTGACTCAGGATGTAAAATCCTACTGGGACAGTTGAGCGTGTAGGTATACGGCAGCTGCTTTTACTCTGAAAATTGCACAGAAAGAAAATTATCACCAAATCATATAACAAATCATCCAACCATCCTGGTAGCTGAGCTCATTAAATAACTTGTTTAGCTTTATCTGTGATACAATAATAAATCAATTAAGGAGATACAATACTCAATTAATTAAATGCATGCTGGGAGGGATTATTTCAGTTGAGGAAGATGGATTCTGCCCCCCTTTTAATACACTCTGCCTCATGGAGATGGGAGGTGCTCACTGCTGGCCCTCCACACCACAGCTGCTATTGTAGCTATGCCTAGCAAGGTGGAACATACTAGTTTTGCATTACTTGAGCTAACGATGCAAAGAGGAGAAATAAAGAGATTAGGAGGGCCGTGAAACCAAAATTCTGCAGGCAGTGGCTGGGCATGACAACCATTACTCTTTATACCTGGTGAACTTTGGGATAAACCTCAGGAAATGGCATTTTAATAGCAGATTTTCCCTATACCACAGGCAACTCCAACAGACTGGATTACAGAACTTGAACAGCGCACTATATCTCTTTATCAGCCAGCCAAGATTAAATGTCATTTACACTAAAGAAGCCTCTTGTACTTTTTTCCGTATTTTTTACCTAGCTCTCTGCACAGCATACACACAAAAGCACTCTTCAGGATCAGTGTGTCATACATAGTACCTGAGAAAATTAATCACACGCAGAGGAAACTCAGTGCAAACTTCAAAGTTCTCTCCTCAGAAATTATAGCACAAATGATTCATTGCCTGCTGAACACGTAGGGAAGATAGATAGGCAGAGGGAATGTATGGGCATGAAACATGCCAAACATGATTACTCTGTCTCCCAAACATCTAGATGACAACTCCATGCAGACATATTTGTTGTATATTCATGCTTAGGGATGTTTTGCTTTCAGAAATGCCCAAATACACTGAGCAAATGCTGCAGTACAGTCAAACAGACTTTTTTTATATGCTAATGATTTCACACACAGGCATTTCACCAACAGCTGGAGAGTGCTTACTCTCTTCACACTCCCCTGTAGCTAGTCAGGGTGCCAGGAAGCTGGTAAGTTCGTCATACCCCATGATGTTAAAACTGCTGCCCCTGGTTCCCCAGTATTATGAGGAACCTGTATCATGTACTAAACCAACAAAAGAAATCTCCCACATTTTTACCTTTAAATATCGCTTGCTGTATCTGTCCTGGTTTAGCACTAGTCAAGTCTTGTGTCCTATGCTATTCTACAACAAAAATATGGTTTAGGCACACTTCACCAGTGCTAAGATAGTTTTGGATCAGCACAGTGTACTGATTTGAGATTCCCTTGGTAAATGTTCTTTAAGAACAAAAGATGTGATAATGCTAGCTGTAGTAACAAGGTATTTAATGTGGACTCCACAGCAGTGTATCTGTCATGCCAGACCTACTGACACAGAAAAAATCTGGGGCAGCAGTCAGAAACATTAATGACTTTACATCCACATTTTCACAGTGCATCCTCAAAGGAAACACCATCACGTAGGTGTCTTGGCTCCTGGGAGCTGCCAGAGGCTGTCTTTGGGACTAACTGAAATAAGCGTTAGGATAGCACTTTTTTTTCCAGTCAGCATCATTCACTTCAAGTGCAATACTGTACAAGGCAGACTAGTCCTACAGATGTTCTGCATGTCCAGTTTAGTCATGTTTAGCTAAAAAGAAAAAAAGGAAAGAATGCCAGCAATTAAGTACACATCCATGGCATTGGGGTTAAATCCTGTATTCAGCCTGCACTACCAATGGCTTCTCTGTAAAATGATTACGTTAAATACTACTTAGCATTTATTTCTAAGGATAAGGCTATGACCTCTGTATTACCATACTATGCCAAAGGAATTTGAACCCACAAATGGCTTTCCCAGGCAGTGAACCAAGGCCAAGTGTCAGCAAGCAGATTTCCCTTCTAACAGCTGACATCTGCAGGAAAGTGGTCTAAGAGGTCTTGCTGATTACAGCACCAAAAGCCACCATCACAGGCACTGTCTCACCAACCTCCTCTGCCTTCCACATGGCTTTCCCTAAAGCTGGTTCTGATTCCTGGCAAGTGCAGTAACTGTCTGTTCAGCACTGACAAGCATAATTACTTAACAACACTCTCTGCTACAGAGGTGTAGCAAAGGATAATTAAAGCAACTGATGTTTATAAAGCATTTGGGGAGCACTGAATAAAAGTTGTTACATAAATTTAATAATCCTCATTAATATTTTTGTTATTTTATAGATATATTTTGATTTTCTATTGTTTGTCTTGTGACTGGGATTTTAGATCCACCCTTACAAAAAGAAAATATAGGCATAAAGACAGGACAGCGAGTGCTACCTCATCCTGCCATCCATTATCTCTGGAAGCTTACTGAACAGAATAAATGTGGTTTCATGGCATTATATACTACTGACAAGTCTGCTGAACTTTTCCATTTCAAAGCTGAGAGGTGGGAATTCTAGTGCATATTGTGCAAGAAGGTGATGCAAAGACCATTGTTTTATGATAGTATACGTTATAAATTATTATTATAAAACATGCGTATCACAATACTGAGATGTCAGTCAAGTTCAAGGTTTATAGCACAATACACTGAACAATATAGCCTTCAATTTCCTTGTAAAATTCTTAAAGTACTTTGAGAATTACCAAGGACTTCCAGCAAGTGCTTTCTTGATTTCTTATTTAAAATGTAGATTTGGAGTATTCCTTGGTCTGACTAAAGAAAATTTATCAAACATATTGCTATATACCTGGTGCATTTTGGGTTTGTAGGGAATCAAACTGAGCTCAGAATTAAAAAGCCAAAAGACCAAAGGGCTTTCTCATGTTACTTTAAAATATACATTTTGTCTTGCAGAATGTTGTGTATATAGAATCATAGAATAGTTAGGGTTGGAAAGGACCTTCAGATCATCAAGTTCCAACCCCCTGCCATGGGCAGGGACACCTCACATTAAATCATGTCAACCAAGGCTCTGTCCAGCCTGAGCTTGAACACCGCCAGGAATGGAGCATTCACAACTTCCTTGGGCAACCTGTTCCAATGCCTCATCACCCTCAGAGTAAAGAACTTCCTCCTCATATCTAACCTAAACTTTCCACAACATAAGGGTATATTATACTATTACAAGCAGCATTTAACTAAATGTTGTAATCTTACATTTACGTTACTGAAACTACATGTTAAAAAAATCTTTGTCAAAATGGTTTGACTTGGAGTAAAACTTTTTTTCATAAAGAAATGGTCCTGCAAAGAATTTCATTGTTTACAGTCTGTTTTCTATTAAATAAATATATAACACAGAGAGACCAAATCTACATGGGAGGACAGTTACAGGAAATCAAAGTTTAAGATAGGTAATTCGTATGTAGTTCTGATTGATTAAGTCCTCAGGAAGTTCAGATTATCTGCTGTTCACTGGTCCAAGTCAGGCATTCAATTAATTGTCTTGCCAAGTAAAGTCTTCACTGGGGGATGTACACGATATGGGCTGTGATGAATAAACACATAGATCAGCAGATCCTAGATTTTTTTTTTATTTTTTTTTTTTGTGAGGAACTGACATAAATCCCTACAGAATACAAGAGGCACTAATGTTGCTGTGCTTGGTGCTTTCAGAAGTGATGCGGATAATTTTTTATGAACTTGACTTCTACGTGTCTTCTAAAACACAGCAATTTAATGAATTTTTAACAAAATGTTGTTTTGTGTATTGACTGAAATGCTAAGGAATTATTTTTTCCAGCAAAATTTATTCTGCACCACTGTCCAGTCTAGTTAGAGTGCTAAAAGTCACAGTTACTGTGAAGTTACGGATCCTACCTTGCCAGCCATTTCAGGAGTCTGTGATAGGAACTGATGGATTTCAGTCTACTTTCTGAGGCATGGGAGCCCTAATCACAAACGTCACTGGCACATCTGGAGTTCCTTTTATAGGAAAAATGCTTTGGGTTTACCAAATCTCAGTGGCTCTGTGACACTAACAATCACCCATTCTGGTGCATCCCTAGTGTGTCTGATAAATGCAGAAGAGCAGCTTTCAGTGGCAGTAACTAGACTGCCTTGTGAAAAATTAAAATAGGTATGAAAAATCTATGGATCCGCAGAAAGAACATCACACATAACCCAGGAAATTGCTTTTACAGTCATGTCAAACATAAATGCCAATCTCTTAAAAAGAAAACCACACACAGAAGAAGTAATAGCCAGGCTAAGTAATTTCTGTTCTTTGTCATAATTAGTATCTTACATGGTTAGAAGAACCATCTTACCTGGATGACAGAAAAAAATCAGTCAGTGATCTTGAAAAGATTTATCCTGAAATAATACACTTAATATGCCTCCTTGTCTGTTAACTGTATGTAGAAATGGCTGTGTTGATTCAGTAGTAAAGTGGCTGAATAGGGCTATAAATCACTTGACTTGAAGAAATAATGTAGCTTTCCTTTCACTTTCTCCTTGGAGATACAGATGCTTTCTGCAAATCTGAGTTCTTTGCAGTATTTTTTAAGGAACAGAACACTTGTTTTTCTACATAGCAAAATATACGTGAACCACTTGATGTAATAACCTAGCAGGAACAAATCACTCCTTAAAAAAAACCAAATTTGTTGCTATTAATCTTGCTCTTGACCCTCTTTCACACTGAAATAGTCTGACATCAGTATCACTCCTAATTTACAACAGTGTAAGTAAGTAAGTAAACTCATTTTATTATTCCTGTTACATTACAATAAACAAAAAACACACATTGGCTTGAACTCACAGAACCGTGAAATCATAGAGATGTTGCTGCTGAGTTTATTACGGTTGGATTTCATCCAATGTGCTATTAAACCTGTAAGCATAAATCACAATCGCAATGCCTGAATTACATTTGACAGCAATTTAAAATTATTTTTCCCATTTATTACATGTGCAATCTAGTATCACTCATGGAAGTTGAGCATTTTGAAAGCACAGCAGTGGGGCTGGGTTTTCACCTAGATTCAGTGTTCTCAGACTGCAAGATGAGTGCCACTCGGAACAGGCAAGCCCTTTCAAAGTCGGCTGCACGAAACACAACCAGCTGACCATTTCGCTGAAGAAACAGAATCCCTGCTTCATCTGGAAAACTTCTTTTTTGGTACCTGTGTATACTGAGGCATGGATGTGCTGCCATAGCTGTCTTCACTGGAGTGGAGAATGACTGCTCTTCATGCATGTGACACAGTGACAACTGCTGTTGCTACCGTCCAAAGAGTGTTCAAACACAACTGCCAGGCCCACTGAGGGCCTGAACAACAAAATTCAGGCATCCCAGACCTCAATGGACAGGCAACAAGAGCAAGATTTCCCCCTTCAGGTAAAGTATCACAGTATCACAGTATCACAGTATGTTAGAGATTGGAAGGGACCTCAAAAGATCATCTAGTCCAATCCCCCTGCCGGAGCAGGAACACCTAGATAAGGTTACACAGGAAAGTGTCCAGGCAGGTTTTGAATGTCTCCAGAGAAGGAGACTCCACAACCTCCCTGGGCAGCCTGTTCCAGTGTTCTGTCACCCTCACTGAGAAGAAGTTTCTTCTCAAGTTTAAGTGGAACCTCTTGTCTTCCAGTTTGCACCCATTGCCCCTTGTCCTATCATTGTTTGCCACTAAGAGCCTGGCTCCATCCTCGTGACACTCGCCCTTTATATATTTATATACACTAATAAGGTCACCTCTCAATCTCCTGTTCTCCAAACTATAGAGACCCAGCTCCCTCAGTCTTTCCTCATAAGGGAGATGCTCCACTCCCTTAATCATCTTAGTTGCCCTGCGCTGGACTCTCTCCAGCAGGTCCCTGTCCTTCTTAAACTGAGGAGCCCAGAACTGGACACAATATTCCAGATGAGGTCTCACCAGGGCAGAGTAGAGGGGAAGGAGGACCTCTCTCGACCTACTAACCTCCCCCCTTCTAATACACCCCAGGATACCATTGGCCTTCTTGGCCACAGGGGCACAGTGTCGGCTCATGGTCACCCTGTCGTCCACCAGGACCCCCAGGTCCCTCTCCCCTACACTGCTCTCTTAACAGGTCGTTCCCCAATCATCGTAGTTGATGAAGTGGACAGGAAAACCAGAACATTTTAAGTAACCCATTTTTCTGTTCATCCTATGCGTCTCAGTAATTATCTCAGTTATGGCATGTTGATTCCAGTGTGTGTCTGCTCTCACTTGAATCAATAGTGAAATTTCAACTGCTTCAGTTAAAGCAGGCTGGCTAATAAGGAGTTATACTGAATTGTGTCTTTGAGTAGCGCTTACAATGCAAAATACATACAAACTACAACGGATTTTGTTCTTATACAAGTTCAACACCATCATAAAAATACGAAACAAAGAAATGTGAAACATCTGAAGATAAGAGGGATCAAGTGGACCCTCAGCAAGTTTGCCGTCAACACCAAGCTGTGTGGTACAGTTGATAGGCTGGAGGGAAGGGATGCCATTCAGAGGAACCTGGACAAGCTCAAGTGATGGACCTGGAGCTTATGAAGTTCAACAAGGCCAAGTGCAAGGTCCTGCACCTGGGTCAGGGCAATCCCAGGCACAGCTACAGGTTGGGCAGAGAATGGACTGAGAGCAGCCCTGAGGAGAAGGGCTTGGGGGTGTGTTTGATGAGAAACTCAGTGTGAGCCAGCAGTGGGTGCCCGCAGCCCAGAAAGCCAACCATATCCTGGACTGAATTAAAAGCAGAGTGACCAGCAGGTCGAAGGAGGTGATCCTGCCCCTCTACACTGCCCTCATGAAACCCCACCTGCAGTACTGTGTTCAGATCTGGGCCCCCAACACAGAGAGATGTGGATCTGTTGGAGCGAGACCAGAGAAGAGCAGGAAAGATAGATCAGAGGGCTGGAGTATCTATAAAGACAGCCTAGAGAGTTGGGCTTGTTCAGCCTAGAGAACAGAAGGCTCCAAGAACACCTTAGAGCAGCCTTCCAGTCCAGTACCTAAAGGAGGATGTTTTGTAAGGGCATGTAGTGTCAGGACAAAGGGGAATGGCTTTAAACTGAAAGAGGGTAGGTACAACGAAGAGATTCTTCCCTCTGAGTGGTGAGGCACTGGCACAGGTTACCCAGAGAAGTTGAGGGTGCCCCATCCCTGGCAGTTTTCAAGGCCAGGTTGGATGGGGCTTTGAGCAATCTGGTCTGGTGGAAGGTGTCCCTGCCTGTGGCAGAGCAGTTGGAACTAGATAAGCTTTCAGGTCCCTTCCAACTCAAACCATTCTATGATTCTATGATCAAGCGAGGTTAGAGTGCCTCAGATTTCATGGGCTGGCTCCAGTGATTGTCCTTATTTCCAGCAAAGGAAGAATCTGTAACACAAAATCGAACTTTTGAACCTGGAGCCAGTGTCTGTTAAAAACTTTTGTGTTGAAAATCCAACGATCTAAAGTGTGTGAGTCATGAGTCTGAAAACCTAGTAAGAGATAAACACATAGAAGATGGGCTGAAGACAAGGCACAGCATCATGCCTGGCTGTAAACCACATAGTGAGGGGGCATAATTCTGAACATAGGGCCATTAATAGTGCTGCCGTCCTTGAAGATGGCTTTACGTAACTTCACATCCAGCGATCCATTCAAATGCCCTCTTTCCATTTTACAGATGACTTCAGTGGAGGCACAAAAATTTCTGATGCTTGCCCCAGGTCATGCCATGACTCACTCAGAAAATTTCAGGGCTTCTGTTCTTATTGCCCTGTACCTGAAGAAATAGGCTCTCTTGACTCAAGTGTAATATTGCATTACTGCACTGAACTTCTTTTCACCTTTGATGAGCAATTTTTTCTGAGAGATCTCAAGAGTTGAGATGGAAGTTAAAAGCTGTTGAGTTATCTGACATTATGCACTGACTCGAGGCTGAACACCAGGGATGAGAGGAAAGAGCAACTCGGAAAACAACAGCTTGGCATAGGACCAATACACCACAGGAAACAACACGCGCTGGGAAAGCTGAACCTGAGCAGCAGCACATGGGAAGACAGGAGACGTTTAACAAATGCCAGATGCAAGGTACAACACTCCGCAGAGACAACTCAATACGCTTTGTATTAAAAAAAGCTCCCTGTTGTTTCCTGCTGGTAAGAGACTACCTGTACACGGTACTCCATGCTTCCTTTGTGAGGAGCCGAGACGCGCCAGCGGTGCCCAAACTCTGCTTCCGCCGCTGCTGGAGGGCCTGGAGATCCCTGCCGCAGGGGATGCAGTGCCGCCCCCCCCCCCCCGGCACCGCCCCGCTTTGCCCCACGGGGACCGCGGCTGTGGTAGAGCAGGGTGCAGGCGGTGGTGGCCGGAAGGCAGCGACTGCGAGACCCCGGCTGCCCCCAGCCCCGCTTCACCCTGCCCGGGGCGGAGGCGCGGGCTCCCAGAGGGGTGGCGGAGTCGGGAGTGAGGCGCGGGGTTGCGGCGGGCGCGGCTAGTGGGAGCGCACACAATGGCCGCGCCGGGAACCACCGCAGAGCCGAGCCGAGCCGAGCCGCGCCGTGGCGCGCCGGGCGGGGACGAGGCCCGCGCTCGGTCTGGACACGGCGCCACGGGCTCACCCGGGGGGTCGAGCTGTATCGCGCCGGGCGGAGCGGGGCGGGACGGGTCGCACCTGGCCATGCTGCCCCGGCGGCAGAGGGGGCCAGGCCTCCGCGAGGGGCGGGAGTGGGGGTGCGGTGGAAAGCCTCCCATTGGCGCTCCGGCCGCGAGCGCTGGCACCGCCTCCCGGGGCGCGGAGGGGCCGGGGAGCAGCGGCGGCAGCGGGTGAGAGGAGAGCGAGTGGGCGGTGGAGGAGGCGCGTGGCCCGGCCCCGGCAGTCACTGCCCGGCGGTGGGGAGCGGATCCCCCAGCCTCACCCTCACCCTCCTGCCCTCGCCCTGAGCAGGGTACAGATAGGTACGGGGACGCCGGTGGGCTCCTGCCGCAGGTCCGGCGGCACATCCCAATTGACCCGGCAACAGAGCCACGGAGGAATGCAGCCGGGCGCCGGCGGCTGGGCGGAGGTGCGGCTGCTGGAGGAGGGGCGGGGCTCCGGGAGCCCCTTTCTTCTCCCACCGCCAGGGCAGGGGCAGGAGCCGGGGCAGGGGAGGCGTCCTCCGGCCCTGGGTGCCGCTTCCTCCGGGGCGGGGCGGGGCTGGGGCGGGCGGGGGGCGGCCCCGGCGCCGGGAGGGACACCGCCCCGCCGCGGGCAGGAGAGTTCACCCAGCGCCGCGCTCTTCCGCAGGGCGCGTAGCTGAGGGCGGGGCGGCTCCGGCGGCTCCGGGGCGCTGGTGATGAGGGCGCGGAGCAGAGCGGGCTGAAGGCGAGGCGGCGATCATGACGGTGTTCAGACAGGAGAACCTGGAGGAGCACTACGAGACGGGCGAGGACCTCGGCAGGTGGGTGCGGGCCGGGGCCGCTGAGCGCGGAGGGGCCAGGGCAGGCGCTGCTCAAGCCGCCTGAAAAGCCCCCGCGCCGCCTTTCAGTCCTGACGGGAGATGCCCCTTCTGAGAAAGGGGAGTGGGGTTTTAAGCTACAGCGCGTTTGCGCTTGTAATAGAGGTCTGATGTGGGTTTGGAGCCGGGCAGTTCTTCGGTGGTACCGTCTCTGCTTGGTGCTCGTCGGGATACTGTGCGGGGTAAGCTGCGAAATGTACGGCTGGCTGCTGCTAGCCCGGCGCGTAGCTGAAAACGTGGTGGGTTTGTAGCACGGGAGTTGGTGGTGTGTGTGTAGTGAGGGGCTCCATATCTATTGGTTTCGCTTTAATAAGACGATTAAAGAAGTGAGATAAATTGCTTTTCATCCGTGCGGTGGAGATCACTTTCTGGGTATCCCTGTTAAGCTGGAAGTCGGATGAGGGGAGGTGAGCAGCGCGCTGCAGATGAAGCGTTGCCTGCCTGAGCTATGATGCTTGAATGCTGTGTAGAGATCTCCTCCGAGTCCATGCTGTTAGTGATGCCTTGTTTCCTCAGTGCCTTCTGTGTTTCAGAACTGTTAGTTTAACACTGAATTATGTTATGTGCAAGTCTCCTTTTCATCTTCCTTTCCCCTTCTTTCAGAGGGAACTCAGTGGCATTTTAGCACATCAGTATGGTGGAATCTTTTTGTAGTGTTCATCTCGGCAATTTCAAAGCTGAGGATCAGTGTTTAATTACCACAGGGCAGTGTACATGACAACATGCAGATGATCATGTGTGTGTGCCTGTGTGTACCTTTCCAGTGAAGGGACAAGTAATAACAAATGTTGTAAACGAAATACTGGCATGGGCAGGAACTTCAAAATACAACATTTTTTCTTAAAAAAAAACCCAACCCTACCAAATAAACAGAAAACCCCTACATTATTGGAAACTTCATTGGACTGTATTTAAAATAACCTTCACCCTACTTATGTACAAGTTTGTTGCCGTGACTTGTACAGGTACATGATAAATACATACTTTCACGTTGTGTTCTGGGTTGGCTTTTTATACGTCTAGAATGACAGTCCATGTTAATACGTTAGTAGGACAGTGAAGTCATATTAACTTATTGGATATCATGTTAGAAAGACATGTTATCGTGCCAAGCCATAGTTTAGGTTGTGAGGCCTAAATATTTTGCTAGGACACAAAAAATTGTTCGATTTAATTTCCATTCTTGGCAAGAATGCATGAAGTGCATTCTGAACTGAAATTTAGTTTTAGGTGTCTGGGCTCTTAAAAATAAAACTATGCTTGTGCTTACAGACACACACATGGTTTACTTTGCAGAAGAAAATAAAGACACATCTAGAAATTGCCCTGTTTTCTTAAGGTTCTTCAGGGAGAAGACGATGTCAGTATTCTAGTTTAGAAGGTGTTAAGGTTTGTGTAATCTCTCTCGTATTTATTTTAAAGAGAAAGTGTCAATGCAATGTTAGGTCCCCAATACCTATTTATAAAAGAGAGCAATTGCCTTAGGCCACTCACATAATAAATGCTGAAATACATGGGTATTTTTCCAAACAGACACCCTTTGGAAGTCACATGTTGGCTCCAGAACACAGCACCGAAGACCAAGTCTGTCATTTTTACAGAATGGGGAAGTGCAAACACTGAGTAATATAATACAGAAAAAAAAAGTGTTTTTCAAGTTGGCAGAATACTAAGAGGAATGTAGTAAAAAAATGGTATATTAATGTGGTCTGTTATAAACATGTTATTAGGGTACTGAGATTGTTCTTGATCTCGGTGCTATATAAGGTTGGCATGCAGTTTAAACTTATAATATTTTAAGAATCTTAAAGAACTTTAAACTCTTCTCTCTTCCTTGAAAAAAGTGAAGATAACCAAGAACCTTATCAATTTTATCTACTTTCATGAGAAAATGCCAGTGGGTGGTAAAACATTGCAAAGTGTTTGACAGGGATTTTGCGTTAAAAGTGAAATGCAGTTATTTAGAAGGGCCAAAGCTTTCACTTCAGCATCATTTATAACAAAAAGGAAAAAAAAGAAGAGATTATTTCACTGTGAGGTGTTGCCATAAAACTGTAAGAGTAAGCAAATCTTAGAATAGTTGTATGGTTTACTTTAGTGGTGTTTTTAATTTCTTTTAAAGCTTAAATTACTGTGGTTGCTTGGAGTACTGCCTTGTAAATCCCTTGAGTTTCTATTCCTCCTTTACCCCTTATGTAGGTTTCTCACCATTACTTTTTGCATCCAAATGTAGTTGCAAGTGTCAACACTGAGGCTCAAAACTCAGAAAGCTGTGAATACTAAAAACACCTTTTACTTTAAAATTTCTTCTGTTCATCTGGGAGCCCACATCATGATTTAATACTTGAGCTAAGCAATGATGAAAGGTTCCATTTTGCAAAATCAGCCTTCCCCACCCCTTCTTAGGAAGAATTCCTTTATTTCCTCTTGCCTTGCTGCAGTCATGCAACAAACAAGGTGAATAAATGAACAGGTAAGTTTCTCTTGACAGAATGTGTTTTGAAAGAATGGATCATGAAATTCTAGGCCAACCTGCCTTCTGAGAAAGCTCAGCAAAGATGCAAATACTCAGAAATTTTAATAATCTTCACTGTTTTCCCTTGTAAATTATTAAGCAATCTTTAGTACTTTGTAATACTTCTGACAGAAGTGAGAATAAAAAAATCATTTTAATAAGAGTGATCTAAAAAAGATGTCCTGGTGAAAGCAAATGGGTTGTGTAAATGAAATTTTTGATTGAAACTGGTAACGGAGGTTTGAATACTGGGTAAGAACTAGAGTTGTTGGAAACAAGGAGAAGGGATAATGTGCCTGGGCTGAAAATGCGCTTTTTAGTTTTCTGGCATTTCACAGTGCTTTTACAGAAAAGAGTAATAAATGGTTCTCATCCTTTTACCAAAATGTTTGAGTTTTATTCCATTCTTTTGGTTTGTTTTGATTTGTGCCTGGGGAGACTAAAGGAAAATAAAGGCACTAGAGATTGTAAATCCTGACAGGGTCACCCTTACTTGTCTTGCCTGTACATGATTTCTTCTAACACAGTTGTGAATGTTCAGGTTTGTTTGTCTTAAGCTTACCAAGGGAGTCTTGTGTGAAACTTGTGGATCAAATATTGTCTTTAGTGTAGAATGTATACAAAGACACTGCTCTTGGTCAGTGTTACGTTGCATTGCATACACCTTTTTTGTCTTATAAATCTGGAGTGATACCTATTACTTGGCATTGTTCAGATGCAGGCTACCTCCGGATGTGTTGAGTAATTATCCAACCATGAAATTTCAAGGGGTGGTGGAGATTATCGTGAAAAGGCAAGAAATATACTCAAGCTGTTCATTTTAATTCTGCCTGCAGTTGCAGGTGATGTGACCGTGCATTTCAAACACGCTGCTGCAGTGCTTTTACTCCGTTCCACCCAAAAGACAGGAATTCAAGTTTATCAGTATCTAAAACCTGCACCACAAGTGCAGACTCACTCACAGTGAGCATGAGGGTAAAGCGCTTAAATAGATCAAATAATCAAAATACTAATATTTATTTTTTTAAAATCCTCCTATGATTAGCCTTACTTGGGAGTTGCTACACACTGAGAGAAATGCATCATTGCTTAAATAATTATAGGGAGACATACTCAAACAAAGCTATGTTATTGATGACATACTGTGTCGTATTTATGTGAATTGAAGGGATTTAGATCTTGATTTTACAAGCAGCTCCCTTCTCTTTCACCCCCACTCTCCTGTTCGGGTTTTTTTTTTTTTTGCATAAACTTCCACGTGCTTCCTAAAAGAGACACAGATTATTAAGATACAGCTTTGGAATTGAAGAATGGTATTTGCATTGCACTGTGGTTTGCAATTTTTAGATTCTTGTTGATCCAAAAAGTTGGGGGAGTTATCATACCCTTAAACTTCAAGCTTTTTTAGATCTGCTGGACTCATCAGGGAAACACCTGCAACTTGAAGATAGGCTGAGAAAGTTGGGGCTGTTCAGCCTGGAGAAGAGAAGGCTGCATGGAGACCTCATAGGAGCCTTCCAGTATCTGAAGGGGGCCTATAGGGATGCTGGGGACGGACTCTTCATTAGGGACTGCAGTGATAGGACAAGGGGTAATGGGTTCAAACTTAAACAGGGGAAGTTTAGATTGAATATAAGGAGGAAATTCTTTCCTGTTAGGATGGTGAGGCACTGGAATGGGTTGCCCAAGGAGGTTGTGAATGCTCCATCCCTGGTGGTGTTCAAGTCCAGGTTGGATGAGACCTTGGGTGACATGGTTTAGAGCGAGGTGTCCCTGCCCATGGCAGGGGGGTTGGAACTTGATGATCTTAAGGTCCTTTCCAACCCTAACTATGATTCTGGGATTCTAGGATTCTAGGATTCTGTGTTGTTGAATAAAAGCTATGATGAATTTCAGCAGTTTTGAAAACTAGTCTGTTTCTGCTTGTAGCTCACTAAGCAGACATGCTCACAGTAAAAAACAGTAAGCTAACCCTGCTGTCTAAGGTATCTAATCACTTTATCAGTTGTGAGAGAAAAATGCAAAGGATAACATGCTGAAGATGCTGATAAGAGAGCATGCAAATGTGTATTTACAGTCTGAAAAATGTTCTTTTACCTTCTTTTGAGTGTTGAGTGAAAAGAGAGTGGGGGTTTTGTGGTTTGGTTTTCTTTTTTTTTTCCTCCCCCTGGATGCTGGAAACTGATTTCTGTACTAAACAGGAACTGTGTAGGCAGAATATATATAGATGCATTTATGTGGTTTTGGTTATTCGCATATCAGTTTTCAAAAACACTGCTTTTTAGAACAGCAAAAAAGTATAAACATTAAAACAAAAAAATACTTGGATGACTAGAATTTGTACTTCAGAGTGCTTTTCAGGCTTGACATTCTAAACTAATCTTGATAAACTAGCCAACGTACTAAATTTGTGTGAGTATTGTCAAGCTCCATTGTGATATGTATAGGATGTGAAATTCCTTTGTGGTCACACTTCCTTTCAAAATGGTCATGTTTGAAACCCATGCCAACCATCTTTAATAATATTAGAATGTAACATTTTTTCCTTGGAATTACCAGGTCAGGAAGTCATCGGGGGGGGGGGGTTGGGAAGCACTGTGAAAGATGATCTGGTAAGGCTAGAAGTATTGCATGTAGGTAAGAAATTTTTAATTGTGATACACTGAATTTTCCAATTTCTGTTTGTTTTTTTTTTTTATTTTATTTTCTTGCTGTAACCTCATCTCCACTGCTCTGTTAAGAGGCATGTGTTAACCTTCCCTCTTATATGGAGATAAAATGGCTAAGTACTGAATATGCAGAAGATGCAGACCTCTGCAGTACTGTTTCCTGTATTATTTGTACATACACAACAATAAATACTGCATGCGTGGAACGTGCTGCTTCTATAGCTATGTGTGTGTAAATTCTGATAGAACACAATTAATTACAGTAAACTGAATGGATTTTATGAGTTTTTCAAAGGCCTTGCAAGCAGCCCTGAAAGCATTAGCCACCAAGCCACTGTTTGAGCAGGAAGCCTGGTTGGTGTCTTTGTATGCCTTTTTTTTGGTTTTGAGTTGAAAGTTTTGACATTTGGATTACAGTGAAGAGCCCTTTCTGTGCTGTTTGTGAACCTTGTAAATGTTGTATTAGCCTTATTAACTCTCAGAAGAGAAGTTGGTTATTCTCTGCTTGTCTCCAAGTCTTGGCCCTGGTGGTTGCGTGGGTACTGAAAAAGAAGGTCTCTTAACTGGGAAGCGTGGTGGGAAGAACTATTCTTCTATGTCTTAAGTCACTTTACCTCCCAGCCGTGCCTCAAAATGCCTCCTTTTCACAAATGCATAATAACCTGCAAGCTGCTGATTGCACAGGCTGCAAGAGGCTGTCACCATACAGTGCCACTGATGACAATTACTGCCATATAAAATGAGCTGAGAGGTTTGCTTTGTGAAAAACCCAAGAGGTGCAGATACTTTTTGGGTGTAACTGCTTGGTCCTGCTTAGTTTATTTCTCACTCTGGGGGAGAATAATGCCTGCTTTGTAGGTCTTTTAAAATGAAGTGTAATTAAAACTAGAGCTTGCTGATTATTCTGTGCCTTCAGTTTAAATGCACAAATCTTTGTAAATCTAGACTCATCAGGAAGTGGGTAAAAATGCTCATGTTTGATTACTCTTCTAGACAGGTTTAGCGAGGCACAATTAGTACTGGAGCTTCTTTGACAGGGATGTGCTGAAACTGCCATTCTGTCTTTCTGTGCTTTGCTTTTTTGTCCTCCTGTGTTTTGTGGAGTGAAGGGGTTTGGCATTTCTTTTTTCCTCCCCATTGTCTCCCTTTCCAGATGTTCCAGTATGTAATTTCCTGTGCTGGAGCTGTACGTAGCAAACAGAAACTGACCCCTTTAGCTTACGAAAAGGGAGGCTGAGGCCATCCTTTCACGAGAGCTGTGTGCCAAGCTCAGCCTGTGCTGTTATTGGCTAAAAGAAGTATTACTTTCGTCTGGTGTGTGTTTTCGTGGGTTTCCTTTTTGTTTTGTTTTATGCAGTGGTGCCGTTAAAGGGGAGCGGGAAGAAACACCTTATGTCTAATTTATGGCAGCAGTGCACACTGGGATCATTTGAAAGCACTGTGAAGTTTCAGCCTGCATGGGATTGTGATTGTCTCCATAAATCTACCTCAAATATGTAGCAGGGCCGAAGATACTCACTTTACCACAAAGGTGAAGAACATAAACCAGCAATAAGGGAGTTAAGCTAGAAATTAGAAGAATGATGAATGGTGCAGTGGTTCTAGAGTAACCTTGACAAATGATTGTTGCTGTTGACAGATATTCAAAAGTGTGTCAGTTTTTGTAGGAAATTGTATGTTTCCTGTGAGACCCACAGCTGTGCTTAATGGCTTAATGCCCTTCTGTTTTTCACTGGCTTGGTTAGAAAACCTGTGCAACTTGTTAGTAAAATTATACATTCCAAGGAAAAGGTGCCAGTCAAAGCAGTGGATCAGTAGTTTCTATTTCCTGGGTGGCAGTAACTTGCGTAGGAGTTCTGTCTCAAATAGCTGTTGTCTCTCAAACTGTGTTTTGACAGCACTGCAGGAAGATAGGTGACACGAAGGAGGATCATCCACAAACCTGAAAAGTGTTCATTGACTTACCATGCGGTATAGTAGATATACTGTATATAACTTAACCATCACTAGTTCATGGCAGAGCTATGTGGAAGCTGAGAGAAGCCTGGACAAAGCCCAGAGATCTTAAAGCAAGCCTAAACTATTTTGTTATGCAGTGAATTTTGAAGTAAATTCACACATAAATGGTGTGAAATTTAGGGGAACTGGATTCTCCTAAGGCCTGTGCCAAGCAGTCTAATACAGGTAATGCTGTTGAACTCTGAGATCTCATTACCTAAAGGGTGCTAAAGAAAGAGTGGAGCCTGAGTGTTTTGGTCAGTTTGGTGATGTTCCTGTTGGCTTCGGTGCAATTATGGAACAGGCTAATAGAAGAGATGAATTGTAGGGCCACATATCTCGCCATATCCTCATGCAATACCTTGCTACATCCTCCTTTACATGTTACCCAGAGCTCTTGTCCCTTCATTTCAAACAGATTGCTGCTTTTCTGTTCTAAAATGAAGAAGAAACGTGAAGGCACTGAAGCTGTGGGAAGAAGCTTCTTGAGAGAGAAGACTTAAGACTTTGGTACATTTAGCTTTGCACTACAAAGCTTGCAGCGGTGTGGGTTTTAAATACACTGGAAGAACAAAAATGCTTGAGGAAACAAAGAAAATTTAGAAACTAGGTTTACATTTAGAGTGTTCACAGATGAATCTGCAAGCTGGGAACTGAGAGGCTGCTTGCCTCCAGGAGAGCGAACTTGTGGGACTTGTCTTTGAAATTAAGACAGTGTGAACAGGAAAGCTAAATTGTGTCAAGATTGAGCTTGTAAAATTAAAGGAGAGGATTGCATGATAGTGTCCTGGGGAAGGAAGAAGCTGATAAGGATACAGTCATTGTGGATATATTAGGTCAGTTTAACCCTTCTCTGTCAAGGTTTCTAGACACACTGTAGTCCTTGAGGATCTTATTCTTTTGTATTAAAGGTGTTATATTTTTAGTGTGTTGCAGTTTGGTGGGCTTTTCTGGTTGTGGTACACATTGATGTTGGGGAGAATGTCTTGTATTATGTTCTTTTACCCAAATCCAAAATAGTTCACATGGTTTAGTTAGGATTGTTGTAAAACACTACATTGAGTAATCCACATGATGGTCTGCAATCTTATTCTTTTGGGCTTTACATTTTATTTCCTTCCCTTTATTCCCTCCTGATTACACAAGCAAATGTCACAGACAGTTTTGGCTTCAAGAGGCAATACTGTTGAGGAAGAAGCATCATTGCAGGGCTGCCCAGACCATGTGTGTGCATTGATCACCATCAGCAGGGACCTCGCAGTGCAGTGATGTACCACTCTTCGCAAAAGTAAAGTCCCCAGTACCACCTGCCTGCAGGTGTCAGTAGCTTTGTTATGAAGATTAGATGGTCTTGCCTGCACTTACCTAAAAGAGAAACGTATCTTACAGGGTGGTCAGAAACATAGGGGATATATGCAAAATTTGGAAGACTTCACAGTAAGTGTAAACCATAACTGTGTGTGCAACCTTTTTGAAAGATACAGTTCAACTGAATTTTCTGCTGACCTGTACAGAGGAGTGAGCCTTTAGAAAGGAAAAAAGAATGGCTTCATGCAGTACCATTCTGTTTGTGCCCTTCTCGCTTAAACAGAATGCTAAGTTAGCCTGTGACTGGACTAGTGTACTGGAAATACTTGATTTCCGCTATATCTTTATTTGTGAGCAATTCATACTGTGTTTCTAAGCTTTCACAGGTTACTTGAGGAGCCCTACTTTCAGTCTGGTATGTAGATTGGCTTCTGGGCTTTGGTCCATTTCCTGTTTTCTGTCAAGTATGAGTAAGTCATTGTAAGAGTTGAGGTGCTGGATGGGTGTGCCTGTAGAAATGTTCACTTTGAGAACCTATTCATGTGCCACAGGAACTGGTAGCAAAGGGACATTTTCCCCAGGCCGCGCAGTCTATTGAGGCTGTGGTGTTTTGGCATTGTTATTCTTACGGAACAGAGAAAATATGTTCATTTTCTGAAGTATTTGGTGGCTTTTAACTGTCCTGTGATGATATGGAAGCAGTGTGGGGCCTCTCATCTCTTCTTTCTCTGTTTTCTGAAATGTTAAGTCTCACTGACTATTGCAAGGTTGGACTTCATTGCTGAGATGGTCCTTACTAATCTTGCATTTCTAAATGAAACTGAGAAAGCAAACGTTTAAAATTTATAATCGTCTGTACTGTGTGTGGTGAGTGTTACTTGCTATTGTGCTTACTTTGCCTAGTTATGTAGATATAACTAGGTGGAGTTAATTTTTATCTTAACTGATAATATTATATTCTGTTCTGGCATGGTTTACAACTAAATCATTTTGCCAAGTTTAATGGAGATAGGGATCTGAGATTTTTCCCTTTATCCACAAAGGAAAATAATATTAGTGGGTACTACACTTGGGTCTGACAGCTTTGTGGCCAAGAACTCAACACTTTCAGTAGCTTTATCAACAAAACTGGCAGTTTATTATTTCCTAAGAAAACAAAGTTCACAGGAGTCTTGGATCGCAATAAATTTTATTTTTCTTTTGATACCTTATTTCTTGACTTTTGATTCCTTTATTGGGGCACTTGGCTCCTGTTACCTTTAATGAAGGGGAGGCAGATGTAATCATAGAGGTAGATATTTCACCTTGTCTCCTTGTGTTTTCTTCATCTTTTGAGGTGGGTTCTTTTTTTGTGTGGTTTTTGTTTTGCTTGTTTTGTTTTCTTTTTGTTTGAGGGAGGTGGGCTGTAGGGAGGGATTGTGGGGGTTTTTGGGGGGTTGTGATTTTTCTTTCTCTGTGTGTTGTCATTTTGGTGGGTTTTCTCTTTTTTCTTTTTTTTTTTTTTCCTTTGTTTTGTTTGGGTTTTTTGTTGTCATTGTTATGGTTTTACACGCACCCTAAGCTTACGTAGACTTCAGATGTTTTGGGATGGGACCTACGACTTTTTAGGTATATTATCTGTCTGGCAGTATTTTCTTATCTTCATGAGCAGGGCCATCTGGGCAGAATTGCTGTTTATTCCCTGGGAAAGGAAAACCCATCAGGGGATGGCTTAGTTCCTTATGTCTCATCTTTTCCCATTGCTTTTTACTTGAAAGGGCCTTCTGATAGTATTTACTTCACATTCCTGCCTAAAAGGATTGCTTTCCCTGCTTTTGTTGCCAGTTATAACAGTAACTAGAGAACAAACCATTCCAGATTATATCTTATAAAGCTGGCCCACTTCTGCTGTCCCTTTTGTTCCTTTAAAAAAGAAACCTTTACATTACTATCCCTCCTGAGAGTGTGTTGGTGCGTGGTCAATGCTGCCCTACCTGCCTGCCAGCCTGCCTGAGTGTTTATACAAGGTGGCTAAACCAGCCTAGTGTGGGGGGTCAGTGAATGGGAACGATCCTGTTCCTCACTTGCTGAGTTGTGTTCTCCTGCTTCTTCTGTGCTGGTACTGGCACCATCCTGAGCACAGTCTGGAAGCAGGAGAGAATTACAGATTGATCTCCCTGAACTGCATCACGGTGGGCACCGCAGGAGTGTCAGTGCCAGCCACAGGCATAGCATGTCAGGAATGCATGCCAGAGGGATGGGGCAGCCTCTGTTTGTGATGGATGCTGGCTCAGTCTACTAACGCACACCATAAAGCTTGTGCCTCATGTGCTCTGTGTCAGTGCCACACAGGTGTGGCTGGCTGAGACTCTGTGGAAGAGCTGCTCTGAACCAGGAAGCAAAGCTTGACTGTGTCAACCATAGGCAGCCATTGGTGACTGCACAGACTGAGTATGTTTTCCTTCGCCAGCAGCCTGAGGGTGGCCAAACAAGCCCTCCTTTCCACTGAGGTCAGAGGGGGCAACTTGGAGTATTGTTCTAAATTCCTAAGTGCAGAGCTTGTCTGTGAGAAGGAGCAGTTGTGAATAAAGGCTGAAGAGCTAGGGAAGCAGACAATTATTTGGCTGTAAATAGCAGCTGATAAAACCGTAATGTACATGGACAGTTACTAAGGCACTTGGTATGAGGTTTGTATATATGACACAAATATGCTTTATTTGTAATTCCATGTCTTCTTAAAAAGCTGCCTTCAGTCAAGGAAAAGCAGTATTTTCATCACTGGCTTTATTTTTTTGGCTTATATGTTGTGTCTGTAGATTCTATTGCTTGTTGGCTTTCTTAAGGATTTAGCTAAAATCAAATTAATAATTGGAGGAGAAAACACAGAAATTTTCCCATGCAAAAAATTACTCTGCTATCTTCTGTAGAGCATAAGCTTGAGGTTGTATGTTTCTCATTGTGCTCTGGTACTGAAAGGTTAGTAAGAGACCTGTGGGTTTTACAGTGGTTCTTTGTACTTGATGGGAAGTAATGAAACATGGTGAAATACATTCCACACCTTTTAACTCCATTAATTTCTTGGGAGAGTTGAGTCATAACCTGTTTGGGACTTTGCAGTCCATCCTCCATTCTGCTTTCACATTTTACCCTTTTTTTTTAGCAAGTGTTTGGTGAGTGATCCGTACCCTATCACCATATTAAATGATTTTTCAAATATACTGAAAAAGCAACATTTTCTTACATCAGCATCATGTAATGTATCTAACAGGTGCAGCTGCGCTGCCAGTGTCATGCATTTGTGTATTTTTATTTTTGGCTATTCAAAGTAGATAGCTTCAGAGTCCAAATCTTCAAAGAAATGCTGCCTAGAGGCATGTTGTTATTGCTCATCAAGATCATAGGTCATGTGCTATAAACCAAGAGGTTATGCAAAGGTGAAGTAAAGGGAAACTGCTCATTGTGATGAAAGAGTGGATGGCATAACTGAGATCTGGTAAGCGTTATCACTAGATTCTTCCTCCTCATGCTGAAGGATGAACACGCACTGAAGGCATGCTTCAGAACCCATTGCTACAGAAGAGAAGCAGGAAACTCAAAAACATTCTATTTACCAAATAGCAGCATCAACAGTCTTTAGCATCACCAAAATGAAATTTGTTCTGCATGTATATTTTCATATCCAGCCCAGGCTCCTGGTTAAAGAATTTCTGAGCAAGTAATGACTGAGCTTTGTTCAGTTCTGAGTCAGATGTACATCGTGTACTTCTTTTAACATATACATATAGCAAAACTAACCTCTTATTTAATATTAATAGCTAAGACGGTTTACAAAGGTTATGGCAAGTCCAAATGGGGTGGAAATTGAACTACTAAAGAACAGTAGAAGCATTTAGAATCCATCTCTGGCATTAAGTACTGGTACAGGATATTACGGCCTTTATTTATATTGATACATACTTAGTCACTGATCCTTCGGTACCTGTGTATGTGAACTCTTTTTTAATCCAAAAATGGCAGTAAGGGTAGCACTTTGCTTGAAAATCTATGCATTTTTCTGCATTTTCCCACCTTTGTAGCTTTTTCCTTTTCATCATAGTTGTAGTTATTATTTGTACTGTTAGGGGTTGGGCTAGATGAGCTTTGAAGGTCTCTTCCAACTCAAACTATGCTGTGATTCTATGAACTGCTTACAAGTGCAAGAACTCCGCTTTTCATATGATAAGATGATTTCTGAAAAGGCTTTAGCGGATGTACATGTATTCAGACGAAATGGGCTTCACCAAGCTCCAGCCCAAGCTTCATTAATAGGAAATGGCTGACATCCAGCAGCCTTGGGAGTTTTACAGACATACATACTCCCTTAGCTTATACATAACATATAACTACATCTCAGTACAGACTTCACACTGGTACTTTAAACAACCATGTCTATGAGTAGACTTCTGTCTGAATCATTTTCTTGTGTACTTGCTTAGGCAAATAAAATCGTACCTACCTAGTTCTTCACATTCTGTAGTCTGGTAATCACTTAAGTGTAAGTGCTTGTGTTAAGGGACTTGAGACAAGGGACCTTCTCACATTTGCACATTTTTTTTCTTTTTGCCTCTCCGGGTTTTACAAGAACAATGCATGTTTTAGCCTCACTTCACTTTCATAGCGGTTGTGTACATCTTGTATTTGTCACATGGTATAACTGATGTACATTTAATGAAGTGTTTTGGTTTTATTTTCCCCAACTGCATTTTGACAAACGGCCAGCTCTAAAGTCATCTAGAACAGATCATAGAATCATAGAATAGTTATGGTTGGAAAGGACCTTAAGATCATCAAGTTCCAACGCCCCTGCCATGGGCAGGGACACCTCACATTAAACCGTCTCACCCAAGGCTTCATCCAACCTGGCCTTGAGCACTCCCAGGGATGGAGCATTCACAACCTCCCTGGGCAACCCATTCCAGTGCCTCACCACCCTAACAGTAAATAATTTCCTCCTTATATCCAATCTAAACTTCCCCTGTTTAAGTACTACTTTGTTTATTTTACAATGTTGGCAATGTACATGTGTCATGGTTTAAACCCAGCCAGACAGCTCATTCACTCACTCCTCCCCTTCTTGCCCTCCCCCTACTCCCGGATGGAGGGAGAGGAGAATCGAAAAGAATGTAACTCCCACGGGTTGAGATAAGAACAGTCCAGTAACTAAGATATAACACAAATCACTACTGCTACCACCAATAATAATAACAATAAAGGAAATAACAAGGAAAGAGAATACAGCACCTCACCACCAGCCGACCAGTAATTCACACCCCACCCCCCCCCCCCCCCCAGCCCGACCAAGCACCGACCCGTACCTCCTTCAACCCCACAGTCTTCCTAGCCCTTCTGGGTAACACCCAGTTACCTCCTGGGCATGACGTGCTGTGGTATGGAATACCTCTTTGGTCAGTTTGGGTCAGGTGTCCTGTCTCTGCTTCCTCCCAGCTTCCCCTCCTCCCTGGCAGAGCATGAGGCTCACAAAGTCCTTGGCCAAACCAAAACATCGTTGTTATCAGCTCTGTTCCCAGGCCGAAAGTCAAAACACAGCACTGCACCAGCTACCAAGAAGGAGAAAAATGACTGCTACTGCTGAACCCCAGACAACATGTCGAAGATCAGTGAGATGGAAATTTTAATTGAGAGAGAACCACACATACCAAGATTCAGTCAGTCTGACTGCACTTGCATTCTGTGAACTGTAGAGTACAAGTGAGAGAGACAGGAAGAATGAAAGTGTAGTTTAGCACTGCTGTCATCTATATGTCATCTCCAAGTAACAGAGGAGCTGACAAGGAGAGGTGCCGTGCTTGACCTTGTGTTCATCAACAGGAAGGGGCTGGTTGGAAATGTAACACTTCAGGGCAGCCTTGGTTGCAGTGATCATGAGATGGTCGAATTCTAGATCCTGAGGACAATGAGAAGAGCGTGCAGCAAGCTCACTGCCCTGGACTTCAAGAGAGCAGACTTTGACCTCTCAGGAACCTGCTTAGTAAGGTACCATGGGATATAGCCCTAGAGGGCAGGGGGGGCCAAGACGGTTAGTTGATATTTAAGGATCACCTGCTACAAGCTCAGGAGTGTTGCATCCCAACTAGAAGGCAATGGGACAGGAAGCCCAGGAAGCCTCCATGGATGGATAAGGAGTTGCTGAGGAACCTTGGAGGGGAAAAAAGAGACTTCTAAGAGGTGGAAGCAAGGACAGGCAGCCTGGGGAGAATACAGGGATATTGTCTGGGAAGTTAGGGACCAGGTTAGGAAAGCTAAGGCCCAGTTAGAATTAAAGTTGGCTAGGGATGTGAAAGGTAACAGGAGGGGTTCTATAGGTATGTAGCGAATAAAAGACAGACTAGGGACAATGTAGGCCCCCTCAGGAAGCTATCAGGAGAACTGGCTAGCCTGGATTTGGAGAATACTGAGGTTCTTAATGACTTCTTTACCTCAGTCTTCACTGGCAAAGGCTCTGATTGCACCACCCAAGTCTTGGAAGGCAGACGCAGGGACTGTGAGAATGAATACCTTCAGCCCACTGTAGGAGATGATCTGGTTTGAAACCATCTTAAGAATCTGAACGTGCACAAGTCCATGGGTCCTGATGAAATCCATCTGTGGGTCCTGAAGGAGCTGGCAAATGAGGTTGCTAAGCCACTGGCCATCATATTTGAAAAGTCATGGCAGTCAGTTGAAGTTCCTGACGATTGGAAAAAGGTTATATAGCTTCCATTTTCAAGAAGGGGAAAATGGATGACCCGGGGAATTACAGACCAGTCAGTCTCACCTCTTTGCCTGGCAAAATCGTGGAGCAGATTCTCATGGAAGGCATGCTAAGGCACATGAAAAACAAGGTGCTTGGTGACAGCCAGCACGGCTTCACTAAGGGGAAATCCTGCCTGACCAATTTGGTGGCCTTCTATGATGGGGCTACGGAACTGATGGACAGGGGTAGAGCAATTGATGTCATCTACCTGGACTTGCGCAAAGCGTTCGACACTGTCCCACATGACATCCCTGTCTCTAAATTGGAGAGACATCAGTTTGATAGATGGACCACTCGGTGGATAAAGAAGTGGCTGGATGGCCGCACGCAAAGGGTTGTGGTCAATGGCTCAATGTCCGGCTGGAGACTGGTAACGAGTGGTGTCCCTCAGGGATCGGTGTTGGGACCGGTCTTGTTCAACATCTTCGTCGCTGACATGGACAGTGGGATTGAGTGCGCCCTCAGCAAGTTTGCCGATGACACCAAGCTGTGTGGCTCAGTTGCTACACTGGAGGGAAGGAATGCCATCCAGAGGGACCTTAACACGCTTGTGAGGTGGGCTGATGCCAGCCTCATGAAGTTTAACCATGCCAAGTGCAAGGTCCTACACCTGGGTCGGGGCAATCCCAGGCACAGCTACAGGTTGGACAGAGAAGAGATTCAGAGCAGCCCTGCAGAGAATGACTTGGGGGTGTTGGTCGATGAGAAAATGAACATGAGCCAGCTTCAGTGTGCACTCACAACCCAGAAAGTCAACTGTACCCTGGGCTGCATCAAAAGGAGGGTGATCCTGCCCCTTTATTCTGCTCTCCTGAGACCTCACTGGGAGTGTTGTGTATAGTTCTGGTGTCCTCAACATAAAAAGGACATGGAACTGTTGGAACAAGTCCAGAGAAGGGCCACGAGAATGATCAGGCGTCTGGAGCACTTCCCGTATAAAGACAGGCTGAGAAAGTTGGGGCTGTTCAGCCTGGAGAAGAGAAGGCTGTGTGGAGACCCCAAAGCAGCTTTCCATATCTGAAGGGGGTGCTACTGGGATGCTGGGGAGGGACTCTTCATTAGGGACTGTAGTGATAGCACAAAGGGTAACGGGTTCAAACTTAAATAGGGGAAGTTTAGATTGGATATAAGGAGGAAATCCTTTACTGTAAGGGTATTGAGGCATTGGAATGGGTGGCCCAAGGAAGTTGTGAATGCTCCATCCCTGGTGGTGTTCAAGGCCAGGTTGGACAAAGCCCTGGGTGAGATGGTTTAGTGTGAGGTGTCCCTGCCCATGGCAGGGGGGGTTGAATCTTAAGGTCCTTTCCGACCCTAACTATTCTATTATTCTGCTAGGAAGCTACAAGCTCTTGGAGATTAGCAGCATGACTTACTCTCATTTAAAGTAATAATAAGAAAGGGATTGAACGTGTGTCAAAGAATGTTTTAAGACTAGCTTTGAAGTTTTCAAACCGTATGTTTAATACTTGTGTACTTTGGTCATCTCACATTGAACTGTTAGATGAAATTTAAAAGTGAAAACTAATTTTCACTAAGATGAATTCTCAAGAAGGAACCACCGATACTCAACTTACTCAAACCGTAAAGGGTTAATATTTATGGACTAGGCTAAGCCTGGCAGATAATGAATTGAGCTGTCTTTTGTATATCCTGTGCTCAGCAATTTAGATAACAGGAAATGTTTAACTGCGAGTAGAATATTTGCCTGTGTAAGCAAGATAGAACAAAGAATCTTGGCCCTGTTGAGCAAACTCAGGTAAACATTGATAAAAGAGGAACAACATGTAATATTGTTCCTAGTTTATGTCTGCATGAGCAAGATACAACAAATATGACCAAATAAGGAAGCTCTACTTTGGGTGAAATAAAGAAAAATACCTAGAAAAATAACAATGGTGGTTGTAAAAGGACCGCCCTCCAACTCAAATAAAAAGACCGCCAGACTGGCAGATATTCATGCATTCCAAGGAATTATTTAAATATGCATGGCTTTCACAAGAAATGTGATGAATATGCATGTATTGCTGTCATTTAATACCCGCTTTTGAGAACACCAAGCAGATGCGTTTGGTGGAGGGATCCCTGGTGTCTCCAGCACTGCAGTAAAGAATGCCTGTTTTCTGAGATTTCAACACAAGCCTTGGAGAGTTATATTTGATGAGTTTTATGGTATCATTTTGGTGACCCAGATGGGACCCTGCTTCTAGATCTCGACAGATTCTGGGATCATGGGACCTCCAGCTGGCACTGAGGATTTTCTTGGGGAGAACCCTGATCCCCGGACCTGAGAGCTTGAAGTAAGACCCCTGGTAAGTACAAAAGGCATTCTTTTAGGCAGCCCCATCCGCTTAATACTGTGCAGTAGTTGGGTATTTTGGGTTTTGTGTAAGCTCGTGGGTTAGAGTCCCACTTGATTTGGTAATCAGGGGTTAGAGTCCCCAGAGGAAGGGAGATTCAAGTCCTCCTGGTATTGTGTAGGTTTTGAGTTCTCAGGTTATTATTACTTGTTATTGTTTTGGTAAGTTGTTTTGTTAATTTTGGCTATTTGAATTATTTGTTGAAGTTGGTATGGATAATAAAAGTTTGAGTTCAGGTGGTATTGTAAAGAAGTCTTTTGTATGTATAAGTAAAGAAGTCTATTGTATGTATAAGTAATACAATTAGGATGTATTTTAACTCATTGGAGACAAATTGTTGGTCCCCCAGGAGGGGTTGTGACTCTAAAAAATTTAATCGAATATTGTAATCAATGGTGGCCTCTATATAAATTAGATGATGGAGAGAAACAAACTTTGAGTGGAAGACTGAATTACAATACCTTGTTACAATTAATGCTGTTTTTTAAATCACCCAGAGTGGCAAAAGAAGTGCGGAATTCATTTAGCTTCCTCAGATTCCTTAGTGTTGGCATTAGAGAACGATAAAGAGAGTAAAAATCTCAAAAGGCCATGTTCAGCTGTGATTCCAACAGTTTGGGACAGAGAAGTTCCAGGGAAATCTAAGCAAGCAGAACCACTAAAACTAGACTTTAACCCAGGATCTGAACTGGAAAAACTTTACAGGAACTTTCAAGACTAGATTTGATAAATAAATCATTGGCCTTGGATGGTCCAGCCCGTCCTTTTCAGCTGGAAGAACCATTAAGAGTAGTGGAAAGGTCCTTTTTAGGTATCACAGTATCACACAGTATCACAGTATGTTAGAGATTGGAAGGGACCTCAAAAGATCATCTAGTCCAATCCCCCTGCCGGAGCAGGAACACCTAGATAAGGTTACACGGGAACGTGTCCAGGTGGGTTTTGAATGTCTCCAGAAAAGGAGACTCCACAACCTCCCTGGGCAGCCTGTTCCAGTGTTCTGTCACCCTCACTGAGAAGAAGTTTCTTCTCAAGTTTAAGTGAACCTCTTGTCTTCCAGTTTGTACCCATTGCCCCTTGTCCTATCATTGTTTGCCACTGAGAAGAGCCTGGCTCCATCCTCGTGACACTCGCCCTTTATATATTTATATGCACTAATAAGGTCACCCCTCAATCTCCTCTTCTCCAAACTATAGAGACCCAGCTCCCTCAGTCTTTCCTCATAAGGGAGATGCTCCACTCCCTTAATCATCTTAGCTGCCCTGCGCTGGACTCTCTCCAGCAGGTCCCTGTCCTTCTTAAACTGAGGGGCCCAGAACTGGACACAATATTCCAGATGCGGTCTCACCAGGGCAGAGTAGAGGGGAAGGAGGACCTCTCTCGACCTACTAACCACTCCCCTTCTAATACACCCCAGGATGCCACTGGCCTTCTTGGCCACAAGGGCACAGTGTCGGCTCATGGTCACCCTGTCGTCCACTAGGACCCTCAGGTCCCTCTCCCCTACACTGCTCTCTAACAGGTTGTTCCCCAACCTATACTGGAACCTGGGGTTGTTCCTGCCCAGATGCAGGACTCTACACTTTCCCTTGTTATATTTCATCAAGTTATTCCCTGCCCAACTCTCCAGCCTGTCCAGGTCTCGCTGGATGGCAGCACAGCCTTCTGGCGTGTCAGCCACCCCTCCCAGCTTAGTGTCATCAGCAAACTTGCTGATAGTACACTTAATTCCCTCATCTAAACCATTGATGAATATATTAAATAATACTGATCCCAGTACCAACCCTTGAGGCACTCCACTAGATACAGGCCTCCAACTAGACTCTGCCCCATAGACTACAACTCCCTGGCTTCTCTCCTTCAGCCAGTTCACAGTCCACCTCACTACCCGATCATCCAGACCACACTTCCTCAATTTAGCTGCAAGGATGCTGTGGGAGACTGTGTCAAACGCTTTGCTGAAGTCAAGGTAGACCACATCCACCACTCTGCCATCATCCATCCACCGTGTTATTTCCTCATAAAAGGCTACAAGATTGGTCAAGCATGACTTCCCCTTGGTGAAGCCATGTTGACTGCCCCTCATAACCCTCTTATCCTTGATATGCCTTAAGATGGCACCAAGGATAAGGTGTTCCATCAGTTTCCCAGGAATGGAGGTGAAGCTGACTGGTCTATAGTTACCCGGGTCCTCCTTCTTGCCCTTTTTGAAGACTGGAGTGACATTTGCTTTCCTCCAGTCCTCAGGCACCTCTCCTGTTTCCCAGGTGCTACTAACATCTTACACTGCTGTAAATCTTGAAGGAAAAGGACCTTGGTTTCACTGCTCCAGCATCAAGAGCACTTCTTCTCAATGGATAAGCAGACGAGTTTGGTTTCCACTGAGGAACACCAGAACAACCAACAAGTGGATAAAGCTGCTGATTGAAGTGGCTCAGATGGACTTAGTTTGGCAACATAAGGGTGAATTATTTTTGGCCCAGTGATCCCATGACACTTCAGGCCATCAGGGCAGAGATGCAACATGCAGGTGGGCCCATGATCAAGGGGTGGATTTAACAGTGGACACTATTGCCCAGGTTATTCATGAGTGTGAAACGTGCCGCAATTAAACAAGCCGAACGATTAATTCTGTTTGGTATGGAGGATGATGGCAGAAGTACAAATATGGGGAGGACTGGCAGATTGATTATATCACACTCCCACCAACCCACCAAGGCAGGCGCCACGTGCTTGCCATAGTGGAGGCAACCACTGGATGGCTGGAAACATACTCTGTGCCCCACGCCACTGCCCGGAACGCTATCCTGGGCCTTGAGAAACAAATCTTGTGGCAACACGGCACTCCAGAGAGAATTGAATCAGAGAATGGGACTCATTTCTGGAACAACCTGATAGACACTTGGGCCAAAGAGCGTATTCTTGAATGGGTATATCACATCCCCTACCATGCACCAGCCTTTGGGAAAATTGAACAGTACAATGGGCTGTTAAAAACTACACTAAGAGCAATGGGTGGGACTTTCAGATACTGGGATACATACTTAACTAAAAGCCATCTGGTTGGTCAACACCAGAGGATCTGTCAACAGGGCTGTCCCCAGAAGGGGACAAAGTTCCTGTGGTGCACATGAAGAATTTGCTGGAGAAGAGAGTCTGGGTTATTCCTGCTTCAGGTAAAGGCAAACCCACTCATGGGATTGCTTTTGCTCAGAGACCTGGGTATACTTGGTGGGTAATGCGGGAAGATGGGGAAGTCTGATGTGTACCTCAAGGGGATTTGATTTTAGGGAAAAACAGGCAATGAACTCAGTTGTATGCTGTTGCCTGCTATGTAACACTTTCATAGCCCATCAGCTAGATGTTTTCAGGTCACCAGCAACTGGCCCTGACTTCCCTCCAGCCATCATCCCAACAAAGAATAAACTTTGATAGAACCAGATGAGTTCTGTGGTATCGTCAGCAGGCGAGAATCCAACACTGCACACCCTCTCTCCTGCTCTGAAAGACTGTTACAAGAGATGGAACCTGTCATCGTGAACTGGATGAACTCAGCAGTTTTATAGGGATTGGTCCATGCACTAAGGAATGATATCTCTCTCTCTGTGTGTGTGTGTACATATATATATGTATATAGAGAGATATATATGAGACAAGAGAGGTGGTATATTGAAAAATGTGGGATATGAGCATGACGAGAATGGTATGGAATAAGGGGTGGACACTGTCCTGGGCTCAGCAGTAGCAATCATTTTTCTCCTTCTTAGTAGCTGCTGCAGTGCTGTGTTTTTGACTTTCAGCCTGGGAACAGCACTGATAACACCAATGTTTTTAGTTGCTCCTCAGTAATGTTTACTCTGACCAAGGATTTTCTGAGTCTCATGCTATGCCAGGGTGGAGGAGAAGCCAGGAGGAAGCAGAGACAGGACACCTGACCCGGACTAGCCAAAGAGGTATTCCATACCACAGCACATCATATCCACTATATAAACTGGGGGGCAGTTACTCAGAAGGCCTAGCTGACTGCTCAGGTCAGGCTGGTTATCAGCTGGCAGGTTGTGAGTGGTTGTATTCTCTTCCCTTATTATTTTCCTTATTATTATCGTTGGTGGCAGCAGCAGTGGTTTGTGTTATACCTTAGTTACTGGACTGTTCTTATCTCAACCCATGGGAGTTACATTCTTTCGATTCTCCTCTCCATCCCTCTGTGAGTTGGGCGGGGAGGAAGAAGGGGGAGTGAGCGAGCAGCTGCATGGTTTTGAGTTACCGGCTGGGCTTAAACCATGACAGTGACCTAAAGTTATATCTGAACCTTTTCATTTTGACAGCTGGTACCATGTATTGTTTAATCTTATCACTGCTGCTAGGTGTAACAAATGTAGGTCAACCTCTGAGAAATCAAAAAGGTCCATGAATCAAAATCGACATTTATCTTGATTCAGGAAACAATGAAGAGAGCAAACAAATCTGACTGTTGGGTATGTACTCGTTTTCCTGAACATTCAAGTAATGGTCTTCCTATTTGGAATTCCTAATTGGAATTCCTATTGAGGCTAACAAGTCTTGGTACCGCCTTTGGGTGAACACTACAATTGAGTATAAAAAGAGATTAAAAGAAAATGAACAGGTAATCACTACCTTAAACACAGGAGAACCAGTGAAATGTTTTCAATGATGTAGCCCACCTAGAGATATCGGAAGTGTTGACTGCCTTAACCACACTATATGGGAAATCATACTAAATGTAATAACACAATAGATACAGGAGAAATGACCACAGGACGGACAGTCCCTGAAGGAACCAGGTGATACTGGTTGTGTGGTAACAAAGCTAGACAAATTTTGCCATCCAACTGGAAAGGAGCTTTAGTTCCCAATATAACAGTTTTTAAACAAATAACATCTCTTGGGTGAGTCATCCATGTGAGTCCACTAGTGAAATAATCCACTGGTAGAAAAACAGACCAGATTTCACTCCTTTGCAAGACTTTTCTGGGAAAAGTAATGAATATGTATGTATTACTGTCACATAATGCTTGCTTTTGAGAACACCAGACTCCTTTGGTGAAGGGATCCCCCATGTCTCCAGCACTACAATAAAGAATGCCTGCTTTCTAAGATTCAGCACAACCTTTGAGAGTTTTATTTGATGACTTTTATAGTATTGCCGTGAAAAATTCTTTATTTCTTGAGCAGGAAGAAGTCTTACTAAAGATAGCAAGTCACAGTATTTTGGTATTACACTTTTGTGTACAAAGGAATAGCCAGCAACTGGATTTCTCTCTCTCCCTTGCTTCCCCTCTCCATTATGTTGTAATTGCTGTTCCTGATTAGGCAATAACTGGATCAGAGGAGGGAAAAAAAAAACAAAACAAACCAGTGTCTGACCATTGCTCAGCCTCTTGTATAAAGTTTCGGTGATGTTGATAACTTGCTTTTCTTGTCTCGTCTACTGGCACAGTGACAAGCACGCATGTCTGGTGTTACCCAGACTGTACAAGTGAATGCTGGCTAGAGAATATGAAACTGAAGACAGAGCTGAATTGTTTATATACATACAGGAAGCAGGGAAGGTTTTGTCTGTGCCTGTCTGATGTTTGCCTCTCACCCACCTAACCGTTCAAAGCACTATAAAAAGCACGAAAGAGAATTTTGTCTTTGTTTAGCTACTTTCAGGCTTAGTTTAGTGAACTTCTTACAGCAATCTGTAAAGTTGTTAGTGGGTCTTTGTTTTGTATCTGCAGTAATTTATGGGTTTCCAGGACAGAATCATCAAACCTTCAGCAATCTTTCTAGCTTTTTCAGTGTGCCTTCTCTTCTGAACATCTGCTGCCAACATAGACCTAGAGTACTTCATTCATTCAAATTTACACTCCAAAACCCAAATGTGAATAGAAAAAAAAAAAAGTCTGATATCAGAGTTCCTGCTCCTGCAAGAGAATCTGGTTTTTGTTGGGTTTTTTTTTTTTTTTTTTAAAAAAAAAAAAAAAAAAAAAAAAACAAAAAAATAGAATTACAGAACTCTGTAAAAGCATATAATACCTTTCTGTTCTGGTGAACAGCAACAAAAATCTGCTTTTTTACCTGACTATTAAGCCACATCAATCGATTGACAAAAGTGTAATTGAGAATGAACAAGACAGTACTGGTGAGCACATTGATGTAAAGGAGTTCCTTTTTGTTTCTGTGTACAGCTTGTAACTTGGAACAACACTTTTCCTATTTGTACACAGATGCCAGTTCTTCAGTGCCAAGAACGTTCCTTTCACACACTATAAAGTTCCAGCAACAGAGCAACTTCTCCTTCTGGCAAGCACTTTGCATGTGCTTGAGAGTTAAATCTTTCTATTCCTTTTCTGCCTCATTTCCTCCCCCGCATGCTTTTATTCCTTGACCTTCAGCTGCGCTAAACTAATTTTCAGGAGCACAGTTTGACCTAATTGCTTAGCAGAGTATGATGATGGGGAAATCCCATATATTGTCTGCTAATGCTGTGGTCATAACTTCTTTAAAGTTGTGTACTCCTTTGAAAGAAGACGACAATGATGGGAGGGAGGGCTGTGTTCTGGCACTGTCTCTGGAGGATTTAACAGCTGCAAGATCTCTTCTTTTTCTTTCCTTGAAATACCATTGTCAGTGGCACCTTTTCTTTCTGAAAAATCGCTGTCCTTGTGCTGCGTGGCACTTACGAAAGAGACAGAAACTCTCTACTCTGTCTGACTGAATGGTGAATCCATACTTTCCCTAGATGAAAAATACTCTAGTGGGAGATGTTTCTGCCTATGGCAGGGGGTTGGAACTAGATATCTTTAAGGTGCCTTCCAACCCAAACCATCTGTGGGTTTCTTAAAAGGCTTATGTGCGGGCATAGTGTAAATTTGAAATGCTCTGATGATTTGGAAACAAGATAAATAATAAGAGACCAGAAGACAAAGTAAAGCAGGATGTACAAATGCTAGCTCATTGTTCTGAAAACCTTCAAAGCAGAGCAGCCACCAAACGTGGTGGAAAGAGAGAGAGCATGACAGGCTTTTGTCAGCATGATCTCATCCAGGGATCCTGTAGTGTCTTCCTTACCTGCACCTCACTGGAAACCTTAATCTTTCTGGTGGTACTTCCTTTCTAGCTCATCACGGCCATCTCTTAAAAAACCCGGAAGCTGTAGGTTGCCACAGACCGAATCCTCCATCTGTTGAAGCCTGCGTTTCCTGCTGTTACTCATTGCAGTGATGAATGTGGGGCTACACTGTGAAAGCTCTCTTAACACGCTTCTGGTTTAAGCTGTGCATAATGGTAACGTAAATGAGTCAAGTGAAGAAATGTTTTCTCTGGCTCCTTTGTGAAGCAGATGGAAATTATTTTTGAGTTCTTTGTATGTGTCTATCTGTACTAAAACAAGTCCCAGAATCAGTGAGGATGGGGGAGTTTTTCTAGCTTATGGAGTAGTGTAGTGACAGGAAAATCCACTTGTGAATAAAATCGTCAGTGTCAAATGTGAAGTTTTTAGGGATTATTGAAGTTAATGGTGTGCAAAGTATGGTGCAAGGTAAAATAACAGTGATTCCTAGCTGCTCTTGGGTTCATTAGTTAAATATGAGCTATTAACTTTTGTCTTTTGCTGCAAGACTGATTTTGTCTCCGTAGGAGACTTCTCCTTCACTGTGCAACTCCTGCTGAATTCAAAGCTCATCCATTGTAGCACTTTGTATTGCTGTCATCAAGGCTGTGTTTTGAGGAGAAGCAGCAGGCTGAGGTGGGAGAACTGTTCTGACTGTTACTTTCAGTTGAAAATAAGAATACAAGTGACTAGTTTTCCCCCGTCTTTCAGCAGTAGTTATCCCATTTTTCTGTATTTTTTTTAACTTCTTTTAAAAAAAATGTAAAGGTGACTGCCCTTTCAAATCTCACATGACATGTGTTGTCAAGGGGGTATTTTCAAATTAGTATTATTCATTTTATGCAATTCTATTGGTCTGTAATTTATACTGTAGAGATTGAAGACCCAGGGTCCTTGAGCATGACTTTAAGCCCCCGCTGTAGTAGGTCTCTTGGAGGTAACGAGGTAAATGCACTTGAGTATATTTGGAAAGGAGCTTGCTTGCTCTTTTCTTAGAAACAAGGGTGAAGGGGAAGAGGAAAAAGGCTTTATGTGCTTGTTTGTGGGGACATACAGGATGTATGGTATTTGGGTTTCTGTGCTTGTCTTTTCTTCCATTTTTGCCCCGTAAAATCGTATTATAGTTGGATATTTTGAGAGGTCCTGTGTTTAGTCAGCTGCATATCGCTTAATGATAAAGCTCTTGTTTTCTCACCCAATTCTCTCGCTCATTTTGGGAAAGTATGAAGTTTTAAAAGCCTTTTAGGCTGTCTCATTTGAACATAGCTTTTTTATATCTATTAAGTACTGTTATCTTTAATAGTGTTTATGTGCTGGTGGTTTTTCGTATGTTCTCAATTATTACTAACTCTGCTGACATAGAGAAAAAGAGATATCTTACAGAAACAGTTTCTCAGCTACAGTTAGACCCAAAAGACTGGAAAAAGCAAGGTAATGTAATGTGATACTTCTTCAATTGGGAATTTAATCCATCCATCCTTTATGGAAGGGAATGGTGGATATGGTTAATATCAGCCTGTTGGTGGTTATAAAATGTACATGCTTGTGTTTGGATGGCAGATACCTGCATGGAAGTAGTAGGTAATGGACATTTATTAGATGCACCATGTAGCCTTTTGCTGAAGTGAGAGCAGGTTTACCCTAGTTTTCAACAGACACGTGTAAAGCATGTGTGCTTGTGCAGCGTGGAACAGAGCACTTAACTCTTAACAAAAGTGAAGCAGACCTCCAAGTCTTGAGTGATGACTGGAGTCCTGCTGCTTACCTTACCTTTTCAGTAGCTTCCCCATGTCTCAAGGTTGCACCAGGAGAGGCTGGCTAATCTTTGTAAATCTCAAATCAGGTTGAGTGTGTTTGACAGCTTGTTTATATGTGTAGCTTTGTTTAAATCAATTGTTTTCAACACTTTCTTCTCCCTTCTCTTTCTTCCTCTTTGTATCAAGGTTTGGTTGTTTCTGTATGCCATCAGAAACAACACATCACTGCATTCTGGTTTGTCTTGGGTGTTATCTTCGTTTACGTTTGCTTTTTGTCCTTTGCACTTTGCCAGCTGTTTAATCTCAACATGACACTCTCTTCCTGATGCCTGTTGCATTTGTTCCTTTATCTTTGGCTGTCAAAACGCACCACACTATTCTTAATCACTTAATAAACACCCCAAAACTGGGATTTTTCAGGATGTTTGCAAGTCAGGAAAGTGTGAAAATGTCTCCATTTTTAGTCTGGGGGTATCTCCCTCATCTGTGATGTGCTATTATCCTATCTTTGCCCATCATCCTGATTATATAATTTGCTTCAAAAGGTTTTCTTGTGTGGTAATGAGCTCACCTTGATATATGGCGAGTTCTCATTGGCTGATTGGGGGGTAGAGGGATAATACAGTCATAGCTGTTTTAACCGAAAGTGATTGCAATACAGTTAACTTCAGCTTAAAAACGGTGAAGTTGGGATCACTAGTATCAGAACACATCACACAGTGAATTCTTGGCATCCATCTTAATTAACACTGCTAATTAATGATATTTATCTTGCTTATGCATATTTAACTGGTGGAAAGTTTAATTTCTCTGTAGTCATTTAGAATTTTTAGTCTGAAAACATTAACTGTGTTTTTTTATGTAGGGTGGGAAGATGTTGAGAAAAGAATTAATGTAAACTTCTAAAGGTTTTTTACCTTCAAGTGCATTTGAGAGGCCTCTAATGATCAATTTACTGCCTCTTCCTCACCATTTGCAGTAGTTACTTTGCCTTGAAGCTCTTTTTTTAGGTGTTTAGGTGTCCTAGGTTCAGTTTTAACAGTTATTTTTCTCCTTCTTTGTGGCTGGTATGGTGCTGTGTTTCAGATTTAGCCTAAGGACAGCGCTGATAACACTGATGCTGTCAGTTGTTGCTACGTAATGTTTACCCTGATCAAGGACTTTTCAATCTCTCATGCTCTGCCAGGAAGGAGGGGAGGCCAGGAGGAAGCAGAGACAGGACACCTGACCCAAACTAGCCAAAGGGGTATTCCATACCACAGCATGTCATGCCCAGTATATAACCTGGGGGGAGTCACCTGGAAGGTCCAGATTGCTGCTCAGGTCCGGCTGGGTATTGTGCATCGCCTGTGCTTACTGGGGTTTTTTCCTTTCTCTTTTTAGTTTTATATTCTCTCCCCTTGTTATTTCCCTTATCATTATTATTATTATTGGTGGCAGCAGCAGTGATTTGTGTTATACCTTAGTTACTGGACCTTTCTTATCTCAGCTGGTGGGAGTTACATTCTTTTGATTCTCCTCCCCATCCTGCAGGGAACTGGTGGGAAGAAAAGAGAGAGGGAGTGAACGGCTGCATGGTTTTGAGTTACCAGCTGGGCTTAAACCATGACATTAGGATATGCAGTCTTTTGCATTTGATGTTAGAGGAGGTTATGCTGAACCTGAATGAACTGTTCAGGAGATGGGGCTATAAATGCAGACTTTTCATCTGCTCATAGTGACTGGTGGAATTGATTGCTTTTTCCTTTGGAGACATCAAAGCTAGTTGTGCATACAACCTCACTGTTGTCCATACAGAGTTTCCTGCTGAAGCTCTCAGGACTCCAAAGTGTACACCAATACTTTCCTGGGATAAGAAAGCTACGTAGTAAAGGAGTATATCATGCATTTCTATTGGGTTTTAGATTACAGGGACAACTGTGGGTTTTGACCATATTTCTCACTTGAAGTGACCTCCACAGCCATTGCAAGATGACCTTTTTTTTTCTGTTTTTGTGTTAACTTTGAGCGTAATATAGATGGCTTGGTGCTACTGCTGGAAATATTCAATTCTGTCCTCTCAACTTCATAATTTGTGGAGGAAATCCTCTACCAGGAAAATTTTCTGACCTTTTCTGCTTTTTTTTTCTGCCTGTATTAATTCAAAATGGCTTATATTTCATTTTTCGTAATCAATCTCTGTAACTGCCTTATATAAAAATCAGATTTGATGTTTCCACAATAGCATCCCAAATGTAGGGAACTAGCTGTAATTTATTTCAGTTTTGTTTCTTAACCTGACAGTAACTGGTTTTCTGTATTTGGAAGAAACTGAGCACTGTTAAAAGATAACTGGAGCTTTTGACTAAACCCCATGTAAATCCTAGTAAATCTCTGTGTAGTCACATCTTATTGCAAGTAACCTCAACTTTGCCTGTGGTGGAGCATCTTAAAGGAACTGGAATTTCGGAAAATTATGCTGAATAACTGCTAGATGCTGAGAAGAAAAAAAAATGCTTCTTATATGCCACCTTCAGAATTTCTTTATTTCCTCTGACTTCTTTGGCTGATGTTAACGACTGAGATATGGCTGGCCAAGCAGAAGGCTTGTATGAGAGGTTCTTATTTTTTACTCCATCAGTTTTAATTCATGGTGGCAAAACCTCCCACACAACAACCTTTCTTGTTCAAAAAAGTAGCATAAAGGAGGTATGAAAGAAGTTGAAACAATCTCATAAATCCATCTTCTGGTCTGCCTGCTTTCCTAAGGTCTTTCCTGCCTCTTTTACAATACTGTCTTTCCAAGTCTGGTTGCAGGATACAAGGCAATGTTGGCTCATTTCAAGAATTTCAGCTGATTGCCATTTTATCCTAGGACATTCGGTAGCACTTTCTTCCATTACTTTTGTGAACACTGTTTCTTAATTACCTTTTAAAGTGGAACATTGGAACATTGAGCATTAATGCTAGAAGAAAATCTTGATTTTGTGAGATGAGTTGAGGAAGAAGCATGACAACTAGGGCAGGTAGGTGGGCATGAGGGAGGGTAGGTATCATGTACACATTTTGAAACAGATTCACTTCTAGACAGAGGAGGAACATGTTAGAGACCCTTTCTGCAGTGCACTGTATGCTCCAGAATTGCCACTGTGCTAGCAATCCAGCCCAACAAATGTGGGTGAAGTATATGATGTTAACATGAAAACCATTTAAACTGAATTATGGAAGAAATACTTTTTTTTCCATACTACGGAAGACTGGGGAAAATTGTAAGTTGATGATAATTTACATAGACAAGTCCCCTGTTCTTCTTCATAGCGCTGCTTTTAAATTAATTTTATGTGCTGACCTGATTTACTTAACATGTTTATTTAATGTGTGGCTTACATAGGCTTTAACTTTGGAGTAGAGCTTTAGAATGCAAAAAGCTGCTGCCTTCCCTGGTTTGATCCTTAGAGCTTCAGTGTTGACCTTTTTTGTGCTACTGTGGTGGTGTTGACTGAAGGTTATTTCTTCCACTAATTATGTGGCATATGTGGAAAAGAGTTTCAGCATCATAGCATGAAAAATCATGTGAGGCCAGAAAAAGAATGACTATTTCTTGGTGGCAGTCTAGTTCCACGCGGTTGTAGGTTTTCTGTAACGTCTTTGAAAGAGAGCAGTGTCCCTTGTCCTCACGGTAATTCCAGTACCCCCTGTACTTGTGGTCATGAGAAAGCTGTGTTTGTGCTCAGCTAGTGCTAGCAGTAGAGTCTACAGCCTACTCTGCAGAAATCATATTATCTTTCATGTGAGTGCCACTTGAAGCCATTCTGTCATATAGGTTCATCTTACTGTCACATTCCCACCTCTGATAAACCATGTTCTTTTAGCACCGCGGTGAGATACTAGTGGGGTAGAAGTTACAGCTGCACAGTAACTTCTTTTTCCTGTGCAACCACTACTGAGTTACAGGTTCCAAAAGGACATGGCTTTTTAAAGAACCTTTTGTTGAGAGTATTTTGTACTCACTGTGAAGACAGTTTCTGTCTGCATGCCTGACAAAGGCTGCTTGCAGCAATGCCTGTACTTAACCTGTTCACTCGCAAGTGGAAGCCTGAACCCACACACCTATCAGGATTTCAGTTTGTTTACTCAAATGCTCTTTTGAGATAAAGATTGAGATAAATTTTACCTGATGCTGGAGTTGTGTTATTTCCATGATGGAGGAAAGCTTTCAAGAAGAGCAATAAATATCTTAAGTTGTACCTAGTGAGTGCATCGAGAATGACAGTGAATTTAAGCCTGTGAGATGTTATAAAAGAGCTAAGGCTCCTGCCTGTATCTGACTCTTCTGGTGTGATTGTACAGTTTCAGATGGGAAGGTGTTTGGGAATTCCCCATTCTATTTGACAGATTTCCATGTCAAGCCTACAAGTTGAATTTTGATTGCCAACCCTGCCGTAGTTACTATGCACTGTGGCAGCTGAGCTCTGCTCTCTCTCTCTGTCACCACCAACACACTATCACTTCAGCGTTGTTTCTGGCAGCTCTACAGTCTTATGGTTGCGTTTGGAGTAACACCTGTGCAAACTCATTAATTGCGAGAAAAAATTCACTGGTGTCACTCTTGGAAATGGGAAGGGAGCATTTGTTGATGTAGTGCTTTTCCACTTCTGGCAATCCCATTTTATTCTGCCTTCTCCTCCCCATCCCTCCATCTCCCATCCCCAACCTGTTTTCCTTCTGGCACATTGTCTGCATTCAGCCCTGACAAATCTGTGATGCCAAAGCAGCTCTCAAAGTGAATGTGAGAAGCACCTGGCCTGTGAGGGGAGGGGGACTTTGACACACAACTGTTGCCCTGCAGATGCAAGTTCAGGCGTGAACAGCCAGAACAGTTTAAGAAACAGGGTGGGGTAGAGGGAGAACATGACTCTTACTTGAAATGGAGAGTTCTGCATACTGAGTGACTGAAAAGCAGAAACAGTGGTGTTGAGGGAGGTTACTAAGACCTCATAGATAGGGATGGAGCCATCCTGAAAACACTGGGTTTTGCCCCAGTTCAAGGGCTGACCTCCTAAGGAGATGCCGCTGCAGCTTTCTCTGGCTGGGCGTGAGACCTTTACAGGAGGTGAAACAAGAAAAGGCTGCTTGCCAGACTCTGCCTCTGTCAGCACAGACTTTCTTACCAAGTACAGTAAGTCCTTCTTAAAATAACTCCCTAGAATGAAAAAGGACAATTAAAATTGGTTGTTCTTTGACAAACTATTCTGCAAGGTCAGCTGTGGCAAATGCGCTGCCACACTGATCTCTTGTAGTTCCTCATTGATGTTTCCCCATGTAAAGAGATGAGAGAAACCCCCCATCGGAGTGCTTTTTCTTTGTCTGGCATTTTAACATGAAAAGGAACAAAATGAAGCATGACACTGGGGGAGAGCACATTGTGCGGGCCTCCCTGAGACAATTTGTGTTGAGCTGAAAAGCTGGTGGCTTGTGGTTGGAAAGGCAGGCTGCTTACCATTTCACTGGCACGGGGTGGGGGGGCATGCAGAGAGCTGTTGAGAGGCACGTGGTCATCCGACATAACGGGGTTTATTACAGATCCGTGCTTCTGTGAAAGAAACACTAGCGTTTCCTGCTAAGAGAAACTTTGCTCCAGGTAATGCTTCCAGTAGGTGCAACTCATGCAAATGAATGCTGCTTTCTGACAGAAAAAGCAAAGAAATGCATAGATGGAATTTGTGGTTTTGGGTCCAGAGTAAAATGCCCCTGTGAGCTGGATTTGTCACTAAGATTGCAGCAAAAACACGGCTTTGCTTGTGTTACTGGAGATTGAGTCATTTCTATCCGTTTTCTTGGTGAATACACCTTTGTCAAGAAGGTAATAGATACAAGAAAATTCCAGGAATTAGTGCAGTTTAATATTTGAAATCTTTATTTGAAAAGCCTGTATCTAGAAAATCAAAGATCAAAGTAGGCTGTAGCTTGTGAAGTGAAATAACTCAGGATTGTCTGACATTTATTTCCGTGTGCAGAAATACACAGTATCGAGAACAAATGCATCTTCCATAAGGCAGCCTGTCACTTGTAGGCTTTTTTAAATTTTATTTATTTATTAGACTACCATGCAGTAAAGAAACATCTGACTAAAACTTTCCAAAGAGAGCTTCGATGCAGAGTTAAATTAATCAAAAGCCCTTTGTATCATTTGGGCATGTCAAGAGTACTTCTCCCCAAGCTTCTGAATTCTATTACGTAAAGAGTTAATGCTTTTAGGAAGTGAATTTCTTACGTTATTTTTGAGAAATTCATGAAAGCCAAAGGGGTACAGTAAAATACCTCTCAAAGGATGCAGGGGGAAGTGATATGCAGAGAAGGTTTATTGGAAATACTGATATGCCACTGGGTGACTGGTTCTGCTTTTTTCCAGGGCCTTGCTTCTCAGCTGGGATGCAGGAAGGTCCTGAGTAGAGGCAAAATGAGGGAACTGAATCTAGGGATTATACTGCTGGTGCTAGCAATGAGGAAGAAGCACAAATCCCTTACTTGTTCATTTGTACCTCTGGAGCAGAGCATGGGTAAGGGATGGACTCAGTGCACACTGTAGGGGTACTACCCTCTTGTTTGCCAGCTGTAACTGGGGAATACTAGCATTCTGCGAGAACACCCTTGATAAAACTGTGTTTACAAAGTCATTTGTGAATTCAAAAATTGTTTATTTTGGGTCTGTATTGAGAAACACTTCATCACTTAAGCAGGTGTCTCCAAGTTATCCCACTTGTTTTATCTCTGGTGTAGCATTGCATATCCATAATGTATAAAGCAAGAAGGTGAAGGGGAAAGGCCAGGTCATGTAGGACAATCTCCAGTTCTTCAGTGCAGAAGTCTGCAGAAGTGACCTTCAGTTAAGACCATAATTTCTAAATGTTTCCTGTAGTTTGTGCACTCCATTGCTCTCAGCCCTTGTAACAGGCAGATAGGATTTCAGCTTCAGCTTGCAGTGACTGCTGTGTGGATGTCTCTGTGACTTCATCTTTATTCTGATGTCTTAACTCTTCCTCTGTGTAGAAGGAGCTGCAGTGCTGAAAGCTAGAATTGATGTGTGCAAGTCTTTTGTAGACTGGATGAATTACTGTAGAAAATGAAACTTTTCTGATGCAATGGTAGTGATTATAAATACCCAACTATTTTGAATAACAAATCTCCTGGCATCCTGTTAGTCAAAACCAAACTTAGAAAAAAGTTCTCTGTTTTGGCACAGAAGCTGGATTTTAAGAAACAACTCTTCTTGATAATGCTGATATGGACTTGCAACGAGGTTATTTGTTGTTGGGGTTTTCTTCCTGTATCTTTTTTGTTTATGTTTGTCCTTAATGTTGATATTCATTGAACATATTGCTTGTAGTGATGAAAGTATTTGCATTGCTACAACAGCGTCCAACCTTCTGTTCAGTGTAATAGTTTTCATAGCTTTCGTGAAGTTTTATCAAATTATGCCTGTGGACTTCTGACCACTTCACAGTACTGACTGTAAGCAATCAAGGTGTCGTTAGGTTAAAGCTTACAGAAGAGAGTTACTGGGCACAACATGAACTTGCTGAAGTGCATCCAGAGTAGAGAAGACATTCTGTGCCCCCAGTAGATCACGGAGAGACAGATGCTGCTTCAGATGGACAGCTGCCTGCACACATGCTGCGTTACACAGTCCGGCTGTGCATAAGCAGGTTGCTTTCTGTAGCAATGCAGAAGATTAACCTTTCATCCCAAGTGAAACTTGGAGTGAAAATGAGGCACCACTTGCCACTTAAGGAACATAGCCCCTAAGATGTTGCATTAATATTTAATGAAAGTGTGAACCCCAAATCATGGGATTCAGGTAATTTCTGGATGTTGCCGCGTGCTGCTGTCTCCAGAGATCCTTTTGTTAAAATTACCTTACGTGTAGATTGCTACGTCTTCCCTAATCTTTCTTTAGGGACAGCAATTTTTATACCTACAGTAAAATACAGATTTAGAGCATTAAAAAAAAAACAAACCCACAAGTATTTTTAACAATAAGCTTGTTTATATAAAGTATATAGCTATATGTTTATATAAAGTATATGTAGCTAAATATAAAGTATAAAGCTAAATAGGATGACATCTAGGAATCACTTATCCATTTCTCTTGCTTCAGAAGAGCAGTTCAACTGCCTGTAAGCATAAAAACCTGGTATTGTCTGTATAGCAGCATAACACTGAAACATGAAGCTTTTAATGCTCTTTTCTTAACTATATGCATATTGCTGGCTTTTTCATAATGAGTCAAAGTAAGTACTTACAGACGGAAAGCATGTTAAATATTGTGCAAGGAAATTAAAGTGGGTTTTGAGAGGAAGTGGACACCATTAATAATATGGAATGCAAATGGATGAATTCCCAAAGGATGGTGGTGATACTGCAATTTTCAGACACTTCAAGAGAGCCAATAGATCAATAATATCATGATGGACTTATGTCTTCTGTTAATTTGATGCAAGCCTTTTAATTTTAGTGATCTACTGTTATTTCTCATTTTCAGGTTCTGAAAGAGTTAGCCAGTCATCAATCCAAAGACTTGACATTTTTCCCACTTCTCAAGTTCCATCTGGAAGTCTAACTGTAAACCTCATTCTTGTTCCACAAGGAGCACTCACGTGAATAAAACACGTGCTTAACCTGAGACCATGTTATTATTCAGCAGTTGTGCTCCAAACTTGCCATCTCTCAAGTGCTGCACAATAGCACTTCAGGATCCTACCAAAGGAAGAGAACACTGTGTTTTTAGTGAAGGGACCAAGTGGCTGGGTTCGGCTGTGGTTTTCATCCATGACTTCCACGACTACACTGTGATTGGTGTTGTAGCAGGGAATCCTAAAATGAAATACTTGCATGTTAAACAAAGCCAATACTGAAGAAACAAAGAGCAGTTATCTTCAGTTCAGCATGTTGAGACATTTTTATGTTTCAGTGTAAAAATGCAGAGATTGAGTTGCTAGGTCATAGGCTCCCTGGAAGGAAGGGGCTCGGAGGGTTACGTGTTATGTTAAAAAGTGATAAGGATTTGGGTAGAAATAGTTGCACAAAAAAAAAATCTTGTCAATCTTCTCCCTCCCCTCCCTCCAGCTATTGAATTCGTACTACGCACAGAGACTGGAGAGCATACGAATGCCCCAATCCTTTCTGTGTTTGGAGTTTTAGAAAATATGTAGTTGCTGTAAGTTGGAGCCGTTTGCAGTAAGCTAAAGAGATTTTCAGTTGCTGTGGTTTGGATAATTATTCCATTTAGTTCAGTTATGGTGAGACTGTTGATACCAGTATTTAGAATAATTGGGAGTGGGAGAGAAAGGAGGTTAAAAACCTTAAGCAAACCAGTGGAAATTTGTGTTTACTTCTTGGAAGAATATTGGTCTGGAATTAGAAAAGAGATGTGAAACCCATACGTAATAGTATTCCTGGAAGTGAGACATCTTGGCAAATACTGGAACTTCAGATGGTTTGTACTGTTAATTGGGCAGTACTTAAAATTGACTGGCATGGGCCCAAAAGCAAATGGATAGGTAAATGTCCAAGAATTTCCTGCAGAAATACTATTCCCTAATGGGCTGGAGGCGAGAGTACAGGCGCACGGGGTGTTGATACTTCCTATATTGATGCTGGTTATGCAGCAGGATTTGCAGATTAATCCTTTTGCCAATGCTGTAGATTGATGGGTAACCACATGATGTGCCATCTGCCACTTAGCTCTTAAGTTAAATTTAGATGTTGTGCACATTTTTTCAATTTGTTCCTTGAAACAGTTGTAACAAAAGTGTTATTCAGCTATCTAAACAAGAGCAAGTAACTTTGAAAAGAGTAGATTTGTGGGGTATTTTTAACGCAAGAGATACAGAAGCTTTAAATTATCAATGCACAGTTTACTGTTATTTGTTTATTTATAGTAAGAAATTTGTTTTTGAACATGCGGAGACTCCACCCATTTCTTACATCCATGCTTGAGACCTTAACAGGTTCTGACTGTTTCCCTCTGATAATAAATAGGCTCCACTGAGTGTTAAAGGTGCTCAGGGAAGTGTGAATGCACATTTGGGGTGCAGCACTCTGTTGAATTCAGAAAGGAAATGTAATTGTCAGGGTTGGTTGTTCTTCCCCACCCAATCCCCCTGTCCCCAGAGTATGTTTCTTTGGTGTGCTCTGCCATTTTATTGCAAAGGTAAGCTAGGCAAGTTGGAAGCAAACCAGCTATTGTATTCAGGACATAGTATATGCAGCAAGAGAGTGATTTGCAGAACAGAGTGATCTGAAGAAGTCTCTCCTAGGAGAGACTTGGGGTGGAACTGAGTACCTGGCCGTCCCATTGGAGTCAGGGAAGAGCAATAGGGAAGACAGCAGAGTTCAAAGGGTGGAGGAGGAATTTACAATTTTTCAAAGTTTTAGACAATCTGGCTTAAATACCTAGATCTAGTGATACAGGAGAGGTGGACTTCAAAGTGCTGAGGTCTGAGGCAAAGGCAGAGATCATAAAAATATGGAATTAAGAGGGTTTAGCAAGGAAAATAAATGCAGAAGGCTGGCAGTTCTGACAATAATTAAATCTTTCAATTACATTAAAAGAGCATAGTGAATGGGGTGAAGAGGGTTGAAGGTGGTAAACACAAGAGATAAACAGCCTATGAAACTATGCAGCCTAATCAAAAATTAGTGTTTTAAAAAAGCCAATAGGCAAACAAGTGGTGTTTCGTTTGTTCTAAAAATCTTTCACCAAGGAAGACTAGCAATGCAGCAAAATGAGTGGTGCGCCTTGCACAGAGTCTGATCATGTTGCCACAGTGGGACACCTGGTGACAGCAAGCCTGGTTTATCACGTGTTGTAACCAGGAAATCAGTTCATGATTGAGGTAGAAGAAAGGAAAGGAGCGTGTGTAGTAGGAGGTGCCCTGCTCCAAACTCTCTTAAACCTTGGACTTGATGGTTTTGTTGCCCCTGCCATTATTTCTAATCAGGAGGTGGAATAAACTCATAGGATGGTTGCAGCTGTTTGTTGAAAGCAGTAGAACATTTTATTCAAAGGTCTTCAATGGAAAGCAGATGCATTATTACATTTAACAGATGGGAGCTATTTCCAGCAATTTTCAAGTATTTCCCAAAATGATTCTATTGTATCAGTGCTGAAAAGAGAAACAGTTTGAAGACTTCCATGTGAATGCTTAAATCTTCTAAAGTATCCATCAAGATTAAGATTGCACATTCACATAACATTTTGTGTGAGGTTGCTCTTTGTCTTTTCTCTGCCTTAATGGTTTCATGTGTGGGGCTGTTTGTTTTTTTTTCTCCCACTTATTTTGCTCCTGAATTGTATAAATCCATCTTTTGGATATGAAATAAGAAAATTATAAGGGTTATTTTTAATGCTTTAAGAAATCTGAAGATCACCTGGGAAAACAGAACTGAAATTCATTTTACAGTTATCTAAATTGAGGGAAATTGAGTCATAGGATTTTTTTTCTTTCCCTTAAAGATGAAAAAGCAATAAAATTAATTTAAGACCGATGTAATCTATAGAAACACACAACTTGGACAGCTTCAGAAATAAAGCTTAAGGACTGTGCATAGGCTTTAAAATGCATCTTTCTTGCAAAGCATTTTCTACTGAACAGGCAACTTTTGAAGGATCTGTTGCACGATTGAGTTGTAGTCTGCCAATTTGAGTTTACAGATGTTAACTCTTATTTAAAGTCTTGGGTAAGCTTTGTTGTTCAATACTTTTAAATGATGATGAAATGCACTGTAAGCCTTGACAGTGTCTTACAATTACATGCTTTGTGTGGCAGTTCAGTTTAGATAATAAATAATTGTTGAACTATTCTGTATACAAAAGGCTGACTTGGTTTGTAGAGAGCTTTCCATTCTTTGTAACTCCTGTATTATTCTTTCTCATTATTTTGAACTAAGACCAGTGGTATCTCTAGAGACAAATTCATGTTCAATGAAGATAAAGTCTTCAGAGGTGATGTTCTTCATGTGATTTGTTTATATTAAATTTGTTATACGTGTTTCTGTTCTAATGCTTGTTTATGATTTAATACGTTCTTGAACAGCATTTACTTTTTGCTATACTTGTGTGATGTATTGTAACTCAAGTACTTAACCTAAACATCCCTTTGAAGTGGTGAAGTAAACCACAGTTCCGTCACATCTAATTAAGTATCAAGAGGTAGACTACCTAAGGAAAATACAAATGGCCTCTGTTTCAAACCAAACTGATGCTGCTTGCCTTTTTAAAAGTCTTTTCATGTTGAAGCACACAATAAAGCACCTCTCACTTTGCTTTTCGGAAGTCCTTCCACTCTTTTCCCTGCTCTTGTATGCCAACACTCAGGAATTCCGCACAGCAATTAAATTTGCAGCTTCATGGAGAGACTAGTGTTACCCAGGGAAAACACATTTAGTGGGCTGAAATCGTGTTCAATTTAGAGCCCTGTGGTGGAACAAAGCCTTCCTTAAAGGAAAGAATGTGAAGGCACTCTCCTGCGGTAAAAGAGAGGACTGCACTCTCGTTTGGTTACATAGCAGCCCTACTTGGCAAGGGCTGTCCATTAGCCTTCAGGCGAAGTGCATCAGCAGGATACAAATGTTGCAAGCTCTTTGACTCTTTTAATTTCTTTTTTAAGGTTCCTATGCTACTAATTAAAGCCCTTTTCAAGCACAGTAACTCAGTTACCACTTACAAAGATAGAATATATCAAATATCTACCTGCTAGCTCCACAGCATAGTGTGTATAAACTATAAACAAAATATCATATAGTCATATTTTGGTTTGTATCCTGTTCCTGCAGTGCTCTCTCTAGTCATGATTGTATAGAGATACTGGCATATTTCGGTACACAGAGAGTGGGTGAAAGCATTTACATGTATTGCATGTAAATGGGGGGTGGGAAGAGCTGGATTTTGTGTGTGTGTATATATATATTTTTTTTTTAAAAAAACTATTATTTGTTCCACTTCACAATAAAGCCTAATCATGAGACTGTATTTTTTCTAAACTTCTTGTTTCTGAATGTGAACAATTATTCAGTCATCTGCAGTAGAAGTTAGCTGTCAAATGCTGATACGGAGGATCCACTTTCTATCATCTTGGTGTGATGGACTGTATTAGTTTTATGGCTGCTTTTCAGCTCAGTAAATGTATGCACACGTGTGCATGCATGCACACTCTAACAGTTTTAACTTCTTTGACATTAACTGTGCTGGGAAAATTTTATCATAGTTCTCTGCATAGAATTAGCCCCTTTCTTTTCAGCTGGGGTGTTGAGAAAGCCATGGGAGGGTGTGCACTGGTGTGCTGTCTCACTTTCAACATGTGGGTACAATACACTAAAAGTGTTACAAACCTAGCTCTCTTTCTTTATCCCCTTTTCTCTGAGCCTGCCAGAACCATCTGATTAATCTGCTGGTGCTTAACAATAATTGCTGTTCTGGAGAGCTGTGTTCGGTGAGATGGCATCTTGAACAAATACATAGATAGAAAATTGTCTGTGTAGTGAGTCTTGGCAAAGCTGCTCACCCTCTTGATCTTTTGTCCTTTTTAAATGTGTGGACCAGAAAGTGAAGTAGCAGTATGATAAACTGGTATTGTGAAGACACTTTGTAGCATAGTCTTCCATTCAGCATTGGATACATGTGCATACATGTAGAAAGGCGGAGAAGTAGTCCATCCCAGTCTTGTGTCCACACCTACGTGCCCCTTTCTCTCATTTTCCATGTAGGACTTGTAGTGATACGAAGCACATGAGAAACAATAAATTGTAAACAGCATGTTATCTTCCTTGTACTATGTCATAACAGAATGATAAATTACTTTATCTATGCCCTCCCTTAGGACTACTGGTTCTTCTGGGTTTCTAAGAAAACAACAGAGAGCTTGAAAATCACTTTCCTGTAAGCTTAGAAAACATCTAGAGAAGTGTGCTAGCAGCCTGATGAAATTGCAGAAAACTGCAGAGCAATAGAGACCTCCATTTTCATCGGTGTAATCTGCTGAGGCTAACAGCACAAGAGGATTTCTGCAGGAGTTAAATGCATAGTTGAAATGCATAATGGTAGCTTTTCAAATAACCAAACCACAAAAATATAAGGCACAAGCTTTAAAATGCTGGAGAAAAGAACAGCTTGGACAAATGCCCTACAGTTGTGATTCATTGCTTTCTGGTCTATTCTGCAACATGACCTCAGTTATACAAGGTTATGATAGGTAGTTTAGTATATGGATATGTTTAAAACGTTAACTTAGACCACCTGCTTTTTACAGTGTTTGAAACCTCAAATTCTGACTGCTTCATTCTGTGATACCATTTGTTACAGACACAATCTTTCTATTAATTTCATTAATAAATAATAAACACTGTTTGAACTGTATTTGAATAGGTAGTACGACAGAGGTTTCAGTTGATTTATACAGACAAAAAATGGTATCTGATAATGCAGTGGTTTTTTCCAACTGACAGTATTTTACACAGTAATCAGATGATTTTAAATGTTAGGCTTCTGTTTATTTTGTTTTGTTTGGGGTTTTTTTTCTGAAAATATATAAGGGAAGAAGTCCTTTTTATGCCTTGGATGTTTTGGTAAAATATCTTTAAATTATTACCTTTCTGTATGGATACATCAAATATTTCAAACTATTACAGCATCATATAGATTGAGTCAGTATATTGAATACGGGTATACGAGTCAGTACATGGGATCAGGGTACTTCTGAAACTTGGTAATCTGACACCAAATACCTCTAAGTCAGAAACTGGTGAAGGGAATTTAAGAGACACAGAGTCCATAAGTGTATAAACATGTGTATGTATAACAAGAAACTTGGAAATTAAGAAATACTGGTTGTCGGTACATTTGTTTGTCTTTGCTTTATATATCTGCCAGATTTTCTTCTTTGCTTCCCTTGTTGTCCTTGCTCTTTTCAGCTTTGCTACTGTTCCAGAATATTTTGAAGGAAAATGCATCATCATACATTTTACTGAGAAAACAGGTATAAATTACAGCTTGATTTAAACTCCATACATGTTGGAATGTACTGCAAAATTACATAAGTGTGTTACTCTTCTGCCTTTGTACCTGCACCACTCTACTATTTATAGTTTCATGGTCAAGTTTGATTCAGTTCTTATAGTTGTTTTTCTATATTAGTAGTAGTTGGGAAAGACCTCTCCTAACAATGATCTCTTTAGTGCACTGTGAGATTTCAGCTGGCTTATCCTCCTGTTTACTCACTTGTAGGATTTGAGGAGTATTTTCTCTTTAGCTTATATGCTGTATGACATTTAGCTCCTCTTCCACCAGTTTAGTACTGGTTTTTTTTTGTGTGTATCTCAAAGTTACTGCTGTTGTGCTATGACCAGTGTGCCCTTATAACAAGTGTTTATGTGCAGCTGAAACAAGTTTACAGTGATAAATAGGCCTCAGGTGCTTGTGGCTCCTTATCCTACCAAGTAATTAGGTGATCCTTCATGTGACAGAGTGGTCAAGTACTTTGAGTGCTGACACTTAGAGTCACTGTGGACCAGGAAAATGCATTTCTCCATGAACACAAAGCAGACAGCTCTACTGTCAATTGTGAGATGTGTGTCTGTGTCAGCACTTGAAGTGCTTATTACTTACATTGAAAATTGTTTTGACAGAGCTGTTAAAACCCCACCAAAACCAAAAATAACCCCCAGCCTAATTATCTATCCAGGATCCATATATTCTGCAGGTAACAGCTGTCCTGCAGTGTTCTCATCATCTTCGTGTTGTTTGCCATGTCTTTTCAAAGCTTTTCAGTGCTTGGAGGACTGGCAGCTGAACAACACTTCTGGTAATCTCAGCATCAGTGCTAGAGAATTAAACATTGGAGGGGAAGGGGAGGAACACAACAACTGTGAGCACCGTGCAAGTATTTCTGATTTTCAGAGCCTAAATAAATACAAGATTATCAGTCAGTCCTGCATTCATTCCCTATGTGCCTATACTCTTTGGTTGGCTCAAAATTAAAACTGTGATTTGGGGAAAGGGCATGTTGCTTAAAATGCCCTCTCTGGGGAAAAGATGTGCCTGCTCTTAGGGAAACTCTACGTGCCAAGATACCTTTTCATAGAGTATGTCAGTTTCTTTATCAAGATCTGTGAAGATTTTTCTTTGCAGATGCGATGGTGGTAGCTAGCACTAGTGCTACTACTCCATGAGACATGTTGTCTTTTGAGTGTGGTACATGTGAAATGCTACCACTTCCCAGTTGCATCTGCTTGAAGTGCTCTGTTAACCTATTAAACACAGCTTACACCACTTGCTAATGGGGATAATAGCTTATCTTCTCAATGGGGCAAGGGTAGTGCTTTGTGCTAGAGACTCTCAGCTGTGGTATTGTAAACATACATGTAGGAGAGGTTCTCAAGTGTCTCTGTAAGTGCACTGTCTTTTGCAAGACCATAAAGAGGGAGACAGGACTGAGGGGAAAGAGCTTGCCTGCAACTTGGCATTGCAGATGAAGTGAAAATGTTTTGTTTCATTTAGAAGATGTAGAGGGATTTAATGTAGCTATAACCCTTCACAGTTTGTGGAAAAGTTTTCCTTTCCTTTGGAAAAGACTCAGGTACTGCTACCTCACTGGAGAGTTTTGTGAGAGACAGTGTTGCTAGCAGAAGCAGCTCAAATGCCCTTGATGACAGGCAGCGGTACATGGGTGGCAATGGTGAGTGATGGAGCTGACCGATGCTGAGGTACTGCTGGGTGTGCAGGTCGCCTGCTCAGTTGGTCTTCCTTGCTTCACATCTCTGAGGAAAGACAGAGGTGTCTGCAGTCTGCTAGTAATGGTTTCATTGGGGGAAACAAGTACCTGTATGATAGCCGCAGTTTTTTTCACTGGCTAATTAATTGTATTATGTAAGCCTCCTTCTGTGGGATTAGTGTAATATTTTAAAAGGAAAGCAGTCAGACAAATAGTAAAAGCAGTTGGATCTTAATATAGCACATTTTCAGATTTGAGTAGTAAACACCAAATTTTTAGACTAGGAAAAAAGAGCCTAAGTGTCAGGAACATACCATGATATTTTATTGTTCTGATGTCAACATAACACCTTTTCCTTAGTCTTATCCCCTGTTCCCATTAAACTTTCGCTTTTGAATGTAGTCCTCAGAAGACAGCATGGAGAATTACCCTATGCTTGCCCTATTGTGACAATAAGTAATAGAAAAATAGTCCATGGGGATTACTTGAGTATCTCTGTGTCCAGCTTGGAGGGTTCTTGGGGCAAGAGTTTTAGTTCTTAAAGAAGGATCTAGCTGGGAAGAGCTGGTGCAGAAAGCTGGGAGTGGGGAGGAATACAGGGTGTCTGCCACCCATAGTCACTGTGATCATCCTTCTGGAAAAAAATGAAAGGACTTGGTGAGGTCCTTTTGGAAAAAAGATGGAAAAATGTAATGGGATAAGTACTTGTTTTGAAGCAAGAATGGAAAATCACTGAATGTGGAGATACCATGAGAAGTGTGCCAAAAAGAGTGGATTTAGAATAGTAATTAACTGCTGGTTGAATAAGAATTGCAAGATCACAAAACAAATTACTGTTATTAACAGAAGTATTTGTTCTAACATCAAGCTGTCATCCTGCTGCACTGTTTAACCTGATTCTGCCATGTGGAAAACAAAACAAAAAAAAATTGATATTTTATTAAGTGTGAATTTGTGATTTATTTCTGTATTTTTTTTCAGTGTGATTGTCTCCTAAATGGCAATCACCTTCAAAAGCAAGGGAACTTAAAAAACTGAAGGACTTTCTGGCGTTGAACACACTGTATGAATGAATGCTGGATCAGAAACTGTAGGATCTGTGGGAGAATATTGCTGGGTATAAATGTGTTAGATCCTACACAATTGACTTACAACAACTTGTTGCAGTTCTGTGTGTTAAAGCCCAATAAGTACCTGTTGATTTACACCTCTCCTGCTTTTAAAACAGGAGAGTTATAAAATGGTCTGTCTTAGGGATCCCAGGCATGAAACGGCCCCTTTGATTGCGCCTTAAGTGTCATCTGCATGCACAGCATTTAATGACAAACAACTAATTGTGGGGTTATGTGCTGAATACCACAACAGGCAGCAATAAGGAGGTTATTTGGTAAAAGATAACACTTAGTCTAGATACCTGTTAGTTGATAGCTTTTTTGCTGCCATGAGCAATGTCAAAGATTTCTGAAGCCTGACATCCTGATAAACTATGAATGGTACCAATCTATAAAGTTGTGTGGTTTTAAGCAATGTATTGGTCTCCCAATTACACTTTTATATTGAACTGTAATAGATTGGACATCCTTCAAACAGGTAGTTGGAGGAAAAAGTGAAAGACTAAAAAAATAAAGCTGTGTAGCTCAGAAGAGAGGAGGAGAGAGATCTGCTTGTCCTACGTGGTCCACTTTGTTTCAGTAAGTCAGCTTCGTGCTCTAATATCATAGTTCACTCATTGTCAAAAATATGATTAAACAGCCTCAGCTATAAAGGCATCAGAAGCATGAAGTGGCTTTGGGAATGGTGTAATTTAAATATGGATAGTACTATGGAAAAGTCATCTTTCTTTAGCTTACAGGTCTACAGTGCATATTTAAAAACACACCAGGAATGCTTTTTATTTAGAAAGTAATTAGAAAATGTATTACTCTCATAGGTGCAGAAAAAATCCACCATGGGCTAAAGATTGCAATTTTAAATACCAGAATTTTCCAGAAGTCAGTGATACATGCTTTGTCAGTGAAACATATGTAATTTAATCACAGTCAACCTTTATATTTAAGTCTTCTTGGATGTCAAAATGCATTGTGTGTCAATGTACTTCAGAATTATTTTGCAGGCCCAGACTCTCCAGAGGTGATGTTAGCAGTAATTTGGGGTTTTAGTGTTTTGGGGGTTTGTTGTTGTTTGGGTTTGTTTGGTTTGCCTTGTAGAGTGTTTTTTTCTTTAAATGAAGAAGGTTTTGCCCTAGACTTAAGGGGTGAGCATTGATAAGTGGTTAGCCACATAGCATTCATGCCTATGGATGAATCATAAGCAGAAATATTTTTCTTACTCTTTGAGGCAGTTCAGGCTTCTAGCCTGAAAGCCAGCCAGGTGGCCAAAATGCAACCAATGGCTTTTTACTTCTTTATGGCTTGTGAGTTTGAGTAGCTGTTGAGAGTATGGTGATGCCTGCATCTGTCTGCTGCCTGACTTCGCAGTTTCTCTGGAACTGGGGACTGTCTGAAAAGCCGATTGCTTTTTAAGTAAAGCTGCATATTTCTGTGGAGATGTGCATGTTCTGCAGGAGAGAGTGAATTGCTCCTTTATTTCGCATAAGCAAGGGCCAGAAGACTGTGTGTGTTCTCTGCAGCAATGCAAATACCTCAGTCATTTGTACCACTCTGGCCTGCTGTCCACAGTGCAAAAATGCGCAGACCCTGGAGATCAAACCCAGAGCCACTGTTGCAGGAACAGTTGGTGTGAACCAAGCAGAGAGGGTTGGTCTAGCCGTCTGCTGCCAGTTTAGGATCACACATCTTTCAGAGGTTATTTGCCCCATCTGCCAGTCCCATGTCAATCTCTTAGGTGTCCTAGAGCGTTTCAGGTATCACTAGCTAACCAAGTCTAGGCAAGTGAAGCAGGTCTTCCAACCTCCGTGTAATGGGTAAGAGGATATGGAGTGGCTTAAAGCAGTGCTCTGTCCAGTGCAGTTTGTAATAATGTGTTGAGCCCTGTCTGGACCTGGCCTGTGACAACTTTGTGCAGAATTGGAGAAGGAGAGGGGCAGTTTAAGGCAAGGAATTTTTTTCATGCAGCGTAAAGTCATCTCACAAATTATTAAACTGATTTCAGGAAATAAGGAAGAATTAAGTTTGAATGGTGATCGTAACATTGAACTACAACCAAACTTTGAAACTTAAAAGGCTGTTTGTTTTGCTTCTCTTTGAGTTTATTTCTCTCACTGCCTGTGGGTTTATTTTCTGTCACACCCAGTGGCAGCTACCTTAATGGTGGCTTCCTAGAAGAGGATCTCTTCACCCTGCCTTCTAGAGGTGACAGTTATTTTGCTTTGCCCAGCTGCGTGTCCCAGTTCAAGTCAATTTGTCACTCGGGGTTCTGTATAGGGTCACCATAGTAATGGTGGCAGTGGCAACACAGCAGCACAAGGTGTTCTTAGCTGATCAGCCCTTTAAATTCAATAATCATGAGTGTGATTTTCTCTTTACAGCATTTTATTAGCTTCATTTATTGCATAAAATGGTTGCTGAACACTTACTATTTTCTATTTTCTATAGATTGTGCACACCTTAATTGTTTAACTACTTTGCTGGCATATTTGACAATGTTCATTCTCCAGTAATAAGGTAGTATTGTGCATTTAGTTCATGCATAAGATGTGTAGCTTTGGGTGAGTCCCACTTGGCACTTTGTCATTCTGTGATGCCCTTTTTGCAGGTGATACATCTTCTAGAGAGATCTCTGTCAGCTGTAATTAATTAACCACTGATACAAGTCAGCTCCTCTTCATGGTATGGATAGAATTATACATGCCTAGATATAAGCCTACTAGGCTTAGCTTTGATTTAACCGCTGTTCTAAGTCTACTGTAGGGGACAACACTTCTTCAGTTAACAGGGTAGGCTAACTTCAGAAGATTTTGCAAATAAATTTTTTGCAAATAATTTTGCAAATTCTTCATACAGTCAAGTAAACCAAAACCAGAATTGCCAGCAAGAGATCAAGAAAACTTAAAAGCAAAACTCAGTGATACTAGAAATCCTGGACTTGCTTTAACTCAGCATTAGATTCCTGGTGATTTCTGATTTGAACTGGTCTGTACATCTAGAAGCAACAAGCTTGTATGTCAAATGATAACGTACTGGAGTCAGCAGCTTCCTGAAGTTTCTTCTGGTATGTAACATAGTCACAGGGTTTTGTTCCTCAGTACTTTGGTATTTTTCTCACCTTCAAACAATTCCTATTTAAGAAGATGATACAATAGCTGTAATTCTTGATATTGCTGTATTTAGTTAGTGCTTTTAAAGCTAAAACCCAAGCCCTGCAGCCCAGTATCATTAAAAAAACCCAAACAAACAAAACACACCCCCAAGAAAAAAAAAAAACCAACAAAAAACAAACCAAAATAAACCACCAAAAGTACTCCCACACAAAAAATGAAAGAAAGAAACAAACAAACAAAAGAAAACAAGCCGCATACTTTAGGACAGAATAAAAGCGAGTTTTGACAGATCATATAGATTGGAACAAACTAAGCACTGTCTCTCTTCAAGAACAACAACAAAAAATTATCCTTAACGTGCATATAGAAAGAGAAACCTAGAAACCATTACTTTTGCCCAATAATCCCTAATGCACTATTTGTCAAAAATCCAATGATCTACAGAGGTGTTATCTTTTACTTACAGATACACTGAAATGTGTGCGTATGTATGGTTATGTGATGTAAAAGCAGAACCTTAACTTGCCTTTTCTGCCTTCTCTAGTGTTCTTTTCATTATTATTCTAGCCTGCTGTCATGGTTTAAACCCAGCCAGACAGCTCGTTCACTCACTCCGTCCCTTTTCCTCCCTCTTTCTTTCCTTCCTCCACCCCTTCCCCGCTCCTGGAGGCATAGGGAGGAGAACGGAAAGAATGTAACTCCCATGGGTTGAGATAAGAACAGTCCAGTAACTAAGGTATAACACAAACCACCACTGCTGCCACCAATAATAATAATAATGAGAGAGATAACAAGGGAAGAGAATACAATACCACCCACCAAAAAATGAGTCCGACCCAGAAGCCCATGTCCTTCTGGGTAGCTCCCAGTTACCTCCTGGACATGACATGCTGTGGTATGGAATACCTCTTTGGTCAGTTTGGGTCAGGTGTCCTGTCTCTGCTTCCTCCTGGCTTCCCCTCCTCCCTGGCAGAGCATGAGACTCACAAAGTCCTTGGTCAGGGTAAACATTACTGAGCAACAACTAAAAACATCGGTGTTATCAGCGCTGTTCCCAGGCTGAAAGTCAAAAACACAGCACTGCACCAGCTAACAAGGAGGAGAAAAATGGCTGCAACTGCTAAACCCAGGACAATTGCATTAGAAAGCTGTAATGTACTTTAGTCAAATTGGTAATTCAGTTACAGCTCTTTTTCCCACTGTGGTAAATAGAGGATACTTCTAACACTTCATTGAAGCAAACACTTACCTTCATTCCTCTCTCCCCATCCCCACCCCCACCCCCACCCCCCCCCCATTTCTTTTTTAGTGGGCAGTTTGCGGTAGTGAAAAAATGCCGTGAGAAAAGCACTGGCCAGCAGTTTGCAGCAAAATTCATCAAGAAACGAAGAACAAAATCCAGCCGGCGCGGGGTGAGCCGGGAAGATATCGAGCGAGAAGTCTGCATACTAAAAGAGATTCGACATCCTAATGTGATCACCCTGCATGATGTTTATGAGAACAAAACAGACGTCATTCTTATTCTGGAACTGTAAGTAGCTGTAGAGACCTGGGGACTAGTAACAGAATACTGGTTGGTTGGTTGGTTGGTTGGTTGGTTGGTTTTAACAAAATAGATGCTTTTTCTGAGAATCATAGGAATTTAATCATTTAATTATAACCCCAAAAGGTGATTAGTAATAGCCTTAGAATTCTTTAGTTTTAAGTCAGAGTTGTAGCTTCTTGATCTCTACACCTATTTTTCACTACAGTGCACCACACAATCTACTGCCAAGGTTAAAAAAAAAACACCCCAAACCAGCATATTTAGAATTTTATTCTGCTTGTTACTTTAATCACTGTTGATATTACGGATCCAGAAGAATGGCATGGGGCTAAGTAAGGTGATATAAAGATAAGAGCAGAGGGAAATACAGATTCTAAGTGGACATTAGTTTAGCAAGTATTGCTATGTTGGTGTAAAGTAAAGTAGCATCACAGCTTTTTCTCTTTTTTTTTTTTAACCCGCTTAACAGAACAGAATTTTCCCAGTTCTGTCCTGTGTAAATGTAAACTGAACTTTCATGTTATTTCATATAGCTTTAGTTCCCATTTTCCACTCAAGGTTATTGTTAACAGATTGAAGTAAATATATTGTCAGAGAACACTTCTGCATTCTTTCAAGCCTGGCTTCCAGTTCCTCAAAGATTGCAAGTTTAGAAGTTAAGCATCACTCACCCATTATAGTTTGCCAGTGCCTGCTGGTGGGACATGCATCTCTTTACATAAGGTGCATACCTGACGCTGTATAATTGGCATTCCTGCTCTGTGGTTTGGTACCAGATTCTTGGGCACCACTTGTGTCTTTTCCTTGGCTGTTCATATAACTTTTCGTATGAAGGTTATGTCTTCCTGTTTACTAGCTTTGGTAAATGTTATTTTCACTTGTTTTACAAGCATACTTTAGTGTTGTGTGCTTTCAGTAACATATCTATAGATTTGCAGCCTAGATTTAAAAAGAATACTGGAAAGTTGGAGTTTCGTCTTTTCTGTGGTATGTACATGCATGATACTATGTTAACTTGGGGTAATATAAACAAGTTTGGGGTATTTTTTTAACAAAGCTTAACTGTCATCCTGTATGAAGTAAAATTACCTTATATTCCTGTCAGAGCATCTACTACTCCTGCTTTTCGTTTGGAGCTCTTTAAATGTGTCATGAGTACACAGCAAAATTAGTGTGATCCTTTTTCCTCTCCCTGTTGATACTCGCTATTGCATTCCTTCTGTCTACAACCTTGTATCACTGCTTCTGCAGTGCATGCTTTCTGTTCTGTAATATGGCCAGCTGATATCTGGCCAGTGTCTGGACTTGAAAGCTCTGAGGGGCACCCAGTAATCATGGACAATGGTAGGAGGAATGGGGCTGTTCTGCACCCGAATCCCTTCCTACATGGATAGGAGCTCTTCTGGCAACAAGGTTGCTTTGTGTCTTTGTGTGTACCTCCTGAGGTTCATTAAATGGAAGAAGATCCTGCTTCTGAAAATGAGCGTTAATATGTCTTAACATTGACGGTGTGAAGCTCAGCAAACTGTTGGCATTACAATTTAACCAGTTATTTTGCCTAGTTAACAATCTCCATATAGTTTCTGCTGGAAACTTCCTTTTTTTGCTTTCCAACTGCTATGTGAGACTTTCAGGTTTAAGTGCTATTTGGGATGTCACAAAGGTAATGCATTAATTTACTTAGAGGGTCGACAAGGAAGAGATGACACATTTGTGAACCCTTTGTAAACTGAATTTGCTAATTGCTGTAATGTTTTGTAATTCTGAAAATCACTATGATAGTATGTAAAGCTGCTGAAAAGACAAAAAATTGTCATTTCAGTTACATGCTTAGAGACTTAAATATGTAATCCCTTTCTTCTTATGTTCTAATATTTGCATTATGCCTAGAGACTTACTCCCCTGACATTCTTTGCTCTTACAGAACAATTTCAAACAAATACAAAGCTGAAAGCTCATTAAATAACTTGTTTTGCTCTGCTCAGAACCCATCCTAAATGGCTGTTTTCCCTTCTGCTCAGAACATAGCATTTTTCCTGGGACTCATGTTCCTCTATGACTTCAGATAGTATACGTCATGCAGACAGAATTTTGTGTAATTTGATTTTTCTAGAATTCAAAGAGAAACTAAAAATCAACACTCCAGCTATGTATGAGAAATTAATGACAAAACAAAAGCCCAGAGGAAACACTAATGTTAATAAGCAAGGGTAGTAACATGAGCAGTGGTGAGGAAAAGTATCTCTGGTTTCTGTTCTTGGTAGAAGCTGCAGGCCACAGAGATCAAGCCACTGCAGCTTCCCTTTTGCTGGCTGCCAGATGTTGACATCCAGGGTCTCAGGGCAACAGTGACTATTGCCTGTTCTGTATCGATTTTTATCTCTCGGTTCAGCAGGAGATTTGCAGTATTGTGTGCAGCCCCCTAAACATTTTCATGTGTTGTTAGTCAGCTGTTTCTCAGACGTGATTGACTCTACAAATTTTCACTTCGTTCCCTTGTGGTAAATGTTACATCAGCCAGCGAAGTATTCAATGTGGTGATTTGTATGCAGAAAAATGTAGGCAGTTAGTTAATTATTATGGTTGCAAGGTCCTCACAACACTGAATGCAGAACAGAGCTGCGTACCAAAAACTATCCACATAGATGTCTGGAGGTGTTTCTCTCAACTACTTTATCTCACTGACCCTACAAAAAATAAATCAACCAAAAAAACCCTCACAAAAGAAAACAAAAAACTATGAAATACTTAATAGTCAAATGCATACTTAAGAGTTTCAGCAGTCAGACAGTAGCATGAGATATTCTTGAAGAGTGTTGTGTATTTAAAGAGACACTCTTGTTATATTTAGAGAAATCGGACATATTTTCATATTTCTAGGTCTTCCTTAATGGCAAGTATCTCCTTGATTTGGAAATAACCTTTGAAATTCCCATTCTATGGATTCTTTCATCAGCTTGCCAGGAATACTGTACATATTACATACTAACTAGAAGACACTGTCTCTTCCTCATCTAGCTTAAAACTGTAATAGTTTTTGTGGGGTTTTTTCTCCATTCACACAATAATTAATTAGTCAGAATTTTATGGTACTTTTTTCTGTCCAGCTGCAGGAAGTAGTCTCTGTTATTTGTTAGCTATTTCAGTGAGTTCTGCTGAAGCCGTCATTTTCTCAGACTTCATAGAGTAGAAAACACAGATGCTTCTGTTGCACAGTAATGACTATTTTCTTTCCTCAAGCATGTTTTGCATCTACTTGGTTCCCCTCTTGCTGACCTTTGATGCATAATCTCACTCTTCTGTTGTGTTTTTCCTTCCACTTTGTTATGTTTTCATTTAGACTGCAGACCTACAAAATATACTGTGTGTCGTGCCTTGTAGAGCCTTGGTTATGGTTTCTCAGTTCAACTGTGAAGAATGAATACCCTTATCTTAAACTATATAGTAGTTCCTTGGAATGCACAAAAGTAATGCAGATGGTATCACCTTTTAAAATGGCTTGATAGCAATAGCAGACTCTTTTCCATAGGAAGTTGTGGATGGAGTTTTTCTCTCCAAGAAACATACCTTCATTTCTGAATTGGAAATCTTAACTGAAGACAGCTCTTGTAGCATAGTTCTGAATGACGAATAACATGCTGAACTTCAGGAAAAAAAAGAAGAAAGCTTTGAAAGTGTCAGCTCAGAAAGTTGAATGACATTGACTTACAAGTCGTTGTGTATTAAATACTAGGTTTATACTTTTTAGAAAGTTCTTATATACTTTCTTTAAAATGTAGTCCTTAGCATCACAGTGTCTGAGAGATTTGCCACGTTATTGGTACCTTCATCATATTAACCAAAACAGAACAGAGCAAGATAAAGATGATCGATTCATGTATAAAGGTTCTGATGATCTTGTGAGATGCTCCTGAAGAATAAATAAAAGCATGTGATTACAAACTCTTTAAACTTCTACCTTACTGGGAGCTCGTTGAACTTTTTATATTTATAATAGCTTAACTTCCAGAGAAGCTTGACATCTGCACGCAGTTTAAGTTTCAGTTGTCTTTTGATATAAATAGATCTGAGGTTTTTTGCTAATTTTACCTGTAAGTCATAAGAAAGTTGTTCCCAAGTGGCCTTGTACTAAATTTTTAGAGGAGGATTTAATCTTTGGCGCTTACTGGGAGGTAGCAGCAGGTAAGCAATCTCTGCAATGTGAATTTGTGAATGGTCCAACTTTTTACTCCAGAATCCCAACCTGTGGGCCCACAGATAGATGCACAGAGGATATGTAGACAGGTGAGAATGAACACTTGACAGGGCTAAAAAGAAAGGAGCTAGGGCCAGTGCAACTCTGCAATGCCCTGAGCACGTCATGGAGGGAGAGCACTTGGCCTCTGGGCTCTGCAGTCCCTGAGCAAAATGCATGGCACTCTTATGCTAAACCCAAATGCTCCTCGTATGTTAAATTGTAATGTATTAGGCATGATCAAAATGCTAAGGCTCTCCTCTGGGCCAAAGTGTCTGTAACCATGTGCATTTTTCAGACTCTGGGCACTTAGGGAGCATTAGTGATGAAAACCTGAATACCAGCCACGTTTGGGACAGGAAATACTCACTGGAGTGTTCAGGCCTTCTCCTTAGTGGGACTTAACTGCTTACATCTTAGCCTAGAGTTTAGTGCCTGTGTTCTGGCTGGCATTTCTGAGCTTGATGCTTTTCTTACTTAATATAACTGAATAATTCAGTCACACTGAAGAGATTATTTTATTACAGCTGGTGTGTCTAATGGAAGCTGGACAAAGGAAAATGATGAGGCATAGCGATGCTGTAACATGTCTTGATATTTCTGGTAGCTAGATAAAGAAAAAGCTAAGCACAGTGTTTTTCTGTGAGTAGGAAACAGCTAACTGACTTGTTCTGCTCTTTCAAAACGTGGTACACTTTGTACTTCTGATGAGTGGGTTGGCAACTACACAATTCATAAAGGCTGTGAAAAGCAGTGGAGGTAAAACCATTTAACCTTAAATAAAACAGAAGGAGCCATTTTTTATTCTAGTCTTTGGCTGATAACTTCTGTTTTAAAGGAATGGAAAGGGTCATACAGCAGCCATTAGACCACAGGATGCTTAGAGAAAGCATTTATTTTGCAGTTGACATGAATTAGAGAAGGATTCAGATAATTTATCAAAACTGCTTTTAAAAAATGAAATAAAATGGTTGTGGAAATCTTTAATTTTACTAGTTTATGTTGCTTCAGAATGTAGGCAAGGCAAGTTAAACTTTGTAAGCTTCAACTTACAAGGTTAATTTTCTTCAAACAAGGGGTTTGCATTTGGGTTTGGGGGTTTGTTTGTGGTTTTTTAACTTTATTAGAAATCCTTAGATAATCATTAATTACCATTTACATGCTGTTTACAATATGAGCAGTATGATCAACATGGCATATGACTGAGTTGTTACAAGGTGACCGCACTGACTGTGAAGGTTAATTAGTTCTAAGTTCCCTGTGTAGGTTCCCATAATGACTTCCTCTGAGATCTGGTGATCAGTTCCGTTTCATAGTTAAGAAAGTCTGGAAACTTGCAAAAGCACTATCCAGAAACCCTTTTTCCCCAGAGGTGATATATTTTCACTCCCAGAGGGAAATATGTGGGTTGCAGACCTTCCTTTGAGAATGCTTGTGAAATGCTTTTACCACTGTGGCATTTTATAAAAAAAGAATGCAGTTGACCCAAAGCTTTATTTTACTTGCATCAGTCTGGGGAGTGCTAGCAGCTCTGCCTAGAAATGCCGGGGAAGCAACACGTACCATATCAGCTTTGCTCTTACTGAAAATGCTTGTACAAAATATTTGTGAAAACGTGCTCTGCTACTCAAAAACAATGTAAAATGCCGTCATGCTATAACAGTGAAAATAGATTTACTGAGCCCTCACAGCTGTGTTATATCATGGTCAATAATGCAGCATGTCCTTTATGATTAAAATTTTATTATTAAAATTGTCATCTCCGTCAGTCACAAATTCTTGTTTTATGGAGCAAAATAATTGAACAACCTATGATGCCTGCAAAATTGTGACTTGATTTAAATGTAAGCACCAAACTTTTATGCAGGAATATTAAAGTATTAATGCTTTAAAGGAAAACACCTTGTGAAGGAGAACACAGGGGCTTTGCAGCTGTAAAGGAATTAGCTGTGACTTGACTGTAATCAAGCTCTTCTGTTAATCTGAAGGGGTATAAGTTGTTCCATATCACTTATTTATGAGCACTCTGGCAATCAGAGTTGTGTTACAGCACAGATGAACTGCTCAGAAAGCTGTGTGCTAATTCCTACCAGCAAACAGAGAAATTGAAGAAAACGTCTGTGCTTCCAGAGTATATGAGGTACAGACACTCCAAAGTGCTCTACAGAAAGAAACGTTAGTGCTTGGTTAACCTCTTGCCTCTACTCCCTTAAGGAAGCAATCTATCCAGCCACTGGTTGATGGCAGTCTGCTACATGCTGGCTGCATGGGCCTCTTTGCAGAGCCCTGAAGGCAGTTTGCATGGCTCTGGAAACCTGCATAATGACCTAGTTTCAGGCAGATTTCCACAAGGCATTCATGCACCAGCCACACTAAAGCTAACTTAGAAAGAAGGCTGAACAATTGTAGTGGAAGTGGAACCAGTGTATGACTTGGGAGAAGGTGACATTCAAAAAGATCAGTTGTAGGGGCTGATGTATAGAGTTGTCTGCCCCTTCTCCTTTAGGTTAAGATTGCATTTGTGCATGAGGTGGCATGTGCACATGTGCAGTTGGTGGTAGAATGGTGTTTCTGCTTGGTTTCTGGCTCCACCTCTGAAGGTGACCCCGGGATAGTAAAATGTACAGTGTTTGTTTACTGTGCGACTCTGTTGCCCTGGCTGAGGTGCAGGGCTAGGCTTGAAAACCCAACGATTTTAGGAGGTTTGTGAAGACTGCAGTAGCTTACATAGCTAGTGTCTCTATTGGCTTGTTCTAATAAATTTCTTTGACCTGTGACATCTGAAAGTCCAGTCAAGATCATCTAGTGATGTTTAGATATATAATCTGGTAATGAAATGTATGAAAGCAGGCTCCGAATATAGACCTGGGTCACTGTAATGCAGTGAATTAATTGTGGAAGTGAAACTTACAAAGAAAGCTGTATTAAACCTCTGTGATTTTCTTGAAGTAGTTGCCTTGCAGTGAGGTGAACCTGCATAGGATCTCACCCTAGGCATTAAGGTTAAGATGCATTACATGAAGGGAAACACTAATATCCTGTAGACCAGAGGTCCAGCTGCTTCTGGAACAAAGCTGTGAGTGTATTACATCCAGTCCCTCACCCACCCACTCCTTAAGTATAGGGCTACCAAGTCACTTAGGGTCATAGTACTTAGGCATCTAAAGAAGCACACAGCACTTAAGAAAAATCTGCAACTTTTGCTAACTAGCTTTGAATTTTAAGGGGAAAAAAAAAATCAGGTTTTTTTGTTTGTCTGTTTATTTTTTTAACCAGTTAGGTTCTCTGGACCTCAGTTTTAAGATTGACGAGCACTAGTTATATTACCTGTGAAATACAGGTAACATTCAATTTTGCTCTAGTATAAGGCTTCGCATAAAAGAAGTGTCACTAAAACTAACCTGTGGCAATGACAGGATAGTACTCAGCAGTGCTAGAGAAAAGCCATATGTGATCTCATGCAATTACCTACTCACAAATGTGACATCTTTGTGACGCATAAAAGTGCATGTACATAAAACTTGTAATTTCATGCAATGTAAACTTTCAGGGTACAAAATTGCACAAAATGAAATGATTGCAGATAAAAACCTGGAGGAGACTCTTTCCATTTTATACAAACACAATTACATTTCTTTGTTAGGTAACTTGAAAATAAGTAAACATTGGGAATTAAGTCATTCTTCTGGATATAAAAGGAAGGTGTGTAATCAGTGCTACTTGTTTATAGATGATTAATAAGTTTCACAGAGATTGTCCATCTTTAATATGCCAGTGGATATAAGACTAAACTGTAACAGCCATAAAACATACCACTACCTGTGTGACACAGTCGCAGTCTGTTTTAGACTGCAGGATGGGCAGCACAGTATTGCAAATTGCTGAAAATGCGTGCTTTGTGTACTTCTTTCACATTTCTGATGCTTTAAGCATCATTGTGCACTTTCACTGTTTCACATAAGAAGTAGACCATATAAGCATGTGTTTGGAGCCTCTGGGACTCTTCCTCAGCCAAGGGTCCAGCTCTGCCAGCTCACTAAACTGTGTGACAGCCCAATGGCAAACCATGCTGAGTGCACAGAGGTGCTGGGGTTTGCTGTGAGTGCTTCTGCGGCTGCCCATGGCTGGGGAAGTAACCACAGTGAATCTGCTCTGCATGGCATGGCTGTACTCCAGCTAACAGCCTCCTGGCAAATGCAGCAGACATCCACTTGGAAACACATGAAAACAAGTTCCATGGATGTCTAAGTCTCTTAGTCCAGTAACCGGAAATTAAGAGAAATGCCAGCACTGTGTCACTGTCCAGGTTTCTGTTAATTATCACAAAATGCTACAGATACAGACCTTTGCCTGAAAACCTTTTCCTGTCTTTTCAGTTGGAAGCAAAGAATGAGAGAATATGCAAGTGTATCCATTTGTAAGATTTTTCTGACCAGCCTCTGTAAAATAATGAACTGTATTTAATATTTAGAAATTCCATTTTCATGTCTCTTAAAAAAATAAAGAAAAAAACAAGATTACCTCTCTTCCTTCCAGTCTATAATTCATGTATTTAATGGCATTTTGTTTAAGTAATTGCTTTCATGCAGAAAATACTACAACACAAATGATACCAAAAACAATACTCTCATTATTGTCTAGGCAGCTCAGTGAAAGCTCCAAGAACTCATTAAAATACACTTTTCATGCAATTTGAATTACAATAATGCAGATTTAAGTCTCTTGAAAAGTTGACACGGTAAAGTAGTCAAATGTATTTCCAGAAATTTGCATAGACTGTTTAGCTGTGTTTATGTGTTAATCCCATTATTTTTCATAATCAGAAATTTAAATTGTGAACAGATTGTATTGTTTTCCCTACAGAAAGGCAACATAAATTAGGGTGTACTTTCTGATGCCAATACAGTGCAAAATATAGGGGGTAATATGACCATTTTTATGATCTCTAAGACATTTCTAAGTAATAAAGCTACTTTTATAAACAGAAACAAACAGTTTGCCGCAGTAGACAGTCATCTCCGTATGTCCTTAAACTGAGAGGAGATCGGTTGTTTAAGAATAGTTGTAGTTCATGTTTCCTGTTCACTTCAGTATCTGTTTTTTCTGTTGACAGTTACCATTTCTCCTGCCAAACTGCTGGCAGAGCTGAGAAAAGGGTCATCTTCAGTTTATTCTGCTTCCTCAAACACAAAAATCTAGATGTGCTTATGTACCTTCCTCACTTCTTACCCCTCTTTCTGCCTGTGCAGCTAAAACACTTGCTGGAAATATACTTGGGGGCAGTAGTGGCTTTTCATTGCAGGAGAAGGGTGGTAATGTTAGAGAACAAATACAACGTACATGCTGAATGTAATGCGCTATTTCAAAGACTATATTTTCAAAGAGCTGAATGCTTTGAGGACTTCAGAAACTGAACAGTAGGGCAGCTACCAGTGTATAGTTTCACAGTAAACTTTAAATTTTGTATTTTTCAATGGGGGAGAGAATTGGGGTTGGAAATCTGATGTTTTACTGATAGGAGCCAATTCATGTTTTATTTTCTAGATGTCCCACTACATTGGTATGTTTTCAGTGTACTTACTTCACACATAGTTATATTTTTCTAAATGTGCATACACAGAGTGGGTGGTTTTACTTAATTTAAATTTAGATACAGCCAACTATATGTATTTGGGTTTTTTAAACCTTCTTTTGTTAGAAAATAAGACTCTTTTCATTGTATTCCTTTCAGGGGGATGAGGAGTAGTTACTATCTGGGGTATTGAATTAAGTTATTTTGATGTTCTTTTTGGTATTGACAAATTTCAAAGCATCTGTATCCTTTTCAAGGCTAGTTTGAGACTACCTATGCTAAAAGGAATCCATTGGATAAGGAAAGCTCATCAATAACTCTGCTTCTGCTCTCCAAGTGTTGCAGGTGGAGAGCTCTTCGACTTCTTAGCTGAGAAGGAATCTCTCACGGAGGAGGAAGCCACAGAATTTCTCAAACAGATACTTAATGGTGTTCAGTATCTCCACTCTCTGCAAATTGCCCACTTTGATCTTAAGGTGTGTTGAGCAAATAAAAACTTCAACAACTGTAAGGAGTTTCCATTAAAATCCTTTGTAACACCAGTCACAAACCCGCCGTCATGCAGACCTTGGCGGCAGTTTTGTTTTGCTAGCTTATGTAGACGGGGGAGAGGTCAGCCATTGAAAAGAAATTACTGAACCATAAATAGCTCCCATCTGGTTTTAATGTAAGATTCTTCACAGAAAATGGCAACTTCCGATGAAAGTAAACCATTCTGAGGATGCAGTCTCGAAATAAAAATTATGATTATGATTTTATGTAATATGAATGGGATCTGGATGAAATAATCTTAACAGGATGCATTTTTTAACTTTTTTTTTTTTCTGTTGTATATTCCCATGAATGTTATTTATAGGTACTAAATTGAAACAGTACAGAGTTAAATACAAACATTCTTATGGAGCAAACAGAGCAGATCATTTTGTCTGTTTTTTTTGCTCTTGGGGCTTTTTTATTCATTTTCCAAAAGCCTGTTAAATTGCATCCTTTTGGTAATGAGAAGAGATCTTTTGTATCTAAACTCAGTTATTGCTTTCTTAATGTTTTAATTCCAGAATGTTTTCCTCTGTAAGCTTTTTTTCAGAGGTAGGCAGCTGAACATACCCTGAAGTTGGTAGCTACATCCATAATAGGAAAAGGAGGCATAATTATTACATTGCAGTGCAGTTCTGAAAGGGGTGCTGTGTTCTGACCATGAGGTAGAGAAGGAAATGACTTTTAGAATAAGCATAACTTTCCCAGTCTCATCCCCATTGCCTACAGTAATATATTTGGTCTTTATATGACAGTTAACAAGAGAAAAAAATTGTGAATCTAGTAAGACGTACATATGTTACAATATGAAATGTAAATTTTGACCAATGTGCTTGTAATAATACAAAGCACCCTTTCACCACATACCAAGAACATAGGAATTGTATGCAACAGGACTCAAAGTATGCAGAACAATAGAAGTATGCAACAGAAATGTAGGATGGGAAGGAAGAATATTACATTTGCACATATCAGCCCCTTTCATTGGGGAAGAGAGGTAAAAGAAGGATGATGATGAAAAGCTGAGCTGAATGACTCCAAGAGTCCTGAACAAAGATGGATGTAACTCAAGGAACTTTTCAAAGCACACCAGTTTATGGGCATGTCAGGATACAGAGACTAAGTAGCTGGTTCTGTATCCTAACTAAAGTGATGGAGTGTAAAAGCAGGCTCCTTTAAAGGGTAATCTCGAAATTTTACCTCCTAACTTCATTTCTGGTTTTGCAAATCTTTGTTGTAAAATAATCCAAAGTCTGTATTTTAAAATAAGATAGAAAAGACATGAGGACATGTTCTGTTTCGTTTTTTGTCAGTATGTTGAACCTTAAAATTTGGGAGGTGGACCACTCCAAAAGTTTGTGTTGGAGATCTAAAGGCAACAAGATACACCTCCCTGACTGCTTGTAGTGTGAAAGAAACTTTTTTCGGGGAGTAATGTTAACCAAGCCCAAATGCTAGTTTGTATGACTTTGCTTCTTACAAGTTCCCAGGACTGGTTAAGTGGCTGTTGTACAGAAGCTGTGGTCTTCAGGGAAGACAGCGTGTTTCACTTACGGTCAGTCCACAAGAAAACTGCAGCTGTTATATCTAGAAGAGCTAAAAGCTTGCCCCTGTGGAAATCATAGCACCCTGTCATCAACATGAAATCCTAATTTACTGTAGTTAATTTTTAGCATATGTTACATCATAATAGGAAACGGTGGGATTTTTACGTTGAAGACAGAATTTTAGACTGAGAGAGGTGTTCAGTGCTGAATAATGCTGATATGTATCCCACATTTTGTACCTATGTATAATCTCTCCTTCTCTCTCCTTTTCTCCTTCTCAAAGCCTGAAAACATAATGTTGTTGGACAGGAATGTACCAAAGCCTCGAATCAAGATTATTGATTTTGGTTTAGCACACAAAATTGACTTTGGAAATGAATTCAAAAATATCTTCGGAACGCCAGAGTTTGTTGGTGAGAAAACTGGTTTTTCTTCAAACTATTCAGTCTATGAAACAGAATTTGCGGCACAGCTTGGTTTAGCTGAGATCAGATTATGCACTTTGTGTGTAATTCATGACATTTTGAAATGTAAATAAGCAATTTGTATCATTCAGTTCCAACTTAGACTTGCATTAAGGTGTTTCTATCTATCAACATCTTAGCTTATTGTCTCTGACATATATAGGCTCAGAGTGACATAGATCTGTTCTCTGACTAGGTACTGATCTTCCTGCTTTCTCCTTTAGCTCCTGAAATAGTAAATTATGAGCCTCTTGGTCTTGAAGCAGATATGTGGTAAGTTATTGGATCTTATTTGAAGTAAATCTCTCTTGATTATTCTTATGTTCTAACCTTTTTTTTTTTTTTCTCTCTCCTCTCTGTCCCTCCATCTGTTTCTCTACCCCATCCCTCACCCTTCTGGGTTTTTTTACCTTTCACTCCAGGAGCATCGGTGTAATAACTTATATTCTGTAAGTACCAAAGTCTGTGGGTGCTCTTGCAAATGCTTTTTTTTTTTTTTTGCTTTTTTTTTTAATTCTGATTCTGTCATCTGGGTTTTCAGTGGTGCTTGTAGAAGTCAAACCATTTTGATTGCACATCATGTTTCAAGTTGAACAATAATAAAGTAATAATATATTTACTGAAAGGAAGGCTATTAGTCAGCATTGAGATAACATGGGAAGCTGTCTTCAGATCTGTAGATGATTTTCCACAGTGGCTTTATCTTGGTCAATACTCCCTGAAATTACAGCAAAGCTTTTTGCCCTGCTGCAGCACATCTTCCTGAAAGTCTGTTTGCAGTCTTAGAGCAGAAAATAAAAATGTTCGCTTTTCTACTGTTAGTTGACCTCAGAAGGTTGGAACAGCAATGTTACAACATGAAACGAGAGGAACGTTCTGTGTATCTTGCAGACTAAGTGGTGCATCACCATTTCTTGGAGAAACCAAACAGGAAACATTAGCAAATGTGTCTGCTGTGAATTACGAATTTGAAGAAGAGTTCTTCAGTAATACCAGTGCGCTAGCTAAAGATTTTATACAAAGACTTCTAGTCAAGGATCCAAAGTGAGTTGTTTCTCTTGTGTATACAGTGTTTGCAGCCTATGTCTCTAGTGTTCCAAATTCACATTATGTTTTTAGATGTTAGTTTAACAAACATGTAGCTGTATGTATTTTTTACTATCTGAAACGGTCTTGCCTTTTATTCTATTAAAGGAAGAGAATGACTATTCAAGATAGTTTGCTGCATCCTTGGATCAAGGTTAGCATGTCATTCATTCTGTTGTCCTGTTTTTATTCATTCTTCATTTTATACTTCGCTTTCATTTTTCAAGTTAACAAGGAAAATTGGCATAACTGTTTAATATAACCTACTGTTTTGGAAAGCTGTCTGTATGAAAGCTAATAGGTGCAGAATGTGGACTTCTTTAATATATCCTCTATATAAGTCATCAGTAGGGATGTAGCCCACTATTGAGATTAGTGCTTAGGCAGAGAAGCTAATCTTCAGGGAGCATTGCACTGACAAAGATACATTCTCTGATTCCTGGTCACTTTACTGTCATGTTTTTCATCTTTTAATATCCTTCTTTATATTGGGAAAAAAAATGAAAAGGGTCATCTCTTCTGTCCTTCCTCTTTAAACTGAAGAAAGCAGTTAATGCAGGGCAGTGGTCTTCTTTCGGTGTTCCACAGTGTTTGATTTGGTTTGACCTGTTGTGGTGGTGCTAGGTTAAAAGGGAGGAAGTGGGACCTATCATTCTTCTTAATGGGTATAGTAATACCTGCCACTTAATTATTTTTTTTTCAAATTCCATACCACCTTTTGATTGTGAGTAGTAAACCTCTTCAGTGCCATTGGTTTCCCAAGTGTTAGGGATTCACAGTGGGTATTTGACCCCATTCACTTCCCAGACAGCCGGTTAGCAGAATATTTACCCATGCCACAACTGTTCCAGTCCAGTTCAGCATTGTAGTGCAGACATTTCTACTCCTATACACCAAGCTACAGATTTGACTGTGCTTTGCTGAATTTTGGTGGGATAATCTCAAATAGTTGAAACATTCTGAAATGATTTTTTTTATACTGCAAGCTTTGTCTCTCAGGGACCCAAGGTCTCCACTCTGCAACAAGGCATGTTGTTTTGTACACTTTTATGGTCCTCTTTACATTAACTTTCCAGGCATTTTTCCCCCACCACACTGATCATATCTCTCTTTCCCGTTCCCTTCACTAGCTTTACCTGCATTTCTCCATAAAAATTGCTTCAAGTATGGGAACGTATAGTCTAAATTTGGTATATTCCATGGGTAGCTGGTGCAATGTCCACGTGATCACACTGGGACTGAAACAATGTTTGGTTGCATTTCAAATCAGCATGAAGCCTTTCAAGAAGACAGGATTTATTTAGGAGACATCCAGTGCCTCTGTCATAGGGGGAGGTGAAGGATAAAGCTGAATATTCTGTTGGGTGTTGGCTTATTTTGTTAAAAATGAAAAAGCAAATTTTACTGTTGCATGAAATATTCTTAGGTCTGGATTTTCTACAGGGCATTTTCTCAGGAAATCCTATCTGCATGTGCCACTAGGCTGTGGATGTTAAAATGATGTGCTTACGACTACTTTATTATTACAGTATTATTATAATGTAAGTGGAAGTCAGCACTGAAGGACAGAGGCTTGCATACAGAAAGGTATCTTAGGAAAGTTCTGGATGTAATTGTGGGATTTACGGTTTTATTTTCCTGTTGCACATAGCCTAAAGACACCCAGCAAGCACTTAGTAGAAAAGCATCTGCAGTGAATATGGAGAAATTCAAAAAGTTTGCAGCACGACGAAAATGGAAAGTAAGTCATTCAATTAATCTTAAGGAAATAGGTGACATACAAATACAGTAGTGATACTACCTGCTTCAGGGAAATATCAGTGCCTTTAGGAGTGAAGAAGGAGGAAGAAGAAACCCATTCCTCTGTCATTTGGAGTATGGTGGTATGGGAGAAGACTTCTTTGTTAGTGATCTGCATACAAATGTGTGTGTATGGATTTTCTGTTTTATGCCTCTAGCTGTATGCTGTCATCTGTCTTGGTAATGTTTTCTAACATTTCTAAGGCATTTCTAAGTGTAGGTACATGTTTTTCTGACAATAATCCCAGTAAATAAAGCATCGTTTAAGCAGGCCTCACAGAATGGAATGCTCCAGTACTTATGCCAACACTTTACAGAGCAGGAGGGAAAAACTAGTCTCTCATGCAGAGCAGTTTTGGTCTGAGATTGCCAACCTGTTCATGAGGTTAGCATCAGTTATTTTTCCAGAAGGGAGGCAAGGTATTAGTTGAAAGCATTGATTTGTGCAAGGAGCAGTTCATTGAAACAGGTCCCTCCTCCTCCAGCATACCTATAGGGGAGTTCACACTGATACTAAACAAGGGCATGAGTGTTGTATGTGAAATCTGTTTTATCATGAGGAGAGATGAGACATGAGACAAGATAAGTCACTATTATTAGAAAAGGAGTTTTATTCATTGTCACAGAGGCCAGGAAATAGGATGATTTTGCTAATCTATGGTCTGAAGGCACAAAGTGTTCCAGCAAGCAGTACAATGGTTTTTTTCTGCAGTTCAGTGGCTGTGATAGATGAACATCTATGGTGTTTATAAAATCCAAGTACTAGTCTGCTGCCTTAAAATGAAATAGCTAGGAATATCTTAAACTGGTTTGACACCTGGCATTTAAAGGAATGCTGTCAGCTAATTCACACTCGGTTTAGGTTTTCTGTGTGTAAATGCTTTAAAATAGTTACATTTAAATGTTTTCAGTGTAAGTCAGAGGATGTAATACAAGTCAGGTTTGCTTTATTTTGAACAGCATGATGAAATAGTAGTGATCCTAAAATAATATATAGCTTTGCTTAGTGTATAAGTATACCGTTTGCATTATAAATGGCAAAAGAAATTGAAGATTCAAATGCAATATAAAAATGAGATGGGGGTGTTGAATTCAAGCTCCACTTTGTTTTGCTAATATGACAGTATTCCCTTTTAATTTTTTTTTAAATATAGCTTTTTTTCTTTCTGTTTTTGAAAAGCAATCGGTGCGCTTAATATCCTTGTGCCAAAGATTATCAAGATCTTTCTTGTCCAGAAGTAATATGAGTGTCGCTAGAAGTGATGATACTCTGGTAAGTGTATACTTACATGCTTAGAATGCTTTACTACATCTGAAACTTAACGTTTTCTGAAATTATTTTAACAGAAATATTGGGTTGTTGAAACTATGGCGATTAATCAATCTCGTATGTAGGATGAAATAGATCACAAGGCTGCAGAAATCAGTTACTGATAGTCTGATCTTCTGCACATCACAAACCTTGAAGTTGAATTTATTAATTACCATGGTGAGCATGATAGCTAGAGCCAGAAATTCATCTAACTTTGTTTTTATTCAAGAGGACTTTTTGTGCTGTAACAATTACAATGTGAAAAAGTTGCATCTGAATTTTTTTTACGGCACTGTGTAGAGTAAAATAATATGGCATTTTTTAACAGAATACTCAAAATCATTGAGACTCTCTTAGATTCAGTGAATGCTAGACAGCAGTATCACAAGCTGTTATTTATTTAAGAGGGAAAACTTTAAGTTGGCCAGTATTCAGTTTGTAATATTGAATCTACTAGATTTAAGTAGTCAGAAGCAATTGCTGTATGCTTTGTAATTGCAAATGCTTGTAAATGCAAAAACATTCTTCTTTAGCTTACTCTCCAGGTTGTAATACACGCTTCACAAATTCCCTGTGATCAGCAACTTATGTATGTTAATATGTTTAGAGCTGGGTAACCTCATCTTTCAATGCATTAATAGGATCAAATGTCAAATATTTTGCAGAGCCCTTTTTATCCATATTATCTTTGCTGTGCAACTCTCCACTCATTTCCACTATTCTTCCTCTTATCTTTCTGCTTCCATGCTCTTTGTTCTCTCCATCTTGCCCTCCTTTCCTTGCCTCCCCCACTTCAGCTATCATTATGACTTTTAACACGGGATCATCATTTCAACCTATGTTGCAGCAGAAAGGATTGTAGCCTAATGTTAGTGTTCTAAAAAAATCTGAAACCTCAGGAGACAGGAGGTAGGAGTAATCCAAATACTGGACTCAGTGAGTTTCAGTTCTCTGACATTTTACTGCATGAGAAAAAAACAAAACAAAACAAACAATACACCTCCAGAGGGGCCTAGGCTCATTACTTACGTTCTAGATTTTTAACTGGTCCATTTGAATGAATAAAAGCTTGGTCCAAAGTACTTCTCTTATGTCATAGTCATGGACGGTGTAAGACTTGATATTCTGGTTTGTATTTGTGTACTTCTTGGTATTTTTAATGTTCACACATATGCATGGAATTAGTTTCATTTGATGAAAGTACTGCATCTACTGAAAGTCCTACGAGGAAAAGGAAAGTACACCTAATAAAAGAAACCTGTTTGGAATCTCAATGAGTAATGGGCTTATGTGTGAAGAAAGGGGAAGCATAACAGTACTGGAAAAAGTGAGGGGGGTTTTGGTGTGGGTTTTCTTTTCATATAACTTGCGGACACGTTAGCCATATGCTTTGCAAAGGGTTACAGCTTGCAGCTGAAGACTTTGAAAATTTTACTTTATTTTTTTACATGTCTTGGCAGCTGTTGAGAGGGGGATTTTTTTCCTTTAATAATTTTTCTTCTTTCTCATTTAATTACAAGGATGAGGAAGATTCTTTTGTAATGAAAGCTATTATTCATGCCATCAATGATGACAACTTTCCTGGATTACAGCACCTTCTGGGATCTCTGGCAAATTACGATGTCAATCAACCCAACAAGGTAGTGTGGGTCTGCTTGAGGTGCGTGGGGGACTAGCTATCACCTTGTTGAATAGAGCAGCATGGTTGTAAAATAGAAATATAACACCCAAAAAGAAGAGACCAGTGGATGGGAAATGATTCTGACTTTCTTTAGGAGAAATTTTAATGTGTTCTGTGTTCAGACTTCTCAAACTACCTGAAAATGGAACCTAAAATACTTGGGTTTTTTTGTTTGGTTTGGTTGTTCTTGTTTTTTGTTGTTGTTGTTTGGGTTTTTTTTTCCCAGCTAGGGCCTTAAGAAAGTATTAATGGAGTGGTGTTGTCAAGAGCAGTGGTGTATGAGATGTCAGCCTCTGTTGTTGTTTCTTGTGGCAGGTGGACATGGCAGAATATGTAGAAATAACCAGACTGCCAAATCTGTATTTTGAGAAATATTCATGAATAGCATTGTAAAGTGAAAGCATCTGTTATTTTACTGTGGTGGTGTCTTGAACCTTTAAAAAAAATCAGTGGGTTTGTGTTTTAATAGTGCAGTCCCATTTAACTTTCCTATATGTTGCGTCTTGGCAAATACCTCAGGTAATCCAGTTTTAAATGTAGATATGTAGATATGAAGGAGTTGCGAAGGGGATCATCCTTGCCAGACTGGGCTAATGAGAGCCTAACCTTAATATTTCAGATTTGAAAAGCATACCTTTAATGTGTGGTGTATCATTTAGTAGATGTGAATTCATCCCAAAACTTTGGAAAATTGCCATGCAATAAATTCCTTTGGTCAAAGGGACAAATTATTTCTATACAGTGCTCCCTGAAGACATAATTTGAAACTAGAAACCCAGAGATGCCATTTAGTACTTTCCTTTTATTCCGCTTTCTTTTCTTAAGCCTTCAAAAATTGAATAGATTGTTCTCATTTGTATTTCATTGTTAGCATGGAACACCTCCACTACTGATTGCTGCTGGCTGTGGAAACATTCAGATGCTTCAGTTGCTTTTAAAGCATGGATCCCGTATTGATGTTCAAGATAAGGTCAGGGTTTTTCTTTGTCACCATTCTGTGTAAGTTATTTGGTACAGTTAGGAGAAGACAAGCAGTTCTGACCAAGTTGTGTTGGGAAGTAAAAAATGCTGGCTGTAGAGCCCATTTACTGCCTTCCACAGCAAAAAGATAAAAGCAAATCTTTAATAATGTCATTTGTTTCTAATGCATATCCTCTGATCTTGATCACTTTATTAGCTGAAATAATTTGAATGATACTAATCTTAAAATACAGTTCATGCTTGCAAAATTGCCTCAATTAGTTCAAATTAGTGATTGCCCTGAAACACAATGGTGAGCTTTATTTATCGTGGAATGATAAATGCACATTTTAGTGATGAGGGATATTGCAACTAGAACTGGTACGTGACAGAGCGTATACTTTGCAGCAAGCTTTTTTCCAAAACGTAGTGTAACAATCTGGGATTCATTTAAAACAAACTTGAAGCACTGTCTGCTTATCTGTCTGTAGATGGTAAAGTCAGAAACGGAAACGTTTTTATGACTGTTTCCAAAAAACTTCCCTTAAAAAGAGGAAGAGGATTATCCTTGCAGTTAGTGATCCCATTAGTCGTCCTTTTCATAGAGGGGTTTTGTTGTCATTGTTGATATGTAGGGTTGTTGATTTAATTAGAATTTTTTTTAAAGTAAATATATTCATCTAAGCTTTAATATCTGTTCATTATATCTGTGTACATCAAAATACATGTATACCTCAGCTGATAATCTAGAATTAGGATTCTAAAAAGATCAAAAAGATCTGTAATCAAATATTTATGACAGGCTGGATCCAATGCAATCTATTGGGCTTCTCGACATGGTCACGTAGAAACACTGAAATTTCTTGATGATAATAAATGTCCTTTGGATGTTAAGGATAAGGTAAGCAAAGAATTCTTTTTCATGCAGAGAGTTTTTTTTCTTATAACTTTAACTTAACAAAGAGAAAGGTCTTTCAGAATGATTTTCATCTGTGCCGCAATTCCAACCATATGACCGGGTTTTTTAGTGTGGTTTTATAAGCTGACATATAGGGCTGTGATAACACAGCTTTAAAGTAGCTGGATGTACTGATTGTTTTCCTGACAAATGTTAACCAAGCATGCATTTTAAGTGTGGTGACTACATGGTGGGTAGGTGGGGAAGTACAAACTTAACTTAATTTTCACTTGAAAACTAGATTTCTCATTGAAACATAGGGCAAAATCGTGATTCTGGTTTTTATTCCTCTTGATTGAAAATCACTTTTGTCTGACAAGTAAATTTGACTGTTATTAAGTTGAATATAATGAAGCCTAACAATTTATAGCTGATGAGCACTTACCTTGTCTCCAGCAGTGTTACTTTAGCAACATTTGCCCTAGAAACTAGTTGCTGTTAAAATCTTACGCCATTGTGGTGTTTTTATACTAACTAAAGCTGCAGTACAGAGGCACTTTTACTTGTGAAATATAGTTTGCTTAGAGAACTAGTGCAAGGCACATTAGCAAAATTAGTGTTTGACTCCTGATAGGGCTACTAGGAAAGAGGTTACCCTCTTAATAAAAATGCCATTTATTTTTCATACAACTTCAATAAAAGGCTGCAAATAATTACATGTAATGACCCAAATATGCTAGGATATACCAAGGTGTTAGGCGAACTCCTTACATTTGTATATATAAGGCAGAGGAGGGGCATATGGGAATAGAATGAATAGAAGTAGGAGGTCCGTTTCACCACCAGTTGCCCATGCAGCTACCTCTTCATATTGCTCAGAAATCCTGTTGTGGCTGTGACCTGGAACAAATAAAGTAGGAAAATAAGTTCTGAAAAAGTCAAGCCTTTGACCTGTCAAGTCTGTCACATACAACTACAGCTTGTAAGTGGAAGATCTATGCTGACTGAAGCTGTGCCACTGGGTAACAAGGAGGGAGGAGTACCCCATGCAGTGTACATGCCTTGTATTCAGGCTGTACACAGCAGTGCATGTCTAGGGTGACACATGAAATTACAGTGGCATGTTCTTCTGTAATTGCAGTCTGGGGAGACCGCTCTCCATGTCGCAGCTCGGTATGGGCATGTGGATGTGGTTCAGTTTCTCTGTAGCATTGGATCCAATCCAAACTTTCAAGACAAGGTAAGTCATGGAGACTGTTTTTCTTCTACAAAGAAGGCCAACCAACTACTGTTATAAAACAGGCTCTCTCAAAAAGCTTAAAGAGGGCAAAAGTCAACATCACAAAGGTATGGGTGGTGGTTTGTGCTCTGTGAGTTCAGGGGTTTGCATCTCCTTGGCAAGTGTTCTGTTTTAAACACTGGATTAGTCTCTCAGCACACTGGATGTAGAAATTTCTTATGAAAGAGAATGTTTTCAAGTGAGAGAACCAAGACAGTTAGCTCAAGAGCATGGAACCATCTAAACTAAGACTAGATATGCAAGGTATTGTCAGTAGATAGTTTTATGGTGAGAAGTATGGTGAAAATCTAGTGCGTTGCTATAATCACTTGTCATATCAGAAGGTGGTACTCTTGCTTTGAGAATGTCAGCATTAAAAACTACAATACCTTTTTCTTTTGTGTCATCTTTCTGTTTTTCTGAGTTAAGCTGGGGAATTGTTCCTCCTGGCATTTGGTTCAATTCTGCTTTGTTGTTTTTATTTTCCATGTTAATAGGAGGAAGAAACTCCACTGCATTGTGCTGCTTGGCACGGCTACTACTCAGTTGCCAGAGCACTCTGTGAAGCAGGTTGCAATGTGAACATTAAAAACAAAGAAGGGGAGACTCCACTTCTGACAGCATCTGCTAGAGGTTACCATGATATAGTGGAATGCTTGGCAGAACATGAGGCTGATCTTCATGCAACAGACAAGGTTAATTTGAGTTTCTTTTGGTCAGGAATTACATCTAGAGATCAAAGATGTCACAGAGCCATCTTTTTGAATTGCTTTGTTTGAATGCTGCATTGTTTCCATGATGTGGATTTTCACGCACTCTGTGGGTGACTGCAGCAGTCTTTAAAGTTGCTGCTGTTTATTTTTCCATGGTTGGGATTTTGCTGATTCATCATCACCTTATCAATTATCACCTTATCAATTACCGCCTTATGAGTTACACTGTACAAAAAAATGGCAGAAACTTTGGGTTCTGTAATTGGCAACAAACTGTTAACTGAAGAGAAAAAATTATAGATTTACTGTTTGCCTTTGATTCCCAGTGGCTGGATAAATCACACCTATTTCCAATAACTTAAATTCCAACTATTTAAAAATGTAACTCTGTTTAATTCAGAATCAGGTTTGTCTTTCACGGTGTAATCCCAAGAAAGAAATTTAACATTTCATTGCTTGCACTTTTGGTATGCTTGTCCTTTTATTGCTGTTTACTTACTAAAGCACATTCAGAAAACTGCTTTTGCTTCTAAAATGTGCTTCTAGTCACGCTGTCTCTTTTAGTTATTCCGCAGAGAGAAAGCCCTGACCACTAAGCAGATTGCATGATTTTTGCATCACTAATTTCTGTAAGCAAACGCTAGAGTGTTTTACAATATTCAACTGGTTGTTACAGTTGGCCACTCTCTCGCCTCCTAGGGAAGCTCTTAGTAAAGAATGTGTATTTGCATTTCATCCATTCCACTGCAAAGCCTGGTGGCTTAATAGAAATTTGCTTTCATCCCATACTGATTTGTTCTGACAGATACTGTGCATCTAACTGCCTCCACGCTCAAAATAAAAGCCGTTGTGATTCTTGATGCAAGGAGATACACCCAGTTACGTGAAAGGATGGTGACTCTGCAAAGTGCTTTGATTTTTAGCATTATTAAATCTCATACATTGTCTTGTTATTTCAGGATGGTCATATAGCCTTACACCTTGCTGTGAGAAGATGTCAAATAGAAGTAGTTAAAACTCTCATCAGTCAAGGATGTTTTGTAGATTTCCAAGACAGACATGGCAACACTCCCCTGCATGTGGCCTGCAAAGATGGGAATTTTCCTATTGTGATGGCACTCTGTGAAGCAAGTTGTAATTTGGATGTCACTAATAAGGTAAATGGAATATGCATGCTGAACTTCTTTGTTTAATAGCTCACCCGTTGCATTAGATGACCTTTCCAGTTCTCTGATAAGAAAAATATTTTATCTCTTGAAGTGTCCAAATGCAAAGCATTGAACAAGTCGCTTTGCACATTTGCCTAAGTTTGTTTCAGAGTGAGTAGATGATTAAAGATACATTAAAAGCTTGCCCAGTTGGAATATCACAGTGTACTTTGCCACTCAGCTCTAATGTTGAAGTATATGCCAACCTTCTTCCCTATCTGGATTGCTTTGCTTTGTGCAAATTACATCTAGGCACTGAAGAACAGATAATATGCATTGCTGCTGGCCTTGATTTGATGTGATTTAAAACCAGTAATTTATATACAGAATTGAGTGTACAGTTTTATGAAAAATATGTTTTGAATTCTTCCAAATTACATGAAAAGATCTGTACTGACACCTACCAAAGGATTTAACTCAACTGCAGATTCTATTCCCAGTTATAAAAGTCTCATATTGGCTGGTTTATGTTTTCCTCATTGAGTTTATTACAATAAAACGCAATAAAATATTTATCTTAAAATAGTTCAAATTTATTTATTAAACAGATTGTCACTGGCAGGGTACAGGAATCTCAGAAGTAAAATATTAAATGTAAAATTATTTTCAAAAGTTGAAGTTGACAGTCTGAGTAAGGTGCTTTTTGGGAATTTTCTTATTGCTCATTGTTTCAAAAACACATGACAATTGTAGACACCCTTGGTAAATGTTGTAACGCTAAAAATGTTGATTCCAGTGCATATCCCTGGGTTACTGCCAGGTAAAAATGTGAACTGTCCATAATTTTTGTAAGCACTTGCCAAAAGAATATACAATAGCTGTCCCTAAACTCTGAGATAGTAGTATCTTTTTTGCTGCTTCTGTTGTGCTAGTGCTGCAGTCACTGTATGAGATAATTGACTGTGATGCTTTACAGGTTTTAACATTCTGGCAACCTCACCAGAGATTTTCAAGAGAAGTAAGCAGTTTCAGGAAATTTTCCTTTGGTTAGTTTGAGTAGGTTAAGGTCAGCCATTGGACTCTGCTGATGGGGCTTAGGCCACAATTCTTAGCTCTGAATATCTTTCTTTGCCCTTTTTAAACTTTATATATGCTACAAAGCTTAAAAGTTACTCATAGGAATATTCATATTGCTTTCTGCAATTTGTTTGATTCAGGTGTTGTAGATTCTTTGTGTTTCTGGAAAAGTACATGTTCTGGTAATTACATTTTGCCAGTTAACACTTCCATTCATTACCCAAGCACTGACCTTCTCCGTATTAGTCAGCTAAAGAAAGCTGTGGGGCTTTTCACTTGAGGGCTGTCCAGTGCAATCGCTTTCGGTTTTAATAATTAAAATCATCAGCTGCTGAGTGAAAGAAACTTAAAATAATGAGCTCCACAGTCCTGCCTCTAAGCTTAAACCTGACTGACTAAGCCATTAAATCAAGATCCACAGCTGAGAACACACTTTGGGGAATGTGAGTTAAGCACAAGGCTGGATTAGCACCTCTTTTCCTAATGGAGAATGGCATCAATGGCCTGGCTGCAAGCATGGTCTGGAAATAATAAATCATTCTTCAAGTTCAGTGGGGGTAGGATTATGTTTATAGCTTGTGTTCCGTTATTAACAGTTGTGTGTACAAGTTCTTTATTTGAAAGGGTGAGTTTGGGTCTTATCAAATAGAGAATCTTTATTTCTGCTTGTCCTCTTCAGCAGTGAGCCCTGTAATGGGGAGTGCATTAATATAATTAATAACTGTTTATCCTTAGTCCCACATGTACATGATACCAATTGAGGACACCATTTCTTTCTTCCATAGACTATGTGCAGTAAAACATCATACACATTTACTTACTACAGAATCATTTAGGTTTGAAATTGCCTTTAAGATCATCATAAACATAAAACTGCCAAGTCTACCACTAAGCCGTGTCCCTAAGGGTTCTTCGTCTTTTAAATACCTCCGAGGTCAGTGATTCAACCACTTCCCTGGGCAGCCTGTTCCAATGACTGACAACCCTTTCAGTGAAGAAATATTTCCTAATATCCCTTCTAAATCTCTGCTGGCACAGCCTGAGGCCATTACCTCTTGTCCTATCTCTTGCAAATTTGGAAAAGAGACCAGAAACCTCCTGGCTCCATCCTCCTTTCAGGTAGTTGTAGAGAGCGACAAGGTCCCTCCCTGAGCCTTATCTATTTTACGTATTTCCAGACTAAACAACCTCAGTTCCCTCAGCCGTTCCTTACAGAACTTGTGCTCCAGACCCTGTACCAGCTTCATTGCCCTTCTCTGGACCCTCTCCAGCACCTCAACATCTTTCTTGTAGTGAGGGGCCCAGAACTGACCACAGGATTCAAGGTGCAGCCCCACCAGTGCCAAATACAGGGAGATTATTACTTCCCTAGTCTTCCTGGCCACACTAGTTCTGATACAATCCCAGATGCTATTTGTGTTCAGGTGTAGAGTTTTGAGGAGCTGGGCATCTTCTCAGTTTCCAGTTGTCAAAAAGTTAGCTTTGATTTGAAACATCCTTTTTGTGAAGCTATTTTGTGAGTTTGTTTCTGAATGTAGGGTTGAAACAGGGAGATCAGTAATGAAAGCATGAAAATATGTGAAGTAGTATAAGAGGAGTTACACACAGAGAATATATGGTAGTGATATTTAAAACGGTAGCTTTGAACACTAAAGAACAGACGTGGATGTCATGAGGACTTGTTGGCAGTGAAGAGAATCACAAAGAAAAGCACAAATCTGGGAAGCAGTCCTTTCAGCACTTTTCATCTGTCACTGAAAGCACAAATTCCTCCAGCCTGACTTCTTGAATCCATTCCTCTTATTCCTTTGGGTGGAAGGGGAAGACTGCAGATATGTAATCTTCAATAACTTGGATTGAAATAGAATCCAGAGCTTTAAAGGTTAAGGATTTAGTGTTGCTTAACTGGTTCATATTTAATTAAGCAAAATGCAATTAGTTTTACTGGAAATTAAAACCACATTCTCAAATACAGCCAAAAAAATCAAGGATTCCTTTACAGTTGTGGGGCATTAAGCTATAAAATTGTTTCTCATTTTGTAGTAGTCACTCTAGCCTTTCTTTTTAATTAAGCTTTAAGTAGTTGTGCTTAAGCTGTAACCAAAAGTACTTTTTCTTACAGTTTTTACTATGTATCAGGATGTATAATTGTAAAATAAATTCGATTATTAGTTATAAAGTTTAAAATAAAGTTATTTGACTAATGTCACTTTATTCACCTTTTTAGTATGGAAGAACACCTTTACATCTAGCAGCAAACAATGGAATCCTTGATGTTGTCCGGTTCCTGTGTCTAACTGGGGCCAATGTAGAAGCTTTAACTTCTGTAAGTATTGAGAGATACTTTATGCTTACTGCTTTTCTTATGTATGATAGTAGGAAACAAATTAATTTAGAGAGGGGTGAAATTTGAAACTGACCAAGGTACACTATAGCTACCACTTCGTTTACACCTAAGAATTTCTTGACTGAATAATTACTTATAGACTGTGTTTTCTGTAAGCACACAGAAACGTGTGCTTAATGGCAGGGCTGCCGTTATGAAGGTATGCATCATTTCACATCACATACAGTTACTATAGAAATGTACTGTATGTATATTAAATATTTTTCCTGCTTTCAGGAGATTAAAAAGTTTTGTTTTTTATGATGGGAGATGTGTGAGTTCATGGATGAGTGAACTAGCATGCAGTTGTCCTTGCAAAGCAAATCATTTGTGTCAGAGCAGTCAGCACCACTGCTGCCAATTAGCAACACTGAAGGTATTTTTCATTCTTACTAGTATGAGAAATATCCTCCTAGCTGACACATCCACAGCAGGGATGAATTGTCCTTCATCATACACACTTCATATGCACATGATACATTTTAGGCATCATGCACACCACTATCTGTGTTTTGAACAAACTAAGCATATTTTATTTTCAAATGAATTAGATATGTTTGCATAGCTACTTGCCCTAACCAATGCATTCTGCTCAGAAAGAACTATTGTTCTGTATATTGAAATCATGTTGTGATTAGATTTTAGTAAAGTCCATGTTTTTCAGAGTTCTCTAATAAATTAGTCCTGAGATGGCTGAAAGGGGGGTGGGGGGGGGGAAGGAGAAAAAAATCTGGTTTATTTGCAAACAAAAAGGTGACGGGAAAATTCTTGAGCTGTGTCGCTTTATGTCACGGTGACAGCTGGTATAGTTACCTGTATGCACCCTGTCCTTCCAAGATAAAAGTACTTTTTACCTTTAGATAGTTTGAAGGGGATAACAAAATAAATCGTGCTGTTACTAAATGTGGCAGAACCAGATTGAATATACGTAACTGTCCATTATTCTAGCATTGTCGTAGTGAAGAGAAAGGAAAAGGAGGAGAGGGGGAGAGGAAGTGAGTGTTGTGATTTTAATAGCATTTCAGTTTTGTGTTAGTTTTCCAGGTAGATGTTAAACTGTTCTGAAAAGTCTTAGTAACAGCTTTTCCTGAGTCAGCACGGTAGAATTAATGACCTTTTTCTTCTCTCAGCATGCTGTTTCTGAGAAGTTAACATTTCCGGGACTGTTAAGTAACTGGGCTGCAGTAACCCCATTTAAGGACTAGTTTATTTGAATTAGATTGCATGAATGCGGTTAAGTAACCTTAAAAAAAATCTTAAGTTCCTGAAGTATACAATCATTTCCAATGTTTGAATGTCACCAGAAAATTTGTGTTGTGCTGACACACTAGCTGGCACCATGTTCTTGGCTTCTCCTCACAGAAGTTTCTAAAATTGTCCCAAGTTTAAAATTGTCAGATTACTTAAAACCTTTGGATGATGCTTGCACATGGCCAGTTAAACACAGGACCAGCTCTTGCAGGCATAACTGTCTGATTTGCAACAAGAGACAGTCAGCAATTGCAGTGAAATGCTACCCCCAGGTATGAAATATGGTTTTATTGACCCTGTAGCCAAGCCCTTTTCAGTGCTTACACGTTACTATTGCAGTGTATATATATACCCTGTACTTGTCAAGGAAACTTTAATAGGAAAACAACCTACTGAAATACATTTCCTATTTTACTTGGGTATGTATTTTCTGATTCTTGTTGTGTTCTGCAGTTCTTCCTGCTGTGGACACCCAGAGAATGTTTTGGACAAAATGGGAACTTTCTTCTGTTAATTTCTTTGCCATGGAAGCAAATTATTTTTCTACATGTTATCTTACTAAATTGAGCTTCCAGATCTGAGTCTACTTACAACAGGCATATGAACTGAACTGCTAGCCTCTGTCAATGTAAACATCTCAAAGTGCTTTTTTGGGGTGAATTTGACCTAGAGTTCTTTCTGTTGTACTTGTTGCCAGTGCTCTGTGGTATCCTCCACTTACTCCAGTGGCCTTTCTGCATGTCTTGTTTACTCTGTGGTCGAATGACCATGACTTCAAAATTTGTGCTTGTCAGGCATCACCCTTGCTAAGGCATTTCTCTGTAAGCAGAGGTGAGCTACGAGCCAAGAGTAAACAACACAGCAACTAAGGACAGTGACCTCGACAACAAGGGCTGGGTCCCACAGTATCCAAGCAAGACAAGCAGAGCAGGTGCAGTGATGGCAACCAGCTTCAGACAGGAATCGGGGCTGCCAGCCAAGTCTATAACAATAAGGCAGGTCTGAAGTTAAGTCATGGTCAGGAATTGGGCTAAGTGGTCCGCCAAGGCTCTAGTGATACCAGGCAAGTCCATAGAGAAGAAACAAGTTCTAGGTCAAACGCAGAAGTTAGGAGGTGGGTCAGTGGGATACATGGCCACACAGACATATAGTTGGGGTGTTGCTCAGGTGAGGACCAAGGGCAAAAGCTTCAGCGTAAGAGCAACGCCTGAGCAAAAAGTAGTGCAGAGCTCTCCTGGTAGGGCTGCTTTTGAGGTGTTCTTCCTTCACAGCACCAAGATTAGGCAGCTGTATCAAGCAGCTGGTCATGAGCTCAAGAACTTATTAAGAAGTGGGGAGGGATCTCTGGGTCATAACAGTGCCACCCCACTTTTACTGGTAAGCTTGCTCTGTGCACACATCTGCTTAGACTGTTAGCAGTTTGAACCATTCTTGGTGCCATTTTTCCAATGAGCAACTGCCACCCACACCCCTTTTCAAATATTCACCATCTTATTTCCTTTGGTTTTGTGCCCATATAGTTGTGACTGAGTTAAACAAATGATGTACAGCTGAGTAGCCAAAGTCAGGCTTGGAACCAAAGCAAATCCCCGTGGAGCACTGAGACACAGCAAACGAGGGTGTGAATTTATCTTAGTCTTGCCAATATAGTTGTGATGTACCATCAAGAGGTGTGGGATCTACTTTGATTCAAAGAAACAATGCCCATGCAGGAATCTGTCACTGCATACATGCCTGGTGCTGGAGTTTGACAGCCATTTCCAACAGTATACTGCAGGAGGAAGAGTGTGGGGCCAGGCTCTAACAGTCCTGCTTTGGATTTAAGAGGAGGCCAAAGGTTTGGGGATCCAGATAAAATTCACACTTCTGTTTGGGGGAGGCTGCATCCTGTTACCACAGGGATCCTCAGGAAGGGGATGAAGATTTTCCCTTTACTTTAAAGTTTTGGATTCCACTGTATGTGCACAAGACTGGAAACTTTGAAAGCACTAAAAGTATTGAAGCAGCTCTGATGGCAGGCTAGCTGCCCAGCCACTAGACTGTTCTTCCTCTTGTACAGCAGACACTTGCAATTAACTAGGATTTGGAGAGGAGAGTCAGCACGAATAAAGATTTTAAAAATACATTCAGATGTTTCTTCACTAAAGGTGCAATTGCATGTCAGCTGTGGAAGGAATTGAAGGGTAAGGCATTGGTTCAAATTTAGTCAGTTCATGCCATCAACTACAATTTTGTCTGTTTCCTGCTAATGTTCTGTTCTTATTCTGCCTGAATTATCTCTGGAGTACATAATAACTTTTATGGAAACCTGAAAATTGCTTCTGTATGTGGACACTCAATTGTCGAAGATGTTTATTTCCTATGGTACAGTAATTGTAATAATACTGTAATACAATAACCTCAGGAACTGCTTAAGACAATGCAGGTTTCACATGAAAAACCAGTAAAATCAAAGGTAGAAATGCAAATAAAGAGACCTTAGTTTTCCAGTATTACTTCTTAATAACTGTGAAAGAGTGAAAGAAGCAAAGTGCTTGTAAGTTAGTTACCCATTACCAAGATTTAAACAATACAATAGCATTAATGTAGTTGTAGTATTGAGCAATTTTCCTTTCAGCCAATTTAATATTGAGCTGCTGACCTCTGAAACATGGGTAATTAAATGGCAAGACCTGAAGAATGCTGAAGGTAGCTTAGCTTTTTTAGAATTTTCTGATGCAATTTAAACAACATCCCTTACAATGTTCCTGCTTTCTGGAATCCTCCAGTGAGTGTTACACCACTGTCATTCATTTAAACTTCTGTGTCTGTTCAGTGTGTAGAAATTGCTATCATCCTCTAATTGATGGGAAGAGAAACTCAGATGGGGAGTACTGGCATCACTCGCAGGTTCGAAATTCAAAATATCTTATTGCAGTGGTATGCAGATGCCAATTTGTGAAAGAAATGCCATCGTTCTTCATTGTACCATATCTTTTCTGGACAACTAAAAAAAAAGATGGGGATACTGGTAGGGTGTGATCAACATTGGTTGTTGTGTGGGTTTTGGGTTTTTTTTTCCTTCTGCCTATTGCAGTTGCATCTGACAGCAATTCTGTTGCTGCCTGGAGTAGCTGAGCTAAGTTGCATGTGAGGTTTTTTTATTGTCAGAAAAAAGGAAGGAACTGCTGCTAATATATTTGTGTTTTGACAGGATGGGAAAACAGCAGAAGATCTTGCCAGAGCAGAGCAGCATGAACATGTAGCCAGTCTGCTTGCAAGACTTAAAAAGGTTGGCAATGCATGAATTTTAACTGGGTTTTTCCTGTTTTTAAGATATGAAGAAAAAGTTTGACCATGGAAAATCATGCAATAAGATTCTCATCAAAGCCATTCTAAAGAAGCAGCTGCAGAAATCCTTACTGGAATGGTGTCTCTTTCTTTTAGGGAGGAGGATTTTTTTTTTTTGTTTGGGTTTTGTGATTTTGTTTTTAATTTTAATTCAAAATTATGCCCTCAGTTAAAGTCAGTATGTGCATACTAACAAAAATGGCTAAACTAATCTGCACCACTAATCTGTCGTATCCTGTCTCTGTCATTGCCTGCAAAATAGCTAAGGTGTTAGAAAAAATTGGAAAATAAATTATTGAGAATTAGCACATCCCACAAGAGGACTTATTTCCCCTACCCATCACCATTTTAGTTAGATCAGGGTTATGAAGTATGAGGGGGTTGTGCCTCTTCTGGAAACTAATACCATATGGAAGAGTTGCGTAAGTTTTCAATGTCTTCTTTTAATTCTGGAATTTTAGAATGACAACTAGAACAGAAAGCTGATCTTCCCAGGAAGCGGGGCTTGTAAGGCAGTAGGTCTGACACATCTGATAGTGCATTGATCATTTTGGACATGCAGCATCATTCAAATTGTGAAGGTTCAGGGACCACTTTTGACATCACAGGCAAAAGCCAGACCAATTAAAAGAATCCTGTTTTAAATATGATGATGGGCCTGTGGAAAACTGAAATAAATGAACATTGCAGAGTAGCAATAGAAGATTGTGCATGCCAGGCATTGCCAAGGTGGAAGTAGAATCTTAGCCTTTAGTCCTGCCAGTAAAACTGTATTTTCTACAACTGTAAAGTATATCAGTGAAGATGTCAGAAAGTGCCAAAGTTCAGGCTTCCTTTGCAGTGATAGCTTTTGTAAATGTTTGCGGTAACAGGATCTGGTTTTTGCACAGTTGTATCCCCACACCGAACCCTTGCTGGTGTCTGCAGGCAGATAAATAAAATTGTGGTTTAGTTAAGATCTAGATATGGAACTAATACAAGTTGGCCTGGAACAAAAGGGAGAAGGTCAGATAAATCATCTTCTGAAAGAGATGTTAATAGTTGTTAACTTTCTTCTTGATAGCAGTACACTTGATTATTGAAGCCCTGCATATATATATGTATGTATATATATATGTATATATGGGAAACATGTCTTACATACTTCATCAGCATAGTAATTGCAACAGAGTCAATATAGTCAATTGAAATGAATGAATTACATCAAAGCACTAACAATACTCTAGTATTATTCAAAATGGTCAATATCATCTAGTACAGAGCATGCCTCACACTTGTTATATTTTCAGTGCCTGTGGAGGGGTTAGTTTCTAATAGCACATTAGTGTTACCTAGTGGTTTTTAGAGAGGATTCAGTATTAGCCATGAGAGGTTCAGTATTTGCATTGTGACTAATTTACTTAATAAATGTCTGTTGGTGAGGAAGAAACTAAATTAAATGCACTACTATTTCTGTCAAATTTCTCAGCTTAATTGCTGCATGCTTGTAATTTTGGGGAGCTGTAGGTGCTCATTTAATGACTCATCCTACGTGTTAAACTCCGTACAACGCAGAACAACAGAGCCTCTGTCTCAGTTCCAAAAAGGGGAATGAAGGAAGGGAAGATGAAGCTACTTCCTTTGCCTTTTCACCTTTCTGCTATCTCCAGATTTTCTTAAAGCCCGCCTTTCTGTGGCAAGAGACATGTAATAGTTTGCTGTCCTGCACTGCACCCCCTTGATAAATTGAGTTCCCAAGCTCATTTTGTGTGGGAAAGATTATCCATTTCTGATTACCTCTTGCTGGGCAAAAAGAAAAGACAGATTCTGTTTCCTGTCCTTGGCAGGAACAGGAGTGTCCTTCAGATACTAAAAGAAAAGATAGAGATGAGTAATGGGGGAGCTGAAAGCTCTTACGTAGATGTGATTGGGTTTGAAGAAGGCCTGTGTAGGAGGATGAGATTGCAGCTATGGAAGAGACAATGAGTGCAAACAGAGGGCAAACTGTGAAAGGTTAATTGAGTAGGGAGGCTTGGGAGTAGGGAGGGAGATGAGTATACAGGATGTACACTTGTACTAGAGGGCTAGAAAAATGGAAAATTAATAGTCTGCGAGAGGTATTTTCATGTAAAGAGGAGTTAAGTGTGTGGAGAAAGGAGAGGTAAGAGTGGTCTGGGAAAAGGGATACTTACCTTGCAAAGAAATGGAGTGAAAGTAAACAGAGAACTAGATGGGGGAGAGGAAGAGGGAAAAGGAGAATTCTCCCAAATATGAGAAGTGCAGAAAAAGTCGATGTAAAGAAGAGAGGAAATGCACATCAAGTTTTCAGACTGCTCAGGTAGTAGATGTCACTGCAAAATTCTGCAGTGCTGTGTGTATATGTATATTATATAAGATTATGGATATCAGTTATGCTGCTGAGAGTGACAGGTAAGGAGTATGGGTACTGAAAGAGGCTAGGTTTTCGTCCTTTGCCCTCTCTGTCAGAGGTCAGAATGATTCTGTTCACAGATGTTAAGCCTGAAGTCATGTGTGATTTTCACGAAGACTCAAGGTGGCGCTTTGAAAGCAAGCTGTCAGATGTACCTTGTCTACCTGTTCCTGCCCTTCTGCCAGCAACTGATCACTTGCATGATGAAGCAGATAAAGGAACTGATCCAGATGAACACCAGCCTGGCAAGAAAATGTTATCTAAACCCTGTGGTTTGAATTTATTGAGAGGCACAAGTTCCCTGCCACATTCTGATTTCTTCTTTATGTTGAATTTTAGGATGCTCACCGGGGAATTTTTATCCAGCAACTGCGGCACACACAGAATCCACAGCCCCGGATCAAACTGAAGTTGTTTGGACACTCAGGTGCTGGAAAAACAACCCTCGTGGAGTCTCTCAAATGCGGCCTGATACGAAGCTTTTTCCGAAGACGAAGGCCTAGGCTCTCATCCACAAACTCAACCAGATTCCCCCCATCTCCTTTGTCATCCAAACCCTCAGGTATGGCTTTGAAGCTGTAATGTTTGAATAAGAACACATTTCCTCTTGGTCTGTGTAGCTCCCAAGGAAGAGCTGATGGCTGCACTGCAAAAGACAGGACACACAAATTGTTTAAGAAACCAAAGCAAAAACCAGGGAGGGCTTTGACTTCTCTGTACACAGGCTTGTACCTACAGTAAGAGCAGAGAGGAGCAGGCAGTGTGGAGAATGCAGAAGCAGTTAAGGTTTTGCTTACTTACATGAACTTGGAGAGTGGAAGACAGGACTTGTGAACACTGGCATTTATTTTTCACAAAAAGCCCTAGGCTGTGACTGCGGTGTCCTGACCACACGTCACCATCATGATTTTGGGGAGTAGGTTTTGTCAGTCTTTTTTTTTTTCGAGTAGCTCCAATAAACTCTGTTCAGAGTTGAAACAGTTGCTGCATCTTTTTGTGATCTTCAGTAATAACAGAGCATTCAGACTGCCTCTGATGCCTCTGCGTGCTGTTCTGTAAGGTACAGGGGTGCATTAGCCCAGTTAGAGATGTCTAAAATTGTCTCCAAACAAGGTAGAAATAGAAGTTTTCTAAACTGAAATAAATGTGTGCAAATAATTGGGAAAACTTTGCCCATGTAGCACCACTTGGCCTGTGTGAAGTGGGAAGAGCTGCAGAATGTGGAGGAGCTAGCTAGGTTTATACTTCAGCATGTGCCTGACATTGGAGGAATCTACAGCTGTGGTAGAAGTACACAGGAGAGAGCAGCAAACTATTTGTCCAGCTGCCTTTTCTAGTACTGAGAGACTGCACAATACACAAGCTAAGCAAGCACTTGGAGAAACTCAAATTTGAATCGATATTTAGAAATAGTCTTAACTGAGTAAGTATTAGACGGGTCAAGGGTTGCCTTTTTCTTTAAAAACCTTTGGATAATACTTGCAGGTTTAGGTTTCATTCATCATTTTTAAGTAACGTTAGGACAGTACTGGTAGTAGATTTTGTCTCTGCTTTCTGTCTAGTCACCTGAGGAAGCTAAAAGGTACTCAAAGAGTGGCTTAAGACAAGATGGCTGGCACAGAGATTGTTATTGCATTTGCTGTTTACTTAACATAAGAGGCTGACATCTGTGATGACAGAAAAAAGAAACTGATTAAAGGAATCAATAAGAAGATCTTGATTTATTTATCTTTAATTTACTGTGCCATACGAGGGGAGATAAGTCACTCAGGGAGTATCTACCTGGAGGCAGTTCAGGAAGGTTTTGACTGAAGACAGCTATTTTCAATGTTGGTTGGTATCAGAAGCAGGTAGGTGCTATGTACTCACACCATCATAAATCAGACAACACTGCTAGTCACATTGGCAAATCATTATAGAAATAATGGTGAATTCAAAGTGTGCACTTGAAAACAGATGACCTAAATATAAACCAAAAAGTTGTGTAGTGCTATGCACACTTGAAACTTGTGCAATTCTATGCACACAAAGCTACTGTGGCATTATTTTACTGTTTGGTTTTTGCTTATTTGAGCATCTGTTCCTTTGGATGAAATTCCTTATATAACATATAAATAATGTTATGGGTTGAGTGACATAATCAGATAAATATTTAAACCAGCACAGTTTGGTCTATACTTGATCATGTTTCGTGGTGGTCTTGGCAGTCCTGGGGTAATGGTTTGACTTGATGACTTTTAAAGGTATTTTCTGACCTAGTTGATTCTGTGGTTCCATGTGCTTAGGTTTGTTTATATTCTTCAAAAATTAATGTGTGGCCTCACCACGTATTTATTTACAAGAGCCTAAAGATACAAATAATACAGTAGAAGATCAAACATTAAAATACAGTTTTACAGCTGACAGGTGCTTTCTCTGTTAAAACCCAATATTAAACGCAGTGTCTATCAAAGGAGAGGAAACTTTACTTTCTCCACTAGATGGTGCCAGTCAATTACAAAGCCCTTTCATTTCTCTTAACGGAATCTGAATTAGGCATGAACTGAACAAATTGCTTACTAGTAAAATAGTTTTAGTTAAGGGCCTGTTTTTCTCCCCCATCTCCCCAAAAAGGTTTTGTTACAGAGTGACATTTTTATCCTTACTTACAGGAATCAACAATATGAATAGGTAGTGATATTCCAAGAAAAATAGACCATACTGTGAAATTGCAGCACATAGCTAAAAGGAATTTATCTTTGCAACACAGAAAAATTTTAAATATTGAAACCTTTCACTCACAAATCTTCGGGTTTGGGGGTTTTTTTTCTGTGTTTCCTCCCCAGCAGTATACATGCTAAAGGGCAGTAAGTGCTATATGGGATCATTCTAATGTTGTCCTTTTTAGTCAAAGAAGGACGTAGTTTTGTATTCTCACAGCTTGGTAGTCATCTGCTTTCTTTGAAGAGCAGTTCGTTTGTTTAATCAGCTTTTATGCTTTGCATACTTATTTTGAATTGATCTGGTTGTGATTTTCACATGTTTCGTAATCTCATTTTCCTTTCCCTGACCCAGTTTCAGTAAGTATTACAAATCTTTATCCTGGTTGTGAGAACGTGAGCGTGAGAAGCCGTAGTATGATGTTTGAGCCGGGCCTGACCAAAGGAGTATTAGAAGCTTTTGTTTCACCTGCTCATCACTCTCACTTATCTGCTGATGACCAGTCCACCAAGGCCATTGATATTCAGAATGCCTATCTGCATGGTAAGCAAAGCCGTGGGTGTGCCTTAATGATGTGGGACAGTTAATGCCATGTTGCTTGCTTTTTAAAATAAAACTGAGAAGAAGAAAAAAATCTGACTTGATATTGTAGTGACTGTGGTTGAAAACCCAACAGTGGTGGGATGTGGTTTGTTTAAGCTGAAGGTAAATCTCCATAAAGCTCTGTACTTGTAATATACATACTAATCACTTGTGTCAGGTACCTCTAGTGTCACATAGAAATGTTTTTAAAGTGAGTAAGTTGGGCAGGAGGAAGGAAGGAAGGACTTAGAATAATAAGATCGGGTTAGCAAACAAGCTACTAATGTAAAGGCTCCTTCACCAAAACTGTATGTCCTTTGGGCCATATCCTTATTGGATTTAATCTGGTCCTGTATACCCAAGTGTCTTCGATATGTAAATAGTTCCCAGCTGTATGAAGGACCTACCATTCTTACCCCATGACAGGGCTAGACCATGTTTGGTGAGCCCTGGAGCTCGCCAAACATGGTGAATGGAGCTTCTGATTCCATTGTTCTTTTAAAAGGAAAAGTTGCACGTGTTAGCAGTAAGAGGGCTCAGTTAGAGAGGCTGCCATAACTACATATATGGCTTTGACTGTGAAGACCATACAAAGAGCACATACACACCACGAGCCATACTAATTATTACATAGGGGATAAGATCTCTCCCAGTAGGATCTCTTCTTCATAGTGAAAATGTTCTGCATGCCTTAACAGCTGCAATTTTGATTCTGATTTAGGATTAATCAAGATTTTTGTCTTGGAGGGAGAAAACTATTTATGAATGCAGTATATACACACTAACACATGCAGTGACAAAATGTTCATCCTAGATGCTGAAGAGTTTGCCATGCACCTAAGCTTGTTCTTTGTCCAGGCTTATTTCCTCTGTCGTTGAAACCAAGTTCTGTAGTGAAACAGTTGTGCAACAGACTGTCAGAAAGGGTTTCTTTTATTTCTCTGTGCTGTCTTGATATAAAATGAATACACATGGGTGAACTCTGAATAGCTGTACTCTTAACAGCAGGTTTGAGGTTTCTGGCTTCTAGAAGTTTAAGGTTCATCTTAATCAGCATTTTATTTAAATAGAGGTAGTACAAGTGCAGCAGACTTACCCCTAATCCGATGGTGCATCTGGGAAGTACTATATGCTGCAACACACTAACATTTTTCTCACCTGAAGCTCAAGGAGATGGGAGCAACAAGCATGGTTCTGTTGGGATTCTTAACGTGATTCTTAAATCCTGAGTTAATGATGTGATGTGAATATTACTGCAGTTCTGGAAAGCAGAAGACTTCTTTTTGTCCCTCAGCTCATTTTAATAGCAGCAGTGACATGTTAAGAAGAAAAATCAATTTAAATGCTCAGATTTTGGGGGTGAGCAGGAAAAGAAGGGAAGCTGTAACTCTTGTTTTGCAAGTGAATTACAAGGCAAAGGCAAATTTTATGTGTGAGGGTGCATGCAGTTAACCCACAGATGTTTCCATGTGGCATCCAGCTGACTGTCTGAGAGAAGTGAATGTGAGAGAGGAACAGATTGTGAGCACACAACTTCTCAGCCTCTGAAACTGACTGAAACCTCTTCCCTTTGTTCATGATTGCATTTGCGGTTGTCTTTCTCATATGCGTAGGGTTTATCTTTCTGAAAGTTTAAATCAGATTAACTCTTTTGTTTGTTTTTTCATGGCTGAAAGATTCTTTGTGCTTACTGATAAAGTGTGATCTTTTCATCTGTTTGTTTTCAGGAGTTGGTGATTTCAGCGTCTGGGAGTTTTCTGGGAATCCTGTGTACTTCTGCTGTTACGATTATTTTGCTGCAAATGATGCCACAGCAATTCACATAGTGCTTTTTAGTCTGGAGGAGCCTTATGAAATCCAGTTAAACCAAGTGACCTTTTGGCTCAGTTTACTGAAATCATTAGTCCCAGTTGAGGAGCCAATAGGTATGCTCTTCTGCCTGTTAATTAAATAATAGGGAACTGTAGAATAAAGCTTCTTGTCTTTCTCTGCAACTTTGTACATCCTGTGTGTTGAGCACTGTTATGTCATCCCCATGCATTCAAACAAACTTCACACAAGATTTCGTAGAGAAAGGGAATTATCTGTGGAACAAGCCTGAAGAGTTGTACACACCACTTAGTCCACCTAAAAGTGATCATGAAGTGTGGTACAGCCTCCTGCGGCACTTGGATTTACATCTGTAAATGACACATGAAGTTTTATTTTAAATAAGCTGTGTAGAAAAGTGTTTCAGAGGGTTGGAACAATCTAAAACCAGTTTTAGATGTATTGCTTAAATTCCACTTAAATCTAGCCCAAATTAACAGCTTTTCCAGCATAAGTCAGTCTTGTCAGTGAGAACAGAACAGAAAATAGTGACGTGGCATTATCTCTCAATACATGCAAGTTTAACATGTTTAACTAGAGTTGTATTGGGACTTCAAATATGTTAGCCTTTTGGTATATCAGGGTGTACAGAAATTGCTGTTTCTTGTAAATTTGACTTCGTATATCCTGAGACTTTGCACAGGTTTTGAGTAAGTTTACTTGTTTTATATATAAGCTTTCTAACAAAGAAAGTTACTCGGCAGGCAAACAGATTTATGTTTTTAATCCTCAGAAGGTCTGTAAGTCTGGGTATGTATACACCATATAAATTGTTTGTGCTTTTAGCTGAGCAGATTGCAGCAGTTTCAGGGATGAACCAAGGTCTGACGTGGCTTGGTTCTATGAACCAAAACATTATTCCAGCCAGCGGATCTAATTCAGCACTCACAAGCATGTGTAATGCTGCTAGGGACTCAAGTACTTACATAGTGCAAAGAGTATTTCTCTCTTTTTGTGTTCTGCTCAATTCTCTATGCATTGTCTCAGACAAATAATGATAATGATGAGCCCAGGCAGACCTTCAGTTTTCAGTTCAGGCATGTGCATTTTGCATTGTAGATCAAGTTACAATAGTTACAGAGATTAACAATATGAGCATTTGGATCTACACATCATGAAATTACTTCTGGAAGTAAAAGCTCAGAAATATGCAAAAAAGTATCAAAGCTGAAAAAAAACAGTGAGTTTGCAATTGTGGAAAGCTATTAACAGCTCTTCAGTCTAGTGAGGAAACATAGTTCTTGGTTTGTGTTAGAATTTAATTGTCTCTTCTTGCTGAGCTGATTATCAGCATTATTTAAATACTTTGCTTAAATGAGTGTTTATAATGGTGGGCTCAGTTTGGGTACCCATGCGTTTTTGTACTATTACACGTTCTTTGTAAGTAATCTGTAGTAACTGATGTTAGCAGAAAACTTATACTTTTAGAATTACGTCATTCAGCTGCCAAAAAAAATATATACTAGTACAAAATACTTAACCATGGAAGTGCTATGCAAAGATTTGAGAAAATGTGACTATTCATGAATGAATCAAGATTCTGTAGCCCTTGGTTGATGAAAACCGATTAGTGATGTAAGCATATTCTCCCATTGAATGTTTTTTCAAATTAAAACAGCAGAATTGGATGTACTGTCATTTTTAAAAAATAGTTTAACAATGTCTCCTTTTTTCTGCAAGATTAGTTTGAGAAGAGATTGGAAAGTCTTGTGTTCCATCCTGTCACCTCATTCATGTCATTTGTTTCTTTCTTTCTTATTCTTTTTCATGGTTTCTGACAGGCTTTCCTACTTAACTCTCACCTAAGTGAGAGGTCATTGTTTGTGTAAGTACTGCAAAATAGCATTCATACTAATGTATGAATGTTGTAGACCTTTTGTGTTCTACTTACAGTCCTCTACTATGCACCTGTAGTATTAAGCATCATCCAAAGATTGAGAGAAACCCTTTGAAGAAGCTGTTATTTTTACTTCTTTTCCTCACACTGTCATAGTGTTAATAGATGTCGTTAGTGTTATTAATGTTTTGTTAAAACAATAAAGTTATGTAGTATCAATGTATCTGATGACATTCAAGGAATCTACGTAGATAATCTTATAGGGAAATAAAAGCCACAAAGCATCAGTGGTGTACCCACACTGTGGTTATGCTTAGACCTGATAAATCCACTGCAAAAATGATTGGTATGAAGAATGTGAAATGTATTGCTACTTTCCTGGCTTAGTAAGGCAGCCATCTCCATAGGCATGTCTCATAGTGAGGGAGTGCTCTCGTTTCTCTTCCAGCATTCGGTGGAAAGCTGAAAAGTCCGCTGCGTGTTGTTCTGGTTGCCACACATGCTGACATAGTGAATCTTCCTCGGCCTGCTGGGGGAGAGTTTTGGTATGACAAAGATATGTCATTGTTGAAAGAAATCAGGAACAGGTAAGTGGGGAGTGTGTTATACACAGCACTTAAACATGCCAGGTGGAAAGAAAGAAAAAATACTAAAATGGACAGGAATATGTAAAAGATTTTTATGTGGCTTAAGCTTTATGATTTGATGTTTTGAGTATGTTCAGGAAGCTTATATTGTGAAAATATTTAGTCACTTACCATTAATACAGTGAGCAAGCTGCCTGAAGTGACCTAAAATGAGATAAGTGATGCAAAAATTAGTTGAGGCTTAGGAAGTCTCGTCCTGTAAACTCTGGGATTCATCCAAAGATCCGTATCAGACATCTGCCTACACTTGGTACTCAGGTTTTGCACCAGTCTCAGAAAAGTGAGCAGTTCTCAGCTACAGACTCTGGGTGCAAAAGAGGAAGCTTTACAGGGAAGCCACCTTTTGCTCTGAATTGATTTAGGATGGGCAGGAAAAAAACTTAAACCTGGAGGTACTCCCTGCACAGTTTGTGAAGAGCTGGGGATTGTGGAGTCACACAGGTGACAAGGTTATCCAGGAGTTACCTAGAAGTTAGGGAAACTTCTAGCCTTCTTGAGCAAATGTTTGGAGAGCATGCTGGTTGGAGATGGAAAGGGAAATTTGTCATCAACATACTGTTGTATAAACTGACAGTAATTTATGTTCACAGTGAGCATGTAAGTGAGTAACACATGATATGAGCAACCAATCCATACCTGCAGGCGTAGATACTTGTCTGGACTGTGCAAGAAACAGATGTGGGAATTCCAGTGCAATAGTGGCAGGGCAGTGTCTTAATCAGTTGAAATAAACCAGCAGAAAATACCTGCATAATCGTTGATGTTGGAATACTTTAAAATGCAGATAAGTCCAGAGCTAAGAAAACAAGTGTGTGCTGTTGAAAGAACAAAAGGAACTGGAGAAGAGAGCTGGTGTCAGTAGCAATGACAAATTAACTATTCAAAGTGCAAAAAAAGAAAACAGCAGATACAGAGACCTTAAAAATAATTAATTTCCACTACCCCTCCTTTAGTAAAATGTTTGAGTTTGTAATTTCAAGTCTTGTGACGCAGTTGTTACTTTCTTATAAATGTTCATCCTCCCTTTTTAGAAAATCTCAATATCTCTGTTTATTTTCAAGAAAATTAAAGAGCAGTTTTACTCTCTGTGCTTATAAAATAACTTAGCATAATCTGTACTTAAATGTTTTCATCGTTCCTTAGGAGAAAAATAACTGTAATTTAAGACTGAAGTACAATTGAATTAAGAAATAAAACTGGATTTGGGACTAAGTAAATAATTGCTTGCTTTTCTTCTTTCAGATTTGGAAATGATCTTCAAATTTCAGAAAAGTTGTATGTGTTGGATGCTGGAGCGTCTGGGTCTAAAGATATGAAGCTTCTGCGGAATCACCTGCAAGAAATAAGAAGCCAGATAATTTCTGTAAGTAATGTCTAATGGTCTGTGTTGGACCAGCCAAAATGCGAGAATCTTGTGCAATAATTTACTGTAAATGTAATACTTACATTATGTAACTTAAGTGAGTGCTGTTCAAATTTTTTAGCAGCTTTAATGACAAACATGGTGATAAAGAAACTCCTGACAGCAAAGATTCAGTCAGCATTTTAAAAATTGTGTGTGTTTTATTAGGTCATCAAAATGATCTCTTTTAAAAGGAAAAAATTCAAGATTTTCAGTTCAAAGTTATAGTTTCATGTTTTTAACTGACAGTGATTGATTCTAACTGTTAGAAAGATAATTCCCAATATAGATGTGTGAACTGACTATTAATTAACTTTTTACTTTACTTTTTTAATGAAAAAAGTGCTTGGAGGTGTATATATGTGGCTAAGTATATGTAAATGAGACTGTAGGTCAAATAGCCATGACTTGATGTTATTACCAGGAATCCACAGAATTCCTGGTGATATCACAGGAATCCATAACAACGGTGACCAAATCAAGTTGATATGCAGTCTGTGCTATATGGTTTTAAATTTCTTCATACCGTACTTGTGTGACACACTAAGACTTTCTGTAGCTACTTCTGATAGGCTGGGATTTTTTTTTTTAATGAATGAAAAGTAAACGTATTAGTTCATCCTGTAGATCAAGGAAAATGTTTGGGTTCATACCAAATTCAGTCTATTTTACATTCCCAATGGTCTCTTGATTTAATAAGCTTTTCTTCTCTGACAAAACTTTATCATAGCCGGCTTGAAATCTGGAGGGCTTTGCTGCAGAAGAAGTGTATGCTGTGGCTTGAGAGTGTAAGGCAACAGTGAGGTCCAAGACAATCAATAAATAAAAGTAACATCTTAATCCGGTACCCTGATGTCTCCCCTGTTTAAGTAAATTGGTCCTATACAGATAATGTTGACAATTTCAAAATAAAGATTATCTTCTAGACCATGAAATTGGTCATTTGACATTTGACAAGGCAGGACTATATAAACCAAGCTTTGTTTCACATGTCAGGATTCCCTTTGTAATCATGTTTAAAAAATCTTGTTTTAATTTAATTGAAAAACACTTTATTAAGAAAATGTAGATCTTGTGGCAAGCAAATGCCAGGTGGGAGAGTAAGGGTCCATCAGAAGGGGAAGTCTTTAGACATGAATATACGCCACAAATATATCAGACTTCATAACCTCCATTAAAAAATAAACCCAAAACCAACAGCAAAACCCCACAACAACAGTACTGTCATTCTCTGCACGGCAGAATTACAAACAGATGTTTTCTGTGCTTTCATAAGACTTGCCCACCTATGACTTATCTGTGTGAAAAAATAATCTCCACACTGCCTTCATGGAGAAAAATGAATGGACCCAACCAGCTGATGTCGTTGCAGCAGTTTGTATACGATGTACAGGAACACCTTAATCCCCTAGCAAGTGAAGATGACCTACGACATATTGCACAGCAGTTGCACAGCATAGGAGAGGTAAGTGTTTTTTATCTAAATTGCAACTCTTTATTAGCAAGGTGCTGCTCTGGTAGAATATTGATTAATGAGATTGAAGCAAATGTCTATAGTTTGGAAGTTTGTAGTTGTAGTGTGTCTTGTAGCTTGTAGGGTTTTTTTCCTCCTCCCTCGTAAGATATCATAAAAAGTAGACTGGTTAATAATGCTTAATTGTTATCATTATTGTCCTGTGGCTCCTATTTCATTCAAAAGCATTTCCTTGCAACAGGAAGTTTATTGCTGTAGTTGTAAGAATATAAAATACCCAGAAAGTGTAAGTATGCTTTCATCTTTACTGAGGTAGTGCCTAATGTGTTAACTGCATATGAGAAATTTGTATGCCCGTTAGAAATTGAATCAAAGCATAACACCTTTGCATAAACAGCTGGCAGGGCATGGCTCGGCTTTACAGCTGGCGGACTTTAAAGGCTTCATTACTAGTGAAAAGCAAGAACAAGACCTGCTCTTTCTTCTGAATACTTGCAAGAAAATAAAATGCACTGTTTTTCTCTTGTCAGCAGTGTTAACAAAATGATTGGTCAGCCAGTTAGGGAGGAGAGAACATGGGGTATCATCTTGTACTTCACAAGACGTAAATAATAACATTCATATTTATGAACAGATTAACATTATGCAGAGTGAAACTGTCCAAGATGTTGTGCTTCTGGATCCTCGCTGGCTCTGTTCAAACGTCCTTGGAAAAATCCTGTCAGTGGAGAACCCAAAAGCCCTCCATCACTATAGAGGTCGGTACACTCTAGAGGATATCCAGCGTCTGGTGACGGATAGTGATGTGGAAGAACTGATACAGATTTTGGATGCAATGGATATTTGTGCAAGGGACCTTAGCAGTGGAGCAATGGTGGATATTCCTGCTCTCATAAAGACTGACAATCTCCACAGGTCTTGGACAGATGAGGAGGATGAGGTGCTGATTTATGGTGGTGTTAGAATCGTTCCTGTGGAACATCTTACCCCATTTCCTTGTGGAATTTTTCATAAAGTTCAGGTGAATCTCTGCAGGTGGGTTCATCAGCAAAGCACAGAGGGAGATGCAGATATACGCCTGTGGGTAAATGGATCAAAGATTATGAATCGTGGAGCTGAGCTTTTAGTGCTGCTGGTCAACCATGGTCAGGGTATAGAGGTTCAAGTTAGAGGACTGGAAACAGAGAAGATCAAGTGCTGTTTACTTCTGGATTCTGTATGCAGCACCATTGATAATTTAATGGCCACAACTTTACCAGGCCTTCTGACTGGGAAATACTACCTTAGTCCGCAGCAGCTGAGGGAACATCATGAACCAGTAATGGTCTACCAGCCTAGAGACTTTTTCCGTGCACAGAGTCAAAAAGAGACATCACTAACTAACACTATGGGGGGATATAAAGAGAGCTTTAGCAGTATACTGTGTTTTGGGTGTCTTGATGTGTACTCCCAGGGAAGCCTAGGAATGGATATTCATGTTTCTGATCTAAATCTACTTACCAGGAGAAAACTAAGTCGACTTTTGGATCCACCTGATCCTATGGGAAAAGACTGGTGCCTTCTGGCCATGAACCTGGGCCTCCCTGATCTTGTTGCAAAGTACAATACAAATAATGGAACACAAAATGACTTTATCTCGAGCCCAGTCCATGCTCTCCTGCAGGAGTGGAGTAACACTCCTGAGAGCACTGTAGGTATCCTGATGTCTAAGCTGAGGGAATTAGGTCGCAGAGATGCAGCAGATTTTTTACTGAAGGCATCTTCTGTATTCAAAATAAATTTAGATGCTAACGGTCCAGAAGCTTATGCTTCTAGTTGCAACAGTGGCACTTCTTATAACTCAATCAGCTCTGTAGTGTCACGGTAAGAGCAGGTGTTTTGCATGGACATACTTTCAAACTGCAGAAAGGATAAGAGATACAGTACAAAAGGTTCTGTGCATTTTAGTTTATGAGCTCTTACATCAAAGGATCTTTATCCTTCTCTAGCACCACCTTTTTTTGCATAAACTTTCTACTTCTAACTGTGAATTGTTGCTCTTTATCTATTAAAAAGGCTGGTGTACTTCTGGTGTTTCAAAGTTATTCCTGATACATAATGTGCTGCTTAATACTGCCATCTTAACTGGAAAGTTTTCACTTTTATGTACTGCAAATGTTTTTATAAAATACTTCGATTCTCCCCATAACAGGCAGGGGGAGAGGAATAGCACATATTACCCAAAATGTGTATGTCTTAACACACCCTTTTCTTTTTTAAATATTCATCATGTCCTCTGCTTAACATTTTCTTATATTTGTAAGGAGAGAAATCCACCATTTGTGGTCAATCTGACAATTTTAAACCATTTTATTGTTTTCAGCTGATAAAGTGAGTGCCTTTTGCAGAAGGGAGGGTGCAGTTGATTTGAATGACCCTGCTGGAGTTACAAGAACATGCTACCTCTGTTTCACTTAAATCGTCTGCATGCTTATCATTGCAAGTGGTGCTTGCCTGTTAATTTTTTTCTGCACTTCTAAGACATTGGTGATAACTCACGCAGAGCATTCTTGTGCCAGTACTATGGGTATAGACATGTGATACCTAATCAACTTCAATTACAGTGGGATCATAATGTGAAAATCTCTTAAACTTGCCAATTACCATGCTTCATTATTTCCGTGCACCTCAGGTAAAAGTTTGCTTTTCATTAGAGAATTCAAAAAACACAAGTGTTGGTTACTGCGGAAAAATATTGTAGAGCTGTCAGTCGTTATTTGTGTATAACAAAGGTTTTCTACTATTAGATCCTGCATTACTTTACTTCCTGTACTTGAAAACTTTGATGGGGATAAAAACAAAAAGGAAGCAAGGTTTCTTGCAGTGATAACTTTAAAATTGATATGAGGGAATATGAACCATTTTCTGGTTTGAAAAGCATGTAATTTAACGGTGCGATGTGTGTTTGTTTATATATATTGTATGTACATACATTAATACTATTTTTTCCTTAATCTTACAATGTAGTAAAATTTTAAAGGATTTTTCTACAAATAAACTGTTGCTTGTTGCATCCGTGTCGTTCATATTCTGTATTTGAAAGGGACTGTAACTTATTTTTTCCTTAAGAGTCTCAATCCTGGAGAGGCAGTGCCTGGCTTCTGAAGTTCTGGGAACCCTCTGTTTCATTTCAGGGGAATTCCTTAGAATTCGGGAGGAATATTTATTCTTTTTTTACTGCAGAGGTGGTCCCTCTGCAGCAGAGGGATTTGCATTTTGGTTGACAAATGGTAAGGCAAAGGTCTTTGCTACATAGCTTCTCCTTTGTGTTTTTCTGCAATGGAAACCCAAACAGCAGACATGAGTCTGTCATCAGGAAGCTTCGAGAGTATGCTGTGCTGTAAAGGGGATGAACATTGCATTAGAGCCTGTGCTGCAGTACTTGTCCTTTACATCAAGGATCCCCTCATCATGGGGGTTGGAACTATATAATCTTAAGGTCCTTTCCAACCCTAACCATTCTACGATTCTATGACATGAGTGCTATGGCTGCTTATTTAAACCCTCAGCATCACTCACTGATAGCTTCACAGTCTCAGTACGGCACTCTATGGGGGCCACTCTGCACAATACCTCCTCCCTGTGTATGCTGAAAAGGAGATAAATAGTCTTTTTTTAAATGATATTTGTCATTTCCCACTGCCTTTCCGTATTTTCTCGTTTCATTAAATTCTTCCCCAGGCATCACTGGGCTCCCGTGTTAAACATTTCTTGAAGTGTTAGTCCTCAATGAGCAATGTGGTTAATGCCAGTACTAACCTGAGGTGTCTGTGCTCTGATATTCTGCCTCTAATGAACCGAGTTCAGTGTCTCCCACCAGTTATCAAAGTTGCTCAGTGGAGAGCTCATCTTTCCACAGGCTGTATTTGCTTAGGTCACATCATGGCCACCACCATGCCTCAACTTCCCTCTGTGAACACATTCAGCACTTTTTTTTGGATTCTGGTATGTGGAGGGGTCTTTCTTATCTCATAAGACTTTATGGTTTTCTTGCTGATTTCTTTAGGCCTGTTTCTCAAGCATCAAATTTGGAGTTAACCTTCACTGAGTCCATGTGACTGCAGAAGAGTGGGACTTGCCATCACAAGCCCTTTCAGAGCAGAGACTACTCTGAGATGCCTTTCCAAAGCAGGGCTGTCAGTGGTGTCTGTTAATTCGGGTTTTAATTCACCACTGTACTGCTTGTGGTGGAGTGGCAAGATTTGGAGATACCAGGTAGCTCCTACCCTGCCTGCCTCCTGTGTTGCTTTATGCATGGTTGACTGACCAACACTGATGCAATAGTCTTTTGTCCTTTTTCAGCATGTTCCTGACTTGCAGAAAGCAACAGCATGTTCCTGACAACTCTCTGCTTCCATTTACTGTAAAATACAGCCCTGGGAGTATAAATGACTTAGGAGGTGCTATGATGGATCCTTGAAAAGCAGTCACAGCCTGTTGCATCATTTACAGTTTTCATGGTAATAGGCTCAGGAAAGTGAATCACAGTCATAGGATAGCTTGGATTGCTTTCCTACAAGTCATGTGCCACTGACAAAAAAAACCCAAAAAACTGTTGTCCTAAATAACAAAAAAAAAAAGGTTAGCAGAGTGATACAAGTGGGCATCCCTTCAGCTGCTTCACTTTTATTGATTGCCTGTTTTGGTTTGTGAATGCCACTAGGAGCAGAGCTTCATTCCGCAGTTTTTAGAACTGTGTTTAAAATGCACTGAGCCTGCTTTACTCACTTCAGAAATGGAGGGAATGCAGGTCTCTGCAAGATCAAAGCACTTTAGCCATAAATGTACAGTACGTATAGTTCGTTCAAGGGACATGCTGAGTTCAGTTCCTGACAGTGAAGTAAGTGAGGCTGGATATTCTTAAGAAACTCTCTACCTTCCACTTCTTTCTGACCTCAGCGCAGAGCTTCTGAAACAGAATTTTGAAGATAAAGCAGATAAACCCAAACATTTCATTTTGTCTTCAAAATCCATAATGCAGACAAACTCTCAAGCTTGCAACACAGTTACTTAAGGCCAAGATGCATTACAGATGGTCTTCCTGTTTAGAGATGTGTGTTACTGGCATCTGGATTCAAAACATTCTGAAGAAGGTGGTGATGGGGTAGAAGCAAACATTTTGGTGCAAAACATTTACTTCTATTTGACTTTTGTTTTTTAAATCACCAAAATTACTAAACATTACCAGAGATTCACTCCCATGTTTTTTCAGTCTTTGTCTGATTTGGAAGGCAAGGTAGTAGGAAGATGCATGAGATACAAAAGGGTTACGGCCAAGCCACTCAGACTTTGCTTGTAGAAGTGTTTGGGTTTTCTATATACAGCTCATCTGCCTGTACATAGAAGAGGACTGCTGGTATTCCTCTGTGTGGCTACACCATTTATCATAACAAACTTTACAGGAACAGTGGGGCCAACAGCTAATGCTGCCACAGAGCCAGATGAGGATCATGGTGGATGTTGACAGCCTGAGCCCGTACTTCCTCTTCCTGATGTGAAATGTCATAGTACCTGCTGCAATAGTTAAGGCATTTCTTGCTTCTGTGTGTCCAGGTTCAGGAATATGTTCTCTCTCGTACCTGCACAGGATCCAAACAGTGTAGTCTGGTGAAGCATCTTTCCTGCTGACTCGGGCATTGTTGCAGCTGAGCATAAGCGACCTGGAGAAGCTTTAGGCCATCTGTGTTGAAGTATAATCATGATGCTTCTGATGCATCTTGGCATGTAAGGCTGGGTCGGGGGGGTTACCTGCCAAAGGTGGTGGAATTCATATGAGTGAGTACAGGCTGGGTGAGACACATGAGGTGCACAGGATGGGGAGGATGAAGTTCTGCTTTTCAAAAAGTTGTCAAGGAAACGTGGGAGAGAAGGGAGAACTCTTGCATTATTGGATTTAGACTGCTGATGCTGTTAAAGGATCATGTGTGTACTACTTTATGAGTCACTGTGCTTCATTTTTGAGCTGCTTTTTGGATTGCAAAATCCACTATTTTAACCTACCCACAAAAAAATGTGTATTTGATTGTTATAGAGTGTTCTATTTTCCTTGGAAGTGAATCAGTGTCACTTGAGCATCCCCTGTGCAGGACTACTTACAAGCCAAAATGTATGTAGTAGAGTGAGTCAGCTGCACAGAGGGAACACAGAGAGAAAGGGTCATCTGCTTGGAACATTACCATGGAAAACAGAGGGTACGGGTCTTGAATTTTGTGCTGAAGATAGTATGTCAGTGCACATGAAAGCCAGTCCCAAACCCACGTAAGTTTCCTAAACTTATGGTATGTACTATTCCTAAGGTACGTATTTGCAGAAGAAGCAGGAGATTATTTTGGAGGCATTTCTACCCATTAAAGGCTTTGACAGCTAAGATTACATTCTCTGATATATGTATAAATATATGTATATAAATATGTGTATAAATAATACATAAGGAGCTAACCCACCATCCCTTACAACTAGAACATTTTGAATCAAAATCTTCTACAGACCCCTGGGGTTTGTGTTGGCAGCTTGAGAATGTTGTAGCAATTAGTCTGGAAATTGTGGAAGGGGCTGAGTCACCATAACCAAATTAGCATCAGATAGGACGGGCTGAATTTCCTCAGTTGCTCACGGAAATACAGCTTGCAGCTGTTAGACCTGGCAGTCAAGTGCCAGTAAGGGTGTCAAGGGAAGCTTTTGAGGAAGTGGCCTGCAGTATCAGTCTGTTTATTGACTTTCAGAAAGAAGCTGCATGAATGTAAAAGCTGATGGATTAACACAGTTTCCATGTATGCTTCAGGAACTGAATCAAGGCCCAGAGCTCCAAAGTGCTACTGAGGATTTCCAGACCTCTTTATCCCAGGTAATGCTACCTGCCTGAGAAGCACTTTGCAAAGCAGTTGCTGCTGTCTTCTCAGGAAAATATGAAAAGGAACCTTATCTACTGGTGTCAGCTTGTGTGTAGAGAGCAGGTGTAAAGAATGAACACAAAGCCATCAAATGACCTCCCCAGTTGCCACTCTCCAAGGCCCAGTCTTTTCTATGATTAACAAAACAGCGAGAATATACTTTGGAGGAAGGTCAAGGAGTGTTATGGGAAGACTCACTTTCCCAGCTGTGACTTAACACCATGCAGTTAACCCATTTCTTACTGTCATGGCTAGGAAAGTTCTGTAGGAACTCCCATAGTCACCAAAGAAATCATGTCAGGGAGAAATTCTGGCTTCTTCAGTAAGGATATTCAGTTATTTAAACATTGCAGTCTTCCATGCTAGTGCAGTAGTTTCACAACTCCCCTCCCAGACCTGCCTTTCTGCTTTGAGTTACTCACTGCAGGAAGGAGTGTCATGTCACTTGTGCAAAATGCCGTCTGCAGCACCAGGTGAGTCAGGCATTGCACACAGTAACACCACAGGTCAAAACAAATGGACATGGTGGCTGCTGTCGCTGCCCAGATAAATGTGACGGTCCCAGGGCCTCTCTCTACTGTCAGACCAACCACAGTCCTGACCCCAGGACATGTAGTATGGATGTGATGCCTCTGACTTTCCCATGCTTTAGCTGCAAATACAAAATACCACATCCACTGATGAGAACAGAAGGGCAACTGTCTTATGTTTTTCTTTATGGTGTGATTGACATGAAGCATCTTTCACATTCCACCAGTGAGCTCAGGAGCAGGGTTTGTAAGCACAAAGGCATCTTGCTAAATTCAGCTTTGATACTCATGTATTTGTATGAAGCTCAGTACTACTACATTAAGAAGTGTGGGGAACATTCCTGCCTCATTCGGCATTCATTGGACTCATGCTTTTTCATTCTGAGAAGTGAAGCCAATCTCTATGTAAGTGCTGGAAACCTCTCATTTTCAGTGTTTATAGTCTCCATCTTTGGTCCATGTCGGTTTTAGGATAGATTTCAATGAAATCTCAAAAAAAAAAAAAAAAAGTTTTCCCTAAAAGATAAACATAACCTTTGATAGCAATTTTCTACTCGTATGAGTTATTAATAGAGACTGCCACTGTTACTTTGACTGGTAAGTGAAATAATATGCAAATTGTTTCTGTCATTAGAAGAATTAGTTTCAAAACATTTAATCCACTATCAATTTAGAGCCACAATTCCTTGTTATGTTTTTACATACTAACTACCACAGCAGTCATGACTTCAGTATGCTTCTGCATAACAAAAATTAATGAAGACTACTCTCCCTAACAGGTATTAGTAGATCTGTGCATACACAGTAAACATGAAACCTGTGGTACTTTCTACAGGTGGTCAGACTTACAAGGACTGCTTATGCCCCTGGAACCTTATTCTTAATACCAGCCAGGCCCAGAGCCACACTTTGCATAAGCTGAAGCCAATTTCCATTTGTAGCTTGGAGGAAGTGACCTGCAGACCTGGCCTCACTCCTACTCAGGACTATCTGGGTTACGTTTCTCTGCCTACCCTTTTACTCCTGTTAACTGCTCACAGCTCCACATGTTTATCCAGCCTGAGGTGAGTCTCAAGAAGTGGGCCAACAGTACTAATGATTTTTTTGAGAAGCTCTAAGATCAGGTGCATGTAAGGTCATTTCAGTTGCAATAAAAAGCTGGGGTTTATGTTCTTTCTGCAGTTTCCAGTTAAAAAAAAAATAAATCTGCCAAGTCATTTGTCTTTTTCAAATCTAAATTTGATTTGAAATTCAATGAAGTCTGGAAAGCCTTTAGTATAATTGATTTGGGCTATATTCTGAAACATGACTATTAAGAAATCAGGTTGGAATTGCTCATTGGAGACATCATCCAAGAATGCTTTCTTTTGCTCCAAGCAGGAGTTCAACTTCTCTCTCCTCGGCTTGGCAGAAGTGTGTTTCTGCTCGGTTTCCTGTGTTTTCCCAGCAGAAGACTCCCTACCATGGACTGGAGAGCACTTCCCAACACTTACAAATCCCAGATGTACTGTGTCACTTCTACAATTCAGACAAGGCTTCCATTAGCAGAAGCTACCCACAACAGTGGCTTTTTGCTCTGTTGCCATCAGGCAGGGTGTGGTGCTAGGTTATTAAACTGCCCCGGCCACTTAGTTCTCACCTGACACATGCTTAATTGTGAGGATGTCCTTCCTCTTGTTAGTGTTTGAATCAGTCCAACTGTTGATGAGAGACATTGTCCAAATCATGCTACTATGAAAATTTACTGCCATGGCAATAGTATTATGGTAGAGCCAAGTTAAGACCCTCAAATGTCATCTCCTCACATTTCCCAGCATTAGGCAGGAATGGCATAATCATATTCCTGATGAGCAGAGATGCAGTAGTTGATGTGGCCAAGGGACTTCTACTGGACTGCCCTAAGAAGATATGAGGACTACAGTGTAAGGCCATAAGTGAGGAAGTTTATTCAAGTGTCCTGTGTCATATCTGGCCATTTCTATGAATTATATGAAAGGGGGTTGATGATGAAAGTAGAATGGGAATGTGAAAAATACGGAAATGTGTGAAATCAGTGGCTCCTTGACCTTGCAAAACGGCTGAGTATGTTATGTGCTAGTGTCTGTTGATCAAAGCTGCAGTGTTCAGATGTCAAGGAATGAAACTAGAGACTAGGGTCAAAAAAAGTTTCATGCTCTTGTATGAGGAACAAATTTCACAAGCTGTCTGCCTTTGCTGTATCACAAATAACTACAGTCCTTCCTTCTGACTTTTAGCTCATTGGGGCACCAAATTTCAGGGACCGTTTCAAATCTGGGAAGCCAGATGTGCTCCTCCTAATATCTGCTACCTGAAGCCTGTCTCTGCAGTCCTGCTCCAAGGAGCCAATTAAATAAAATGTTTTGGGGAGCAGGAATGAAATAAGCAAGTGTTGAAATAGACAAATTAGAGAACATTGAAATAGCCAGATTAGAGAACATACTGATGGCATTCACCTTTCAAAATATCTGAACTGCTTTCTGTAGGGAGCACAGACAATTTTAACTGTTGGCAGGAAGCAGTAATGACAAATCCCCTGCATTACTCCCTGTGCTGCAGATAGTGTCCTGAAAGAGGGAGGCCCTGGTTCACTTGTAGTCCTGGTAAACAAGGCAACTGGGAAATAAGATTAATAGCTCTTTCTAAAGCCAGACCATGTTCTAGTATGGGTTCCTGGGGAGTTCTGTACATGCAGTTCTGGCACAGCCCGTTTACATCGATTGCAAGAGGGAGTCTAATTCTGCTAGCTTAGTGAGTGCTGTGTTCATATTTAAACTGTCTTGGAAAAGCAGCATGGTAGAGCTTAGTGGGAAACAGTAAACAAAACTTAGCATGCAGCAGCTAATGTAACTACCTTTGGAGTGAAGAGGAGCAGGTGCTCTTCTGGCCAGTAGCCACAGTTCGAAGCCTTACTGCATACGTTTTGGTCAGGAGACTGCTGGCAACTGATCAGTGGATTTGTCCAAGGCTGATGTCTCTTATTTGCAGGGTAGCTGGTGTGCATGTGAGTTTATAACCATACTCAGGACAGCTGATGGGGGTTAGATACCTTGTTGCAGTAATGTCTGTGGTTTTGACATTTTGCTTTTTCTTCTCTTTATCTTTAATCCGGAGCATTTTCACAACAATGTCAGGAGATAGATAGTTTGCATGAGAGTAGGTGAATTTGATGCTGGCTGGTCTAAATTCCTGCTCAGCTTGTCTCAAGACTTTAATCAAGTTCTGCCATATCTCGGGTCTTGAAACCATAAGACTTACCGTGGATTTGCCCAAGTACCTTAGGCTAAACTAAGGTGTGTTGCACTGAAGGGGGAAGTCCTGTCCTCTCCACCTTTGCTTTGCCATCTTTTGGCCTGTTACCTGGCATGCCCACCCAGTTTGGCTCACTGATACACGAGGAAGCTATCACTTTGGTTTGAAGGCTTTGTCTGCCGTCCAATGAGCTTGCTGCCACAACTTAGAGCAGGAATGAGAAGTCAACAGGACAGGGAAGGGCCAGAATGCCTTTTTCTCAGCAGTAATGCTGGTTCAAATCAGCCTAAGCTGCTTGGTAAACCACACCCAGAAATAGTTTAAAACCCTGTAAAGGTTTGACTTCAGTATTTGTTTTAGCTAACAAATCATTTCTACAAGCTCTGGTAAAACTCTTGTCCAGATGTCAGTGGCTCTTGGCAGAAAAGACGTTTTAAAGAGATCACAGTAAACTAAAACAGTCCTCTACCCACTTCTAGGGAACGAGCAACTATTCCAGAAACACTGGCAAGTGTGAGATGGTAGAGCCTGTACCCTGTCGGACGGTTAACCAGAAAAGCCAGCCCTAAGCACCAATTACATCTGCTTCACCGTGGAGGAGAGGGCAGCATGGCAAATACACCCCTGTGGGATTCAGCTCTCCTAACTCACAGCCATCCCTGAAGTACTAGGAACAGCATTTTGTTTTACTCCCATTAGCAAATGAAGAGTGACATCCACAGCCCTTCTCTCCTCAAGCTCTGTCTGGGTACAGCTAATTCTGGTCCATCTGGTGATGAAGGAAAGGTTAGTACTGAAGCAAGGATAAGGGAGTCTGGTTCTCCTGCCTGTGCCACAGGATTCCTGTGGCATTGCTGAAGTTGCAGAGTCCACCCTTGACTCATCCCTCTGCAGTGCACAGGCAGATAATAGTACTGCCCTGACTGTGAGGGCTGGACTGAGGCTCAGCAGAGGGAATGTTTCTAAAACTAGTTGTAGTCTCAGTGCCACAGGACTACACCTTCATACTGCTTTTGCTACTTCTTAGAGAGTACAGGGCATGTTGTGGTCCTACGTCACTGTCGCAGAGATGCAGATGTGGGCTTTACATGCTGGAACAAAACAAAACATTAGCTGGAGATGTTGATCAGAAGACACAGAACATGAAGAAGAAATACAGTACTACTTACGATTAAACACTTCTGAGTAAAGTTCATCTGTGTGTCATTTCACCCCTTTAATCTTTTTTATTATGCTCAAGCAGGTATCTTTATCGGCATTTGGATTTGTTACTTTCAGCCAGAAAAGAAGGGGAAAACCCCGATTTTACAGCAGCTGCTGTAAATGCTTCTTAAACCAACACAATGAGCAAATGGAATTTTTGTCTTAAATTTCTTCTTAAACCAACATAATGAGCAAATGGAATCAAAGTACTGTTACAAAGCAAGGTTCACTCTTCCATTGTTTGCACACCAAATATTACTGGTGGTTTCAAGACCTCAGTCTAGACCACTGCCTGGGAAAGCATTAAAAAAACAAACCTACAAGCCTTACTGATTCTGTAAGTGAGTCAGGAAGCACTTTCCCAAGTATTTTAACAAACCCTGATGCATGTAAAGGATGCTCTGTGATCCCCATTAATTTAGGAAGTCTTTAGGAATCTGTATTTGAATTTTTTCCTCTTCACCTATAAAGCAAATGTAAATAAGTAGGAAGGATTTGGTTGTGCTGTGGGGAAAAACTGTTAAGTTTAGGACAAGCAAGGGATCTGTCATCACTTCAGGGGTTGGTAACAGTGGCTTTCACACAACCATTTCCAAAGTGCAGAAGTATGACTTTTGCCTTTTCAGCAGTAAAGAAAATATACCAGCTAGGATCTGAAATACATTTGCATTGACTCAGAAGACAGAAAGTAGTTTTCCCATCTGAAATGGAAATGAAAAGAAACAAAAATTACTTCAAGTGAAAAATTAAAGACAGGTGAGAAGGGCAAAATGTCAGCAAGCAAGTTTCTCGCAGGAAACAGTTTTTCCAGGCTTTTGGTTAAGCCTTTGCCTATTTGAATAAACTGCTTTTTTCTTTCTTTTCTTTTTTTACGGTTTTTTGAGTTGGCTTTTTTTGTTTGTTTTGTTGTTTGGGGGTTTTTTTGTCATTAAGTGTTTAAGGGTGTTTTGTTCAAACTGGTCAAAACTAGCTCTCAAGTGGTTGAGTAAAGATAAAAACCAACAACAGAACATGTGTAGTGCTAAGCAGAGGAGTCATCCAATCAGCCTGTGTGAAGATTCTTCACAGTACTTTGAAGTATTTTAAGCACTGGTAGGAAAAAACACTGAATACTCTTGCAGTCTGAACTAAGAAGCCTGTATTTTGAAGATTTTGTTGGAAGCAAAGATATTCTTGGAGGAAATAATCTATGGGCACTTCCTTTCCTGATCTTATTTTCCCCTTGTAGGATGCCAGGCTTTTTCACTAGTATTTATCAATAGTCTTAGTGCAGGAGTGGGACTGCAGTCCCACGTTCTGAAGCCTCTGTGCTGTGTTTCTGTAAAGAAACAGGAACCTGCCATTTTGATTCCCCCAGAAGAGATGTTTTTCAGTGTCATCACTGGAAAAGGTGCCCACTGGAATTTGATGAGTTTCTAAAAGTAGATACCCAAACTGCCTTCTGACAGCATCAACAACCAGACGTACAAAGTGGTGACCATCTCTGACCTCTTCCTGGCTGTATCAGTTTGCTTATCAGCAGCACTGAGAGAACAACATGCATGTCTCTCAGTAAGGACTGCAGTAAGGGGGCTACCAGTAGGTGTCTGGAACTGGCAGACAGAGGCAGACACTGTAACTGGCAATCTAGCATAGACACAGATAAGAAAGTTCAGACTTGTCAACATGGAGGAACAGGAGGTGGGAGGGTGGTATGGGGCTTTCTGAGGCCATCCTCAAAGAACTCTAATGTGGTATGATACATGCCAGCTAAGAGATCCTTGTAATTCCAATTACTGCATAGAAGAGGGATTGCAAGGGAATAGAGAGATGCGACTGTGCAAACCCCTGTTTATCATGTTAGTTATAAGTAAGCTGCACCTTGTGGTAGAAGAATGCTCCAGCCACTTCTCAAACAATCTGTACTCTAAGTTAGTGCAATCCAAGATCCAAGACCAGCTTCAGTGCTTGCTTTCTCACTCTCAAACATTAGAACAGTATTTGCTGCTGCTTCTATCCTAAAAGCCATCCAGACTAAAACTGCAGGTGCTGCACTTCAGTATGAATCATAGCATAAATATCACCACAGTCACTGCTCATCACAAACAGGTTTATTTCAAAATGACCATTGCAACATGCCTCCTTTGTTTGGCTATTTTACAATCCTTCCTCAACTCCTGTCAGCACACTTGCTGCTGAGAGGTGAAAGAGATGGTCTTTTTTCACCCGCTGTCACCCTTGGAGGTACAAGCTGCTCAATTCACCTCTAAAAGGAGGTGAGGGGTCCCTCATATGACGATTCTTTAAGATAAACAAATGTGGTGATTTCACAGAGTCAGGGTTTTTTGCAACATAACCACATACTTGTTACACTGATTTCCTGTACAGCCTGTGTGCGATGCATTCTGGTAGAATAAGGGGAGGTATTTGGTGTGGGGAGACAAGTCAAGTGGCCTGTTGCACTGGCTTAGGTTTCTGCCTGGGGACACTGCATTGCACGATCACCAAACCACAAAGTACGACGTGCCCTGACCCAATCTCCTTCCCTCACTCTGTGTCCATGTGTGCAGGGACTCCTGTAGATACAAGAAGACATTGCAGTATATAGCTCTGTGCCTGAACAGGAGGGACATATCTCTCATCAGTGAACCTATAGTCATCCCAGGGCCCCTTTGCAACATCATGCCTTCAGGCTATCTGCCAGACAGGGTAAGAATCCAATAAACAAGGGTACAAATCAAAAAACAATGTTGTGACCTATTTAATGGGAAAAGGACTATGTCGACCCAAGCTACTGGCAAAACTTGTTTAATTGCTATAGCTGCTAGCCAAGTAAGTCATGTGTGGACACATGCGTTTGAAGTCACCACGCTAGCAGGGCCCCTGCAAAATACACTTAAATGTCTCTAAATATTTGGCTGGATGGGAATGTAGTTAGCCAAACACTACTTCTGCAGCAGAAAAAGAGCCTAGGAATTGTTTCACCACTAAAAGGGAAAACGTAACACCTTTCTCTGTCCAGCAGTTTCGGTGCTGTACCCATCCATATTAGTGAGTGTGAATTTACCTTGTTCTACTCAGGCTCCGTACTGAAGAAGGCCATATAGAGAAGATCATCCTCTATATCATTTTCTGTTTCATGCTGTCCTTTCAGTTACCCTTTCTATGTAGATAGATAGCTGGGCTTCTCTGTTGTGGTAAACAACTGGAAAGAAGGAAATAAAGAGTTTGCAGGGATATTTACAGCACAGGGGATAGATTTTTTTAGTCAAAGGCAGGGGGAGGGCATGCAGGGAGGGAAACCACACACATCCATTCAAGCCTCAGGAAGCTCAGAAGAAATCAAGTTCTTCAAGTGGCAGCAGAAAACCAGAAAACCAGAAAACCCTACAGAGGCTGTCAGACAAGAAAGCATATAAAGCAAGGTTCAAAGACAAGAGAAAAGAAGAGTGTAACAAACGTCTATGTAAAACAGCAGCTATGATCTGCTCTCACCCTGCCAGTTTCCATGTACAAGTAATGTGAATGACTGCTAACCCCGTGTGTGAGTGGTGTTGCTCCATCAACGCTGCCTAAAGAAAATGTTCAGCTCATGGTCAGAGCCTTCTCCTTCCCACAAGCAAGTCCAAATTAGCTTCTGAAGAAAAAAAAAAAAAAAAGGAGGGTTTGGAAGAGAAAGAGAAGCATCCCTTTAGCATTGAATACACTGTGCACAAAAAGCAACACTACCAGCATTGATTCTTCATATTCAAGCACTCGGTCTGGACAGAGATGTAAATAGCTATGAAATACAGCTGTAACACTTGTACAGGTTGGAACAAACCACTAATGATTCTCATACTGTGCGCTCCAGAGAGCAACACCTGCAAAAACTGCCACATGGGCCTCACAGCAGCTCTGGGGCAGGGAGATAATCTACCCTCAGTTCCACCTGGCCTCTACAACATACTAGCTGCTTATACAACTCTTAGAAAGTAGCTAATTTCTCAAGTTAGGTGTCAAAAACATCAGGTTACTCTCCATTTAGTCTTATGAGAAATATAGTCTTCAACTGTACACTCTTCAAAACACACTTCGTTCAGTAAGACTGCATATGTGTGCCCTATAATTATTTATCTTTTATCTTACAGTCGTCATGAAATCTAATGTTGAGGAAAAAATTGAGGCAACAAAAGACTTAGTATTATCAGGTATTCCCTGAGCAAAAATAATTAATTGTGCCCTCGCACTGAAGCAGACAGCTTAGGTGGTTAGGGATCAGCTCTGCAGACATTTAAAAGTGTGTAAGTTTATTCAGGTGAGTGAATTCACAGAATTACATGAAACCACCCTGTGGATAATATTACATGGCATGGTTTTTCACTGTCTTGATAACTGGGGTGGCTGGAGGTTCCTGACAAGTGTTTTAGAAGTGGCATCCATAGAAAAGGGGA